>NC_141235.1:1250000-2656875 GCF_054856515.1 Filicampus tigris | reverse complement strand
TCAAGGCCCGCCCACCCCACCCACTCAAGTCCACCTCAGCCTCACTTGATCCCCCACCCCGTTTCATTTCTGAGGGCGAGATGAAATATTTAAAGCTGCGCTACTGCTGGCGACTATTTTTAGAGTGCAAGCAGCCACCCGTGTTGTCTCTTTGAATTGATCTGTGTCGAAAGAGAACAGCGCGGACGCAGCTTTGAAATCAATCGATCAATAAGAGGTTGGAGCTGCAAAGATGGAGCAAAAAAAAACAAATTTGCACCTCTGGGCAAGTTGGCGTCTTCCATTAAAAGCCCGCGTGTGGACTGACCAACAGAGATTTGTGAAAACAAATTAAATTGTGACTTCGGAAGTTTCGGCCGGCGAGATGAAGAAACTCCGCACGGATTTTTTTTTTTCCCGTCATGTGGTCGGTCAGCAGCAGCCAATTGTTTTTTTTTTTCCTGCCGTCAGCAGCCACTTGATTAGGTACACCTTAACGGGCTCCGGGGTCCAAGTAGTGCCGCCGTCCGTGCCGGCCCCCCCTTTTGCCGCAAACGTGGCCACCGAAACGGGAGTCTTGTCAGCACTTTTCAAAGGCACCGTGTCAAAGTGCATTTGAGCCTGCGCTCCAATGGGCGAGAGACGCAGAGAGAGAGAGAGAGAGAGAGAGTTATTTGCTGTCCCTCGCCAAGGTCACGCAAGACTTTGTGCTGAATCAAATCTTTCTTCCTCACTGATGCGAGCCGTGCACTCCTCCTTCCCGTCATCCCTCCTTCTCTCCTCTTTCGCCCCCCCCCCCACCCGTCCTGCCTTCTTTAAAAAAAAAAAAAAAAAAGGAAATCTTTCCCTTACTCCCCCTTGACTGTGGCCTCTTCATCCCTCCATTCTTGCCCCGCCCCCCCCTGTTGCTTCCATCCTTTGCACATTTACTTCATCCCTCCCTTTTTTTTCCTTCATCACTTCTTCCCTCCCTGGCCCCTCTGTTGAATTTCCATATTTCCGTCCTCCCATTTGTCTCAAATTGCCCTAATCCCGTTCTCCCTCTCTCTTCCTAATCCTCTCTCTCTCTCTCTCTCTCTCTCTCTCTCTCGTCCTCACCCATCCCCCTTTTCTTTCTTTCGCCTTCCTTCCCTCACCCACCAGCTGCGCCCCTCCTCTTCTTTTGTTTTCCACCTGACATTCCGCGCGTTCCTCTTATGTTTTTCTCCCCCCCCCCCCCCCCCCTTGTGTCTCGTTTCCTTTCTGGGGCGCTGCGGATGCAGTTGCCATGGCGACAGCTGCTTCCATGTTTGTCTGATCAGTAAGCGATCCATTAATAACCCCGCGAGCTGCCTACACGTTTGCCGCATGAAGTCCAGACCAGGATTATGTAGCCGGTGCCTCCTCAAACATTTCCACGTTGATCTTGCCCCCCCCCTTTTGTTTTTGTTTTTTTCCGTTGTATCTTTTTCCAATATAATTGGGCACCACTTTGGACATTTTCACTAAGGGGTGTGCTCACTTTTGTTGCCATCGGCTGTGTGTTGGGTTATTTTCAGCGGGCGGGCAGTAAATGTACACTCTTATATAAGCTGTAACGTGACATGGTTGTCGCAAACTTTCGATTCCGTGTTGTCCCTTTGAAAAGGAAAAAAAATCCGACTGTATCGGCAAACGTTGGAAGGTCAGTTGTTGTTGCGTGGTGATTGCGACATCCTTCAATTGCTGCGACCCGCACGCTGCCAGCACCTTTCCGGGCGTCCATCCTTAACGGGCGGAACCCTTAATGTTCCGCCCGGCAACAGCACTTCTCCATTCCGTTCTTGGCCTCCTCCCCGCCACCGTCAGGGCAAGCGCGATGAGCTTGATGGTCCGCCACCTCTCCGGCGGATCCGTCATCGCTCTTTCGGCGCCGCACTCGCCTGATGGCCTCATTTTCCTCGGCGCCATCCATCCTGTTCGACACCTTTGCGATGCTAACATCGCAGCGACCTCCTTCGCGCCTCCTCCAGGGGCCTCACGTGTTCCTTGGATGTGTGTCGCTTTCTTTCGCCGTCCTCCGATGACCTTGAGCGCAGAGATATCTCCCGGTCGTCCGACTTCCTCACAATTAATTGAAGAAGGGTGTGAATGTGAGTGGTTGTTGGTCTGTATGTGCCAAAGTTGAAGGCAAGCAGGACAGTGACGGTGTTTTAGTCTCAATTTAAGCTTTTCAAAGGACATATGATGCCTTAAGATACAAATTGGAATTTTTTTTTTTGTGAATTGAATCTCAAAACACTTATTACCCTTTGAAACGAATACAAATTGCCTCAATTGGTTCTAGCCTCCCCTGAAAACCCGACAAAAATGTTAGCAATCTGTTTTTAATGAGGAAGATAGCGCTCTCAAATGTTGTACTTTATACTGTGTAAACAGAGAGTAATAACATAAATTGAATATGGAGAATTAAGCACTTTTGATTTAATGCTTCAGCTCAATTGATCGTGCTGCTCCTTCTTGCGCCCACCTTGGCCACCAGGGGGCAGTATAATGCAATCATACAGGCAAACGGAAGAAAACTCACCACAACTGCAAGCTGCACTAATAATGCCTGTCCGACTATCAATGCTAATTGTTAGCCCGCCAATGGGCTTTTCCATCATATGTTAGCATTAAGCTAAAGCAACGTTATTGGGTGTTTTATGTACAGAACGTGTAATTATTTTATTTTTTTCAGTGGACGCAATTCTTGTCGGCTTTTCCTGTTTAGCGAGTAACAGTAACGCCGACAGCGCATTGGCGCCGAGGCTCATTCAACAACACCCCCCACCCCGCCGCCGCCGCCATCTGCAGAGTGCGACCGTCCCCCTCCGGAGACAGATGCCGCCGCTTTTTCTGCGTTTCCGTTTCTGCATCACCTCCCACTCAACCGCTGAGGCGGCCCGTTTGTTTAAGCCTGCGCGCATTCCCGGCAACAGCTGTTCTTGGCACGCGCCGTTCGCCCGCCGTCCCGCGGGAGGACGGACATTCGGTGTCCACGTGGCGTCGGGGCGACCTCCTGCAGGGTCGCGCCACGTGTCGGACCTTTTCGTCCCCCGCCCCCCTTTGGAGTGACTGCTGTTTAAACGTGACTGAGTCCCGGCAAACATACGGAGCAGGTTGAGGCAACACGTGAGCCCGCCTCTCCAATGCATGAATAAAATCAGAAGCCAATGACGCTCATCAAAAAACATCACCTGCTGCCGTCTTCCCGACGCAAGTGTAGCTGCCAGTGGTGGCAAAAATACTCGCACGCCGTCGGTTAAAAAAGGCACGCAAAAAAATATATATATAATGCAAAATGCACTAATTTTTAGCCATCTCTGGGGGCGGCCATTTTGTCACTTCTGTCGACTGAAAATGACATCACAACTGCATCTGAGCCGCGATTGGTGGTTGCGAGCAGTTGTGATGTCATTTTCAGGCGACAGCAGACAAAATGGCCACCATCGAAGATGGCTAAAAACGGGTGGATTAACTCTTATTTTACCTGTTTGAACTAGTGGGCTTGCATAGAACGTATTCTTGAAAAAAAATATGTTTGGGTTGATTTGCACTTTAAATAAGAAAGCGCTATCGATGAAACGTATTCAAGAGGGAGAGAAAGTCGAAGTTTGGATCCTATTTTTCGGTCGCGCGGCTGCTGGTGAACTGCGCCGAGCATCAAGTCAGACAAAAGGTGCGCTGGTGCGCCCGTGCAATTTGGACGTACAATGACGATAACGGCACGCATACTTCCGAGCGCTCGCCACCTTGGCGCCTATTGTTAGCATACATGAAAACAACCCCCCCCCCCCAAAAAAAAAACGCCTTCCCTGTGAAATTTAAATTTGCTCAGTCAGCACAGAAGGCGCCAATAACAAGCAGCAGCCATTCTACTGAGCGTTGTTGTCCTTGACGTGCCCTTTTATCCGAATGGAGTGCTGTGTAGTGTATAAGCAGGCATGCTAATTAGCTGCGCGTAGATCAAACTAATGCAGAATAATCCAAAAGCTGCGCACTTAATCCTGCACGGGGATTAAAACCTTTTGATTGGCCGCGATGGGCTGCGATTGTAGTCGGAGAGCCGAGGGAGTCGGGCGAGCCGCTCGCGTCCTCCTCGTTAGGCTGCTCGCGATGACCGTGTGCCTCGTTGTTGCATCGCCGTCATTTCGGTGAACATTTCAGGTCACAGTCGCCGGGTGAAAGACTTTGAAGTGGAAACTTTCCAGTCTTGCCATCTGGGGGTGAAGTTGTGAAATTTGGGCTCATGCAGCAAAGTCACAACAACAAGAGTGTATGGGGGGGGGGGGGGGGTCGCTGGTTAAAATGCAACTGGGGGAAGGAAAGAATTGATTTTCCAGTTTGAGAGGCCAGTGAAGTGTAAGTCTGCCTTGGGGGAGGTCAGAGCAGCTTAGACGGCCTGCTGGGAAAGAAAGATCGTCCTGTGACCTCAAAAATCATCCAGCCCCCCCCAAAATTCTATTTATCGACACAATGTGATTTCATTGTGCTATCTATTTCCAGACGATTGTTTGTGTGCGTGTGTGTAATCCGTCACGGTGTTTGCCCTTCACGCCAAGCGCAGCATCCCTCTGGCATTTTAGCAAGACACACACACACACACACAAAGTACCTTTGGCTGGCGGCCATGACAGATGGAGGAGTTGGGCTGGCGCTGGTTGCCGTGGCAACCAGCAGTGACTTCTCCCCTCCGCTCCAACTGAAGCCACATGCGGCGGCTCTGCGGAGGTGTGCGGTGTGGGCGGCGTGTTTGTCTTCTTGACTTAATGTGTGTGCGCGCGCGCGTGTGTGCGTGAGAGAGAGACTTGTTGTGATTGCGTAACAAGTTGCTGTCATCAGATCATGACTTGTCCCCAGTTTGCGTGGAAGTGGGAAGCCTGATTTGTGTTTGGTAGCTAGCGGGCTACTTCCTGATTCATGAAGGATGTTACCTACTACCAGACGTGCTGTACCATTTTTTTTTTTTTTTTTTTTTTTTTCCATTCTAACATTGTTTCTAAGGCCATGACACCTAACCTGACCAAACACAATTTAAAAAAACTACAACCATAGAGTAAAAATGTGTATAAGAATAACACACAATAAAATATGAATGCAAATAAAATAACAGGTACATTCTAGGGCTGTGCAATTAATCGAAATTCAATTACAATTACGATTATTACACTCCAGTTTACAAAATTGGCATAATCGTTAAAAAAAACGATTATTAATATGCATTTATATCCACTCCAAGAAATAGTATTCCATGACATTTTCCATTTGCAACTTTTTTTTACTTTATAATAATTTCTCAATTTTCTTTGCAACTGACATAATTACAGCGTTTCAAAGAAATGTATTTCTTTTTTACATTGAAACATGTTCTTGTTTCGTACCCCCAAAAAAATGACCGTTTAAATAATCGTGATTTCAGTTACTACAAAAATAATTGTGATTGATATTTTTTTTTCCAATAATTGAGCAGCCCTAACACATTCCTTGTGATAAAAATCGATTTCTGTAAAAACCAAAATGTAGAAGCCCTCCTGCGTGCTGTGTGACTCGATGGCGATGTCGTTGGCGGCCTCGAGCTGTGTCAAGTTAGCGCAACGTGAGCTGAACATGGCTTGTGTACGTTTTCCTGTGTGGCAGCGAGCGCAGGAAGCTGCAGGTGAACGTCAACAGTCCCATCCAGTGCAGCATAAACGGCAGGAAGTGCACGGTGGTGGTGGAGCCCAAGATCAACCAATCGCAGCCCGACTTCACCAAGAGCCGCTCCGGCTACGTGCTGGCCGTCCCCGCCAACTGAAGGCCGGCGGGCGGGCGAGCGCGACGGCGCCCCCAGCAGGCCGGGAAGGCGATTGACTGGTTGGTCTGTTATGGGCGGGGTTTATTGAATCGTCCAATCACAGCATTCAAAAGTTAGCGCTGCTGGATCATCCCCCAAAGTGATCCTCGTTCCTCTTTTCTTTTTTTTTTTTTTTTTTTTTTTAATTGTTTGCTTTGTGCAATATTGACTTATTTTTGTTGTCAATCCGAGAATATAACTTTTATGTTAATGAAGGATTTAAAAATGTTAATTATAAATGTCCATGCCAAAGGCGCTCCTTGACGTTTTAGTTGGGCTGTGTTGAGCACGTCCGCCATTTAATTAAATTAATTTAAGAGCATTTTAACACGTATGCAGCGCAGTGCACCGCTGGTTAGCGGGCCTTACATGACTCCAGTTCAGCGGTTCTCAAACCGGGCTCTGGAGCTCGGGGGTCCACAAAATATCGTTTGAAAACTACATAGCGAAACTGGCGCACCGATGAAAAAATTAAACCAAAGACTCCGCCCGATCATGGCTTTGTCCAATTGAAAGCTCCGATATGATTGTGACCGATCATCGCATAAATCGGACATCCCTGTATGGATATATTATTGCCTAGCTCAAAATGTTTTGCTGCCCATTCCCAATTTGTCTGTCAATGGGGGGGGGGGGGCTTTGGATGCTCGGGGACTGAAGCCCCGTCGGCCCCCCACCTTTGCGCGCCACTGCGCAAGCCAAACCCCAAAATACGCATTCAGTATAAAAAAAAAATAGAATCAATGGTGGATGAAATGAATAAACGTGCGTACGCTGTAACGAAGGAAACCTCAGTGAGAATCAAATACGTTTTTTTCCATGCCAAGCCGCGTTAGCCGCCGTGCTAACACATGCTAACGGATGCCAATGCGGGAGTCACGCGCACACACACCCCTTGTATGTCATGTTGTGTGACAAAGTAAAGCGTGTGTGTAAAGTGAGCCAAAGGTCGTCGTGGTTCGTGTCGAGTGGCGCGGCGCCGAAGCAGCGCGCGTGCGTGCGTGCGCGAGCGAGCTCGAGTCCCCGACCCGCTCGTTAGCCCGCTGTCCCCCCGCTCGGCCTCGGAAGCAACTCGCACACAGTCACGCCAGGGAGGAGGAAAAGAGGCGGCGGAAAACCTCCTCTACTCTTTCCTTTCTCCCATGCATCCTTCTTTCCTTCCTTTATCACGTCCTTCCTAATTAGTTCCTTTCTCCCTTCCTATTCTCCTTCCTTGGGGTCATCCTTGCGCACTACTTCCTCCTTTGTTTCTTCTGCTCTCCTTCCTTCCTCCCTCCCTGCCGTCCTCGTCTCAAAATCCAAAAGTCTCAAAATCGCAGCGGTGAGTGACGCCGGCGCGTCAAGTTTCCAAAATACAAAAGGTACCAAAAAATGTGACGACGTCTGCCAACAAAAAGTGGACACAACAAAGACATGACAAGCACATGAAGCACACTGCCTCCCCGACTTGGAATCTGAATTCATTCCCAGGTGGGAACTTCATTGGCTCGCAAGTCCAATCCGATTTTCCGATTTCTCGACTCCCATGTCGCATCCGTGCCAACTGCGTGCCCTCGGTCTCCCATCGCGCGCTGCGCCAAATTTCCATCCTTCCCCGTTATTTATTTTGTGTTGTATTTCCATGCAGTCACATGTGCCTCATTTGATATCCTTTCTGCATACATGTTGTCATATTCTCATAGCAATAAACAGTACATGCAGTACTTTTGGTCGGCATGTGTGCAAATGTTTTCTCCAATCCCTCGCGTAACGTCCAGCGCCGTGTGTGAACAGGAAGTTGTCATCTATGAATCACCGACGCCTGTTGACTTCGTGACAAGGTTACCACTAACGCCCCCCGTTGACCCCCCCCTCCCTAACCATCCATCCCCCACCCCTGCTTGTTGTCGCCATGACGACGACGCCTCCCGCCACTTTGTGCCCCTCTTTTTTAATATGCTCCCGGCGATGGCTGGTTAGCGCTTCGGGCCGATGACTCAGTGACTCGCCTTGGCGTCCTTTTGCCTTCTAGTGGGGAGTCCCCCCCCCCCCCCCCCCCCCCCGGCTAATTGAGCAGCTAGCGCTTTTACAGGAAACACAAACCCGCACATCAGTGTCTGGAACAATCAGTGCATTTTATTTGGATTTTATATTGATCACGGTACAAAAATAAATTAAAAGTAAGCCGAACCGGGAAATGAAATCAGGAACAACAACAGCTTTTTTTTTTTTTTTTTTTTTTTTCTCATTTTTTTTCGTTGGAAAAATGTGACATTTTAATAACTGTCAAGAGCCCCGGAGCGCCCTCCCTCCCTCCGTACCCGCACCCCCCGCCAGCTTTGTTTCCACACAATCGTCTGTACAAACACGCATTCACACGCATACTCGCGCAAGACCTCGTCTGAGCCACTGCGATTTATCTACAAGGTACGCAACGACGGACACAAAATCATCGGTTTTGTCAGATGTTGTTGTTTTTTTTTTTAAGCTTGTCAAATGACTCGATTATGCAAGTGAAGGAAAAAGATGTTGTTGTTTCGTTGACGTTGAAATGTGCTTTTTGTTCATGTTTGACTCTCGAGGCACGTTTCCACCGAGCAGGACAGCTCAGCTTGGTAATTGGTTGCATTTCTAACATAAACGCTTGGTGGAAACGTGACATTGGAAATGACCTTCAAAAAGTAGATCAGGAAGGTTTTAGAAGATAAAAATGAAAAAAAAACTTGGGGGGTGTCTTCCAAACACAGCAGTTGCGAGTTGCTTGTAGTCCAGTAATTATTTTTGTGTTATTATTTTTGGGCTTATGCACATAAAATCCTCCTTAGCACGATTTGTGGTGCAAAGCGCAGTTGTAATCGTCTTCAAATGTGACCTCCCCTTTTAAGCACACTTGCAAGCCTTCTCTCGGTGTATTGACTTTGTGAAATACTCATAAAAATTGACGCCGGCAGTAAAATCTGGGGGGGGGGGGGGTGCGACTTTGGCTATAAAATACAGAGAACACAGGTTGACAAAACTCCAAATCTCCGGGTCAAAAACGGGAAGGTGTGCAAGTATGCTTTTGAAGCAAAATAACCCCCCCCCAAAAAACTGCATACCAATCAACTACTTTTGTCTTTTCACTCCACTTCATTGCCGTTGCCACTTGTTTCGTCGTCGTCGTGGTGCTGGTCAGATTGTTCCTACGGGTCATCCTTGATAAATCCCTGACACCCAAGCAGAAGCAATCTTCATTCCCACCAAACATGAGCCAAAATTCTAAAGCTAAAAATGTTCCTTGACGTGTAAGGAGCTCCTAAAAGTCATTAAAGTGAGTAGATATCAGTGTAAGGGAGAGCGTGATGGAGGATATGGCACTGTTAACGCTAGATGATGAGCACGCTAAGTTGCAAAAATCATGTTAGCAGGCAGAGCTAAAATCAACACGAATGCAGATCATCAAGTCCCAAAAAAAAAAAAAAAAAAAAAAAAAGAAGAGAAAACTTTGCTCTTCTTGTTGCACTATAGTCGCTGGCACGCGTGCAAAAAACATGTAATTCTAATCATCAGAATGAATTATTACAAAGAAAACGAGCTTGTTCCAAAAAGAGCTATAAATAAAAAGCAATAAATAAGCTCCACAAAGGTGTGAAAAACATCCAGTAACTTGTCGTATTAGATGGAGAAAAAAAAAAAAAAAAAAAAAAAGTCAGCAACTTCCGGCTGAGAAAAAGTCCCGATAACGCAACGTTCCGACTCGGCGTTGCCCACTTTGTCTGGTCCGAAAGAACACGGCCGCCCCCCCCCCCCCAAAAAAAAGAAAAAAAAAAGTCCCAAAGCCTCAACGCCGTCGCTGACGTTCCGTCCGGGACTCGTCAAAGTCCACGTGAGTCCGTCCGCATTGACGGGAAAGAGGATGCCGAGAGGGGTGGAGGAATTTCACTGTTGTCGCTTGACGACGAGCGCCAGTCAGGCGATGGCCCGCCTGCAGGGCACACGACAAGAGGCAAACATTAGACGCTTCACTTGAGATGTCTTTTGATATACTACCCCCCGCTCTCCCCTCACAAAATAATGAAACCCAGAGTCCACTTCATTTTTCGTGCGAGCAAACGAGAAAAATAGAAGAAAGCGTGTGTTGTGAGCGCTCCTCAAGTGTAAGTTGATTGCCATCGAAAGCCCTTTCTCGGTCTTGCTTTTGCTGTTTTACAGTTTGAGAAAAAAAAAAAAGTGACCCATTGAAACAAATCTCCAGATTCTCTCTTCCATGACTACTTTTTCATTTTTTTCCCCCCATTTTCAAAGACATCGTATCATCAGGTGCATTAGTCCCGCCCCCCGCCCCAAGCGCCCGGGCACCACTCGCCGCCCCGCCGCTCACCGGTCCAGGCCGACGAGCAGGCGGCCGCGCTCCTCCTCTTTCTGGCTCTCGTTCTTGAGGTCGGCGAAGACCTGCGTGAAGTAGTGCGGGTCCGAGTTGATCTGCAGCATCTTGGCGCTCATCAGGTCGATGATGGACAGGCAGCGGTCCCAGAAGGCCTCCTTGGAGCTCTCCACCAGGAAGGGCTTGAGCGGGTAGGAGATCTCGTTGCCCATGTAGGAGTAGGACAGGTAGAGGCAGGTGAGCAGCACGGCCTGCAGCTCGTGCTCGCCGGCCACCTCGGAGGAGACCACGTCGCGGCACAGCATGTAGACGAAGACCACGTTGGCCGGCGTGATGAAGCCCTGGTCCTGCCAGCCCTGGAGCAGGAGGGAGCGGTCCACGCTGCGCAGCCACAGCACCGGCTCGGTGGGCGACAGGTGCTTGAGGCGGTAGCAGCGCCGGCACAGGAAGTCGCCCAGGCAGCGCAGCAGCTCGCTGGTGGACGCCTGCACGATCACCCGCTTGGGGGTGCCGGGGGCGGCGGCGGCGGCCGGCGCCGCCGGCGCCGCCGCCTTCTTGAGCGAGGAGTCGCCGTCGGGGGCCCCGTCGCCGGGCGCGCTCGGCTCCTGCGCGAAGGACGACAGGTTGGCGCACGACTGCGACTTCTTCAGGTTCTCGTTGTTCAGGTGGCTGACGTTGTTGTGGTAGGCGGCGTTGGGCTGCACCTTCTTGGAGCCCTTCTTCTTGGCCGACGCCGCCACGATGCGCTTCCACGGCAGCACGTTGATGAGCGAGTGGCGCTTCAGGCCCTTGTCTTTGGCGTTCTTGCTGTTCTGCACCGCCGTGTAGTGGCCCACCGTGGCCGGCCCGTCCTCGAACAGGGCCGCCTTGCGGTAGCCGGGCGACAGGGACAGCACGGTTCCCATGGCGACGGCGGCGAGGAGACGACGGAAGATCTCGGCAGGGGACGGCGAGCGCCTCGTCTGTGTCGCGGGGCTTTCACTCTCCAGGCGCCGGCTGCCGGAAGCCAATCAGATCAATAGTCAGACCCATGAAAGCTACCCGGCCGGTGGTGCTGATCGAAAAAACTGTTGGGGACCGAGGAAAATAGCAAAAACTGAAAAATAATGAGCACGCTACAAAAATGTTTACAGGTTGGCATTCACAAATTCACGTCAGATTTTTCTTTTTTTGGGGGGGGGGGCACTACTGTGTTGTTTGCTGTTTTTGTTCTCAAGCCAAAGCGATAAAAGCTGCCATCAAACTGTAGTGAGTTGAGGAGTTTCGCTTAGAAGGAAAGTTTAGTCGTGGGGTGGGGACATGAGTAACTGAACCCCACCCCGCAATTTTCAGAATTGCCAATCACTTTGATATCATTTCAAACTCGCCTTACAACATTGCATTTAAAAACGGTTGGTTTGATTTAGGAAAAAATGCTTCGGAGGAAGTCGTTCTGCCAGCAACCCAGGCTAAACTTAGCTCCACCCAGACGTGAAAAGATTTTTCAACCATACTTTCTTGACACCAATTACTCTCGTTTGTGGCGCCATCTCGTGTCATCTTACAGAAAGGAGCGCAAAACGTGCAACGGGACGAGAAGAAAATTCCAAATTCACGAATAGCAAACCGCAAACAGGCTTGGGTTCACTGTGCGGTAATTGTCCCAAAACACGTCATGTCATTATTAGCGTCAAGGAAAACCGACGTGAATTGTTGATGGCCAGGTGTTGTCACGTTTGCTGCTGACATCTAGTGGTGGAGGTCCGAAGCACACCGCTAACCATTTTTTGCTGCTAACAACAAATCGACAAAAAGACTCTTGACGCCTAACGTAGCTCAGCTTGCTGTTAACCGCTTTAAAATTCAACCACTGCTGCCACTCGAAATCTGAACCTTTTTCTGCATCATCTTGAGATGTTTACCACCCTACTTTGGACCCCACAAGGAGCCCTACTGGAATCTTCCATCACGCGCTGCTGTTCTTGACGATACGACCGGCTAGCAAGAAAAAAAAAATACACCTTTAGGCCTGAATGTGTTTTACAGCAAAGCGTTTGTGTTCAGCAGGGGGTAAAAAAAACGAGTCGGTGAAAGGTGAGTTGCGAACTGGCTTCATACATGTATTTTTCCTTTCACTCTTACGAAGTTGTTTTGTCCCTGAGGCTTATTAGCAGCATTGACAGGACCTTGCTGCAGCGCTGGAGTGATTAATTTAGCCACACACACACACACACACACACACACACACGCTCGCGCGCAGCTTGCAGCAGATGATGGATGTAATGAAGATAATCACACGCAAAGATCAACAATATATCATGTGTTGCTCCTGCCTCCACCACACTGTAAAACAATAATAAAACACACCCTGGACGGTGGTTTGCATGAATATTTCAAAAGCACAAATTCATAATTAATGTGCAATGGCCGATGACCGAATCATGCACCATCACTAAAATGGAAGCGTGAAATGTAAACAGCGTCCATACGATCCTATAGAGCGCCATGTATTAGATACGGGTTATCATTTTCATGAAACGAGGAGCTAAGTATGTTCTCTTGTCTCGAATCGTCCTCGCTGCAGCAGCAAGCCAACCGAGCCGAACCTTTAGTCCATCATCGTACATCACTTCGGCGCCGTCATCCGTGAGAAAAACTCCCAATTTAAGGCCCGCAACCGAGTGTAAATCGGATTTTGGCGGATTTTCTTATGCTAATTCCGGCTCACGGATGCTCTCCGTGGTTCTGAAGCTGAGCCCGTGCGTGGAAACGAGGCTATTTATAGCCACACCATGCAAAAACATCCATACGCGTGAAAAGAGACATTCTTGCATACTCACTTAGAAAAGAATGGATCTAATCCAGTGTAACAACCAAGCAAAAAGATGAATAAGGTGAAAATAAAGCTTACCAGATCTCCGGATGACTGCGCAGCGACGACGTCGATGAAGACGAGCTTCTTCCCCCTCATGAACGGCGACCGACGAGCATCTCGGTCCGTTTAAAAGCCGCCGTGAGACGCAATAATCCCCGATGGTAAAATCTAATATATCTATTTAGTCGGGGAAACACGCAATGGATGCGCAGCGAGGATGCTGGGATGCGGGTGCGCTCCTGCTGCTGCTGCTGCTGCTGCTGCTGCTGCTGGCCGTGATGCTGCGAGCTGGCTGCTGTGCAGTGTTGTGTCGTGTAGTGTGTAGTGCGGTGTTGTGTTGTGCAGTGATGGCGCAAAGGCGGTGGTCCTCCTGTACAGCGTCCACGCCAAGAGTGCATGCACGGGGCCCCGCAGGCGCGGACTACAGTGAAGCGCGTGCACCTGAAAGCACCACCAAGCGTCCGGTGATTGGAGGACGTTCGCGTTGACCCAATTTGAGGCACATTGACACTAATCCAGCCTCCCCGAGGGCAAAATCAATAGGAAATGTGCTCATTTTATGTTTGACACAGCGTTATCGCTGCAAAGAGCAAATATTGATTGTCAAGATATAGTAATAAAACGTATTGCATGTTCTCAACTGCCCAGATGAATACATTTTGAAGAATCTAAAACCTAGGAATTACCAAAACAAGATATCACTTATGGAATTGTTGTATGATGATTCCTTATGATGATTAACATATGAGATTAAATGAGGATTACATTAAATTTTGTCATTACAGGGTGCCTTGAGATACGTTTAATTCAATCAATGTCAATGCTCGTAAACTGCAAATCATGTTTCTTCATTGAAATGAATGGAAATAACAGGAATCTGTTCCAGCCTCCTTTTTTAAAAAATATTTTTTAATTAAAAAATAGTTCTCCAGAATACTTTATAAAAACATGCAATAATGACGTAATATGGACTGTACATAGTGAAACAAACGACTTTTCCCACCTATACTTGGGCAGTATAATACAGGCATACAGATAGACATGGAACTCGCCACTGTAGTAATAATCCAGTCATTCTTCACAGAGGATAAAAAAAATCTATACCTGTGAATATTGTAATATAATCTATCTGCATGCATTACAACAGTGTTCACTTGCTTGTTGTGAAGTGAAGTGAGTTGACTGCCACCATTTAGCCATCTCATAGCTTTGCTCGCAAGTCAAAACAAAAATCGACTCAATGATCATCTTGAAAACAAAGGCGCCACTGTACATTGTTTCAAACATTTTTTGATATATAAGTGCATTAGAATTAAGGTACTTTAGATTTTTTACCCAGTAACACTCTGTAAAGTGACACATTTTCTGTACTTTTATTCGAATATCGCTTTGGACGGGTATTTTCTTTTTCGTTCTACTACATTTCCCGGCATACCCCCGATACTTTGACGTCACATCCTGCACACTCTTTGCATTCAGGCTGCACTTTGAATAAGGAAGATGGCGGCTGCAGCAGTGGTCGAGTTCCAGAGAGCTCAGTCTCTCATCAGCACGGACCGCGACGCCTCCATCGACATTCTGCATTCGATAGGTACAAGTCACGCTTTTATTTGGAGGCTGGGGGTCACTTGGCCACACGGGGGGGGCGCTTTCTCGCCGCTTGGTCGCTCGTGGGCCGCCGCTAGTTTGGTAGCAGCGAGCCGGCTGTGCGGTGCTGACTCACTGTTGAATGGGAGCTGCCGTCCGCCGGTAGTGGACGAACGTTAGCCGGTTAGCCAATCTGCTAACAGGCCTGACACCTCACGCAAGTCGTGTTTTGTCTATTTTGAATGTATATTTTTTTGACTTTTACAGACCTGCTAGTCGATGTTTTCTATGCGCCATTCGGGTGTCGGTGTTGCTAACTGGCTAGCGTTATTAGCCTGTTGTCACCGTGACAGTGATTGGAGAGGCTGTGGCATGTTTTTTGTGTGTGCGTGCGTTGTTTTTGTGGGTACATATTGTTCTTCGCGATGACACGACAGCGTTTCGCCCACGTTTGTTCCGATGGTTTTGTGTTTTCAAGAAAGCGACTTGAACGTGTGCCCCGTGTAATGTATGTCATGTGTAAACACCGGCGAGGTTGCCCTCAAATCGCCTTGTCACAGCAGCAGACTTCAGCTGTCAACTAGCTCACCCCGTGTTTGTACCCACGCTGTACTTAAGTACTAGTTACTGATACTTCCGTAAAATGAGATGCTGGTGCCGATAAAAAAATGCACACCCTGAACTTGGCCAAAGTACAAATAACGTTGCTGCCAGTTTCGGTGCTGTAAAAAAATGACTCCCATTGATTAGTTTTTCTGACCAAAAAAGAAGCAACATTTTTAGATAGAGGTGCAACGATTAATTGATAAATCGAAAACGTGTCAAGTTAACAATATTGCTAGAGTCTCCTTATTTAACTTAGTATCTTCCTCTAAATTTCAGCCTCTTAACAGCAAATAGTCTTATTTCTGTAGTCCTCCACGAAAAGCAGACTTGAGTGTCTGTGTTTAATCAAAAGAAGACATTTGCAAACATCTGCTTTTACTTTGGAAAACGATCATTGATATTTTTTCAGATTATTGGACATTACAGACAAACAATTACGTGAATGATAAGCAATTTGTGTGTGCTCTGCACTGTCAGCCTTTCAATTTCAAATGATGTTCAGCGTTTCAATAAAGGGATGGAAATTAAAAAGTCTTGTTTTAATCTGATTCATCCCTACTGAATTAGCTAATGATGATTTTTTGTGGAAAAAACATTACCTCACCTGTAAGCGTTTTTCAGATCTGACAATTTTGTGTGTTTTCAAGGAAGTAAAAGTAAAATGAAAAATAAATATGTAGGCAGAAATGTGAAAGAGTCTCTTGTACAGTTGTTACTTCCCAACACTGCTCATGACACACACGCTTCGAACAAACTACTTGTTGCTACTTGCCTTTGAACTGAAGAAAGGAATTTGAAATGTTTGCCTTGGTAAATGGCCATCCATTTTCTTTCTTTTGCAAAGTGGCCCGAAGAAATTTAAGAAAGCTTTTAAGAGAAGAATACAGCCAACCCTCACCAACTAACAAAACTATTTGGTGAAAAACGTTGCCAATTCGCCAAAACCTTTCAGAAAAATGCAGTAACGGGTTTTGACTATATGACTGCGCGCCCGTGTTGGAATGTAAAAAAAAAAAAGCAAATCAAATTTCACAGCCTCTGTTTCTGTGGATGAACAGTGGTCAGTCATATTTGCACTGAAGGAACGGGATGCATTTGTAACGCTTTTGACGTTGGCAGTGAGGCGAGACGTCCAGGAGAACGATGAAGAAGCAGTCAGGGTCAAAGAGCAGAGCATCCTGGAGCTGGGAACGCTGCTGGCCAAGACGGGACAGGCGGCAGGTGAAACTGCAACAATGTGTTATCATCATTCTTGATTTTTTTAAGGCAAGCTCTTTGCTCCCTCTCTAATGACCGCCCCGGTGTCCCCCAGAACTCGGCGGTCTGCTGAAATTTGTGCGGCCGTTCCTGATCTCCATCAGCAAGGCCAAAGCGGCCCGGCTGGTGCGCTCCCTGCTGGACCTGTTCCTGGACATGGAGGCGGCCACGGGCCAGGAGGTGGAGCTGTGCCTGGAGTGCATCGAGTGGGCCAAGGCCGAGAAGAGGACCTTCTTGCGGCAAGCTCTTGAGGTGAAGACAACCCAAAAAAAAAAAAAATGAGAGTCACCTCAACAAAATACAACCCTCCTTATGAACTCATTCACTGCCATTGACGTATTTACTTGTCTTTTCACAGTCCAGCCATTCAATCGCAGAAACTAGTTCATATTTTTTTTCAAACGTTAAGGTAAAAGAGAGTCTGAAAATGTCTGCCAGTGAATGAGTTGATAACCAACATTACAAAAACACTCACGTAATAGGTAGTGTTCATCAAAAAACGAGGCGGGGATTTTAATATTATCGTAGTCCAGTGCAACATTAATGCTGTGCTTATATGTAGCGAACCAAAACAAGCTTCTGAAATCATGACCTGAAAATGTACTGATGCGATTCACGTTTCCTGCCTTTCCCTTCTTGCGCCTTCAGGCTCGACTGATCTCGCTCTATTTTGACACCAAGAGGTACCAGGAGGCCTTGGCGCTCGGTGGGTGCTCGCCTTGGCGCTGCTTGACGTCCTATTAGCCGCTTTATTTCCGTCATCCCTTATTCGGGTCGTTCTCAACCGCCGCTGGGATGGGGAGTGAAAGTGCTCGGCGCATATCCTCAGTTTCCCTGAAGATGTACTCTGACATTCCACGCCATTTTTTTATTTTTTTATTTTTTTAATAAAGCTATTGAATAAAGCATTGCAATGTCCTCCCGGCTGGCGCCCTAACGGCGAGCGTGCTTGTTTGTGGTGGCCGCCGCAGGCTCTCAGCTGCTGCTGGAGCTGAAGAAGATGGACGACAAGGCCCTGCTGGTGGAGGTGCAGCTGCTGGAGAGCAAGACGTACCACGCCCTCAGCAACCTGCCCAAGGCCCGCGCCGCGCTCACCTCGGCGCGCACCACCGCCAACGCCATCTACTGCCCTCCCAAGCTGCAGGCGGCGCTGGACATGCAGTCAGGTAGGTGGGAACCGAGCCCTCCATGATGTGGCCCCCGGGGCCCCGCGTTTGTCGCCGGTGTTCGGCATGGACCGCTTGCCATCGAGGCGCTTTTTTTTTGTGTGTGTGTGTTCGGCGCGCAGGGATCATCCACGCGGCCGAGGAGAAGGACTGGAAGACGGCTTACTCTTACTTCTTCGAGGCCTTCGAGGGCTACGACTCCATCGACAGCCCGCGAGCCATCACGGCCCTCAAGTACATGCTCCTCTGCAAGATTGTGCTCAACTCGTACGTATACGCGCAAATATTTGCCGTCGTCGTCGTCCGGTTTATTGAATTTTTTAGGGTTTTGTTTTTTTTTCCCATTGCAGACCAGAGGAGGTACAAGCTCTGATCAGCGGGAAACTGGCCCTGCGATACACCGGACGCCAGGTACGTTTCGTTTCCTTTCCTTGCTTTTTAAAAAAAAAAAAAAAAATTTGTACGCATCAATCGTCACTCTCCTTGCAGACAGACGCCCTGAAATGCGTGGCCCAGGCCAGCAAGAACAGATCGTTAGCAGACTTTGAAAAGGTAGCGCAAGGCTTCGGTTTGTCCGGTCGTGTCCCACGTGAAGTTTTGTTGTGATTTTCCAAAGCGAGCATGCCCCCCCCCCCACCCTCCCCTGCAGGCCCTCACAGAGTACAGAGCGGAGCTGCGGGACGACCCCATCATCAACACGCACCTGGCCAAGCTGTACGACAACCTGCTGGAACAGAACCTCATCCGGGTCATCGAGCCCTTCTCCAGAGTGCAGGTGAGGATTGTGGCGAGCTTTCACGGGCCGCATAAGACGATGTGGACCACTGGATTTCGTTTTGCCGCCCATTAATGATTTACCACATATTTTTCAAAGCGGTTTTCTTATGTGCCTTCCCTTCTACTTTTCCAGATAGAACACATATCAGCTCTTATCAAACTCTCAAAGGTAAAGTCATCTCAAGTAAACCAGCGGCTGTTAAATTCATTATTGGCTATTAATTGAATGCTGCTTTTTTTTTTTAAGGGGGATGTAGAGCGCAAGCTATCGCAAATGATTCTGGATAAAAAGTTTCACGGTACGATCGTTCCACAACACGCACGTAGAGATGAAATGTCATAGCATGCTTATCGGTGTTATTGCAATATCACTCAAACAGTTAGAAACAATCATATCCATGCACATTAATTCAATTCAATTGACTTCTATGAGACTTTATTTCATTTGATTTTTTGGGGGCCTCAGGAATCCTGGACCAGGGCGAAGGAGTGCTGATCATCTTCGAGGAGCCGCCCGTGGACAAAACATACGAAGCCGCCTTGGAAACCATTCAGAACATGAGCAAAGTGGTGGACTCGCTTTACAACAAAGCCAAGAAGCTGACATAGGTGACCGACGTTTTCAAAACGCAACACTTGACACACTGCTGCAAATGACGACGATGATGATGATGATGATGATGATGAACATACAGATGCTGAGCGTCATTTTCCATCTTCGTCCTCAGAGCAGACCTGCGGCCGTGACCTGGAGGAAGCGCGCGCGCGTGTGTGTGTTTGAGCAGCTTATGTAACATTTGAAGATGGGGACAAGGGAGAAAATGACAAAAGTGCAGTGAACAGGATCCCCCCCACCACCACCACCACCCATCAGACACACGTCACGTCTCTCCCTCAATGGACAGTATCACATTTCTGTGTGTGTGTGTGTGTGTGTGATTTTTTTTGTTTTTGTT
This sequence comes from Filicampus tigris, assembly GCF_054856515.1. Classification (NCBI taxonomy): domain Eukaryota; kingdom Metazoa; phylum Chordata; class Actinopteri; order Syngnathiformes; family Syngnathidae; genus Filicampus; species Filicampus tigris. The sequence goes on along the minus strand of NC_141235.1, from coordinate 2,637,518 downwards.
TTTTTTTTTTTCCTCTGGCCCTTTTTTATTTGAAGATCTCGTTTAAACACAGCGGCCAAGCCAGGCCATCAGGGAATCTTATTGTACAACCACAGTAAAAAGATCACAAGGAAGAACAGTACATACCACTTCATCCTCTTCAGCCTTCAAGCTCTGCTCCAAAAAAGCAGAAACAACCTTCCCCCTCCCCCGCCCTCCCTCCTTATTGTTCATGTTCTCCGTGGCTTACAGAAGCACACTTGACTCTTTGGGAAGGTTGGAATACTCTATTTTGGTTTTACCCCCCATCATTCATATCAATGCCAACAGTTTCAGTCCCCACTGTATTTCAGAAGTGTATTAAACTCACTATATTTGCTTTTGGGTTTGTGTTTTTGTAAAAAAACAAACAAAAAAAATAATGGTTGCCACATGCCTGCCCCCCGAACCCCTGAATGCTCATGTACGTTTATAGAAGAGGCGAGAGGAAATTTCACCACGAGTGCCACGTTCCCTGGCGCTTGTCTGCCTCTCGTCGGGATGCAACGTCAAAAGTCACATCAGGCAAAAAAAAAAAAGTATTTTTGCCTCTTAGCATCCCCGACTCTGCTCTTCTCCATTGTTAGTTTCTAGCATTAGTGTGATATGCTAGTAACCAAACAATTTGTATGTTTTTTTTTTTGTTTTGTTTTTCTCTTATAAAGACGTTTTCAAAATAAATATTTTGTATTTTAAAGATATTTGTCCTGTCTCTTGAAATGACACGAAAATACCATGGCAACTATGTTTTCTCATCGCCTAAAAAATGTTATTGGCACTTTGTGGAAAAATATATATTAAAACGGTCAATGTTAAATATTGAAAATGAGAAAAGCGCCACTAAAGGATTTGGATACTTCTTGGTCGCAATGACGTCAGACATACGCATTAGTCACGTGATGCGGGCGTTCTCGTCTCATCTCGCGAGACGTAGCCGAAGTCGCTTTCTCTGTCAGCGGAAGAAAAATTTTGCACTTGAATCAGCGTAAAAAAAAAAAAGTCTCAACACAATGATGACAACGAGGGTAAGTATACCTCGAAGGAACTGTTTAGGAATAAGGGCACTTAGTTTACATACGTGGGATGTAAAAAGTAGTGAAAAGGCTTCGGTGCCAAGAAGAAGCACTTGTCATTCAAAAGTTGGCAGCCCGGAAAGCGAAATCTTATGACCACTTTCTCTGCTAGCACGATTTAGCTGCCATTTAAATGTGTTAAAATGGCCCCGGAAAGGTCGCAACTAGCAATAATTGTTTTGTCTGACTCAAAAGAAGTTTATGAGCAAGCTCTTTTGCGCTGCCACGCATTACTTAGCAGATTTGACCACGGTGTACGTCAGCAGCCTTTTCCAAGAGCTGCGACGTTTGTCAACAAAGTACCTTGTGTTTCAGAATTTCATCTTTTAAACGCAATTCCACCTTTGTTTGTGTTTAGTCTCAACACCAAACATCTACTATTCGTCTTTCTGTTCATTATAAGACGTTTGTCAAGTTCACGTGGTGAAGTTAAATGGCAGCAAGGATTAACCTCCGGTTTAATTGGCATACTCTAATGACGTCATCACCGGGTCCCCTCTTCCCTTCCTTCTATCCATCCTTCCTTCTTTCCTTTCATTCATTATTAACTTTGAACTGAGCGGAGGAGCTTCATTTATTCTGACCATGGCTTTGCCAAATAGAAAAAAAGTGCTTTTCCAAGTTGCCACCTCCTTTTGACAACTTTCGGCAATTAGGCAATTTCAAACGTTTTTGTGTGGACGTCAAGCACAGTGAAAACCCGCGCAGTCATGGTTCGGCACGTGCGGATTCGCATATTCGCAGATTTGTCTCTTTTTTTTCTCCAATATTTTTGCCAACGGCAAATTTGTCTCACAACACAAGGGAAAAATACATGTAAAAAAAAAATCGACCGAGCGATGACTTTTAACTGAGAAAATCTGTTTCTATTATTTGTTTCAATTCTGTCATCTTTCGTCAGCTGATGCAAGCGGCGCGATGCCCGACGGACAAATTGTCCCTCACCAACTGTGCCGTCATCAACGAGAAGGAGCCGCAGTTTGAGCCGTGAGTTCTTGCTCGGCATGTCATCTCCCATAATGCTGTATTCCTTAATCAAATCCAGTCATTTGACAACACGCGACCAAACTAAATTGTCACAAAAAGTATGAGTGCTCAAATAATGATTTAGTCTCCCTTTCAAACTATCATGTTGGGAGACTTTTATTGACATAAAAACAGTCATGACAATTAAGATTCTGCCTTTTTTACCTCTTAAGGCATTACAGGGGTATCGGATGACTCGCATGCGAAAAAAAATCAATTTTTAGTATTTCAGCACACTCCTGAAGTAAATAAATGTTGATCATGTATGAGTTAATGTCATTATTTCTCCTTCCTGTCAGACACGTGACTGTGCGCAACCTAACCCACAAGTTTGTGTTCACCTTGAAGACTCATCCCAGCGTCAACATGGGCAGCATTGCCTTCAGTCTCCCACAGGTATGGCTGGCCCGGGACCTCAAAATCCGGCCTGTCACGCTGTTTCTTGCCACCGGGGGTCGCTCTTGACAAGTCAGTCTGAAGCGGGGAACACACTTGCTGATGCTGATTTATTCATTTATTTTTTTAAAACCCATTTTTCAAATGTCAGATCACTTTCCTCCTCTAAGGATGAACATTTTTGTTTCATCTCCCTCCATCGTCATTTTATTCTCTCTGTAAAATTGAACAAGGCGTGTATGTGAGCTCACTCTTGCTTGTAACAAAGTGCTTTTTTTCCTCCTTTTAACTTGGCTTCCTCTTCGTCCATCTTTAACCCGGGCCGCTGCCTGCGCACCAGCCCACAGGTACTCGGTACAGGTACTAACCCTCTCTTCCTTCTATTCTTTCTCTGCCGGACTTGAAATCTGCTTTGTAAGCTGCTAACCCCTCCGTGTTGTGACGTGTAATAGCAATGAAAGTCCACCTTGTGTTCTGTTTTTCCTCCATTCAGAGAAAATGGGCCGGTCTGTCCATCGGGCAAGAGGTGGAAGGTGAGCAAAAAAGATGTTCTCACAGGCCACTACATTAGGTACACTTGAGATCCAATACAACAGCTATAGTGTCCATCAAAAGTGAGCATTTTATTGGCATTGATCTTGCTCTTTTATTGTAAATTAACCACGTGACATTGGGTAAATTATCTGATTTCAATACGGTAATATTTTCACTCTTGCCACTGTAGTCTTTGCAGTTTATGGCACTACTGCTGAATTTTTTAGCTATGTGGCCTTCCTATCAATCCTGTACCACAAACTTCCAGTCATCAAGATCAAATATGTCACGCAGTCTCCAACTACACGTTTGACAAGTCCAAGCAGTGCATCGGCTCCTTGACGGTGGAGATCGACTTCCTGCAGAAGAAGAACGCCGACAGCAGTCCTTACGACTCGGACGAGATGGCAAACGACTTCATTCAGCAGTTCAACCACCAGGCCTTCACCACGGGCCAGCAGGTGCCAGACGATCGACTTTTCTTTCAAATATATCAATGGCATTTTGTGTGTCTGTGATTTATTTATTTATTTTTTGCAGATGGTGTTCAAGTTTGGCAATAAGCCGTTTGACTTACTGGTGAAAGAAATGGAGGGCATGGACCCCAGCATCCTAAAGGGCGACCAGAGCTCGGGCAAAAAAACAAAGGTGTCCCTTTTTTTCCCTGATGGCTTAACAATGATTTCATGTTCATGGTGTCACCTTATTAATAATCATATTTTTTTTCCCTTCAGATTGATATCGGCTTGTTGCTATCAAACAGTCAGGTGATCTTTGAGAAGGCGGAGAGTTCCTCCATGACGCTGATTGGTGAGCATTCTGCCGCAGCAATGACGTAATTAGCACGTGGTATAAAAAAAAAAAAAAAATCATCTGAATTCTTAAAAACGTTTTAATCCATGATACAAAAATATCAATATAATGATGAGCGAGTCATGGATAAGTAAATTATACAGAGCGCAGCAATTTTCTCCTGGATGGAATGACAATCCTCTATATGTCCACAAGGGGGCTCCATGCTCGCATTTTGAATTTCCCTACTGCTTTCCTAAGTTTCAGACAGCCAAGTCCCATGTCCAAAAATTGATGACTATCACACCTCTGGTAAGAATAAATTGTAAAAGCTCATTTTTGTCCAACCGCCTCACAGGGAAATCAAAGACCAGAGAGTCTCGCCAATCCATCATCAGTCCTGATTGGAACTTTGAGAAAATGGGCATCGGAGGCCTCGACAAGGAGTTTTCCGACATCTTCCGCCGAGCTTTCGCCTCCCGAGTTTTCCCTCCGGACATCGTGGAACAGATGGGTGAGTTCCTGTCCTAGCGCCACCTGTTGCTCGGGCATACACATGACAGGCAATTTCATGTCAAATTACCATGCATGTGTGGGCAGACGTAAAGAAAAAATAGTTTATTTAATTTATTTGAGGTAGAGTAACTGCTGTCAGCACTGGATTATAATGAGTGTATAAATCCTTAAATCCAAATGAAGGGCAAAGGCAGCTTTGATGTTGAATGTGTCATCTGTCATAATTGGCGAGTAGCACGCAGGCGAGCGTCTGACGGGTGTCACATGATTCACAACTTCATTGTGACTCACCGGCCTCTCTTCTTGACACATCAGCCCTGATCCTTAGTCTTGTGAGGACCTGTTCAAAATAGAGTTATTTTATTTTATTTTTTTCAGCAAATCCTCCTCGATTCTCTATTTGCCTTTCGCCAATTCACCGATCGTGCACATTTTCCTGTGGAAAATTCCTAAAACTACTGCGTCCCAAAAATTGAGCGTATATATGTATCACTAAGTCCAAAATGTTTAAAGAAAAAAAAAAGCTTATAGGAAAGTAGTAATTATGCTAAAACTTTATTTAGCTTCAAAACTATTGATAGAGGCAATTATGACTATTTTGTTGGGGGTGTCTATTATTTATGATTTTTTTTTTTCTGTTTGTGGTGGGTCTGGTCCCATATACACACACTCACACGCACACGCTCACACACCGCTAATGCCGACCTTTAGCCGAGCGCTGGTGCGCAGGAGTCGGCCTTTGGCTGTGTCCAGCTGGCCGCTGTGCTGAGATGTCCAACCCTGATAGCGCATCCCGCTAAAGGTAAAGCTCTAATTGGCCCGCATGAGGAGGACAGGTGCTGACAGCAAGGGGGAAGGCACGGCACGGCGGGGAGGGGGCCGTCTGCAGCGCACGCATTTTGGGTGCGAGTGTTGCTTTAGCAGAGGGAGTTTGACTCCCGCCGAGGTCACCCGGGCTTTGGCGCCGAAGACGACTTCCCACCTGGGCGCTCCTCCCTGCCTCGGCGGCCGCAAATGGCAGCTCAGATGTTTATCAGCGGGCCTCTCAATTAGCCCAAATGTCACGGCGCAGGTGCAAAGGGCCGCCCGTGAAAGCCACACTGTCCGCCGAGGTCGACGTCACCCGACAGCACGCTGATGATCTTCAGCCGGGAACCAGAGTCGGAGAGTCCGGCGCTCAATGCCTTTGTCTGATGAACACGAGCTAAGCTTTCTCTTCGCTAGCAGCTACTGCAGTCGTCCGCGACACATTAGAGAGATCTGAAATTCACCAATTTCACTTCATCGCTCAAAAAACGGTCTATTTTCAAGTAAATAACGAGAGTTGAATTTATTCCATGGCGTGAATTTTTAGGCCATATCGCCCAGACCAAGCAATGGCTCCTAACAACAACAAAAAAAGATAATAATTCAAGGTCCGGCTATATATATGCTTTTTCTGATATTTTTCTCTGGTATTGTGCCATGAAATATTTCAATTGTGTGAATCTGTGCCTTGGATTAATAAATGTTGCAAATCAGCTGATCTCCTGCGTGTGCAGGCTGCAAGCACGTGAAGGGCATCTTGCTCTACGGCCCGCCGGGCTGCGGTAAGACGCTGATGGCGCGGCAGATCGGCAAGATGCTCAACGCCCGCGAGCCCAAGATCGTCAACGGGCCCGAGATCCTCAACAAGTACGTGGGCGAGTCGGAGGCCAACGTGCGCAAGCTGTTTGCCGACGCTGAGGACGAGCAGAAGAGGGTGAGGGCGCCGTCCTGCAATCGGCTTTCTACTGCTTGTCCTCATTGGGGTCGGGCACGTCGAGACAAAAAAAAAAAAAAAAAATCACACTCACATTTAGAGTCTTCTATTAACATATTCGACCGTATGAGGAAGCAACGATACCAGATTCGACTAATCGCACTGACTTTGTCCGACTCTGTAAAGAACAGAAGGCAAGCTTGGATGAGTTCGGCAAATCGAGGACGTATACGCTGACCTCGGTTCTATCAACATTATTTATGTGACCACATAAGAAGTCATTTCTCTAGGAGTGGACAGATTTGCCCTTTCGGTGGAGTGAGATGATGAGAACTCTTCAGCATGTCGTGCGTGCAAGTTTAAAGCTGGGGCAGCGGTGGTCTGCTTGGATAGTGAGACACTGGCGTCGAACCTCAGTCCTCACCACCTAATGAGCCGCTTCTTTGACTTGCCCTCGTGCACGCACACACAGCTGCGTTAAATGCTGCACTGACAGCTGTGTGGAGGAAGGGGAAACCCCCACTCCCCCGAACACCCCCCCCCCCCACCCCCCTCAGCTTGTTGCCTTTCTCCAGTAATGATGAAGGATGACAGAAACGTGACATTTGACTATTCAAAGACAATATGAGTGAATAGTCTTGGAGGCTTTTCAAAAGTATATTTTACGAAATGCATCTCCTCCTATGTTGATGACGTCAAAGCAGACATACTATGCATTTCAATTAAAAAAAAAAAAAAAATACTTGCACATATTGCACCATATCATGATTTACGTCTCTTGGAACTGGTGTGTTGAATTTGTCCCCCGTTCCAACTGCGGATAGCTGGGCGCCAACAGTGGCCTGCACATCATCATCCTGGACGAGATCGACGCCATCTGCAAGCAGCGAGGAAGCATGGCGGGCAGCACGGGCGTGCACGACACGGTGGTCAACCAGCTGCTGTCCAAGATGGACGGCGTGGAGCAGCTCAACAACATCCTGGTCATCGGTAAGACACGAGCGCAGCCCTCACCTCTCCTCAAGTATTGTCGCCGCGCTCCGTCCGACTGCTCTGCGCCCTCCTCAGGTATGACCAACAGGCCAGACCTGATCGACGAGGCCTTGCTGCGGCCGGGAAGGCTGGAAGTCAAGATGGAGATCGGTAAGAGCGGAGGGAGACCATGCCGCCGATGTCTCTCCCCCGCGCCGTCATGAAAGCTCCCGCCTTCCGCTTTCAGGCCTGCCGGATGAGAAGGGTCGCGTTCAGATCCTCAACATCCACACGGCAAAGATGCGGCAGTTCAAGCTGCTGGCCGGCGACGTGGATGTCAAGGAGCTCGCCGCCGAGACCAAAAACTACAGCGGAGCCGAGCTGGAAGGCCTGGTCAGGGCGGCGCAGTCCACGGCCATGAACAGACACATCAAGGTCAGCGACCAAAAACATTTTGGGCGCGCGCGTTAGGAGTTGAACGGCAAAATATTTTCGGCACGTCGTGTGTGATATTTAAAAAAAAAAATTTTTTGCCACTGACCCGTTTCCTTTAAAGACAAACTATAACTTAATTGATCCCTCTACAAGAAATGTATAATACCATACAATAACATTTTATTTATATAGCGCATTTCATGCATTAAAGCAACAATCACAACAAGAACAATTCTGCATAGGGGGCAAAAAAAAAACCAGTTTAAAAGCTGCAATAAATGAGATAATTATCAGTCGGCTGACATTATGAATTATTGTTTTCTGTGTGTGTGTTATCATGAGAAATTGGCACCCAATCATTGTGAAGTTCAAGTCTGCACAGCTGACAAAACACTTGAGCGCACACGCACACACACACACACTCGGATATTAGCAGGCGTTGACGTACGATGGACGAGACGTCTGCCGCCCCGTGTGAGCTCGTATTCTTCGCCGGGGTCTTCCCCGTCTGACCTTTGTGCTCTGTGTGCGCTGGAAATGTGCACATCTGATGACACACGTGCGTGTGTGTGCGTGCGCGTGTGTGTGTTAGGCCAGCAACACGGTGGAGGTCAACATTGATACGGCGGAGAAGCTGCAGGTCAGCAGGCTGGACTTTATGGCCTCGCTGAACAACGACATCAAACCCGTAAGTTGGAGGTCTTACATCAAGTCCAGTTTTATTTTAAAAGCATTTAGAAATGCAACAGTTAAAGTCCTTTAAAAGCAAAAGTGAAGAAATAAGAAGTGGAAATTAGCCTACTGTTACTAAAAGAAGGTCCAGTACAAAAAAAGAGCATTAGGGGCTGGTTCCTGTCTGAGAGTGCGAACACTTGCGCCGCCGCTCACGTGAGGCCGTCCTCCGCAGGCGTTCGGCACCAACCAAGAGGACTACGCCAGCTACATCATGAACGGCATCATCCGCTGGGGCGACCCGGTGTCGGCGGTGCTGGAGAACGGCGAGCTGCTGGTGCAGCAGACCAAGAACAGCGAACACACGCCGCTGGTGTCGGTGCTGCTGGAGGGTAACGCACAAACGCGCGCGCGCGCTCGCTCGCCATCGACCCGCGACGGACGTCTGTCGCGATTTGAACACGCAGGTCCGCCCAACAGCGGGAAGACGGCCTTGGCGGCCAAGATCGCCGAAGACTCGCAGTTCCCCTTCATCAAGATCTGCTCACCCGACAAAATGATCGGGCATTCGGAGATCGCCAAATGCCAGGCTATTAAAAAGGTCACTCTTGTTACTCTTTTGTCAGGGTAGGCGGAGTGCGGCCAGCTCCGCTCTTTTAAATGCTCGTAAAACTTGCATTTGTTGATTTGGAATCCTCCGCTGGTGTCAGATATTCGAGGACGCCTACAAGTCCCAGCTGAGCTGCGTGGTGGTGGACGACATCGAGCGGCTGTTGGGTAAGCGGACGGCCGCGAAGCCCTTCCACGACGTCGCCGCTCCTTGTTTGACGTCGTCGCTCTCCCCCCGAGTTCAGACTACGTGCCCATCGGCCCTCGCTTCTCCAACTTGGTGCTGCAGGCTCTGCTGGTCCTCCTCAAGAAGCCTCCTCCCAAGGTAACGCTCGGGGGTGCCGCTCCGTCGGCGGCAGAGAGAGGGCAGCAGATCACGCGTGCGCCAGCAGGGGTGGTGGTGGTGGTGGTGGTGGTGATGCGGGGGGGGGGCTCGCTGGGCTGCGAGTGGCATGAGAGCCGCGGTTGTGCGAGGGGACGCTTGTTAGTGTTTGTTGTGCTCTCAGTGAATGGCGCCGGCCCGAGAGCCGTCCCTCGCTCCGGCTGCGCCCGCGGCTCGTTGCCGGGTTTGTGAATGAGCGGATGGCGCGCTGTATAGCCGCATGTGCATGAGAAGCGCCGGGCCCAGCGGGGCGCCGGGGGCCGGGGGGAGGCCGGGGCGACACGGAGGAGAATGGGCCCTGTGAGAGAACCGGGACCTGGCAGCGCCGCCGCCTGTGTGGCACCTCATCTGCATGCAGCGTCGCAACCCCCCACGCCACGGGGGTGCAGCCGGCGGCCATAATCCCCCTGTCTGCTCGCCACTCTCCTGCCGCTCCTTCTCCTGGTCCTCCTCCAGCTCGCCGGCTTAGCGCAGCTACAATTATTTTCTTTCTTCTTGGCTCATGTTTGTCTGTCGTCCTCGCGTCGTTCGCCCTCGCTCGCCCGTCTTCTCCGCTCTGCTTCACACGTCCGTCACGCCGTCTTCGGCAACTGCGGCGCCAACGCGGCGAATATCGCCTTCCTACTCATTCAAGTCAAATTTCTCCCCCTTGAAATGCCATTCAACCCTCCCAAAATAATCCACAAAATTGGGGGTGTTTTTAATAAAGAAAAAAATAGCTTTTCATTGTATAAAAACATAATCAAGCATCATAAAAGTGCACGTAAAGAACTAAACTGTTTTTGAAAGTGTGACTACTGTACGTACAGTGGTGTCCATATTGGGGGCGTGGCCTAGTGACTTCAGGATTTAATGTTGGGCTTCCTTGACACAAGTTGTTTCCTACAGCATTACCCTTGCTCGTGTTCTCATTTCATATTTGAATAAGCATCTGAAACCGCATCCGCGACTCTCCTTGCCCACATGTGAGGGCATTACAGGAGTTTAACGGTTCTGTTTATTCATGAATTTTTTTTTTTAATTACAAAAGCATTCAACTGTCTTTCAGGGCCGCAAGCTGCTAATCATCGGCACCAGCAGTCGCAAAGACGTCCTCCAAGAAATGGAGATGCTCAACGCTTTCAGCACCACCGTCCACATTCCCAACATCTCCAGCGGGAAGCAGCTGGTTGAAGCCCTGGAGGTAACAAGCACGCACTCGCGCACACTTGCACAGTGTAGAGCACTTACGTTTTTTTTTGTTGTTTTTTTTCACAATTTCTATGTCTGAGTACTTTTACCAAAATACCTCAAAGGATCAAGAATTACAGACATTTTTGCATAGACAAGCAGTGAGCTCATTGGCTTGTTTTGCCACATTTCATCACCAAGCCGCCTAATTACACAATTAGTGTTGCGGTGTGGCGCATGACATCACAAAACACAAATACCCTCCGCTCCCACGTCCACAATTTAGCCGAACATCACTATTATAACAGAGTAATTGAAGACGTTTCATTTTGCACTTGGTGTGTCCAGGCACCACAGGCGCACAATTATTTGTCGACAACACATCCAAAAGTTCAATTATTAATCGTGTGTCCACTTTAAAGCTCGTGTTTGACTGGATGAGATGCCGAACGTTGTGGTGTTTGTTCCTCTCAAGCTGCTGGGAAGCTTCCAGGAGAAGGAAAGGGCGGCCGTCGCCCACGCCGTCAAGGGCCAGGGCCTCTGGATCGGCATCAAGAAGTTAATCATGCTCATCGAGATGGCCTCACAGGTTCGAGAAAGTCCGAGTGAAAGACATAGCATAGATGAGCATCCAAAAAAAAAAAAACGGTGATTTATCATGAGCTAAAGGAACTCACCAGCCACTTTTGTAAGAATGCCTGCATGGAAATCGAATGCCAATGCAAACTGATGCTTATATAGATGAATTTTTCATGTCATTGCTGCATTCTGAACACAGAGGGTGTGCACACATGCGCAACCACATTATCACAGTTATTTTATATTTCACAAAAATCTGGCATTTGAAAAGGAGCGTGTCAAGTTTTTACATTAACTGTACATAGACGTGTAGCTCTTGAGTCATTGAGTTATAGTAGTATTAAATTAAAGTCGATAAAAAAAAAAAAAATTAAAAAAAAGATTGTGATAAAGTTAGTGACAGCAGGTTGCACGCCAAGGACATCGGCGTCCCACCCTCTGCGCTCGAAAACGCTCGCCTCGGAGCCGGCGTGTTCTCCGGGCGTTCGTCCTCCACATCTGGTCGCCAGAGGCGTCCTCGCCGCCGCTCACAAACCGCCATGTGTTGAGTCCAATGAAAAATGCGTGCGGCTTCGCCTGATGATTTGTTGCGAACGCTTCTAGGTCACCACTTCCACTTCCAGTACGCTCATACTTGACAACGTGCGCCTTGCCAAGTGCCGCTTACGTGTCCAGACTCATGGGGACGCTTCCCGAAAAGTCCCGCGGCGTCCTCGAGGGTGGCGAAGGGGACGGCAGGTTCATACCAACATATGCCTTTAATTCATTGGGACTTAGCCCCCTCCCGGAGGTTTGTCATATGCAGGGGCTCGCGGTTTGGCCTTAGCCATGGGTTTTGATACTTTTTTTTTTTTTTTTTAAATATTCCTTCACAAAATATTCAAATTTGGTTTTACTCCAAGGATTTACTACCCACAATGCTCTAAAACCGTCGTTCTCAAACTTTGGTCCCCGGAGGTCCTGGAGTCGTAATTACTAATTACTCCTCCTTATATAACCTTTGGGTCAATTAAAAGGTCTGATGTGATTGAGAGGCATCCCCTGGACTCCAAAAAGTTTGAGAAGCCGTGCAGTAAAAAAAAAAAAAAAAAAAAAGAAAAAGTCCAGGATGCTTCACGTCTCCCGTCTGTGGTATGCTGACGACGTGTCCGGCCTGGATGTTGTGTAATTTCTGTGGTATGCGTGGTGGCGGCCATGTTTTGCAAACCCCCACCCGTCCCGTCCCCAACGTGCGTGTGCTGGGACACGCCGCGAAGGTTAGCTTCCGCGTCGCCACGGCAACAGGCGCTGCTACCTGCCGCATTTTGGGATGGACGAGCCACTCCTTGTCGTTGAGGATCACTGGTGGTGAAGGTAAGCTGCTCACTTTCTCCTCTCTTGTGTGCTTTGTAGATGGACGACCACTACAGAGTTAGCAAGTTCTTGAGTCTGCTGCGAGACGAGGGAGCGTAAGTGTTTGGGCTCGGGGCAACGTTCAGTCTGACTCGAATTGTAAGATTCCAGGAAGTTGGACTCTTTGCATACGGGGAATAAACCAGGAATTGATAAAAGAGAAAGTTGGCTCTTAATAGGGAACTTGCATATAGTGGGGGAAAATATTGTTTTCACAAATCTGACTGTAACAACCAGATTTCATGGAAGTACAGTTTTGTATGAAGAGCCTAAAAGAGACGCAGACGATAACTTGAAAAAAATGTATCAGACAACATCATTATCAGATGCTAATGATGGGCTGCGAACAGTTAGCTAATCTGTGTTACCACCAAGTCGTTGGCTGCGAAAATGGGGGCGTGAGGGGGGTGTTAGGTTAATTAACTCCACTGTGAGGTAACAGTGGGGCTCAGGCACATTTTGGGCAGATAGCACAGAGATGCAACTCTTGCAAATATTAAAAAGTAAACTTTCCATATATCACCTTTCAAAAAAATTGAAGCTGTCATTTCTCTGGGACTTAATTATTATTTTATGGACTGTACTAAACTTGCTTAGTGATTTTTGCCCCTGAATTCAAACGTGACGCAAACATTGTTATCTTTTTGAACGCTGTGCCCCGTATGACCGCCATGTTGTCGCCGTTTCCCCCTCCAGACTGGGTTCGTTTGAGCCAATGTAAAAGGGGCGTGGCCACAAAAAGGTGCCCTTCAACAGGTAAAAAAAACAATAAGCCAGAAATTTGCCAAATTTGTGCGAGTGATTTGTAGTCTGTTGGCTGCTGTTGACAGAATAATAAGGACTCGGATCATGTTTCATCCGTCAACTTGTTTTGCCTCTAGATAAAGACGAACGTCCTCCTGTCGTGACGTGACCCTCACAACACACCGCAAAGACATCGTGCACATGAGCTACGTATACTGGATCTGTGGATATTGTAATTGTTGGTGATCAGTGATGTCGTTTTTATATGTAAAGACCGAAAAAGTACTCCTGATCATTCTGCGCACCTCAATGTCTTATACTGTTTACTCACCTTTTTATTTTATGAATAAATTAATCGTCTGACTAAACAGGAGTGAATCAGTGCTTCTGCTTTCACTAGTCTTTTTTTTTCGTTTTCAGCAAAAGTATCTACTTCTACTTTAGAGTGTGAGTCAATGTGATGCGTTTCTGAAGCAAAACAGCCAAGACATCCTTGTTGTTCAAATATATAATCTTGTTTCAGTCATACATATATATACAATGTATAATAAATAATATTTATAAAAACATAACATTTACGATTATAAAACCAAAAGGGAATTATTCACTTTTACAACATTTGTACAAAACTTTGGATATAGCGGGCGGGGGGAGGGCCAGGGACAGGAAGCCTGTGAGTGTGCGTGTGTGTATGTGTGGGTGTAGGATGATGCTAAGCTAAGCTAGCGCACGTGTCAGCTACATTTGCTCCACTATGTTGAATAAATGTCTGCAAACCTTCCAGGTCCACACCCCTGCCCCCTCCCCTTTTGCAAAAGAATCATCACTCGCTCGCCTCCGCCATCTTGTGTCCCGTCCACCCTCAGGCGTTGTGCTTTCGCCTTTTGGCGGCCAAATTCCGGAAGGATCTCGTGAGTATTTTCAGTGCGCCTCCCTCAAAAAGTCACACGAGATGAGCTAGAGCTATGCTATGTTGCTACGTGAAGCTAAACGTGTATCTTTAGGATTGTTGCAAATTCTCCAGTCGTAGAGTTTTGAGCGAAGGTTTATCTTAAAATGTGAAATCCCAATAGTTGCTTAAAGCAGTGTTTACAGGAAACTTTCCAGTTTGACGTAATTGGCTCTAAGATGATTCATTAATGCCAAATAACGTGTAGTGACAGACAGAAAAAAATGAAATGCTGTTTCTGTTTGGCGGTGTGCCATGACAGTTTTGACACAAAACATTCAGGGTCATTCATGTTAGCTAGCTGGCTAACGCGTCAATAACCTGTCCTCCATATCAAACGAGCGCTTCCCTTTTTCAAGAACTAAAAAGCTAACGCGCTCTTTTTTTTCTTCAAAGCTGTAAGAATAAATCAGATTAATATGTCATCCATTGCTTCTGTAATAAATTGGAGACTTTGTGACATCCAGTATGAATTGAATCCCCTTCAGCCAGCCAAATATTTAATAAATCACTGTGTGTTTTTTTTTTTTTTTAATTTATGATTTTGCAAAAAAACAACCTCATAGCCGATGAGTGCGTGCGAGCGTATTTCTTTGTTTAAAACTAAGCATGCTGAAGCTTGACTTGCATGTGCCACTCCGGTTGCTCGCGTCGCAGCACTGCTACGTTAGCAACCAGCTTAGCATTTCAATGAAAAAGAAAAACAAATAGAAATCCTGTTACGATTAGTTCCAGAGTGGAGTTTAGCAACTTTTGGCTGAAATGTGGCGTTGTTAGCGCGTGGAATGAGCTTGCCTGTTCGCACACATGCTCCCTCCTGCATACCTGCAGTCCCGGCCCAATGCTAATATGTCAGCAATGCGGGGGCTGTAAAAAATTGGGCCGCGCTAGCGTGTCTCGTCCGCTCAGTAGTTTTGAAGACCCCGCAGTCCTGTTCAGTAGTTAACACGGTGAGACCCGCTTTCCCTAGGCCACCCGCTCAAGTCACCTTTTTTTTTTTTTTTTTTTTTTAAGAGGTTGATTTAGTTTTAAAAGCAATCATTATACACTACTCACAAAAAGTCATTGCATTTGGCTTTTAGGTGAATTTTCACGAATCTAAAATGTACCACAACATTTTCAGGTGACCTTGTCTACATTTTTTATGCACCTTTCCAAATGATCATTGTTTCAGTATATTTCCTGATTGATTAGAATTGGTATTTAACGCATTCATTGCTGTGAGCACTTATATTCATCATCTGGAATCCAAATGTTTACTTCAACGGGTAGGTGTGGAAAAGGGTCTTGCCCAGCTTGTCTTTGAAATTCAAGGTTTGTAAACCACTGAAATAACTCAAAGATCCCTGTAGAGGCGCTGTTGCGTTGTTTTGGATTTGAGATCAGCGCAACTTTTGAGTAGTAGATAAGCCCGGAGGAGGCTAGAAAAGTCACAGAGAGCCATAGAAGTGAATGGGAATTCATCCATTCAGATTGTCGTTTAAAAACAGCAAGTTGTGCAAATGGTTCTGAAACGTTGGACAGTGGCATTCAAAAGTTTGGAGAAGATCACCTGTAAAGCTTCTAGCGCATTTTGAGTTCATCCTGAACTTTCACCTTAAAGCACAATACCCTTAAGTCTTTGTGAGTAGCAAAAAAACAAACAAACAAACAAACAAACAAACACGTGAGGTGTTAGATGCTTTTCTTAAAATTCCAAAGCAAATAGTCTTGTGTTGTTTGTTTTGACTGCATTTGTGTGTTACTGTACATGTGGTTGCCATAGAGGGGAAATAAATAAAGACAAAGGGGGAGGTGAAGCCAAGGGGAAGGTCAGAAGCGTCCACCAGGTCAGGGACCGGATGTTGGGGACAGAGCACGACGGGCTGTGTGCGCAAAAAGCGGGACGCCGTGCAGGGATCTGAAAGTTCCGGGCGGCACTCGTAATCCAGTCCGCCCGCACGCACCCCATTGTTCACTTGCACGTGTGCACGTCATAAACGCGCACACACTCCTGGCAGCTGACGTAGCAGCACCAGTGGAAGATGCAGTGGCACTTCTCCTTGCGCTTCTCAGTCCGGGTGTTGTGGCCGCGGCCGCAGCACAGCAGGTCGCAGCCCTCGATGCCGTGCGACGACACGTTGCAGGCGCGGTCCCGCGTCCCGAAGGAGCCCGTCTCCTGGTTGGGCTCGCAGAAGTTCGGCGAGCCCTCGTAGTAGACCAGGTCGCGCTCGGTGGGGTGCTTGAAGAAGGCGTACTTGACGCGCAGGGTCTCCACCCAGCCGCGGGACTCCCGATGCTTCTCCACCACCATCTCGGAGGCGCTGTCGTACTTGTCCTTCAGGTAGTCGCCCAGCATGCGGAAGTCGGGCTGCGCCCACCAGCACGTCTTCACCTCGCAGCTCCCCGACAGGCCGTGACACTTGCAGCGCAGGTGCATGTGGTCCAGGATGGTCTGGGCGACACGCAACAAGAAATTGTTCAAATGTCAATGCAATGACACTACGGAAGAGAGATGGAATCTGAGATAGAAACATTCCAAAGCCCGCGGTCATGCATACTTGACACTAAGAGACAAAAGTTTCATCAGCGGATTCACTAGTGGTGAGAAGTAACCACATACATTGTGTGTGTGTGTGTGTGTGTGTGTGTGTAGAGTTTTTGTTGTTGTGCCAAGTTATCAAAACGGGTTGGGTATTGTATCAAATCGCCAGCAAAAATTCATTTTTGTACGTTTCAGGCTCTCTCTACTGTAAGTCTCACATACTTGACTTACTTGATACTGACTAATGTCTGAGTAGACTGTTGAGTATGCTTGTAGATGGGGGGGGGGGAGTAGTTGCTGTTCGATTAAGTCAGAAGTTGATAAAGTACAGTAGATGACCATGTTCCTGGGATAAGAAAAAATAATGGGAGTCAGACAACGGTGATTCCCAACAACAATGCCGTGTGAGATCATCAGGTGTGCTTTTGTGGTGTTAACTCTACCCCGTAAAGGAGACTTTGCGGTGCAGCTGCTCATTCTGTAGCTCACGTCATCAGTGAGCCACCCCTAGGCTCCTACCGTCTTTGTCATTCTTTCATTCCATATCTAACCTCGCAACAAAAACAAAAAACATGCACCTCAGCATCCCTAGAGGACGGACAGGTGACCGGGGGTCTTGAGGTGCCCCCGTCTCCAAACAAAGGCAGCGTGAGCAGGGCCAGGTGGCGAAGCGAGGCGCGGACCCTGCCGACTCGTTCCCGTGTGGTCCCGGCCAGCCGCTAATGCGAAAACTCCCAACTTTCACCCTCAAGTCATGCAGCTGACTTGAAAGTCCGGGAATTTTTGCTGTGGGTGTGTTGTGTGTGGCCAAGTGTTGGTAAAGCGTTCATGTGTCAAGTGTTCACTTTGAGCTCAAACAGAAACATTGGCTAATCTTCCAAATGGAAGAAAGCGTCAATCATCTTATTGATGTTCTTCTCACAGAAGGAATTTACGTCCATATAGTGTATGATTAGAGGGTGATTCCACACATTTACATTCAGTCAGATGCTTGAGGCAAGACTCTCGGGTTTTTACCGTGCGTCCCGCTTCGTTGTTGTGCCGGTTCATGGCCGAGCGGGCGTCCGGTCTGTTCTCTCGGGCGTCTGCAAACTCTCGGGACACCAGCACTCCAAACTCTGCGTCCTCGCTGCAGCCGCCCCACTTCCAGCCCTCCCCGGGCGGCCCCTTGTGGTGGGAGTCGCAGCCGCACATGGTGGACGTACCCTCGGCGCAGGAGCGCGTCACTGCGAAGGCGACGCCGGCCGAGGCGATGGCGTGGACGAACGCTGACTCTCTGGTTGCTGCGGGAGACGGAGGCCGGGTGGCAAACAGGCAGGGGGAGAGAAGGAAGAGAGTGTGTCAATCGTGTTAAACGTGGTCAAGAGCAAATGTGAGCTCTGCCAACATCTAGACGCTGCTATTCAAAATACTTTCCTTCAACGCAACTCCGCTCAGGATAAAGGGGACGCTCACTTGGGGATTCTACTTGAAATCTTACAATGTTCTCCCGCCATACCGTGTTTTTTAAGCAACCTTTTTTGAGGGGGTTTTACAAAATACTTACTTTCTGCCTGTACCGTCTGGAATGAGCTCATTGAACCTGTCCATCCCATAACTCTGGGAAAACAAAACATCTCAGCAACTCTGCCACCTCCCGCTCCGTCTCTTGTCTTCTGGTCATTGCTACGTTTCCAAAGCATACAACGTGGCTGGCTTGGTTGTCCTATAAATGTTTGCAAAGTCTTAGTTTGCTCAATCCTGCTTAGCCTTTATTCTTCTTCTCATCCTCACTCACCAATACTCAAAACGGTTGATTCCAAGTACTTAAGCCCCTGCACCTTCTCCACATCTACTCCTCGTAACCTTACCATTCCACAGACTCTTTCATTCGCACTCATGTACTGTCTCTTGATACCTCATACTCTCACCGCAGATGTCAGCGCCAAACCTCAAGTCCGCAATATCGTCTTTGTCCATCACCATATCAATCGAGAAGGTCTAGAGCCGATCCTTGAGGCAGTCCCACCTCCAACTTGAAGTTTTCTGTCTCTGCTGCAGCATACCTCACTCCACCGTTCTTTTGCTCTCCTGTAGCACTCTAACATACCTCTCTGCTACTCCTAATTCAGCGCCACGTTGACTCTGACTAGGAATTACATCGCTGTCAGCGCAAAGAAATACTGTTGGAAACCGAGGGCCCCCTGCCTCTGCTTGATTGGGTATCACGCTCAATGTTCAACTGAAATCCAAATTTGTCACCTGTTTCTGTTTGGATGAAACCAAAACAGCAGCGTGGCAAGAAATGGTGCATACATTATAACACCCGGTCACCCAGGCTGGATGGTAAACAAGACCACCCTCACCAGCCTCGCCTCCTTGGGGATGTGAGAGGACCTTCCCTCCACATCCCACTGGATGATAGAGGACAGTAAACACTTTGTTTACTCCGGGATGAGTGAGGACTCCTGGGAAAAGCCGAGTCCCCGCAGTGACATCAGCCCTTTGTGGTGGTGTCAGGGGGGCCTTAGCGCTCAGTGGGATCTCATGACCTCCTGTCATCCCTGAGGTGTGCTGCTTTGCATCTGGATAGTGTTTCAGGAATGTTGTCAGACCCACCGCCCCCCACCACCCTCCGCCTCCCCCACACCTCCTCATCCCATACCCATCCCTGTTCAGCGCCCAAGGCTTTCAGGTGAAACCGAGCAGCACGTAGGCCCGTTTTCTTTGCCGATGCCCTCTTTGAAGACAGCCGCTCAGTATGTAAGATGATACCATTGTTTCATAATCGCGGCACACTTGTTGTCTGTGGTTCTGCCATTACGCACCGCCGGCTCTTAGGCAAATGTGAAAACATTCTGATACGCTGGGGAGGTCGGGCGTGGGTGCCTGCTTTACGCAGGTAAGAGCCAGAAATTCCAAGACTATGAGACCGCCACCCACTTAGGTTGTTTATTAGTCAACATGTTGCGAGTTTGACTGCTTGTTGGGGAGATCCAGGAGTTTGCAAACTGGGATTCCTAGACCTATAGGGATATGCAAGCCCGCAAAATATTTTGCAATAAATGATTGCTCTGTCATGTAAAAATGTACATACCTACATATGGTGCCAATCAAACGTAATAAAGCAATGATTCCTCTCTGTAGTTGTCTTAGGCCAATTAAAAGATCATTGTGACGTATCATGATGTCAATGCGGCGTCGTTTTTTTCAAGAAATTAGACTAAGAAATTAAAGGCATATTTTCCCCATTAAAATGTGTAACAGTTAACTAGATCGATCTTTATTCATCCCGTGACTAAAATGTATATTTTGAGAATGAAGCTTTTTAAATATAACTTTCTTTCTTCATTAACTTCACTTTCACAAAATTATAGCTATCTCAGAAAATACGCCTTTGAAAGAAATAGAAATGTTCTCTAGAATACAGGCCAAATGGATGTTTGGTTTTCCATGAAATCGATGAAAAGAAGCTCTAATTGAATCAGTATCCATAATGTCCATCTTAAGGTTGTGCTAGTTGGCCAAAAGTGGCACTAGTGCTAAAAACAACATTGTTAGTAAGCTGGATATCAAAGATGGAGAATAAAAGGCTTTCTGTCTTAGAGGTCTGTGCTAATGCCAAGCTACTGTCCATCGGTAAAATGTCAACAGAATCCAAACGCACATGACATTTTGCATCGTACTAATTGGACAATATCCGTCAGCTGAGCGGTTCCAGATGAATCCGAACACGGTCGTCCTGGACAAGGCTTGCAGTGGTGGCTTGCCGGTGAGGCTAGCGCTGCTGCTGCTGCGCTGCGTCTACCTGCTGGGCTCATCAATTCGCCATTGTTTCCCATGTGTCACACTGTGTTATCCACACAAAGAGCCCAGCGACTCGCGCCCCCACCGCCCCGCTCTGCCCTTAGCTGGCATTCCCTAAACTCCCTTAACCAAGCGCACCCCCACACCCCTATCCTGTCCCCCCCAGCAGAAATCCCATGCACCTCCAGCCCTGCCGCATGGCTCCAACCTCCCCAGGCCAGCTCGGTACGTCCGAGGCTCGGTCGCCGCCTCACCCCTCGTTTTGCCTCCCCGTCCCGAAGAGCACACCCGGGCCAGGTTGGGAGAGATCCCCTTTCAGCCTGTTCATGACAGAGTCAAAAGGGCGTGTGAATGGGGCGTCCGTGGGAGCCGGACTGTGTGAGGCGCGCAGCGGCCTTCATGCACAGTAGGGGTTGAGCGGAGCCCCCCGGCCCTTTTCTATTGCCTGTAATCTCATTTGGCCTCCCCTCTCCTTTTGAGTTGACGGAGGCGCTTGGACTGCTTACGCTGCCCACATTCATTTGCCTGTGACACACACACAAGCTGATTCTTTTCCAATCAGCAGCTACATAAGCGTCTACCTTCCCAACCGCCGACTGCGAGGCCTCATCCCACTGTCGCCCTCACAGGAGGTATCCAGACAATTAATATTCCGCGTGTGAGCCACCTGATGAATGTCTGCAGTGTTTCCGTGGCACTTGACTGGAACTTCGCCGATGGATGCGGTGCGCTGAGCCCCTTTAACACGGCGCACTGTAAACGGGCAAGAGGTGGCGAGGACAAATGTGGATGCAAGCGGAATGTGTCGGTGCTTGTGTCTGCGCTGGCTGCAGCCGGGGAAAGGTGTCTATTATTGTAATTGCCCCAGTTAGTGTTTTGGCAGCAGAAGTACCGGCAGCCCTGCGCCTCGGGCTCCAAACTGTTCCCTGCTACATGTGGAGGTTTTGTAACGGCTTGCAGTAGCCTTTCTGAACCCGCCACACATGAGTCATCCCACAGTGATGCAAACACGGAAGGCCGGCGTACCTTTATCCAGCACGGGGCCGAAGATGGCGAGGTTGTCCTTGATGGTGGTGCAGTTCCACCGGCGCCCGCGGAACTGGTGCTGGCACTCCTGGATGCCCAGTTTGACTCCCTCGGCCACGCTGGGCATGATCTCGATGTAGTTGCGGCAGAAGCGTAGTTGCTTGGGTACCAGGCCCGGGATGGAGCCGCATAGGATGGGTTGGGAGCCCAAAGATGAGTACTGCTGCCCCAGGGCCAGCGACCTGGGGGGGCGAGTGGCAGCGACAACGTCAGTCAGCATCTCGGGAAACCGCGCACCCGCATCTACAGCATCTGAGATACTTGCATATAAACTTACCACACTATCTTATGTTAGAGGAGCTGAGACACTAAAGTAAACCTAACGTCAAGAGTCTTTTAAGTCGAATTCATCTACAAGACCTTTCAAGACATTGGAGGCATTTATGTCAAGAGTCTTTATCTTAATTAATTTGAGGTCTTCAGCTTCTTCTGATCCGTAACACCTGAAAGTCTTTAGTGTCAAGTCCAAAATCGAGAGTCTTTCCCATAAAGTCTTTAACTTGCTCTTCCTCTACAAGACTTTTAAGGCAGCGGAGTCAAGAATCTTTTACGCTTTTGTGATCCACAACCTATAAGTCACTAGTGTCCAGTCTAGAGTTGAGAGTCTTTCACATTAAGTCATTAACTTCTTCATCTACAAGACATTTAAGATGTTGGGGTCAAAAGGAGTCTGAAGTCTTGAACTTCGTTAACTTTAAGTCTTTGACTTATTCTGGATCTGCAACATCTTTAAGGCTCAGGTGTCATATCCAAAGTCAAGCCGTGCACATCAAGGCTTTTACTTCTTCGTGTAATAGTCAATAGAGTCAAAGGTCTTGAACTTGATTAACTTTGTCTTAAACTTCTTTATTCACAACACCTTTGAGTCACTGGTGTCAAGTTCAAAGTCAAGAGTCTCAAACTTATTTTACATTAAGACTTTAAAGTCTAATGGATCCACGATTCTGACATCAGTAATCTTGAACTCCTTTTATATTAAGTCTTTAACGTCATCTTGAGCTGCAAGACCATTAAGACTGGAGTCCAAAGTTGAGAAGTTCTTTCAGTGTTTTAACGTTTCCTTGAGCTACAAGACGATTAACGCATTTGTGTTAAAGACCGAAGACAAAAGTCTAAAAGTGTCTCAAAAACCATCAAGTCAGAACCAAAGACCCACAACCAGCAAGTAACGGCAATCAGGTGAGTCAAGTACTGTATACTCATTCAAATAAATAAATGAATGAAGTCTGTTTTAGATCAAGTAGTAAGTCAAACGTAATCCTGTTGTTTCTTTGCTTTTATTCAGCACAAATTCCCCCCCCCCACACACACTTTGCGTCCTTCATGAACCTCTTACATTCCCGATAACGGTGACATGCCGGGGCTGGGGCTGGGGGAGAGTTCTCTCGGAATGGAAACCTGCTGCACCTCAACAGCAGACTCCTTCGACTCTGATGGCGCAACCGTTCACGGTGAGTCACTAATGTCCTCAATACTGACAGCTCTTGTTTATTTATTGGAGACCAAGTCGATGTTTCTCAATCAATCATTCAATCAGGGGATGGACAGAGTCTTTGGAGTTGTCCGTAATCTTAATTCTTCATCTTATCAAGGCATGCAAGGACAATTGTATGCTTCCAAGGTGCTGATGTCATAGCCACAAAGTTGCAAATGTTCATCAATCACTGTAGTTTCATTCAGTTTGTTTCATTTGAATTGCTGTCAATTTCTGCTGATGGCACAAAGAGGAGACAAGGGCCGCTTCCATGTTTTTACATGCAAAACTCTCATCACAAGCAAAGGCCAAATACAGAGTTTTGTACTTACTGGACAGACGTGACACTGGCATATTTATTCAGGTCTTTATTGAGCATCGCTGCCATTTGATTAGCAGCGCGGTGATGAGTGGACAACATGGCGCTGGGGGCCATGAAAGGATCCCGGGGGTGGCGGTGTGTTGGTGGGGGTTTGGAGGGGGGGGAGGGAGTTGGGGATTTGACAGCCATCAGATCATAGCGCCACTCAGGATGACCTCAGGCCCCCCACGGGGCGCAACCCAATCAGAGCGGCTAGCGACTGTGACAGATGAGCGTGCCGTAGCCCCTCTGACGGCACCCGTGCAACACAAAGTCAAGTATGAATACAATTTTACTGCCACTACCAACCTCACACAACCAACCCCCCACCTCTACAGCTCTCTGAGCTCACTAGGGAGCGTTAAGCATAAAATTAGCAAGACCAGTTTGCTAGCACAGCTAGCTAGCTATCTAGCTAATGTATCTATCGATCGATCCATCCATCGTTTCATAATCTAATCTAATATTTTTTGTTTTGTTGCCAGCAAAGTTTGAGTGAGCTTCAGGCACTCCGCCACCAGATGGTGACAGCAAAAGTCATGACCAGATGGTGACAGCAAAAGTCACGACATCTTCCCATCTTCAGTTCACGTCGTTACCGCGCATTCAAAGTACAGGTATGTGTTATTTTGACTTGTTTTCCTCACTTTGGTGTCTAAGAATTTGAGTTCCAAGATGTTCATTGTCAAGCTTCTGAAAGTGAGGGAAGCATGGCAAAAAAAAAAAAAGGGAAAAAACTGTGAAGTTTAGGTAAAAGTGAAGTGAAAAACAAAATGTAGCAATTGGGGAATACATACTTCTTTTGATTCTGATTTACTTAGTGCATTTCCATTCAGAGTACAGCAAAACACGCTCAGAGCACAGTCATGCAGGAGCTGCTGTCAGCCACAGCTCACGCCCAGGCGCTCACATGCAGTTGCTGACATCACTTAAATATGATTTCAAACACCTCTTACAACATTCCACTCACAAATAAATCGCTAACGGGTGATTTGATAAAACAAAATGTCAGCTTTGTTTATCACCTTCGAAACCTGCATAAATAGCAGAATAATATGGCGTCACTGTAATAGCATAGTCGCTACTGCCCAGTAGTGTCCCGTTTGGGATGTCAACATTTTCAACGTCGCATTCCGATATGACTTCGGACGTTCCGTCACTCCGCTGGACGGATGAGGAATGAGTCTCAGCCTTGAGGCGCTGTGAGTGGAATCGAGCTAGCACGTAGACCGCCGCGCTGGTCCCGCCCACCTGCCCGCCCGCCCGCCTCCCTTCCTGCTTTTCCTGGCTTCTCGTAAGCCGTGAGCAACATGTCCCGACCGGGGCGGCGAACGGCAGACCTCCACAGAGGCAGCCAGCCATCCGGGGGAATCTGCTGCAGGCGCTGGGACAAACGGCAAAAAGCGGCGGCGGCGGCGGCGGCGGCCAACTGCAGGCTTTGGCAGGTGCATGCCCCGGCAAGTCCCGCGTGGGGCCTCTTTTGGCCCGGGGGGCTTTACAACATGTTGGGGGTTTTCTCTGTAGCCATCTAAGTGGGCCCATGTAAAAGTACAGTAGCACTTTAACGTGCCGCTTTAATTCAGTCAGTTTACTGCTCGAATGAATTCTCCCCTTTGAAGTGAGTTCAAATGCCATCTTTCTGTTCAGTCCGCCTAAAAATGTTTTTGGAAAAATTCTTACACGTTTATGGTGAATAAACACCATGCATTGTAGTCCATTTGTGTGTTGGTGTTCTTTTAAGGGGGCGTGGCCTGGTGAGAGCTGATTGGCCATTTTCCTCATCTGCTCCTTGCTTATTGATGCTAAGACGCTTGTCTGCGCGTTAGCATCACGACTCTCCAACCTACCTACACAAGAAGGTTGATGATGTGATTGTGTTCCACTCTTCTGTCCTGAAATAGGCCTTTTCATAATGCTTGTTAAAAAAAAAAAAAAAAAAGTAGATGAACCGAGTGACAATAATTTATGCCTGGGGTTATATCGGAAAAGGTTTCAGGGTGTTTTTGTGTGTGGGGGGGAGGGATCTCCATGAATCCAGCGGAACCAAATTCTTCGTGTACAAAGAAGACCACAAGACCGCTTCTTGGTGGTACAATTTAGCGAAACAAATTGCCAATCTGCTAGCTAACGTCATATGGTGTTGTTTACCAGTGGCGTCATTGGCGCTATTGCCACCTGGAAGTATGTGTGACATGTTGAAGAGGTCTTAAGTTTGTTGAGCAAGTTTACTGCAACTTCTGCTCTTTTAGTGAAGCTATTTTTAGTTTAGGGCTGACGTACGCAAAGCTACAAGCAGGTAGCCCAGGGGCTAAAAAACCACCAGGGGACGGTTTCAGATGTACAAGTAGCTACTTCCCCAAAAGAGGAAGCTATCTTGGAAGTGATGCGTTCACGAAGGCGACCTTTGATTGGAATGACGGCAAGGAAAATCAATGGAAAGTTTGTTTGCGAGTCTATCTCGTCAATAAGTAACGCTAGCATAGGCAACGTATAGCCTCGAGCGTCGCATCCCAAGTGACTTCGGGGACGTTATTTGCATTCAACTTGTATTTACCTCGGAGCGTGGACGCATAAGCGGCTGTTTGTCATATTCGCCCGCGGGCGGTCGCGTCACCAAGCGAGTCGTTGGCGGAGGCGCGCTGCCGTCGCGTTGTTGTTGCCGAATCCCTCAAGAAGGTCCGCGGAGAGCTGCAGACGGCGGAAAGAGACTAAGTGGGCCACGGATGGTTGGCGGCTTTTCCCGAGGACGTGTTGACGACTTCTTCTCTGGCACACTTTTGATTTGTAGTCCAACAGCTTCCGGCTGATCAGATAAAAAATGACAGGACCATTGAAAGATGTTCCAACCTGTCGGGAGCTCCAGAGCTCATCCCGCTGCTGCCGGAGTGCAGCGTTGGGACGACGACGCCCTGCGGTCACGAGAGGGAAGATGAACGCGACGTAAACTTGTGAACCCTCCGCCGAGACCAGCAGACACATTAGGCCTGATTTACTAAAGGCTTACGCGTGCAAAAAAAAATTGTGGATCGACTAACCAGGTGCACACACTTGGAATTGCATATGCCAAATAACCGCACGGTTTGTTTTGCGCGTTCGGGAAGGAATAGATGAAAATAGTTTCACTTAGCATGCAATGCGATTCATCAAACCTGAGACTAATTGCGGTGGTTGATTTTGCAACCTTTTCTGAACATTATTGCAACATGGTCTATTAAAAGTGTGTCACGAGAGTCACGCCATATCAGCGAAAACAAGTCCACATTTCCTCGCTACGTCCAAAGTCATATGCGCTCAGGTTGAGTAAATCAAACAAAAGGCCAATTTTGACTTCAACCAGACGATTGAGATCAGGATCTCTGAAACCATGATGACCTGGCCAAGAGGTCAGCAGCACACGTCATAACGAAGTGACACGATCGCACGAAACCTGCGTTTGTCTCGGCTTTTTCAGTCAAAACGCGCGCAAGCTATAACGCAACGACAACAAAAAACAATTTGAAATTTGGAACAGAGGCACTGTTGCGTGGTTCCTTCCAAGCTGGTAGTCCCTCAGGATATGGAGAATGGAAAACTGAATAACTTCAGAGAGTTTCACTTTAGTCAGCAGAGTAATTCCGTGCCGCGGGGCCATCAAAGCTTGAAAGCTCCTTTTGCAAACTCACGCCTTAGCCGAGGCACAGATACAACAAAGCGCAGGGCGAGAACAAGGGCATAGCAACTGCTTGTTTTCTTGCCAGTGCGCGTATCTGCGTGCGCTCACACAGAAGCTAAACTGGGATTTTGGGTGAGGTGACAATCTCGGTAGTTTTGTGTTAGCTCAGTGCTATTTTGATGCTAGCTTGTTGGCTGCGCGCAGCAAAATGTCAGCACTAATCCGTCCCACGCAAATCAAAACTCGCACGAGAGCGTCTGGAATCTTCAGGTGTGCTTCTGGAATTTGTTTGCGGCGATGGGTATTAGGACGTGGCGTCTTTTCAATACATTAAGACACGCTGCGCCCGGATAATCAAATAGCTTGCGGTGTTGTTGTTGCTTGCGCGTGTTGGATTGTCGCACGGTTGAAATGCTCACGTGCGATGCCACACGTTGGATGGATTTTGACATCTTGTACTCGAGTTGTTGAGCGTGCATCTTGAGCAACAAGTAAATCGGACTTTTGTGCACGGCAGCCGCGTTTGACCGGGTCACAATGACCCGGGGGGGGGGGGGACTGCGCAGGTGTGATCAGCAGTCGTCATGCATGTGACCTCATGTGTCTTAGCTCATAATGAAGGCGCTCGCAGGTGAGACGGGCCAGCTAATGAAGACTTTAAATGTTGCATGTGTGCTCGGTCCTAATGAGTTTGTAGCCTCTGGGCCTCAGAGGTTTTCCCTTTGAGGAACCGGTCCGAACTGTGTTTTAGTGCCACTAATAGTGTGCTGGAGGTGGAGGTGGGAGTTTGGGGGGTTGATTGCGAGTGTGGGTCTACTTTGTCATTTCCTACGCGAGCGCTGAGCATCTGCTTTGATGACGGGCCAGATTACGCCGGCTTTGAAATGTGCTCGTGAAGAGCTCACCTCACTCGCTTGCCGCCTTAATATTGACATCGTTTCAATCTGCTACATGAAAGTCGTTTGGCATGTCGATCACGAGTAGAGCCACAAAAAAAAAAAAAAAAGATAAAGTCTCCGCCTGTCAGCCTTTGTGGGTTTTCACATTTTGGGAAAATTCAGCCCTCACACCCGCTTCAACTAAGCGACAGGATATTTGTTCGGCTTGTCTATCATGAGTGGAGCCACAAAAAAAGTCTCAAGAATCAATCCCTGAAAAGACAACAGAAGCCTGCCGTTTTGCTTGGAAGCGGTCATTTTAGGGTGACTCAGGTCATTTCCAGCGGTCAAGCAAATTTTGGGAAAATTCAACCCACGATTCAATTTTTACTTAACCTGAAAGTTGGCAAGCATGTCTATCATGGGTAGACCCACATAAAGTCTCAAGAAGCAATGCCTGAAAAGACACAGGAAATCTGCCGTGTTGCTTTGAAACTGACATGTCATTCGAGCCCTTCCCAGATGACGTTTAAAGGGGATCTTATTTTTTGTCTGATTCCTCCCAAATTTGTTGCTTGTACACTTGACAGCTGAGTGACGTTGAATTGCGAAGAATTGCACTTTTTGTTACCTCAGAAGTGCACCTGTCTGCGTCACACAGTCCAAAGACTCTTTTTGCCACAAGCCTCAAGTGAACTTTAACCCCCGGCCCTCGGCCTCATAGGAACGTTCCTGCCCTCTTCCTGCTTCTACGTTAGCTGCACGTTTGCGAATAGCGGTGCGACATCCTCAATCCTTTCCTTTCACGCGGAGCGGTCACACTGGGAATCATTTGAAGTGATCCCTCCGAGATTGAGGAGTGCAGGTTTTTTTTTTTTTTTTTTTGTGGGGGGGGGCTGTCAGATAATGACATTCCTGAGACCCGGAGATGGACTCTCCATTTAAGCTGCTTTGGGTCACACTGGAGAGGTGTGTGTGTGTGTGTGTGTGTGTGTATTCGTACGTGTGTGAACCTCCTTAGCTTTGCCTTTAGATCTTAGGACAAAAAGTGACTCCTCAAATATGATTTTGATCCAAAACTACCTTTTTGCCACATCATTCTACGGTAATCAGAATCCAATACAAAAATTCTACCCTTTACAAAGGCATTTTTTTTTTAGCTTTTTAGGAGCCCCCACATGCCCAAAACCTCAGTCACTACATCCTCTGGAAAGTTAGATAGAATGTCTTTCATACAGGACGCACAAAAGTATCAAGGACAGATGTCCGGAGTCATTTTGATTCCGATGAGCCCCCAAAAGGACCACACTTACAATGTTTTTTTAAAATCCATCCCCCAAATCCAATTTTACTTAACAAAATGAAAATTGGTAGGCATGTCTATCACGTGTCGACCCACAAAAAAGTATCAAAAATCCCCGTTCCAAAAACACACAGGAAATCTGCATTTTAAGGTCATTTTGGCCATTTCCAGGCATCCTTAAAATCTTTTGAAAATTCTGACTCCAGTTTCACTTAGCTACGTGAAAGTTGGTCGGCATGTCTAACTTGCTCGGACCCACGAAACCGTCTTAAGGAGCCATGCTCAGAAATAATCTGCAATCCTGCCATTGTGGGAAAGAAAAATGCCATTTTCAGGGGCCGGTCTGTTTTTAGAAATTGCTAGAAAGCACACTTGCAAGGCCCTGGAGCTTCTCATTGTAAGTAGATGATGCTTTGATGTGAAAGTTGAACATGACAGTCCAACGGCACTGTCGTCTCAGTCCAACCGTTTCCCCGCAGCATTCTTGGATTCGAATTTACGAGGCCAATTGACTCTCCAAAGCCTCCTGCTTAGCGCTCCCTGCATGCGTGCTTATCACTGCTCCCTCACAATTTACGGTCCCTCCTGCAGGTGCTGCCAACCCAACTCGTTTGACGTTTAGGAGCGGGAGGGGGGGGGGGGTGGGCGGGGGTACCTTCACGACAGCCATTCCTCAGCACCTGCGCTATCACCTGGAGCCACGCCGCTAAAAATTTGTCCGCCCCAATCAAAGGCAACCACGCGCTTTGTTCGCTACCGGGAACACGACACCGTCGTCACGTAAGCTCCTTGAAGGCGCCCCAAAAAAAAAAAATTTTAAAAAATAGCCGGCGGGGTCAGCAAGCCGAGCCCCTTTGTGGCCTCGTGCGCGGTGGTCCTGGCCGCAGCCAGCGGTGGGCGTGAAGGCCTCGCAAAGCGCTTGGCGGTCGCCGCCGCGCTAAATGGAAGCAGAAGAGCGCGCTGGCGCTGCGCGGCGGGGCCACATGCTCGTTTGGGCTACCGAACGCGTAGTAGCGTTGACAAGTGGCGCAGACGGGGCCAGATCGCCTTTGTCGCACACATGAATCACGTGGAAGTGATACTCTGAAATCGCTCAGGAGTTCAGCAGAATTCTGCAGTCACTTGTATGGAGGTGACAAACTGTAACCATGACAAAGAATTTAGCTGCCAAATTGCGTTGGCGTGAAAACAAGTTTTTGTCCTGAAGAAAAGACATTTTGGTTCTGGTGAGTTTTTCTTAGAAAAAAATATGACTATGTTCTTGTAACCTGACAACTCTTTACTTCTTGAAAATATCTACAATAAAAAAAATAAATAAATAAAACACTTCTGGCAAACAGAAGACTTTTTTTTTCCCCAAAATCATTCTTAAGATTTTGATAGAATGTCATCAAATTGAACCTAAGACAGCATGAGCAAGCAAACAGAAAAAAGTCACATGACAAATGAGTTTCTGCTTCTATGGAATTCTGATTTCATTTCTTGCGAAATTCAGTTTAACTGCATTCTGCTACTCTGGAATTTCTTGTGGAATTGAGTTTATGTCTTCTTGAAAAGAATTTTAACTTCATTTCTTGTATCGTACGATTCAGTTTGCGCTAGTCCGAAATATCTCTCGTAAATGACTTCAATTGTCGTCTCCGGTCGAATTTGGACTTCATTTCTTGCACAAGCAACTTCCTGTTTTTTTTTTGTTTTTTTTGACTCTGATGTTTTTGTGTAATGACATCCAAAGTCAATGCCGTCGACCCGGCACCGCTTTCAAACTCATTTCGTTCCCCCTTAAAATCCACATCGTTCGTCATTAAATCCGACCCCTCGACTCCCAACTCATTCATCAAGCGGGAAGGCCTTTAGCATTCTTCCCCCGCCCCGAGCGCCGCACACGTCGTAGGCGCTTGCCGGCCGTGTCGCGGCGTACTCACCACCAGATGGGATAGCCTCCGAGCACCCGCGAGCCGCACAGCCACACGCACACCAAATATCCAATCAGGTACAAATCCATGAGGCCAGCCTGGTTGGAAGCTTCAACGCATGGGAGCTCCACTTTCCCACGAGAATTTGGGGAAATTTTTCAGGAGCGAAGCGCAGGGGGGGATTCAATTGAAAATGTCAAAAAGAAGAAGAAGAAGAAGAAGAAGAAGCAGCGTCCTGTTGTTCGCGTCGGGCCAGGAAAGTGTGTGAGGCTCCTGGTGGCTGCCAGAAAGAAAAGTGAGTGACGCTTCTCTCCTCTCCTTCCTTCCCTCCCTCTCTTCTTCTCCTTCTTCTTTCCCAAAGGTAGATGTCTTCCTCTCGCTGCACTTTTTCCTCGCTCAGGATGCCTCATCCACAGGCCCGATATTAAATGGGAGGGAGGGGAGGGGGAGGGAGGTTGGGGGGGGGGGGTTCTGGAGATGTCAGCTGGCAAGCCAATCACAGGAGATGGCCTTAGGTTACGAAAAAAAAAAAATTATTATTCCTTCCCATCTGTCAATCACCCCCCCCCCCCCCCACCCCACACACACACACACACACATATCCCCAACCCATCCTCCAGTCGTGTGCAGAGAGGGCGGGACGCATGGAGAAGGTAACTTGTTTCCACCCCCTGAAAAAAAAAAAAAATGTCGAGAAGGTTGCGGCTTGACTAATTGATCCGGATATCGGCCGGCGAGCGCATGTCGCCGCACGCCGCCCGAGTTAGGGGCGGGTGGAGGGGGGACGTATACAGTGCATTTTCCAAATTGTTGTCCGCCCGCCCCAGCTGGGGGGGGGGGGGCGCATAAAAAGGGGCCACAATAAAGCCATAAAGTGCGACGGTGGCCGGGCCAGGCATGCTGCGGCCCAAAGGCGACACTTTTTACATCAGCACCATTGTCATTCTGATGGGTGGAGGGAGGGGGGGGGGGGGAGCAAGGAGGGAGAGTGAGGGGAGGCGGGGGGGGGGGGGCGTCGAGGCGCTTGTGATGGATGGCCTGGAGTCATCCGATTCACATACGAGGAAACCGATCAGCATGAATAGCAAGAAGATAGCGAGCATCAAAGGAGAGTCGCGCCGCGCCAGACGACTAGACGAGCCGTCGCGCGGCGGGGCTGCGCTGATGTCGCAACGCGGCAACGCGAGACTTACACCTACTGGAAGACTCCAACCACAGTCCCGTTTCCGCCAGAAAACTCATTTTCATCTCGGGCCGCATGATTTCTCTCAGAGGCTACAAACTACAGAAATGTACAAGTGGTGCCTTGAGAGAATTCCTGTCAGTTGGACATTGTGCTGTTCCAACTGGTGTGTGCGCCTTGGCCACCTGGAGGCAGTATAATACAGACATAGGGTAGTCTTTCTTCGCAGAGGATAAAGAATATATGCCTGTGGGTGTTGTTGAACCGCCTGTCTGCATAATGTCGTTTTCAATTATCTGTTGTTTTAAGGGTCATAGCACTGCAACAAGATACTATTTGTTAGCCTTTCGATGGCATTTCCCGTTCTGCGTTAGCATTAAGCTAGCGGACGAAAGGCAAAGTCATGAGGTTGTATCCGTAGAGAGATTTGGAAGTTGTAATAAGTTTCAGTGAAGAGAGTTTGCAATTTTGGCGCAGATTGTCGGGCAAAATGAAAAGAACAAATCAATTTAACCAGAAACTTCAACCAGACACATTTTGTTTGTTTTAGTGGGGCACATAAAATGATGTGATGGGTCAGATCCGGCCCCCGGGTCTTGAATTTGACACCCGTGCTCTAGACTCTTTTGGTTCACTTTGGTCTGAATTTCCATTGTCACAAGTTGGTGAAAGGCTACCAAAGGATCTATGGACCACCTTTCTGTAGTCTGTCGGCTACCGAAACGATGTCATGCGATGTTCGTGGCTGAAGCGGCCTCCGCACACGAGGATGTTGACCGGGAAGCCAGGTGAAAGGAATCTGAAGATGGGGTACGAATGGAAGCAAAGAAGGAAAAGGGGTGGAAATGGTGAAAAAGGAATGGAGAAACGAAGGGGAAGTGTTGAAAACATGGAAAAGGTTTTGCAGGTCCAGCAGTAGAATGGAAAAGAAATCATTAGGAAAGGGTTAAAGGATGGAAAACGGACAAAAAAATGATGGGGCGAGAATGGAAAAATGATAGAAAGAGATAGAAAAATGATGGGAAAATGCCCGGACAAGGATGGAAAACTACGCTGAAGAAAAACAGACAGGAAGAGGATGAAAAGAGGATGGAAAAGCGGAAAAAGGCCTTCTTGGAATTGCTCGTTTATGACTCTTAACCAATGAACGGCCTTTTTGGTGGGTCTCGACGTGTTATCTTTTTTAGGAGTCCCAAATACAACCTCCCAAAACTCTTCAGGAATAATTTGCCTGTGACACCAGTTTCGCCGATCGACACACACAAAATTCAGTGGACAATGTCGATCACGACAGGGCGCTCAGAAAGAGTCCAAAAAGACGCATGGCTGAACTTGAACAGGAGGTCTGCCGTTTTGGTTGGATTTTCGTATTTTGACAAACTCCTACTAGGGAATCCACCCCAAATAGTCGAAAGCAGCCGTTCTAAACCGGTGGCTCTGGAACTTTTTACACCACGTAGCACCTAAAAAAAAAAATACTTAGCTCTCCAAGTACCACTTTTGTAAGACAATTGTTTTTGTTATCATCAATGAGCCGTGCAGCTTTGAGGGGATCCCCTTCCAGGCAGCAAAGGTCGTGATGCGTTCAGGACTTTTTAATGAGATCATGCTAAGGCGCTGACATGACTTCAAATGACGACTGATTAAAAGTGCCTTGCAAGAATGTTGATGCGTCACGAAACGAACGCCTCGCCCTTCTGGAAGCTTCTGTGGTGGCGGCCTTCCGCCCCACCTGCAGGCGGGGTGTGCATCTTGAAACAGGACACCGCTTTGATTGGCGGCCCACCGCCCGGCGACAGCCAGATGGCGACTGGAGCGCTGACAGCTCCCGTCCCCGAATATCTCATTCCGACTCGGACCACGTCATCCCTGTTGACGACCGCATTATCATAAAAGATTGCTAACCTCCCTTCGGGACTGGTTCTGGTTCTGGATCTGGTTAGTGGCAGGTTTCGGTATTGGTTTTAGTGGGTAGCTCTCGTTCTGTTTAGTGGGAGGCTTTTTGTAGTCATCAAGTGGTCTTCTGGCTCTGGTTGTTTTTAGTGTCATGTCGTGTGTTCTAGTTTTGTTTACAGGAGATTCAGATTCTGTGTATGGGAGTTTGTTTGAGGAAGTTTTGGTTCGGCTTCCTGTTTCTTAAAAAAAAAATTGTTTACAGGATTCTCTATTGACAGAGATTCTGGTGTGAGGCTCTAGTCTTGGTTAGTAGGTTCTGGTTGTTTTTAGCGTAAAGTTTTTGCTCTATTTGAGCGGTGGGGCTGCGGCACCGTTTACAGAGGTTTCTGCTTGTGTTTATTGCAAGGTTCTTGTCCTATTTTCGGGAGTTTCTGTTTCTAAGGGGGAAGTGGTTCTGTTTCCAAGGGTTCTGGTTGGTTTTTAAGGCTTATATGATGAGGTGGAGTTGGGGACAGATGAGAGGAGAACACAGTATTTTACAGCAAAGAGGAAGAAAATGTGACGCTTTAATGGGCACTAAGTCCTGTTGAGGTTCTTGTTCCATTTGGAAGGGTTCCGGCTCAGTTCACAGAAGTTTCTTGAGACATTCTTGTCCTGTTTCTGGGATTTTTTTTGTTTACGAAGGTTCTGGTTGTTTATGGTGTGAGGTTCCTGTTCTGGTGGTGGGGCATCTGGCTCTGGTTTCGTTCACTGGGCGGTTCTTGTTGTGTTTAAGCGGGATTGCAGTTTGGTTTAGTTGGGTCAGAAGGCAATTCTTCAAGGGAGGTTCTTGTCCAGTTTAAGGGGGTTTCTTTTCTGGTTCTGTTGAAAGGAATCTGTGTTTACAGGGGGTTATGGTTCCGTTTAAGAGGAAGTCCTGGTTGTATTTAAGGGATGTTTTGCTCCTGTTTACAGGAGATTAGATTTACTGGGGGTTTTGGTTCTGTTTAAGGGGATTGTGCGCGCGTGTGTGTGTGTGTGTGTGAGTGATCTGGGTGCACATCCAGTGAGCAGAGCGTGGAGGTCAGCAAGAAGGTTCCCCCCTTGGAGCCTCCTCACACACACACACACACACACAGTGTCTTTTATGTGACAACAAAAAGGAAGAAGAACCACTGGAGCTGCCACTGGAGGTTGAGTGGGGCACAGAACGGGGTTTGCGGGGGCGATGGTGGGGTCCCATCCTGGATGTGTCACGCGAGCAGCCTGCAGGTCTGTTTCCCATCACCGGCGTTGTCGCGTTATTACGACAGCGTCAGAAATGTGCCGAGCTCAGCGTTGGGATTTTTTTGGAGAACAAGATCGTCGTGAGGAGAATGTGACACGACAAGCATTTGATTGACGAGCGCGGGGCCCAGGCGACGCGGTCTGCGGTCGGACGCCCGACAACACTGGAAGCGTGTTTCCCCGCTCCGGGCCAACGTGGCTGGAAGCGGCCCCGGCGGTTAAGGTCAACACCGTCGCAGCCAAACGATGTCTTTCACTCATACACACACACGCGCACACTGCTAGCCCCTCGCCTCAGTGTGCATCTGAGGGGTCTGCCACAGGGGGAGGGTGGGATTGGGGGGGTGTCAATGAGGTCCCCTACTGCGCTGGTTTCTACGGTGACCTGAGAAAGGCCGTAAGTAGGTCCGGCCCTTTCTCAGGCCTAATCAGCGTATTAGCACAAAGGAGGACATGTGTTGACCCCCCCCCCCCACCCCACCCCGCCCCCTTGGCCAGCCCCACCAACCCCACCCCTCCCTCTAACAGCATGGCTGGACACAGGCAGCCAATAAAACCCGGATTAGGAGGCTATCAACACACACTGAGCTGTAGCCACAAACTTTGTGAACACGCCTGTGCCCCGCCCCCCTTTGCTGCCATCTTTCCGCTTTATTCGTTTTTCGTTTTTTTTTAAGACCCCTTCGCTTCCTTTCAGTCCCGTAAGCTCCTCGCACAATGGACGCCAAGAAATGACTCATTTTGTCGGCAAACTTAGAATCGGGATCGGAATCGCCTTTATTGGCCAAGAATGTTAAAACACACAAGGAATTTGTCACTGGTAGTTGGAGTCACAAAGACACGAAAACAGAATTTACATTTCGGACATACAGTGGACCCTTATTTAAGGGATCTGTCCCAGACCCACTATGGGTGAAAGTTTTTGCCATAAAGGGCGATCATATAAAAAACATTTTGAAAATGCGGTTTACGCTAAGCTTCACGAGTCCTTCATATTGCCTGTTGCCTTGATTAGGCAGGACAATTGCTGAAATTTTTATTTATTTTTTTCTTCTGGAAGGTTCTCGGCATGTTCCCCCGCTGATGATTGGCCGCGGGGCCAAAAAGAGTTTTTAATGCGGCTCGTAAATCACATGACTTGAACATGAGTCATGTGATATCAGTGATGGCGCTCGCCAACATGGCCGCGATAGCACTTTGACTTCGAACCTATTCGCAATATGTCATGTCAATTAAAAAAAAAAGCGAGAAAATGGATCCTCATTGGTCAACTTAGTTTCTTTTTGTATTTTGTTCGGACTAACCTCCAGGAACACACTCACCGGCCACTTTATTAGGTACACATCTTTACAGTGATAATGAAGCCCACTTTTGAAATACTCATTGAACAATGTCTTTTTTATTATGGCGCTTGCACGAGTGCAATGGATCATATAGTTCCTAATATTTTGGTTTCAAGTGTTCGAAACAGTTGTCTGTGCACTTTTAAACCATACTGAAAACAACATAAACTGGTACAAGAGTTTTGAGGTTCCAGCTTAGGTTGCTTTTCAACAAGGAGAGAAGAACAATGAAACATGTTAAAAACCTCAAAATGAAAAAAATATTTGTGAAAATAAGCAACAGCAACACATGTAGACAGGCAATGAAACAATACCTATATTCTTTATCCTTTCTGAAGAGCGGAATGTGTGCGGCCTACTGAGGGGTTTGTAAAAGGAAGGTATTAGGTGTTAAACGGGAATTAAAAAGAAACATCCTTAAAGGCTGTTTATAATGGCGTACCTAATGAAGTGTCCAGCAACCAGGTCACTCTGTTCATCTTAATAATGTTGTTTTTTTAAATGTTTTTATGGGGGCTTTTTGGAGTTCCCGTGCGACACGTCCTGGAAGTGTTTGGGGGGGGGGGGGGGGTTATCATATCTATGCCTTTTGTCGGGATTCCCTTTTAAGAGGGGGGACAAAGAGGGACAAGAACTCTTGGTCCAAAAGAAACCCTTTTCATGAGCGCAGCAAACACTCCATCCAATGTGTGTGAGTGAGTGTGTGTGTGTCCCACAGGGGTGGTGGACCGCTCTTGAGCCGGACACTGAGGCGTCCTAATTAAAGGCCACTTAAGCCCCACAAAGTGCTGCGGTGCAGGTTGATGTCGATGGTGGGGGGTGGGGGGACAGGGGCGGGGATTCATGGCACTCGTAAACAAGGGGGGGGGGGGGACCCGGGACAGAAGGGGGCTACATGCCACAGACTTTGTTCACACAAGATGAAGAGTCAACAGCCCCCCCCAATACCGACCCCCCCCCCCCCCCCCCATTCAGTTCCACCCCCCTCATCAGCCATCCCCCCTAATAAGCAGCACCTACACAGGAGCAGCGACCACAATGCCGGCAGCTCACCCGCTCCCCTCCTCTTGCTCTCAATCACTGCTGGGACAATAAGGGGGAACCCCCTGATGCCCACCCCAACCACACCGTTCCCGCAGACCCCACCCCCCCCTCCCTGAAACAGACACTTCTTTTATTGAAATTCTTTGCTGTTCTAATCCTCCGCTTCCTCCAGGCCCAATAATGGACTCCCTGCATCATCAGCCTTTTCCAGCCCAGGCCGCTGTCACATCACAACCCGGCCCGGGTCACAAGTCCACCCCCTCGCCTGCCCCCGCCTGCATGCTGAGAGGAGGGGGCGCACGCTGGTGCCTTTTTAGGGCAGGTAACATTTTCCATATCAGAACTTTTAGGTGTGTATTCATAACTGCAGCATATTTTGGTTACTTTTCTAAAACACAAACATTTCACTTACATTTTCTGAAATATAAAAACGTTTTGGGGCATAATTTTCAGACTAACTCTTTGCAACAGTAAATGTGTTTTTGTTTTGTTCTGAAACGTACGTACACTTTTTGGTTCGTTTACTGGGAAAAAAACAACTTCATATTTTAAAACAGATAAAAGATCAGAAATGTACAAAAATATTGTTAATTTACAGAAACAAAAACTCTTTTGGATACATTTTCAGAAACAAAAACGGAGGGGTCCATTTTTAGTTAAGAAAAATATCAAATGTGAAGATTGTTTTTTTGTTTTGTTTGGAATGTACAGCGGCTACTTTATTGTTATTAATATTTGTCGTAAATTTTGTTTGTAGTACTCATGCCTTCGAATATGTTAACGTTAAATTTGGTGCTGGAGATTGAAATACTGCGTACAATAATAGTAACAGAAAATACACAATGAATACTTAGTCCCTCTAATACTACAATAACAGTATGTGCGTGTGTCATTTGCACTGTTAGAAGTTGACTGTTGAAACTGTGCCTATGGTGACATCTGCTGGTTAAATAGAAAAACTTTAAACGAATAAAATCAAATTTGAAAAATGCTTTGAAGCCTCATGAAATCAGTAATCGTAAATTGTGAGAAAACAACTTTACTTAATCTTGTTAATGTAAAAGTAGACATGCTATTTTTTTTTTCACATCTCTCAATTCTGTGAGTACATGTTGCCCGAGGAGGCGCTAGTGAATCATTGTAGTGTAAAAAAACAAACAATGTCCTAACTTGTGAGGAGTTGAATGCTTCACCACACATGCACACACGTACACAAACAACTCAGATGTGTAACGTCTAATGCCGCTGCGGTGCCCGAAGCTCCAACCTGTTTGCGGCTGCAAGTGTCGCATGACATCGCATGCTCGCAGAACACTGTCGACCTTTGGCCTCCGGCGATTGCGGGCCTGAATTTGTACAGGGGGCGGAGCTTATCTGGAACATGACACTGTTGATGTTTGATGTTGGACCAGACTATCAGCTGTCACTCATCTTTTTTTTGTTGTTTTCTTTATTTTTGGCCCACGGCGGGGTTGTACTTGGCCTCCCTTTGTGTGCTCGTATCAAGTGTGAACCTGAGAGACTGCCATGAACACTTTTTTTTTTTTTCACTTAATACAGTGCTACATAGACAAACAATAGACTGCTCACAGCCAATCGTAGGTCACATATAATGTATACAAAAAATGGCCTGATCGACAGCCAATGTCAGGGCATATATAGACAATCAATGGACTGACGGGACATATAGCTGTATAACAAACTCCACACAGGAAGGGAAGCGCCAAGATTGTAATCCTGAACCTGAACTAGTGCGGCCTCGTGTTGGAACACAATACAACTTATTTGTTGACTGAAAATGTGATTAATTCCTTACAAAATATTTTGCTTGGTGAAGTTGCAGTAATCAATGCCCATCTTTTTTCCCCATATGTGTTACTGCCCGAATAAGAGCCATTGTGCACGTTGTATGTTGTTGTTTTGTGAAGTTCGGTCCCTTTGCCTGCATTAGTTTACTACCAGATATGACACATCCAATATGGCGTTGACACTGACGTAGGCCATGACGGGTAAACCCGCTCAAGCTCAATGAGGTGCCTTCCATGGATTTCTGCTAATATTGTGATTGGCCTGTGTTGACCGCGTGACCCAAACCAACCAATCATAGACGAGAGCGGAGACGGTTGGGCGGAACCTTCGAGGTCGAACTATGACCGCGACCGCGGCGCGGGGGCGAGTAGAGATGACGTCAGGCCGCTAAACGGTGCCGTGTTGTCAGCTGCTGGGGAAAGACGACCGAAAAGAAGCGCTCGTGTGTGTTCTCGGTTGCTTCGTTTGTCTTTTTAAAGCCTTCGCTCTGGCCGCCGCCAAGATGCCAGTGGTCGTTCCGTAAGCGAGAGCTTCGCCGAGACCGACGCCGGGATAACGGACCGCTCGAACTTGCTCAGGTCGTTGTCGGAGCCATTTTTGTCTGCTTTGTGATCAGCTAAGGAGCCGTGTGGTCAAATTTTAGCTATGTGGTGACAAGTAAAGGCATTCTATTGTTTACTTATGTTTTTATATCCGGGTCAGGGGGTCGCCTGTTTAACTTTAGTATCATCACGTCAGCCACATTTAATGCTGCCTTCTGATTGGCTCTTGTGACTAATTACTACTTTGGCTTTAGGAACACGCCCACCACAGTAGTCATAATAGTCATAACTACAAGAGGGTAATATAAATAATCCACTCGCACACTATTTGTCATATATTTTGGGCATTTTGAGTCATAC
The DNA here is from genome assembly GCF_054856515.1 of Filicampus tigris. NCBI lineage: Eukaryota > Metazoa > Chordata > Actinopteri > Syngnathiformes > Syngnathidae > Filicampus > Filicampus tigris. Next base: position 2,597,095 of record NC_141235.1, on the reverse strand, counting down.
GTTCTAGACGAGGCGGGTGGGTAAGTGCTTGGCATGTCTGCCTCACAATTCTGGTCTTCTGGGTTGGAATCAGCTTTTTTTGTTGTTGCATATTTTCCCCCTGCTTCTTTGTTTTTTTTCCCCCAGATACTCCAGCTGCCTAATAACATTTAGCTTAATTAAAATGTAGTTTTAGCACCTACACTTTCCCCGATGAGACTCCAGGCTGTACCCCGCATCTGTCCAAACCATCTGGCTCCAACTGACTTGTGATTGTGACCCAAATGAGGACAAGCTGCATCAAAAAGGCATGACTCAGGATTCCCATTTCACTCGTTTAGGTGGCAGCCGGTGACGCCGCCATGAACGTGGGTACGGCACACAGCGAGGTGAACCCCAACACGCGCGTGATGAACAGCCGCGGCATGTGGCTGTCCTACATCCTGGGCATCGGCCTGCTGCACGTCATCCTGCTCAGCATCCCCTTTGCAAGCGTGCCAGTGGTTTGGACCCTCACCAACCTCATCCACAACCTGGTAGGCGCACGTTCTCATCCATCCGTTGGCTTTCTTCAAGGCTGAGCATGCGCACTGGCTGGAATTTTATTTTTTTCTCAACCCAAAATTTTTTGGGGAAAAAAGGCTGATAGACCGCTAATAGGTGTGAAATCTAAAAATAGAAATAGTTCCAAACTGTGAGGGTGTACAAACGGACTCCATTTGAGTGCCAAAGTAAAAAACCCGAAGGTTGAGTATGACACTGAAAAATTAAAGCGCAGGTAGTCTTAAATAGTAACACTTAATTATACTTAACAAACTTTTGATATGTGCTTCCAAGCAGCAAATATTTAACGAGGTCATTTGAATAATGTCACTAGGTCAAAATGTCTTGACATGTGGATTTTTGTGGGGGGGGAAAAATGCAGTGCATGTACCTGCTCCTGCACACCGTCAAAGGGACGCCCTTCGAGACCCCCGACCAGGGCAAGGCCCGCCTCCTCACACACTGGGAGCAGATGGACTACGGCGTGCAGTTCACCGCCTCGCGCAAGTTCCTCACCATCACGCCCATCGTCCTGTAAGAAAAAGAACATTTCATTCTTTACATTCTCTGTAACTATGCTGTCACTCTTTTTTTTATACAGTGCAGCAGTGTGGAGTGCTAGAGTGCAAATAGTGACCTTTTTTTTCCTGTTTAATGCTACTCCCAGTTAAAGTTAACTGTCAAACTAAACGTAAAACAAAGTCAAATGCACTTTGTGGATTTAAAATCACCACATAGCCTTTTGTTAGCTAACTTAATGCTAACATTAGCCTGAAATCTACTCATTTTTGCTCTATTACTTCTAAATGGGCTGAAGCGTGGAGCAGGAGTTTGTCAGCAATAAAAAAATATTCAAGACCCCCCCCCCCCCCCCCAAAATCTGCAAATTTCACACATGCACGACTAGGTGAAACATGTACTTGCACTGTCTCAAATTTTGGGGGCAAAATGCCACCATTTAGGGGCCGTCTGGAGCTGTGGAGCTCCGACTGTTTTTCCACCTGTCTGTCTTATACTGCCCCCACGTGGCCAAGACGGACAGCAGCACAAAGGCCATTCCGTTGAATTTTAATTCTATTCCATTATGTCAACACAGTTTTATTTTCTTATAAAGCCAAATATTATAGAGTGCTATTATCAGGAACTACTTTTTTGTCAACACCAATTGATCGGACTTGTCTGTGTGTCACGCAGGTACATCCTCACCAGCTTTTACACCAAATACGACCGCGTGCATTTTGTGGTCAACACGGTGTCGCTGCTCACCGTGCTCATTCCCAAGCTGCCACAGCTGCACGGTGTCCGCCTCTTCGGGATCAATAAGTACTGACCGGCTTGGGTTGCCGACATTTTTGCATCCGGACCCCGCAATGCCCCTGCCCCAGAAGAGACGCTTGCGCAGAGGGCAAAGCGAGGGAATGTTTTTGGACTTTGAGACCGGAAAGCGTTCGGACGGGATTAGATGCTAGTTAGCATGTTAGCATTCGTTTCTCATACGTTTCTCCAATGAGCCGGGAGAAGAGGGGGGGTCCTCTCCGCCCGCTAGTGACAGTAGAGGAACTTCCCTGCATGCATCAGTGTGTGTGGTCCGCAGCCACGGCTGCTTTGGTAGCATTTCATGTTGATATGTCATATTTATTATTATTATTATTATTGTTCTTGTTTGTTTCGGCATACCTGCTGTCGCCATTAAAAGGGCTGAAATGGAAGATTTGTTTGATTTTAAGGGAAGTTGTTAGCTAGTCGTCACGTGATCTTGTGTATAAAACAAATATACATATATATATATATAGATATATAGATATACAGTATTTTTCAAACTCACTCTTGTCAAGTGTCATATTTGTCCTCCATTTTCTGGAGCTCTTGTTCTCATGAGTGCCGCGGACAACTTGGGCAAGAGGTGGAATGCGGCCACTGGCCACCAGCCGGCCACAGGTAAAGTTTGTCTTGTTAAATCATATTCGTCGTCGTTTCATTGTATGCGATCCCCGGAACTTCTTGGTTCATTTTAATGTGTGAATTCTCATTTAGGGATTAAATGCAGAGCACACCCTGGTCTGGTCACCATCCAGCGCAGCGGCATTGGACATCACACATCTTAGCTGCGTCCCGTATTAAGGTATTGCCCACCGTTATGCTAACACGATAGCAGCTGCTATGCTAACACAGCAAAATATTATTCTGAGTAGGGATGGTATTTATAGTATCATATAAGGATATCCAGCTATATGAGGATAACACCAATGCTGTCATATCATTTGTATGAGAAGAGGAACACAAATTCGTCCAACAGAGGGCAGCAAAGATCGGCCAGTGACGTTCAGCCATGTTTACCTCCAGGCAGACAGACGTCAGTATCTGATCTTTTCAGTCATTCGGTTTCTTTTTATAACGTTTTTTTGCCTCTCGCATTTCACCAGGGTGTAATGTGCGGACATCCTGTTCGTCACACTTTTCATCATTCATTGTATAAGCACATGTGATGCCTCATTTAAATGTTTTTGTAACCATGGCAACCAAACAGCTGTGTGATTTTCAGCACAAATCTTGTTTGTTTTCTTTTTGATTTTTTTCTTTTTTTTTTTTGCACACTAAGACCTGAACAAAGAGACAATGGGGCTGAACCAAAAAAAAAATGGACGTTCAGTTGTGGTCAATTACTGCACTGGCGAGAAACTACAAAACTGCAAAAACTTGATTGGCAGTTACATTAAACCTAGATTGATAAAATAGACCTTTCAATCAAATCTTTCTTTTTTTTCCCCCCCGCCAATTTTTTTTTTTTATCGTACAAGCCATTGCTTGGTTGAGACAAAAATCAGCCAGTGTCACCGATGCACTTTCAACCATTAATTAAAGTGAGCAAACACACAGAAAATGAAAACACTCACTAGGAGCATCCAGTGAGTGACTGAAGTGTCAAAAAAAAAAAAGTCCTTAAATTTGAAGCATTTTAAATCCAACCTGGCGGCGTTTCCATCTATACAAAGGCAGAGCATCCATCTTGTAAGAAAAGTTTAAAAAATGGCCTTCACAAACAAAATCAAGACACTTTGTGAAGTGCTTGTTGCATTCCACCTGAAACAACTTCCAGAAAGGATTAGTTGGAAATGTTGGCTTTCAAGTCGGAACGTCGTCGTGGACGAAAACGGCTCGCCTTGTCGTCACTGTTGCCAGGTGGAATCCAGCGAATGCAACAAACGGAAGTACGGCGCTCAAAACGATCGATGGAAAGCAAATCAATTGTTCCTTTTCTTTTATTTAACCTTGAAGGCGTAGTTGAATCCAGCAACGCAAACCAAATGCACTCGACTTTGCTATTCAACATTTACATTGTCGCATACCTGTATTTTAATTCATACACATTATACTGTATGTAGTCACATACGTCAATAGTACATACATTCCTAAATGAACATTTTAACAAGTATTCTCCTACGTATATAGTACGTGCAGTCAAGTGCAGTATGTGCATAGTACATGTCTTGGCCTCTCCCTGGCCTCCATTCTTAATGGATCATGTCTTCATTTGAATTATTCATCAGTGATGACATGTCAGTGATGTAAGTGAATGTGCACGGGTCATAAATAATCAAGAGTCCCGAGGATTCCCGGGACACCGAACACACCGTTGACCTGAAATCCCCCCCCTCCCTGAAGACTCTCTATTACTTCCACTAATAACCCAGGTTAAACTAATCTTCTCCCTGATTTCAAAGCAATCGAGATTTGCCACTTTTAGCGTACTTCCTTGAAACCAATCTCACCGAAGCTCCGGCGAAGTCCGCCGGTCCTCAAATGCTGGACTTTTTTGGCAGGGTTCAGGTCCGTCCTGCTGCGGGAAATGAAAAAGCCGACCGCTCCCGATTCCTCCCAAACGGATCGATGCAACAAGATGGAGCGTCAGCAGCCCGGCGGGCCTCGCCTCAGCACTTTGCCCGAAGGCGAGAAGTCACTCCAATGAGCCGCTTATTGATCAGCGTGAGAGGAGGCTCTTTGGTCTGGTAGGCCGTGTGTGGCGTGCCAGCCAGTGGGATGACTTTTTGTGTTGTTGTTTATTTGGCAGCGTTCACTCAAAGTGTCCAAAAAAAAAAAAAAAATATATATATATATATATATATATATATATATATATATATATATATATGAATGAATGCGCTTTTATTCTCTTCCAAAGCGCTTTCACTTTGCCAGGAAACTTGGCACGATTAGGAAAGGGAATTAATATCGTGGGGGGGAGTGTGCGATGACCATTTTTCATTTTCTGCAAATAAATGCCCCAAATGACAGTATTTGGAACGTGAGAGTTATGTTGTCAGTATAAAGCATAAAACGAAAATGTTCATTTTACTCAATTATTTAAAGAAACGTAATCACGAAACAGACCTGGACAAAAATGAGGGTCGCCCTAGACAAGATTGAAAAATCTTTGCCCTGTTCAACCATTGAAAGGGTGCCAAGTAGTCACTTTGCTGTTCGGTGACATGGTGGGTACCACACTAAACATAGACCAGAGGAAACAAAGGACAAGCACATTAAAAGGCAGGAATTGAAGCTCCCCGGGACCTTTGCCAAACTCTCTGGGCGTGGCCCCAGGAGCAAAATTGATAACAAACAAACCGGATAATACCAAATAATCTAGTACTCACTGTCTCATAATAAGCCACTCAATTTACCACAGGTGATCCCCTTGCTAGCTAACTAGAGCACGGCGGACACAACACCGGAGCCATGAAAAGTTGTGCTCCGAGAGAACCATGTTGAGGAACATGTTTCTAAAAATAGCTGGAGCTTTTCATCAGATTTTGCATGGAGGCTCAAGAAGAGGCAGGAGGCTCTTTGATGGGGTTTGCATTTTTTAACACCGCCGCGGCATGCAGAATGCACGCTAGAGCTTTTAGTATGCGGCTGTATAAATTTGCTTTCATGTCGTGGCGCCAGCGCCTGCGTGTACACGACATATGTGGACAAAAGTATTGGGACACAGCTCCGAATCCTAATTGTCCGTCTGTGCTTCCATATTAATAGGAATGTTAAAAAGTGTAGTTAGCATTATGGTAAGCATTTGTAACATTTTTAAATCTAGAAAAAAAAAAAAACCTAAGTAATGATTCAATTAAAAAAACTTACAAAGTTAAATACAACTAAACTGCACTGAGGCAGTCATCCTTTTGCATACCACTAGAGGGCAGCCACATACTTCCTGTAGGTGTTCTTATCAGTGGTGGGTGTCAACAAAGTACAAATTGTTACTCTACAACAGACTTTACTTTGACTACATTCTGACAACATTTTTATTTTAAAGTACTTTTACTCCCTACATTTCAAGATAGATATCTGTACTTTCTAATCCTTTATCAAAATAGTTCCTTCTTTCGGCATTCGCGGATGACGACACTACTTCAACGTAAAGAAGAGCTAAATCAAAAGAGCTAAAGTCAATAAGTCAGGAAAAAAAAAAAACGGGACAGCGGCAACATGGAGGAAAATTAAACTGAGGATAATTAACAATGACAGCAACATAATGGGAGAATATTTGTTGTTGTTGTTGTGCCGCGCTATCAAAACAGTCAAATTAAATTTTGACTTCCGGCTGTTGATATTCTCAACATGAAATCGTCTAGAAACACGATCACTCGGGCGTCACGCGGCAATCCGGCAGGGCCTCGTTCTCATCTCAAATCTTCTAATGTGTCGGCCTTCAACAGAAATGTCAGCTTTTGTGTTTTCTTGCGCTTGGGGAGGAGATTGGGTGAAGTTACTTATGGCTGACTGCCAGGCTTTGATAAAGCTTCCTGCAGGCATCCTTCCTGATATCTCTTATATAGCGACCAGGCAACCTTTTATCACTCTTCACCTTTAAAAGAATATTAAGGAAAACCTAAACCGTAATGCCGGTTTTTTATTGAGATAGCCACGCTAATGTGACTTTGCGCACTATTTGAGGAGATAAAAATGATTATATAGTCAACACTTGGATGATTTAAAAAAAACTCATACTTCCATCTTTTCCTGTATCTACTTTAGCTATGAATGTGATGCACAAGCTTGTAGCCTATTATTAATTATTTAAAATGGCTAACCTACCTACTAACCCTTGGAGCTATTGAAGCTAACATACTACGGGCTAATGACACGATGGTTTGCGGCTGAACTCGCTAAAAAATGGTTTTGTTTATCGCTGGCGTCGTTGGACAACAATTAAATACATGTATTTAGACAGTAGTCTACACGTATGTGAACATGAACGATTTGGTCATCTTTGGTACTTCTTGAAAACATCTCGCGTAAAACAAAATCCATTGTAGATGTTTAGTATTCCGACAGGTGCTTTTCTTGCACTCCTCATCGCCCTCCGTCGGTTACCTGAACCCTCAGGAAGGGCTTCGTCCTGTTCTGCGTAATTCGGAAGTTGGTTGCGCATTACGCCAATTGACTAGCTTGCGTTAGCTTACACAGTTAGCTTATGGGAGGTTGGAATTATCTTATTGTAGCTTACTTTTGTACGAGGCAGACTGCGTGAGAGCACCAGTGTCTCTTAAATGGCAGCTTCTGCATGAGTGTGCTTATTGCATTTTTGTCTTTTACTGTTCTCCGAATAAATTGCTGGAAAGGTGTAAGAATAATAATGTATATAATGATCCGTGTGTTAGATTGTTCATGATTAGGCTTGTTAGCTTTACTAGCTTGTGGGTTTAGCTTTAGATTTTTCCATATCCAGGCCCAACTTGCTGTCTCATTTGGTGTGAACCTGACAAAAGGACATCGGAAACTGTGGCTGTCCTTTCCCACATGCAAGTGCAGTAAGTATACTGTAAAAAAACAAAAACGGGGGCTCTCTGGAGAAGCGCTTCAAAAGATGTCCACATTCAAACGCCGTTGGGAACTCCACTGGGCATCGTTCCACCTTTTAATTTGGCTCGGCTACAAAAAGAAAAATAACTCCAGAACCAGAAGGCGTTTATATGCAAAACGTTCCCTGGATGTTGTATTAAAAATGTCCATCTGCTGAATAAAACACACGTTCGCTTTTTTGCACATTTAATCCTCAAAGCCCGGACAGGCGTGTGAGTAATGAATGTGCCAAATTACTCCCCCAAAATTAAAGATTTGTTGACATATCATCTGTACTGTTGTCATTTAAGGGCAATATTTAAAAAAACACACAAAAAAACATGGTTTAAGTGGTCATTAAATTGTCAAAGAAGATTACTAGCTATCACCAGTCATTTGTTTAATTGTGTCACATTTAAATATAAATGACTCAAGTCAGAAACAACTTTCACAACTATTCATCATTTGTATTTATTATCGTTTGTTCAAATAAATGATATCCATCTGTTTTCTATGGCGCTTTTTCTGGCAAGGGTCACAGGAGGAGCTGGAGTCATTCAGCAAGTACAAATTGGACACGTCTCCGATAATAACGTACCAACACAAATAACATTATTCAATCTTATATTGATTTAATAATGATATCTAATATTACTATGAATTAATATCTAAATTCTTTTGGTTTCTGTTGTGGGATTGCTACCAGTTTCTAAAATAGTACATCAAAACACCACCACAGACACACTCTAATGCTAATCTTGTTAGCAGGGGTAGTACTACAGATCCCAGAGTGCACCGCGCGGCCCGCCTCATTAAGGCACCTGTGCCCCACGCCTTTGGTGGTACCGACTGATGGACGTCTTTTTGCGGTCACCTGCTACCGAAGAAGTCGAGTAAAAAAAAAAAAAAAAAAGGTAAATTTCCTTACAACACACAGTTATTTGTGCCGATATGACAACAGCGTTATTTAACACAACTCGGCACAAAACGCCGACTGGTTAACTAGTTGGAGTCTATGTAAGCGTTCGCTTACGCAGGCTAGTTCACGAGTTGCTATGCCGGGTAGCTAATTGCTATACTTTTTGAACAAATTGGCGGTGGTGTACTGTAAGTAATAAATGTCCGCTCTTTTTTAGTTCCCCCAAAATGATTGTTTTACGATGAAAGTAACTTTTACTTGCAAATGTTGTGTTTATTCAGTCAGGTTTCATGAACTAACCAGTTGGTCCAGCCTGAAAACTGCCATAGGTGTCCCTAAAGTCTGGACACGTTTTTTTTTCTTTAAAAAATGTCATTTTCAACATTTGACTCCTTTATAATATTTAAAAAAAAAACGTCTCCAGTATGAGTTCCAAAGCTCATGGGCTTGATGCAATAACTCCACACTGCGTTCAATTGTGTCCAGACTTTAGAGACACTCTGAATAACGAAGTCTGAATTAACACTGTTTTAGATTGATGGTTGTTAAATATCATACCAGTATGGCGTCACAGTGGTTAACACGTCTGCCTCACAGTTCTGAGATTCTGCGTTTGATTCTCAGCGTGGGTTGTCTTCAGGTACCACATTCTAAAAAAAAACAAATATGCTATTCCTGTAAGCGAAGGGAATAAAGAATGACTAAAATTGCTCATTTGATTTTAACACCATATCGCCCAGCTGTACTGTTCATCAAGGAGTTTCAGTTTGACTAGTTAGATGGCAACATTATCATGTGTGCCTGATGAAAGATGTTGCCAGAGGGGAAAAGATATACCCAAAAAAATCATTTCAATCTTCAATAATCCCCCCCCCCCGACTCCCTGCAGAAATTCTTCACATTATTCCTTTACATTCATGTACTAATTACAAGCTTCCCTCATGTTGGCTCCTGCAGAACCCTGCGGAATAAAGAGGACGAGCGCCAGCACGGGTTGCCTTTGCAGCCAATCACGTCGGGTTTTGCGCACCGGCGCAGGCTCGTTACGACATGCTGCCTGCTTGCAAAGTGAATTCCGTTTGAAGGAGCTTTCATGTGGTTCACGTTGGCGATGAAAGTCGAGGGAGGCGCCGTCATACATGAGCGACGTGCACCAGGAAAGAAGTGTCTCGCTCGAGCTCGTTAGTCCGGACGTTTTGGACTTCATTTGAACAGGATAGCCTTCAGTACAACCTAGGCGGCTTAAATTCTTACAAATGTTCAAATTTGTGGGCTGCATATGAATTTGAATACATCTTTTCCCACAGAAAAAAAAAAGATTTGTCTTGATAGCAGTTTGTAACGCGATAACTGCGTTTGCTATGAATCATTAACGGCGAGGTGGGGATCACGCTAGCTGGCCTTTGATGCTAGCTGCTAGCAGGCTAATGGCGCAAAAAGCTGTGTTATTCCCACCTGCCGATGCCGCCTGATGAATAATTCATGAGCCCGGCAGCATTGTGGCTCAATGAAGGAACACTTAACCCTTGGTGTCATGTAGGCAGGCGGAGGAAGAGATCAATCCTTGTCGGGTTAATGGAGGCCATGTAAACATTGTTAGTGATGGACCCTCACTCATTCACTCACTCACTCCCTGTTTGCTTCCTTCGCAGTCTGCGCAAGGATGATGAGACCAACTGAGACCAACACCAGATTGCTGGATAAGACGTCAATGCATTCAGGTACAGTCTCTCAATTACGTTCTTGGAAAATGCCCCCGTGGGGTCGGGCTGTGCAATTAATTGGAACTCAATTGCAATTGGGATTAATACACTTCATGAGTACAAAATTGACATCACCGTAAAAATTATTACGCATTTATATCCAACGCACTGTTTGTTTACACACAAGGAAATCATACTTGAATTTTTGCTTTTGCACACCTTTTTTATTTTATATTTACCAACTTTATACATTTCGTTTGGAGGCATAGTGTTTCAAAGAAATGTATTTGTATTTATATTTTTTACGTTTAAACATTTTCTTCTTCTGTACCCAAAACCATAAATGATGGTTTGTTTGAATAATCACTATTTCAATTGTGACAAGATGAGTGCGATGAACATTTTTTTTTTTTTTTTTTTTTTTTCCATAATCGAGCAGCCCTACCATGGCGGCTACAGTACGTACGAGTAGATGGACCATCAGGTTTCGCGCAGTTACAGTCAGCCCTCGTTATTTGAGGGATGAATCCCCCGAGGCGGAAGCAAAATCTCTGCCTTGAAGCTTCGGAGGGATAATCATTCGACACGGTCTCGTGTTACCGCAGCCGCACGCGTCGCTCCGCGTCGGAATAAATTGGCGCAGTGGCGGCGAGCCAGCAGGAAAGAATCTGCACAAGGCAGAGAACGTCCAAAGTTTGGAATCATTTCGTTCGTAACGAGAACGATAGAATGCAAAAGTACAACCTCATGTAGCAATTTTAGCTATTTATTTATAGGCCTACAATTGCTAGTTGGAATATTTTGCAATGCGCCCACGCGTGGTCAGGGATAGAGACACAAACGCGTAATAAGCGCAATTAGTTGCCACATGGTCACAAGTCAGGCCAAGTCACCAAACAGTTCGCAGCCAGCTCACTCGACACTCATTCGCTGACGCCCACGTCACTCACCAGGCCAGGCCAATCTCAAACTCAAATTTTTACAATGACGGACTTCTAAAAAAAATAATAATAATAATAAATATAAATCCTTCATTTCTTGATAGCCATTTTACATTTTTTTACTGAGTGACACATACATTTTATTTTCCAGTATATTGCAAAAGGGGGCGTCTGCTGTCAACGCTTGTTACGGCCCTGTCATGTCGTTTGTATGTGAACATGTCCCTTGTGAAGTTGAGCAATAGAAACAGTGCGTTTGTGTGTGTGTGTGTGTGTGACTGTGTGATGATCTGTGCTGTCAAGTTATTCATTTATTCATAGAAGTGAAGCTTGTTAGTTTTCTCCAAAGATTCTCCTCACTTGCAAGTGAATCGCATTGGCATCTTTTGCCTCTCGTGTCATTTCCGAGCACTGTTTGCGCGCCGGACGACTCCAAAGCACGTCCACGCTGTCCTTCCGGCATGTGCGCTTCCTCCCAATATTGCGATAAGTGGCGGGATTAGTCAAGTGTCATTAAAACATCAAGCGTCCGCCTCGTTGTCTCGCGGTCGCGCAGAGTGATGCATCGCTGTGCTCATTAGTCCCTCGCTGTAATTGATGAATAACAAGCCGCTCGCCTCGCCTTAACGAGCATGCGGATTTTAATTAAGTGCAAATCCAGCGACCACCCACGCCGCATTCGTCTCAATAACATCTCATACAGTCACAAGTACAGCGTGCGGGCAAGTTGGCTCGCTTCACCACAAGCAGCACTTTGGCAGAATAGTTTTTCTTTTTTTTTTTTTTTTTACGGTTTTTCATTTTTTTTTTGCATTCCCCCCCCCCCCCCCCGAATGCATTTCGATGCCCGTCAATTATATGCAGATTTTCACTAATCACAAAAGCGGCCCCTATGCCGGGGTCTGCTGCAAAAATGGAGAGCGAACAAGTCGCTCACAAAGATGCTAATTCAAGAGAATCTCTTCTGGAATTATTTGCCGATGTCTTCGTGGCTCCGAGCAACAATGGACTGTGACAGCCACTAATCCAGACGGCTTCATCGGGCCTGATTTTCCGTCTTTCTCGGAGGTTTATCGTGTTGACGCACGCCGATGCAAAGCGCCTGCCAAAGTCCCGCAACTCAACCAGCCGTCTGGGCTCTTGTTGACGCGCCAAGAAATCGTTTCCTGATATTTTTCTTTCCCACCCCTGCCAGAAGATTGCGGCCCAGCTCTGCGTTTCTGTGGCAACGTGTTTGTGTTGGACACGAAGCCCGTTTCTTATTTGTCCTGTTGCCAGCCTCTTAATGCGCACATAGTTGCAGATCTACCTATCCTAGCCAGCCGTCATCCATGGAAAGGAACAACTCGTGATCAAAACATTGAGCTGGGTATTATGGGCATAAAACAAAATCCTACATTTTTTTTGTTTTTAATTAGTTTTTTTTATGACTGATTTCTGAATCAATGAATCTCCTATGCTGATATAAAAATAAGCAAAAAGTTGAAGGTCTTTGGATTAGGTTTTTTTTTCTTACATGGTGTTTGCCATTCACTCCATAAACTGCATCGCCGCTCGTAACCTAAACTTGTCCGACTTCCTTCGTGTGGCCATTTCTCTCCCTCGTAATCGACGTGACAAACCGGGTTCACAACCCTAATCTTGATCTTCGACTCAAAAGCTGCGCTGATCTCGAATGCAAAGCAGTGCAACGTCGCCATCTCCAGGGATCTGTTAGTCGTTACAGGTGTCCGCAAACCTGAATTTCGCAGACAAATTGGGCGAGACCCTGTTGAAAAAAGCCCTTGACGAATATATTAGTCGGTGGCGGTAAATTCCAACCGCGGTGATTTGATTAAAAAAAAAAAAAAAAAGATCGGCCTAAATTATACAATCCAATACAATTGTATTTATATAGCGTATTTCATAACAGCTAGAGCTGTAACAAAGCACTTTACAAACAATACAATAAATGGAACAAAAACAATAAAAGTCTGTGATACATGTATGACAAAATATAGATATAAATAATATATAAAATATAAGTAAATAAAGCCAATAAATCGACATAAAACATATACGTATGCAATTGATGCCGGAAAAGAGCCAAAAATCAAAAAGCCAGAGAAAAGAAATGTGTCTTCAACCGGGTTTTAAAAATGGACAGAGAAGGGGGCTTGCCATCGATTAATCGCCTATCACATCAAACCAAACCACCGATAATGAAATGAGCTCTTAGCCTTGAGCTACGCTGTGCGGCCTTATATGGGCACGAGCCGGGCGGGCGTGTACATATGCTAATGAGGAGCAGCTGGCACCTGCTCTCAACATGCACGCATTAACAGGTAGCAGCAGTCTTCAACTTGGGCTTCCGTACATGAATACATGCACGCTCCACTTTTAAGAGTTGCTGACTGAAATTACATGAAATATTCATGTCGGTCAGCACGTGACTTCCCGTCACCGCCCGCCTCTTTGCACCTTTGACCCCCGTTGCGCCCCTCTAATCTGTCCGCAAAAGTACTTTGACTGCGCTCGTGAATAATGAATGAGCGAGGGAGGTCACGTGGCCGCCGCGGAGCCTCTCTCCGCTTCCCCCCCCGGCTCGACGGGACGTCCACTTGGACTCGTCGGGCAGATTGAGACGCGAGCGGGCAAATTAAAAAAAAAAAAAGAAGACTTTATTAACCATACAGCAATAACATAATTGAATAGAATGTAGTGAATGAAACAATTTGTGCATCATGATGAATTGTGTTTGTTGTTTTTCTGCTGAGGATAAAGAATATATGCCTGTTTGTATAAATGTGCTTAAAGTGTTAAGTGACATTTTTAAGCTGTAGTTAGAACTGACATAAAAGTGGACATTTGCTAATTCACAATTCACGTGACTTTCTGTTGTGGAAGGTCACGCGGTCCAACTCAAGCGCGCGGCTGGCTTTCGCCGCTGGATTAGCGTCGATCGCGGCCCGCTTGTCGGGAGCGCGCGCACAGGTGTGCCTTCTGCTAGCGCCAGTGATATTAAGACCAGATAGAAGCCACCGCGGCTAATAAAGGCAGCTCGGCGTGGGTGTCGAGGGTCAGGTGCGATATGAGTTGGCTCGTTCCTGACATTGTACTCGGCGGAGTCATGTCGGAAGACGATATTAAAAGACAATAAGACGGCCTTTATGAAGAAATTGCCCAATTGTCTTCTCCGGAGAAATGACAACCTGCAGTTTCTGTGATTTCGTCGTTTTGAATTTGCATAGTGTAGGGTTGCACGCGATTTTTTTTTTTTTCCATACAAAAAAAACCATTTTTGTTACCTTTGCTGATAGAAAAAACTAGTTAGACTGACATGATTCAAAACAAGTTTTTCTTTGATCAGTTCCTTGCTAAAAAAAACGCACGTGCTCTTTTTGCACTCATGCCGGAGCAGTAACCATGTTGCTTTGGCGCCATCTGGTGACCTCTACCAAACAATCCGAAGTGAGTTGAGGCGCTTCTTTGAGGCACAAATAGTGCTTTGCCGCCATCCTGTGGCAATCATAGGCAATTACAATCCCTTTTCAGGCAGATTTTCGCTATTATGATTTTATTTATTTTTTCTTTTTGGTGCCCTCGCTCCTACTTTTCCTCCAATTTGACACAATTTCCGCTTGCCCATCTCAAGAGCGCTCACATGCGATGGCGCCGTCTACGGAGACAGACGGCTGCTGACTAATAATTCATGGCCGCCACCGGAGGTCCGCGAAACAGAGGTGAGCGCTTGAGCCATTTTTTTTCGCATGGGCGCGTTGCGCGTTGTCAACATCATCTCGACTTGAAACCAAATGTCACAATGGAAACCCCCTCACAGCTAATCGTCGTTTCGACCAGTCAAGTGAAAAAGTAAAACGTTTGCGTCAACAAACTGAAAATGTTAATGTTGTAATCAATAATTGACGGTTAAGGCTTCAGTCGATCATATAACAGCAAGATTTTGTTGCGTAGTTGCTAAGTGGTGCCGAGACACCACAGCTGCCGAAGGTGCTGTTGGAATATTTTTTTTTTTCCACATTTCATGTATTTTTTTTTTTTTTTTTTTTTTCAAACAAACTCACGAGGGCTGCCAGAAGCCCAGTTGGCATCCTGGCGTGTTGCGTGGGTGGATGCAGACACACAGCCAGCATACATGCGCAACACATGCACACTCGTGTGTTGCTTTCCCATTGTTGCTCGCCAAGCTTGGTGAATTTATGCGGAGAAAAAAAAAAAATAATAATCGAGCGCTTGTGAGAAGCGCCGCTTGAGGTGTGGTGAGTGTGAAAATGGTGAGAAAATCTTTCTTGTTCTTTTTGACGATTTTACAACCATTTTATTTTCTCTCGGTACAAAAACGACTCGAGTGTTCTGTACTAGGGATGGACTGATTATTGGCCGGGCCGATTATCGGTACCGATATTTGGCATTTTGATGAATATCGGCGTCTGCGTCGACAGTATGCAAATCTGAAAAGTCGCCACCCCTTTTGCTCATGAACTTTTGCGGAAATGAAATGAAAAGCACCAACTTGGGACCCCGTTGAAGTTGAAATCCCCGTTCCCCTTTTTGACTGCCCCTGTCGCCGTGGAGACCAAACTCCATCGCGGGCATGTCCTCGAAACACAGCCCGTTTTCTGCGTGCGCGTGAGCGGGTGGCGATGCGGCCGAGCCGGCGGACCTCGTGCGCTTTCTGTTGCCACATGTCGCTTGGTCACAACAACTCAACGCAGACGTGCTTTTCCTCCCGCCGCGCCGACCTTTGTCCCGCTGTCTTCTGATCCCCGCTGCGTGTCTGAGGCTACCGCCGACCCAGGAGGGTGCTCGCCAAAGTGTCTCGTTCGCTCAAGACAAACGGGGGCGGCTCTTGCGCCTTTATCCGCACGCGGCTACGATGGCCAAATTGGAGGCCCGCCGTTACTCGCCTCAAATTTCCCCCTCTCGGATTGCGGATGGATGAGAAGCCGAGAGTTGCGATTCACCTCGCATCATGAGTGTTGATGATGTGTTGCCGCTCGCCGCTGTTAACGGGAGACTTCAGACTTGGCGCATCCATCAGCAGAGAGATTTGCGGCCCTCATCACCGTCTCCCCCCCCCCCCCCCCCCCGCCCTTTCCAAAGCAGGGCAAATCAGTCTGCAGGGCCACTGAGCAGTGCCTGTAATAAGATTGGAGACGTCAAAGTGTCTCTCCTTTTGACGAGGGGAAATGGATCTGATGGAAATGAGGCCCAAATGCAAATGTCCTGCTGGGATGATGAGCTCGGGGGACAATAGGACGCCAGCGTGACAGGAGAGATGAGCCCTTGCGAATCAGTCTCCATCATCGGCGCTGATGCTCGTCCGGAAGAAAGCCAGCCGCCATCAGACTCTTTCTTGCAATCAACAGCGAGGCCTTGATCAGGTCTGAGTCCGAATCAGCGGGATTTCGTCAAAGTGCCAAATTGTTGCTGGATGTGCCGGCTGCCCTTGATTAGCATATACAAAGCAAGGCCCTCTTGCTCGCTTCAGGACACGAGTCCGCGCGGTGGTGTTGAGAGTTCTCCAGTGGAGCGGCACAGTTACAAGATGGCGGACCGCAGGTGCACAACCTTTATAGGATTTATTTGCATGCCGTAAGTTGCTGTAAAGGGAATGAACAAGTGTTCCGAAGAACCGATGCCGAATGAGGCCCACGGTCTTTTTGCGGTATTGACGACTTACAGCGGGCACGCCTGAGCTTTGCTGAAACTGTGGTGAAATATCCACCACTGGGGGGGAAAAATATATAAATAATAATATATAATAAAATGCCCAGCCCTTGTTTGCCAACAACTGCCCATAAGGACCTCAAGCGACTGAGAGCATTCGGAAATGTAGTTGGCAACATTTCTGCTCGACAAGTACGTTTAGCACCTCTTCTAGGTTTTTATTTGATTGTAAATTCCCAAAACTTCAAACCCAAAACTTTGTTATAGCGACACTCCATTACGAATGAGTCAGGTTAGCCACATACTGTACAGTAGCTAACGTCGGCTGAGTTACAGTGCAAATGCTAGCTTAGATTGCTAACGCTGCTAATTTGTTGAACCTGGATATGCGTTCTCTGTCACCACTACGCTGTGTTTTTAACACTGCAAACTCCTGAATTTGAAAATGATACGCTTTGTTCATCTATGCCAGCGACGTATAGTGACAGGCAGCGCAATGAAATTTTCTTCCACTAGATGGCAGAAGATTAAATTAAACTGCGCATCCACCTCCTGCTACAACAGAATATTAGCTTGGTTTGAAACTAAACAGGCCCAGATTTCTCATGTACATGTACATGTTGTGAGCAAATGTAACAAAACAAAGTCATCTGTGTTTCACTTTATGTACTTTTGGGGTTTTCCCACATTTGCTTTGTGGTATGCAGTGCTTTCTTTTTTCCTTTTTTCAATGTGAAGTATGCGCTTTGGCTCAAAGGTTTGAATACGCTGGCCTGATTAATGTAGCATTTTAGCTGAGTGAAATAAGGCTGATTAAATCCGCGTCGGGCAAACGCCAAGTCTGGCACCGCTGCCGTCGCCGGGTACCGCGTATAACCTTTGACATGTTAGCTCCAAGTCAACTTAATCAAGGCGAGATTGAGAAGCGGCACCGACGAGACACAAATGGACGGATCCATTATTCAGGACGCGGCCTCTCCCATATCAGCCATTTGTCAGATTAGCTCTCACTTGTTTGCATTGGGACAAAAGCCGGGCCATGCCGTAAAACCAAACAAACTGAGCTCATTGGAACCATTAACTTTGGGGCCCGCGCGCTCTGCGGCCGCCGCGTTCGTTCATATTCACAAAGGTTGTAGATTTTGCGGCTCCGCGAGGAGGGAGGATGTGCGGCAGCTGCGGGCGGATGCAAAGCTCAGATTTCCTTTTTGCTACAAGTGAAACGGCACAATGGCAGGAGCAGTGGGGACACCGGTGCCCTCGCTCCAACAACCAAAGTCGCTGCATTTCAGGGAAGAAAAACAAGATTGAATTTGAACAAGTGAATTATTCAAATTGTAACTCGATTAACCAAATGGAAAACGATGAGAGTGCAAGACAACATTACAAAATACTTTGAAGAGCAGCGTTCAGAGTATTTTCCCAAAATGCAGTTTGGTATGTCCGTGAGGGCGCACGCTAACGTTAGCAGCAGGCTAGCTACACGTATTCAAGAGACGATTCCAAAAACACATTAGCAAGATAACACTGATGCTGAATGTCAAAGAAATTGAGCTAAGCCTTTGCCATCAACTCATGTTGACGCGCTTGAACGGAATGTTTCAATCACATTTTCAATGTCTGTGACAAGTGGACTCACGGCGATAAATCCAACTCGCGTCACAACAAGCAGCAGTTGGCGAGTCAAGAAGAAGAAAAGAGGCTTCACGCTCTTCAATGCCATTCTCAGTTGAAGTTGACTCTCAAGCTCAACAGAAAACAGCAAATCGTGCATTTATTTCAAACAACGCTGCCTTAACAATGGCCCCCGCTAGCTTAATGCTAACATAATAGAAGCTGCCATTGGCGTGCTAACCGCCAGCATCTGTCGTTGTGGTTTTACAACCCTTCGAGCAACTGATATTTGAAGACAAATGGTGGCACAACATATTTATTGAAACCGCTAATTGAACAATACTCACAGACATATTCGTTATCCTCTATGAAAAATGACTGTCACAACAATTTACACAAAGCCACGGTAGTAGACGGGTGAGTGTGGTCAGGAAACAAATTAGTCTCGTCGCAAGGCAACGCTATATTAACGTCGGATGACTTAATTATGACAAAGCAGTCTGGTTTGGATAAATAATCACTGCTGAGGTGTGCCTTTGCCGCCGTCCTTTTAGTTTACATAGTTGCGAACGTAACTAATCCTAACTGAAGCGGCGGGAAATGGGCCGTCATCCGTCTAGGCGAGCCGACGCGACAGCGCACGAGTGACTTTAAGATGGCTGCCCACTGATTGTCGGCAATATGGAGGGGCAGAACATGGCAAATGGAAGCGCGTCTCGCGAATGCATTATTCAAAGTGTCAAGTGTGCGAAACATGTTCAGTCCGAAGCCGTCTAACACGGAGTAGTAACGCATAGATCCGACGTTAGCGGCACCGAGCGCTTAACCTCGTTTATGCGGCACATTTCATTGTGCTACGCAGAGGAGCAAGGCTGCTTTTAAATTATGCACACGTTCCAGAAACTATCTATTTTTAAAGCCCACAACATGAAAAAAAAAAAAAAAGAAAAAGATCACTAACGAGAGCGAGGCTTTTAACATTTGTCATGAGTGAACAGCTGTGATTATAAAACCCATTCAATCATCGGACGGGAGGGCACGAAATCTTAACCCGATGCGACGATTTGCAACAAGTGTCAATTGGGATTCCAAAGGGCTGCCCATCTGGTTGCCATCCAAATGAAACTTGGTTTGTAATTACACAGCAATGTATTTTATTTTATTATTTTTTTTAAAAGATTCACTTCAGCCATTATTTTTAATTGGCTTATTACAAAGCAAACCCTAGCCGTCATAAAAATAAAAGCCAAGTTATATAAGAAACAAAAGTGAAATAATGAACGATTAATGACCGCGCACATATGCAAGTCTCCCGACAAATCCGAGCGCGCCAATCGTTTTGCCGACAGCTGCGCCGCAAACGACCCGACTGTGGAGCCGAAGCCCGTGTCCGTATTTCTCCTAGCGAGATTTACACAGCGCGGTTATTATCCATCTGCCCGTCCCGCCGACTCATCCAACCGTCCTCCGGGCCAGATGTCCTTCTTCCACGCAAGCGGCCCGGCCGGCCTCGCGGGCCCGATAACACCGTACGGCCACATCCAAATGGATGAATGACACATTCGGTGTCACGACTTCTGCTGCCCCGATTTAAAAAATAAATAAATAAATAAAAATAAATAATAATAATAATAATAATAATTGTTTCATTGCCGCGTTCATCCTCAGTGTGGGCAACGATGCTTCTTTGTACCTGAGATCCACACTTGATCCCGCTCGTTGAGGAGAAACCAACACCGTCGGCAATGACGTGTGGGCTTTTTTTCGGCGCATTGTGTCCGATTTGGAAGCGGGAGCGAAACCTCTGCCGGCGAGGTGGCCAATTACCAGCAGGCTCCCCGCCGCGCGTCTGCCGCATTATCGACGCCCGCGCCGGGGTCACGCTGAGTGCAGGCCGGAGGCTGGCGGCTTGCTTATGCAAGCGCATCATCGGCGCTCACACCTGATCGCGCGGCGCACTGATGTGCTTGCGCCGCAGTGGCTGGGAATCGCTGATCCGCTGCGACTTGCATCAATAAATATTTCAGTCTTTCCAGAAATGACTCAAATGTCACTCGGGAGGGCGAAGACCTCCACAAAGGCTAAACATTTCTGCCTGAACTCAAATCAGGATCAACCTGATAGCGGTCGTCACGTCTGCCTCACAGTCAGGGCTTTGGGTTCAAGTCTGTGCTCTGGCCTCGCAGTTTGCATGTTGTTATGCTTTTGTGGTTTTTCTCCATGCATTCCATCCCCCCCAGCCCCCCACACATTCCAAAAACATGCATGTTAGTTTATTTTAAGACTCAAAATTGCCCATTGTTTTCATTGTGAGTGAATGCTTGTTTGTGCCCTGTGACTGGCAGGATTGTCAGCTAGGATATGCTCCAGCTATATACCCTACTGGAGGCTCAGTTCCTCACTCGGCTTCTCAGTGCGGTAGTCATATTAGTCGTTCTTCACAGAGGATAAGGAATATATGCCTTTGAGTACTGTTTTGGTCCGTTTAGTGTTGCAGCACCATTTGTGTTCATCTGCTGCTTAAAATGGGAACAACACTGCCACGGAGGCTAATTGTTAGTCCGCGTACCTTTGGAGTTTCCCATTGTATGTTAGCATTCAAGTAGTGAATGCTATACTTTGTTTTACACTTAGTTTGACAGTAACCTTCAGTTGAGAGTGACAATAAACAGATTGATGCTTCTTTTTTTCGGGGCGGGGGGCAAACTGCTGCTTGTTGCAAAGTAAGTCAGGTCGCCTGCCAGCATCCAGTATTGAATGAATGACGTATTTCAAGTTTGTGCTCACAAGTCAAGTAACCTAGCCTAATAACTACTAACCATCTCTCAAAAATTCTCCATCTGATCTAAAACACACACAGGGAAGATCTATTTTTTCGTTTATTTTGCAATTATAATTAGCTAGCTCTTTGTTAGTCAGGTCATACAAAATGGGTGGGCATTAGTCTTACCTGGGGGGGCAAAAAAAGTGCTACAATGCTCAAGTAGGTCGAAATCCAGCGTAGGACTACTGCACCTTAAAACGTGTTCTGTTTTCTCCTTAATTGAGATAACTGTTGTTGTGATTTGGGCTAAACAAATAAGTTGATTTGATTTTAATTTTTTTATTTCCCATTCATCAGAACTAGATTCAGTTTTCTTTGAGTGGGCAGAGTGTGTCCGTGGGTAGTCACTGAACAGTAGTGCCAAGTTATCAAAATTTGCGTTGGGGTATTGCTTATTTTGACTTTTGTTTTTTTTTAATAAACTTAAGTTGTTGGGTCCTGTAGAGGGCGCTAAATCGTTTGAGGCAGCACACGCACATGTAGGAGGGCGGAGCCATCCAGCGCGTACACGAACCCCTCGGTGCCTCCGTGTGCCCCTCACTGGCGTCGCAGGCAAGCCAGCGAGCAAAGCGGGCGGGAAGCCGGAAAAAGAGCAAAGTCCAGTGGCCCGCGCAGGAGCTTGTGTTTTTTTTTTTTTTTTTTTTTTTTTTCCCTCCCCAAACCGCGTGGATTCGTGGACGCGGACCGGACAGCGCCGAGCTGGGGGAGGGCGGGCGCGCGCACGCAGGCAGCCTACCTACACTTGGACGTGGCCGTGCCGAGTCTCGCAGGAGCACCCCAGCAAAGTGTCCGCCGGAGGGAGCGGAGGAGCAGCAGCCCCCCTCCCCGGCCGGCGTCCATGCAACGCGCGGTAAGTGGCGGCGTGCGCGCGCGCGCGAGCGAGCGAGCGAGCGAGCGGCTTTGACAGATGAGTGGATCTCATTCCGCCTCCCCCCCCACCCCCTCCTCCCGTGCCCCTAATGGCGCTTTTCTGCCGCCTCACGCCCGCCTGCGCGCGCGTTTGACGCTTTTTGCGCACGCACGCGCACCGAAATCGATTCGGATCACTTTGGCGTAATGAAGCGCCGATGTCCCTCGATCGGTGTGATGAAATGTTACACTTCGTTCTGGTGTCCGCGCGGCGGGGGCCTGCTCGCTATCGACTCGCATGTCAGTAATCGGCAGTGCGCGACGCTTACACGCACGCTTGATCCATCTTTATCCGCCATGCAGCCTGCATTAGCGGCTCATCATCCGGCCACATATTGGCCGCCTCAACATTCCTCCGCTGGGGCAGCCGTCAGGGTGTTCAGCTGTCCTACTGAGCCACACGGAGCACACCAGGAAAAACAGTTCGGTGTGGCGTGCGCGCCGCGCATGCGCCAACACCACACACCCCTTTTCGGAGCTCATCTGCACGCTCTTGAAGCGGAGAAGAAATTTGCATGTTGCCAACAGACGACCATGGGATAAATGTTTCAGCATGTGCTGCAAATGTTCATCCACAACTATCCAATCATTAGCCACGAGCTTAGCATATATGCTGTGGTGCTGAGTTGATCATGAGCCGTGCATAAATCCTTCCAACTTATGTTGTTGTTTTGCCGTCTGTACATCGAGGAACCCCGCGTGACCCCGCGTGACCCGGCCCGCATCCTTTCTCCTCCCGTCCGGGCCTCCTTCAGGGGCCCCGCCTGACCTTCATCGCTCTTTTCCAGCAGCCAGCACCCCAGCAGGGCCTCTCGCTTTTTTCTCCCTCTTCCTCTATGTGCCTTTCTTCCTGGCTTTTTTCCTCCCCCCTTCTCTTTCTTACACCCCCTCCCCCTCCAGGTCCCCCTCACCGGGGCAGCAGAGCTCCAACGTTCTGAAACATGGAGCTCGCTCTTATATAACCTTGACTTTCTGCTCGGGTCAGCTGTGTAATGATGTCAGAGGTGTCTTGGAGAGGCAACGCGGCATGCTGGGAAAGTGGGACGTGGCCTCCCGACTCCCTCACCTGCCGCATAATCCGCCGTCGGTATTCGTCATTAGGACGTCGTCGAGCTCATTGAGACACTCTCGGCATGCGTGAGATTCCCACTGCGTGTCAGTTGAATTATACATCAGCTTGTGGAGGTTTAAAAAAAAAGAAAAACAAACCCATTTTCACTAAAGACATGCTGAGACACAAAGCTACGAAGATCCATTAGCAGTGTGGGGAAATGGCCTTTAAATCACATGGAGAGAACATTCCTTATAGATCCTTGAAGATTCTGAATAGGGGTAACTTGCAGTGTGGTGGTTCACATAGTCGACTTGGTTTAGATTTTTGTGATGTTTGGTTGCATGTGAAGCTTGCGTGTCTGTCAAATTGTAAATCACTTTGTAGGACTGTCTTAGATGTACGTTTCCGCATTCTGTTAGCGTAATTGTTCTCATAGCTGCCTTTGCCAGCTGCATTTTAGCTTTGTCTAAATTCCCGCTTCATCCATTTTCTGTACCGCGACATCCTCAGTCGCTTGACGTCGTCACATGACCAAACCCACCTGAGATGGACAAAAACAGCTGGATTTTTCCCTTTAGTCCACATTCCACAAATAGGATTTTTATTTTCCCGAATGCCGTCGTGTTTAGACAAGTGGTGGCACTTTCAACATATTATTGTAAAGAACTTATTTGACTTCCCCTTTGAGTCCAAATGGTTAAAGTGTATATAGATAGGATGGCGTGGGACTCTACTGTAAATGTTTTTTTTTTTTTTTTATTGACGCCCGACTTGTTAGCTGCTGTGCGTGGATGTTGAGCCAACGACGGCATCCTGCATAGGACGTATGAGCTGGCTTGTTTACAGCCGGTGTGACCTGACTTGACTGCCGCTCGCCCCATACGAGGCACACAGGCCTTTCCCACATTAGCCGCGTGTGTTGGTGTGCGTGTGTTTGCCCACCCCACCGCCCCTCCACCCCCGCCTAATTAGATTATAGCACCCATATGCTTGTGGGCGGCTTCATAGGATCCATTCAGTGCGGGAGAATGAGGCCAACAGTGAAATGTCATCTGATCATCACGTGCGTGTGTTTGTGTGTATGTGCGCTGCATCGGGGCTAATAGATCGGCCGGGCTGTATCGGCAGTGGTGGAAAGAAATCAAGTACTTTTGCTACTGTACTTACCTGAAAAACGTACTTACCGCATCTGTACTTAACTTGATTGTATTTGACTTTTTTTTTTTTTTTTTTTACTTTTACTCCCTTCATTTAGAAATGGATATCTGTGCTTCCTACTCAGACTCTGTTGTCAAAAATAGGTTAGGAAGTCAACCGCGTATACGATCTTGTGGTCTCATAAAGTGTGGGAAAAGGGGACAGCAGCATACAAGTAAGGTGTATTTTTTTTTTTCCCCAGGTCCTATCATTAGCACTTTTTTTTTTTGCTAGTCATTTTGCAGCGTTAGCAAAGCTATGGGAACATGTTGTTTTGATAGCTTGAAAGTCCAGCCGTCGCCAGCTAGCCATTTAAAAAAAACAACAACAAAAACAGGTGATGTAAGATGTTTTTTTTCTTCTCACTATGAGCACTATGTAATTAAATAAAAAAAGGGAAACTGTTTTTGTATGTGAGGAAGGTTTTTTCGACATTTTCGTGTGTTGTACTACAGCACATTCAAAGTCTGTCCTTTTGAAATTTTAATTATGTACAGGAGTGGAATCAGTACTTTTTGGACATGAATGAGCTTAACAGCACAGCGAGGAAAAAAAAAAAAAATTACACAAGTGTCTGTATTTCTGTTGAATTACAAAGTGTTTGTACTTTTGCCTCCCGAGTATCTGCGGCTGCGTGCTTGCTAGCATGTTTCATTTGCGTGCGCCCTGTTGACAGCAACAGTCTGATCAAGTTTATTGACCGATTTCATCGTCCGCCGCATCCACTAGATGAGCCGTACCAACCGCAATTCTTTGACAATTCAGCCCCAGCAGCTGGTTACACTTAGCAGCATGAAATAGTACAGCTTGTCTATCATGAGTACAACCACCAAAGAGACTGAAGAAGCCAAGCCCAAAAAGACACAATGAATCTTCCACTTTGCTTGTAAGCGGGAATTATAGGCTCTTTTGGTCCTTTTCCAGGATCCTTTGGATAAATATTAAAAAATAATAATAATAATCAGCTCCTGAGTTTCACTTGGCGACATGAATTAGGTAAGATAAGTAGAGCCACAAAGTCTCAAGAAGCCATGCCCATATACACACGGAGTCTGCCATTTTGTTCTGTATAAGTGGCAATTATAGACTCATTTCGGTCATTTTTGGGATTCCTTTGATTATAATTTTTTTTTTTTTATAAGAAAATTCAACCCCTGAATCCAGTTACCTTCAACACTGTGAAACCTGGTAGACGTGTCTCTCATGAGTAGACCGTCCAGAAAGTCTCAAGAAGCCATGTCTGAAGAGACACAGGAAGTCTGCCATTTTTCTGTGTAGCGGCCATCAAAGACTCATCTTGCTCATTTCAGAGGTCAAGCCGAAACTGACCAAAGTATTTCAATGAATCGTTAGGTCTTTGATTTCCCACACTTATAGACGCCCCAATTGTTTTTGGTTTTTTTTATGCTGCGTCAAAGGACTACTTGAAAAAGAAAGTTCCACGTCGTTGCGCCCTCGGCTGTGTTCGTACTCGATTGTCGTGGAGAATGAGGTCGACTTGCGGCGTGGAGTTGCTGTGGTTGCGTTCTGGGGCTGATAAGCACGGCCTCGTGCAGCGCCAGACAAGAGGTTATCTGTCAAAGTGTCCTGCTGGCCTGCCAGATACCCGTTTTGTTCTTTTATCGCGGCGTTGACGCGCAGATGTTTGCCGCTGCTCTTCCGCTGGCGCGCATGCTTCGGCCAAACGGCCGGCGAGCTGCGGCGTGGGCGAGGGGAGGCAGGTGCGCTTCCGCCGGGGGGCGGGCGGGCCGGCGAAGCGACGGCTCCCGGCGAGCAGCTTGAAGTGAAGTGGAGAGCTGCTCCAGCGGTTCCCAGGATCGTAAATTTGTCACATGCCATAAACACTTGGCGTCGTGGCAAAGCGAGGAATTCCCTTCATGTGGGCGGAGATCCAAGCGGGAACAACAATTTGAAGCTCTGCGTGGCCCCCCCGACCATCTTGAGGCCTAAAATAATGACACTCGAATTAATAGTTGTGTAACCCATAGCCAATAATATGCCCAAATTATATGTACATTGCATGCGTTATCAATCTTCATATTTTCTGTCCGTGTTTTCTGTCACGGACGACTTTTTTTTTTTTTTTTTTTCCTTTCGGCGCCCCCAGAGTTTTTTTTCTCCTGCTTTCAGTGAACATTTAAAGTGCAGACACTTGGGGGAGTGAAGTAGACCACTTAAATTTTCAATTATCTTCTAAATGCAGCCTACGCCACAATTGAGGTCCTTCACTTCACGGAAAATAACCTCTGCACCTAAATGAGTAGTGATGTCCTTTCTGCAGAATTATCCACAAATCATCTTTTCAATACCAAGTTTTGATAAGCATGAAATGACTTGATTCAGCGCAAAAAGTCAGAAGCTTAGGGAACATCACGCCCATCACTTTCCACTAATAATTGTGCTAGGAAGGGATGGGAACTTCAGTGCTGGATGGGGCCACAATTTTTCATCAGAGCTACTTGGTGGGCACACAAAAATGCTATTTTAAATAAGGGCAAAAATATGTTGCATAATATAAGTATTTTTTCATAATACATTTCTCAACGCATGCATAAAAGATCCACTATCCTTACCCAACAACACATGGTTTGAAGCAAACAACAAAATAACCACTAGTGTTTCTTGTTTTAATCAGCCCCCCTCTCCCCATCCCCGGTGCAAAAACTCCTTTTGTGTATTTTCCCACAAAAATCAACTAACTCAAAATTGTAATTGTTACTGTGTCCTGCATATCAGTGTAAATCTGAAAAAAAAAAATGATTGGACTTATGTTGTCGTAAAGGGCAGCGGTCTAAGGACAACTGATCCACGTCTGCCATCTGGTGGGAAGTAGTGCTATTACAACTACAGTAAGTGCATAGTTGTAGTTTGGAAACTGCAAATTTGCATTTGTTTTTCAATAATGTATTTTTTTGCCCCAGGATTTTTGTTGTTGTTGTTGTTTAATATAGATAAGCCATGTAGCTATAAGCTAAGTTCCCAAGCCATCAGCTCATCAGTCCTTCAACTCGCAGACAAAAAAAACCCAACAAAACAATGAGAAGCTAATGTTAATTGATGAAGTGGTGATTGTGATAAGTGAATAACAGAAAAAGGTTGGTTGCGCGCCCCGCTCTTGGTCCAATGGAACGCTCGTCTCCTTTTATGGCTAAAATAATTTGTTGCCGCCGCAATTACACGCCGCCATCAAGATAGATAAGCAAGGTAATAATGCAGATTGCTTTTCCCCAATCATCCGCTAATAAGAAAAGCAAAGCGCAGTAATTCCACGCGTCTGCGCTTCTGGGGCGTCACGCTTCATTGTCGGCTGAAAGGGGAATTTGTTAAGACGGAGGTGTGAAACAAGCAAATAATCCAAATAAATACAACTCGCCTTGCTGCCGCTATGCCCCCCCCCACCCACCAGAGAGGGTAAACAAAAAAATAACAACGATAATTAAATCCCGATTTCGTGCGCAGAGCCGCCGCCTCGCGACAATTCCTTTGCTAATTAAGCCTTTCAGCGGCTGAAGTTGCACTTTGGAGAAATGTGGGTCATTTTGACAATAATTAACACTCCAGATAGTGATCTCGACTTCTGTCATCTCCACCTGGTATAGTGTCGCTTGGGTACGCCTCGCGCCAGGCTCGCCACTCGCGGCGCCACCCGTGTCGAGCTGCTGATCTGGCAGCTGCTCGTATTTGTTGTTGTCATAACGCCGCCAAGGTGCTGTGCAAACTGAACGCTTAATTAAACGGGCCTTGTCCATACTTTGCGTGCAGGCTGGTGACTGTGTACAGCACGACTAATGTTTCCTCTCCACGCACCGTGAAACTTGATCACTGTAAAGCTGCACCCTGGCCCGCTCCGGACTTTACTCCGTCCAATTGAAGCTGTCATTAAGCACTGCGGCGCCCTGCTTACACTAACAACATGACTGCCGACAGGGAAAGCAGATCCTGAGATCACAAACTTAATTTGTTCCCAGTCTCTGTTTATGAACTGAATGAATTTTCCCCAATAAATTGATTAGAATTACAGCCAAAATTCGGGAATGATAGATGCTCCATTTATCATTGCCATGTAAGAAAATGAATTTCCCCTCTAAAACGCAAAGAGGGGGATCGTGTGCAAAAAAACAACAAACGGAATACATGGGTGCAGGGTTTAAAAAAAAAAAAAAAGAGAGAGAGAGAGAGAGAGAGAGAGAGAAAAAAAGAGCAAATAAATAAAGGTTTCTGCAAATATCAGGGCCCCACTGTTGTCTGGTCCAGCCCCAGAACCAAGTCGCCGTCTCGCATGGCTAGCAAGGCACTGAGCCGGCAGCCTTCCACCAAGCTCCTGGTCGACCCACCCGTGCCACCGACTGAAATTTATTTGTGAATTTAGTTCCAAAAACGATTTGTCCATGAACATGGGTGTTCATCAATCGAGGTCAAGGTTGATTCTTCGGCTGTTAGCCAATGCTAAGTTTAGCTCGTGTTATCCTTTCGTAAGCATCCACTGTCTAGTCTAGCGTTTCATGTCATCACGCTTGCTTTACTCTCATCCTCCAAAATTGAGCCGCTAGCCTATGAAAGGGTTCATTGTCCCAACTTTTTATTTTTTTTTATTTTTTGCTGTGCGGAGACCGACAAAACAGAGTGGGTCATCCCTTGGAAAAAAGCCCAAACAAAACTTATGTGACATCATTTGTCACACAAGCGGGGGTGTGAGGTTCGTCAAACAGCCGCGTGTTGTGATCCGGCGTGTCATGGCCGACGCGGCCTTGGTGTTTGTCTGTGCTATGCGCTTTTATGCGCCGCGCTCATTTAAAGCAAAGTGACTTCATGTGTCTGCTTGTGGGAGCACATTGTGTGCACTCCACTGCCTCCCCGCTCCTTTCCCTCCCTCATATGGTCTGTACATTTATAAATAAACACATGCATGTGTGTGCGTGTTGTAGGCATTTCCAATTCTTTATCTGGTACAGGATGGCGGGGGGTGATTAGTTGAGGTGACCAGAGGCGACCCCCCAGCCCCCCCCCCCCTCCCCTTTAACCTCGCCTGCCGCCATCCTTGCGCTATGCGCATTAGCGCTTAGCCGCTCCGAATAACCTTTGCGTCCGCTCATCTTACATTTGCCATATGTGTCCCTAGCCTCACACATTGAATTCAAGTTTATCGGGGTTGATTTTTTTGTTGTTGTTGTTGTTTTTTATAACCAACACAGCTGCGAGGATAGAGGAGTTCATTTACAAAAGCAAAGTCAGCGTTGCTGCCGTCTTAGCAAATTGGTCACATTGGTTTAGCAACTTTCCTGACCCTTCCGGCAACTTTGGTGTGTGCAGAAAGCAATTCTGTTGCACTTCAATCCGTTGTCGCTAGCATGTCAGGCTTTTGTTTTTGGTCTCGAAAACATCAGTGTGACAACGGACTCAGCCTTTTACACAGCAGATGTTTCACATGGGATCCATTTGGGCAAATAAACAAAAAGATGAAGAAAAACCCCCAAAATGTTCTGTTCTGGTTTTGTTACCGCTCTGGTTTCGTGTCTGTTTTTTCCCCCTCGCATATTTGAGGTGAATTATGTTAAATATTGCGGTGCTGGAGAATGAAGTCACGCAGCGGAGGAATAAGTTTCAAATGTAAGTTAGCAGTCACGGCTGGCAGAGTAAAAAAGAAGTCAGTCATCAGAGGACCATTTTCCACATGTACTTTGTATATGTCAATAGTGAAAACCGTGTTTGTGTGTGCCAGCTGATTGTGTAATCAGCGCCAACCAGGATGTGATTAATTAATCGGCTCCCGTCATGGGTAATGATGAACACACCGAGAAAATGTGAGAAACGTACACCAACAGTCCTCCCCTCTCCCTTGGCTTCAAATGGAGTGGAAGAGCTACTGTAGTTTCCGAAAACAGTCAGTGTTGCCAAATTAGCGACTATTTAGTGACATTTATGACCCCTCCAGCGACTATTTTTCAAAAAGGCGACATTTTAGAAACGCACTTTGAGTCAAATGTGAGGAACATCGCCAAAGACATGGTGGCCATTTACAGTAACCGTTGCAAATGTATTAAGGTTGATGGATCAAATCATTCGCTTAATACGAGCGAAATCGGCAACATTTTTAAGCCTTTTTTTGGGGGGGGAGGAGAATTCAACAAACAAGAGTTCAGTTGCCTCAATTGAACCTTTGCGCATTTGCTATTAGGCTAACGATGACGGATCGGTCCGGACCGATTGTGGCCGTTAGCATGCTAATATCTTTACTGATGCGCGTTTGCAAACTTCAGGGGTCATGTAAACACAACCGATCAAATCCATCCATCTTCTTTTACTGCTTGTCCTCATTTGGGTCGCGGGTGAGCTCCATGGAGCCCATCGGGCAAGAGGCGGGGTACACCGGTGTACCCTGGACTGGTCAGTAGCCCCTGGCAAGGCGCACGTAAACAAACCACCGTCCATCCATTTTCCCTTGTCCTCATGATTGCGGTTGAGCAGGAGACTACATGTCAGTTCAATTCTAAATCAGTTTGTAGAAGTTCAAACCACATTCCCAGTAAGGTCTTCTTTTAGCTCGTAAGATCCTAGACAGCGGACCATTGGCAGCGAAGTGTGGCAGTAGCCACTCCACATCGGCTGAGCTGGACTGGATTGATGATTTTGAGTTTTGAGGCGGATGTGCTGCTAACCACTTGGCCGCTGTACCGCCTGACCAACTAAATGTTAAAATGCAATTCAATCCTGTGGCCCTTTTGCTCTGAGAATAGAATTGAATGGCATTTTCCTTGTTGTTGTTTTTCGTGTATTGCATTATTTGTATTGGACTAAAACAAAGCAAAAATAAAAGCAAATGCAAAGGCATTGGCGACAAAATGTGCCGTGCGCATTACATCTTAGTACATGGCGGGTAAAAGTTTGATTAAGGTTAATATGCAATAGAGAATCCAGGTGGTGGTATGCATGGTGAGCATAGACCTGAAGATAGTTTGTTTGTTTTTTTCCCCATTTCTTGATTTTCATTTGAAAAAGAGCATGATTCTGTCCATTTGTTTGCGTGTGAGTGCATTTGTGTTCCCACATGTGGCCTAGAAAGTGGGTCAAGTCATGCGAGGAGGTGGCCGTTTGTGTTCTCAGCGGCGAGCGGCGGGACAATTGCGGCAGCGCGCATCTGGCCCACGCGGGCCGCTCCGAAGAGGCGAGGCGTGGCGAGAGTCGTTCCGCTTGGCGAGCCGGCGGAGGAAAGGCCTCGGCTTGGACGCGGCCCAGCTGATCAATCTCTCCGCTGGCTCGCTTACAGCGCCGCTGCCAGCCGGCGAGCGAGTGAGGCCCGCATGCGAGAGCTGAGCTTTTCAACTATGCAAACAAGCAGATTGCTGCGAAAGCGAGCGAGACGGCAACTCGCGCCGGATTATTGCTGCGCTCAAACCGCATTTTCTTTCCAAGTTTGCGAGCCGGTCTGAAATGCAAATCCAGCCGCTTTGATCCCGTAAGAACGCGTCGGGCTTGGGCGCGCTAATGAACACGCCTGTTCATTAATAGCGATTTAAATGATACGCAGACACGCCGGCACTTCTGCCAAACCGCTGATTAAAGTGTCAACAAGACCACAACGCGAGCGCTTTGAGGCCTTTTTGAGGCCGGACACCGCTCATTGAAGTGAAAAACGAGAGCCACACTCATTGATGCACCGGAAACCTTTTATTGAGCACATTTGTAACCCAAACAAATTGCAATTGTCACACAATAAAGAGCCCGGCGTCTTTTGTTAGCTTGAACTTTTTCCTGGCCCAATCATCCACTTGTTGGCGTTTTGACATGGCTGCCAAGTTCTGTCGATGCAAAGCGGGAAGTGCTTTGAATTTGAAACCGTTCAAGTAGTTTTGCCGCAAATGTCTTTTTTTTTTTTTTTTTTTTTCCCACCTTGGAATTCACTCAAAGACCGCTTTGTAGATATCTCTCAGAGTAGCTGTCACCCCCCCCCCCAAAAAAAACTGCCAAAAAAAAAACGAGTTAAGAGATTCTTTCCGCAGTGTAAACCTGGCAAGTGAAAGGCGGCGGGATGCTGCAAGTCATCAGGCAGGTATTGACGCTTGTGGTTTTGGGGCTCCTTTCGACAGCACGCGGTGCTCGGCGAGCTAGCAACCGCCCCGTGCGCCTCACGAGCAGGTGGCGAAAATACTCACACTCCGTACCCAAGTAGAAGTGCGCATACTTGTGTCAAAAGTAAAAGACTGATTCCAAGGCCTTTCCTTCAAGTCCCTGTAGAGGGACAATAAATGTCTTGTAAATTTGACACACCACAGAGAAGAGCGTTGTCAACATAAACAACTCAAGTATATATAACGAGCCCTCGAAATGGTAAAAAATCAAGACCTTCTCGCCGCTCTTGGAACGCTGCGGCCGCCTTTGCTAAACGTGCTGCAACCACGGCGCGCTCAGCTGTAAACTGTCAATCAAATCTTATTGGACTGGACTTGTCTAGCATCGTTCTTATGCTTACTCACAACTACATGTTGGCGCTGCGAAAATATAAACGCTCGAAGACCTGGGCCCTAATCCAACACCTCCCCCCCCCCACCCCCTCACCACTTGCATGTGAACTTGCCGATTGCATCATAAGCGACAGATCATCTTTTAACGTCATTTCTGCTCTTTGCGCTGTCAAATGTTCAATTGTTTGAAGTCACCGAAGCGCCGCGCGAGCTCGGCCGTCACGCCGCATACGACGTTTGTTTACGTGGCGCCGCCTATAGCGCTCAATGCCTCCTTTGTGTCCGCCGCTTTCGAGGCTGTTAAACGCGCAAACGGAGGGTGAAAACTGACACCGTTTGGAGGGCACTTGCCTGCGTCTTTCTTGGAGCGGAGCAGATGGTCACCATGTTGCGCTGATGCCACGTCTGAGTCCTGTCAGGTTGAGTGGTCGGGTGTTGCGGTGCATGTGGCGTTTATATACATGTGGCTCAGTACCTCCAACTTTCGTCGTTTTTTTAAATTTTTTTTTAGCAATGTCAAACGATCTTTATAACTTCCGCTTAAAACCCGGACTAAACTTAGCACCACCCTGACATGCATAAATCTTAGCTGTCGAGATTTATGATTTCGACGTGCTTCCTTGACACCAATTGCTATTTTCCAATTACAGCTTTGTGTCCATCTTGTATCATTTTAGGGCGTTTCAGAAAGGACCAAACGCCACCAATGGGTGAGTTTTGAGTGAATAACTCAGGACAATGTGTACAGTCTTCAAACCTATCCGAGGTTTTTCGAGAATCCCGTGCATTTGATTGCGGTTGCTTGTTTCACATCACCCCTCTACCAGTCAAAACCTTCAACCAATCATCTTCACACATCTTAGTCTTTGTCGCAACAAAGGTCCCATTGGATTTGACTGATAATTAGTTGATACTGTACCGTCGATTTTGCCAGATAATTTGATCCTACCGACATATGTTGACTAGTTCCGTGTCACAATATTTTCTACCAACCTTCAAAAGGGATTGTACAACAGTCATCCTGTAGGTTGATTGAGGTCGTTTTCACTTGTTTCACGCCACTGTCAGACATCATACTGAAGATGAATATTTGATCAAAGTTTCATGTTTCACACCACTTGTCACACAATTTCAACCTTCACACTTGGCGGGGATTTTTGTTTTTTTGTCTAGTTGATCTTGCCTGATATCCGATCAAAAACGTCAGTAGTGGGACGTCTCATGTGACACGCTGCCTGTCATATGTCATCTGACGGCCGTAATGCGTTTCACTGCAGCAGAGTTCCAGTAAAACAGAGCATCGCTTAATTCAATTGCCCGGTTTTGCTGTAAACTTATTGGATGTGACATTCAGGGAATGTTTATGCGCTTGTAAAGTCTTTGTGGGATCCTAGAGGGGCAGAGGTTTTCTTGAACCCGACATGACGTGCGCTACATTTATGTATGTTATCTTTTGACAGCTGGGGGCCGATGACTGACTGGCGTAGCTTGTTAACGCGTCAGCGCCGGTCGCACAGGTTTTCGACGAATCCGTCTCCGTCTTTGCTGAACAGGTGCGAGGTGTGTGCGACTATTAAACCCCCGTGATTCCCGTGGGCAACCTAAGCCTCAGGTTAGACACTTCATTTGGCTAAAGGATTAGCCCGCTGAGCCTTTTAGTGCTAAGCCGGTCTCAGGGAAAATAGAGCATCGCTTTGCATAGACGGGAAAACCACGTGCCGTCGCCTCGAACACCTCCCCTATCATCCCCGAGCTTGGCAGTGGATTTCCCGCATCGTAGCGTTCCCGCTGGGATTTGGCTAACTCCCGTCACTATCAGTATCCGCCGCCTCTAAGCCCCCCTTTCGCTCTCCCGTGCGCCGCAATGCCAGGCCAAAGAGTCACGCGTCTTGTGATTCTAGAACCAGACCCCCACGCCCCCCCCCACCCCCACCCCGAGAGCTCCCGTGGGAAGGAGAGGAGCAGCGAGGTGATCAACACAAGTTCGTCTGCGTTTTAATTGCAGGAGGAAAGGAAGGCGAGTCGTGTCAGCAATCATGCATGAATTATTCTGGTTGGAACAGTGACACCTGTTGAGACTGTCATGCCGGTGCCTGATCTCAACCTCAGTGGGCAGATTTTTCCCAACCTTCATGTCAAATCTCATGGTACACCAACAAACAAAACGTTACAAAGATTATATAAAGTAATTTAATTTTTATTTGGGGGGGGGCTATCTTTTGCTCAGGACAAAGCCATGTCTAATATAAATTTATTGCTTTGGAACCATCTGGTGGCATCTTTCTGGATAATTGAAAGGATGCCATAGCTTTGGCTAATAGAAAAAAAAAACGTGCATTGCTGCTCATTTGTGGAATCTATTGGAAATTACAAACCTTTTTTTTGGGTGGGTGTCAATTAAAACCCAACGATAAGGAATTTCTTGTTGAATTAGGGGGGCTAAAAAAGCCAATGCCTGAAACATCGGCTGATATATGAAATAAGAAAATGAATGGACAAGAGGAAATGAATTGTGCAACCGATTCAAGAAAAAGCAGCAGAGCATTAATTATAAATTATAATTTTACGTTGTGTCTGTCAATATACTGTAACTGTCAACAGCGCGTAGATGGATGAACAAATAGACATTATTTGTAGTCACAGAATAATGTGCGGAAGTTTGGAAAGTTTCCCACAGCACACCTAATGATCCCTAACATGGTTGAGAATACTGATGTAGATAACATTCAAACGTCGATGTGGAGTCTACATTTTGTTTTGTTTTTTTGCCACCCTCCTTTGTCAACACCCCCACTTGTTTGAGTATGCGGACGAGCAAGTTTTTCATGCATGCGTACATTGTGTACATACAGTAACGTGGGTCATGAAGACATTCAAATGTCTCACATATATATTTATTTCATACGGGCAACGCCCGGTGACACTCAAGTGAAAAAATTGCAGGCAGTTTTTAATTATTATAATTACTGTCTCTACTTGTGATGCTGACATTTGAAGGAGCGCCACTAATAAGATGTTTTACTTTAGTGGCACCGTGTGGAGAAGCAAAGCATGCTGGGAGCTGACATTTGCCGCCATTCGGGTAGCAACAACATTAGTGTCCACGTCTGACGCAACATTTGATTTGATTTGTGCAGTCTAGTTTGGCTAGCGGCGCGCTTCATTGACAGATGGGAAGTGGTTTTTGCGTGTCAAAAAGCAACCACTTCCTTTTTGTTGTGTTTTGGGTTGTCGCGTCCATGGGAAGAGACGCTACGTTGTTGTCCATTCCTTGCAGAGACTTTGATGTTAGACCAAGATCACGTTTTACGCTTTCACGTAAAGCAATATTTTGACAAAGCGGAATAGGAACAAGTAAAAACAAACATCACCGCCAAACACCAAAATGTTCAATCATATCACCAAACGTCCAAAAGTCCGTTAGCTGACTTGCAATGTGAAAGGTCACGAGCTAACTGGAATTCCCTTGGATTTTTAACCCACAGCACCGTCTTTTTACTACTGTGTCCGGTGACCACGATGAGCAGTTTGACGTGTACGGGCACATAAGCGGATTTTTAAAATAGTACTTATTTTTGTTTATGAATAAAATGGGCAAATTAAACGCCTGTTCAATGGCACCTCTGCCTGTAAATGCTCTGTAAAAAAATGTCTTTATTTTTCCTCTCCTCTCTTCTCTTAAATGTCTCCGATCAGACTGACGCTTGAGCGGAATCTAATTGTGACTCATAAAATCTCCGTCGTGATGTTGAGACCGTTGCTGCGTTCTAGTTGCAAACTGTGATGCTGGGGCGATAACAGTATAATGTAATATGAAGGCATGATAAGTCATCTAAAACTAATGCTAATCTAATACGCCTGAGTTGTCTCTTGTTAGCCGTTAGCCCCTTTCTGGCCTCATGGTTGCAGTGCTAAAAGCAAAAATCCTCCGTTAAGTTACGTAATGCTGCAAATGGTGCCATACTGGCTCTTAAATGGTGGGAATCCGTATGCGAGCAGCTAGCCTAGCCTAGCCGCTAAGGGTCTTAAATGCCAAGCTAAAAGCTCCTCTATATTGTGGAAATCTGTGGTTTGTAGCAATCTTTTTTTTTTCTTTTTCAATTGTTTTAGTGCATACCTACAAAACATTTGGGAAAGGCACACCCGAAAACAAACACTAGTCAAATTACTCGCCCTACCTCAGCTTTGAGCCAATTAAAAGCTCTGATATGATTGTGACGCCTCACATGAATGTGATGTTTATGCCTGCTCGCAGCGTTTGCAGGTCTGTCAGGCTCTTTTCTCACATAGAGTTATTCAGGTGAGGCAAGGCGACCGCGGCAAAATATTTGCGGCTTGAAAGCACATACAGTACCTTGGGGCATTTCCAACATGTCGAAATACGTAAATGGGTGCCAGTCGCCATGTTGAGAACGTTTGTCTTCGGGATTGCGTTCCACTAGGCTCCTTTCTTGTCATACGGAAAAACAAGAATACGATTTCTCTCATGTTGTCTGACTTAGACTCGCTAGTTGTTGTTGTTGTTTTGTTTTTTTCTTAGTTGGCATCGCTGCTTTTGTAAACTAGCTCCAGTGTTGTTGTTTTACATTTAATTCTTTTAATAATTTGGTGAAAATTGAAGTTCCTTTATATTAATCATGAATGTTTAGGTTGGGCGTTGTTTTACATTGGCTTTTTAGGAAAAAAAAAACAAAAACCTGTGCTTTAGGAGCGTGGCAAAATGTTTAACACAGCCAAAAGCAACTGAAGTGGACCGGCGCTTTTTTTTTTTTTAATTTGTGAAAGATCATTTGCATTTTTGTTTTGCTGTTACATCTGTGACATTGCAACACTGTTCCCCGGTGATTCAAATTTGAATCAGCAAAACCAATGGTCAACAGTTGGCCACTCATGAAAGCGATCGGCAGAACACGGCAAAATTCCGAACGGCGAAGTCGTTTTTGGCCGCATCGCTCGCCGTGCGGCGGGCCTGAGACGCTAACAGCTGTGTGTAAACATGGTTCACTTGATTGCGTATCCTCGCGGAGAAAACATGTTGGAACATGCTGACAAATGCAGTGCCATTATAATAATGATGATGATGGCAGTTAGCAGTGATGGAAAGCATCTTATGGATCTCAGTTTACACCGCAAACACATTTTTCTGGGCCTTTTGGCCTTTGTGCTACACAAATATCCACGTTGTTTTCCGCCATTTTTCCTTCTTCCACCGTTGTTGTTGTTCTGCTTTTTCAAAGTCGCTTTCTTCGGGCCAAATATGTCATAATTGTGTTCTGTGTAGTAACATGTTCTCCATTAGTTGATGCAGGAGGTCCATTACAGTGGTCCTGATAGAAACCAGGTGAATGCGCGCGCACACACACTCCATACATCAGCCCCATTC
Organism: Filicampus tigris; assembly: GCF_054856515.1. Classification (NCBI taxonomy): domain Eukaryota; kingdom Metazoa; phylum Chordata; class Actinopteri; order Syngnathiformes; family Syngnathidae; genus Filicampus; species Filicampus tigris. The sequence continues at coordinate 2,559,063 of NC_141235.1, read as the reverse complement.
ACAAGCCGGCTTTTTCTTCGCTGCTTGGACAGCTTCCAAATCAGTGAACAGTATTTTGCGCCTCCTTGTTAGAGAAGTTGGCGCACCGTGACTCGTTAAAGCCCCTCCAGTCCGTCGTCGTTAGCCGAGACGTGCCGCATGCTCGCGCCGTCTTTTTTTATTTTGGAATGAGTGCGCCGACAATAAAATTGCACCGGTCCACATGAAAACACATTTGCCGGCTGTCAAGTGCGTGTCCAAGCAACAAATGGTGCCATCAGTTGTAGCAGTAAGGCCAGCGTAGCCAATCAAAAGCCTTACAAAGTCATTTCTGGATAGGGCGCTGTACTGACAACAAATACAGCCCTCGAACCCAGTTTCACTTGGCAACATGAAATTTGATAGGCGTGTCTATCATGAGTAGACCCACAAAAAAGTCTCAAGAAGCCATGCCCGAAAAGACACAGGCAGTCTCCTATTTTGGTTGGAAGTGGCCATTTTTCAGTCAATTTTGTCATTTCCTTTGGGTATCTTTGAGAAGGTAGGCATGTCTCTCATGAGTAGACCCACAAAAAATATGAAGAATAATGACTGAGAAGACACCTGAAGCCTACCATTTTTGATTTGAAGCGGCGTTTATAGGCTAATTTCCAAAGGTCCTTCAAAAACGATCTGCGTGATGAGAGATGATGTCACAATTTGCTACCAAATTGGAGCCACGCATCGTAAACGGACGAGTCGGCCTCGCTTGCGAACAAACACTTGACTTTTGGTCATCGCGTGTGGACGGCCAACGTTGGCCAAATTTGCTGACTCACCAGAAACCGTTAAACTCAAATAAGTCTGCTTGCAACTTTCATGCCCGAGGCAGGCTAGTGCAACCGAGGTGATGCTTGTGTCTGCAGGTGGCCCCGCCCATACCCGCCCTGTACGTTTGTGTAGAGTTTAACGATTTATGCATCTGATGTCTCGCACGCGTTTTATCTTTCATTGCAGAGTCACTCTAAGTTTCGGCCTTGACCTCTGAACCGCCCGTGAAGGATTTGCATGCTTGCCTGAACGTGATTGATGGTGGGGGAGGTGCTCAGAGCTCCGGGAAAAAAAAACGCTGACTGTGTACGCAGCCCGGGCCTGTTTACGGAGCAGCGCAAGCATGAGGCCTGCTGAGCTATGTGGTCAGGAGAGGCCCGTGTTGTGTGGAACATACTGTACTCCGCTGAGGCTGCTGCTGCAGTGGAGCGTCTATAAATAGCTGGCGCTGATAACCGGGGGAAGGCAAGAAGAAGCGAAGGGGGGGAAAAAAAAAAAAAAAAAAAGCTTGCTGCTGTAACGGGTTTGAAACGGACCCACCAAGCCGGTTGGCGTTTGAAGACGCTGCCGGGGGCTAAAGGCTCCCTCTAAGCCCAGGCCGCAGCACGCCAATCCTGCTCTGCTTTGAAGCAGCACAACAGGCACGTGAAGAAACAAGATGGTGTTCTGTTTCTGCAGCTTCTTGTACAAATCAGAGTCAGACTGGGCGTCTTCTGAGGCAGCAGATTGGAAAGAGGCTTTCAGGAGTGTGCGAGGAAAGGCTTCGCTTGCCTTTTGTCGCGCTTCGGTACCAGGCATTTTCAAAAAAAAAAAAAAAAAAGTTCCCGGGTTTGAATGCTGGCCTGTGAAAAGACATAAATGTGTCTTTGGGATTGAATGACTTTAAAGTGGAAGTCAACCACAAAAATGTCTTTACAAGAAAATGTTTTATGCACCTTAACTAGTCTAAACACAACATTCTGATTAATGTTGCGTTTGTGGAGTATGAGTTGAGCAGTAAAATCCACCCGTTTTTAACCATCTCTTTGGGCGGCCATTTTGCCACTTGCTATGACTGAAAATGACATCACAGTTGCTCAGGGCTCATGGTTTTCTGAGGCTGAGTCATGATTGGTCGCGACCTGATTTTACTTACTCATATGCCACAGACGCAATTTTAATCAGAATGCCATGTTTAGACTAGTTAAGGTGCATAAAACATTTTCTTGTGAAGACAGTTTTGGGGTTGATTTCCCTTTGTAGATAAATGTAGTTGTTGAAATTAGCGGGCTCCCCGTGCTTATTTCTCTTCAATCATCTTTAGGTAATGGGAAACGGTGACATCTGAAGTGTGTTCCCTATGTCCAATCTACTTTTTTTTTTTTTTAAGGCATTGGAAATGGATGCATGATATTCAGTACATTATCGGCAGTTTTATACGCAAGCCAGACACCACACTTGACAGGGGTGTGAGAATCCCTTGAAGCCATAAACTCTCTGCTGCTAAGATAAATCATTTTTGGTAGCTCGTGGTCTCGCTTTTTTTTTTTTTTTTTTTTACTGACGTATCACTGGACCAATACGAGTGCTTTGACATGTGGAGGCGCGCGTGGATGATTTTCAAAATAAAACTTTTTTCAGACAGATGAGAGGGCAAAAGATATCGAAGAAGTCTTGTTTGGGAGATCAACCAGCAGAGTTGGTGTCGGTAGCGCCACATGTAAACAGGTTTGCGCTCCAGCTGGCATGACGACAAACGTGAGGCTAAATCCTCCGCTAACGCCGCGCCCGCTCCAGTGGCGCTGCGCCAAAGCCTTGTTGTGCCGCCGGACATCTGTTGTCAGCGGCGCGCGCACACACACACACACACACACACGCGCACATGCACGCGGGAAATCTAAACAGATCACTTCCTGTTGTTCCTGTTAAACCAAATGGCAACCAATTTAATGTCTGCTTTTTGTTTCACTATGTCATCTAACTGTACGACTGTATTATTGTTACTTTATAATTTATATTATATACTTATTTACTCTTCAATATTTTTTATTGCCGGGAAGGTTAGCTCTTGCAGATTGCGAAAGCTAATGGGGATCCAACAACAACAACAACCAAAGCCCTAATTCACGTGTTTTTCCGGTTATAAGCCGTTGCGTCGTCGTTTTGTTTTGTTTTCTTTGTGTTGCGAGCCAAACTTTTTAATGAGCAAGCGCACCACAACAGCGCGTTTGCATTCAGCTCATTTGAATAAAGCCTAGCACCACAATCACTTTATTGAACAAACAGTAACAAAATAAACACGTCATAAATAAGCACTTTCGTACACAGGTTGCTATGGCCACAACTGACGCCAGGCGCTGGTTAGCCAGTTAGCAGCCGGCTGCTAGCCAGAGCTTGTAGCAGCCAACGCTACACTCTCATTCGCCGACCCCCACGTCACTCACCAGCCACATGCACAGTCATAGATGTTAAAATGTGGAACGTGACCCCCTAGATGCAAATAATGCAAATCCATGTTTATCTGATAACTCGATTAAGGGATTTAGAGATGTCACTCACTAGACCACGCCCCATTAAAAGCACAATGCGAAGGCACTCAGTTGTTTTGACTTTCACATTGCCCCAAATACAGTAAGCTGCAATTCGTCTCGTAAGTGTTAAAGGACCCAAAAAAAAGTTTATTTTATTCAATTTTTTAACTAATCAGCCAATTAATCGGTTATCAGAATTTCATTCTGCCAAAAATCATGCCCTGGTAATAATGTTTTATGAAACCAGTTTTTATTCAACACAGTGGCAATTCTCCTATTTGAAAGCATGTCAATTTCTGTCGATTTCCGCAATGGAAATTCCATTTCATGTCAATGGGTAGTATTGATTTGCTATCAGTAAGCCAACTTTTAAGCTTGCTCAACCAGCAAATGAAAGACATAATTGAAGGCACCACTGTAATGCGTATTAGGTGTTGTGCCAAAACACACTCTTTGTTCTCATTCTTCTTTTCATCTCTTCAAATTCACCTGCTGGCTGTCAAACTCTGTCTCCATTTGCCCCCCCCCCCCCACCCTTTGCACCTCTACTGTAATTCACTAACCCGCCAACACACACCCACACACACACATGCACACACACGCACATTTGGCTTGGCTCCCTGTGCACACAGCACTCCCAATGTTCCCATTTGGAATTCTACCAAACCCTCCCCCTATCACACACACGCACGCACCCCCCCACATACACACACACACACACGCACGCACCCCCCCACATACACACACACACACACACACACACACACAGTCTTGTTTCACCATAGCAACCCAGTATGCGTGTTCTCACATGCGCGTGCGCACACACACACACACAGCGTAATTCCATATTTGCCACATTCCCTCTCTTTTCTCTCTCTCTGCACATCCCACTCGCAGCTCCTCCTCTTACAGAGTTCCTCCAGGAATGTTGGCGGCGGTTCAAGAATCCTAAATCAGCTCCAGGCTGCCGTTGGGGGCGAGCGAGGCGGGTCGGACCAGGCCGGGCCCCCTCGCTGCACGTCTGTCGCCCCCGCACGCCCCCCCCCCCCCACCCCACCGGGGACTGACAATCACAACTCTGACCTCCTTCCCCGGCTCCGCTTTCCTAAACGCCCCCCTCCCCGAACATGACCCCTCTCAAACTAAAGCCAGCGTATCCTCTCCGTCGTCTTTTCACCACCTGATAACGTGTCGGGCTTACGCGCCAGGTGTCGGCAGCGGCGACGTGAACCGCCAAATACAGTGGTGCTTTGACTTACGATCTCATAACTCAATTCACTCGTGTATCAAAACAGCTTTCTCGAAATGTCACCAGGCCGTTCCGGCGTTAGTGTTTTCCAGCGCCGCAGACAGCGCGGAAAAAGCACGTTAACGGGTCGACGTCACGCTGGATTTCTTCTGAATATCGGCACTTTGCTATTAAACGCACTCGCGCCGCCCAAGATGGCCCATTCGGACTCAGCGGTATTGACACGGCGAGAGGATGTAGTGGAGCCACTTCTCCTGCTGCTTGTCAGCCCGCCAAGGTCTTGCAACTCTGCCATGAGTCTGCGGCCTGCTAGTGAGCGAGCGAGCGAGGAAGGGAGGAGAGAGAGTGAGAGAGAGAGAGAGAGCCAGCCAGCCAGAGAAAGAAAGAGAGGAAGGTAGTAGGAGTTGGCCCAAAGACAAACTTGGCGCCGATCAGCTGGGAATATTTGGCTTGTCGGCCTTCTCAAGCTTCTGGGTGACTCGCAGCTGCACAATTTGTTTACTGCTGTCATGAAAGGAGCACGTTAAGCTTTTGTTGACTACCATGTGCTTGTAATCACTCCCTATTCACTATACGTTGTTCTACTGTATATTCGTGAGTTTGCCCCTTTTGCAGCGCTGTTGAGTCAAAATGCACTTCCGATTTCATCCCCGGTAAACCAGTCCCTTCCATGGTGTTTGACCGTGGCAGAGTGATCAAGAGTACAGAATAAGTGTCTGGGTTGACGGTTTTGGCCGCCGAACGTTTAAATGCGCGGTGGTGTGTTTGATTCCAAATGGCGACCCGCCGCTGCTGCTGCGAGCCTGAGAAAGCCTTTTGGTGTTTGTGTCTCGCCCCGTGATAGTCATGTGACTTGGCCTTTTCTAGAAGCTTTAGGTTTGGAACCTCCTCGTGATTTGTTGGTGGTGGGGCGGAGGGATTTTACTTTGCAAGAATGAATGTTCATGAATGTTCAATGTATAAGGCGGGGAAACATGGCCTAAAAGTCTCGTCTCTTTTAAATGAGTCTTTTTTTTTTTTCCCCTCTTCCTTTCAGTTGATACGATACTAAAGTCGCGTTAAAAAGGATTTTTCCAGCTAGATTCCACGTGTGGTGTATGTAGTTATATGTTTACATAACACATTACAATACATCATAGCACATGATGAATAAAGAGTTCTAAACAGGCGCAGCAATCATTTACAGTACTTTTTAAATGTCGTCGGGATGAATGAGGTGAGTTTTATTCGCGTTTGTGGGGCAGTAAAATGAAAAGATCAACCAAAAAAAAAAACAGTTCATTAACTGCTGGAACTGAGAGTGTGGGTGGTGGTATGCGTGGTGAGCAGAGAGCAAAGATAAGGCGGGGTCTTGTCAATGTATAGCTAAACATGATCCAGTGAACTTGTCTGCGTGTGCTAACTTGAGCAACAAAATCAATCGCCCCGCCCTACGTGCCTTTCAAAAAGCAACTGTTGATATGAGAAAGAAAGAAAAAAAAATGGAATTTGTTTTTCAAACCATGTGTGGACATGATCTTAGCCTTTGATGAGAATGTGTTGAATCCAGAAGGCGGAACGAGGTTCTGCTGTGTCAGCTGGTAATTGGCGGTTAGCTCTGGCCTTGAGCACTAAAGGTGAGAGGTCCAGTTTGCTTGTTGTTGTAGTTGACGAGAGGGGGGGCGGGGGGGAGGCAGAGGTGGCCTAGCTGCAGGCGGTGCCGGAAATCTCCATCATTAGCGGGAAACACGAGTGACCTCGCGGCGTCCCACCTGACCGACTTCCCCGTTTTAAAACCTCGGGGCTGGGAGGGGCCAGAGGTCATGTGACTGCAGCCGAGGCGACGCTCTTCCGGCTGCATCGCACAAACTCTTGCGCAGCTTCGTTTTTGGAGCCCGGAGGCAGGCAACATCCTAGAGTCGGGCGCAGTATACAAAAGCAGTCAGTGTTGCCAAAGTAGCGATACGTCGGGACCTTTCCCCGTCGGCTCTAGCGACTATTTCATTCCCGCTACAAAGCAGACTATAAGTGGAATAATTTTCCCATTGTTCTCCGTCCGACAAGTATCGAGCCAAGTGGAAGGCAGTCACGGAGTCAATTGCCAAAGACACTGTGTCCTTTGTACGTTGCAAAAGCAGTGATTTATCCACATTGGGAACTTTGGACTGCTTGTGGGAGTGCAGCTTTTTCTATAAGCAACGGCGGGGAAATGGGTTAAAAGTGACATTTTTATGAAGAAATCCCGGGATTTTATATTTGATACTTTTAACATGTGGAACTACATGAGAGCCAAAGGGCCACTAGAAAAATAAAGGGTGTTTCTGTTTTTATAACGCGGCTATAAAGCGGAGAGCCTTATCGCAAGGCAAAGTCAACGCAACACCGTTTGCGGTTTGACGCTGTGGCGGCCATATGACCGCCAGTCATCGGCCCAAACATTAGCTACACCTGCACTGTACATCTGGAGACATCCAGAGTTGTATCAAAAAAAAATATATATATATATATATACACTTTTGAACGAACACTCTGATTCAGTTGTGACCTAGCCAGGGTGAGCCCCGCCTCTCGCCGCCCTAATTAGCATCAGAGCTATAGAAAATGGATGGATGGATGGATCTATATTTACCCTGCGGTTGGCTGGCGACCAGTCCATTGTTTGTCTATATGGGCCCTGACATTGACTGGCATTGTGTGAAAGGAAAACGGCTGGTCTTCTGTTATGTTCCCAACTGCGTCAGTTGTGCAGCAGCGGTGTGCAAAATGGAGCTAGTGTCAATCAAAAAGTAGGCCTTACGATGACCTCAATAAATTCTGGTCCAAGTAGGAAAAGATTGATCGTTTTCGATGTGTTCAAAATCAAATTCATGCGCTGCTCCCGCACTTATTTGCGGAGGGCTAAAGCTGAAAAGCTTATCTTTTGATATTGAGGCTTAACGGACTTCGTTATGTCAACACAAGCAAATGATCTAAACAGAGCGGCTTTCTTTCAAGGTGCGCCGGGATGGCGTTGTGTCGATTCAATTGAAGTTCCCCGTTAAGAGCCAGCCATCAATTTTGTAGATGTTTTATTCTGAATTATTCCCATGGAAACTCTCCAACGTTGAAGATTCATGGGATTTTGCAACCCTATGCTTGTCACTCTGTCACTCGCATAAACAGTTGAACAAAAATGCATTGGTTGATGTTAATAAGTTATTTCTGGACCAATTGAATACATTTTGGTCGGATCGACACAGCAGTCAAGGAATCACTACTCCGGAAAAGTGTGACATGGCGTCAGTGTTGTTCTTGGCTCAGATGCTGCGGATGATAGGCGTCTTATCAAAGGCGGCGATAAGAAGAGCAAATAAGTCTTTTTGAAACCGCCCGGCAGTGAATGAGTTCAGAAACGAGCGTGTCGCTCTGTCGGGCGCAGCCATCCACCAAGGTTGAACCATTAACAGAAGCCATATATTTTGTTGAAGTATGATAGCATTTATCACATGTAAGATGACACTGTACTTTTTTTTTTTTTTAAATTTCGGTTGGACTTTACCATTTGTCAACTGTTTCATCTCGCGGTGGACCTTTTTTCCCCCGCTGCCCAGAATCAGTGGTCTAATCCTTTGCATCAATTGTGTCATCTCCCCAAAGAAGGAACTAATAAAGCCAGATTATCAGTGGCCTCCTAGCTTGCAGCTTCTTTGCTGGCCTTTAGCTCTGGTTATCGTCACATAACCACGATGACAAAGCTCAGTCCTAGTTGGCCAATGGACACACGTTGGCAGGCGCACGCTAACCCGGGCCGCCTTCGATATCGGGTCACGGGTAGCCAAAGGCGTTGGTGCATGGCGTCACTTGCGGTCTCGAGTAGAACGCGTAACGTAAAACACCTTTCGAGCGCGGGTTTGATTCGGAACACGTCTAATTGGAAACTTCTGGGAAAAGCGATTCGGAGGAGGTTATGTTCTGCCTGAACCAGATGCTAATGTTTACCTCATGTCGGTAATGGCGGCATCATGAGGAGAACGGCTACGATGTGTATGACGTCAATAATCTCACTGGAATGATTTATGCGAGGAGGAGTGATGTTGTTGCTGTTTCTTCTACCTCATATGACTTTGAACAGACGTCCGTCCGTCCAATCTGTCCGTCCATCTAGCCATCCATCCATTCTTTTTTTTTAAAGCCGCACAGGCAGATGACCTGGCGCATAGTATGCGTGCATGCAAAAAGAACCGTAAGTAAAGGCCAAATCCAATTTGATCATTTCCCCGCGGCACACCCGATGGAATCGCTGCTCCCATCCAACCTCCGATTGCTCGTTGGTCCACTTCCCGCCACATCCGCCCGCTCCCTACATAAAAGCAACGTCGCGTCGGCTGCCGCCGCGCTAATTGCGGCCCGCGCAACAGTCCGCTCTCTTTGTGCGTGTTTTCCGCCTCGTTTGTCGCGACCTCCTCGCCGTCCCTTCGCGTCTCCTTGAACCAGGCGGCCCCATCAACAAGGCCTTGTGTCTCGCACGCCGGCTGCCTCTCAATCTTGGTCATCACCTCCCCCCGGCTCTTGTGCACTTGACGGCGCGCGCCGGGGCACAAAACCAGCGCCCGTGCGAAGCTCGGCAGCAGATTGACTCAGGGGGCCAATTCAAGGGCGTTGGGACCGAAGCTTGTGAAGCAGTGGCGCTCGGTGCGCTGCCGGAGGGACCATTTAAGAACATTTGCACACCTGGGAGAGGGGTACGCTGGAAACCGGTTCGGAAAACGGTTTTGTTTTGAATGCTACAAAACAACTAACGGAGAGCACATTGCTCCCAGATGTGCAGTGTTGTCGTGCACGCTATATTGTTTTTGTCCTCTCAGGAATGACATTGGTGGGCTGCCGCCTGTTACCGTATATGAGCATGCCGTCATCGCGACCTGACTTCATGTGGACCCAACTATTGGGTCACATTCCACTAACAGGAAGGCAGAAAATGGAGTTGTCGTCCTCCGCCAAAGTTCCTTGGATTCTTAGGTTAAAACATTCTACGAGATGTTGGGAGTGCACAGGCGGGCCTGAAAACGGACCAATTTGTAGCTATAAAACCGAGCAATGTAGTAAAGTTGTTTTTGCGTGACTTGCTACTTTTAGCCACTGTTTGACTTGGTACCACAGCCCGTTTAGGCGAAAAACTAGCTGAGCCACTGTCAGCTTGCAGGGTGATTCTGTCATGAAACAACTGGCCTTTGCCGTTTCCACGACCAGGACTGGACACGGGAATCGCTGCCTTTACCGGTTGTTACTGTGCTCCCCTTACAGGATCTCAGTCTGGGATTGTTTTTTCTTTTTATTTCTGATTCTGTTTCAGGTTCTACCACAGCCCGTTCAGGCAACATGCTTGCTGATAGGACTTAAGCTTCAACTGTGACGTTTACAGCAAATGGCTGGCCTTCGGACTAGCACTAAACCTTTCAAATATTGTCTTACATCCACTTGGCCAGACCAGTCACTACTTTTACCCACGGTTTCACTTTTTCTTTTTTTTTTTTTTTTTTCTTTTTTCTTCTCATCCTGTCAGAATGTGATCTGAAATCACGAGCTTGTACCTTTTCTAGGACAGCTTCTCTCCGAGTGTGAATTGAAGCATTTGACATGATCATTTACTACTACATGTGAAAAGATGAAACCCGGTCTTACCTCGTTCCCCTTGGATGTCATTTTGCTCCTTACCATATTTAGCCCTCCATCGTCAGAGGCTCATCAGCCCGCGGGCGGCTCTTTTTAATCAGAAGTCACCATCTTGACAGGCACGCAAAGACACCATTAAAGCCTTACGCTCGCCACCAGGGAAGGGGCGCCGCGGCCGACCCCCTCCCAGGGCTGACTCGACCCCCCCCCCCCCCCCAGAGATGTTTTCGGGCCGACGTCCTCGCATGTGGCGAGTTGTCCTGCTGCCGCTGCGGGCCTCCGAATCCTCCACGGGGAACACTCGCCGGCGAGATCCAAGCGGCGAGAGGCGGGGGAGCAAGGAGGGCGCACACAGCGTGAAGAAAACAAGGGGGCGTCTCGCGTGACTTATCCAAGAGCTCTCCAAGCGGAAGCCAGGCCGCGCAGTGCTGTAATCGCAACGCTTTTGCATCAAGAAATAACAGCGGGTGATTTTCCCCACTCTCTCTCCCTCACTCTCTCTTTCTTTTTTTTTTTTTTTTTTTTTAAGCAAGAAATAATTGTCTTTGTTTGCACACAAATCAGTGCAGCGAGTGCTCTTTTCCACTCCACAAGACGCCACAGCGAAAACATAAAATCTATTAAGAACGCAGACAGAAGTCAACTTGTTGTGGGGATTTCTTTTAAGCGTCACGCTTCCGAAAGCTCAAATGACGCATGCATTTCTCACTGTTTCTGTTTGCGCAACAGCTTTGCGGTTCATATCGACGCAAACCACACCGCGGTCACTATGCACCTATCATTCATCTTTCGGCACGCTGAAGGTCAAAACATTGAGTAATGTACAGTGAAGCAGCACCTTTTTGTCCTATTTTTTTCTGTGTATCGTCCCTCCAGCTGTTTGCCGAAAACCTCAAGCGTTTTGTGGTCCGACAATAGCGCTCCCGGATGCCACAAGATGGTGTCAAAGCCTGGGTAGTGGGAGAGTAGAAATTAGTGTCAAGGAAGTTCTTTTAGACTGATCTGTGATTTTGAAAACAATCGCTAGTCTCCAATTTTAGAATAACCTATGTGACAGCACAACGTGAAGAAGATGGAAATAGAGAGAAAGTCAACCGTTGTTAAGCTCTTGATTGACTTATTGGGGACTTATGATTAGCAAAAAAAACTGGGACAAGACTTTCCTCATCCATGTTCTTTTTTTTTTTTTAAGAGAATTCAACCTCTGAACAAATTCAACCCGCAAGTCAAGGTTTGCAATCCAGTGTCGTGGACATGCACAAGGAGGGTATACAGCCAGTGCGTCAAACTTCAAAGCAAAGAAATTGGCCACAGGCACAATTTAGTAGGGGGCGTGAAGCCATTTTAATTTAAGCTCAATGTTTTTGATTGTGCTCTATCGTGCTAAAAAAAAAAAAAAAAAAAAAAGTATTTTTGACTTATCGCGGCTACTTCTTAATTGGACTCACGCGGCTCCCTCGGCATCACTGGCGCTACCTTTTCCCCGTGCTGCAGGGGTGCTAGCCTCCAGCTAATTAGAGGCCTGCCTGTGGAATTCCCTGGCGACAAAGGGATCCATTCATGCTGGCGGCGCTCAAAAGGTCGCGCTGGCTGACAGCGGGCGCTCCGAACAGTTAGCGCAACGGAGGCACGTCGTGGCTTTGAAGCTCGTCTTCGTCCAGCGTCACCCGAGCCGCCACGCCCCCTTCTGCGCATCGGGGCCGGTGACTGTCACAGGCCGTCAGCTCGGCTCGCGAGCTCAACTTGAGCGCCACGTCGCAACCGACCCGTTTTGGACGCCGGGCGGCTCCACCTGGCGAGCAAAAGTCTTGACCGTGTACCTCCTGTCATTGCCTTGCATGGGAGAAGGGAGAGTTTGTTGAACGAACAGTAAAAGACAACCACAGCAGGTCCCCACTGCTTTGCACCTTTTCAAATGACCTGTTTTATAGCATATTTAACGTTTACAGGAAGTAAACATTGTCGCTTCTTTTGCCCTCGTTTCCTGTCCCGTTTGGGCAGCAACCCAGCTGATGGTGTTTACAGCATATATCAAGCCTGTAAAAGGAGTCATCGTACTGCTTTCATGAAGTCATTCTTTTGCCCTTTACATCAGGTTGTACTGCGGCCCGTTTAGGCAGCAAACTGGCTGACAGATGTGAGCTTGCTTGCGATGCTTAACAGAAAATAACTGACCTGTGCCGTCTTCACTTGGCACCCTGGTCGTACTGTATGAGTCAGTCTCTTTTTTTACCCTCTGTTTCAGCTTGCGCTGCATCCCGTTTAGGCAGCCAAGCCGCTGATAGGACGCATGCTGATATTGAAAATATCATCCCGTGCTGTTCCTCCTCATAGTGTTCCGGTCGTAACGTACGGTATGCATCGCACCTTTTGCCCACTATTTCATTTTGTAGCGCAGCCCGTTTAGGCAGCAAACACGCTGGCATGACGACAGCCTGCATGGTGATGTTTACAAGAAGTGGCCTTAACACTGTTGCCAAGCCGGCCTTAGAACAGTTCGAGGAGGCTGTGAAAACCAAAAGAAAGGCCGAACTCGTCTATCAGACGACAAGAACGATCCGTCGCGCTAATGTAGCGTATGGGTGGTCCTCGCACGTGTGTCACCGGCAGCTTCCTCTTCAGCTTCCTCTTTGCTTTCCTGTTGCGAAGCACTAAGTAGCTTTTAGTGCCGTCTCCTCTCTTTGTCCTTCGCAGAATCTCTCCCACTCCGCGTCCGCAAATGAGCTCATCGTTTTTATCCGTTTGTCTTGCTTGCGCCACTTCGCGTATGGTTTCGAGAGCATTACTAGCAGCACGAGTGGGGCTGTGTGTACAAACCTGCTTAATGGAGTAATTGCTCATATCTGAATTATTTAATACGGTTTGGTATTGTCGAGCTTCGCTGTTGATTCCGAGCCCAGCGAGAAGCCCATTAGAACGTTGCACGGGAAAAACACATTTATTTCACCGATGGTCCGTTATTCCGTCCGAGGTACTGCAATTTATGTCATATTAAAAAAATGAGTATAGTGGTTGAATCAAACTCATTCAAATGAATGGAGGTGCCATTAACCCGTTCCAGTCATGTGAGCCTCTTCGGATTTGTTTCCATCACCTTTCTTCGTAATAAACAGGCCAAGGCTTGAAAGAGAGTGAGGAATAAAGGTGATGAGTTTTGCTGTATGGCATTGTTAGTCTTCTATACGCTAGGTGACCCCCCCCCCCCGCCTTTGTCTTTGTAACGCCTACCCGCCCTCACTACGCTCTTTTCGTGTCCCGCAGGGTGGAGACGAGGCGGACCGTGCCACGCAGGAGGCCCGAGGAAATAATTAGCCGTGCACACAATCTCACGCAAGATGACTGGTAGGTGGACCGAGCGCACGCGCCTCTCTTCGTCACGCTTTGTTATGCTTCCTCTTTTGGAAATTGGACGTAAAACACCAAGCGCTTATCCACATTTTGTGTGTCAAATTGAGGTGAAATAAGATGTATGAAAAATAACGCCAATGAATATTTGCAACTACAACTTTCTGCCACACTTGTGTTGCTGCCGGTCGATCTATTGAATAGTTAATTGGCTAATTTAAAATCAGCAACCCTTTTCATAACATTATTTAATCCAATGTAAAGAATAGAACAGTTTTACCCTTTTTTTTTTTTTCCTTTCTTTTTGCTTCAATTCAATGGGCATTGTGCTACTCCTTCGGGTGTGCATGCTTTGACCACTACGGGGTAGTATAATGCAAACATTGTTCAAATATCCCTTGCTTAAAAAGCCCGTCTATGGTGTTTCCTATTATGTGTTAGCATTAAGCTAGCAGCCTTTAAGCCAAAGTGATGTGGTTGTTTTAAATACACAAAGTGTAATTCACTGTATCATTTTTTTTTTTAAAGAAATTATTAACTTTCATAATAAGCTCATCAGGTGCCATGACTTTCTTATTCAGGCAACTACTACGTCACTTTTTGGCTGCCTCGAGTGTTTTACTATGAGTGTGTGTGTTGGCAGCTCATTGAGGTTTGTTTTGCTTCATCACGCTCTGATTGTGGTTAAAAAGGCCATTGCTACATTCTAGCCATGCAAAAAGGCGACTAGGTCAACAAATTCATATTTATTTTGCATCTCAGACTTTGTCCTCTCGAATGTTTGCCCTCGGAGGCCGACGCAGGGCTTCCGAGCTCGTGTTGGAGCGCGGCCGGGACGGCACTGGCAGGAGAGGAAAAAAAGGGAGGAAAAAAAAAAAAAAAAGAGAGAGCGAGGTCCTCCCTTGGCTCTTGATGGCTCGCCAGCTTCCGTTACATAATGTCACTCGTACGCTTGTGGGAATAATGTGTGGACAGAGTGATTCATGAATGTGGATTTTGGTGCTTTCCGCAGAGCAGGGGAGCGAGCCAGGAGTTTCTGTTTCATCATGTCGTCTGTTGTTATGAATAGAATCAAGTCAAGATGGCCGGGTATCCCTGCAAGCTTGAATGAAGCATACGCTAGCACTCGGAAGTTTTGGGTCATTTTGTGTCTTCCACGGAAAGGCACCATTGTATTGAAGACTGTTTGCCATCAAGTGATCATATCGCAGGTAGGCCTTAATAATGACGTCACTTGTCACAAGGGCGCAATTAGGGATTTGGAGGAGTAATTGTAAGCGGTGTGTTGGTCTGCCTTGTTGAGGCCGACTGGGCGCTGCAGGCAACTGTCACGCCAAGGCGCTGCGGCCCGCGGCTGTCGGGCGCCGTTTTGAACTTTCCTCCGGCAAAACGTCGCGGCCGGCCGGCTCATCTGGCCGCACATCTGGAGGGCGTAATTGTGCTTTAATCCCGCTTTAAGTCCCCAAGCGGCGCTCCGGTAGCGGCTAATGCGAGAGTCCGAGTCGACTGGACAGATGTTGCGGGACTCGCTGTACTTGATTCTCCTGGGGAAAAAATAAATAAATAAATGTGTCAACATGGAGGCCAACCGATGAAAACAAACGCTCGCAATGGTATTGACGAGCTGACTTCACTGGCGGAGTGATTTGCATCAGTTTTGAATAGCAAGATTTTGTACCCTCAAATTTGTTGGATTTCGGTTTTTTTGTTTTTTTTTTTGAAACCCTCCTGTTGTGTTTGCATCTTGCCAACGATGCTCATGGATCAGTTGGGCCCATCTGCCGTATAATCGTCGAAAAGTAACGCAATTATAACATTACAAATTCTGAAGTTCTTTTTTTCTCCCCAAGAATAGGAAGCCAAACTGTTTAATGCTAATATTTTCAAACATCTCAATTTTTAAGGAAACATAACAGGAAAAGACATCAACAGGCCCCTTCCCTTCTCCATTGAAGTGTGTGTGCGTGTGTTCCACTTCAATAGGGTTCTTGACTGGCCATTATATGAAATCATGCTGATGTCACTGCACAGCGGTACCTTGACTTATTAATTGAATTTGTTCCGTGACCAAGCTTCTAACTCAATTTACTTGTACATTAAGTCCATTTTCCTCATTGGAATGAATTGAAATGCCATTAGTCAGATTTAGCAACAACCCTCCCCTCCCCCGCACACAACTCCCCCCCGAAAAACAAAAAAAATTCTTGTTAAATGTGTAAGACCAACACTTGCATAAAATAAATCTAATATTGCTCATTGTAACACAGATTCATGTATTGCTTATTTGTTGAAAAGAATACATAAGAAGAGCATCGCAATTATATTCAATTATTTTCAAAACCATTCAGACCTACTCAGACTTTTCAACGTTCACTTCTGTCTCTCGTATACGTACAATACAGGATGTGCGCTGTACTTCACAGTGAGTGTGCACGCGTGTGTGGGTGTGTGTGTGTGTGCGTGCGCAGCACCAGGTGAGATTTACGAGGTGTTAAGAGAGCTCGCCTGTAGCCCACTGCGAGGGGGGAATGGGGGGGGGGGGGCGCGGCGGTGCTGTGAGGCCGGCACTCGTGAGCACGCTGCGCCCCTTCAAAGGCGCCCCAACCCCCGAAACCTTCAAGTGTTCGCCTGATGTCTGCATCACCCGCACCCCCGCCAGACGCACCTTCTCAAGTGTCCGCCCGCCGCACCGCAGGCATCCGTTTTGTTTTTTTTCCCGCTTCCCGTCAGAGAGTCGTACGCCCGTCCGTCTCGCTGCAAGGGACCAATCGGTGGGTGGCAACACCAATTTCAACAAAACGGGGCAACCCGCTGCTGACGTGTTGTTTTGAGGCTCCAAATACAATAAATGTACTGTTAAAAAATTTGGAAGGGAACCATCAAAACGTGGTGCGCTTGTCAAGAAGTGGATGACCACAAACAAGAAGAAACGGGAATGTTTATCAGCCGTTGCGTACACTGTTGGAATCTCTCTCGGGAACATTTTTCCTTGGTGAAAGTTCCCGTGCAGTTTTGATTGGCTGTTGGATCTGCGACGTTGCGATGACGTTCATCACTGATTCACATTTTTCATCGCAACAAAACCAGACGCCGACAGTCGGCATGTGTGCACTTGGCAGCATTGAAGCGGCGTTTGAGTTTAAGTCCTCTGTTACAGCTCAACAAAATATTGGCCCTGAAGTTTCCCCCCCCCCAAAAAAACAACACCTGCAAAGCCCTCAGTAATTGCCCTTCTTGTCTCTCATGCTGTTGTGAAATCATCAGAACGTTTATGAGTAGTCACAGGACATTCTGTACTTGCATGAACTCTGTGGGTCCAGCACTATGCGGAACATTCGTTGCTTCTGGCACTTTGGACGGTGTACCTTAAACATAAGCTTGTTGTTGTGCTTGCGCAACGCTGCATGCTGCAGACTGGGTATCGGATCTATCCGCGCCGTTCATTTGATGTGGACGTCTGATTTGAGCATGAGAAGAAAACAATAGACAATGGCAGTTTCCCACGTTCAAAACAGAGTACCTCTTTACATTTGGATTATTTGGACCGCAAGGTGCTTTTCGAATCGGAAAAGTCGACTTGGAGGAAAGGAGCAAGTCACGGAAACGTTCACATTTTACACTAGAGCGAAGATTTTTGCAAGAAAGTGCAAGTGTTGCACTTTTTGGGGGATTATTTTGGTCACGATTCAGAAGAAGTGCGCCACGGCATATTAGTGCGCCGTGAGAAATCGTCAGATGCGCCATGGGAAGTGGGGAACAACCCATTTATCTTTGTTCCTCTATCCATACCAGCAACGTATAGTGACAGGCAGAACAATGAAATGTTCCTCCACGTGATGGCCCAAAGTATTAAGTGGCCGTCCACCTGTTGCCGTTCATGCAACAGAATAACAGCCCGTGAAATGAGATTGCCAAATACTGTACTATTTGCCACGTTTTTTGTTTGATAGCATTGCCGTGACATTGCTGTCATGTAAAATATGTGCCTTGGCGCATTGAAGGTTAGGAAACAATAGTGTACAGTATGGAAAAGACGCACACGATCTTTCCACCTGTTCGGTGTCACGGGAAAAGAGATTTTCCCCACATTCCCCCCCCCCCCCCCCCTCCCCAAGTTGTGCTCTGCCGGAGAAGCTGTTGACGGCTTGCAGCTGCATGCTGACGTCTTCAAGAATTTGAACAAGCACTCTTGGACAGCCAGTACAAGGGCGAAATGAGATTGAAAAATCGAATTGCAGGCTCACAAGACATTTGTCTAATCAAATTATACACCCCATTGGCAAACAGCGCGCAAGTTTGCGCAACATTTAGCTAAATTGGGACATATTTGAATGTTGTTTGTTTTTTGCGCACAGAACTGTCATCTAACGTCTTGACTTTGATGAGCCTTTTTTTTTTTTTTTTTTTAATGGAGCCAAAACTGACAGGGGGATGTTTGCGCCCCCGTTTGAAAAGACTCCTGCAGAGTTCCGCATCAACAACGTTCACGAGTCTGCCGTAGAAGCCCTGAAATATACAAATATTTGTTTGTTTGTTTTCCTTCAGCTACACACTTTGGATGTTTGTTGGTTTGAGTGGCAGCCAACCCACTGGTGATCCCGCTAAAAGCTTGCTGCCCCATTTCAAGTAAATATTGACATTCTTCTCACAATTCAAATGAAAATATCGCCCAGGGCCGACTTTAAGTACACCTGGCGTCTCCAGAGCGCTCTTAGATTTCAAGTTTGTGTTTGTCATATATTTAGGTTGTCCTGTTTGTCAACGTTGGGGAATGACACATACCCACGTCAACATGGTTATTACTTTCGCTCACATCGTAACTTGAATGCATGGAATTTGCGTAACCTCTGCCGGGACGGCACACTTTCGAAAGCTTTAAAGTACAATTTCGCTTGCTCTGCTTCTACTAGCTTCCGGGAATAACAACCGCGTATACTGACGTCACAGACATGCACGGTAAAGACGGTTGGTTCCGCAATTTCGGAATTACCGTTTTCGTGCGCGCCGATCGCATCATCAATCGACATAAACCGCCCCTCACTTTCGGAATAAAGTCTTAATCAGAATGGCTTGATCGGGTCCGAATATTCCGAATCGGGTGTGTCCATGAAGCATTTTTATTCCGATCAGGCCGGGTAAATGTGTCCATATAAACGTGGCCACCGGCACTTCTAGTTCTCGGTTTCTCGTGAGTACAAGCGGTCCATGTGTTCTCATTGCGTTATTATTGGATGCATAGATTAGCGTTAGCCTCTAATACCGTAGGCCTGGGCGATTTTGTTTTGAGTTCATTGCTGGAAGTGTTCTGAGCGCTATCATTGGAGCTAACAAGCTGCTCCGCCACCCCCCCCCCCCCGCTGTCCGCAGCTCATTGATCACCTCCCACTTGCCAGCCGTTTGCTCGCCGCCGACCACAGCGGGCGATCTCGCTCGGCCCTTGCTCTGGCGGACAAACGTTTACGGTGGGATTGAAGTTATCATCGGCGGGAATACCCAGCGTGTCGGCCGTCGCAGCTGTTTACCCTCGCTCGTGGGCATTTGCAGCTGTCGCGCGCGAAAAGGCCTCCAGTTTTTGCCGGGTTCAAGAGAAGAAAGACGCAAGCGATTTTGCAGCGTCTTAAAATAGGAGTTGTTTGAAAGTTTATAATTACCGTAAAATCCATGCTAATTTCTGTGAGCGCCTTGGTGGTGTTTCCCATTTTATGTTGGCGTTTAGCAATTTTGTTTTGTCTCTTTTACAGTAAGTAGTGAGTGACAAAAAAAACTGCAAGCATGTGTTGCCTCTTATTTGGAGAAGAGTGCAAGCACGTTTTTTTTCATTTCCACATCCATGTTATAGGATAGTCTCCCATGTCTTTGCAGCGAGACCGAGAACAGGCACTTTGTAACACTTTTCAAAGTGTGTTTCATGAAGTTCAAATGTGTTTCAACTTTTTCTTCAATAGGGCCTTGTCAAATGTTATTTTTAGTCGACAGTGTTGTGGACGGCGGACCACAAATCTGGACACCCCAGATCCAAACCCAACTTTAAAAAAAAAAAAAAGAGCGATCATAACAAGGCGCTATCACGTTGCAATGCGTCATCGTCATGACAACAGTGTTTTTCCCATCAGGATTTTTTTTTCCCCCTTAGATATGCAAACTGCTTGAAGACGTCTTCGAGTCATAATTCAACCACTTCTCAGTCCTGGCAAGCGTCTCTGCTGTGGTTTCCCTGCTGAGCTCGCTTAGATCGATTGCTACACTTTCTTGCTTCACGTACGCCATGGCTGGAAACTGTTTGCTCTCCCGAGAAGCCAGCGAGATGTTTTTCGTCACCGTGTGAGGTCTCGCCGCCGCTCTCCGTCGTCCAGGATGTTAATTTATCGCATGATAATGATTGTTTTTATTTCCCTTGTCCCACTGCTTCTTCGCTATGAGGTTAGAGACTCAGCCCGTCGCCGCAAATTCTCCTCGAGCCATTACATCGCATGCGGGGATGGCACTAATAATAATCTTCTTTCTCTCGAGCCTGGTCGTGTCCGATCGTGACGAAGGCTCGGAGAAAGCAGGGCTGGGTAATTAATTGCGGTTTTATTTCTCAACACTTTTTCTTTTTTTTTTTTTAAAGCTCTGCGCTAACAACGTGGCTGCAAGTTGACAAAATCTCTAATAATAATTTACGAGCTATTAAGCACATTTTCTCACCCTTCTAGCGACTTTTCTTCAAAAGGCGAGTCATTTCTGCTCAGAAACAGGTCAAATGAGCTTTCCCCTTGTCAAAATAGAATTTGGTAGTCACACTCCAACTATTTTGTGCTTGTGCTTAAGTGCAACTGCTAAATAAGCGTGGCCAAATTAGAGCGAAACTGTTATTATACTATCCTACCAGAATGCTTCGGATGAACGCGCAGCAATTCCAGGAAACGAACGACCGAGTCACACGTTTTAAAAAAAATAATAATAACGGAAGCCGAGACGAATGAATTTGTCGGAAACTGAATTGTATGAAAACTAGGGGATACAAAAACCAATTCCACTGCATTTCTATTATTTCTTTGGAAGTTAATGCTGAAAATAAAACCGCTTCAAAGGATCTTCTTTATTTTATCATTTTATGAAACTAAAATATAAAGTCGAGCAAATCTCAGAATGGTTAAAAAAAAAAAAAAAAAAAAAACCTGAAGCTGTCCGTGTTATTTGATTTGTTTATTTTGTTCCTTCTATAAGCAAAGGCGGGAAAGGATTCAAACGCAAATCGAATTTTGGGAGAAAAAAATTCATTTTCTTGCCATAACGCCCAGCCCTGCATTTGCTATAACGCGGTGGTAGGAACTTGTTAAGCTTTGCCACCCCCAGTCTCAGCATTGACGAATACCCAACATGAGCTACAACCTGGAAAATGACAAGGTCGACGGTAAAACGGCAAAGCCAAGACAGGTGACTTCACCGCAGGTGAACGCAACAACGTCCAAGAAAGAGTTCTTGAAATGGCTTCTCCGTTGGGGTTCGCTTCCTGAAGGCGTTCCATCAAGTGGACGCACGTCTGCGCTTTATCCCGTCCATCAGCTCATAAATGTCATCGCGGCGACGGATGAAACGCTCCGAGAGGACTTTTATCCGGCCCTGCGGGATCTTAGGACTGCTTTCTTCCAGCAGCCCAAGTGCTTCCCAGATTGATTGATTGATAGATGGAGAGCGCAAGCGTTCATTAGAAAATAGCTGGAGTCAAATGTAATGATGTGGATTATTTGAGCCCACCCACAGCATGAGCCTGCCGCTGTATTTGTTTGAAGAGTTAATTACGCACGCACACATTTATACACAAACAGTCCCCGCAGAATAGTTTATGAGGCGAGCTGCGGGGCTTCTGCTTCCTGCGCTTGCCATTTTCTCCCCCGCCCGTTTCCTCACATTTTTCCTTCTTCCAAACCTCACCACTCCTGGCGCTGGAACCAAAATGCATATGTGACATTTTGAACGGCGGCCTTGGAAACTCGCAAAATACGGAAGGAGCGGTTAATGTGAGTGTTTTCCTATTTGTGTGGCGGCATTAACTTGCATCCAGTTGCACAGAAATACAGTGGTGCCTTAAGGTCAATTTCATTTGACTTTGAAAAAGTGAAAATGCAATTCATCTGTTGAAAAATGTGCCTTTATCTAAATGAATAAAATAACGTCGACATTTTCGACAATGTGATGTAATGAACCGCATGGCTCCGGGTTCAGAAAAGTCACTAACCTGGCAACGCTGATGGCTTTTGAAACTAGCACCTCTCTGTTTGCGGCCATGTTGCTAATGTAAGACGTCACCTAGCATGCGCTTTGAACTATGAACTATTGTGTCAAATAAGATTGAATTAAATGATAAAAACCAATCGATATTTTTTTCACCAAATGTCTGGCAATGACTTTTTGTCCTTCCTCCTCTTACGACTTTGTTTACGACCATGATTCAGCAGAAACGACCTGACCATCGCAGCTTATGTTAGCATGCTTATCAACGTTTTCCCAAAGCAACCCGTCCCCCCCCCCCCCCCACCCCGCCCCCGTCCTGCCTCGAAAAACACTTTAAATAGACACAAGAAAGAAAAACACAGCTCAGGGCTGTTTCACTAACATGACTAAATGTAACGTGACGGCCTTTAATGTAGGCTAATGCGCTACGCTAGCCAGCCAGCCTCTGCTAGCCTGCTTTTAGCCTTTAACTGCTATCTAGCAGCATCTTTTATTCATTTTTTTCCCCATAAGACAAGTGAATGTTAGTAACTTTTTTAATATGAGCAGAAAAAAATCATTTTCATGTTGGTTGTAGATTTATTTCAGTTTGTAGTCGAACTTTAAAGGCCTCTCGGGAAACTAAAAGGCTTCTTTGAGTAATTTAATGCTGAAATCATCTATGTGTCCATTTGCCAATTAGTCCTCCTTTTCTCATGATCTGTAAAAAACGTCTCCATTCATCACCATCTGTCACCTTCATTTGTCCTTTGCGATGCTCATTATCATCATCGTTGTTGGCTGATGGTGAATTTCCTTCTTCGCTCTTTTATTGTGAAATATGACTCGTGTGTCTTTAATCAGTCGCTGGTGTCCGCCTGTTTGATTAGTTTCTCGCTTCTTGTGTCAGATCATTTGTTCTTCTTTTTGTTTTTCTTCTTCTGCCTGACTTTTTTTTTTTTTTTTCGGCGGAGGGAGGGTTCTCAATTGCTTTTGTTTAACTAAGAAATGTGTATGGTAGGTCCATTGAAGACTAAATTGTCCACAGATGTGACGGGTTGTTAGACATATTCCCCACCCCCCCATACATTTTTCAAAATGCAATCCGAATTTGATTCTGAGCTCACCTTAAAGGCCCTCTTCACTACAAAAGAAAAATGGTATTAAAAAAGCATCATAACAGGACACATGGAAAAAGTATCAAGGACCTATTTCACAGGAAATCTGCGATTTTGGTCAAAAGCAGCCATTTTGGGTGAATTCCAAGGCTCACACTCTGGCAAACTGCAACCTGGCAATTTGCTCAATTGAGCCCCAGTCAGAAGTTTTGCAGGTGTTGAGTTTTTACTTTGGAGAAGGTGTTAAAACATGCTATGACATTTTACTTAAGATGTCAACATACCGGCAAATACATTTTGAGAGACAGTTGAGGGAACGTTAAAAAATCGTGTTCCTGCACTAGCGTAGGGAGCAGAGGAGGTGCAAGAGGAAGCTTTTTTTTCTTTCCCCTGGATCCGATTTGATCCTTGCTGTAGCAAAGTCGACACTATAACATCCTACCGTGCCGCGATGCACTACATCATAGCAAGTCAATAAATGTCCGACCTCCAGCGGGCCGCCTTCATTGGATTAGTGAACTAGTAGTTTTTCTTCTCATCCTGTGTAAACGCTCCGACAACTGTAGCGTGTCTTATTAATTTTCCCTCCTGCCCACCGGCAGAGAGAGAGAGACTGGCTTTTAATTCCCGTTTAAAGCATATTGCAAAATTTCCCATTTGACTCTTTTTGTGTAAATGTGCTTTACTACCGAAATGATAGGCGTGTGTCGCTATTGATGGATAGAAAGAAAGTGTGTGCGCGTGAGGGACTGGCTTTTTATTTTCTATTTGTACACCAGATGGTGATGCTTTTTCCCCATTCAGTGTGCTGCAACATTTCACACCTTTTAGTGTTTTCTGCATGGGGCCTCGCCACTGAAATGTTAAGCGTGCGCTGCTATTCATGGTGGTTGGTGTGTGCATGCGTGCATATTGCCGGCTTAGCAGACGTGTGTGTGTGTGTGACTGGCTTTTAATTTTCAAAAGTAATACACCATCTGGTGCTACTTTTTCCCCCCGATTCCAAGCATACATCAAAATTTCGCCTCGCCCTGTTTTAGAGCTTTTTCAATTGAAATATTTGGCACGTGCAGCTGATTAAATTCTTTTGAAAAATGCGTACACCAGGTGGCGCTACTTCAACCCCATTCAAAGCAATCATTTCATATCTTTTACTGCTTCTGTGCCTCGACAGACATGCATCACGGATGTTTGAGAGTGTGTGTGAATGGCTTTTAATTTTTCCAAACCACCATTCCCCAAACGAAGCATGCGGCAAAATTTGTCATCTTTTATTCTTTCAATGCCTTCCTATGTCCATTATAAGCATGTATCACTGATATTCAAGAGAGAGTTAGTGTGTGTGTGCATGTTGCTTTTCCTAAAAAAAAAATTAAAAAAAATACAGAGACAGCTCACTCTCTTTGACACCGCACCCACCATGTTGAGCTTTGCCTCTGAATTCTATTTCGCCTCCCTCTCGTTAGCAGCAGCGGCACGTGTTTCAACTTCCCGGCGCCAGCCCATTGGCCGACGCTGGTACATACCCCTGACACACCCACTTCCCACACCAGTCTCCCAAAAAAAAAAAAAAAAAAGCTTGCTGAGGTTGCTGGCGCAAGCTGCGAGCTGGCCCGTCTGACTGGGCAATTAGAGGCTTGGATGTGTGTTGTGAGACTGTTAATGCTCGCCCACGCACATGCGCGCGCGCACACACACGTTGGACGTCGCAGGCGAGCGTTGCCAGGCGCAAGCCGCCATGTCAACACCACTTGGAAGATGAAACGAGATCAAACGGTATCAAAAGCTCACAATTATAGTGTGCGAAACGAGCACAGTTGTCGGGATATTTTTGTGCATGGCGTTGCGTCACATGCACTGATCCGCGTTGACAAAGTGTCGTTCGGTGGCTTGGTGACGAAGCGCCGCCTCCGTGGGGGGGTGGGGGAAAATACAATCCATGTTTCACAGATTCAACTATTTGCGAAAAGCTCACCTATTTGTTTTTGCCCTTTTCGTAATTCTCTTGACTGTCTAATTCAGACTACTTCCCCCAATTCCCCACCTTAAATTCCCTTGTCGATTTAATTGAAATGTTTGCTTCCCATCCCAAGTGCCCTGTCATACTCGCTCCGGTAACCTCAGACGGGACGATGCCCCGCGGGGACGCTCGATTAAAACCTCAATCCGGCCTTTAGCTTTGACTCATGAGGCGGCTAACGAGATAGCTGGCACACAATGTGATTAGCAGAGGTCGCGCAGGGGACGCGCGGGAGGCGGGACGACTCGGGCGCTCTCTCCCGAGATGCCTTCGGGGGCCCGCGTGACGCTAATGTCTTCCGTCTTGACGCGGGCCGTCCACGTCTGCTTATGTTAGACGCGGCTCGGTCCCGCCCCCCCCCCCT
Organism: Filicampus tigris; assembly: GCF_054856515.1. NCBI lineage: Eukaryota > Metazoa > Chordata > Actinopteri > Syngnathiformes > Syngnathidae > Filicampus > Filicampus tigris. The sequence continues at coordinate 2,533,841 of NC_141235.1, read as the reverse complement.
CCCGGCGCGTGTGCGTGTGACACAGATGAAGGCGCGCTGGCCGCTATCCAGGTTATGTATTTAGAGCTCGTGTCGAGGCATCGAAGCCCGCAGCGCCACCGGAGTGAGTCACGGAGCTGATGATGCTAACGCACTGGATGCGCTAGTGCATCGATTGGCCGGCCCTGCGTGAGGACAGGCCATACGCTCGCCGCGGGCGCTTTGACGCCACTATAATATGGAATTGTATTCAATCATGGGCTATGTTTATCAGTGTCCAACTCGAGGCCAGCGGGCCAGATCTGGCCCCGTACGTCATTTCATGTGGCCCGAGAAAGCTTGCCACTATTTTTCCCGTGATTTTGGTTCCAAACTAGCCAGTGGTGGGAAGTAATCAAGTATGAATACTTCATTACTGTACCGATGTTGGTTTTTCAGGTATCTGTTTATTTTATTTTGATTATGACTTTTTTCGTATTTATAATTGATCTATTTTTGCAGTGTATGGCTTTGTTGAGAGAGAGAGATATGACGATTCAATAAGTATGTCAGTGTATTTTTAAAGTGGAATGTATACTGTATATTTGTATGATATACACATGGACTGCATGTGTGTATATGATACAGATGTGTGTGTGTGTGTGTGTGTATGCGTGTGTACGTCTGTGTGTGGTGTTTGTCTCGCTTGAGGACACAGCGAGGCCAAGCTTGTCCTAAGTTAACTTCTTCAGTCAGACTCTACTAATCCAGAGAATGTTCTAGCCTTTACATGGACTGTGTGACCCCCCCCTCCTTACCATACACACACACACACGCGCGCACCCCCCCCCCACACACACACACACAGTGTATAGCAGGTGTGTGTATGTGTTTGTGTATGTGCGCGTGTCTGTTTGTGGACTGGATGACCCAGAATGTCTTGCTCCTGTTCTGTCAACACAGCGCTCACATGCGCTAATGCAGCGTGAGGGCACGCACACACACACGCACACACACACACACACACGCACACACACTGTGCTGGTGTTTATCGTCTGGGAGAGGCAGCCCATATAGAATTCCCCCTATATGCCCCCTCTCGCCTGTTATCTTCCTCCGCCGCCGCCAGCATCTATCTTCCTCGTTTATCTCCGCCGCCCGATTGGACGATTGTACTGGCCATCTGTGATTGGACGAATCCGGCCCCGAGTCGATGCCGTGGCTTTACTGCCCCAACTCGCCAGGCCTTTCCACTTTACTGATCAACCAACTGAATTGCTCAAACAAAAGCGGGCCGAAAGATTCGAAGGAGATCGTTGTTTTTGACACTTGTTGCTGAGTTTGCCAGACATCTTCTTTTGTTACTTAGTAACAGTAAGCAATTGGCAGCCCCTAACGTGTGATGGCAGCGGAAAAGGAGTCGGGCCTGGAAAAATGAGGATCACGCAGCGTTGTCCAAATGAACTTTGTGATTTCGGATGCGTCGTCGGCAGGATTGCGTCCAACTCCTGCTTTGGCTGTATCTTGGTAGAGCGTGGATCCTGTCCACCCACGTGCCACCGCACTTGTCGTTAACAATTGATGTCACCCGCCGATGATTAATGGCGCTCCTTTGAACCTGATGACTGCAGCGAGGGCTGACCGCGGGCGTGGCCGCCATATCTCATGTCATGCGCCCCAAAGCCCGTTTGCGCTCGTCGGTCGGCGGAGCGTTTCGGTGTCACGGCTCCTTTGTCTTAGCGCGGGTCGAGTTGCTCAACTTGCTGGGGAGTCTGTGACAATAGCGTGGCGGGCATCGTGCAAGAGCAGCCGCAACTGTTCGCATGGGTAACTTGAAAACGCACGACTCGTTGTTTGATCAATAAAAACGCATGCCATAGTTTTTCCGGACTTGATAAATTGACATTTGCATGCACGTTTATTTACATACGTCATCAGCATTCCATTGCGTCCTAAAAATAATATCATAATCCTATGCGGTGTCCCTCAGGGGTGAGTCAAAGGTACCCTTATGTTTCGGGTCAGTAGTCGCGGCGCTTCACTTTTTCCACATTTCATCTTACAACCTTATTCCAAAATACTTGTGAATACTTTTATACACTGCGTGTGATAATATTAAATAATAAAAAACAAACATTGTTCATGTTATCATTATGGGAGGTTGTGTGTAGAATTTTGGAGGGGAAAAAAATGAAAGAAATACTTTGTCATAATTTGCTGTGAACACATTCCAGGTTCGCGTTATCAACTCTTTTTTTAGGTTTCTTTCCATCGACAGTTATGTCAGGCCTACGTGAAGTGCTTGATGCTGTATGAATTTGTCATGCTAATGGAGTTTCTTTTTTTAATCCGCTGACTTTTTTATGAGGGCCGGCCTCGGCGTGACCCTCTGGAGAAGCTGGAGCGTCGAAATGGACTGCCAGGCTGATGTGGGAAAGCAAAAGTGTGTTCATGCTTCTACAAAGGCAACGCAGTTGGTGCTACGAACGCCGAGCGGTGTTCGATATTCCCCACTGTTGTGTACGTATACTCATATCCGCGGACGTGTAATGCGCCGGGTCAAAGTAGCAGGATAAATATTTCGCATTCCTTGGTTCCGGCAGAACCTCACGGGGCCTCGGAGAGCCGGCGGCGCAGGCCCCACCTCCCACCTTGCCGGGCGCACGCATCCGCGCATCAGTTCACCGCATAACGTTCACGGCTGCGCACCTCTCTCAACGCTTGCGCCGATCTGAAGCTATAAGTCATAAGGCAAGTTTATTTGTACCGCACCATTTATGCTCGAGGCAAATCCATCTGGCTTGACGTGGGAAAATGTGAGTGATCGAAAATAAGATTTTGTGACGAAATAAAAGGACCGAATGGACAAGTCCATCTTCACCCAAGAGTTAAACCCCCGAAATTTCACACTGAATGTTGACCCCGGACCTTTGCCCTGAAACTTCACCCTAAACCCCCACCATGAATCTTTACTTTAAACCTCGACACTGAATCTTTACTCTGAACCTTTGAACCCTCATCCTGAAAAATCAAACCGTCAATCGTGACCCTTAACCTTGACCCTGGAAACCAAAAGCCATCAGTCTTCCCCCTGAACTTTCACCTTGAGCCCTCACTCTGAAACACCCCGGCGTCAAGTCATCCATACCGCAGTAGATCAGACGTGTTGCGTGATGTCGAATCACGCCTGTGAGGATTCTGTCATGTGTGCAACCATGTGGAATGTGAAAACGGCTTCTTCTTCTTCTCATTTCTTCTCTTCTTCTGCTGTTTCTTATCAGCGCTCCTCTTGGTCTCCAGTCCAAAGACGTAAAAGTTTTTGATGTGCTCTGACACAAGCGGGTCCCCGGGGGCGGGGGCCCACGACTGTGTTGTGCTCTCGGACACGCATGTGTAAGGCACATGTTTAGCGTGTGTTTGTGCATCCACGCGCGCACGGGTGTGTGTGTGTGTGCGTGCGTGAGTGAGCGTGCGGGTAAGACGGAGACTAATCAGATCCAGGACCACACACGTTTGCGGGGTTCCAGCGGGGTGGGGACCGGGGCCCCTGGCCCTCGGGTGCCCCAGCCCAAGCCTGTGCCAAGAAAATCACCTTCCAGTCCGTCGCCTCCACCTTTCTGAGTGCCTCCACACACACACACACACACCCACACACACACACACACACCCCTCGCTCTCTCCCACGCCACCTTCTCATCTTTCATAGATTTCTTCTGTATCCGCTCAGAAAAAAAATTGGGATTATAGAGTGTGTGGCTGAGGGGGAAGGGGGGGGGTGCACAGGGGCCTCACCGGGCTTTACCATACCCATGGGTGGGTGTGTCGGCGGGGGCAACAAGTGACCGTGCTCGGCTGTGCGGTGCGTGTTTGCGGTTTCTTTACAATATTTTTTTTTATTGCTCATTACAGAGGTGGCCGAGATGTGGTGATGAATGGACACACTTGAAGGGGGTACAGGGAGGTGACGTGTGTGTGCGTGCGTGTGTGCGCACGTCTGTCTTGACACGTGTGTCTCCATTCAGGAACAGTCGCTTGCGCCAGCTTTGTGTTGACTTTAGTCTTTTAAAATTGTGTAAACCTCCGAGTGCAATTGTGGGATTGTACTTATGTGTTTGCTTTACTGCTTTGTTACTGAAGACTCTGCGTAGGTTACCTTTGACCTAAAAACAATCACTTTCCATAAATCACACAAAAATGTCTCCGTTCGTCCAATCGCACAGCACTTTGCAGTCGCTCGTTGCGCAGCCTTAGCACTCCGCGGTTTCATAATACGGGAACGTGATGACAACACAGCTTTGGCCCCGCCCTTTGAGCGCACGCTGACAGTTTTCCGCTGTCCCGCGTCTGCTATTAAGAAGGCCCGCCAGCAAAACGTAGCTGCCTCTGGAAAGAACGCAGAGCAGTTGTAGACTGCATTTAGAAATTGTTGTTGCTTTTTCCGTCGTGGTGGATATATTTATATTATTCATGCCGTTTTATCGTTGCCTTGCGCCGACCCCCGGCTCCTTGTGTAAACTGTGAACTCACCGGAATGCACACAAGCAACTAGACACTGCTTAGCCTGCAAGGTGCTAACATATTCAAATACTAATTGTGTTGTGGATGTTCACTGTCGAGCTCATCGACTGAAGGATGTTTATGGACGCAAACCTGACCAGTCGGGCATCATTGATTGACTGGAGGTTTTTGGCCGTCATGTGGAACTAAGCCAATCAATAGGTTTCATGTTGTTTCACTTGATGTCAACAACCAAATTTGGGTGGACTTTATTTAGGCCAAACGCTTGTGCTGCCTAAACGAGCTGCCATAGAACTGAAAGGTAAACGTGAGAGGATCACTTTTTGAGGTGTGTTGGACTTCATTTAGCTTAAAAGCATCTAGCGGTCAATGTAGCCACTTTAAATACGCTATACGCTAGCTCTGACTCTTTGGGAGTGACTATGTTAGCGCCCGCCACCAATTGGCCCCCGGTGCACAAAAAATTGCTCTTTTTCTTTCTGTGGTTTGTTTTCTTGAAGCCTCTTGGGGGGGGAAATGGGGTTTAAGGGAAAATTGATGAAGCAGTTAATCAAATCCCAATGAAGAAACTAACACAATGGCACCTAACATCTGTTTTTGATGCCTTTGAAAGTAATGAAAGGGCACGGGCGTCACGCACAAGGACAATGATTTCAGCAAGATGACACAAACAGCTGAGCTCGGACGGAAAAAGGAATGGCCGGAAAAAAAACAGAGCGGCATACGAGCGTCGATGTGCCCCCCAGCCGCGGCGGGCGCTCGGGCCTTCAAGGAGCAGGAAGTGGGGCCCCGATTGGTTTCCCCGGCGCGCTCACGTTCTTGGCAGAACTTTGGCTCGGAACGATGGGAGAGGGGAAAGCTTACTTGTACACTTTTCCATACGCTGTGGGTGTGGAGCCTCTGAGCGCCAGCACAAGTCATTCGGGGACACGGGTCCACCCTCCCGTTTTGTTTGCATTTCCCCCCCACATATATGTGGATGGAAAAAATGTGTTCCATGGTTACATAAACTGTACAGGAAATATTTAGAGCAGCAATTTTGACTGTCACGCCAATGTAAAAACAAGTGAAACACGACAGTGAACCCGATTTACCCCTTCCGTCGTTTAAACACATTTAAATGTATTACGGAACATGCACTTAAACCTTTTTTTGTCTTTTATTCATTTCCTTGCTAATCAAGTCATCAGATTTTGCATCATTAAACACCATAATATGGGCTTGAGAGGCGCACTTGCTGTTTTTGTTGCTTTGGGGTCGCCATCCTCACGTCCTACGTCACATATCTGTGACTTTAAAAGGTGGGGCCTGCCCTGGTGAGTGCCGTGGGCGTCAGGGAATGCGAGTGTAGAGTTGGCCTGCTGCTCGCGTCTGTATGTTGAGTCATGGCTATCGGCAGCTTGTGAAAGAATGCGCTTTTGATGTGTTTATTTTGGGAAATTTCTGGACCATTTGCGGGGAATTACGTGACGTTTGAGCTAGCGATAGTAGGCTATATTAAATTAGCATCACATAGGTACGTCACCTACTGTGTTGTACTGGCTGAATTTGATTTTGCAATCCAGTAATCAGTCTGTGTATAAATCACTTCTTATGCTAGATATTAAAGGAGGCCGTGTCTTTGGCAACATTCCTTCTTGTCTTACACAAACCAATGTTAAAGTTTTGAAAAATTGTTGCTCATGGGTTCAGGTAAATTCATGTGCTTTTGTAGACTAGCTGCTCCTGGCCTTTCGCAGCCATGTTGTTAGTATACGCTGTGCAGGTCAACGGGGACGCGCTTTGAGTAAACAATAATTGTCCCAGACATACATTGACACTATCTGAACTCGCGAGGAGCACGTGTTTGAATCTGTGTGACTAAAGACGTTTCCTGCTGAGAAAGTGCTGCGGCATGCCAGCAGCTTTCATTTCTTTGAGGGTTTTGCTGACGCAGCGTTCTTAAAACTGTCACCGCTGCTCCACCACGGCTTTTCCTTCTCCCCTGCGCGGCCGACCCACTCTCTTTTGTCGAGAGCGACCACTCCGGGACGCGGTCCAACTGTGAGCAAAGTTAAAGAGTTGCCTCGGGCCTTTATATTTATGAGCCGAGTACTCGCTGCGAGTGACACAGGAAAACAAACCACTCAAAAACAAATGTCTGCACCGACGGGACGCCAAGTGACCTCTTTTCTGTGCCCCGTATAGAATGTTCTACCCTGCGTGCCCTCCCTCCGTGTCCTTGGCTGCCACAGGCCTCACTGTATACACGCACCCACACACGCACACACGCACACACACACACACACACACACACACTGTAAATGCAAACAGAACATGATACACGTTGGACCTGCAGGCACCAGGTAAAAGTTCACATAGCTTCATGCATACACTGCATGGGAAGAAAAAAAAAAGTTTTGGCCCCTGACAGGAAGTGAAAAGGAAGAAAATGGACAAAAATATTGCGATGCTTGCAGGAAGTAAAAAGTGGACAAAAATCCAGGGACATCTATAGGAAGTGTAGTGTGGACCCAAGTATTGAGACGTGCCCCAAAAAAGGATTGATTTAGTGATTGCGAGTTTGTCCCAATGCGTTTGTCCAGGCCGCTTAACTGTCCTCGCCCCAAATCAAACGTCTGACACTTGCAGCAGCAGCCAGCGTGACCTATTAAAAACTCCCCTGACAGCCATTAGGCCGTGGAGACATGAAACTTGATCTTTTGGCCTTTTACTGGCGGGGGCGCGAACATCTCCCCCACAGGCACATGTACCCCTCGATATACAACACTCCCCCTTCCTGTCTCCACCTGAGCTCCCTTCACCATCACACTTCATGGAGGGGGGTTCAGTTGAGGGTTTACTGACTACATGTGTCTGTGATCAACGTGTGAATGTCGTGAGGCGTTGAGGCTAGTCATCCACGTTTATTTTTTAACCCACTAAAATCCAGGAATTCAATTATTAGTAATCGATTGTTTGCGTGGCGATTCCATTTTTCGATTAGACTCAAAAGGTGTGTTTTGGTTTTCAACTTTTCCACGCGGTGTCTCCCAACGATGTGTAAAGTTATTGAGATATAAAATGACCTACATCAGGATATAAAGTTTTGTCCATATCGCTCAGCATGATGGCGAATCAGCTTTTGTATTAGTTATACAGTCACAGTTACACCCATTCTGCTTATTCGTGTTTTTTTTATTTTTTTAATTATTTTCTTTTCATGGCAGTAATAAGACAGCGTCAATTACTTGCAGTCAGGCTCAGTCCCAGTGGGGGTTCACTGTATATAATATTGACACCAATGTCATATTATTCGTACTATTTCGTCCCCTCACCCATTGAAAATTGATAAATGGAATCAAAATCACAAAATAAATGATGGTATTCCTCATTTTAAGATAAACTTACCCGTAACCAGTAATAAAATCTCAAAAAGTTATAACTCCTTCTGAAGCAGGGTTTTTCTTTGCTCAAAATGCAAACGTATAATTGGGCACCATGTCTTTGGGAAGTGCGATTTATTTGCAAATTGCCTTCCACGTGGCTTGTTTCTTGTTATATGAAAAACAATGTGAAAATGAATCTGCTCGTGTTGTCTGTTTCTGAGCGGTAGTCAAACTCACTGGTCGTTATTTTGAAAAATTAGCAGAGGAGCCGGAAAAGTTGCTAAATATAGCGACCAAATGGCTAAGTTGGCAATACTGACTGTGCTTTTGTAAACTCTCTCCCCACTGTTCGTCCTCAGCGGGGGTGCGTGTTCAACTACAAAAGCCACTAAAAACACCAATTTAAAAAAATAAAAATCATGCTGCCAAATTAACTCCAAAGAAATCGATCAAATGGGCGAATCGCCCCGGGCCTAATTTGAAACATGAAGATGCCAAGTTGCCAAGTCGGGGCTGCTTCTCACAATTAGCTCGCTCGCTCGCTCATCGTAACTTTGAAGTATTTTCAGAATGTATGTCAGCCTGCGCAATTAAAGGTAAAGCCTGCTGCGGGGAGAATGCTCCTTTAGTTTTTGTTGTTGGCCCAATTAAAAAAAAAAAAAAAAAAACGTGAAGGGGAGAGAATCCCCCGCAGCTTGTGGAGAAGTGAATGAAATTCCATTTGGGTGCATTCACAACACACCCGCATTGTTTCCTTTCCATTTTTTATTTAGGTCAAACGCAAGCATATGATTCATTTGCGTCACAATTAGCCTGTCACTGTGCTGTATTATAATATTGTAAACAGATGTGGTCAACACATTTATCTTCATTAAATATGACGCCATGTGCTCCATACAAAGCACAAATCCGTAGCACACTTGCAAACCGAGATGAGCACAAAAACATCTGGGTGCTTCAAACCTCCTCTCATTGATTTTGCCTTCATTCCAGAGTTCTCCTTTCAACTTTTCCTTTCGTGCCCTCACCCACAAAGAGTTTTTAATCTTCATCTCACCTTTGCATGTGTGAGCCTTCCCTCTGTTATTCTCCGTTATCTCGACGCTTTCTCGCGCCGGCATGAGGCCAAACTCTCGTCTCCCCGGCCTTGGACTGGACGAGTATTAAAGGTGACTTCCACGGCGGGGAGAGACGTTCAAGGACTCCCTAGTTGTGGTGGAAACAAAAAGTTCTTCCAAAAGTTAGCGGGTGAGTTTTTGCGGAAAAATAGCCAAGCTTCTGCGGCTCTGCTCCAGTATATTTTGGATGCAGTTGGTGTAAAAACGGATGGAATGTTGAGGGGAAATTAGTTCTACAAAGGACCCGGCCCATCATCATCATCATCCTCACATCTGATTGGACAAAAAATATATATATAATCCTACCTCCACATGGACAATGCCACTTGAGAAACACTAGGAAGTCAAGAGGATAGACTCAAGTAAATTAATACAATTTCGTAGTTTCAAGTATTAGCATTGAGGTTGTAAAATGTAGGTCAGAGCTGGAGTTTTTGTTTTACAGGAAAACAAAACTTTGATTCCGTTGAGAATGACGCTAGCATGCTACCAGCTAGGCGCTTAAGTTTATTTGTGGGTATGTCCAAAATACATTCCATTCAAATGTAGATTTGCCTTGAAAGGTGAAGGAAATGCTCAGCATGCCCGCTGTGCCCACGCTGCCTGGCTTTTTGCACATTTAGCTGTGACGCTAGAAGAACATTAGCTCATCTATTCCACTGATTTTTTTTTTTTTTTTTTTTTCTTCCTGTGAAGCAGGAACAAAGATGCCATCTGTCCACCGCCCTCTCGCTCTCCAGTGGCGATAAGTGGCCGATTGTCGTGGCGCAAACAAACACTAGCGCCACGTGTAATGGTGGTCCGTGCCGTGGAGAGAGGCTCCTTAATTTGGCGCCCAGATAGAGGCCAGTCGCCATAGCTTGCTTCTCTCATTAATCTCCTCTCGTTTGTCAATCCACGTACGTCTTGAAATCAGCTTTGGCTCACGCTTCAGCAATCAATTTTCTTTTCTTCCTTGCATTATTGTTCTTTCCAGTTTCCCCAACCACTGTGCCACAGGCCTGACTACATCGCTCACCAATGAAAGGTTACAGTGAGTTGATGTCGGCACCAGTGCATAACAGTGTATAGTTTTATACAACTTATAGCGATAACTTACTTAAATAATGTAAAACTTGGCGTTCCTCAGAGATCAATCGTTGGTCCACTAATGTTTCGCATATACCACCACAAGGTATACGAGCATCGTAGTGCGATACGGTCATGTAGTGCTATCTAATACCTAATTAAACAAACCACATTAAAATCATTACGGAAAACACACCTCTTTTAACAGGCCTATTTATTATAATTGGTGATAACTAATTTTGTCTTGTCGTGCTGGTTCTTCTTTTTTACACTAATTTGCTGCATTGTATTCCTTCTTTCTCAAATTGACATTGTTCTTTTAATCCTGTCCGCTGACCTTGAGCGACGTAAAATTGACCAAAATCTAATTATTATTATTATTATTGTTATGATTGTTATTCATGTGAATGTGTTCTGTCGTCTTCCAGGCTGGGTCGCCCTTCCCCCTCTGCAACTTTGAGGCCCACCATCAACCCCTCCGCAACCTCCAAAGTCATTCGTCAAGGTCCAAGGTCGCTCATAACGCACGCCACAAGGGGTCCGTTCCCTCAGGAGACCACCGCCACCCCTCCCCTTCCCCTCACCCCCGCCCCCACCCCGCCTGACACCGCAGGGCCCCGGAGCCTCCCATCTTCTGGCGACCGACCCCTCCCGAGCGTCGAATGACAAGCGTGCATCCGAGGGCGGGGCTTGCCTCAGTCTCTCGTGATTGGCTGCTGGATGGAATTGAGGTGAATGGAACACATGCCCAAGGAGCAAGAGCCTAACCCACTCGAGGGCGAAGAGAAACGGTGAGTGAGCACATTCCGTACCTGTACACGCAACGCACATCCACATCTTGTGCGTCTCATGACCGGCCCGACTGGATGGGCCGGTCCAAACGCAAAGACACGCCATGTGCCGTGATCAATTATAAGCCGCAGCTTGATGAAATGTTCTATAGCAGACTGGATGTTTAAGTATAAATATGGACTTCCGCATAGGCAAAAAGGGGTGGCGGCTGCTGTTTGAATTCCTACTACCTCTGCCAAGGACATTGTGTTTTTCTGTGTAGGTTTGCATCACATCACATCACATCAATAAGGTGCTCGAATGCCATGGTATGTGGGGAAGGTGAGCCACAGTCGGCAATGCAGCCTTTTTAGCAAATGGGACAGACAAATACAAAATGACACACGAGAAGAACCATTGCTTACGGGTTTTCCGGTATGACAAGAAAGGAGCAAAGTGGAAGTCGGTCACTCGAAACATTGCCGAAGACAAAGTGGCCATTCATACAAAATCTGAAATCAGCTTTTTTTGCAGCAGAAAAAAAAAAAAAAAAAAAGTCTGTTCTTCGATTACATTTTGTTCGACAATTCAAACCTAATCGACGTACATAATTATCCAAATTGAATAAAGATCTTGTCATGCTGACATGAAATGATAAGATGCCATTGCAAAGCGTTTGGACTCAGACAAATCTGATATCGATTTACGTAACTTGAGTAGGAAAATTGCATTTGAATGTTCCTGTTGCCACGTCTGCCTTAACGGCATCAGATCAGGTCGTCGGTCATTGAGCAGCAGATATGTCGGCTTTAAATTGTCTGTAAGTATATACTTCCATTTGAAAGTTTGTTTTCCATAAAATCACACTGCATGAGTGTATGAATTTGGGGAATCACTTAGACATGTCCTTTTTTTTTAAAAAAAAAAAAAGGAAAGTACATTTTTACCGCATTAACAACATCTAGAATGTATTTCTGATAGTTATCTTCACTGAAGAAAACACTGCCTTTATTTAAAAAACATTACTAGCCAGTCCTGGTCTTTTTACCAGTGAGCTGAATTACCTTACTAGTGAGAACAAAGAGTATAACGTGCACTGTAAACAAGCCGGCGTTAGCCACGGCTGCTACAGTGCGAGTAGGACTTCTTCATACTGGAGTGTTACTTTAACACGAAATCTTATCGGTTTGTTGTTGTTTAATGTTTTTATGTTATCGTTAAGTTTTATTTTTTGGAATAAACCCCAAAAAATCAAAATGTAGCCAGAGAAGGTTAATTTGTTTTTAAAAAAAATTTTTTTTTTTTTTTTCTTTTATTGTCATTTTACTAGTTTACTTACAAAAATGACAAGTGTAATTTGGCTCTAAAAATAAATGCCCAAGCAGCTTTCCGCAAAGCGTGCACCGGTCAAGCGCTTTGACATTCTGTTGCGAGCTAAACGTGGATTCAATTGATGCCTGGATCCAAAAAAAAAAAAAAAACAATAAAAATGCAGCGGGAGCGCGACTTCCGTTTGTCACTCGCACCGCGTCGCGCTAACCACACTCGCGCGTCCTCCGGAACCTTTTGATTTTCCACACCTGGGAGCCGCCGATCCTAATCACATGAGAAGACGTGAATCAAATTTAGACTGACTGTGTCACATTTGATGAAGCGAGATCAGGCCTTTGTCTTCCTGGTCCCGTTCACTTGTGCACATGTGCGAGTGTGCGCGGGTCATACGAGTGTAAACAAGCTTGAGGTTTTCCTTCCCGCGAGGATGTCCTGTCACGGCGCGCTAACAAGCATTGTTGTGCCTCTCCTCGGCTGCGGATTGTGTGACTGATTACATCACGGCCGCTTTGTGCGCCGAGGGGCTTGAATATCCAGTCGGGTCGTGAGCGGCGTTCACTCGAGGCGAGCGCCTGTCGGCTGCGAATAGAGGCGGCCTAATAGAACGGGAAGGGGATCTGGAACCAGTCCCCAGGCCCAAATCTTTCTGTTCAGTCTGATGTGATGGCAATTATCAGGGCAAACGGGCAATTTTGACCTCAGGAGCCGTATTTGACTCATTTTAGGCAAGTCTCATGTGATTTTATTTTCCACCCTTTCGGAAATACGAATGCAAATATTATGGTACTCTGGTTCGCTGCCATTTTCCAACAACATGCACGGTGCCTTGATTGAAGACTCAAAAAGCAAGGCAACTTTATTTATGTAGCACATTGCATGCACAGGGTAACTCAGCGTGGCTCCTCACATAGTTGCAAAACATTTCAAGGCAAACAAATTTAAGACATTAGAAAAAAACTGAAGAATTGAAGACATTCAAAAGCAAAGTAGAGGAATAAAAAGTAGTTAAAAAGCCTCAATCAAAGGTATCGTTTTTTTTTTAACCCGCCTTTAAAAGCATTTACACTTGATTTCAGTTGGCGGCGTAACTACTCAATAGTGATGCGCCATGTTTGCTTTGGACTCCACTAATTGACCCCGTGCCTCCTGACCTCACAGACTTGCTGGCTTTATATCCAGTCAGCATTTCTTTCATGTATGCAGCACCAAACCAAACAAATTTGAGTGATTTTACGACCAGTGGCAGAATTTTAAAATCGATGCCACAGCTGACCGCAAGCCTCAAGGACTGGAGTCGTGTGTTCCGACCTCTTTGTCGCGGCCGGAAACCGAGCTGCGGCGTTCTGAATGAGCTGCAGCTGTTTGATGCTCTTTTTGAAGGCGTCCAGTCACAAGGCCGCTACAATAATCGAGTCGACTGGAGATAAAAGCATGGCTTGGAGCATGCGACCCTTCAGTCTGGATGGCTCTAAATTGTCCTTAGACGAAGCACCCCAGAACAGATTCTCATTTGCGATGCCGACCGACCTGGCTGCAGACAGACGAGTGCAAAAGCCAAATCGAAGCATTGCGTCATAGTACACTAATACAACTTTATTTATATAGCGCATTTCGCAACAGCTACAGCTGTAACAAAGCACTTTACATACAACAACAAAATAGTAATAATGTAACAAGTGAAAAAAAAAAAAGTTTATAGCCAATAAGGTGTCATGTTTAAACATGCTAACGTGATCCAGTGATGTCAGCAAGTACATTGTACAGAGCGATGATTCCTAAAAAAAAAAAATGTATCGTTCGATTAACCAATGATGCAATTTACCGTCATTGGTCTGAAGACGATTGACGCACGACCAAGACTGGAACTGACAACGACGTAGTGACGGACGGATTTCAGAAGATGGCAGACAGGTACATTTCAATTGACCTGCCATCCAGACGACAGAACAAAGTAAAATAGTGAGAAAGTTGGCACAAGATCATCGTTATCTCGCTATATCAACTTTGTTCATTGCTGTTGCATGCATCTTCCTCATGGAAAATATGTACAGTAATTGTTTACAAGGCCAGCATTATACTTTGAGTGTCACGCACCCCCGGGAGCATCCGTGACGGTCACATGTCTGGATCATGCTCTTGTTGATTTGTCTTACTTTGGCATGGATGAATTTTAAAGAAATCTCTCAGTTCTCGGATGAGGGCAAGAGCTCGGCCGGCGTCAAAACAATCCACAACTGCATGATCGCTCTCGGGCATTTTCTAAATAATCAATACTCTGTTCCCTCAATTTTTTTTTTTTCGTCACATGAGGGGGAAAACGATCATTTTTGTTTAATTTTTCCTTTTTAATATGGCCTACTTAATTATCGGATTTTCTCCTCTTATGGCTGTAAAACATCCCCTTATCAAATAAAGTCCCTCCTCAGGCCAGGTGAAAGATGGCAAGTGTGGGCCAATCAGGAGCCGGCGGGGGCGGAGCTTAGTGGGAAGCTGCGCAGGGGTGCGTTTGATGAGCGAGTTAAACTTAGACCGGTCGCCGCTCCTGCTACAGGAAGGACAGATTCCAGCGCTACGCTCGCACATCCGACTGATTTGTTTTTTTTTTTTTTTTATCTTGACATGCACATCTTGTCGCCTCTCTGCGTCACCAGGTCAGAACTACAACGCCGCTCTTTCTTTTCCACCTTGGCTGCACATCTGCTGTCACAACAGCTGTTTGCGTGTGTTAGAGGAGTGCAAGTGGGGACTTTGAGCACACTTGTGCGAGTGTAGCTCAGGTTGCTGGGAGAAGACACGTGCGAGATATCTGACGCATGCCGGTGCGCTGTCGCAACCGCGCCGCTTGACATTTGCCGTGTTTGCGCAGCGCGGCCGTGACCCGACTTGCGACGTCGCGCCTTCCGCCGCCGGCGCTTTTCCTGGTGCAGGCCCGCTTCTCGCCCCGCCGGAAGAATTTGCTGTGCCCCGAACAAACGGCATGTTGAGTTTCAAAACGAGGGCGCGCACGCCCCCATGAAATTTAAAAAAATACAAGCTCAGCACACGGCAAACGACGCCGGCCGTCGTCACGTCACGACCGCCGGTCGCTCAAGGACACTCCGGGGCCGCGGTTGCCTCCCGTCATCGCTGGCCGTCTCGTTTTTCCGCACGTTTAAGCTCTTGCGGTTTCCTCTGTAGCGTCAAGAGGGGAGAAAAACAGGTTTCCGCAGGTGTTTGGCTTTCTGGAAAACCTCAAAAGTGCTTATACAAAGTCACTGACGATGTCATGGTTCACTTCCAGCTTACTGACAGGGTGAGTGGGGAATGGTTGTCAAGTCTTTCCAGGGTGGCCAAAAGTAGGGGCGCACTTTTTCGATTCACTTTTATTGTACAAGCGAACTGCTGGATAATTTGAGTCAAGAATAACGAAAGTGGATTCCAGTGTTGGACTGGTACAGTAGGAAGGAAGGCAGAAAAGTAGCTTTGAGCAAAGGAAGAATGCAAATTAAAAAAAAAAAGACAAATGAAGGAAGTGTTGAAGGAAGGAAGGAAATGGGAACAAAAAAGTATGCATAAATACCAAAAAAAACAGGTTTGAGGGAAGGCAGAAAAGTAGGGCAAAGTGAAGGAAGGAAGGATGCAAAATAAAAGTGGGTTTGAGGAAGGAGGGAAGGAAAGCAGAAAAGTCATTTCAAGCAGAGCGAAAGGTGGAAGGATGTGAGGAAGGTCAGGAAAGAGAGCAGGTCAGGGGGAAGGAAGGAAGGCAGAAAAGCAGGTTTAGGGTGTGGAAGGAAGGATTAAAGAGAGTTTGAAAATGAAAGAAGGAAAAATAGGTGTAAAAAGTAAGGGAAAAGGGGTTCAAAATAAAAAAAAAAACAGCGGCGGAAAGACGGCTGTGAGGATCCTTGACTCAGAAGGTTGTGAGGGAAAAGAGGAGGGATGGGTTGGCTCGCGATTGTCTCCAGCTCATCTTGCGACCAATAATGAGGACAAGTGTCCACAAAGCGCATGGCAGAATGCACTTTTCCTGGCAAATTGTCTTTGTTTACCATTTGAATGTGCCAGCGTGGAATAATCTTGCGTATTTTCATATCAAGTTGAAGGTGCCGCTTGTTTTTCTCCTGCCGTGGGCCGTGCCAGCAATGCTAAGCTCATATTTGGCTAGCGAGCCGTGTTTGTATTTCCATCGTGGCTATTTTGGGCTTTGATGCTCTCGGAGGCTTTACATCCTCGTAAAAAAAAAAAAAAAAAAAAAAAGACTCATCGTCATGCTAAATACGGCAATGGCGAGTTTGGCCAACAGATGGCGCCTTCATAATGATTAAATGCACATTTATTGGGGGAACAAGTTCAATATTAATAATACTGCTACTAATAAGATAACTATTACTAGCTAAATACAACTGAACTGTACTTGGACTTTGTTTCCTTCACGTACCACTAGGGGGAGCGCCCGTACCATTAGTGAAAGAACCACTGAGCTAATGGAAGAACAATTATGTTCTGCCTGACGCTATACGTCTCTGGCATAGATAGACAAAGGACAATGACATTATTCAAAGCAAGCCTTCTTATTTATTGATTTGTTTATTTATAACCCTACTTCTCAGATTTGCATTCATTTTCATCAACTTCCACCTACTTGAAAGAAATCATTACTTTTGCTTTCCAGATCATGTGAAAATAAGTACAATGAAGGGCAGAAGTTGCCACTTGGGAGTTGGACAGCATGACATTTTTACTGTCTCGGGTGTGATGTTGCTGCCATTCTGGAAGTCAACATTCCGGCTTTTCGCGACAGCTCAAATATTTTTTTCTTCCTCGAAGAGCAGCGCGTCTCCGCGGAACGTTGTTGTTGACAGACGACGACGGCGCGGAGGCCGCCTTTGCCAGCGCCGAGCAGACGTGCCCACATTCCCCGCATGGCGAGCGGGATTATTATGGCACCCGTGATCTTAAAGACAGGATTTGTCCAAAGATGCCAAATGCCAGCTGAAATGTCCGTAAAAGGAAGGCCTAAGTGAGACATAATTTGATGGCTTTTGGCTAGAATCCAAGCAGTAACCCTTAAAAGGTAATCATGTGGTTTCCCCAGTTTATGGCGTTACTAAGAAAAAAATGCGTGGGCGCCTGCATGCAAAGTGGCTCAACTGGAGGCAACATGACACAATCTAGATATGACATGACAGAAGTGGGAAAAGTCTGCTTCTCATCATCGTCGTATCGTCAGTTATTTATATTGCAGTTGCTTGAATGGAGGCAACACGTGCTAAGGGAGGACATCGTATCGTATTGTGTGTTAGCCACGTGCGCTCAAGTTAGCGAGTTAGCGTTTCAGCTGTCGTTAATGCGCTGGAGGCTGCTTTCCAAGGAGGACATGGAGAGAATAAAAAGGTTGCGCAAAAGCCACAGAAACTTGGCGCAATTGTCAAGAAAGAAATGTCCTGTCACAAGGACAATCATGATAAATAAACTTGAATTAACTAATCGCCCAACCCTCAAATACTTCAGTGTGATAATGGCACCGACAAAAGAAAAACAAAGTAACTGTCAAAGCATTTCTGTTGGAGTGAGGTTTTGAAAATGGCAATCTCTTTCCTCTCCACTGAGCTGCCATTAAACGACCTTGATGTGACGGCAGATTCCGAGAGCAGAGCGACTCGGGGGATTGGGAATCACTTCCATCTCTGACGCTCGCTGATCCTCCTCTGAGGCTTTTGTCACAAACGATTTTCACCCTCCGCCCGCCTTTCTCCATCTGCGCTCGGCTTTCTTCTCTGCCGGAATTTACCTCTCAACTTGACGGGCGTCTTGTGTTGCGACTCGGTGCTTCTTTCGGTTGAATTCACGCCCCGCAAACGGCTCTTAATCTGTTTTGAATAAGAGTTTTTGTTTTGACACGGCGGTGATTCCCAAACAAAACAAAAGAGCCAAGAAGGCTCCGCTAGCGATCAAGCTAAGCTAGCAAAGAATGTCTCCCTTTGAATGTAGGGGGTAAAAGTAAAAAGTCATTAAAACTCAAGTACAGCTAGCTGAAAAAGCTGCTTCAAAAGTATTTCTTCGTTATGCTCCGCCACTGGCAATGAAAACAATACAAAATGTGAGTGGTACCGAGCTAATCTGCTTGATGGAAAGGAGTCTAATGACTTGCGTACGCTGCTATCTACAGTAAATGGCTCATAAAGCAGCCGCTAAAGAGGACAGCGAGCAGATGAAATTTGATGGTCAACCTGTGGGCCAGATGGTCTTGACGAGACGAAACGTTGACAGTTTACCCAATGTTGTCATTTATTGACTTTCTCGCTTTCTCTCACTCGCTCAGGTGGCTCAATGGCCCGAAGAGGAAGAGGAAGAACAGCCAATGTTCGGTTAAGAGTATGACGGGTGAGTAGGCTGGATGACAAAGTGTGACTCCACTTTTCATTTACTCTAAGTGTCATAGAAAAAATGTAAAAAGCCACTCTCAGTTAGCTACACGAAATCTGTTGGGAATGTCTGAAATGATACCGAAAGTCTGCCATTTTGGTTGAAAGTCGACATGTTATGATTTTTGCACTTAGCCTTGCACAATCACTGCTCTCCACAAATGTTCCTGAGTGGGGCCCTCCTAATCATGTTTGTCAAATGAAATGACCCTGATGTCAGAGTTTCCCTTTTGGAACTTAAGACGTCTCGTGTAAGTAAGCAGCACATCTATACAGTGGTACCTCTACTTACGAACGTCTCTTCATACGAAATTTTCAAGTTACGAAACGCCTCAACGGGAAAATATTGCCTCTTGTTACGAAGGAAATTTCAAGATACGAAAGGTAAAAATACAGTATGGGCTGCCACTCGCAGTTCTTCCGGAACCAATTAATTTCGTAAGTAGAGGTACCACTGTATAGTCTGTCCATACTTTCCCCGAGTCTGAAGACTCACTAAATCCTACCTGGCAAAGAGCCGTCTGAATGACCTTTCTTGTATTCAAATTTTATTTTAAAAAAAGCCTTTTGTCCTGTCTAAAGCTCATCTGTCGTCTTGGAGATCATAATGAAAGTGCCTCAAGTCACGCTGGGAAACTTTCTAACCTTGATTCACCCCCGATAGAAGCCGCTTCATCTGTGTGAAGGATGTAGTTGCTGGAAGGCTGCTAAGCTTCATCCCGGTATTGCAGTTTTCCGAAAGCACACACTGGCGCCTTGGCTGGACGTTTCTTTTTTCTGCCGGGATGATGATTATCGGAGGTCTTTGTTGACTTTACTCTCGGTTCATTCTCGTCCACTTCTGCTCGGCTTTATTTGTGATTATTATTATTTCACTGTTGTCTTTTCCCTGGCTCCCTGAGGGCTTTGAGTGTAATTTTCTTTTCTCTGTTTTGTATCAGCGCTTTCCAAATCCGTCATATCGTGTTCGCCTTCATTTGTTTGTCTTTTTTTTTTTTTTTTTTCTTCCTGTCTCAACACTTATTTTGTGACGCTTTGTGTATTCCTCCTGTCGGCTTTCGTTGCATACGGACGCCTTCCGCGTTTCCCACCGTCCCATGTTAACGTGGCGAAAGTCACTTTCCGTTTGTGTAGTTGAACTCAGGGGGTCACCGGGGACCCCTAGAGGGGAGATTTTTCACAAGGACCCCCTCGTATTCCTAACGGCAACTAAACATGACTACCATTTTACCCCTAAATCCCATCGGAATTATTTGTCTCAACCAAAATATTTTTATTTTCTCATTTTAGCTGGATTGGGCACCGGTTGACATATTGAAATAATGACTGGATAACACATTCAGTAAAACTTAATTCAACACTGTGGAATAAGTAAAGTACTGAAAAGTATGTTCATTTATTGATTCATTTGGTAATCGGCAGACCCCACTTTGAGAATGCTTTGTCTCCCTTTTTAATGAAAAACAAGCAAGAGTACAAAAATGTCTGTGGTACAGCCGCCTTCCAGGCACATGACTGCCACCTAGTGGACTGGAGTGAAACATGTCCAGCGTACTGACATGCCTTTGTGAATGGCCGGACATTCCAATGTGCGTTGATAGCAATTCACACATTGGCGAGTATTGGTATACGCATTGATTATTCCCGCGCGCTGATGTTCTCTCTTTGTGTGCCAGGGTACATCCCCAGCTACCTGGAGAAGGATGAGCCATGTGTGGTGTGTGGCGACAAGGCCACAGGCTACCACTACCGCTGCATTACCTGTGAGGGTTGCAAGGTACACGCACATGCACTACGCTCGATACGGTTTTTGGCTGAGGAGTTACGTATAATCAGGCCACGATTCTGGAGGGGGCAAAAAAAAAAAAGGACCAGAAAAAGATTGTTAGCATGTTATTGAATTCGAAATTGCTTTGGTGTCGAGTGCTTTGATTGCTGAGATACGCCTTTGTATCCCCTGCCCGGTGGGCGGAGGGTGATTGAATGCTGAAGAGAGGATGTGACCAAAATGGCTTTCCTGATAACAGCGCTCCTTCGAGTTTTGTGGTGAACCGATTATTTTCGCCGGCTTTCTATCGCTAGAGCCGCCGGCTGCTTGATCAGCACGTAATTGTTGTAATACAACGCCCCGTGTTCATGTGGTGTGCCGCCGCAGGGTTTCTTCCGCCGAACCATCCAGAAGAACTTGCACCCCGCCTACTCGTGCAAGTATGAAGGCTGCTGCATCATCGACAAGATCACGCGCAACCAGTGTCAGCTGTGTCGCTTCAAGAAGTGCATCGCCGTGGGCATGGCCATGGACCGTCAGTACCCGTCCCGTCAACGTTTATTATACACGGTGGTGCCTCGACTTAGGAGTGCCCCACCTTTAGGGTTTGCCCACGTAGGAAAGTAGTAGTTACGAGTGTAACCAAGGAAAGTATCCTCACCTCATGTGACTGCAGCTTAGTTGCGACAGTCTTCTTTGTGTTTAATCGGCAAGTGTAGCGGACGCCGATTCACGAGCTTGTCTTGAAAGAAATGACGCTCCTAGGTTTTGGCTACCACTGTATAATTTGCATGTTTGCGTCCACGCATGTAAACACAAGAGCGTCGTCTTGTTCCCGGCAGTGGTGCTGGACGACTCCAAGAGGGTGGCCAAGCGGCGTCTGATCGAGGAAAACCGGGAGCGGCGCAAGAAGGAGGAGCTGGTCAAGACGCTCCAGAACCGGCCGGAGCCGAGCGGCTCCGAGTGGGAGCTGATCCACATGGTGACCGAGGCCCACCGGCACACCAACGCTCAGGGCGCCCAGTGGAAGCAGAAGCGCAAATTCCTGGTAGGAAGCCCTTTCTTGACATTTGCCTTTCATGTTTTTCTTTCTTGGGGGGGGGGGGGGGGTTGCATCCTCCATTCCGCGTAGTCACTCGTGTGCTCAGGGCAAAAATGTTGCTTTGGTGCCATCTTGGTTGCAGTTTGAACGATTTGGAAAAGTAATCAAATGGATCTTTCCCTGCATCATCTTGAGTAGTTTACCACGCTGCATTCTCCGGCGTCAAACCGCCTGCCTGTCGGACGTCAACTGGAATCTTCCGTCACCCTGCTGTTCGCCGTCTAGCCGTGTGTCGTTTTGGGCGGTTTCTCGTGACTTGACAGAAAAGAGCACACAAACAAAATCTGCCTTTTGGCGTCAATCTGTGCGTTTTTCAGACAATGGTTTCAATTAGACAAGTATTTCATTTTTTTTATATATCTTTCCACGGAACAATACTGAAGGAATAAATGAAATGAATTTCACCTAGGGGCGTGCTCACTTTTGTTGCCGGCGGTTTGAACATGAATGGCTGTGCGAATGAGTTATTTGGGGGGAATAGTATATCTGCAGTTACAGACAAGTTGCGGACTCGCGTTTTGCCACAGTGTTGTCCCAATACTTTTGTGCGGTGGACTTTTGTCGGTCCGCCGGTGGGCCGATGGCAGCCGCCTGCCTCAAGCTGTTGCGTTAAAAAATGTCAGCCAACCAATATGGGCAACTGCTGCTTCCCTGGAATGGGAAGCTGCATCGCGAGGCCCTCGGAGACGAGCGCGCGAGCTCGTCCCCGCTCGGCGGGATCAACAAACGGCAAGAACAATAAAAGTGAGCCGCTGTCCCATCTTGACTTCATCCCTCGGTTATTTTCCGCCTCACTCTTCGGCGGCTTTATTCCCGCTAATCCTTCTGGTCTTCTAATTCCTCTCAGTTTTCCTCCTTCCGCTTTAATCTCTTCCCACCCTTTCTCTCTCTCCCGGCTCTCCGTCCCAAAGCGACGCTCCCGTCGTTTTTTTTCCTCGCCGCGCGGGCCTCGGCAAATCCTCCTTCGAGTTTGTGGGAGCTTGTCGGGTTAGCTGGGGTTCGCCTCCGTCAGCATCCTCCGACATCGCAGCCGAATTGTGTTAATGTGCCAAGGCTGCACTGTTCTCCCCAAAAGTGCTCGCCGGGGACCGGCGGGAGGAGCGAAGGCGGGGTGCGGGTGTCAGCCGTTGTGGAGGGCGGTTGCTAGGCAACTGGAAGGATGGGGATGGGTGTGGTGGGAAGGAGGCCCACGGGGATTACTTGAGGACGTGTGTGTGTGCGCGTGTCTTTTGCGATTAGGGCTGCCAAATTCAAGGAATTCTCGACATCGATCAGTAATTTATCGGTCATCTTTGTGTTATGGGCCAAAATGGACGTTTCGAGACATGCTTGAGTGAAGTGTGCAACCAAGCTAATGTGATGCCTTCACATGTGGGCAAGGGGAGCTATCTATTTTGAATGGGCGTCTGCTTATGGCAAAGCTCACACTTCAGGTTAGTTGTATGCTTGAATCTAATAACTAGCACAGTTCATCCCTAGGAATCCTTCTTTCCCGTGGAGAGTTTCCAGTTAGGAATTGTTCCACATTTCCCCTTTCTCAACTTCCCATGGAAATTTACCAGAATCTTTATGGACATTTCCCATTGCTTTTGCAACCCTGTTTACAACGCTAACTCATTCCGTTGTTGTACAATACTTTGACGCACACAACTAGATTGTTATGCAAAATAATCGCATTTTCTGAACGTTGCTCCCAACTAAAATGTGAATTATCATCGTCTGTCGTCGACTTTCAAATTCACTGCGTGTCTGTGTGTTTTCATTAATTAGCACCTCCCTCATTTGGAACAGCCAGCGTCATTGCCATCAATCACTTCCTCTTCCTTTTCAACAATTAGCTTAATTGTCATCAATTCACACCTCCTCATTTCAGCCTTTTTTTTTTTTTTCTTCTTCTTCCTCGCCGGTTGGTCTTGTTTCCTTTTGCCTTTAATCGTTCTCCTCTTCCATTTTGTTCCTTCACTGAGCGTCTCCAGCTCTGTGATTCAAAGCGTCGCCGTAACATGGTTTCGTTTGCGCTCCCCTCGCAGCCGGACAAAATCGGCCAATCGCCGGTGGCGCCCACGTCCGACGGCGACAAGGTGGACCTGGAGGCCTTCAGCGAGTTCACCAAGATCATCACTCCCGCCATCACGCGAGTGGTCGACTTTGCCAAAAAACTGCACATGTTCACCGAGGTGAGCGCTCCCACCCACCGCACCTGCCCGGTAAATGTCTCAATGCAGCAGATGAGAAATCTGTCCCAGTGGTCAGGAAAATCTTCATTGGGTTTATTATCCATCCATCCAAGGGACGTCCAGTAGCAGCCAGCGCAAGAGCACTTCAACATCTCCACTGGAAAAAAAAAAAAAAAAAAATGCTGTGCATCAATTTAATTTCTTCAAGTGGTTGCACGGAAAATAATCATCTGAATTCAGATACATTCTTTTGAAGTGGACTAGACATCTACTTTTATTTTGTGCAACCAGCTGACAAATTCTTTTTTATTTTCAGTGTAGTACAGGACGCCAATTACTACTTTCCTGTTAGCCAGGGCTTTGGCGCCATCTTGGGGCATTCCAGAAAGAGCACAGAAATTCCGTCTGCTCCCTCCTTTGTATTATAAAGTTGATATCGTGCGTCGTTGTTTTTCTTTCAATTTAAACAGCCCTTGTATTGTGTGCCCTTAATTTGTCAGTAACATGCTAGGACATTGTGAAATAGATGAAATTGATATAATAGATGATTAATAACGAGCATTAGTATTCAAAAGAGAGTGTCGATTTAAATGCCCGCCTCGCTGAATGTTTTATTCATGTTGGGAGCGTCGCAAGTAACATTTCGCATTCCTGCCAGCGAATGGAATCGCTTTCATTTACATGAATGTCCTTTTATTCATCAGTTCGTGTAACTTGGCGTGAATGACCTTAAAAAAAAAAAAGGAAAAAAAAACGATTGCGTGTCGTGGCGATTGCAGTTTGGTGGCGTGTGCGCGTCGAAGCTAGCGCAGTGGCGACAAATGCGGGCGACGCATCAAGCCGGCGGAATGAGAAATGGTCATTAAGGAGAATTAATTGCATAGTCCCAAGATTCATATGAGGCTGCTCGAGTGTGCATCCATCATGGGAATTGAATCTACATCAGCGCTCTTCCTGGCTCAAATTGAGGCAGAGGCGATGCCAAATTTATTCTGGTTACGCGTTTCCATAACTAATTAGTTACATTTTGTGTGCCTATCCCGATTATGTAACACCAGTGCATATGTTCCGTCACTCGGCAAGCCTGCTAAAAACGACCAAAACCTTGATCCATATTCGCCCCCCCCCCCCCCCCCCCCCGCCCCGCCCCCAAATGCCACCATGCCATGCGTCTCCCGGCCCAGCTGCCCTGCGAGGACCAGATCATCCTGCTGAAGGGCTGCTGCATGGAGATCATGTCGCTGCGGGCGGCCATGCGCTACGACCCCGAGAGCGAGACGCTGACGCTGAGCGGCGAGATGGCGGTCAAGCGCGAGCAGCTCAAGAACGGCGGGCTGGGCGTGGTGTCGGACGCCATCTTCGACCTGGGCAAGAGTCTGGCGCAGTTCAACCTGGACGACACGGAGGTGGCGCTGCTGCAGGCCGTCCTGCTCATGAGCTCGGGTTAGTCGGCCGTCTGACATCGTGCACATCATTTTTTTTTTTTAATACACATTAACACATTACAACATAACACAAAGATAATGACATTCAAATGTTCCGAAAAAAAAATAAATCTGCTATATTTTGCAGATTTTTCTGTCATAAATGTAAAACAAAGTATTATGCCTGGAATTCCTATCTTTGTTGTAAGCGTTAAGCTACCCAAAAAAGTGATTTTATTCATTACATATATTTTGAAGTTAATCGGCTGATTAGTCGGTTATCGCAATTTTATTCAGTCGTTTTGTCCTGTCATCTAAAACCGATTTCACGCTTCCCTGTTTGTGTGCTGCTGCCCGGTTTGCGCGCTGCTAATTCCGTTAGCCCGGCATTTTGCGTCGTTTGTTAGCACTCGGCTAGCGAACATTTGTAACACACACATTGCATGCATTCTCTTTCCTTTATGTTTAAATGTCAGCTGGAAACGAGATTAAACCAAATTGTACTCGTTTAGTTCGCTGCCACCGTTGAATGCTTGTAACTCACGACAGCAAAATTGTCATTATCTCAACAAAAAAAAAAAAAAAATTGTAAGTGGAGCTACCACTGTATTTCTTCTTAATTAAAAAAAAAAAAAAAAAAAAAAATGACTTCAGCCCAAACGACTGACCGTGCACGTCCGCTCTCCTCAGACCGCTCGGGCCTGACGTGCGTGGACAAGATCGAGAAGTGCCAGGAGACGTACCTGCTGGCGTTCGAGCACTACATCAACTACCGCAAGCACAACATTCCTCACTTCTGGCCCAAGCTGCTGATGAAGGTGACGGACCTGCGCATGATCGGCGCCTGCCACGCCAGCCGCTTCCTGCACATGAAGGTGGAGTGTCCCAACGAGCTCTTCCCGCCGCTCTTCCTGGAGGTCTTCGAGGACCAGGAGGTGTGACGGAAATGCTGGAAACAAAAATAAAAACAAAGGGGGCGGGGGACAAAAAACAAACAAAAAAAAAAAAAAAACCTTTCTGAACTGGAAAAGGACTCACCAGCAGGAAGTGGGAGAGGAGCAAAACAGGAAGTACAGTAGTGGCGGCCCTTCTGTCTGAGCATGCTGTCTCATTTTACGCCAACACACACACACACACACACCACACACACGCAGAAACAGCAGCCATAGCTCCTCTCAGTATTTCGCTCATGGTTCTTCGAAGCGTCCCGACCGGACGTGGATTCCTCAAGTCAATCTGAGCCGTTACAGTCCATCCCAAGTGACACCGGTGCTAACCTTCTTCAGACTACTCCATTTTTTTGGGGTGTTGACCATGGCTTCATATCTAACTTTTTTTTTTTTTTTTTTTTAAAGTCATCGGACCGGCGCCTGTGACGCACGCACACGCACGCACACACACGCAGCCTCACCTCAGAGTAACGTGAATGCCTCATTGGCTGCCTTGCACGGTGGCTGTTTTTTCTTTTGGGTGTGTGTGTGTTGTTTTGTTTTTTTGTTTTTTCTTTTTTTTTCTTTTGGGGTCCTAACCTGCGGGGCCTTTACAGAGTCCTCCTACAGGCTTCCATACACATTTGCCTTTTTTTTTTGTTTGTTTGTTTTTTTTTGTTTCAGTTTGTTTTTTGTTTTTTTTTATCATCTTAAAAAAAAAAAAAAAAAAAAAGACATCATTGAGTGCAGGCAAAACACGCCAGGAAAATGGCGACCATTTACCTCAAAAGTGGACACATACCCCCACTGGTTCCAGGCACTACCTCACTTCTATACACACACACACGCACGCACACATACACCTCAGTGATATTGGTTGCAAAGAAGTACCACAGAAGAAGACAGGAGGGCCTGCCATCTTGCTCTAAGACGGAGACCTTATAATCATATTTGGATTTTTGTTCTTTTTTTTTTTTTTTCTTTTTTTAAGAAAATACGGGACCAAAAGTCGTCTTTTTGAGATTTTGAATACACACGGAACACACACAAACACACACACCTCAAAGAAGTGGTCTAAAAGGAGAGCTTGGACGCCACATGGAGGAACATGAACCAGGGAGCAGCCGCGTTGTTCATTCCCACTCCGGAAGCTCCAACTGGCCCAACTTGTGACTCGGACAAATGGGAGACGAACAGGAGCACCAACACCCCCACCACCACCACCACCAGAGCCCCCCAACCCACACCCCCCCCTCCCTCTCCACCCCCACCCCCATCCCTACTCAGCCAGGCTGGTGAGTTGTTTGTGTTGCACCACTCACAACCGGTGCAAGTAAAAAAAAAAAAAAAAAAATTAAAAAGAGCGGCCTCCGTGTGACGGAGGCGGCGGGCTCAGCCCGAGAACTCGCAACTGTCAGTATTAGCGACCACGTCCATCCACCAATCAGGGGTGAGGAGGGGCGGGGCTTGAGCGCCACCTTTTTCCAAAGTAGGAAGTGGGAAGGGACCCTCCTTGTGAGACAAGGCAGACACCCTTGAGATATTGGGATTTAAAAAAAAAAAAAAAAAGTCAATGCAGGTTTGGAATTCCACAAGAGGGGAAAAGGCTGAGTGTGTGCCTGTTGGTGTGCGTGCGTGCGTGACACAAAAGTTGCAAAACCGCTTTAGCACATTGGTTCTCAATCTTGTTGGGTCCAGGGTTGCCATTTAGATTACCCACAGCCAAAGTAAGGTCATTGGTTTAGTTTTTTTCCCTCAAATGCGTGTGTGTGTATATGTATGTCTATATATATAATATATACACACACACACACACACTTAATCATATTGCTTTGTGGCCCCCAATGTGCATCCATTGGACCCCTGGGCATCCGGGGACCCCAGTTTGAGAGCCTCTGCTTGAGCAGGTTTAGCACAAGCAAAAATAAATGGTTCTAAATCCTTCAAAGAAAGAAAGAGATGACTTTAAAAGGACTCCTGAACAAAATCGAATTTATTTTTTCGCTTTTCCTCATTTTCTTGTTGCTTTTTGCGGGCGGGTAGGGGAAAACAAGGAGCTTTCGGACCACGCATGCAATGTAACCGCCATTTTGTCCGCGTGCGTGCGTACGTGTGCGTTTGTGTGTGTCGTCCGTCCCGTCCCCCCACCACCCCTCCAGAATCCCCCTTTTTGTCAGGAGCAACTTACAACCAACAAAACAGGAAAATGACCTTTTGTGTTGTTTTAAATGTTGATTTTTTTTTTTTTTTTTTTTTTTTTTTTTTTTTCATGATGAAATATGTCTTTGGAGAAAAGAAAACAAAAAAACAAAGTGAAAAAAAAAATGTATGGAACTGAAACACAATCTCGTCATACCTCACAAGAGTCAAAAGGAGCGCGGGAGTCTTACGTTTTTGTTGCAGGCACATGTGAGCGCTTGGGAACCAAACAACGTCGCGTGAACGCGACGTTGTGCGTCCAAGTGACAAAAGTTGTCGCCACCTGTCCTCGCACTCCATCGCCCTCTAGTGGCGCCCTTGTGCGGAGCCTGAGGGGCTCCACGGTGGTCTTGACTTTTGTCATGGCTGAGTGTTTCTGGTATTGAATGTAGCTGACAGGAGTGGGAGGGGGGCTGCACCCGAACCCCCCGCCCCCCCCCCCCCCCAAAAAAAACTTCCACACACCAGCAGAGAGGACGGCGCACACACAACACAACACACACACCTGCGCTGTTGTTTGTGTGTGTTTGACAAATGTTGTCTGTTCAACGCAGCCAAACCGTCCAACACATTAACTGACGTCACCTGACCTCCCCGTCCCTCCCTGAACCCCCCCATCTTTTCCCATTATAATGCAGGCTTTGTGTGTGCGTGTGCGTCTCTGGCTCAAATGACATGTAATGTTTCGTCGACGTGCCTCAATGTCGATTATGCAATTTTCCCTCCAAAGTGAAACATCATCTGCTCACTGCTGTGGTTGCCCAATCTGCATGCGCAACTAAATCTGACAACTAGCTGACAAAAAAAAAAAAGCCAGTTTCACTTAGCAACATGTAATTTGGAAGACATGTCTGTCATAAGCAGACCCGCAAAAAAAAGTCTCGACATCATGCCCAAAAAAGACACACGGCGTCTGCTATTTTTGTTAAGAGGCCATTTCACAATCAATTTGCTCATCTGGGGGTCCCTTTGAATTTTGTGGAAATTCAGCCCTCGAAGCCACTTTCACTTCTACCATCAAATTTGGTCGACATGTGTATCATGAGTAGGCGTGCAAAAAAAGCCTCAAGAAGGCATGGCCAAAAAGAGACAGGGAGCCTGTTGTTTTGCTTTGAAGAGGCCATTTTGAGGTCATTTTGTTGTCAAATCAGCCCCTGAAGCTACTTTTCCGTTCGGAACGTGAAATTTGGTAGGCAAGTGTATCATGAGTAGACCAAACAAAAAAAGCCTCAAGAAGCCATGCCTGAAAAGACAAAGAGACACAAACAGACATTTGGCTCAGTTATGGGGGGGTGTGGGGGGGGTTGCTTTGTAGTTTGGGGAAAAAGCCAGTTTCACTTAACATGAAATTTGGCAATCAGGGTTAGATCCACCCCACAAAACAAAAAGTCAAAACCAAAAAGACATAAACATAATTTGTACTTCAAAGGCGGACTACTCATGGAGATTTTGTCCAATAGCATCCACCAATGCTTAATTAACCGTGGCGATTTATTTTATTTTTTTTTCCGATTTTGTTGCGAGTGCCTTTTGGGTAACCACACGGCAATTTAGGCTAAAGTTGACTGCTAAACAGGATGCAGTTTTGTGAACTGTTCGTGTGCGCGTGTGCCTCAGTGCACTTGATGCTCTCATTGCTCGGTGGGCAGTTCCACAAAAAAATAGTCTTAGATTTAGCCCCCCCCCCCCCTCTAAATTCCCCGCCTCTTTGAGACATGTGCAAAGCTTTACCGTTTTCTACCCAGCGACCAAGTTAATGTAAAGAGCGCTGACGACCAAGTTCTATTTAGCGACATGTCGCGAATCTCCAACGAAAAGCACTTAACTCACAAGCACTTTGGACGCGCGCGAGCGTCTCGACAAAGACGAAGAAACAAACGGAAAAAAAATCGTGACGAGGCAAATGTGATTTGCATGTTTTGGGGGATTTTGACTTTGAAAGAAAGTTTACAATTTTAAAGGAGTGCAATAGGAAAGCAAGTCTTTTTTTCTAAGAAGCACGAATAATCCGGCGAGGGATTGTGATCCGCCCACCTGAGAGCAGCAAGGCCACGCCCACACGCACACGCAAATACACACAGACACACACACAAAACACTTTTTGTGACTGGGTAACGAAAGCTGTTGAAGGATTCTCTCAGGTAAAAGAACATTTTTTTAAATAAATGATGATGAAACTTAGATGGACACAAACGTTTATTTTGTTTGTCTTCATTCCGATGTGCCGTCGATCATTTGCATTGCTCCTTCCTACCGCCCCCTAGTGTCGGGGTGTCAAACATCATGTCCGTCATAAATGTCCTGTTTTTGTTTATGTGCTTTATTCCATTTTACCCCCACTGTGAATACATTTTATGTTGCAGCCTTATTGTAAAATAGAATTTATTTGTTTGTTTTTGTGTGTAGAACTTGGAGTACTTATGAATTTATTCCATTCTGAAATGAGGCTGTAACATAAAATGTGGAATCATGGCGGTTAATGCTCTCCGGAAGCACATGTTTAATTTTGAAAAATGACTACATGCCACCTTAAACACTTCAAACTAATCCTTTTTTTTTTTATGATCGTGATTCACCGTGGGGTTTTCATATTGATCGTCCGTGTTGCTAATCTTTTTCTTCGCTGTCGAGTATGAGATATTATTCCCACAAGCCATGAATCATCAGTCTTGATTTTTTTTTTCTTTTTTTTTCACTTGTTACACCAGCCTGCTTTTCTGCGTGTGTGACGTCTTTGTAATTGTGTTTGTGTGCACGTCTGGCGATGCCCAAACCCCCCACCCCCCCACCCCCCGCCATCACCCTCCTCAAAGCACCTTTTGAGGCCCGTCTCAAGTGTGCCCCACTTTGGAGGAATGTACCTAATCGTGTGTCCGCTGTGATTCCGGCCAGGCTCGTGAATGATTTTCTCAAGTTCCGAGCAGGTGTCGATGTCGCCAGCGCGGGTGTTTTTTCAGATTTAAGCTTGTCGCCGAGGAGATTAGAAGCACGCAGGAGATGAAGCGACGTCTGCATGACGTCGTCAGGTGCCAAATAATGATAGCGTAGATTTATAGGCGGTCTTTCGCGGGACTCAAGGACATCAACTCGTGGTTGTTGATGATACTGTTGAGTGCGTTGGCCTGACGGAAGGTGACAGTCGGGAGGGGGGGTTAACCTCTTAAAATGATGCGGCAAAAGGCTGCGTTCAGGAAGCCATTTCTTTGAAGGGAACTTCATATCTTGTGAAACTGTTGTTCATCAGTCTGGCCAACGTCTTCAAATAATCCGAATTTGACGATATTCACGTATGATATTAACAGTCGTAGTTATTTTTTTTTAATTCATGTATTGTGATGATTTTATTGGACCGCGATTTACAGCTCACAACCCCCCAGAGCCATTTCGAAAACTAGTGAATTTTTACTTTTAGGACAGGTAGTTTTCAACAAAAAAAACAACAACTAAACAACAGAGAGCACTTAAAGGAGCGGCTGGGAATGAGACAGCTCAGAATGTACACAAATGAGAGTATGACCTGGAGATGCTTTATAGTCTGCTATACATATGCAAATGTTTGTCAGGTGGGAAAAAAATATTTAACGGCTGCTCAGGTTGAAAAAGACGGGCCTCAAAGTGTGCTTTGAGGAACACCCCCTTAACCTAACCCCCCTCCCTGCCTCCCACCCTCCATTTCTCTTGTGTCCCGCCTAACGACGACATCCGCCACACACGTCCGTCCTCAGTCGTATGCAAAGCCGGCAGCCCCAACTGAAGGGACGACAAGCGCAAACAAACACTCTGTAGCAGGTCCGTGCCGCCTCACACGACACCAGCAAAGTCCAAACACCTCTCTTGACCTCACGTCCACCCGCGACGTCTTCTTCTTCTTCTTCTTCTTCTTCTTGTTCGCTTGCTTACGCCGTTGGCCACGCGGGAAAAGACGACGCTCGCGTGCTCGTCTTCGATGTTTGTGTGTCGCACTAACGTTGTACTCAAATGTGTGTCCGCTGTTTGCATTCGAGAAAAAAAAAAAAAAAAGACGCCGGCTCCAATGTGCGCTCTGCAACGCGAACACTGCTGTGTTTAAACGGATTTCAAACGCGCTGAACTCCTCATTTGCAGATGTCAAAGCGCTCCTTTGGGAAGTTCTCCTTTCCCCCCCACCCCTTTGGGTTTTTTTTTTTCACACAAACCACCTCGCAGAGATGCTCTCCAATCCGTCCCAAAGGCGTCAGTGCGACCACGGCCTGGCCCTGCACGCACTCAGGGAGGTTAGACGGAAGGTGCCAAAGACCGTCAAGTGTGTCAGCAGGCAGATGTTCTCAGATTACATACGAATAGAAATAAAAAAAAAAAAGGACCCTAAAAAAACAAGTCTTCTCCTCTTGGATCCACTGCAAAGGCTCCAAGAAGATAAACTGTGTGTGGTCCAGGAGGTTTTCGTGTAGTTGGCATCCCGGGGGAAAGCTCCAAAATTGGAGGCAGGACAGTAGAAAAGTGGTTCATTTTGAACTTTCACACAAAACCCAGCAAAAGGTGGATACTGCCATGTCCATGTGCAAGTTAGTCTGTGTGGGAAAACAAATCTAGTTAATATTCTGGGAGAAATCCTTCAAACTGGCCCATCAAGAGACAGAACAGTTGAAAAGTTGTTCACTTTTCACACAGAACCCAGCAAAAGCAGGATTTTGCCATGTTTCTGTGCAAGCACTGCAGCATTGCATCCAACAATCTGGTGCAAACATCTGCCTAGTGTGCGGAAAATACATTTGGTGCCGCGGGAGAAATTGGTGCATCAGGATGTAACAGATAAGCCACATTTCAAACAAAACCCAGCGAAGCAGGACGTTGCTGTGACTTGTGTGCAAGGTCATACAATGGTACAGCAATATCCCACAATCAGATAATTCAACATTTGGAAAATAATTGTCCTATCTGAGCCTGGATTTTTTTTTTTTTTCCACCTTGACTTTCACACGGAACACAGCGAAGCAGCCTGTTGCGGCTTCTTTCACACGGCACATCCAAAAATCGTCTTATCTCGCTTCAACGGCGGCACATGCTGGTCACAAGGGTGCACCGAGTCCATGTGGACACAATTAGTCTTTCAGGAATTGACAAAAAAAACCTCTGCAACTTTTCTTTGAAGCGCCAGCCAGTTGGGTGCCAACACGCATTTTTTTTAATTTTATTTTTTTTATTTTTTATTTTTTTAAATAAGTTGGGGCCCAAGCACAGGAGCAAATAAACAAAAACAAAACGCGCAGGAAAACCGGCCGCCGATCTACTGTGATGTCCTCATGTAAACAACAAAAAACACGCTGGACCCTTGCCCACCTGCACCTGACCACCACACACACATAAACACCCCCCCCCCCCCTTGTAAGGGGGCGGGGTCAGGTGTGTGTGGTGGTCCGCGTGTGACAATCAGCGTGTTTGTGTGTAAAATGTCCATGTGTTTTGTTTTTTTTGTTTGTTTTTTAAAAAAAAAAAGCTTTTATTTGTGGGTCAGGATTTTCAAAGGAAGATATTTTTCTGGTAATTGTGGCTGGTCTATTTGAATGATATATTTATGTAATAAATATGTGACTTAAGTGGCTTCTCAGCGCCTCTCTGGTCTGTTGCGTTTGTTTTGTTTGCAATGATACACTAATAAATTGAACCTCAAACATCACAGCTTTGACAATTGCTTTCTGTGGACCTAAACCCGATAGAGAGCGCAGATCTCCTCTTAAGAGGAGACTTGCGCTACTGAATCGCTCTCACATGGTTATGTGAGGAAACGAAAGCTAACGAAATAATGACAAGTAAAATTGAAAAAACATTGTTGTCGACAATTTTTTTTTTTTTTTAATCGGTATTGGGGTGCATCTGTACAGAAGAACGAAGGAATTCTCTAGTGATTTGTTTTTTTCTCACTAGCACACACTACTGAGCTGCTCTCACACTCACGCTACTGATTTTTCTAAAATGCTCTCACACACTACCGATTTGATTCCCCCTAGCCTGCTCCCATCTGCGATGGAGAAACTAGATGCATGGATGGGCGTTGAACTCAGTGTATAGTTGTGGGAATGTTGTTGTCAAGTGAAGTGGGCCATGTGGAGGGTGGTTGGTGGGGGGGGGGATCGTTAGAGGGAGGGGCGTGAAGGATGGGTGGGGGCTGTCGTGGGGGACGTGAGCTCACTCGGGCAGCTTTCCTCTCTGCCAATCCGTGCGTTTGCTCTGGTTCTGGCCCCGCCCTCTGGACACGCCCTTTTGTGTACCCCCCCCCCCCCCTCCTCCCCCCCTTCTTTCCCAGCACACACATTTCACGCTCCCTGCTCGGTCGTTGCGGGAATTTTCCACTGGGCCGAAAGGGAAGGCGGGCAGCCAGCTGCGCTTCCCAGTGGGCACCACACTTTTGTTGTCTTGTTTGTTGGGCTTATTTCATCTCTCTGGACGCAAGTGTTAAAACCCATGCGCACTCCTCTCCCACATGACTTTTTCCACTCGCTCGTCCGCGCCGTCCAATAATGCATGAGCACGCCATGTGCATGTGAGGCCTGCGCTTATGTAAGACGCCCCCCCCCCCCTCCCCCTCCTGCCCCGGTGCACATACGTGCGCCCGCAAATCAGGTCAGGCGAGGACGACGCGCCCAGACAGCTCAACCGCGAAGTACACTTCAGTACAGTATAGTACAAAGTGTTTACTCAAATGCTCTCACACGCACTACTGAAACACTCATGCACAAACTATGTTTGTTTTTGTTTTTTTTTCCGTTTTTTTTTGCCAACACATTAGCAAAATGGACTCACATTAGCTACTGATTTTTTGGGGGGAGATGCACACGCTACAGAATTACTGAATTTGCTGAATTAGCTACTGAACTGCTCTCACACATACAACTGAAATGCTCACACGCAATTCTGGAACACTCACAAACACTCCCCCCCCAAGCTACTGAAACACTCTTACACACTATCCATTTTTTGCACTACTAAAACGAACTCACACATACTGAAAAACTCTCACTTACACTATGGAATTATTATGCTCACACAATGCTACTGAAAAACATGAACACGTTTTTTTGGGAACATTTTTTGTTCAGATGCTCTCTCATTCACACATTATACGAAGGTGCACTCACTGTGTACACAATACTGATCTTTTTTCGCTCACATTCACGACTAAAACACTCATACATACCAGTGAAACACTCTCTCACACTACTGACATTTACAAGCAGTAAACATGGCCCGTTTGGGTACATAAACACAATTGGATTCAAAAAAATGATTTTATCGATACAAAGGCAACGTTGTTTTCAGGGCTGCTTAGTAAATAACCATTGGAGCTTTTCACACACGCTTCTTCTCTGAAAAAAAAAAAAAAAAAAAACCAGCATATGTTTGTTGACAGGCTCTGAGCTAGCTATCAAGCACATCTTTGGCTGCGGGTACAACAATGAATTTCACACGCAGCGCATGGCGCAGGGAGGCATATTTGGGAAGGTGCCCTGTGTTTGAAGAGCTTATGCGAGACTTGTGAGGAATGAAAACGTCTTTGTGCTGGAAGCTTCTCAGGCAATAACACACACAGGAAGGCATCAAAGTAGTGTCGGCGGGAACAAAAGGTAACGCTATCAACCAAGAAAGTGCTTCCTGACGCCTCTTTTAAAGGCGTTTGTGATTACTTTCAACCAGTCGGCATGTATTGCTCCCCGCTATGTGGCTGCACTTTCTGACAAAGTGCTGCCTGACTCCCATATCACTCACCAGGCCAGGGCCCGCATTTTAAAGCCACACACGCTCAAAATCACAGACACTATGGTGTAGAAAGTGAGCACGATGACCCCAAGTGGTCAAAAATAATACCATATACCTATTTTGTATTAGTATTGTGCATATTTAGATTACTTTATTTGAAGCATTTATTTTTCGGCTAGTACAGCTGTACCGTATAGTGAGTCATCTGGGACAGGCTCCACCTCCCCCATGACCCTAATGAGGACAAATGTGACAGGAAATGGATGAAAAGACTTCTAATTTATATCTTCAAAGCTATGAAAACTGCTAATGTTCGGAGTATAAAACATGACGTTGTTCAAGGAAAAGTTATCTGATTAAGATGCTTATCATCATGTGTTGCATTGGAATTGTTGTCATGCTACAGGCCATCAAAGTACAGTCAGGAAGTTGTTAATGTGACATTTTAGACGTAGTATGTCCAACGCACCATAACAGCGTTTAATAAGTAGCACTACAGCAGTGGGAATGTGAGCATTAGTTTCGCGTCCACATGACAGAAGAGGGTGCAACAAGTGTAATCTCAGGACAAACTAAAAGGAGATGGATGACCGGCAAGGACGGTCGCAATCCATCACGTCACGGACACAGTTGCATTTATTAGTCAAGTGCATGTGCGGTGCATCATAGCGGCCCGCTGTGACATTCTCTCACTGTCTGCAGATACAAAGTGAGATCAAGTCATGGAGCTCAAGATTGCACGGACCCGATTCATTGCTCACAGTCAGACTTGGATTGTTGTGTTTGATCGTTTCCTCTCTGCGCGTACGCTTCATTTCCTCTACTGGCAGCACAATGGAGGGACATAATTCAAGTCTGTGCAGCCTTTACATGACAACAAACACTAACGTGCAGCCATATTGTTTGCACGAGCCCCAATTAAGATTGCGCACTTAAACTTTGATTGTCCTCTGAAAAATCCATATGGAGGTGGTTATTACGTTGCCCAGTGGGGCAAAAGTGCAGAATGGCCTGCTCACATAAACGTTTTCAGAAATAGGCAGATAACTACGGTAAATAAGATTTACTGGGATGTTTAATTGGCACTTGATGAGTGGCCAGACCATCCCCAGACACAACTATTACAAGCCAATTTTCCATAATTTACTTAAACTTGAGATGGAAAAAATGACCAACCAGGTGTGAACTGGACGTAATTATCTTTTTATTATTATTGAGAGAACTATTAATTTAAATGTTTCGCGTAGTGCGAAAAAAATAAAATTTGTACTGTACTCATAAAAGCATTTTATCGAAGGTTCTTCGGAAGCAGTGAGGGCGCCATCTTGTGGATAAAACCTAAGTCCGTTTGTCCAAAAGATGGCGCTCTTACGTATTTCCGTCTACGCCGGAAGCGGAAGTAATTCCCCGTAGGCTGTGATGTGCTAGCATGTGTCGCTAGCTTCTGTTGCGATCTAGCGAGAAAACAAGAACCGAGCAAAGATGGCAGACGTCGACGTGGACGAGCTCTCTCAGCTCGAGTTTTTATCTTTGGTGTCCAAAGTGTGCACGGAGCTCGACAACCATCTTGGAATCAGCGATAAAGATTTAGGTTTGACCACCACACCGAAGACTCGAGCTAGCTCGCTATAGCTAATGTGGCTCCAGCTAATATTGACTTGTTTTGTATCGTTGTGTTGCATGTTCAATTTCGGGTTCAGTAATCCCTTTTGTGTGCGACTTTCTTGCGATGGTAAGTTGATCAAATGTTTTCTTGCTTGTGTTCCAGCTGAATTCGTCATTAGTCTCGCGGAAAAAGAACCCACCTTTGACGGTTTTAAAGCTATCCTGTTAGAAAATGGAGCCGAATTCACAGTAAGTTCGTCTTATCAAATTTGTCACACGACATGACAAATCTGTTGATTGTGATATTTGTGTTGACCTTATGCTGTCATGATAGGACTCCCTCATTGGCAACTTGCTCAGGCTTATTCAGACCATGAGACCTCCGTCCAAATCGTCCACAAGTAAAGGTGATTTATCATTTAGCTCCTCATAATTCTTGTCACGTTGGTTAAATTCATATTTACGTTTGCTTAAGTGGTTGAAAATAGTAATAAGAATCTTTTTTTATCATCATGTAGCATTGTCTCTTGTGTTGGTTGCTCTTTGACATGGCAGTAGAAATATAGTCATGAAAAATGAAACACTTAATGTTGTCATCACAGCCTCTGAAGTTCAGAAGCCAAAGTCAGAGAAGGAAAGGCTGAAGGAGCTGTTCCCTGCGCTTTGCAGACCAAATGAAGCGCCACCGGTATGAGCTTGACAACACGACTTACCCACTGATCACGTGACGTGTGAACCTCGAGCACAGAGCGTTTGTGCCTTCCTCAGAACCTCCTGGACGAAGAGGACGTGAAGGTCGCGGCCGACGCCATGAAGGAGCTGGAGATGTTCATGCCCAGCGTCAGCGGCACCGATACCAAAAGCGATCGGAGCCGCACGGAGAAGAGCAGACGCCGCAGTCGGAGCAGAAGCCGGGACCGACACAGACACCGGGACAGGGACCGCAGGAGGCGTCACCACTCCCGTTCGCGCTCCAGGTCCAGATCCCGCTCCAGAGACCGCGATCGCCGCAGTGACCGCGAGCGCTCCAGGCGACGAGAGCGGTCTTCCCGCTGGAGCGAGCGCTCGCCC
Organism: Filicampus tigris; assembly: GCF_054856515.1. Classification (NCBI taxonomy): domain Eukaryota; kingdom Metazoa; phylum Chordata; class Actinopteri; order Syngnathiformes; family Syngnathidae; genus Filicampus; species Filicampus tigris. The sequence continues at coordinate 2,495,295 of NC_141235.1, read as the reverse complement.
AGCCCCCGCCGAGATCAAGACCGAGACTGGAAGGACAAACACGTGGACCGCCCGCCCCCGGAGGAGCCCTCTGTGGGTGACATCTACAACGGAAAAGTCACCAGCATCATGCAGTTTGGATGCTTTGTGCAACTGGAGGGCCTCAGGTCTGTACTGCATTGCCAATCGCTGTGCTTAGCACGGAAGCAGTGGCGGTCTTTGCCCCTTAAAGAAACAGTCCCCTCGCTAATATAGTTGAAGTTACATCAGCCAGCTCTACTGATTCTGAAAGGCCTGAGCAGATTTGATTGACAGGGCAACACAGAGGCTGACATCTGATTGGACAAAAAAAATGTAACATCCACATTAGCCGATGGAAAATGCTACAAATTACCCTTTTGATCTTTTTTTTTTTTTCAAATGTAAAGTACATTATAAACCAAATGTATGCTGCTCTCCTCCTGCAGGAAACGATGGGAAGGTTTGGTGCACATTTCGGAGCTGAGGCGAGAAGGCCGAGTGGCCAACGTGGCCGACGTGGTCAGCAAAGGGCAAAGAGTCAAGATCAAAGTCCTCTCCTTCACGGGCTCCAAAACCAGCCTCAGCATGAAAGTGAGCGAGGGAGCCTCGTCGTGACGCGCGGGGAAGTCTCGCCACTCGTCGTCACTGTCCGTCTTGCGTCTTTGCAGGATGTGGATCAGGAGACGGGCGAGGACCTGAACCCCAACAGGAGGAGGAACGTGGGCCCCGACGGCAGCGAGGAGGTGAACATGAGGAACCCCGACGGGCCCAGCAACCTCAACCTGGGCCCCGCCCGTGAACTGGAGCAGGACGACACGCTGGAGAGGAAGAGGCTCACCAAGATATCCGATCCAGAAAAATGGGAGATCAAGCAGGTTGGTTGAAACATGTGGAATACATTGCAGTCGGATACATATCAAAAGAATTGGATTGCAAAATATTTGAGTCAAGAAAAAATGCCCTGAAAGTGCAAGGATGGGCTTTAATGAATATTTTATTTAAAATTTTTTTTTAAATAACAGTCACTGCTGCTGTCTATAATTAAGACTGATTATTCCCTCAGATGATCGCCGCCAACGTTTTATCCAAGGAGGAATTCCCAGACTTTGATGACGAGACGGGGATCCTTCCCAAAGTCGACGACGAAGAAGGTAGCAAAGCGTCTCGTGGTCCGCTCAGAAACCGCATGAAGACGTTGCGCTCACTCGATCTCGCGTCTCACTTTGCCAGATGAAGACTTGGAAATCGAGCTGGTGGAAGAGGAGCCGCCGTTCCTGAGGGGACACACCAAACAGAGCATGGACATGAGCCCCGTCAAGATTGTCAAGGTGCCGCAACTAGCGTTACGGCACTCACGCGCTCTTGTTATATAAAGCGGGCCAGCCGGGTTTATCACTTAATCAAAAAAAAATATTTGACGTATTTATATGTGTGTGTCAGGACAGTTAAAAAAAATTCAAATCAAAATTAAAATTTTGCCACCAAAGTAATTCTTGATAAGCAGTTCGACAACAACTTTGTTCTGGGCTTGGAACGGATTGTTTTTATTTCTATTCATTTTAATGGGAAAATTTGCTTTGGTTGCAAGTTGCGGAATGAATTTGTGAGCCGAGGTTCCACCACACTTAAATCGGTGAATTTTTCAAATGTCAATTCATTATCATCTCCTGCATGTTTTAAAAACAAGTCAACTTTTTATTTGAAAAAAAAAAAGAAAGTACTTTTATTTTCCCACAGAGGGAAGCTTTCCAGTCTTTCAGGTGAAGCCGCGGGTGTGCTAACGTGTGTGTGTGTGTGTGGGCGCGCGCGCGCAGAACCCCGACGGCTCGCTGTCGCAGGCGGCCATGATGCAGAGCGCTCTGGCCAAGGAGCGGCGGGAGCTGAAGCAAGCGGCGCGCGAGGCCGAGATGGACTCCATCCCCATGGGCCTCAACAAACACTGGGTGGACCCGCTGCCCGACGGTAAGTGCCGCCCGCTTCATAGACGCGCATCGATGCAGACGCGGCGGATGCATTATTACGAGCGGCGCGGCGGTGGCGATCTGCCGATGTCAGCTGCGGTTTCCAGGACGCGATACGCCTCGAGCGCCATTCCGATCATCACAAGGACATTTGATTTTGCCTTTAGTCGAGAGGGTCGTAAACACAACAGTCGCAATTCCTACTTTGCCGGTCTCCCGCCGCTTATGGAAAAATCCTGCGTCCCAGCCGACGGCAGGCAGATAGCGGCCAACATGCGCGGCATCGGCATGATGCCCAACGACATCCCCGAATGGAAGAAGCACGCCTTCGGCGGCAACAAGGCGTCGTACGGAAAGAAGACGCAGCTCTCCATCCTGGAGCAGAGGGAGAGTTTGCCCATCTACAAGCTGAAGGAGCAACTCATCCAGGTAGGCTCGTCCGTCGCGCTCAAGTCGCGCCCCTCGCCCGGACCGGCTTGCCGAGCTCCCGTCCCGTCGTCCCCTCGCCGCAGGCCGTCCACGACAACCAGATCCTGATCGTCATCGGCGAGACCGGCTCGGGGAAGACCACGCAGATCACGCAGTACCTGGCCGAGGCCGGCTACACCACGCGGGGGAAGATCGGCTGCACGCAGCCCCGCCGCGTGGCCGCCATGTCCGTCGCCAAGCGGGTCTCCGAGGAGTACGGCTGCTGTCTCGGACAAGAGGTGCGCGTGGCGCTTTCTTCTTCAGCGGGCACGTCCGACTTCCCGTTTTGGGGTCCTTCTGGAAATGCGTGTTTTTTTTTTTTTTTTGCTTCTCCCTCCGCAGGTGGGCTACACCATCCGCTTCGAGGACTGCACCAGCCCCGAGACGGTGATCAAGTACATGACGGACGGCATGCTGCTCAGGGAGTGTCTGATTGACTCGGAGCTGGGCCAGTACGCCATCATCATGCTGGACGAAGCCCACGAGAGGACCATCCATACCGACGTCCTCTTTGGGCTGCTCAAGAAGGTTCGCCGCGCGCCGATTTGTTTTTTTGGACAGCATCTTTTCATCTACATATCGTCCAAATTGATTTTTTACTTGGGCGCCAATGCTAACGGGCTAAAAAAAAAAAAGGCGATGTTGGATATATCAGCCCAAATTGATATGCTGTCTGATCATCTCTGCATTGCTCAAATGATGCTTTAAGAAATAGACATGAAAGTTTCGGCTTTATGTGCTTTTCTTGCATTATCGCGCAGTTATTTTTTTTCGTCCTTTTTTTTTTTGCCGCTCTTTTTAAAAATGTCATTTTGTTGGCAGACTGTGCAGAAGCGCACGGACATGAAGCTGATCGTGACGTCGGCCACGCTGGACGCCGTCAAATTCTCGCAGTACTTCTACGAGGCGCCCATCTTCACCATCCCCGGCAGGACGTACCCGGTGGAGGTGCTCTACACCAAAGAACCCGAGACCGACTACCTGGACGCCAGCCTCATCACCGTCATGCAGATCCACCTGACCGAGCCCCCTGGTACGTAGCGCTCCGCCCAGTCTGCCCCCGCCCAATCGGCAACATCGTGACGTCGTCCTCGTCCTCCTTCAGGTGACATCCTGGTCTTTCTGACGGGTCAAGAAGAGATCGACACCGCCTGCGAGATCCTCTACGAGCGCATGAAGTCTCTGGGCCCCGACGTTCCCGAGCTCATCATTCTGCCGGTTTATTCCGCGCTGCCGAGCGAGATGCAGACCAGGATCTTTGACCCGGCGCCGCCAGGCAGCAGAAAAGTACGTTCGCGAATCGACTCAGGCGCCCACTTGATTAGGTACAGATTTATTAGCTTGCAGTGGCTAGCCTAGACCAAAATTCTACTCTAGTACTGTTATTTTTGAATAAAGTGTAAGAGCAACAGTATAAAGTAGTCCTCCAAATAATTACTTGAGGAAGAGTAAGTCAATCCTGTATGAAAAAATAATTTGAATACTGAGTAAGTAGTTTTTAATCAGAGCATGGTCTAAATCTAAAATATGAATATGCTAATTCGCACCGTCAAAAAGTACAAATAATTACTTGATTAAAAACGACTCAAGTACCTAGCGACTCGAGCAGCTTTTTTGTTTTTTCAAATCAGAGCACGAAGGTCCACTAGGTGTGTGCAAATTGGCCACGCGCCATGTAAATGAGTCGCTGCTCTGAAAGTCCGCAAGGCTTTTCCAAACAGCCCACTTTGTGTTTGTTCCCGTCAGGTGGTCATAGCAACCAACATCGCCGAGACGTCGCTGACCATCGACGGCATCTACTACGTGGTGGACCCCGGCTTCGTCAAGCAGAAAGTCTACAACTCCAAGACGGGCATCGACCAGCTGGTGGTGACGCCCATCTCGCAGGTAGCTCGTCGCCGCCGCCGCCGCCGCCGCTTCGCTACTCCCTGCCCGCCGCGCTCGTGGTTCCAACGCCTTTGAACTGGCACAGGCTCAAGCCAAGCAGAGGGCAGGCCGCGCCGGCCGCACGGGTCCCGGCAAGTGTTACCGCCTCTACACGGAGCGAGCGTACAGAGACGAGATGTTGACCACCAACGTGCCCGAGATCCAGCGGACCAACCTGGCCAGCACGGTGCTCTCGCTCAAGGTACGCGCCCACCGCACACGCGTGACGTCGCGTCGGCGTCGCCCACCTGCGCCGTGAACACCTTTCGCGCCCTCTCCGGCAGGCCATGGGCATCAACGACCTGCTCTCCTTCGACTTCATGGACGCGCCCCCCATGGAGACGCTGATCACGGCCATGGAGCAGCTGTACACTTTGGGGGCGCTGGACGACGAGGGGCTGCTCACGCGGCTCGGGCGGAGGGTGAGGAACAGCGCCGGCCGCATTCCTTTGACTGGGTGTTCTCAAAAAGTCCTGACGCGCGCTGCGCTCTCGCCCAGATGGCCGAGTTCCCTCTGGAGCCGATGTTGTGCAAGATGCTGATCATGTCCGTGCATCTGGGCTGCAGCGAGGAGATGCTCACCATCGTGTCCATGTTGTCCGTGCAGAACGTCTTCTACAGGCCCAAGGTCAGACACCAGACACATTTGTTTTTTTCTTTTTTTTTTTTTTTTTGAAGACTTCATCATGAACATTTTTTTTTTTCCTTTTTTTTTTATGTCACAGGACAAGCAGGCCTTGGCGGACCAGAAGAAGGCCAAGTTCCACCAGCCCGAGGGCGACCATCTCACCCTGCTGGCCGTCTACAACTCGTGGAAGAACAACAAGTTCTCCAACCCTTGGTGCTACGAGAACTTCATCCAGGCTCGCTCGCTGCGGAGAGCGCAGGACATCCGCAAGCAGATGTTGGGCATCATGGACCGGTACCTGTCGTTACACGCGAGCACGCGCCCCCGAAGATTGGTCAAATGATGGTGAACGTCTGACGCGCTGCTTCTCAGACACAAGTTGGACGTGGTGTCTTGCGGCAAGGCCACCGTGCGGGTCCAGAAGGCCATCTGCAGCGGCTTCTTCCGCAACGCCGCCAAGAAGGACCCTCAGGAGGGCTACAGGACGCTCATAGACCAGCAGGTGGTCTACATCCACCCTTCCAGTGCTTTGTTCAACCGACAGCCCGAATGGTAAGGGAGGGGGGAGACATCCAATAAGCATTTTTTTTTTCCTCCTTAAATTATTTGTAAGGTATTTTAACTTGCTGAGATTTTATGACTGGTCAGTTCAGTTTAAAATAAGAATTACCCGAATTCTCAAGTTGTAGGTCATATAACTGCTTGAAGACTATTTTTTTTTAAAGGCTAGCTATATGTTGTTTTAAGATATCTTGCCAAAACACAATTTTCTGTTATTGCGGCATATCAATTTGAATTAAGTTATAAAGTACTCGTTTTGTGACCTAAAAAAACACAGGCGTCTTTAAACTAGACTAGTTGATAAATAAAGTATGGAAATGGGAAAGTTATCGTATGGAAAAATATTTGTTAGCATTTTTATATTTCTTGACATAATAGTATACTAATTCACAATAATGAAGAAAAATGATTGCATGATTGATTTATTTACTATTTAACATCATATTTTTTTGTTTTTATTTTGCAAGAATGATCAGTTTTTTTTTGTTTTTTTTAAACCTTTTTTTTTTTTGTAATAAACATGATTTGCCTTGCTTTAAGATATTTCATCTTTTTTTACGGGTTGAGCGCTTTCCCTTTTCGTCCTCAGGGTAGTCTACCACGAGCTGGTGCTGACCACCAAGGAGTACATGCGCGAGGTGACCACCATCGACCCGCGCTGGCTGGTGGAGTTTGCGCCCGCCTTCTTCAAGGTGTCCGACCCGACGCGCCTCAGCAAGCAGAAGAAGCAGCAGCGCCTGGAGCCGCTTTACAACCGCTACGAGGAGCCCAACGCCTGGAGGATCTCCAGAGCCTTCAGGCGACGCTGACAACTTTTAGCCAGCGTGGTCACTGAGCTGACTTTACATTTAGACTTTGTATTCTTACCTGCAAAAAAATTTTCAAAAAATACGTAACATCTTACCTTCATTATTTTCAACAGTTCATGTTATGCTGTCATATGATGAAGTCGCTCTTCTGTTTGCAAGAAAATGTATATTTATTTGATTTGTCAGTAGTAAAAAACATCCAACACTATCCAAGAATAGTTTTTTTTTTTTTTTTTTTAATGTTCTCATCTGTGAATAGAAATTTGTTACTTGGTCGTCAATGTATAAAACTTTTTATTAAATCCAAAGTGGTCTTAATGTTTATTGTGTGGGTGTGAGGATTGGATGGGACTGGGGACAGTTGTAATTTACAGTGAAACTATGAACTTATAAACAAGTTAATATGTAAATACATGCTATTCAAGGTGTCAAATCAAGTAAACTGTTTAATAGGGAGATAAAAGCACTTTAAAATGCTGGATGAACCTGGAAGCATACTTTCGTTAAACACATTGTGTAATTTCCGTCTTTGAAATGGATTTCGTGTGAAATATAAATGTAGTTTTAAATGTTTTGTGTTCATTATTTTTAGTACATTTCAATATATTTTTCTCGTAGGAATTTCGATACTTTCATGTATTTCATTTCTGGTCAACAGAGGGCGACTTACGTGCAACCACTTGGTTTCGGATAAGCGAAGAAGAAAACTCACTTCCGGGTCGTCACAGACGACTACAGTACAACCAAAATGGCGGCGCTGGACGACCTGAAACGTCTGGAATATTTATCTTTGGTATCCAAAGTGTGCACCGAGTTGGAAAACCATCTTGGAATAAGCGAAAAGGATCTTGGTATGCCCTAATGTGTTTTGTCCGACAATTTACCTGTTAATTCGTTTTTACGTTGAAGGTTTTGCTAACACGTTCTTGCTCGTTAGCTGAATTCATCATCAGCCTCTCAGACAAACATTCAACATTTGTGGAGTTTAAAGCTGCCTTGACACAAAATGGAGCCGATTTCACGGTAGGTTTCGTCATTTCAAGTTTTCGTCATTTCAAGTTTTCAGACTGTTGTTGAATGACTTAATTGTGTTTTTGTTTTTTTCAGGAAACGCTCACTACTAATTTATTTAGGATTATCAAAACCATGCAAGCGTCGACGAGTCAAGGTAGACATTTCTTCTCTCCGTGTGATGTTTTTAACAATGAACAGGTGTTTGAGTATGTTATTTGTTTTCTTATGGCTCACAACAGCACATCAGCAAAAACCCATGAGTAAACAAGACCAGCTGAAAGAGAAATATCCTGCTTTATGTAAACCAGATGATCCCGTGTGGAGGGTACGGCGCTTCATTTCAACATTGTATTTTTACTAAATTCTCAAAACAGATTATAGACATTATTGTTTCCACCGAAAAATAAAATCCATGCCCGGAAATCATGACATCAGTCTCTTGTTGGAAAAATGTTATTGTGTTGTTCCGTTCTTCAGATTACGTCGTGTCAAGTCAGTAAAGAGGATGAGCAAGTTGCCGCAGCAGCCATGAAGGAGCTGGAGATGCTCATGCCTCACTGTGCACCTAGGTGAGTTTAATACATTCACAATAAAAACGCAGAATCACACTTTGGACAGGCACAATCGAGTCAGATCCGGCGCAAAAATACAGTGCACCCCCGTTTACTGCAGGTATACGTTCAAGACCGAACCACAATAGGTGAACATCTGAAATAGTACGAAAAAAAAAATTAAAGTAGTTTTACCCCTCCCACGCGCTTTAAATATTTATCAATTTTCTGTATTATCTGAGGTTTCTAAATGCAACTTTGTCATTCTCTCTCTCTCAGGACAAACACAACATTGCACAGTCCCGGAGAAGGCCGCGCACGTAAGCGCCGTTGCTCCGAGACGAGCGATCGCGACGGCGAGACGAGCGGCAAGCGGCGACGGAAACGACCGTCCCGCTGGAGCGACCGACCGCCGAGCCCGCCCCGAGACGCCACCGGGGACGAGGCGGTCCCGCAGGCCAAGCCCGTCGAGCGGCCTCTGTCCGACGTTCCCGTCTTGGGCGACATCTACTGCGGGAAAGTGTCGAGCGTGATGCAGTTTGGATGCTTCGTGCAGCTCGAAGGCCTTAGGTAGGTCCGATTGTTTGCGGAAAAGTTTTTAATGATCAATTAGTCGACTTCGCACGGTCAGCGTTGTCAATTGTGCTCTCTCATCACTTGTAACTTCAAGTGCTGCTAAGAAACAAAAATGAGCAGAATTATTTTTTCACATCCTCCCAAAAACTGGAGAATTGAAGCAAATTCCAGAATGGGAACAAGAAAATTATTGTGCATAATGTCATTGACATTTTTTTGAGTTTTTAAAAAAAATAGATGAAAATGTATGCAGGAAGCGCTGGGAAGGCCTGGTGCACGTGTCGGAGCTGCGCAAGGAAGGCCGAATAGCAGACGTGTCGACTGTGGTCAGCAGGGGACAAAAAGTCAAGGTCAAAGTGCTGTCCATGACCGGAACAAAGGCCAGCCTCAGCATGAAGGTCGGTGCCGGGAAGAGGAGGAGGAGGAGCCACACAAAAGGAACTTGTGACAGAGCTGGAAACATTGTTATAGGACGTCGACCAGGAAACCGGAGAGGACCTGAACCCCAACCGCAGGAGGAACTTTGAAACGGGCGCGGGTGCCGGGGACGGCGCCCTGAGGAATCCCGACTTTCCCGTGGAGGTCTGCGTGGTGGAGAGTGAGGAGAACCCGAGCGAGCAAAAGAGGATGGCCAAGATCACCGACCTGGAAAAGTGGGAGATCAAACAGGTCAGCAGCCAACAAAGACCAATCGAGAGGATTGCTCCATAAAAATCAATCAAGTCGATTCCTCAGAAACACTCCGACCCCGAACTGTATTCCCTTCCTGATTCAGATGATTGCTGCCAACGTGCTCCCGAAGGAAGAGTACCCGGAGTTTGACGAGGAAACGGGAATCCTTCCCAACTGTGATGATGAGGAAGGTAAGCGTGTTGGTGTTTTTTTTTTTTTTTTTTTGGCGTGGTCACGTGACCGTGTGATGACGTGCCGATCATGCGAGCAGACGTGGACGTGGAGATCGACCTGGTGGAAGAGGAGCCGCCCTTCCTGCGAGGTCAGACCCGTTGGAGCAACAACATGAGTCCCGTCAAGATTGTCAAGGTACGTTAAGATCATCTTTATTTTTAGAGAGCGTTCTCTTTAATGGGGACATTGCAATGTTTGTTTGCAAATGTAGTAGAACCTCATCTTAAATGTTTGTTTGTTTTATTTTTGTTCATTCTTTCATTAATGATAACAAATAACTGTTGTCACTCTGTGTATTTCTGGAACAAATTAATTGGATTTACATTGTTTCCAATGGAAAACATTGCTTCGGTTTTCGTAAAAGAGTCCAACTTTTTGGAACAGATTAATCTTAAAAAAAAAAACATTCTTCTACTGTATTTCTGGTTTGAAAGGCCAAATATTCCTTTTGGATCTCATGCTTGTGCGTACCGAACAAAGTGGGCAACGCTTGTCCATTTTCTCGACTTGCAGAATCCCGACGGCTCGCTGTCGCAGGCGGCCATGATGCAGAGCGCCCTGGCTAAAGAGCGCCGCGAGCTCAAGCAGGCGGCCCGCGCCGACGAGATGGACCGCATCCCCACCGGCCTCCACAAGAACTGGATCGACCCCATGCCGGACTGTAAGCGGCCGCGTCTTGGGAGCGCGCGGCAAGTGAGGGCGAATCCCGGCTCACTCTCGGCTCTCCCGTCGCAGACGACGGCCGGCAGATCGCCGCCAACATGCGCGGCATCGGTGCCCTGCCCGTCAACGTTCCCGAGTGGAAGCGCTACGCCTTCGGGGGGAACCAGGTGTCGTACGGCAGGAAGACGGAGCTGTCCATCATGCAGCAGCGGGAGAGTCTTCCCATCTTCAAGCTCAAGGAGCAGCTGGTTCAGGTCCGCAAAACGCCACTCGCACCATCAGGGAGTGCAAGCCTCCGCCTGCTCATTTTCTTCCCTTGACTTTCCGCAGGCCGTCCACGACAACCAGATCCTGATCGTGGTGGGCGAGACCGGCTCCGGGAAGACCACGCAGATCACGCAGTACCTGGCCGAGGCGGGATACACGGCGCGCGGCAAGATCGGCTGCACGCAGCCCCGCCGCGTGGCCGCCATGTCCGTCGCCAAGAGAGTCTCGGAGGAGTACGGATGTCGGCTGGGCCAGGAGGTGAGAGAAGCTGCCTGACATGTGCACAATGTCCAACAGGTGGCAGCAGAGTTAGTTTACCATTGGATGGCCCCCCAAACAAACCGCTCAAAATGGGTCCAAAGTCGAGCTCACCTCACAGCTGACTTAGGGGGAGAGGACTTTGGCAATAAGTTGTAGAATAATGGAGGAAGACTTCACTAAAATGAAAATGAATTCTGAGATGGCATTCAATCATTTTATTATTTTATTTATGTGATTTTGTTTCATAGACTTTTTTGGTCATAATTAAAAATAGAGCCGGACGATTAAATTGGCTCATATTAGCTCTTTGAAAATGGTAAAACAATTTACTGTTTTTTTTTTTAAATACTAAAGGACAAAATCTTGTAAAACAATCAAATGTCCTATAATTTAAATCTTTATTGTTGTAAGCGTCAAGAGACCCCAAAATTAGTAATTTTATTCATACCTAGTTTTTATTTATTCGGCCGATTCATCGGTTTTCAGAATTAAATTTTGCCAAAATCAGAATCAACATCATCCTCCAAAAAAAATCCGTCTTGGTCGGGCCCTCATCAAAATTGTAAGAACCTCTGAATGCGGCGCCGGGGACTAAAAAGCTTTATTTCACGTCGTCGAACGACGCTTACGTGATTGCGATGATTCTTCAAACCTCGCCGCTTTTCAGGTGGGCTACACGATCCGTTTCGAGGACTGCACCAGCACGGAGACGCAGATCAAGTACATGACTCACGGGATGCTGCAGCGCGAATGTCTGATCGACCCCGACATGAGCCAGTATTCCCTCATCATGCTGGACGAGGCCCACGAGAGGACCATCCACACCGACGTCCTCTTCGGGCTGCTCAAGAAGGTAACCGAGCGAGCCAGCCAGCCAGCCAGCGCGGCGCCGAGCATTCGGACGACAATTGCCAGCGCGCCGCTCTCTCCGCCAGACGGTGCAGAAGCGCAAAGACCTCAAGCTGATCGTGTCGTCGGCCACGCTGGACGCCGTCAAGTTCTCGCAGTACTTCTTCGAGGCGCCCATCTTCACCATCCCGGGGAGGACGTTCCCCGTGGAGATCCTCTACGCCAGGGAGCCCGAGACCGACTACCTGGACGCCGGCCTCATCACCGTCATGCAGATCCACCTGACCGAGCCCCCTGGTACGCTCGATCGCCACCTGCTACCGTGCCGTTTGCATCCATTTTGAAATTTGCTTTTTTTTTTTTTTTTTTTTTTTTCCTGTAATGCCTTTAAATGCCACAAGATGGCGTCCAACCGCTTTGTTTGTACTCTCCCAAAGGCGACATCCTGGTGTTTCTGACCGGGCAGGAGGAGATCGACACGGCCTGCGAAATGCTCTTCGAGCGCATGCGGATGCTGGGCCCCGACGTTCCCCAGCTCATCATCCTTCCCGTTTATTCCGCACTGCCCAGCGAAATGCAGACCAGGATCTTTGAGCCGGCGCCGCTGGGCAGCAGGAAGGTAAACACCGCCGAGCAAAGCTGCGCACTTGACTTTTTTTTTCTTTTTTTCTTTTTTTGCCGCTCCGTCCTGTAAAGCGCTTCCGACCTTACAGCTGATCCACCCTCCGCTGCCGCCCCCCACCCCCCCCCCTCAAAAAAACAACCTCCGTGCACTTTCATGGCGTACGTTGGAAGTTGAACACATCCCGTTTTGCTTGTGATGCCGACCGCCAGGTGATCATCGCCACAAACATCGCCGAGACGTCGCTGACCATCGACGGCATCTACTACGTGGTGGACCCCGGCTTTGTCAAGCAGATTGTTTACAACTCCAAGTCGGGCATCGACCAGCTAGTGGTGACGCCCATCTCGCAGGTTTGTCCTCCCAACATCTACCAAAATTGACCAACAATAAGATGCACCTCCACATAATAACACTCACACACACACACCAAAATCACCCTTACAATTGTATATTGTCAGTCACTTGACATTCACGTGGCATTCTCTTGGTTTGATTAAAATGAAACCAAAGAAAAGACAGTGTCGAGACGCCATCTAGTGGCTGTAAAAGAGAATGACCACCCAGTGATGAGGTGGAGGCCCGAAATATATTTGACATAAATGCTAAGGCCTGCCACCTTAACGTTGGAAGGAAAAGCAATCGTCACATTAGGTGACTCCACAATATGCAAATAGCCGAAGTCATGCTCTTTACATGCGCATAATGATGACCACGCGCGGGGGTGGACCAACGCTAGCGAGCTAATGTGGCTAATTGACCCGCGGCCACGAGCGTCAAACTATTAAAAGGGCTAGCATTCGAGCCGTCTTTTATATGATGCAACCGGCGTGTCGTTCAGGCGCAGGCCAAGCAGCGTTCGGGCCGCGCCGGCCGCACGGGTCCCGGCAAGTGTTACCGCCTCTACACGGAGCGAGCGTACAGAGACGAGATGTTGACCACCAACGTGCCCGAGATCCAGCGGACCAACCTGGCCAGCACGGTGCTCTCGCTCAAGGTTGGTCATTTTACGATGATGTCATGGCGTATTGTCGCCGTCCATTTTTACATTTATTTATTTATTTTTTTACGGGAATGGTGTTTCCATGTTACACACATAGCATTAATGTGAACATTTCAAATGTATTTCCCCAAATTGGACATAAGTGTTTTTCACAGGACAGCGACGATATGTTGGATGAAAAATGATCCTGGATGCATGTCGATATGATATGTGTACGATATTAGAAATGGCATGCTAGGACATCATTTGACGCCAAATCACTTTTAAGAGCAATTTCCATTCAGGCACTTTATTTAACTGGCGCTGAGTATTTTGAAATGTCTCGTCCGGCAGGCCATGGGCATCAACGACCTTCTGGCCTTCGACTTCATGGACGCGCCCCCCATGGAGACGCTGATCACGGCCATGGAGCAGCTGTACGCTTTGGGGGCGCTGGACGACGAGGGGCTGCTCACGCGGCTCGGGCGGAGGGTGAGGAACCGCCGCCGCCGCTTCGATTGCATCGGATTTTCTGCCGCCGGTTGACCCCGCGTTGCCGTCCCGCCCAGATGGCCGAGTTCCCTCTGGAGCCGATGTTGTGCAAGATGCTGATCATGTCCGTGCATCTGGGCTGCAGCGAGGAGATGCTCACCATCGTGTCCATGTTGTCCGTGCAGAACGTCTTCTACAGGCCCAAGGTCAGACACCAGCGCGCCTCCTCCTTCGATTGACGCGTTGCCGTTTGCAGACTTTATCATGATTTTTTTTTTTTTTCTTTGTATATGTCACAGGATAAGCAGATCCAGGCGGACCAGCGGAAGGCCAAGTTCTTCCAGCCCGAGGGCGACCACCTCACCCTGCTGGCCGTCTTCAACTCGTGGAAGAACAACAAGTTCTCCAACCCTTGGTGCTTCGAGAACTTCATCCAGGGCCGCTCGCTCAAGAGAGCGCAGGACATCCGCAAGCAGATGATGAGCATCATGGACCGGTGAGTCGCCCGCTCGCCGAGAGGTGACGCTCAAAACGCGCGCTTCCAACGTTGCGCGTTCGGCAGGCACAAGCTGGACGTGGTGTCTTGCGGCAAGTCCACCATGCGCGTCCAGAAGGCCATCTGCAGCGGTTTCTTCCGCAACGCCGCCAGGAAGCACCCCCAAGACGGCTACCGTACCCTCATCGACCAGCAGGTGGTGTACCTCCACCCGTCCAGCACGCTCTTCAACCGCCAGCCCGAATGGTGAGTTCGCATTCGCCGCGGAATTTTCAATGTTCCTTTTCTACATAAAAAGGGCGATTCTGTACTGACAGAGAGTAAAACCACATTTTCTGCTCTAATAATCCCATTTTTTTTTAACGAGAGTTTTAGTGATTTCAGACGTCTCCATGACCTGTCATAACCTTGCTTAGCATTAGCATGTTAGCGGCAGTCGTGCGCGTGCTGATGGTGGCGTTCTCTCTCTTGAGGCTGGTCTACCACGAGCTGGTGCTGACCACCAAGGAGTACATGCGCGAGGTGACCGCCATCGACCCGCGCTGGCTGGTGGAGTTTGCGCCCGCCTTCTTCAAGGTGTCCGACCCCACGCGCCTCAGCAAGCAGAAGAAGCAGCAGCGCCTGGAGCCGCTCTACAACCGCTACGAGGAGCCCAACGCCTGGAGGATCTCCAGAGCCTTCAGGCGGCGCTGACCGCAGCCACGCGCTGCCGCCAGGTACGATCGGACGCAATCGGATGACGGCGTTTGACCTCGGTTTCGATTCAGCAGACACTTTGAGATTGAGAAACCGGCGTCGGTCTGCTTTCGTGACAGTCAGGCAAGGTTCAGGCGGCGACCGATCACGGCTCGCGCAGCGCCCTATGATGTCAAGAATGAGTCAGGCCGCGTGGTCGTGTATAATTCCGAGTATTTATTAAGCAATCTCTTGATCCGCGGTCGCGTTTCGAGGCGTCGGCGGTGACAGGGTGCCTCGGAAAACAAAACTCCCTCGTGAGATTAATTTAAAACAAAAACATCATAGCTGTATATACAAGTGGAGTTGTGGGAGGGGCGTGTGCAAGAGGTACATGGGGGGGGGGGGCATATGAACTCATTTTGCAGTTGTCGGCAGCCAAAAGTTGCTATTTTGTCAACGAATTTGATAACGTCGCGTACAATTGACAGCTGTCGACTGAAAATGACATCAGGTGTTGAGGGCTCGGGGAACGACCAATCGCGGCTCGGCTTGTAAACTCACCGTGGGCCGCCATTGGTCGTTATCCGAGGTCCCCAACGCGCCTGATGTCGCTTTCAGTTGGCCGTGAGTGACGTCATCAAGTTCGCTGTAGACAAAAAAGTAACGTTGAGCGCCGGCGATTGCAAAATGAATCAAGTCATCCTTTTTTTTTAGGCCGCATCTGGCTGAACGGCAAACGTTTGCAAGTGTGTGCGCACGGCCAACGTTTTCGTCAGGGTTCTTTCCAACGTTACACTTGCAAAGATGCCGGCCAAACACTTAAACATGATTTGAGATCATTGGCCAACGTGTTTGCGACCGAATGAACCCTGAGGAGGGAAAAAAAAAAAAAAAACAACGTTCAATACCGAGATGCGGCCTTCGGGGCTACAGCGAGGGAGGGGTGGGGATGCGTTTTTAGTACATGTAGGCTTTGGAGTAGGGCTGTGCGGCGCGTTCGGCGGCGTTGTAGGGCGGCCCCCCCTCGTCCAGGTGGGACAGCGGCACCGTGTCCTCCTCGTTGACGTAGCGCTCAAACTCGGCCTTCAGGCTGGGCCGCTGATTGTCGGGGAACGCCAGCGAGATGAGCGCCTCGGGCTCGCACACAAACTTGTACACGTAGCGCTCGCCCGCCACCTGAGCGAAAAGACGCACGGCGGGAAATGTTTTGGTGGGTTTTTCATTTAAAAATTTTTTTTTTTTTTTTACCTTTTGCATGATTCCCTTCTCGTAGTAGTAGCGCAGAGAGCGGCTCAGCTTGTCGTAGTTCATGGCGGGACGGTTCTTCTGCATCCCCCACAGTCGGGCCACCTGAGGAGCAGCGTTTTTTTTTGTTTTTTTTTGTGAACATTCGCTACATTCTTACATAACTGGAGAATTTCATTTCTCCAGAAATTGGAACGTTGGCTCAGTAAATTGTTTTTTAGTCTTGCAATAAATACTGTGTTTGGGGAAAAAAAATCTCAAAGCCTCAAATCAGCATTTTGTGTATCGAGCCTTGATATACATTCTGTCTAAAAATGCCTTACTATACATTTCATGGGGAAAAAAAACACAAAAAAAAGACACGATACATCTTTTTGATTTGAAAACGGCTCGAGCGCTGCATCACGTTTGTGTGACGGTTGAGTGCTCTCAGCCTCTAATTGCACTCGTACATTTTTAATGCCTTGTGAAAACATAATGGAAGTGCGCACGTAGCAGTTTGGACGCACCCCAAATGGACGCCCCCCCCCCCCCTTCCCCCTCACAACCACATCGCTAATTCGGACAATTACAAGTAGATCGCACTTTACTTTTTGGTTGTGGTGTTTTTTAAAAAAAATACATTTAAATAAATTTGCTCTGAAAGGCTGTGAAGTGTGAACAGATTCCATATGTCGTCGTCCCCCCCCCCCTTTCATGCGACCAGCCAAGTTGGGCATGACTAGAGCTGCGTAGTGTTATATAGTAAGGCATTTTTCCCCCTACAAAAAAAAGGTGGGTTGAATCAACAAATCGTCGCTGTCCTGTGGGAAAAAAAAAAACAAATTTTTGTTTTTGTTTTTAATTCTCACGTTTATGGGATGTCTGCCTTCAGCTTCAACGTCTGACGACGTATGAACCTACATGACCAATGAAAAAGTGTTTTATGACGTCATGTACTTTAAAACGTATCTCAATTGGATATATATGTTACTACGCAAGACATTTTAAAAATAACTGGTAGTTTCATTGGGGTGGGGAGGTCTTCACATACAATTTGTTTAACGTACTTGTGCTCAGGTCAAGGAAGAGAAGAAGAAAATGGTAGAACAGCGATTTGAAAGGGAAAGTACAGTGCAGTTCAAGCGGAAGAGGGAGGAAGGAAGCCCTTCATCTTGTAGGTCCAATAAGGCACGATGAGCTCACGCGTGTTTTATTTGTTTTCTCTCTTCGTTAGAAAGAGAAGCCGTTTCGGTGGACTCCTCGGCTGGTTGAGGCTCATCTGGCAAGAGAGAGGAGGGCAAACCCAGAGGCCTGGGATGTCAGCATCCAGAAAAGGATGCGAATGAGGGGGCCCATCCTGGGTTGGGAAGACAAAAAGGGAGAGACTGCGCGGAAGGAGGACAAATGACAAATGGGGATGGCGCGTCAGTAAAACATCCTCCCAACTCAAGTGGAGTCAACTAGTTGACTCAAAGAGAGAGGAGATTTTCCAAATATTTCCGGGAGGAAATTGATTGGAAAGAGAGGGACATTTATGTCAAGGCGCTCGTAGAATCGAGGACCGAACAGACGGCGGTCAGGATGATGGAGAAGAGGGGGGGGGGGGGGGGGGGCCTAAGCAGACATCCAAAGAGCGGGACTTTCTGAAGGCCGAAAGTTCCATCACACTGCTGCACAGCTGATGACGCTGAAGTTATCCGAGGTGCTCGCTCTAATCCCAAACCCTTAACCAGGCGAAGTACTTGGACGAGACTTTTTTTTTCACGGACTTCAGCCAAGTAAAACTCTGCCGGTCCATTAGACCAGGAAAAAGCGCTGGTTGGTCCTCCGAGCAATCAGGTATTTGATTGAATTCATTAAGTCTTCCGTGATTGCCTTCACGCCATGCGTTTTGAGCTATTGCATCCAAGCTAATAACTGTGTCATTTTTTTCTTGAAATACACATCACAGAACTGTCCGCTGACCTTTTCCTCTGTCTGTAAGGTACTATATGGATGGACCAATGGGCGACAAACTGTGCCACTCAGGTGACTGGGAACTATATCGATAGCCGTCCGTCTTTAAGAACAAAGGGGAATAGCACAGACTGCACACATTCAAGAAAAAAAAAATTACACAGCTCAAATTCAACCATCTCCAAGAACTGAAGAAAGTTGTTCCCCCCAGATTTTGTCAATGATTTATTGAAAGAAAAAAAAAGTCGTCGTTACTTTGCTCCTTAATTTTACAAGGTATTCATTATTGAATGTATTCCTAATTGATGTCATTAATGTCAATATATTCGTGTTTGGTATTTATTTTTTGATGAATAGTATTTTTTTTTCATTAAATCAATTTGACTCAGTTTTGCCACGACCATCTACTGATGTAAATCTGATTGCAGTACATTTAAAATACTTTAAATAGGTCAGTGAGGAATGTGTAAACAGAGTTCCTTTTAAGACCCTATATGTATCTATTTTCACAAGATTGGGATTTCCTTAACATATACTTTGTGAGTAATAAAGTTTTTTCATCCTCCTGAAAAAAACAGATTTTGGACATTCGTTTTTTTTTTTTTTTTTTCCCCACAGGACAGCGACGAAATAGTTTAGTGTAATAGGGTGAATTGTGAATGTACTTCTTGGTCACTAATTACAGCTTTCCTATTAACCTGGGCTTTGGCGCCATCTTGTGGCTTTGTGCAAAGTGGCCGCATGTACCTCTTCGGGCTCGATGAGCTTGAACTCCATCCCGCGGCCGGTCCAGGCGATGAAGTGCGCGTTGCCGGGATCGTCCAGCAGAGCCACCAGGAACTGCCACAGCTGCAGCGAGCCTCGCCGCTGGTAGGGTGTCCCCTCGCGGAACACGCCGCCGCCGCCGCCCGCTTCCTGCTTCACCTCGCCTGCGGAGACGACGCAACAGGCGCCATGACAATTGAAGTGCCTGATGGAGGACATCTGAAAGTGTGCCTTTTCGTACCACGCTGTGCCCTCTACAGCAGCATATTAAGTACAGTTATGTATTTCTTTCACTTCTATAAATGTTGTCATGTAACAAAACAATTTGGTAAAAGTGGTCATTTCTTTTAGTCTTGCTGTACAGTAATACGTTTTTTCCCCAAAAGTGGTAAGGGTATAGTAAGGCGTTTTTTTTTTTTTTTTTTTTTCCAAAAAATGAGATAAGGGGATAGTTAGGCGTTTTTTTCTGAAAAAAAGTGGTAAGGGTATAGTAAGGCGTTTTTTTTTTTTAAAAAAAGTGGTTAGAGTATAGGAAGGCGTTTTTTTTTTTTTTTTTTTTCCCAAAAAATGAGATAAGGGGATAGTTAGGCGTTTTTTTCTGAAAAAAAGTGGTAAGGGTATAGTAAGGCGTTTTTTTTTTTTAAAAAAAGTGGTTAGAGTATAGGAAGGCGTTTTTTTTTTTTTTTTCCAAAAACGAGATAAGGGTATAGTAAGGCGTTTTTTCTAAAAAAAAAAAAAAAAAGGAAGGGTATAGAAGGCATTTTTTTTTTTTTTTTAAATGAGATAAGGGTATAGTTAGGCGTTTTTTTTCCGAAAAAAAGTGGTAAGGGTATAGTAAGGCGTTTTTTCTAAAAAAAAAAAAAAAAAAGGAAGGGTATAGGAAGGCGTTTTTTTTCTTTTTTTTTTTCCAAAAAATGAGATAAGGGTATAGTTAGGCGTTTTTTTTTTTTTTTCCAAAAACGAGATAAGGGTATAGCAAGGCGTTTTTTCTAAAAAAAAAAAAAAAAAAAGGAAGGGTATAGAAGGCATTTTTTTTTTTTTTTTAAATGAGATAAGGGTATAGTTAGGCGTTTTTTTTCCGAAAAAAAGTGGTAAGGGTATAGTAAGGCGTTTTTTTAAAAAAAAAAAGTGGTTAGAGTATAGGAAGGCGTTTTTTTTTTTTTTTTTTCCCAAAAACGAGATAAGGGTATAGTAAGGCGTTTTTTCTAAAAAAAAAAAAAAAAAGGAAGGGTATAGGAAGGCGTTTTTTTTTCTTTTTTTTTTTCCAAAAAATGAGATAAGGGTAGTTAGGCGTTTTTTTTCCCCCAAAAAGTGGTAAGGGTATAGTAAGGCGTTTTAAAAAAAAAAAAAGTGGTTAGAGTATAGGAAGGCGTTTTTTTTTTTTTTCCCCAAAAACGAGATAAGGGTATAGTAAGGCGTTTTTTCTAAAAAAAAAAAAAGTAAGGGTATAGAAGGCATTTTTTTTTTTTTCCAAAAATGAGATAAGGGTATAGTTAGGCGTTTTTTTTCCGAAAAAAAGTGGTAAGGGTATAGTAAGGCGTTTTTTAAAAAAAAAGTGGTTAGAGTATAGGAAGGCGTTTTTTTTTTTTTTTTCCAAAAACGAGATAAGGGTATAGTAAGGCGTTTTTTCTAAAAAAAAAAAAAAAAAAAAAGTAAGGGTATAGAAGGCATTTTTGTTTTTTTTTTTCAAAAAATGAGATAAGGGTATAGTTAGGCGTTTTTTTTCCGAAAAAAAGTGGTAAGGGTATAGTAAGGCGTTTTTTCTAAAAAAAAAAAAAAAAAGGAAGGCATTTTTTCTTTCTTTTTCCAAAAAATGAGATAAGGGTATAGTTAGGCGTTTTTTTTTCCGAAAAAAAGTGGTAAGGGTATAGTAAGGCGTTTTTTAAAAAAAAAAGTGGTTAGAGTGTAGGATGGCGTTTTTTTTTTTTTTTTTCCAAAAACGAGATAAGGGTATAGTAAGGCGTTTTTTTGGGTTTTTTTCCAAAAACGAGATAAGGGTATAGTAAGGCGTTTTTTCTAAAAAAAAAAAAAAGTAAGTGTATAGAAGGCATTTTTTTTTTTTTTTCCAAAAATGAGATAAGGGTATAGTTAGGCGTTTTTTTTCCGAAAAAAAGTGGTAAGGGTATAGTAAGGCGTTTTTTAAAAAAAAAGTGGTTAGAGTATAGGAAGGCGTTTTTTTTTCCCCAAAAACGAGATAAGGGTATAGTAAGGCGTTTTTTCTAAAAAAAAAAAAAGTAAGGGTATAGAAGGCATTTTTTTTTTTTTTTCCAAAAATGAGATAAGGGTATAGTTAGGCGTTTTTTTTCCGAAAAAAAGTGGTAAGGGTATAGTAAGGCGTTTTTAAAAAAAAAAGTGGTTAGAGTATAGGAAGGCGTTTTTTTTTTTTTTTCCAAAAACGAGATAAGGGTATAGTAAGGCGTTTTTTCTAAAAAAAAAAAAAAAAAAAAAGTAAGGGTATAGAAGGCATTTTTGTTTTTTTTTTTCAAAAAATGAGATAAGGGTATAGTTAGGCGTTTTTTTTCCGAAAAAAAGTGGTAAGGGTATAGTAAGGCGTTTTTTCTAAAAAAAAAAAAAAAAGGAAGGCATTTTTTCTTTCTTTTTCCAAAAAATGAGATAAGGGTATAGTTAGGCGTTTTTTTTCCGAAAAAAAGTGGTAAGGGTATAGTAAGGCGTTTTTTAAAAAAAAAAGTGGTTAGAGTGTAGGATGGCGTTTTTTTTTTTTTTTTTCCAAAAACGAGATAAGGGTATAGTAAGGCGTTTTTTTGGGTTTTTTTCCAAAAACGAGATAAGGGTATAGTAAGGCGTTTTTTCTAAAAAAAAAAAAAGTAAGTGTATAGAAGGCATTTTTTTTTTTTTTTTCCAAAAATGAGATAAGGGTATAGTTAGGCGTTTTTTTTCCGAAAAAAAGTGGTAAGGGTATAGTAAGGCGTTTTTTAAAAAAAAAGTGGTTAGAGTATAGGAAGGCGTTTTTTTTTTTTTTTCCAAAAACGAGATAAGGGTATAGTAAGGCGTTTTTTCTAAAAAAAAAAAAAAAAAAAAAGTAAGGGTATAGAAGGCATTTTTGTTTTTTTTTTTCAAAAAAATGAGATAAGGGTATAGTTAGGCGTTTTTTTTCCGAAAAAAAGTGGTAAGGGTATAGTAAGGCGTTTTTTCTAAAAAAAAAAAAAAAAAGGAAGGCATTTTTTCTTTCTTTTTCCAAAAAATGAGATAAGGGTATAGTTAGGCGTTTTTTTTCCGAAAAAAAGTGGTAAGGGTATAGTAAGGCGTTTTTTAAAAAAAAAAGTGGTTAGAGTGTAGGATGGCGTTTTTTTTTTTTTTTTTCCAAAAACGAGATAAGGGTATAGTAAGGCGTTTTTTTGGGTTTTTTTCCAAAAACGAGATAAGGGTATAGTAAGGCGTTTTTTCTAAAAAAAAAAAAAAAAAAAGGAAGGGTATAGAAGGCATTTTTTTTTTTTTTTTTCAAAAAATGAGATAAGGGTATAGTTAGGCG
Source organism: Filicampus tigris (assembly GCF_054856515.1). NCBI lineage: Eukaryota > Metazoa > Chordata > Actinopteri > Syngnathiformes > Syngnathidae > Filicampus > Filicampus tigris. Next base: position 2,473,147 of record NC_141235.1, on the reverse strand, counting down.
TTTTTTTCCCGAAAAAAAGTGGTAAGGGTATAGTAAGGCGTTTTTTCTAAAAAAAAAAAAAAAAAAAAAAAAGGAAGGGTATAGGAAGGCGGTTTTTTTTCTTTCTTTTTTCAAAAAATGAGATAAGGGTATAGTTAGGCGTTTTTTTTTCCGAAAAAAAGTGGTAAGGGTATAGTAAGGCGTTTTAAAAAAAAAAAAAAAAAGTAAGGGTATAGAAGGTATTTTTTTTTTTTTTCCAAAAATGAGATAAGGGTATAGTTAGGCGTTTTTTTTCCGAAAAAAAGTGGTAAGGGTATAGTAAGGCGTTTTTAAAAAAAAAAGTGGTTAGAGTATAGGAAGGCGTTTTTTTTTTTTTTCTCCCAAAAACGAGATAAGGGTATAGTAAGGCGTTTTTTCTAAAAAAAAAAAAAAAAAAGTAAGGGTATAGAAGGCATTTTTTTTTTTTTTTTCAAAAAATGAGATAAGGGTATAGTTAGGCGTTTTTTTTTCCGAAAAAAAGTGGTAAGGGTATAGTAAGGCGTTTTTTCTAAAAAAAAAAAAAAAAAGGAAGGCATTTTTTCTTTCTTTTTCCAAAAAATGAGATAAGGGTATAGTTAGGCGTTTTTTTTCCGAAAAAAAGTGGTAAGGGTATAGTAAGGCGTTTTTTAAAAAAAAAAGTGGTTAGAGTGTAGGATGGCGTTTTTTTTTTTTTTTTTCCAAAAACAAGATAAGGGTATACTAAGGCGTTTTTTTGTTTTTTTTTTCCAAAAACGAGATAAGGGTATAGTTAGGCGTTTTTTTTCCGAAAAAAAGTGGTAAGGGTATAGTAAGGCGTTTAAAAAAAAAAAAAAGTGGTTAGAGTATAGGAAGGCGTTTTTTTTTTTTTTTTCCAAAAACGAGATAAGGGTATAGTCAGGCGTTTTTTCTAAAAAAAAAAAAAAAGGAAGGGTATAGAAGGCATTTTTTTTTTTTTTTTTTAAATGAGATAAGGGTATAGTTAGGCGTTTTTTTTTCCGAAAAAAAGTGGTAAGGGTATAGTAAGACGTTCTTTTATTTTTTTTCAAAAAACGAGATAAGGGTATAAAGGCGTTTTTCTAAAAAAAAAAAAAAAAAAAAAAAGTGGGAAGCGTATAGGAAGGCGTTTTTTTTGGTTTTTTTTTTCAAAAAACGAGATAAGTGTATAGTAAGGCGTTTTTTTCCGAAAAAGTGGTAAGGGTATGTAAGGCGTTTTTTTTTTTTGTTTCAAAAAATGAGATAAGGGTATAGTTGGCCGTTTTTTTTCCGCAAAAAAGTGGTAAGGGTATAGTAAGACGTTTTTTAAAAAAAAAAACTGGTAAGCGTAAAGGAAGGCGTTTTTTTTTTGTTTTTTTTTTCAAAAAACGAGATAAGGGTATAGTTAGGCATTTTTTTCCGAAAAAAGTGGTAAGGGTATAGTAAGACGTTTTTTTAAAAAAAAAAAGTGGTAAGAGTATAGGAAGGCGTTTTTTTTATTTAATTATTTTTTTAAAAAATGAGATAAGGGTATAGTAAGGCGTTTTAAAAAAAAAAAAAAGTGGTATGAGTATAGGAAGGCGTTTTATTTATTTATTTTTTTTTCAAAAAACCAGATAAGGGTATAGTACGCCGTTTTTTGGGGGGGGGGAAACGTGGTAAGGGTATAGTAAGGTGTTTTTTTGAAAAACGTGGTAAGTGTATAGTAAGGCGTTTATTTTTCGAAAGAAGTGGTCAGGGTATAGTACGGCGTTTTTTTTTGTTTTTTTTTTTAAAAAGTGGTAAGGTGTAGTAAAGTGTTTTTTTTCGAAAAACGTGGTAAGTGTATATATAGTAAGGCGTTTTTTCGAAAAACCTGGTAAGGGTATATTAAGGCGTTTTTTTCTAAAAACCTGGTAAAAAACGAGGTAAGGGTATACCTTTTTTTGGGGAAAACGTGGTAAGGGTATAGTAAGGCGTTTTTTTCGAAAAACGTGGTAAGTGTATAATAAGGCGGGTTTTTTTTTTAAAAACCTTTTTTGGTTTCGTAGAAGTGACGTCAAAGGATGGAAGTTCCTTCTGTATGGACAGTATTTGGCTAACTACTGCCGCCTAGAGGCTTGGCATGCGAAAACGCACTTCCGTGGTTTCGTGTGGATGCGTTTTTTTATGTGTATTCCAACGCAAGCGGGGGGAAGGATATACGGTTGTTGAAATAAAAACGGCTACGTGTAGACAAGGCCCAAGAGAGAACTCACCTTCAAACTTCTCCGGGACCACGCGGGAGTCATTCTCGAATGTGTAACCTGGGCAATGACAAGCACATTTGTTTCAGCGAAAAAAAGGTTTTTGTGTGTGTGTGTGTGTGTGTGTGTGTGTGTGTGGGTGGGGGTGTGTGTGTGTGTGTGTGGTGGGGTGGGGGGGATTTGAGGTGTACCAAATTTACCTTCGGGGGCTGGCTGAGGGTTCGCGTAGGCTTCACTGTGGTGGTACATGGAAGAACAACCAGACACATCTACAAAGAAAAAGAAAGAAATGTCAAATGTAGGATTTATTGAAACCATCAAAATTAGTGTGGATATCATAAGGAAAACAATAGATAAAGTGAAATAAATCATAATAGTGTGTGTGTGTGTGTGTGTCAGTCCCAGGAACAAAATCAAGCGAACATAATAAACACAAAAGGTGCAGCAGTGATTCACTGCGGCGGAATGCAACGCTTGCGATAAGATGCCATTGACAGTGTTGTGTTTGTGTGTGTGCGCGCTCAAGTGATGCGACAGTGCTGGTGCCTTTGTTGCAATTCAACAATTGTTAATAGTCATTCCAAGTGCAGCACAGTTTGGTTTTTTTTAACCCCGCGTCAATTATATATAATAACCGTTAACTATTATATATTGTTAAAAACGCTATTTTCCAAGAAAAAAGTGAGAAATTATTTTCTTTTCTCAAAAGAGCCATTTTTTTCTCGAGAAAAAGTAAAAATACAGATTTTTCTTTTTTATTTCTAGAAATAAAAAGTTGTCTCACAAGTTGAATTTTTGTTCTTTGGAAAAAAGTTGGATGTTCTCGAAAATGTTGTGAGATTTTTTCAGTAGCTTCTTATACTTTCTTTTCTCAGTAAAAGGTTTTTCCCCCAAAATGGTAAAAAACATTTTTCAACAACAAAAAGTTGCCTTTTTTTCTAGGGAAAAAGCTGAATTTTCCTGAAAAAGTTGTTTCCCAATGTAGGGAGTAAAAGTAAAAAGTCAAGAGCCAAAACGTGACCGCTCAAGTCGAGTCGAGCGGGCGTAGCGACCTCCTTCCTTCCTATCACTGTCATGGCCGAACGTGAGTGTCTGTCATTAGGTGCACCTTTGACGTCAATTTTCAATATCGCTGCCACCTCCTCGGAAGCGCTGCTGGGAAGCGGAGGCACCGGCGATTGGCTGGACGCCGGGCCGGGGCTGCGTCGACAAGCGCTGACTTGCGGTCGTCGGGTTGGTCCAAGTCTTACATTTTTCCTTATTTTCCTTTTCTTCTTTTTTTTTTTTTTTTTTTTTGGTAACTGAGAGCTGGTTTTGCGTGGAGGAGCGCTGGTTTGCGCTTGCAGCTTGTTGTTGTTCAAAAAACTCCTTCATACCCTGATCCCCCCCCCCCCCCCCCCACAATCCTCGTCTCCCCCCTCGCGAGAGGTTCAGGTTACTGCGGCCACGCTCATTTTTCCATTATGACTTGATGGGGCTGCAGCAAAAAGGAAGCCGCCGGTGCAACGTGAAACCTTGCCGCCTCCGCCGGGGACTCTAGTCTTTCCTCTGCCCTCCATTTTCTCAATGAAATTCCTCCACCGCATCCAGGGAGGGAGGGGGAGGGAGGGGGAGGGGGGTTCCGCGATGAGGGAAGACTTTGGAAAGCAGGAAGGAGAAGGTGTGAATGTGCCAGAAAATAACCTTTTTCTTTTTTTTTCCCTCTCCCTCTTTTTTTTTTTTCCTCCAGTGTCCGAAGAGTAAAGTGGAGGGTAGGAGGAGTCCACTTTGGTTCAAGGAGAAAAAGTTTGCTTCTTTACGGACATTTTGTTCCACAGCTGACTGAGATGACAAAAAGCAGGGGCAAAATTTTGTTTTGCCTCACTTTATAAAGCCAGAAAAACTTTGGATTTGTTCACCAAAAACATTTCAGTGCAAATGCTCAAGACGTCAACTTTGGTCCCAATCCAAAGGAGTTTTAAAGACGTCTTTAAATTTTTTTTTTTTTTTTTTTTTTTCTAAATGCAGCTGTTTTCCCATTTTAGCAGATTTCTTTCCCAGTGTGGCCCCAATTTGATCTTATTTTTGTCACAATTTTGACCAAAAGAAAACATTTGCAAAATAGAAGAAATCACCAAAAATATAAGAGAAAGTGTTTTACCTCCTAAAATAAGAATGATTAAAAACGGAACTTTTTAATAATTAACTTTTTTTTTTCTCCTATTACAGTACCTCTTCTTTTTTATTGCTTTTTAGTAATTTACGATTTTATTCTGCAAAACCGTTTTTAAGTTCCTTTTCTAAAAAAGGTATTTTTTTTCCATATAGCAATTTTACAGTCTCGAGAAAATTAGACTATTTTTTTAATTGAAAAATTGACTCCTGATAAAGCGTTTTTTTTATCATAAAAAGCGCTTGACATAAAAAAAATAAAAAAACTTTTTGAATTTATTTTGTCGTATAAATAAGGCTCAAAATATTCTAAAAAAAAAAAAAAGAAAAAAAGAAAAAAAAAGAATTCTCAAAATATGAGAGTATTTTCTCCTGAGAGTTTTGTTGTTGTTTGAGTTTGGCCTTGTTAGCATGTGTGCCCCTTTCGTGTTTCTGACATGAGCGGGCTAGCTTGTTTGCGTCCTCGCCCTTCTCACCTGTGTCGTAGGTGTAGTCTGTGGGCTCCTGCTTGACCATCATATGTGCCGGCGGGAACCTGTGCGGGTGCAGGTGCGAGTGCGGGTGTTGGGGTCCGTGGGGCGGCGGCGGCGGCGGCCCGTGCACGCGGCCGTGCCCCGGTCCCGCGCCATGCGCCCCCACATGCCCCGCCCGCTCGTAGAGGGGGTCCATATATTCTTGTTTGAAGCTCTGCTGCATGTAGGGCATGCAGGGGTCCGAGTGCTGCCGGTGGTAGCCCCCGCCGCCAGCGCCTGGACCGCCCCCGCAGCCGTGTCCCGTCGGGGCGGAGGGCATTCGCTGGAAGCCCTGCGAGGGGGCGGGGAACTGAGGGCACATGGGGTCTCCTGAGGGGCCCTGATATCTGGAAGCCGGCGAGACGATTGACGTTTGCAACTTGAAATTGACACGGGTCAAATCTGGGTTTGAGGCTCACCTGGCATTGAGGGGGTACGTGTTGCTGGGCAACGGCTGCGAAGCGGCCGAGGGGTTCATGTAGCCGGCGTCGGGCCGGCCGGCCGCCGCGGGTTTGGGCGAGTAATGCTGCTGCATGGGCGACATGGGGGTGCCCGGGCAGGACCGCTTGGCCCCCCCTGCGCCAGCCCTTTTCTGCTCATAGGCACTGCGGAAGACACGCAAACACACCTCTGAAATAATTTGATGGCATTGTTACCAGAGAGACATTTCTGACTGGCAATAACTTCGACCTTGGGACTTGAACTTCTTTTGGGTCTACAACAATCCCTCATAACAAAAACCTCTCTGGACTCGAATGATTTCTCTGGACCTTCAATTAAGACTAGAACCTTCTCTTGGGTCCAGACCATCTCTCAAGATTGTAAGCTTGCCTCGGGACCAGAACTTGGCCTTCCCTTTAGACTACAGCTTTGTCTCTTGGGACTTGAACCTCGTAGGTCTAAAACCTCGGGGGACAAGAACAACTCCGGACTAGTATCGTCTCTTGGTACAAGAACCTTCTCTAGGGAGCGGATTTTTGGAGGTCAAAGGACGTTTTGCTGTTCACCTGGCATAAAGGCACTGCTCTCCACTGGCGGCGTAGCCAAAGTTGGGCTTGTGGCTGCACGACTGGCTGGGGTCCGAGCCGGGGCTCTGTGGCTCCTTCTTGATGGTGACAGGCGGACTGTGAAAAGCCACCGCTGTCAAGACAGAGAAGAGACAAAAGACTCACGGTTAGCACCAGAGGGGTTCAGAAGGAGTGAAACATTTTCTGGAAAAAAAAAAATTCAAAATACATGTTTCGAAACATTTTGAACAGCGGATCTCAACTGTACGTAAACATTTTTTTGATTTCAATATCCAAGCGAGGAGTTGACGCGGCGGACAAGCTAGCTGTTGGCTAGCGCCTCTCGTTGCACCAGCGGCGGATATTTTCATGGCGCAAACAGCAGTTTTTAGGAGGCATGTGAAAGATAATAAATGAAGAACTAGTATCTGTAGTATCCATTCGTGTTGGTTGTAGTAATGGCGTTTATGTGACAGTTGAGCAGGGTGGCTTGGTTTTTAACTTTTCTAATCATTCAAATTTGTCAGGTGCGTTAGCAACACGCTTCTCTGTTGGCGGGTCGGATTAACAAGGGAAATTTGTTTTGACTTGACGGGGACTTTAAGACTTTATTGTAATAACAGGGCAATACGGAAACCTTTGTTTGGTGTCACTCGAGTGCGATTATATACAAAGGCACGATGCAGGATATTTCTATTCAAGCGCTTCAACGCCCTCTTTCACACGCAACACAGTGCGTGCGTGCGCAGCAAACGCACGGGCACATTCCAGGCACAAAGTCTCCTCTCCCACTTTGCCTTGATGCTTGCAGACACAACAGTGAACTTCCTCAAAGCTAAACAAGTCTGCCACGAAAGCAAACGTCACACCTGCGTGCCAACTATGCGCACGCACGCAAAAATGGGAATTCTTTCCTATTTGCATCCAGATGTTGACTTTTTTTTTTTTTTTTTTTTTTTAGAGCAACGGGACAATCTCGCGTCAGCTGATATTGACCCAATAGGGAAGCCTCACATCTGCGCAGTCAAACCAAGCTGTCAATCAAAGGAAAAGCTGGAGGGGGTTGAGGGGGGGGGGGGGGGCTCCTGGTGGAACTTTCTAATGCACCCCACCCCCGTCCCTCAAAGAAAAACATCCAAAGTGAAGCTTCAAGCTGTGCCGAGGGCTGGTGTTTATTATGTGAGGGGAGGCTTTCGGCCCGAGACGTGTACAGGATGTTTTTCTGGTCCCGGCAGGGTAAACAGCAGCAGCTGTGCACTTCCACATGGGGGAGGGGTGCATTCATTCATTCATGTGTGTGTCTGGAATCTCTGTGGGCGTGTACCTGCGTATGCGTGGGGAGGGTGGGGGCCAGCCCGGATAATTGCACGCTGCGCTTCATTCACAAAAAAACAGACAAGCAGCAAGCATGTGTGGCCCAAAAGTGAAAGAGAGAGCTTGGTCGTTTTGGAGGAGATTCCTTCAAGAAAAAAAAAAGGAAATTCTGCTCACCGGTTCATGAGTAGACGAACAACAATGTCGTTCATTTTTTTTTTTTGTTTGCTCCTTTTACAGCTTTTAACACAATACTTATTTGCTCTAAGTCGCACGCGTGATTCCCGAACAGCGACAAAAATAACTCTTTCGCAATTTGGGAGGTCGCAACCTGCAAACATTTTGTGAGGAAAAATGTTGTGTAGCTACGTTGAATTTTACAAGGAAAAAAAAAAGCCGCTAAGTGACGAAACATTTTGAGGAAAAAGTTCTAAAGTGACAATACCAAATTGATAGATTATAGAGGAAAAAAAGTAGTAATTTTATGCCAATGAAGTCACATTTTTTATTTAAAAAAATGTCATATGTAGTCCATTTAACTAGGGAAGAAAAAGGCTGGGCTATACGACTGAAAAGTTTACAAGTATTTCATATTGGTCAATAGTGATAGAATGTTTTTTTTGTTTTTTTTTACTCTTCAAAATAAGGACCACAAAAAAAAAAAGGCTGAATTTAAGTAAACTTATTCTAACATAATACTTTTACTTTAATAAGAGGTCACCACGAAGGTGTTTAATCAGGGTTAGTATGCACAATATCATTTCGTTGCCAGAGTTGTCCTGAGTCGACTGGTCAGTTTTGGCGAGCTTCCTCAAATCAAACGTGCACTTCCCAAAATAATCCCCGAATGAAAACAAAGGCGGCGCTTGGATGGCGTCCACATTTACACGGCAGCGGCCGCCATGTAAACGGAAAGACGGAGCGAGAGACCCATGTTCCTCGGGTGCTTTTTATTTGGGGGCGATACCGGCTCCTTTTTCGATGCTTTCGTCTCACTGGCGTGTGACGCGTCAAGTCGTGTGACTCAAGTCCCCCGCCTCTGGCCTACGAGCATTATCGGGAGAGCCGGAACGTGAAATTTAATCGGACGATAACGAGAAACGACGAAACAAAGCAGATGTTCGGATTGAAGCATACCAGACGGAAGATTCCCGGCAGCTAGCTCAAAAGGCCTTCTCCTATCTGTTTGCTGGAATTTTACGGCAACTGCCTATTGTCAGGGGCGACAAATGCGGACGACTCCCAACCGACTGAAGGCGGGGATGGGGAGGGGGCGTACTTTTACATATGTAAATATCCAGTGTGGTCAGAAAGGTGACGGTCATGGCTGAGTGCTTTAGGAAGTGAAGGGATCATTACATCAGAGGGAGGGGCTTCAGGGGCTTCCCATTCAACACACTCACCGCAAACAAATCACAAGAGGCGTCCGGGCCGGGCCGGGCCGGCACGGGATGCCCCCCCACCCCTCACCCCCCTCCCCCGCCGCCGCCGATCCATCCAACACACATTGCCACACAATGGGCCTCTCGGCTGAGGCGCACCAGTGGGAATAAATGGCGAGTGGATTCCTGTGGGATTCCCAAAACACACAAGCGCGGATGCGAGCGACTCACTAAAATAAGCGTCCGTGAACGACAGCAGTCCGCAGGGACACGTTGGAGTTGCGCTTTCAACTCGTACCGCTTTGCTTCGTTTAGAACGCTAACATGCAACTGCTCTGAGGAGAACGGCCCAATACTGCGCCGCTCAACAACATGGGTAAAAAAAAAAAAAATCGTTTGCATATCGTCACTGTCATGTGAAAAACACCTATCTCCATATTTTTTTTTTCATTTTCTTATTTTTACATGAATCAATGTTTCCATGTTACAAGTGAAAAATGAAAAAGTTTCCAAAATTGGAGATAAGCGCTTTTCACGGGACAGCGACGATATGCTGCCAAACAACTGCAGAATGTAATTGCCTGAGAAAGCATGAGACCACCAAATTAGGTCTTACAAAACAGCAATTTTCCATCTTAGAGCCACGAAAGGTAATGTAAAAAAAATGTCAACCTCATTCCCACTGAACTCAACGTTTAAAAAAAAAAATAAATACAATTTTAGATTGAACTGCTCCTCCCACGGCGCGTGCAACTCGCCTGCGCCAAATTCGATCGTCACTGTTTATCCAAGCCAACAATTGCATAATCACGCATGACAGCCATCGGAAGCGTGTTAATATCAGGTCAACAAGTCCTTGCCATGACTTGCACGTGTTCCCAAAGACAAACGTCTGGCAGCCGCGGAAGGGCGGCCCCACTTGCAGGGAAGCCCGGCGTGAAGACACAACTGGATCTTTCTGGACACTCTTGAACGGGATGTTTATGCAAAACGCTGCCAAGTCTCCAGCCTCTGGAAGGCTGCAGCGCACGACAGCCTCGCTGGCAGCAACTCAGCGGACATCGGCCCGAGTGTCAAACACCGCCAGAACCTTGTGACGTGAACAAAGAGGGGGGGAAAAAAAAAAAAAAAAAAAAAAAAGGCACAGACAAGAGCCAAGTTCTTAACTCCTCGGGGGTTTATCTGCTTCTCGTCGGCCGCCATTTGCGTCGATCAATGAAGCCACTGAAGACGATTCTACCACGCTGGTTTGAAAGGTTAAAAAGGAAGCTATTGATTGACAAGAATGGCTAATGACATTAGCCACACAACAACGCAATCAACAACCGTAAACATTAGGCCAGATATACAAGCGCCGTTCACACTGCCTGGAAAAGTCGGTTTTTTTGGGCCTTCCGCGTTAGCAGTCACTGCCGGATCGCTACGTCGAGGAGACTACAGGATTGCGAGAAAAAAAAAAACACACACACGCACACACAAAAGCAATTACCACGTCATCAATCTATTTCTGCTTTCTGGCATTGTAAATGACAGAGAGACGGCGAGGCGGGAGAGGAAGTGTGGCAACAAAACGCCATCCAGCCCTTTCGCTGGAGTGTGGCGCGCCTGCAAACATGTGCGCGACATGTGCGCTCCTCTCGGGTCGGCGCGCAGTCAGCGAGGCCGGCCAGGACCGGCGCGTCGCCGGCCCGCCGACGGATCCATTAGTGCTCTCCTATCCGATGTATGAATTTTTGAACGGCGCTGATGGGAAACTCGGACGGGACGCCTGCAGCCTTGTATGCAAATGAGGTATTGTTTATTATTTATTGTTTGGCAGAACGGTTTGAGGCGCACAACCCGACGCAACTGTAAAACAAGTGGATGGGTCAAGCTCATCACACATGACCATGGTGAGTTGCGTAAGGACGAGCAGTGGTACATTTGAAAGAAAAAAAATGTAAAGAAAGGCGACGAGTACAGCAACATGAGCAAAGTCAAGAATTGGAAAAGCGGCCTTTTCCCAACAGCGAGTGGTGAAAACGTTGGCTAACAGGATGCGCGTGTGACTGACAGGCGTCATACGTTGCCCTGCTTTTCTGCCAATGTCACACTTTCACTTCCCCCCCCACACACACACACACCCGCCCCCCTCCCCGTGCGAAAAGCGCACTTCCTGTCTGCCACGGTGAGAACCGACTCGTTCGCCACACGTCAGTCCAAATGACGGCAAGTATTTCCGTCAAGTGACAAGTCGACTTTTCGGGGATCTGCGCTCTTAAAACTGCTGCCTTCAAAGCAACCAAAATTGGGGAAACTACCTAAGCCAGCATTTTTTGTGTTTACAACGACCGGTAAATCACATCAAGTCCTTTACAAACGTCTGATAGCTTAATGCTAATCCACAATTTAAAACGCCATGGACAAGCTAATGAAACTAGCATCGTCTTTTTTTTTTTTTTTTTTACACAAGTATCTGTACTTCTACCTAATTGTGTGTACTTTTGCCACCTGTGACTTACAGGAGATCATTACGTTGTAAATTATTGTGTCTTTTGCAGGGAAGGCAAAGGCCGTTACGGATGTGTCCCACACTAAAGAGGGGCGATAAACCCCGCGAGCGCCAAAGAGCCTCGACGTGACTTGTCAACGTTTTGACATGCTCTCCCCGCCGTCCATTTCACTTCCGAATGTGCCGCGTTTGCGCTTCTGACAAATAGCCATCGAGCCGCTGTAAATCTGACGCTCGCGCTGCAGGACAATGCACGGCTGTCCTGGGACGCGCGCCGCCAGAGTGACATTTTGCTAAAGGCGAGGGCGGGAGATGCAATTAATCTGACACCATATTGACTCCTCACCCACCCCCCCCCACCCCCATATAGCCATCCCTGGCTTAATGTTTAATGTAGCAATCGATGCATCCACACGTTAGTGAGATGATATAATGAGCTCACGATGCTCGATGGGACTATTGCGCACGCAAGGAGCTTTTCGGAGGAAACGTCGGCCTAGCAATATGCGGGAAACGGCATGCCGCGTCGTATTCGACCACAATTTACAGCCGTAACTCCCCTCACAAGTTTCATTTGCTCCGGGAGCAAACACCATTTTTGTCACATTTTTAACTCATTCACTGCCATTGATACATTTACACAATACAGCCATTCAATCCCAGGTATTTATTTGTATTTTTCGTCACATTTTTTTTTTTTTCCCCAAACGTTAGGGTAAAAGAGTCTGGAAATGTCTGGCAGTGAACAGGTACAGAGCGCCAAGTGGCTAAAGTGCGACTATACTGTGTTTGGGCAAGATTGTATGACTTCATTTCTGACCTGCTTAACCCAAGTGAACAATTGTGCACGCTGTAATGTCATAAGAAATCATACAACGCCCAACGCACACACGTGCCAATTTAGCTAAAAGTAATCAAAAATGACTTGGGTATGCGTCAATTTAGCATATAAGGAGTCCACTGGCTTGAAATGAGCCACACATAATTCTTGCTGATCCTTTTAACAACCCCCATCGCCCCTCCAACCTCTCTCCTTCCCTCCCTCTCAATATCATGATGGGAGATCTCTAAATGCTTCACGACACAATTTGACCCGCATGTGTCTTAACTCTCTTTACTCGGGCTGATTTATCTGCACTTTATCTCTATCAAGTCATCTATCAGTTGCTGTGCTGGGGTGGAGGGGGCGGCTGAGGATCGATGCGCAACACTCTGCTGCTGCAAAAAAAAAAAAAAAAAAAAAAAAAAACACCAGCACGCCTACCGGCTTGTGTCAGCAGATCAACAATCACATGAGAAGATTCAAACAGGAATGGTGGGCAAAGTCGTCTCATCTTACTGTGAGGCAAACAAACAAATGAGGACTGAAGCAGACCTGCAATTTTCCTGATTTTCCTGGCAACCCTTGAACGCATCAGGCCAACAACTACAACTGGAAGTCTCCTCTTCTTCATCATTGTCATGCGCCTTTTCTGCATGCTTCCAGGAGGAGAAAGACGAGCCACACACGCAACACACACGCACTTCTGTCCATTCATAAAGCTATGCTGCTGATCCCACTTCACCCCCCCCCACACCCCCCCCCCCCGTCCAAGTGCTTCATGAACTGCTTAACGGCAATAAAGCAGCTCTTCAGGCCTCCTTATGCAACTAATTTGTTACTGACTCGATAGCTGTCACAAGATGGCGGCAAAGGACTACTTTTCAATTAGACAGGGCTATGGAATGACTAAATGAAGCTCCTCCCCTCACTTCAACAGTTTTTTGGGCACCAAGATCAGAATAATGGAGGATAGGTTGCCCAAATAAATGTACCAATAGGTGTATTTGAGGGAAGCTCATTTTCAGGGGAACACTGTAAATAAGTGACAAAATGGCATCAAAAGATGACGTAATACAGCAAAAAAAAAAAAAAAGAAAAGTGAGCTCAAAAACAAGCGTCTCTTAGGTGTCGTGAAAGAGGGCTCGCCAACCTCAGCGGGCTTTTCACAAGCAGCCCATTCATAAAACCGCTGCTGCGTGTGAGTTTGCTCGCGCGTTTGTGTGCACGCCGACTTGAGAGGACTCAAGCGTGCCAGCGAGCGGCGGCGCGTTGGTGGCTTGTGTGCTCGTTTCTGGCAGGCACCTGGCTGTTTTTGCTGTTGCGTAGCACCTCTATTTGGGAAAAAGAAAAAAGACTGCGATGGGGCCGCATGTTCAGGAAGTGAGGAAGAGGAGAGGGAGGCGCTCAGCCGTCCAACGGGAGGAGGTGCGCCTGGGAGACGTGCCACAGGGACGAGTACGTCCTTTTAAGATCGAGCCGTTCTAAAACTGTGGTCCACAAGACGAAAAGCAAGGTTGTTGTTTTGCTTTGCTTTTTTTTTTTTTACATAAGTCTCCAGGCTACTTACCTGTCTGGTATCTTAGCAACCAGTGCCAAATATGGTCATGCTTGCACCTGACCGCCATTGTCCGTGTGTAGGACAACGCTTGCATTAATGAATCATAACATCTTCCCAATGAACTGATTGGGACACTAATAGCTGCCATTTAGTTCTCTTTCTCTATTCACAGCACGTCGGTCATGAACAAAAATGAAACCAAAAGTGCAAATGAACTTATTAAGGGGCAAAAAAAATAAAAAAATAAAAAAAATGTGCACAAAAACTCTCGGTTCAGTAACGGAGCATTTGGAGCAGCTCCACGCCGGCTTCCGCTCGCCTTCCACGCCATTGACTCCAGCGGCTCCTTGCTCTCCTTCGCCCTCTTTCGCGTCTTCTCCCCGAAAAGGAGTGCAGCGGCGCTCTACGGCCGCAACTTCCTACGTAATTACTGCAAGGCACAAAACCAAACAATCGTCCCATACAGCTCAGAAATCACTGGATTAGTTCACATCTTGGAACACTCAAACTGTGTGTGCGTGTGTGTAAAGGAGCAGAGAATTCAACACACACACAGGAAGGGAGGGAGGGCTTTGGAGTATCCACTTGGAAAGAAGGACATGGGCGGGAAAGGAGGGGGGACTATTTTTTTTTTTTTTTTTTTATGAATGGAGAGCGAAGGAGCGAGCGGCCGAGAGGCACACTTCCTCTTACGCAGGCAAGGAAGAAAATTTATGAATGGCTCACGTCGAGTGTAAACAAAGACGAAGGAGCTCTCTGCGTATCGGCGAATGCTGGCTTGTGACCTCCACACGCAACAATATTCGGGATTCGGGAAGAGATCGTACTTTCACTGTAGGAAAATAATCCTTTTATTGTTTTCACATATTTTGCAGTTTAGTGACCATTAAACACGTGCGATGAGGGCGTGTCAATAACACATTTTTACTCCATTTTTTTTTCTTTTTTTAAATCAGAAATGCAAGTAAACTTTTCTAGATTTTTTGGCGAGGGACAAATTACTAATCTGCCCCGTTTTGTTCAGGCCCCAGTTCCAACAATGACACTTTTCCAGATTAAAGTGTTCATCACCCATTCGGTATTTTGCGCCGGCGGGCATGAGGTGCGTCAACATTTTCGCCGCTGTTCTTGCACAACAAGCAACACACCGTCAACATCTCCCCCGTCAAATCTTGGCGAAGCAGTCGGCAACTCCGAAATGTTCCGGGACCACCCCCGCCTGCCTCCCCTAACCCCAACACACACGCACACACTTTTGCACCACGGCAGCCCGCAGACCGAGCACGCGAGATAAATTCAACAGATGTGCAGGTATTGCGCAATCCCTCAGTCTGACATTCTGTTGTGTTATTTAAGTAGTTATTTTTTTTTTTTTCTGTTGGTGGCCACACCCATGCAGGTAACAAGCAGACATGGTAAACAGGCTCGCCGGGGCGCCGCATTTGTCCGCAGGCATCAATTAAACTCCAGCCAGGCGGGATTAGAGTCTGGCTTTATGCTATTATACACAAACTACACAAACACACGCTAGTTTCAATAACAGGTGAGTCACCTGCAAAGATGTCTTTCAATTCCAACGCTGGGTGAACTTTTAACACCTGGCAGTAGATCAAGACTGAGCCCATTCTTAGGGTTTAAGATCGTAAGGCCACAATAGTAACAAAACCATCATCCCTTGTGTTGACGGAAAAAGGAAACCAAAGGAAAAAAATAGACAAAAATCCCCTTCGCAACTCCAAAAAATCTGCAGATTTAAAAAAAACAAACTAATACTAATCTGTCAGGCACTAAGAAGAATATGCACTGTATGTAACAACAAAGTGAATCTGCTTATTCCAATAATACTATTACGGATTTCTGTCATTTTGTCAAGTATTTTCGTGGGTTCACTAGTCCAGTCTTAGTTTATTGAGGGATTGTCATCATATACATGTGAAAAATCTCATGATACCATAAAAAAAAAAAAATGTCACCAAAAGTAATGATCACTTTGTCTCACAAATTGACTTGGTCAGTGTCCTGGATATAAACACACACACACACACACATATATATATATATAAATATACAGTAAATACATGGAACAAAACTCCCACGTTGAACGAGGAATCGCCGCCTCGTGAATACTTTTTGCGGCATTTTTGTTTGGCGGTGTGCCGTGAGATTTTTCTAATAGAAAATATGCGTCTTGGCTCAATGAAGTTTGGGGAAACAATGGATCAGCGGTGGGCCAAACCAGATTCTTTCAATGCCAAAATCCCAACCTGTCAAGTCGCAAGCCGTCAAACCCACGAGATCTTCCAGAATAAACCTTGGTGTTCGTGTCACTATAGACGGCGGTCAAAGTTGAAGAGTCGGAGTGACTGTGAGCAGCAGGGACACTGTCTGTCAACACAAAGCGTCCCCTCGCCTTTAAATGAAGGGCCCGTCAAAGCGGAGCCCCCGTGACCCCGCAAATCACGGCGGGGTCAGCAGTTAGCATCAGGCCGACAGACGATTGGCTGACCGGGCCAGAGGAGGTTAAGTAGACATGACCCCTGCGCGCCCTCGGGTTCATCTGCGCTTCCGCCGGCGCTTTGTGGACTAATGGACGGCGACAATGTCGCGGGCGGGCATGTGTCATGCGGGGATCGTGACACATGCCGGTTTAAATGGCGCCATGTTTACACACAAAAGACGGCGGGCAGGATGTCCCTGTGAACCCTGCCGAAGGCTTTCACTTCTTTCGAGCCAAAGGTGGCGGTAAGTCACTCAAACTATGTGCAAGTTGCAAGTTAGTCTTCAAGTCTTAACTTTCAGAAAATGGAAGGAAACCGAGTCAAGTCATCACTTTTCCTAAGCAGGTCTTAACCCGTCCGTGTGTGGTGTTCGTATATTTGTTACTCAGCCAGTGTCTGGTGGACCCGCTAGAGTTTTGGGTTTTCAAAAAACAACGCAATCAGACCCGAGCAGCATACAAGGGTTAAGTCATCAAATCTTGCTTAGTCGCAACATGAGCTACTTAGCACTCTGTAGTAGCTAGCTAGCTTAGCTTCTGTTGCTTTACTACCTCATTCACAATCACATCATTTTCTAATTGCCCCAAAAAAATGTCTTCGTATTGTCTATAACTTTGCCTTTTCCATTGCATGCATAACCGACGGTT
The DNA here is from genome assembly GCF_054856515.1 of Filicampus tigris. Lineage (NCBI taxonomy): Eukaryota > Metazoa > Chordata > Actinopteri > Syngnathiformes > Syngnathidae > Filicampus > Filicampus tigris. Next base: position 2,456,569 of record NC_141235.1, on the reverse strand, counting down.
AATGTTCGACCATCTATCGGTTTGCTAAAGTGTGAAGTTCAGCTTGCCTTCTTCAGCTAATTTAGTTAGCTTACCTTTCTGTGCGGGCTTTAAATTGATCAGGTTGGATGTCGTAGTTGTTTTGTCTTTGAGTTGCAACTACTGCCATTCACTTTGCCCTGATTTTATCACAAACAATCCTTGAACGCAAATCTAAAGACATTTTGCGCATGTGCACTATCCGCGAAAATAGAGCCCATGTAGTTCAAGTCAAAGTCAAGTCGAGTCCTTCGTTAGTTTAAGCCAATAACGGCGCAAGTCTTGAAATTGTCACCTTAACAGTCAAGTCATGTGACTCATGTGAGTCCGCCACCTCTGCTCCAAGCTGCCAAACGCTTCATAAAGACGCCCACATGCACCGTCCACATGAATGGATGTTTGTACGAGGGCGCACCACCCCGCCTGGATCTTGAAGCGCCATTGTTAACAAAAGGGAAGCACATTCAAATAGTTTGCTTTCCCTTTTTACATCTTCCCCTCAAGCACAAAGGACCATCTTTGGACCTGAATCCGCTTTTTTACCGGTTTCCTGGGCCGGACCCTTTCGGCTTTTCAAGAGCATGCAAATGGCGGGCAGCACGGCACAATACCGAGGCTCTTTGGTGTCCTGGCTTTTGTCTGCCGGAGAGATTACAGTGAACCGCCGCTCATGGCGCACGATACATTCCAGAGCCACCCGTGACAGGTAAAAATGCACAATCTCGAGACACCATATCATTTTTTTCATCATAGTTTTTTTTTTTTTTTTTAGTCACAGAGCCCCCGCTTACACCGCCACTGGCCCACGTTTGACCTCGCCGTCCCAACAGCGGGCCAGAAACAACACGAGCAAGTCTAGTGAGACCAGATCACATGAGATAAACAATAAAATCTCCGGGGGTATAAGACCTGAAAATAATCTGATGGATAAATGAGCTCTGGGAGGACAAAGAAAGTCAAAGTACTCACAGTTCTCAGAGTGGAAATCCGGAACAAACTGCTCGTCGCTGTCAGGAACCTGAGCTGGAAGTAGAAGACAGAAAACTTCACATGAGTAGCCTGTCAACCTTAAAAGTGGCCTTTTCAGAGAAACAGACTTTTGTGTGAAATTAAACAACATTTTCAGAAAAGATGTCGGCAAGCCGGCCCTGAAATTTTTTACATCACAGTTTGGACAATTCAAATAATATCATAATTTAACTGTAACTTGAAATCCTGAGCCTAGGGCTGGGCAGTACAAGTACGAATAAGTATATCCTCCCAATATTTCATAATGGTCAATGTCGATACGTATATTGATTTTTTTTTTACTAGCCTTAAGGTAATTTTACTTCAACATATACTTAACCTTTAATAAGAGGTCAGTGCAACTCTGAAAAAGTCAAATAAATTGCCCAACAAAGATTATATAATCACTTTAAAAAAATAAAAAATAAAGTACTTGCTTAGAAGCGATTTGGCTGAAAAATGTTTCACAATACAAGTACGTACTTCATATTAGTCAACATTGCGAATTATTTGCAGTTTCTTACACACTTAAAATAAGAAAAACAGTTTTTGTGTACATTGAAATATAGTGTACTGTGCAAAGTTGCTCCTTCAGCTATGCACTATAAATGTTGATTTGCAGAAGACGCCACCCCAAAGCAGTATTGTCGATAGTTTGCCTGACCCTCGATTCCGTGTTAATACAATTCCAGTCCAGCGAACTAAAACACACTTGCAGTGCATGCATTACCATTGACTAGGGCTGGGGAAAAATATCGTATCCATGCCAATATCAAGTATCGAAACGTCAAGCCACTTCTGAAATTCTTCTCATTTGAAAGCTGAACCCAGACTTAAAACTACATCCCAGGCTTGAAACCCTATTTTCGACACCACCCCTCGGGCGCTGTGATGTAAGTGCAAGTGCAACGCAATGGAAAGTCACATGAAAAGCTTCCTGGCCGTCTTTCTCTTCAGCGTTTAGCTCAATCATTCGAGAGCAGCAAACAACATGCCTGCGAGCATGCGGCCCAGCGGGGGTGTTCTGACCTCCGCACCCCCACAGCGGCGCATTGGCACTCATTTCCAACCTGCATGCGTGCACGTGTGTGTGTGTGTGCGAGCCCGCGTCCAGGCAGCACAATAGTGAATGGACGGGGATTCCTAACGCCGGCCCACAGCACAATAGCGCCTGTCTGAGGCCGCTTGCACCTGGGCCACCGTCGCTGACTGGACTCATTCACATCCACCCGGGATGAGTTTCATTCACTAATCGGCCGCTTTTGAAAGGGCAAACGGCGGCGAGGAATCGCGCTGTCGCATCGATGTAACGCGTGCGCATGAACAACTCCTCTTCTGAAGTCCCCAAAAATCAACAGATCAGAGCGTGACTAAGGGCCTAGTTCCAAAAACTTCACCCTTGGTTTCATCGGACCATCAAACATTCCCCCCCCCCATGTGTTCGGGAGGATTGTATTAATCGTATTTGTAACTCATTGAGTGTATCAAATTGCTGGATTATTTCACCAAAAATCCAACCATAATCCAGACCGCCCCAATCTTTGACTAGAACGTGACGCTCCTGTACCAAAACAATCTGCTTTGCCCGGCGTGTCTCTTTCGGAGCCCCCCCCTGGTCCATCATTTTCATCCAGCGCTTCTTCTAGCGGGACGCGGACACAATCCAGAGCGCCGCGACTTGGCTAAACAAAGTCAGCGCGACAGTGACAAGTGGCATCCGAGTCGGCGCTTTGTCACGGCGCCTGGCACGTTTCCTCGCTCGTTGAGCCAGAACAGTCGCTCTGGAGTTCTGCAGTGAACATAAACAGCTGCCCGTCCACTCACTCTCAATTAGAATTTGAACTAAAGATGAGCACATGCGTCGTGTGGAAATAAGTCAAGGACATCGGCGCAGATATTTAGCCCCAGTTTGGGGTTTTCTACAGTAGTGATCCATTGTTGGGAGTCGTCTTGGTCTCATGTTAAAATGTGAACAGCATAATCAAGAGGTCTGTTTGAATAGCGATTCTAATTTCATTTCATTTCATTTCATGGAAACTATGATAACCTCACTTCAGGCCGGATTAGGCTTTCCAATTATTGACTTGTGCTGTCTCAGTCCGGCTTGTGTCCACATTGTGACCGTAAGACGGACAACAGGCAACCGGCACAAAATGAGGAAATGAGATATTTAATCAAGTTATTCACTTTTTCTCGTCATCACACTTCTCTTTACTGTGCCCAGAAAACCAGATGACATTTTTTTTGTGCCAATTACAGACACGCCTCATTGATTTAAAATGTAACGTAGCATCCTGTGGCCTACTGCGACCTAACATTAGTCGCTAAATTGCCACCGTTTTGCCTCACGGTTGGATTGCCTCACGTTTTTTTTGGGGGGGGGGGGGGGTTTGGGGGGGGGCAGTTGAGAATGCAGCGGCCCGATGTTTAGCTGCGCACATCTAGCGGATACATATTTTCCCCATTAAAATGAAGGGAAACACTGTTAATCCCTTCCAGCCGCTGTGCTCCTTATGATGTGCCCTCATTGGCCACTGGGGGGCAGTATAATACAGATAGAGACACATGAAGAAGACTGACTCAATAGGCTACAGTTATACGAGTCGTTTTTCACAGAGGAAAAAGAATATATGCCTGTGGGTATTGCCATACGACTCAACTTTATTTATAGAACATTTTTTCAAATATGCGTTGTTTAAGGGGTACATCGAGGCTACTTGTTCGGCTGTCTAAGGAGTTTTGTATTGCTCGTTAGCATCAAGATAACAGATTTTACTCAGGCAACGCTATGTGGTTGTTCCCAATACACAAGGTGTAATTATCTTTGTTGCGTGTTTTGTTTAACAGGAAACTTCAAATGGGAGTGGAAACAAAATTGCTTGAGGCCTTTTTTGGGAAAAATTGTTCACTCTCTGCTAAACCGCTGATTGTTGTGAAGTCGAAAATTGCCGTCTCCATATCTGTTGTCATCGTGCTAACGTAAACAAAGTACACATTCCTGTAAATGTACTTAAGTACAGTAACTGAATATATGTACTTTGTTACTTTCAACCCTTCCAGGAACTTTAGGGTGCAAGTCAGTACAAGAAGGAAAGTGTGTTTTTAAAATCAACACACACGCGCGCGCGCGCGCGCACACACACTCACACACCCAGGAGCCCCCCCTCCCTCCCTGGTGGGAGTTTTTGGGTGTAATCAACCTGAGGGCCAATAAGACAAGACGCAACAGGCTTCCCGACGCTCGCCATCCGCTGCTTCCGCTCTCCTCCTCATCATGGCCAAAAGGGAGAGGGGAAAATAAAAAAAATAAAATAAAAAAAAAAATCCCCGGCGCTTCCCTGGCATTTACAATCAGGGCAAATCCCTCACAAGTGCAATCGCTGGAGATATAAAGTCTTTAATTAATGCGACAGGAAAAGGAGAAGGTCTGCACTCAAGCCGCTATTTAAAGTTAAATAACATCTTTGCTGTGCTTCAGCTGGGATGTGATTACCAAAATAAGTTGATATGTCACATGACCCCCCCACTTATGAAATAGGACTATGGTTAGCCACGTCATTTTTTTCATCCAAAGGGACATTTTGGCATGGATTTTATGTAGTTTTTTTTTTTTTTTGGTTGTAAGGCGTGTGTGGTTTCACAGGGTTAGAGTGCGGTTTTTGTTTTTTATTGAGGGTAGGTGCAATACCGAGTCTTTTGTAACGCTCCTGTTAGGTTGCAGCTCAAAACTGACAAGGTTGAAAGTTTGAAAATCCAGATGCTTGTAATAGTTAGAAAAAGATATGATAACATTTATTTAACTTTTTAAAAAAAAAATTTTAAAAAAAATTTGAATTTGCAAACACACTATATATGCTCTAATAAATACATTCAGCCGGCACCTCCTGTTATGTTACGGGTCAAAATGACTTGGTATAAATCTATATATTTATATAAAATCTGAAAAAAATATATATTGAAATGTAAAAGAAAATTGATAAAAATATCTTGTACTGCAAGCTATTTTTTAATCGAGTTTTTCTTACGAACTTACTTAAAGTGTACATCAAACACGCCTTATGGCATATTAAATATATTCACCTGCCACTCCTGGTATGTTGCAGGACAAAATGACCCAGTTTAAAATCCAAACAGCAAGAAAACATTTTTTTCTTATTAAAAAGAAAATTCTAATAAAACATAAGTTAACTAAAAATTAAATAATTACATTAAAAAAAGGTTATTGTTCTTTTTTTCGTGAAAAATGCTTTTGTTTGTTTCTTCTTTGGATTATATAGTCTCAAAATGATTTTCAAATTATTCAAGCACTAAAATTCTGACCTTAAAACTAAAACCTGGCCTCAGACGTCACGTCTCAGCGACTGTTTTTTTTTTCCCCCTTTTTTAACAGCCTGACAATGATGAACCCGCGCCGGTGTCCAGCCTTTTCACATGCGGCGTCGAAAGCGACAAGTTCACTTCACACCAGCATTCCGACACACACAAAGACAAAAGACCTGAGGCAATAAAAGTGCTACAATAGGTGGCTGGCTTTGTAGTTGAAGGCCCTACAAGTGGTTGCCGTCACACTTTATTAAAAAAAATAAAAAATACTCCAAAAACACTCACTCGAACCTGGATTGAGAATTAATGACTCACTTGATTGTAGATAAGCAAATTGAAGTCATAGCATATGGAGGGGATATAAGAATTAGGGTTGTAAAGGGGTGGAAAGTTGTGTGTACATTTTCTTGGGAAGTTTGAACACAATTTGAACACAGAAGGTGCAGCAACACATGCAGAGAGACAATGCAACATTGCTCACAGGCGTGTATTTTCCTTATCGTCTGAGAAGAAGCACCAATATTGCAGCAGCTTGCAGAGTCACAATATTGCGAAACTCTTTGTGTCGTTTGTGTCTGCATGACTTGCTGTTTACGAGCTTGCCAGTGTTGGCTTGACTTCTCTGCTGCTGTTCCTGTTTTTTCCGCCTTTTAAGAACTCAAGAGATCACTCAAGACATCAATCAGGGTTAAATTAGCCTGTCTTTATTTTGGCCTTTTTTTGACATTGTTGTCATCTGCTGAAATTTAAAACAAAGTAGTGAGCCTATTTTGACAAAGTAATGAGTGGAAAGTATTTGATTTCAAGTGTAGGGAGTAAAAATGAAAAGTTGTCAGAAAAAAAAGGATATTCAGATGAATATATATAATATAGTAGAATATATTCTACTGGAGGCGATGTCGTATTTGTGCTTGGTTACTTCCCACTATGGCCAAGCGCCACATGCAACGCTAGAAAGGGCAATCAATGTGTTTCTATTCCCACCACGGGGCAACATGCAGCTTTTATTTGTGCGCCCAAAGTGGAATAATGACTCCATTAGCGCTCACGTCATCGTTGTCATCATCATCATCATCATCAGCAGCAGCAGCAGCAGCAGCAGCAGCCTCATGCTCGGTCTCCATGTTTGCTGGCATGAGTGATACATGCCAGCAGGGCCGAAATCAATAAGCCAACATGGCTCTGCCTCCGAGCTTCCACCCCCATCCATCCATCGGTGCATACTGTACATTCAAGTATTTTCCAAAGTGCTGGCAGAAAAGTGAGAGACTACCGCTGAGATGAACTGAAACTACGACAAAAACGCGTCTACATTTCACTTTCTCACAGAAAATGTTTGCTTGGGCCTCCTTTGAGAAGTAATTTAGCAACACAGAACAGCTAGCCCGCGAGCAAACGACAACGGGCGTTTGCGGTTTTGAAGTTACAAATGTTTTGCTTTAGCGGTCTTTGTTTTTGTATGTCTGAGTTTTATTCCGTGTACAGCACTTTGTATGCAAAGACGGATGTTTTAAAAGAGCCAGTCCCTCAATGGTAAGGACACACAATGTGATAGACATACTCCCATTGACACGTATGGACAAATACCAGATTTCAATAATGCTAACAAGCTTGTTTTTGGAATGCAAGACCGGATTTGAGCGCTGAACCTCACAACTGACAAACATGCTTACCACTTCTGCACCGTGTTGCCCCATTGTCAGCCTGCACTCTTGCATTATGAACAAAAACACCAAATCACCATCCAACGCGTACACAACAGAAGTGGATTTACAACATCGACGCCTCATGATCAATTACACAACTTTAACGACAAATACTAAACAAGAGTGACTCCTCTGAGTCAGTTCCACGCTGATTATGTGTCATCGTCATTGCCAACAACAGCTACCTTTGTGTCTTAAAAGGAACGCACAGCACAGACTACTCCAACCTCATCAAATGATCATTTCACAGCTCAGAAGCAGACATGCAGAAAATCTTACCTTCTGTGAGCCATGTCTCCTGGAGTTGGCTTAAATCCTGGAAGAGGTCTGCACAGAAGCAAGACGCATTCAGTAAGTGCAAATGCGCAGAGGAAAGTGAGGGGGGGGGGGGCATTACGTTCAAATAAAGTGGACTTTACCTTCAGATTCCTGAGGGGGCAATTCTGTGTCCATGTATTTCCTTTTGGCGGCCATCAACAGTCTATTTGGGGGCCCATTTCCGTGAGACTTCTGCACAACAACACACATTGACAGATGAACACTTGGACACATGCAAGTCCCACATTTGACAGTAAAAAAAAAATGTTAAATTACGTTGGAACTTTAGTGGGTCGAGTGGTTCGTGAAGTGAGCACACGTTTTGGGCGGGGGGGGAGAAGAGGAGGAGGAGGAGAAGAAGTGACCATTTGGCGCACGGAGCCAACAACGTGAAAGCTTTGACGAGGTGCTGCTATAAGTTTCAAACAATAATACACAAAATAGCGCAAGGACGCAAGCGTGAGATCGGTTTCGAGCCCGAACTCGTCGACGTGCACGCGCGTGAGAGACCAAAAACAAGCCCACAAAAGACCCCCAAAGACTGCGTAAAAAGTGCACGAGGAAGCATACGTACATTTGCTAAAGTGAAAGGCACTTGCTGGTCCAAGTATGCATCCATGTTACGGTCCATCCGTCAGCCGTCTGCGGTCATTTGGGCCCAAGCGGAGCGGACGGCCGCGCAGCCTGCAAAAGCCTGACGAGGGAGGAGGGAAGAAGAAGGGTGAGGAAGAGAAGGGGGAGGGAGGGACGGAGTGGGAGTGAATGGAGGATGCATGCATAATGAGCTCCATTCAAAAAAAAAAAAAGGAAAAAGGGGAGAAAAAACCGCCGAGGGGGAGTGATGGCGAGTGATTGCACAGCACGCTTATCTCTGCTTTTGTGATCATTTTTAACACTTTACGTTACAATTCAGCTCAACGCAAATGAAATCCACTTTTAAGATCGACCGACACAATTTTAGCCTACTTTTCCGTCCTTTTTGGCCAAAGCAGCTACGTGGTTGGTGCATTTCCTCTTTCAGGGGCTCCAGTTTCAAGCCTTTTGTCAATACTGCGACTAATGAATGAAGACTAAACCCCGCCCATCAGCCAATCACAACGTTTCACGGCGAGCAAGGAGGCGGGGCCCGGCGCCCAGCAGCCAATCGACACCGTCGCAAAAGAACTCAAGGTTCGTGCAGGACTTTCCAGTTGTTTTTCATTCACAAAAAAGAGAGCGAGGGAGAGAAAAAAAAAGTCCCATTCACAAAAAACCTGCCCTGGCTTGTTTTTCTTCTCGCTGTTTACATCATCGCACTCCTCCGAGAGCTGGAAAAGTGGCGCTGAACGTGACGCAAATCGCCGAGGAGCTGCGCATTCTTGTGGTTTGAAAGTCCACAAAACGCACGGCGACGACAGCGATGTTAGCGCAACTTCAGTGGAAAAAACACAAAGGCACCAATGTTCTCTGAAACTTCTCACCACTGCACAGCGTGCGACGAGTCTCAACTAGACGGAACTGGACAGTGCCGGGGCGTTGCAGTAGCTACTTAGTTGACTAAATCCATTTTTTAATTCCACCGCCATCACATCACAATTACAGAAACTATGCACATCACCTGGAGCAGATCAGAATAAATACTTATCTCATGACGTGACAAAATCGCCTCTTTTTCCTAATACATCATACCCACCAGAGATGCATACTATTAAAATGTTTTAATGTGTGCAGATCGCTAAAGACCTGTTTTGCGCGTCGAATTTGGCTGTAACAAGTTTTGCTCTGACCAACCAATCAGAGAACAAAGCTATGCTGACAAGCTGGCCCTCGGTGACATCATTTTCAAATCTGATTGGTTAAAGAAACAGTCCCGTTATTGATATAGTTGAAGTTACATGGACTACACGACTGATTCTCAAGGCCCTGGGCAATGGACAATAAATGCTAGTATTACATTTTCCGTTTGAATATAAGTTTTGATTGACGCAAAAAAATAAAACCGTTTTTGCACTTTTTTTTTGCTTCACCTCCATGGATAGTGTGCTGCTACTCCTAAACTGCAGCATCAGTTGTTCTTCGCAGAAGATAAAAAATATATATATATATTTGAGCGAGTATTTTTCTTTTAGCTTTCTGCATGTGTTACTTCACTGTTTGTGGTCAGATATCCGTTACTTAAAGAGTTAAACCGCTGCAACATTGATGCTTTAAAATCGATTCAAATTGGCAGTCTGATATAATGAAAAACGAAAAATGGAGATTTTATACCCCATGCAAATGTGTATAAAATCTCGCCAATGCATATTCCCTGTATCAAAGCCTTGTCGCCAGTTTCTATTTGTAAACGTCAGCTCTTGTGTCGGCGTACGAGAAACGACACAGTAATATTTATAGGGCGCCATAAAATATTTACACCAAAAATGAAAGCCATGTGATTACAATACATGTCCCGGGGGGGAGAGAGAAAAAAGAAAAAAAAAAAAACTTTGAATCATGGCACACGTCTTGGAAGCACATGTGTTCTTCATCACGTCTTGCAATTGGAAACAAATGAGGTGGGGGCGTGGGGGCTGGCGGTGGTGTCGCGCTGCCGTGCGTCCAGCTTGCTCAGCAGAGACGCGAGCGCAGACGGACGGACGGTCGGTCGGACGGACGGGAGACACTTTGGCATCAGAGTGCTTATTGATTCAAACGGGATGGATGGAGCGCCATTATGTCTGAGGATGTAGACAAATCCGACGACCGAGCGGCAACAGAACGAGCAGCGAGGTGACGAGGCGCGTCTTTGCACAGCAACACGCAATTCGCAACGTTTGGACCACAGACACGACTCGGCACGCAAGACAACGCGAGACACAGCAACAGTGAGTGCGGAATTTACGAACCACCGTCGGTGGTTTAAGGACCACTTCAAAAAAAAAAAAAAAAAAAAGATTTTTTTTTTTTTAAAAAAGACTTGGCTCTCCAAGTACCACCACAGTGAAGAACTTTCAAATACAGTTGCGCAATAGGCCCAAGTGTTCATGTACAATGTGACCTAAACACTCCTGGATGTACTCAAGTACTTTAAAAGGCAATCAAATACTCTTAATCTACTGAAGTACTCCCTAAAAGTTAGCTAAATACTCTTATTATAAAATACTCATAAGTTAGCTGAATACTTTTACAATATAGGAAATACTTAATAAAACCCAAATACGGTTAAATCTACTAAGTACTTCCTATAGTTACCTAAATATTCTTAAACCTGTGATATAGTCCCTGAAAATCCCCTTAAATCCCCTGAAATACTTCCTTATAATTTACTTTTCTTAAAATCTATGAAAGACTCCCTAATAGTTCCATAAATACTCTTAAAAAAACAAAATACTCTCTAAAAGTTACCTATACAGTACATTCTTAAATTTTAAATGCTCCTTAAAAGTGAGGTAAATACTCTTAAATCTACTGTAAGACTCCCTAAAAGTTACCAAAATACTCTTAAAATCTATTAAATACTCCCTAAAAGCTACAATAATACTCTTAAGTTTATATTATATACTCCCCAAGTTACATAATACTCTACCAAATCGAGGAAATACTTCCTAAAAGTTACCTAAATACTCTTACATTTTGTTCTCTTTTGGCATCCCAGAATAAGCCCAAAGTGTCCAGTCCGCGTTGGTTAACACATTTTTAAGCAAACACTCTCACGCGTTCGGGGGAGGTTTGTTTGGAGGACGAGCCGCGGCGACAGGAAAATAATCCGCCGTGTAAACAGCGGGCGTGTGAACGGCGGGGCGGGGCCGCACAACTTCCACTTTTCTCCTCCGGGGGTCACCAGAAATAACAGCGAGCCCCCGCTAACCCTGAGCGCCGTGCCAAGGCCCGAGGAAGCCGAGCCGTGGCCAGCAGGCAAACAATGCGCACCTGAAAATAAGCACGCACGCACACACACACACACACACACACACTTTGTTGTGGATGGAAATAGTGCTTTGGCGCTTCCTGCCAAGGTCAAAGGCTGGTGAACTGGAGCGTCTTGGCATGACGCTGCCGTGCCGGGCCCTCGGGCGCTTGAATAATAGAAAGCCTCATTACAAATACTGTACCACTGACTCACTTCTCGTCTACGCACTCCTGCTGAGATCCGGTAGAGCGGCCGGCTTTTAAATTACGGGACGCTAGTTTCAAGCCACTGAAAATAAACATAAGAAAATGGAAGAAAATATTTGTCGACTTCTACTGAAAAAGGTACAAACATGCCACACCCAAAAGTGGCCACTCCAAGATGGTGGCAAAATACTACATGGAGATCCTCAACTCACGTCACCATAGTTGCTTGGCACCAAGATGGCGGCAAAGTACTACATGAAGCTATTCAACTCACCTAAACAAAGTCCCTTGGCACCAAGATGCCACAAGATGGCGGTAAAGCAATCCTCCTCCTATACGGGACTTTGGCCTGAATGCAAAAACAGTGAATTGTTCATTCGTTTGGTTCGGTGCTTTTTTTTTCCAAATGCAAAATATGTGTCTTGTCTTAAAAACGGTTGTGAAACATCGGGATGGATGGTGCAGGTGGACCTAATATTGTGTCTGCTGCGGTTCGTGTTCCACAAGTCTTACATTGAATTCCGGTCGGTCATTCCCCGAGCGGCGCCGGCGTTGCCGGGACGCCTCGTTTGTGTCGAGGACAAGTCGGCGCTGGCACGCGATGAGGCTCGGCGGGCCCGGGCCAGCCACCTGCGGTCCGGCCTCCTCCGACGAGCACACTGGCTGGCTTGTTCCAGGGCGCGCGCAGGCCTTCTCGTCAGCCCCGTCTGGGCCGGGCCGGGCCCTGCCAGAGATCAATCAGGTGAGCACAAAAGCTCGGAGCTTTTACAGGCCTGCTTTGCACTCAAGAGACGCAGCCGCCGTGCAGCTGCACGCCTCAGCTGCCAGTGGCAAACGCACAATGCACTGACACAAACTGACACAAACCTCCCACCCCATACAGCGAATGTCCCGAAAGATTCGGTTGTATTTTCACTCAGGAAGGCAGCACTTCATGCTGCCAAACGCAAAATACCTCCTAAATACCTTAGCCAACTGCACTAACACTGCAGCTCTGCTTACCTATTTGGCTTTGGCAGCCAGGTTGTGGGCAGAGAAACTCTTGTGACATCGCAATTCAGCAATTTTAAACATGTTGGCTACTTTCCTAACTATTTTTTACTCCGTTGTTGATTTTAGGTGGGCAGGAGTGTAAGGCTTCGGACCCGCCCAACGCTCACTTGTGAATTGTGTAAACAGTCACAGTGACGCATATTTACACTCTTAAAGTGGTTGATTTAAAAAAAAAAAAAAAAAAAGTCACCAAAGGCAACAGTTGTCGTGGGGGATATTGTCGCTTTCAATAAGTAGGAGACAGAGAGGATCTTTGTTGATGTCTGCGTGTTAGGCCATGACCCCCCCGCCCCGCCCTCTCCCCTCGCAGACCCCCATCTCCATTGTCACCCCACATGTCCATTTAGACCCCATTTAACACGGCATGCTAATTTGGGTGTGGATACAAAATAAGCATGTCAATTATAGAACCGTGGTTGGGTTTTTTTCTCCCCGTTTATCGGGGTCCTTCCCACCCAGCGGGCGCCATCAAATCGTCCACTGTGGAAGACGACAAAGATGTCATTCAGAAATCCAAAACAATGGCAGCCCGAATCACAAGCCCAAAAGACATTAATAGCAAGTTATTTTAGTCTTTTGGGAGCTGGTCCACAAAAATCCGCCTCACCACCCCGGGGGCTTCGTGCTCCTTTCTCAAAGTCTGTCCAAACAAGAGGGGGGCCTGGACATTTCATTAGGCACGTCATGGTTGGGTACATACTGTATCTTTTGAGGTCACAGCTGGGATCACGTTGGTAGTGTGAAGGAACAAAATGCAAAACTTAAAAAGAAAAAAAAGTTTTGTTTTTTTTTGGTGTGTAAACGGGAATACATTTAATGACGCTTAATACGAAATATTAAAACAACTCTGTAAACTCTTAACATCTGCACAACAAAGTCACATCTGCAATGAGATTCTCAAGAGACTCAATTATTTGCACACTAACATATCAATGGTTTGTTTTCTTTTTAGGAAAGTGCAACATCAGTACTTTGTCTTCCTGCCCAGCTCTGATAATTACATTATTGATTATGAATTGAAATAACATTGCGGACCACCCCCACGATAAATGAAAACCACAATAAAGTAAAAATACCCTATTTAAATACTCTCTGGGCATGTTTTATGACATTTGCAGCAATTGTATTTTTTTAGGGTCTTTAAACATTCTTTTAAAATATTACAAACACATTTAAACGCAAGAGCAATGGATAAGACAAAAATACGGCAGACCTACAGTGCTACACTGTACCAATATCGCAACAAACATTTATCATACGAACCTACTACCGTTGCTTTCTGACGGCCGTAAGAGCAGAATTGAAGAGCAGGTGACTGCAATCATGTCCAGCAAAAACTAGGCTGAGTTGAAAGACTTCCTGTTTTCGCTCTTCTTCTTTGAAACTTACACAGTGTCAAGTGAAATATTGTGCCGCCATCTTGTGGTCGACACTGGAGTTACAGTCAAAATAAACTGGATGCAGAGTAAAACAAAGTTACACACTGTACCCCCACAAAAAAATCCACCAACCCGCAATGGGGGAGTGATGAGTATACTTCCTGCCAAAAGCATATCGCAAGCCATGACATCCGCCAGATGAGAGCCTCGCTGCATTTGTTTACGGAACTCGTGCGCCAAGAACTTCAACTTCTTGTCCCTTACCTAATATGGCTAACCTCATTTGCGGGGCAACATGCCACATTGTTTTGATTTTTTCCTCAATGTGGAGTGATGTCATGCTAACGATTCCTCTGAGGGGAAATCTGAGCCCCGATTGAGCGCTCCCCGCAACAAATGTTGGTCTCAGGTGACGTCACTTGATGAGATGAGGTCAGTCTCCTTTGATGGGGATGAGGTCATATTTTGTCGCCGAGTGCTCTCCACTTATAAGCTTGTTTGGTTCGCAAAAGAACTGCTTGAGTCTTCAACTGAGATTATAATAAACTCGTTATTTTTTTAAGTGTTGTGAGTAAAAAAAAATAATAATAATTCCTAAATTTTCATTTAAATTTTATTGCTTTCAAGTTGCTTCGCATTTTATATTCAACATTTTATTTCAAATTATGATGAAAAAAATCCACATAAAAATATCTAATGTTTCTTTGTGAGATTAAACATTTTTGTTGTACAATGTTTGGTTTTTAGTAAATGTGAATTGAAAAAAGCATTTCCTCTTAATTTTGTTGTGGGTTTTTGTAAATTAAAAAAATCCTCCACAATCATCTCTCCAAAGTGTAACTTTAGTTATGGGTTTCAAACTAGAGTTAGGGCTCTAAATTAGAATTTTAAACTTGCGTTAAGGTTTCAAATTAGGGTTTTAAACTTGGGTTAAGGTTTTAAAAAAGGGTTAGGGTTCCAAAGTAGGGTTTTAAGATAGGGTTAGGTTTTCAACTAGGTTTTGGATTTCAAAGTAGGGTTTTAAGATAATGTTAGTGTTTCAAAGTACCTTGACTATCAAAACTATACCGTATAATATACAGTTAAGTCTTTGTATCTGTGGAAATGAAAAAAAAAACACACAAACACGCACACAAACCTCCACAATAGCACCGCAAATGATATTCAGGGTGTCATTTTAGGAAAACATTTATTCACATTGACATCAGTGTATTTTGAGTGCCTTTTTACATAACTGCCTTGGTGTGCATGTCCAAGCATCACACGCACACGTGTGTCAGTGTGACAACGTAGCGTATGTTTGTGAATGAGGACTGAGCGTGTGCGTGTTATTTTTATCCACGTCACTTGAGCACGGAGGAAACACAATATGCAGACCTCAGCAGCAGACACGACACGCATAAATAACACATACTTGTACTGTACCTACTCTATATATACTGTAGATGCAGTATACGTGCTACACAGTCTATCAATATGGAGGCATTCTCACGCTAACACATTTACATTCTAAAAGCGACACTAGCTCGCACTCCTCCTCCTGCTTAGTTGTTGATTTGCTGTGTTTTGGTATTGCTCCATGTCCCCATTCCTTCCTTCCTTCCTTCCTTCCTTCCATCCATCCATCCATCCTTGCTCGCGTCCTTCCCTCGTCGACTTTAGTGCTGGACGTTGAGGATCTGTGCCGACAATCCGTGGTGCCATTTCCTCAGCTTGGCGAAGCGAGGACCTCGCATCTCCGACTCAAACTTCTCTCTGCGTCAGGTGCACATGCAAGAGGCCACAAGGAAGTGAATGAGGAGGTCTCGCCTTCGGAACAGCGGGAGGGGCGGAGGGTGGGGGGTTGGCGGTCGACACCTAACCCTCAAAGTAGACCTTACCTTGACTTCTGCAGAGCTTCCTCATTTGGGTCTTGCACTTCATGGACAGACGAGAAGATTTGTTACAATTGCACGTGGGCACGCATTTACACGACACAGATCAAATAATGTGGTTTCAATGAAGTTATCATATAAGGATGAAGTTGTGTTCTTTTTATAGCAGTCCTTCTCAAATGGCGGGATGGTGGGGTAAGTGTAATTGCACATCCACTACAGTAGGTGGCAATGGTGCTTGCATTTATTTTAGTATTATTTTTCAGGCAAATTGATGCACTTCAAATCTTTTCTGTGACGCAAAAAAAAAAAAAAAAAAAAAAAGCATGTTGGATGTGGATGTTTACTTTAATGTTAATAATGCGCAGACAATTCTATAAACTAAGGACACGAAACTGACTGTATTCGGTTCCGGTGATGTGCGCCAGCATCCTGAAGCTTTTGGATTGCAGGTTGGCGGCGCGGCGAGCCCACTCGGACAAGTTCAGGGAGTTGTCGCTGGGCCTAATGACGGCCTGGTACACGGGCGAGGCGCAGTCCACTACCGGGTCCTTCATGGGAAGCACCGCGCTGACGCACGCACACGCACACAAAATGATGAAAATTTGAACTTACAAGACAAGCGGGGCCCGGGAAACAAGCAGCCATGTGCATGGAGCCGTCTTAAAGGAGACATATTAGGCACACCCCCCAGGCGGAAAGGGGGGAAAAAAATCGGATAGGAACAAATTGTCTTGTTGACAAAATAAAGTCCTTTTTGAAGAAAAACATTGTAAATCAAGGAAAAACGTTTTTTTTTTTTTTTTGAGAATTTGGGTTAGGGTTAAAAACAAATACAAATTATGAATGAAGGTTCTAGTTTAAAAAAAAGTTACATTTTCCTTTAAATTTTCTTGAAAAACGTAATATATTATTTCAAAATAGTCCTCGCCCCCAAGAAAAAGAAATGTTGAGAATCAATCTTTTTTTTTATGACCAAAAAAATGGGGGCAAAATTTCAGAAAAATTAAGACAACTTAATTTTGACCTTAGTTGCTGCATGCACACCAGCAGAGCAGCAGCCCGTTCCTATCGGACCTAGTAAAAAGTCCATTTTATTTAGTGATTTTTTTTGTTTTGCCTAAGATGCCCCCTTTAAGCGTTTTCATGAGGCAGGATGGTACTCACGCCAGGGGGGATCCCGCCTCCTCACTGAGGTCACGACCAGGCGGCGGCGGGATGAGGATGATGAGGGAGGGAGGGAGGGAGGGAGGGATGGAATGAGCAAGAGCAAAGTGGGTGACACCACACATAGTGGACGGCTTTGGCGAAGGGGGTGGGCGAGGGGGGGCGAGCTCACCCGTCGTGACCTTTGGCCTGCGACTGCCCGGCGATGGCGTCCATGATGGCGTCCTGCGAGTACATGCTGATGGGCGTGTTGTACTGCGCGTGCACGATGGTGGCCTTGCCGCCGGGGCCGCGCACCTCGATGGGCTTGTGGGTGGACAAGGCCGAGTCTTTCAGGGCGATCGGGTTGAAGCTGGGGGTGTACTCCACGCTGGGCCGCAAAAGGACACCGGCTGGGCGTTACGCACACGTCACGCACTTGGGGTGCTGTTGCTTTGTGAATGACTTCACTGCACTTCATTTCATGCACTTTATCTGCTGCTCAAAGGCCAATAAAAAGCCCCCCCCCCAAAACAAAGCCAATAACAATAAATACTGAGAATTGTGTACATATATATATAGTACATACGTTGTTTTTTTGTTTTTTTACAAAAGTCAGAGAAGAAAGATGTTTGTGAAAAAAAAATATTCCCCCTGATCTCATTTTTTAATGACATTTTTCCAAGAAGAGAAGTGAGATTATTTTCTTGGAATATTTATTCTTTTATTGTTTCAAAAATTAGTTTAAAAAATAATAATAATGATTTTTCATTCTTTTTTTTTTTTTTTTTTTTTAAAGATTTTTTCTTTTTCCAGAGACAGTTGCTGCTTCACTGTTGCATCTGTGACCACCCAACACTACAATCACACACAGCGCACGTACACCATTGTTACATTCCAAATTTGGTTGATTCACTTCACGCCGTCACTGCCACTGCACACTTCATGCACATTCATGCACGTCAAGACCGAATACTGACTTTGCAGGTGTGTTGGCGATGACCTACATCAAACACACACACACACACACAAAGAAAGAAAGAGAAATTCGAGAAACTGCTGACTTAAAGCACTGACAACAATGGCACAATGCAAACTATCCAATATGCCGTAATCCTCAATCATCATCCCCCGCCCCCCACTTCGGCATGCCACAGTGTGAGTGACAAGAGCAGGGGGGTCTCTATCACATGACATGGACAGAAGGGAGGGGGGGGGGGGCATAAATAGCCTGGAATAGCAATTCAAATACCTGCACAAACATACACCACCTGATCCGCTTATGTCATCGGTGCACCTATCACACACACACACATGCACGCGCACGCACGCACGCAGGGACACCCTATCTGCGGCCGAAGAAGATGATGCTGATGATGCGTGACAGACTCGGAACATTCCGCCAACGTGTCGGACAGCTGCCCCGGGCCTCGTCCAATGAGGCGTCGGCGTCGGGACCGATAGCGGCGTCCTAGGCAAGCACGTGCCGGCGCCACCTGACTTATCAGCGCCGCCGCCCGCCCGCCCGCTGATAGTCGGATGCCAGGACGTGCCGACAGCTCGGGATGGATGGCAACCTTGAGGATGCGTTTGAAGGTTGCCGTGGCAACGGCCAACCATCATCTGTTGCCTAACTCGATTCTTATTTAAACACGGGCCTAACCTTCCCTCACAGTGCAGGAGCTGTCTTCCTCAAGACTGAAGCTTTGAATGTTTATTTTTGGGGGGGGGGCGGGCAAAAAAAAAAAAAAAAAAAAGAGTAAAAATATCTCATTTTGCTGACTGTACAGCTTCGGTGCAGACGGAAGTGGTCAGCCACGAGGGTAAGTGCATCAAGACTCATTTCTGCAGATGACAACTTTGCTTAGTCAAATTTTGATTTCAGTTATTGCTTCGCTCATGGCTCCAAGACATTTGGAAAAAAGAGTTTGTGAAGATGATGTAACCACAGTTCGTTGCTGTGACGTTCGAAAGAGTTTTTATCCGGCTTTGCGCCACTGTTTTTTTTTTTTTTTTTAGTTGTGTCGATGCTAGCGCACAATGCTATAAAATAGAAATCTAAGTTAATCTATCAATAAACCTAACAAGAGTTCCCCCCCCCCATTGTTAGAATTCTAGCAGTTATTTATTGCTGCACTTTTAAAACTTAACACAAGAGAGCAGCAAAATGCAACACACGAGCCGTAAGGAGAACAACACTTGTTTGTAGGCTTAAAAATAGGAAGTATAACGTGTACTATTCGTCCTGTGTGTCCTTACCTTCTGGTGGGGGATGACAGGCATGGGGGAGTCCATCCTGGGGGTGGCTGTGGGGACGGGCGCAGGACGTCTCGACCTGATGGTTCAACAATGCATTTTTTTCTTTTTGACATTTTATTTTATTTTTTTCATTATTTTGGGCACTTTGACAGATTGTACGAAACCGTTTACTTCTGCATGCTGAGCACGAGTCTGCTGGTGGCCAACTTGATCTTGTTCTGGGCCTCCAAGTGCGTCAGGCCGTCAGTGCTGGCGCCGTCGATGGCCGAGATGATGTCGCCCTGCGCCAGGCTGCCGCCCGACGCCTTGCTGCCGGGCGTTATCTGACAAGAGAAGACGTTCGGAGAGCAACTTTTGTTGTCATCGTGTCCAAGAATGTTAAAAAACTCACTTAGTGTCATGATTATTGTTACTATTTTTTACTGGCCCTTTAAAGACAAGAGTGCCTCATACAGTATCAGGTCTAAATTTACAGGCGACTCGTTAAAGAGTTAAAAATACGCCAGGCTGTTGATGCCTGCGGACGAGTGACCCGCAGGCACGCACACACCTGCCACTGACATTCACTCTTGTCTGAAGTTTCTGTTTACATTCAGCAATCTGATTTCCTCCTTGCATCCACATTTTACAGGATACTGCCATTTCTTTTTGTTTTCAGATCTTTGCATGGAAGGATTCTTTGCACAGATGAAGTCAGAGGTCATTCTTACGTTTATGTTTACTTCTAGAGATTTATGAATTTGTTTGCAATGAAACAATACCTGACTTGTAATCGCATAGGGAAAAGATTGTGCAAGGTCATTTTGGAGGCCTTTTTTTCATTTATTTGATATGTATTGTCAAGAAAAAACATCTTTTTTGAGGGGAAAAAAAATCATTTTTTGAAATGTGAATAATCTTTTTTTCCCAGTGAGCTGTATTTTTTCAAGAAAAACAATATATGAGACGGTTTGTATTCTTATTTTTTTATTATTATTACTATAGTTTAAAAAGTAACTTATCAGGAAAAATTTGATTTTTATAAATATGGTATTTTTCCCCCTCAAAAACAAGTTGTGATCTTGTAACACAAACTTGTGTATTTCTAAAAATAAATGAAAATGAATAAATAAATAAACAAATACAAAGAAAAACCTTTTTTCTCAATTAGAAAAGTGTGAAATTTGTCTAGAAAAATATTGTAAGGTTTGAGAAATGTTTTTCAATTAAATAAAAATAAAAATCTCAGTTTTTTTTATTTTTAGAAGAAAAGTGGATTTTGTTTAAAGTAAAGACAGAGTATGATGTCAATATTATAATTTTTTTTTTTTTACAAAAAAGTTGGGAAAGTCTCATGCATGGGGAAAAAATATTTGTCTTAGGAAAATAAAAACGCTGAGGAAAAAAAGTGATCATTTCCTGAACCAAAAGTCATATTTATGTCATTTTCAATTTGATGGCGCAAACTCTTAGAGCTTGTTTTGAAAGTGTTCTTGAATAAAATAGAGTTGCGAGTTGCCTTGTAAAATGCTGCCAGAGTGTCATTTGGCCTCAAGCTGGCTAACAAGATGCGAACAAGGCATTCTCTCTCCCTCAGCCGTCTTTTCTTAGAAGTTGGCAAAAGTGATCCGAAACGGGAGCCGCGTTGGCGGGTGGCTTTTGCGTCAACAAGAGACGGCGGTGCCTCTCTTTTTTATCTCCATCGCGACGGGAACCCGAAATACCAGACGCTTGGATAGAAGGCCTCGCCTGCCACCTGCGGGACCGGGATCAGGGAATAATAGCTGTGACGTCACTCAGGGATTTTACGTGCAAACTTTTCCATTTATCGAGGAGCCAAAGAGCCTTGCTGATGACCCCGGGATAGGTGAGCGCGCGCCCCCCGCCCCATTCCCCACCTCGCCTTCCCAACACTATTTAAAGGGAAAGCTGTAAATACACTAAAGGGCCTGCCAGGGACCAAAGAGCTATATCCCCCCCCCCCCTCGAGACCCACCCGAAAGCACAGCCAGTCTTTTGAAAGCACTCTCCTCTTGAGTCACTTCCTCGTCAGCCATCATTTCAAATCAATCACGATAAACAGAGTAATTATGATGTTAATGTAGTTATATACAGAACATCATTATGTTATGGTTCGGGTCCAAGAGACTACATTATCATTCTAATTTGGAAAATAAGGTTGTCAACAAGTAAGCAAAATGGTCACCACCAGTATCAGAATAGTTTGCGTGTGTGTTAGTTTAGTTTTGATTCGTTATAGTATTCTTTTCTTTTTTCTTTAAATATAGGGAGTATTTGTTGAGTGCAAGGTATAAAAAAGTCAAATACTGAAAAAAACAACATGTAAAATGAACGCCTAAAGCTCATGTATGATATTAACATGACATTTTTGCTCTAATTGTACCAAGTTTCAGTTAGTTTTACAATCACATGACATAGCTTCAGTTACCTATACTATTTTTTTAAAGCATTTTATTTTTTAATTTGTTTTTTTTGTCAATTCAAGATTTAGTTATTTCATTAACTATGATAGACTTGTCCGCCAACTTTTGCTGCCTTCCACATCTGCGTATACAGTTCTGTATTCATAAATGGTGGGGTGCACGAGTGCCTGCCAGGGGGAGCGCCAGAATATAAACGTAAAAGTTGAGGTGTAATATTTACGGCAATTTTTTTTTTCTCCAAGTCATCAACTCTTTTGGGAAGCTGGAGGGTTGCGTGAGGAAAAGACTCTTCTATTTATTTCTGATTGCCTTTTTTTTTTTTTTTTTCTCGGGGAACCGAGATGCTGACCCAACCTATGAAACTCAAGATGATGACCTTAGTTGAAGAGTCATATGTGTCATCAAAATCAACATTTAAATATTTGGCAAAATGCCCAAATCGCTAAAAAAAAAAAAAAAAAAATCTGTAAAAACAAATAACCAGGAGAAATAATCATTGCTATACAAACTACGATCTAAAAATGCCCCTTGATTTGATTTTGGACGTCAAACTTAAATTAGAGTCCCCTGCAACCTTAATCGAACGTAACAAAAATGGAGTTAGTCCACTCTAGTTCCCAGTGGATTGTGTTTCATGAAAAAAAAAAACGGAAAGGCTTAATAACATCCAAGGCCTGAGGGGTCAAAGTGCACAAAATCCACCCTACATTGTCGTCTGGTGCCGTTTTTGCCATTTTTTGGTTGGCACCCGCTTTTGAGCGCCGCTCTTACCCTGGAAATGGTGAGGGGCATGTTGAAGTCCTTCCCGCCCTGCAGCCGGAAGCCCCATGGCGCCGGGCCGCTCAGCGTCACAGTGTACGTGCTCATGTCGGCTTGTGGAAACGCTCGCTCGCGTGCTTTTGGGAGTCCTGACTCTCCGCGTTGGCCCTGGTATCCTGCTGGTGTTGCGTGCAGCGCCCCCGGCTCGGACTTCTGCTGCTGCTCCTCACGTCAGGGGCCTGGACGCGCAGACTCCCGACATTGATGGGGCGGCGCGGGGGGGGGGGGGGGAGGTCTTGGGGGGGGGGGCATGCCCGGGGGTGGGCTCAGGCGCTGTCACCACACACAAATACACACAGGAAGAGACAGGACACACCTTAAACTGGCCTCCTAATGTCAATTTCATCATCAAAAATGAGCCATTTGAGACGTTTTGGGGGGGCGATGATGATAATCATTCAAATATGAACAATGTCGATGAATTTGTGGCCTGCAGTCTGGCTGTAAGTGACAAGCCTAAAAATAGCAACAAGGGGACACGAGGGGGGGGCCCTGTGGCCCCTTATAAGGTTTGTAACCAGAAGCCCCAGAATGCTTCAGTGGCCGAGCACATGCGGCCAATATAGACTCTCCGTCTTACTGCAACACATTCCCTCTCTCGCTCGCTCATTCGGCCCGGCCTCTCTCTCTCTCTCTCTCTCTTAAGGCTTTCGCTTTGATTTGCATGAATGCAAATAAATATGGGCCGGGGACAGGGACGAAGAAGACTGCGTCCGAGGGGTCCAACTCCTTTTCGTATCGTAGGTAGGGCTGCTCTAAAAGGAATCAACTTTTCAAAAAATTTGCAACTTTTTCCAATTGGGAAAAAAATCCATGTTTTTCTTGGGGAAAAATAAAAAAACTCAGAATAAGAGACTACAAACAAATAGTAACAAGTCATTCTACAAAAATGTTACTTTTTTTTCGTAAGATTAGGACTTCTTTTCCTAAAAAACACCCCCACTTTTTCCTTCAATAGCTCATAGCCCTATCT
Source organism: Filicampus tigris (assembly GCF_054856515.1). Taxonomy (NCBI): domain Eukaryota; kingdom Metazoa; phylum Chordata; class Actinopteri; order Syngnathiformes; family Syngnathidae; genus Filicampus; species Filicampus tigris. The sequence continues at coordinate 2,433,196 of NC_141235.1, read as the reverse complement.
TATAACACGTTCCTAAAAAAAATACAGCTTTGTCAAGAAAAAATACTCTTGAAAAAAACTTGTTTTATGAGATTATGATTAAAATCCAACTTTTTTCCCCCCCAAGAGAATAAAACATTTTTAATATCTTTCAGACCTTTTTCCTCGAATAAAATTCTGACAAAGTTGTAGTTTGTCATAATATTTAGACTTGTTTCGAGGCGGGAAAAAAAAAAAAACTTCCTCACACATTTATGACTTATACGAATATAAGAATCCTCCTATTGTCAGTGCAGGCAAACACGACATTTTGTCAAAATATGTAATTATATAGTTTTGGAAAAATAAAAATAAAAACTCCCCCCACCCCAGTATCAACCTAACGTGTGGGTGCCATGTGAGCGCGTGCGGGGCTAAAAATAACACTAACAAAAGGCTGGAGACTCAAGTGCGTGTGCGAGGTGATGACATTTTGCATTATCGCAGCCTAAATATATGATTATTTGTTTGTGTGGGCGTGTGTTTTTTTATGTGGCTTTAGCAATTACGAGACATTATACCGTACCTAACCACGAATTCAAAACAGTCTAACTTTATTAGTATTGCTAGTGATCAATGTTATGCGAGTCCTATTCAATAACCGTTTCAATGCATCATCAATTCTTTTTTTTTTTTTTTTTTTTAAGACAAGCGCGCGGAGTAGTGGTATGTCATGCGATCTCTTACCTATAGAGGGCGCCACAGTTACACAGGCAGACTGTCGAAAGCCAGTCAAAGGTCAAGCAGGTCAACTGTGCTTGGTTGGTGTGCAGACGTTTGTTGTGTGCCACTTCCCCTCGTCGTCGCTTGTCCTAATGTTCTGTCACGTACACTCGCAACTTGCCAACACAAACACACTCGTGCTCGCACGCCTCTTACACAATGTCGCAACAAGTTTATTTAGAAAAATAAATAAAAACAACCATCGGAGACATTTTTGTACAAAGGATAAAGAAAAGCGGACTTGGGGGTAGCACGATGTACACTTCTGTGATTCTTTACATCATATTTACAGCTCCCCACCCCCCACAATGTTCTGTACATTCAGGACAAGGACATATGGGGACACTAAAAATGAGGAAAATAACAGAGACTAAAGCTCTCTTGATGTAGACAATGCATCTAGTGCATTGTATAGTGTTGCACAGTGTCCCAATACTTTTGTCCATACAGTGCAAGGGTGGGCAAAGTGTGGCGTACTCCATTATTTCCATCGGACCTGCTGAGTATTTACAAAAGCATTAATTCCGCCATTTTTTTTTTTTTTTTCATGAAAGTATATATAAATTTCCGTAATTTGTATTTATTCATCCCATGAAATAATTTGTTGAGTTATTGTAAAAAATAAACACATTTATATACACTCTACTATAGTTGACCTTTTTTTTTTTTGTAATAAATGAGTAATCACAATTAAATGAATGATAAATAATGAAATGAAATTGGAATATTCGTGTTGGGCTATCATTTTGCTCTTTTTTGCGCGCCTGGGCTTGTGCACTTTTTACGCATTATGGATACGCTCCCGTCCAGACTTCTGACAATCCCTCCGCGCGTAAACTCGGAACAAACGCGGAGAAAGCAAAGAGACGTGATTGTCATACATTTCAATTCCAACCACGGAACCCGATAGTAGTCATTGAAATCCGAGAAAAAGATCAAGCATCTTAAAGTAGCGGCACTTACGGACCACTGCGGTTACAAGACACGCCGAAGAAGAGCAGCTTTTTTTTTTTTTTTTTTAATTCTGTGTGTACTAAATCCAGTAAAAGCCATTTCGTCCGAATGTCATGCTTAACAGGCGAGAGGAGCAATTGGATTCCTTGTAGGACACATTCATTGTACATGCATGTGTGCCTGGACATTTTTTTTTTTTTTTTTTGGACTGGATTATTTTTAGTTGTTGTGTTTATTTCTAATGTGCCAGCTGGCAATCATCATGAATGTCTAATGCAATGTTTTACACAGAAATCACAGGACAAGTATATGGCGTGCACCTGTGCTTGCTCTGGAATTTTTTTTTTCCTCCGACTGTGGCGCATTTGTAGGGCCCGACCGGTGTGTTTTTTCTTTTTTTCCGGCAGGTGCAGATTCCAATATTTGGAAGTATAGCATTCTGATAACCGATTAAAGAAGTTTACGACGGAGAGAAAAATCGCCAAAAATTGTCTGATTTTTTTAATGGGGGCAATGTTCAAATGTCCTGATCTTTTTCTCATGTTATAATATTTTATTTTATTATATTTTAATGTGTAAAAGCAGTCAGAAAAAAAAAAAAAAAAAAAAAAATCGGCTGATTTTTGCCAATTTTAAAAGTGCTAAAACCGTCCGATCAAATCGGTTGGGCCCTGCTTTCGTCGTTTTGTGCAAAAAAACACCCACTAAATTAAAGCCATCTATTCATTCAGAATGTGCTAGATGATTCCTCATATTAGGGCACCTGTGCATGCTGGCGCTTTAAATGAGACTTTTTAATAGTTAGCATGCTGCTATTGAGGAAAAAAAATTAAATAAATAAAAATATCCAATTTACACACGTGTCAGTCCGTCCGATGGCGCTCACGCCGTTGCCGAGGGAGCGTCCAGTCGGGCGATGTCCAGCGACGCCTTGGCGACGGGGCTGAAGCTTTTGCTGTGGTTGCCGTGGAAACCGGGGGGGCTGTGCAGTATGGACGGGCTAGATATGGACGTGACGATGACGGCGGGCGTTGGCTTGCAGACGAGCCGCGAGCCAAACTCGTCCGCTGCTCGACATAGCTGGAAAAAAAAACCTACATATTTTTCACTATTATTTTCAAATGCGAAAAATACTTTTAGTTTGATTTTAACAAACGTTTTTTAAAAATTTTGTTGAGTTAATCTTTTATGAAAAAAAAGGTCATTTTTATTAATTGTATCGCATGTAATAATTGCCTAGAGATGCCACAAATTGGCAGCAAGTTAGCCCCGAGGACAAGATGAGCAGCCCATGGGTCTGTTCTAAAAATACCTCAGCGGTGATGGGACATTGTGACTTACGAAGAATTTAGACAGAAGAAGAATGTTAACATTTATTTATTTATTTATTTATCTAAACTTAATATGGTACACATTTCTTAATGTACCAAATATTCTATATTTTGTTTGAAAATAGATTGAACAGAAAAAAAAAAACAATACCATGTAACAAAACACTTTAATTACAATAACAACAAATAATATAACAAGTGAAAGCAATAAACGAGACTGTGTTATGCTCTTAATTACACTGTCAGAATCAAATAAAATCAGCCCATGCCTATTGTATTATACTGCCCCTAGTGGACAGCACATAGAACTGCAATTCATTGATCACGATGCAAAAACCTGTTGACCTCTTTAGATACAATAAGATGAAGTTATTAATATGATTTCTAGAGTAGAATAATATCAAGTGCGTATGTGAGAATGACGTTTGAGGTGCGTTGCTGCCAGGGCACAAGGAAGTAGTCACAGATGAGTGCCGCATTGATTGGTCGCACTGATGATCAGAGCGCCTTTCAGTCAAGCGGAAACAGAAGCCCCTTTTTTTTTTTTTTCCATCGATCAAAGTCGCTCCATTCTATTTGAGGAATGAATGTGCTTTTGATTGGATTATTTGGACAAAAGCTTGCGGTTTCATTCATTGCAAAGGTCAAAGTCGCTTTGATGTGGAAAGAAAAACAGCGGCCGCTTAATGCAGGGGGCCCAAAATTCGGCTTGGGGGCCAGTTGCCGCCTGCTGACCGCTTTTTATTTTTTAGTTTATCAGCCAGACACATACTGCCATGGAAAATAAACGGGTCTGCATACGAAGGGTATGAGGAAAGGGTGAAAAAAATAAATAAAAAGCAACATCACACTGTATTGTGTTTTAAAAGTAAAAAATGTTCCACTAATATTATTCAAATGACTTTCCTTTTCGAGTTGAATGTTTAACAAATGCAATCATCACACCATTTTCTGATTGCCAAACATAAAATGACACTAAAAAAGTTGCTGAAAGCTTACATTGGCGGGAAGGTGACTCTTTGGCAGGAGGCCGAGGTCCGACATGGAGATGTCCTCGACTTCCGTCACACTCTGCACGGGAAAAACGTAACGTACATTAAACAAGACTCATCCAAAAAAAAAAAAAAGGACCATCACTTTTTTGGGTTAAAAGAAAGAAAAATGACGTTTTGAATGTAATGCAATTATTTGGAAAAAAGAAACAATCAAAAATACGACAGTTCAAAGTATATATATTAAAAAACCCATTTGACCCAACTACAGTGAAATTAAACAGAGAAGAAACCGATTTGGCTTCCAATAAGTGACAGTAACCCAGTTGCGAGGCGGGATAATCACATGAACGTGAATGTACCCAGAGCAGAGATTACGGCACGCTCTCGAATATTACAGATGGAGGGGGAAAAAAAAAAAAAAAAAAAAAAAAAAAAAAAAAAAAAGAAAGTGAGAGGTCAGACAGAAAACATCATCAACCGTCGCCGCTGCCACCGCCGTCGTCGTCGTCGTCTTCTTGTTCCAATAAGTGAGTTGGGTGGAAAGGCATCATGCGATCTGTGGATTAAGTCTGAAACTGCCAGATTACTGGATTAGTCTTTGGACACGGTGTAATGGAAGCCCGCAGCCAACCTGGCCTCTGCTGTGTGCGCGCGTTTCGGGTGGAATGATGGAATCAGACGATTACGAGAGGAGACGGAAATGCTCCATATAGCGGATGTCCCACATTGCAAGAAAGAGGAAGCGCGTGACGGCGGCCGCCACATTACAACGCGACCAACTGAAATGATCTCCGCCGAGGCACAAAAAGTTGAGAAATGATCAAATAATTCATAAATGCTCCAGTTTGGCAGACGTATTTTCCTCTTTTGGTGCAACTGAACAAAGAGTGTAAATACACGGTATTTTTTTTTTTTTTTTGGTATGTCAGGTAAAAAGTTAACAAAAATCCGCCCGCAGCAGCCACTGAAACATGTGATGGCGATCCAAAGCAATGTGACTACTTGATTACAAGACCTTTCTGTTTACAGTCAGCAGCTCTTTTCCATTTATAGTGCGGTCAACCAATGTGACTTGTTTTCATTCATTCAGCTATTCATTCAGCTACACCTGACCCTGCATCACAGTTTTGCGATAAAAAAAAAAAAAAAAAAAAAAAAAACTCTATGTTAACGCTTTTTACTCGGGGGGGCCCGAAGGCAGCAGCAATTCCTGCGTGTTGTTGCTTGGGGCATTTTCAGTTTTGTCGGTTCAGCAAAACAAACGCATGGGCATATACGTGCAGCGTTTTTTAACGCCGCATCATTTGTTACCTTTAACCTCTGGCTGGAACGTCGCGCATGTTTGACATCACAGGGCACCTGATGGTTCGCAGGCGTTCGGAAGGAGCTGTCGTCCTCCATGTCGGAGAAACGGGCCTGGAGGGGAAAAAAAAGTGCTGGTCAACGAGGCGCCGGCTAATCGGGAGGGAGCGAGATGGGGTGGGGTGAAGGGGGGAGGGGGGGTGGGGGTCAAGGGGGTACGACGCGGACATAGCGTAAGGAGACACGAGCGACACTCACTGATTCGCTGTCCGACTGCGAGGAGTGGGCGGGCTTGCAGTGGCGGTTGCTCTCCGATTGGCTGGTGAGGGTGGAGCGGCGGGTGGACTGGAAGCTGCTGCTGCCGAAGCGGTCGCGCACGCGCACGCACAGCAGCGCGCCCAGGTAGGGCACGTAGCGGCTGAGCGCAGACCTACCACGTGCAGACGCCCCACGTCAAGCCATGGCGGGAATTGTTTCTTTTTTTTTTTTACTTTGAAAATATGCATGTTCAAATGACATTATCCTACAAAATCTATTGCGCAATTCTTACAATACAACTCAAAGAGGTTGATAAAATATTAGAAAATCACATGGATCCAATAAAATAGTCTCCAAAACCAAATCTACCAAGATCCTAGTAAACCATTGTAGGTTCCAGGATCTACTGCGTTCTGCCTTCCATTTATTTAGGGTGTAATTCCACTGTCGGCCACGAGACGGCGGCACACTATTATGTTTCAAACTAAGTATGAAAAAAGAAGAAGTGTGAAAACGGGAAGTATTTCAAGCTCAGCCTAATTTTTGCTCAAGATTACTCAATGTCTCGATTCTCTCCCATCCTGCTTTTTACGCCTACGCTAAGCGACAGCTGTGGCTTCATTTTATCACGTGCACCTTTGGGCAAATAAAATATGAAATCAATCAAATTTGGATGTCGACTACTATGACATGCATCCCCTTGCCGTGCGTCCTACCTGTACTTGGGGTGCGTGATGGCGTAGATGATGGGGTTGTGGATGGCCGAGGCTTTGGCGATGACAGCCGGGACGGAGTTCATGTACGGGGTCAGCAGGTCTGCATACCTGAAAAGAAAAACAAATGGGGCGAGACCAGGAGGAAGATGAAGGAGAGCAGAAAGTGACACGCGCTCGTGTGGCACGAGCGGCTGGGTGCTTTTGCGCTCGAGGTCGGGTGTTAATCCGCGGCAATTACACGCGTGTTGACACACACGAAGACGGATTCAGATGTTCCGTGTCAGGGGTGGGCAAGATGAAGAAGATCAAGGGCCACACAGGAGTTGATGTGCCCAGCAAAAAACGAAACCGACAGAAATATGTACAATGAAATTGTTGTTGTGGTTACTGAGACTTTTTGCCTTTGTGCCCGAAAGACTGAGAATTTATATTCTGCCTAGCAACAGGTGACCAGGAAAAACCCCTGACTCAACCCCAAAAAAGGCATCAGTTGTGAACATTAATAGGAAGTTACAAAATATTCCCGTGCAATTTGTTATTGTTCTTAAAAAATAACACAAAGGACACAATCACCAGACTGATGCGCTGTGTTGTGCGTGACACTCACACCTACCCGGCGAAGGCGGTGAGCGCGGTGCAGGAGTAGGGCGCCCAGGATATGATGAAGAGCAGGATAACAATCAGCGCGATCTTGGCCATCTTCCACTCGCTCTTCATCTTGTGGAATCTCTTGGCCGACTCCCTGGTGCCCTCGCAGTTGATCTTCTCGAAGGCCCTGCCATGCCCCAGCGTCAGCCGCGTTTAGCACGTTAGCTTTAGCAGCGGAGCCGGCAAAAGCACTCGCGTGCTGCACTCGCGCTTTTCCTACTTGCCGCCGCTGTTTATCCGATCCGAGATGGCGTTATACTGACCGGGTGGTGTGTCGGATGGCCCTGAAGATGCAGCAGTAGCAGAAGATGATGACGAACAGCGGGATGAAGAAGACGAAGGTGAAGAGCAGCATGGTGTAGGAGCGCACGGCCGGCGTGAACGTCATGTAGTCCCACGAGCACGACGTCATCAGACCCTCCGGAACGTAAGCGCCTGGAACGTACGGGGCATGCCATACAACAAATAAACCTGTGCCGCTTTTTGAGGGTGTGTGCGAGGGAGAGGGAGTTGCCAACTGTCATTTCTATGCAGCACTGTGACTAAATTAATGTGTGGTGTTCCACAAAGCTCTGCCCTTGGTCCCGCAACTTTTTTGTCTATGTACGACTGTTTTTTGCCCCCCAAGTGACCATGTTCAGATGTTTCAATTCTAGTCTGTGCCTAAATGAAGGTTTGGTAATCCAGACGGCTCTGTCCACGGTCCCCTTATTTTTGTCTGCATACTTCTGCTTTCTCGCATAATACACAGGAAATGACTGTGTTCAATTTTTTTTTTTTTTTTCATTTTTGCTCACCACCTCTCTAAAATTGGCCGCCTTGCGTGATTGCCTCTATTACCGGCAATTCTGGGAATTATTCACTGTGTTTCCGAGCATTAATAAACATCCGTTTTATTGTGCTCGCTTTTAAGTGCCATCTGTCTGTAGAGAAAATGGGGAGGGCCACAAAACAGAGCAATTTTCCCTAACTCCGTGTGTGTTGGACAGCCCGTAGTGTTAAGTAACCTGGGGGGGGGGGGGGGGGGGTACACGAGCGGCGGTGTGAAGTCAGGTAAACCCTGGGCGTGATATCATCTAATTGCTTTTGCACTTGTGACTGGCATGTTGACACACGCTAACTGAGGCTGGCGCATTGGAGACACAGACACAGACAGACACACACACACACACACACACACAGGCGCGAGCAGACAAATGAAGTTTGCACTCACTCCAGCCGAAGAAGGGCGGCAAGCTCCAGCCCATGGAGTAGAGCCAGGCCACCGCCACGATGCTCAGCGCCTTCCTGCGAGACATGGCCCCCAGCGAGGCCAGCGGCCGCGTGATCACCACGTAGCGATCCACCGCGATCACCATCAGCGTCATCATGCTGCAGATGCCGAAGAGGGCGCCGCAGAAGGCGTACAACTCGCAGCCTTCGCCAAGACAGACACACGAGAAACGGAGCTGAAAAGCAGGACTTCCCGCAGCGCCTCGCGCGTCGCGGGCGTGAAGCTGTCGTCCCGGATGAAGCTCAACCGTCGCTCGGTCGGTCACAGGAACAGAGGTGACCAAGTCGGCCGAAATTGTGGCTCCGGCACCAAAACGGCTAGTTTTCCGAGGACGCCGGCAAATGGACAAATTCAAATCAAAAAGGCCAATCGCTTCGGGCGTGGCTTCGTGAGACTTTCGATTTATTTTTTTTTTTTTTTTGTGGGTCTACTCGCTGTAGACATGCCAACCAAATTTCATGAGGTCAAGCCTTTGCTAACATTACACTTGCATGTTAAACAATCAGACAAGACAGAAACGGCGCACCGCTAAAACGTCTCCGCTTCCGTCCCAAAAAGTCGACTTGCTGCGGTTAACTTTAATGGGCGCATCGGGGATTGGAAATAGACTGGAAGCGAGAACATTTGAAGAGTTCTCAAAGAGAATGAAAAACATACGGGATGGCTAGCGTGAGCAAACGCCAAGGCGCAGTTGTAAGAAAAGCAAGGAAGGAAAACGAAAGGCCGGATTGAGAGCAGGTTGTCGATATCGTTATAAACGCAATGCGCGCGCTGTCATTTAGCCGCTACACGAATGCAAACACGCCTCCTGATTGACTTTATCATCGCGCTAAGTGTATCCATTATGTATGAAGACGTACGAAAGCTAACGTTTGAAAGCTCACACACACACGCACACGCCATTTTACCCGGACAAAACCAGCCAATCGTGACCTCATCAGCGACTGCATCCTCAGCTATGCTAACAGTCACTTTCGCGCCGCCGCCTTTTTTTTCGTCATCACGGCAAAAGTTGAACGCGGGCTTCAGTCTCGACAACGACTTCCAAAATCGACCGGCCTTTTATGGCAAGTCAGGAAACGTTGGCGCCTTGCTAAAGCCAACGCGCAACAGCCCAAACGGCTGACGCGACTTTCACATCGTCCGCCTGCCAAATTTCCGGCGGCTGATCAAAACTTGAGGGGCTGAATCTGCAGAAAGAACACGCGAGGCAACGTGAGGTCCAAAATAAAGGCTCCTCGCAGTCAGCAGTAGAAAAAGATTGGCGCTGACTTTGATGGCCCGCGCAAAGAGCGAAAACAGGCAAACGTTACTTTTATGATGATTTTCTGCCATAAAAACAACAACATCAAGCGGAGCGGGCCATTATGCCCGGCGCCGCGGGGAGAAGTTTGACAGCGGCAGCAAAGTGGACGACAGCGGCACACAAAAAATGATTCTGAAAAATGACACTGAGCAAAATGGATGATAGAAAGTACATGAAGAAATAAAATAAACAGCGGTGGCGACTGAGCGACCCGACCCGACCGTTTCAAGATACGATGTGACTTTCTGCCAATTTTTCTGTTTTGTATTTTTTGCTTGAACTTGTCAGCAATTGTTCAAAAAGAGGCTTACCTAAAACCTAAACATCAAACCAAAAGAATGACACCTTGCCATTGAAAACAACCACATCGCTTGCCTTAATAACGTTCGTTTGGCTTAATGCTAACAAAGTATGCTAATTACTGTGTGCTTCTAAATCACATAAAGTCCGTTTTTTACAGTGCTATTTTCCTTCATAAAAAATATGACTTTTTTTTTTTTAGGAGGCTGGAACGGATTCATGCCATTTCCATTCATATCAATGGATGGCGAGCATTTGAGAAATGTTGAGTCACAAGCACGGTCATGAAACTGATTTAGCAAGTTGTACTTGTATGTTGCCCCATCCATCATCAGCAGAAAGAAAAGAAGCGAAAAGACGGCCAGTATTCTCGACATGTTTGATGTTCCTGCAATACCCTTTTTCCCATCTTGGGTCTTTGGTGAAACATGGGCGAGGGAAACCAACGCGCCGCTTTCTATTCAAGCCTTTTTCCTTTCCTGAATGAATATCTTTCTTTCTTTTTTTTTGTCCCACCGCGCCTTCTCTAATCGACATCGATGAGGCAGTGGCGGGGATCGGCCGTCTTCGTGAAGGTCAGGACAACTCCTGAAGGAAAAGACGCTCGCTGCCGACTATCTCTGTTTGATCAGCGGATCCTCTCTATCTGCACTCTCACTGGGACGCGCGCGCGCACACGTACGCAAGAAAAAACACACGCGCAAGAGAAACACTCACACGCACACGAGGACTACACAGTCAAGAGGCACACGACACGCACGCCAGGCACGCACGCACGCCCAAATTAAACACACGGCGCGATGGATTCGAGCGGAAGCAGACTTCCTGCAGCCGCTTCGCAAGCGACGATGACGGCGCGCGTGGCGACGCGCGGCGACGACGCGCGAGCAGGTTACCTCGCTTGCCGAAGATCCACCGTTTGTGCATGCTGGTGAGGAAAAAGATGGGCGCCTGCGTCAGGCACATCAAGAAGTCGGTGATGGCCAGGTTGATGATGAAGATGTTGGACGGCGTCCGCAGGCTTCGGCTTCTGTGAGCAAGTTAGGCCAGCGGCAGTTGAAATTCATCAAACGCACACACACACGCACACAACTACACCCCCCCACCCCCCACACACACTAAAATACAAAAAAAAAAGGCTAATAAAAAACTGTAATAAAAAAAGCTAATAAAAAAACAAGTACAATAAATAACAGTATGCGAAAAATTCAAATAATAAAAACAAAGACAAATTGAATACAAATAAAATTAATAAAATGCATAAAATATACCCAAAAACTCATAGAACAAAAAAATAAAAGAACTAAACAAAAATAAAGCCAATAATTAAAAAAAAAAAAAAAAAAAAAAAGGACAACTAAAAATGAATATATACAGACTGTTCAAATTCAAAAAAAAAAGAGAAAAAAAAGAAAAAGGCAAGTCTGTACCTGCAGAAGGCGTATATGACCAGAAAGTTTCCCAGAATGCCCGTGATGCCCACGACCAGGATGACCACCCCGATGGTGTAGTGCGCGTGGTCCGGGACGTCCACCGTTGGAAACGGGTGCTTTGGAGCCACGGCGCCCTGGTAACAAACACACACACACACACACACACACACACAAATAAGTGTTATTACGAGCACATCATTCCAAATTACAATCAGAAAGTGCTCGCGTGGGAGCCGAGCAAAAGTGCCCCAACTGTTTCATCACGACATAAACATCTTCAGTGTCACAAATAATTGTGCTCGCAAACAGGAGCTACTGTGGCCATTAAAGCACATGTGGCGGCTCTTTTCATGGCGTCCTACTAAACAGCACAAACTGCTTACCAAGGTTAAAGACCCCGTAAAGTCAATCCACCCATTTGTTTGGAAATACTTTGTCCACATCGAAAGATCATTGCTGAAAAGTTGCATTGGCGGTTACCCGACCCGACATTTCGCTCATGAATATGCCTGCAGAGCGCCCCGTTGTCGACCGCGAGTGCATGCGCACATCACAGTAGGACAGGCGGAAGCGGCAGGTGGGGAAAAGAATGGAAGATTGAAAGAATCACGACTCAAAAGACACCATGTGAACCGGAGCTTCGCGCTGGCTTGGCTGCTTTAGAGTGCCTCGTCATCAGCCGTGAGTGTGCGCAGGCCACTGTGAGAAAGGTGAACGTGCCAAGAGTTTTTTTGTTTTTGTTTTTTTAATGTCCAACTTGAAAGCCAGGATGTGGACTGGGACTTTGGACGAGCATGGCCGCTTTAGAGCGCCTCATTGTTGTGGCATGGAAAATCCCCATGACAAGCAATGGGAAATATTCCAGCCACCCTTTAAGCTGATTTTTCAGGATTTTGAAGCCTCATTTTCTATCCTCTACGATTAAAAAAAAATAATTCCAATTTGGCTGGGTTGTTCAAAACACTTTTTTCGGTGGTGTGTCAAATGTACATGACCTAATTGATACCACTTTTTTACCTGCAAAACAGAGTACTGATACCTCGAGTACTTTTGATGCGTAACATTTCATTCAACATACAAACAATTATGAACAAAGACAATTCTTTCTGATGCAGATGATGATTCCCTGATTTGTCAAACTGCTGCAGTATAGTGCAAACATAATTAATACTCAATGTCCGATTTTTTCGGGGGGGGGGGGGGGGTCATCAGTATTGGTGGCTGGTATCGGCAACCTCCTTGAGTACCTAATACCTTAAAATCAGGCTGGTAACGGCCCGGTACCGATACCTGGTATCAATACGTGGCCATTCCTACATTATTTTCACTTTACAGGTATTTTAGCAAAAAACGGCAATACAAGAAAATAAATAACAAAATTGATGAAAACAAATAATCATTAAAAAAATTTTTTTTTAAAACACCAGCAAGTTAAAGGCAAAGAAATCCACTATTCTATTATAGTGTCCCTTATAAAAAGTGCACACTCACTGGTCCAATTTCATTAGCGGCAATAATGCAAGATGGAGCGTAACGACAAATGACGAAAAGGAAGTTGTAATGATGGCGAGGCCCTCGTCCGACTTGACTGTTGCCATGGCGAAGACTATTATTCCTTTTCGATCTGAGTCACCCAATCGTGACGTCGCTTGAACAAACAGACACGTACCACCCACCCTCTCGTTCGCTTGACATTGAAATGGGCAAGTCTCAAAAGAGTCGTTTGAAATGTGTTACCATCGGACAAAGCGCGTCAAAAGCAGGATGGGCGAGCCGGAGCGTGGCGCTCCTTCGTACGCCGGGTGAGTTGGTCGCAATTGTTCTTGGAGATGAGCGTGAAGTAAAAGTGCTCAAAATGACGCAACAGACGGGGGAGCCGGGCCACACTAGTTACGGCTGCGCAATGTAACACAAATGTAGGCGAATAACAGCGCTCTTGTTTTGTGAGGCCTTTCCGCCGGAGCGCATTGTCCACCCCGTGCAAGCACGGGGGTCGAGAAATACCTTCCCCGCTGCGAGTCATAATGGTTGCACTGATGGTATACATGTCAAAGGTCAAACAGTAGATGACGTGCACAAAATGAAATATGATCGCAAAAAGCGAAGCGGCGCATATCGCCAGGGGGAAAAACGCGGTGATACTGCGTGGCGGCAAAGAATTGATTGTTTTTAAGCCCTTATCTAGGTACTCATTTATAATGAACTTTACTTTTTGAATTGAATGCCTATATGAGTGTTGTTATTTGTGTCTGTATTGAGGCAGAATTTTAATGCTGAAACTGCGCGTAATATTACAGTGGCTTACAATAATATTTTTTTGAAGACTGTAACCCGTCTCGTTTTATGAACACTTGGGCCTACTAATCGACTGTAATTTAATATTGGTCATGATGTTGTATCTTATGGGTGGTGTAAAATGTTTCGATGAGAACAAACAACCAAACGAAAATCTTTACGTGTAGTTAGTTTTTAAACAACAAACGGAAATGGCTCAATTGAGCATAAAATGGCCAATTTCAAGCAAAATGGCGGACTTGATGTGTCTTTTTAGGCCTGACTTTTTTTGGGCGGCTCTACACATGATAGACGTGCCTACCGAATTTCATGCTGCTTAGGGGAGCGGGCTTTGGGGGCTGACTTTTTTTTTTTTTTAAGTAAACCGGCAACTGCTCCCGGACATTTCCACGTGCAAGAACACACCTGCAAAGCCCTCAAATTGGCCATTTGTTTTTCTGATTTTGTCTTCAAAACTGTCACTAGATGGTCACTTTCAAATGTAATGGCAGCTTGGCTTCTTCATTATTTCAGCAGTTTTGTTGTCTTATTGCAAATCCTTATCTACAGAACCGATGTTATAAAAAATTTTTTGAGGGGCAGTGTATGCAGGGTGGGCCTACAAAATTCTTGACAGGTGACAGAACGAATGTCAAAAGACTTGTAATCATGAACAAAGAAAGTGGATATTAAAGCAGTATTGGACAGCTCCCAAATGGAAAGAAATCAGAAAAGTTGTTTGGAAGGATGCAAAATGGAAAGCGTGTCCGAGGAAAGGAAGGCAAAAATAAGCAGGTTTAGGCAAAGGAACAATGCATGTATAATAACCAGCTATGACAGAGGGAAGGAAGAAATCAAGGAAATTACATTGGAGTGAAGGAATGATGTAAAGATGTACAGCATAGAGAGGAAAAAAAGGAGGGATGATAGTCAACAAGGAAGGAAGTCAAAAGCACGTCTAAGGCCGACGGAAGGAGGTCAGGAAGGAAAGAAGGAAGGCTAGCTAACCAGCAGGTTTAAGTGAAGGATGGATGGACGTGTGCGTGAATAAAAATACGTGCAATGGAAGGAAGGACGGAATCGAGGTAGAAAAGTAGGCTTAAGCAAGGGAGGAATGTAGATTAAAAAAAAAAAAAAGGAAGGAGGCTGCAGGAAGGAAGGAAAGAAGGCGGTCAAGAAGGAAACAATGCCCGAAGAAAAACCTGTAAATGTACTAAGTGCATTTCTACATTCTATATAATGAGATATCGATTGCGGCTGTGCATGTAGCCAAAGCTAACAAGCGACTTGTTAGCTTTGCCTCAGCAATCAATCAACAGCGGGGCATCGAGTGGACGACCATCTTATTCAAACAAATGCTTGATTAACGTTAACCGCATGCTTGAAAAGCATTTTATTTTTATAAAAAAGGTGCACAGTGCACAGCGCATGTTTTTAATTCCTCGGGAGGAATCTGGAGGTGAGCGGAATACAAGTAAAAGCCCGCCCACCCTGCTCAACAACAAACGCTGTTGAATCCTTGAATCATTCGACCAAAACTGCCATGAATCAAACCGCAAGCTGTTGAGCCATTGCCTTGGCCCAAAATGTCATAAATCAAAACAAAAGCTATTGAATCCTTCATTCACTTGGCAAAAACGCCCAAATCATTCAAATTTGAGCTACCGTGTGCCAAACTAAGGATTTTCGAGAATGACTTGAATAAGAAATATTGACAATGGCATGGCCTGACAATAAAGCCATTGAGTCCTTGAATCACTAGACGAAAAATCGTTTGATCATGTCATAAATCCAAAGAAACAGTTTGACCCCAAATGTCATTAAACAAAACAAAAGCTATTGAATCTTTGAATCTCTCAACCATTAATGTCATGAATCAAACCAAAGCTGTTTAACCATTGAATGGCTTCACCAAAAATTTTGCACTTCAAAATAAAAAATGTTGAATGTCTTAAAAAAGTCATAAATCATTCAAAAGGTGTTTGATCAGGTCGGTCGCATTATTAAAGGCGTTGAACCGAGATTTGCATCGCATTGATTACATCTAGTCAATGCATGACAATGAAACTGGTAAACCCTGGAAGAACGTCATAAATCAAAACAAGATTTATTGATTTTAGACCACCCTCTACCTTGTGGTTTCACCCATAATGTCATAAATTATTCAGATATTTTAGCATCATTAAAAGGCACTAAGCCATGCTTAATAGACACAAGGGAAGGTATGGTGGCCATTAAGGTACAAAAATAAAGACATGCAAAGTAGCCTCTATAAAAGCTGGCATGTGCTAATTAACAATTCATAGTAGAAAAAAAAACAAACTAATAAAACATCACGGAACTATGGAAAAAAAATCAAAACACTGTTTAATTCAATAAAAAAAATGGATTTAATTATGTATGACAAGAAAGCCGCTGACTCCTTGAATAAACAAAAAAAAAAAAGTCATAAACCACTGAAAATATTGGTCTCAGGTCTGGCACTGGTTGCCATTAAATTGCACAGGTGTGCCTCATGTCCCCTTGAAATGAAAACCCACCGAGAGGACCCCACGTGATGGGCACCACTTTTCTATCCCAACTTTCCACCATGACGGCACTCACTCAGCGAGCCTGTTATGTAGAGCAGCTTGCTTCCTGACAAAAAGAGGACTTTCCCCCCGGGTGAGGAGGAGGAGGACGGGACGGGAGGGGGCTCAGAGTTTGTGGAGGTGGGGGGCAGGGTGGGGGGGGGGGGGGGCGTGATTCTTTTAGGAGTCACAAAGCAAAACATCCGCCCTGCTGCTGCTGCTGCTTGCTTAAATGCACTTTCTCGTCACCTTTTCTGTGGCACTGCAGCATGTAAATAAACTGAGTTGAGCTCAGTGCGATGCTGGGGGCTCATAAAACACGCGTCCTCGCAGACCCTGAGGGGCTTTTTTTTTTTTTTTTTTTGCCACATGCCAACACCCACCACAGCTGCTTTGCTTTGCTTTGCTTTGCGACCACTAGAAGGGAAACAAGTCACTGCGTCCATTCAGCATGCTTGTGAATGACGGCAGGGAAGGATGGAGGGATTTTGTCATTCATTCATGCATGCATTCATTCATTCATTCTCAGCTACTTGCTAGTCTGAATTTATGAATGGTAAAAAAAAAAAAAAAAAAAAAACACGTTCGTTTTTCCTCCTTAGCCATCCTGCGCGTGACTGCTCTACTCACGGCTGTGGCGAGCGGGAGCAGCTCCATGAGCCGGCGCGGCGGACCGATGGTGCTCACGTTCCACGGAGGTTCTGGCGTGGGCATGCCGGGTCCGATCAGCAGCCGGGAGTCCAGTCCCCCGCTCCGCTCACACACTCGCTCGCTCGCTCGTTCACTCACTCACTCACTCACTGCATGTGCGTAAAAGTCTCAGCCGAGAGGATGGCGAAGCAAGCGCTACGCGGTCATAGTGAGCGCGCGGGAGTGGAGTCCAAAGTGTGACTGCATGGGCTGATGTTGGCAGCGGGGTGGGGGTGGGAGGGTGGGGGGATGATGGAGTTGTGCGTCTCGCGCGCGCTCTCTTTTCTCCCCCTCTGCGCGGCATCCAATCCCACATTCACATCTTTCTCTGCACTGTGTCAGTAGGTCTGCCGTTGGTCTTTTTTTCAACCGCTTTCTAGCTTTCATCCTTATCGTATGGATCTCTGCTGCGACACGTCACGGACGCACGCGCGCACCTACAAACACCTGCACGGACAGACAAACACCTACCAAACTGACAGACACCCCCCCACACACACACCCCAAACCCCCCCCCCCCCATACACCCACCCATTCACATGCACACCAACAGCTAGGCTGGCAATAACTAGAGCTGCACGATCGTACGCCCTTAAAACGAACACAAACTGGGCACATTTTTTAACCCATAGTGGGTTATACTGGTATTTAACCGAGCAGTTTTAAGGGTGTAGACAGCGCAATTACAGCATAGATAGTGAGGAACTCCATCAATGAAATGTAACCACAAAAAATATACACTATTAAGAAAAAGTTCAAATAAATGGGAACATGTAATATATTTTTTGTATTTAATATATGTATATTTATTTATTTAGGCCAAATACAACGGAGCTGAGTTCTGCACTAATTAACGCCACGTATGCCAACGGGCTGGCACTACTTGTAATATCGGAATTTACTGGGGCTGTCGTACCTAATGAAGTGGCCGGCGAGTGCATCCTTTCCCATAACGCAGCGCGCGCCTCTTTGTCTTCCCATCTTGGCGGTTTACGCCAGCAACGCGCTCACTCTTGGCAAATCAGAGATGACATTTAAGCTGCCGGCAGAGGGAAGATAAATTGGGAATAATGGCGCGGTGTCAAGAAACCTAAGAGGGATGAGAGGAATGGGAACCGCGGACCGTCTTGCATCTGTGCTTCATCGCCGGTCGTCCTTTTATCGCATCGGCTCCAACCATCAATCCGGATTCTCATCCACAAACGACGACTTAACCCCTCGACCCGACACGCACTTCACTGCTGACGCAATGCCGCCGCGTTCCCCGACTCGGGTATTCTGAGAAATGGGATTGGCCCCAATGAGGAAAATATGTTCTTATTATAAGCACATAAATAATTGAATAATTTTAACAAATGGGGGGTGATTATTAAAAAAACAAATGGGTAAAAAAAAAAATAAATGAAAAACCTATATAAAACCTTCTCAAAGCCCCAAAAGTACAAGATCCAAAACGAGCCATTAAACAATTTTACAAAAAAAAAAAATGATCACAACTAAAACCTGTTTGCTGGTTTACTGCGCTGGAAACACACTTTTCCTGTTTACATAACGCGTCGTCGCCCGAGTGTGCAATTCCCACCAATAATACGCGGCTAATGCTGCCAAATACTGATTAATTCTTCGTAATGCTTGCTAACTCTCCCAGATTGCCCGTCGGCGCGCCTCTGGGACCCTGCGAGAGGCAAATCGGGTCGCAGATCAAATAAAAAAATAAATAGATAAAAAACGTTTATAACAGAAATATTTCCTACTTCTATGAGCATGAATCAAGATGATTACTTCCACAACATGGCACACAACCAACATGGCCGAGAAGTCATTGTTTATCATAAACTCCACAGTAAGGGTTTCACAACATAAAGCGCACACATAATACCATTTGTTCTCAAAACAATCAAAATACATGTGGGAACAAAACAAAGCAAAAAAAAAAAAAAAAAAAAAATTACACTCGGCCACCCCACTGAAAAATTTAATTGGCTGGCTGATTAATCGGCTGGGCTCTAGTTTTTTTAACAGCCATTTCCAAATCCACTCGCGAGGCTGTCATGATTGTTGGTAAGCGGTGAAATGATCTACTAGTAAATGTCGATATGTGAAATTGAATGTGACAAATGTTTGTACTTTTGCATGTACCCATGCATAATACCCTCCACCTGATTTTGGATGATTTTTCTCGGCAAAAAAAAAAAATCACTCTAAAAAAACGATGGGTCCAAAATAACCAGGGAACGACTGCTATGTTTTTAAAAAAAAATTTATGGGGAACCCAAAAATGTGATTGCATTATACCCCCTCAAAAAAGGGTCAAAGTACCGCAAGTAGTAGTCAGTCCCTTTTTGACCGATAACCGATTTATTTTGCCGCCAACTGTTTATGGAGTGAACGCATTGTTTAGTTTGGAGAAATTGAAAGTATTCAAAAACATTTTTTTTTAAAAAAGATGCAAAACAACCATTTAGTGTGCTTGTTATATGATGTGGATTTATGGGTGGAAAAAGTTGAAAGCGCTCCATTTTTGGTTGGAAAATGTCCAGGAGGTGCGCCACTTGTCAATGAGCCATTCATGTCATGTGAAGACGACGGGTGAAATTCAGTACACTGGTGGCGGCGGCGGCCCCAAGCGGCGACTCAGCTGACTGCTAAGTCACTTTCTTTTACGTCAAGATGGAAGGTTACCACTGCGGCGTCCTTTCTGCTAATGTCGACCCGTCGGCTCTCGGGAGGAACGAGGACATTCCGACAAAGATTTTACAGACGACGTGAGACGGGCCAATCACAGCCCAACTATGTGATGTAATTCCCAACGCTGATGACTTTGGAATATTCTCACATGTCATATTGGGTTGTGCTTTTACCGTGGTACTTTTATGTCTTATTCATTTACTTTTCCGAATCATACCTCCACGCAATTATCAATATTGATTTTGCTTACATTTATTTTTAAGCGTAAAGATTTTTTTTTAAGGTAAATTATTGGGGCACCTACACTGTTAGCTGGCTAACCAAAACGTTCCGAACATAACGAGTTCCGAGTGTCTGTTTGTTTGTGAGTCGAAATGTCGGTAAGTCGACGACGTTAAATTCTGTTTTAAAATTCCATTGTATTGAATTTAAAAGCAAAACCAAACCACATACTGCAAAATGCTGCCGTGAACAACAAAAGCACAGATGATAAACGCAAAACACAAGTTTGCTTACCTCTACTCAGTTTGAACGACCTTCCGGCGCGGAGAGCGAGCATCTCACCTCAGCCCACAAAAGACATAAATAAAAAAAATATACAAACAGATAAAGACGATAAATTAACATAAAACACAATTGACACCTGGAGAAGAGCCGAAAATTTCCGGTCTGGTGTATTCCGCTCCCGTCACTGTTCCAAAGACGAGCCCTGGTCCGAAGTCCACCTGCTCACTTTGTATAGGAAGTTGCTGCCTTCATTTTCAGCTCTACAGAAAAATAATCAACAGAAATGATGCCTGCGGTTAAAACATGTTTTTGTAACACGGTAGCAGATTGTACAGTAAGTAAGTGCGAGCGATGAAAGCCGTTGAGACACATCTGCTCGCTTTGAATACGAGGATGCTCCAAATAAAGATAAGGAGTAGTAGACGGTAAAATAAATAATTGTAACCAACAGAATTTGTTTGAATATAAAAATGATTCATAGATTTAGGGGAAGAAAAGTAAAAAAAAAAAAAACACCATAAAATAAGCCCGTTGGATGCTGCCATGAAATTGGAACGGCAGCAAATGTTGAAATGACAACCCCGACGTAGGGGAGAAGTGAAGCTAACATGTTGACATTCGGCGCATCGCGCAAGGCGCCAAACTCCCCTCCCGGCAAAGCCGGCAGAAAAACGACAGCGGGCAACTGGACGTGCTGCTTTGGGGCTCGTTCCGGCGGCATCGTTGAGGAATCGAAAACCGCGACTCTCACCAGCCCCTCCGCCGGCGGTCACGGGATGCGACCAGTCGTCTCGCGCTTGGCGCATTAGACAAGCCCAATCGAGGCGTTACACAGCAGTCAATTGGACACTTGTGCCGTTTCGCAGAATTGACGCCAACGAGCCATAATAAATATAACCTCCTCATGTCTTGGAGGTGGCGGCCACACGTGGAGGCCACATTCTTCATCCAGGATCTCCTGCTGCAGCTTTGTGCCGCACGAGAGGCCGCCGCCAAGCGAATACAAGCAAAGACACTTGCGAGCAGCGAGGCGACATGTCACCGCGTCCCGTCTTCCAGCCCCGCATGCAAATAATGTCACTTTGCAACGGGGGCAACCGTCAGATGGCGCGGGGGAACAACTCTATGACCTCCTTGTTGGATTTGCAAGAAACAATTTTGTGTGCGCGCGCGTGTGTATAATGACGAAAAACAGCACTGCATTCTATAAACAGTGTCAGGCAAAGGCGGACCCAAATGCAGGGACGCAGAAGAAGCCAGGCAGGGAGTAGGAGTCATCTCAAAATTCGAAATAATTCTTTGCAAAAAGGCAGGATTAAAAAAAAAAAAAAAAAGGAAATCAGCAAGCACAAGCGAACCGGGCGAGACGACGAGGCACACCGGGGCAAGGCGCGAGTGGCTGGAGAAAGCGGCGAGAACAGACGGAGACCAAGCCGTACAAAAGCCGACCGGAGTGGATGAGGTGAGGCCAGAGAAGACCAGCAATCTTGGTTGACAAAACCTGACCTAGCCAAACGCTAACCCCGATCAACTTGTGTGGCAACCTTTCTGGCCTAAAATGCCCCCTAAAGTCAAACCCGGTGACCGGCTGGAGGCTGGCGGCGATGCTTGCCCACTGAATGTCGCAAGTGATGTCACAGCCTCATTATCACCTCGGTCTTCTCTCTTTCGCGTTTAAAAAAAAAAAAAAAAAAAAATCCTTTTTTTGCTTGTTAACGGCACCGACTGGTCTTTGTTTCTCCGGCTAACAACACGTGCTGCCGCGCAGGCATGCGGGAGGGAGCCGCCAATTCAATGACGACGTAGAGGGCGAATACTGACAATGTGCTGCAAACGCACAAACGAGCTCGTGGCAGACGATGCAAAAAGTCAAAGAGAATAATGATCGCTTTTGATTGACAGCTTTTCGTGACCAGCACTGCTTGGCATAAAAGCAACGCTTTAATTGGACTACGTGTTTAGTTGGGAAGTTAGTTCTTGTTGTAGTCACTTGGTGAGTTGGTCAATTCACTTCAGTTGATTGTTTGGTTACTTAGTTGCCGAGGTTGTTGGTTGGTCGGTTAGTTGGTCGATTCACTGGCTGGTTAGTTGGATTAGTTAAGTAAGTATGTCTGTAAAAGTTCATCAGTCATTTAGGCCATTGGTTGGGTAGGTAGTTGATTGCATGGTTAATTCATTGGTCAATTAGTCGGCTAGTTTACTTGCTTGGTACTTAACTACTTGGTTAATTAGTCGCCTAGGTACTTGGATGGGTTGTGAGAGGGATGGTTGGGAAGTTGGTTGGTTGGTCATTCAATTAGCTCATTGGTTATCTAGTTTCTTGGGTAGTTAGTCATATTGGTTAAGCAAGTAAATCTGAAAATGAGTTAATCTGTTGGTCGTTTGGAAATTGGTTACATAGACGGCATTCTGTTAGTTGGCTGGTTAGTTAGTTGCCTGGGTAGTTGTTGGTTCAGTCGTGAGTCAAATTATTGGCTGGTTAGCCTAATTAATTACGGATGTTAGTTAGCTGGCTTCAGTTGGTCGGTCAGTCAATTAGTCAGTCGGTGAGGTGCTGATTAGTTATTAACTTGGGTCGCTGATTGGCTACAACTAACTACCTAACCAGCTAAGTAGTTAGTCTAGCAGTTGATTAGCCTGTCCATTGATTGGCTCATTGGTTGGTTTGGTAGTTAGTCTGGCATCTTGTGGTCCATTTTTCATTTAGGTAGTTGGTCAGCTAGTCAGTTATTTGGTCGGCCGGTGATTTAGCCAGTCAGATCGGTGGTAATTTTCTTAGGTAGGCTGTTGGTTGGTTGGGTGGTTGATTGGTTGTTAGTCAGTTGGCTTGGTCAGGCAATCGGTAATTAGCCAGTCGGTTGGCTGGTTAGTTAGTGGGTTGGTCAATCAGTTAGATAGTTTCTTGGATTTGGTTTATAAAGGCAGAATTTTTGGGGGGTTGGCATTAGACGGTGCACTGCACGCATTCCTACTGTTGTGGATTATTGGCGCGAACTCAATCCCATATTAGCATTCATTAATTCGTTGGTCTCCGATGGTGGTAATCCCTTTAACCCCTGATCAACAGACGAGAGAACCACACTTCGCCTCCACGTGTCACGTGTCTCACCCCTTGTTAGCCGCCGCTCGCTTTTTGCCATCTGGACGTGCTGGGTCCAACCTGCTGTCCTCCTCCTCCTCCTCCTCCTACACACACACACACAAATGACAGTCATTGTCTTTGATTTATGATTGCATATTGATGAGATGATGTGATCATGTCAACATTTCCGCCTCCACAAGTTTCATTACCTGGTTGGGCATCATAAGTAGATCCACCAAAAGTTTCATGTCATACCTTAAAAGAAACAGAAAGTCTGCCAAGTTGGATCCAAGAAGCCATTTTAGATCTTTTCGGTTATCCCGGTATCCTTCAAAGACAATCTTGTCTTTGAAATTTCATGGAACCATGTTTACTAATTCATCCGCCCCCGCCCCCGCCCCCCCAATTTATTCTTCTCATTATAATTGGACTCGCGTTCTGCTGTATGTTTTGTGTCGCACACCACACATGTGCAGGCACGCAAGGCGAGATGTTATTTATTTATAAGAATGATTATAATCCCTCAAGGGGAAATTCATTTGACACTCTGCTGTATACTGTATATGCTGTTGCGCAACACATGCTCTCACACACAATGCTGGCTGGCATGCCAGTAAAGGTGTCAGTGTGAATGGGATGCGCAAACACCCTCCCTCTGGGGGCCGGGGGTGGAGGGAGGTGTGGGGGGGGGGGGGGTCGAGATTTGATCTGATTTCGAACGCGACTGCTAGGAAGATGGGCGATAAATAAATTGTAAACCGTTTCGAGTTTTGGTCTTTGCATGGTGACGGTGCTCAAGTGGACCCCCCCCCCCCCCCCCGTGCCAGACGATTGAACTTAAAAAGAGAAAGAAATAAAAATAAAAATTAGATCTAGATATTTTGTCCGATTGATTGATAAACAATGCCGCCTGCCCCCTGCTCCAATCGCATTTTAATCACACAAAACGACACCACAGTAACCTCCAATTTCCCTTCAAAGCGCCTTCTTATGCGTGTGGGAAGTTACATAACTTTTCAAGCAAACAAAAAGGAATCAATGGAATCTTACCAGAAAAGCCAAGTAGACAATAGCCTACTACAAATAAATGAAAAAATTAATAAATCATTAGGACTTTAAAAATGCAGAATGCATTGCTTGCGAACGAACTGACTGCATGTGGACACTTGGGCCATCGGGCCGGGCCGGGCTTGAGCAGGTGCCGGGTAGCAAGGAACGGGCAAAAATAAAATACATGAATACAAAACAGCCCATTCAAAATGTTACCGCATTTTGCGCCTCCTCTTTTACGACGGTTGGCCACGTGTGTTAAAATTGATTGCGCTCGCATTTAGATGGGAAAGAAGCCGTGTCGTTTTCCAAAACGCGTCCCGATAAAAGCACCGAAAGTGCCCAATTAAAACGCTTATCACATTTACGTCACGTAGTCACAGTTGGCGATGGCAAATAACGCGCCTCTTCACAGGTACTGTACTTCTTTTGTGTTCACATTGAGCCTGACCTTGTTGCTTGACGTTGCGCAACAGAAGCAGATTACAAGGCGGAGCGAAAGCTTTACAAGGGATCATTTGTGCAAATGTACTGAACAAATAACACCGGCATAAGCCCACGTCGCTGCAGGGGTTTTCATTTCAAGTGTGCACTTTGGATATATAATCTACAGTCACAACATTAGGTATGCCTGCTGAGTCATATCCAACATTCTGCATTTCCAAATCCCACATGCATGCAGCGTATACAGAGATGGTATCTTCCAAACATTTTCTCCGTTCTCCTATCACTCTTGTCTTTAAAGATGGAGAAAGGGGATTTATAATCAAATTCAAGCGGGAGGGGGAGAAAAAAAAAAATGCAAATCTAATGCTAATGCAAATTTGATAGGATTAATAAGCAAAGACAAGTGGGCGGAGGGAAGAAAAAAAAAAGAAGAAAAAAAAAAAACACAACAGAGCCGCAGAAGGCAAGGCAAGGAAGGTTTTGAGCGTCAGAGGATGAAAGTCCGAAGTAGCTCTTCATAAAACGTCCCAGCGCTGACGGACAGGCCGAGCGGGCGAGCGCAAGGCTTTTGGCGATGTCGACATTTAACCGTTTAATTCGCGCCGCATACAACGACGCGACGCCCAAGCCGGGCTTTAGGGTGTAAAAGTCGGGTTCCGAGTCAGGGTCAGGGTGACTTCACTTGACTGACGTTTGTTCCTCATAATCGGAGCAGAACCATCCATTGAGGTCACATCGCTGGCCGCCTTGCGAAAAACCCAAAAGCAACTTCGATCCTGGCGGCCGTGCGGCGCAGACACGAAGCACCTCCCGCGGGCACGCCGGATGCCGTTTGTCCGGCGGCGGGCGGGCGACGAGCTCATACAGAGGCGAGGATTATTCAGCTTGTCGGCACAGATAAATGGGAGATGGAAGCCTGAAGGCGGAGGGATCTATAAATGTCACGCAGGTAATGGAATCCAGGAAGCCGATGGCGCGGCAGGGCCGCGCTGAAGGAGAGCAACCTTGGACGACGTCGTGCTGCTTTTAAAGTCAAATGTCGGCCGGCCCGTTGCAAGAGTCGTTTGACTCAATTGGGAAGCTGAGAAATCGCTCAGTGACAACCGCCGTCAATAACGGGGACAATAAAACAAACCGCAAGGTCCAAAAGTGCTTGTGAAATCCCTCATGCTCATCAAGGTGCTTTTTAGGAGAGAGCAACATGCCTGGAAAGGCACAAATGTTGTCCGTGTCAAGATAGGGATTCAAATTCAGGTTGCGCGCCAGGGTTGGGTTTCAAACTAGGACTTGGAGAGCGGGTTCAGGATTTCAAGCTCGCCAATTATGGTATTCAAATGAGGCTTTTCGGCCTGAGTGAAGGTTTCAAACAAGGGTTGCACTTTCAAAGGGATTCAAAGTCGGGTTCCAAAGGCTGGATCGGGGTTTCAAAGTGAGACAATGAGCAGGCACGGGCAAAGAATTTCTGCCCTATGGAGCCCAAGAAGAAGGTTTTTGACAACTGAAACTGTGGCTCGGAATTGCGCTTGCATGGTGGCATCGGAGCTTCGGGGGAAGCAGACATCTGGCGCTCGGGCCAGAGAAGCCAGTCGGGAACAACCGCGGGTACCATCTCAACGGTTGCTTTTTCCAGGGTTCCGGCAAATGGTAGGTTGCCGGATCGACGGTACAAGGCAGGAGGCAGACAAGAAGTCTGATGCAGGTTCTAGGCAAAGAGCACCTTTGGAGAACAGAAACACATCGTAGTGCAGGTGCAGACATGAGAAAACTCACAAAAGAACAGAATCAAGGTGCGCGGATGCACGCTGAAGACCAAAAAAGCATCCGAGTGAGAGTAATCATCTCGGAAAGGCAAGAAGCGGTTGTCATGGTGACAGAGTTGCCTTGTTGCTCACATTCATTCATCGGAAGAGAAAGTTACACGCACGTGCACGCGGACAGAAATAGAAGTCGGATATCTTTTTTTTTTTTTTTTTTTTCTTTTTTAGCAAGGAAATCACATCCGCGATTGCAGCAGAGGGACACCGAGCTAAAAATAGCCCGGCGGGTTTCTATTTAACGCCGGCGTAGTCTCCTCCTCCGCCGAAGCTATTTTTAGAGCGCGTGAGCGTCTGTCTGCCACCTCGCCGCACGTGAGCGCTCGCGCACGTGCGCGTCCGGTCTTCGCGTGACGGAGGCAGCCAGCGAGACGGCAAGACGGACGAGGAGGAGGAGGAGGAGGAGGAAGAGGAAGGATGCAGGGAGGACACCGAGGATGCTGCTATGAAGGAGTGAAAAGTCATGTCGATGGATGCGTGCAGCTTGCGTTGGGATGTGCGGACGAGGTCAAGTGGGCTGGCCTGGTCCTGATCCCCCGTGAATAGTGAAAATCCACATCTAAGTCATGCCCATTATAAATCCGTTAAAAACAAAGCAGAAATAAACTTTTAAAAAGCATTTGCCACAAAAAAAATGGCTCCCCACCCCAAAAAAGTAAAACATTTGGGAATGTCCGTGAAAGGTGAATCCAAGGGGCTTAAAATATCCAGCATTTTGTAAGTTTTTTTTGTGTGCGTGTGTTATTTATTTATTTTTTTTAATGATCCAGCAGGGTAGGCTGGAACTCCCAAATGACTAAATGCAACCCATTAAAAAATATATAGCCTGGTTGTGTGTTGGTGACATTCCACACAAACGCATTCAACCCGCTTGGCAACATCGTCGTGACATAGAAGAGATGAAACTTGCTTCAATTAGATGACCAGAAGGAAAAGAAGCGAGACATGATTACAATGTTGGCAACACAAGCAAGTAGCGAACCAACAAGAAACTTTGCTGCCATCTAGTGGCAAATAATAAAAAGCCATTTGGGATTTTTTTTCACCCCCTCGCAGTGGGAAAGTGCGTGTATGTTGAGCAACATCATTTAGCATTTTTTGTGGGGGTTCCTCTACACCGCCAATTAAAAAAAAAAAAAATCTGGAATCTCTCACTAGTCACTTTGGACTTGAGTATTTCCCCCCTCAATACTTAGTCACATGCTAACTATTTGTAGGACTACTTTTTAAATGCACTCGAGTCATACTGAAAGCAACAATCGCGCTCTCGTTTATTCAGTTTTGCATTGCACCTTCAAAGACCGCAATTGCGCTTTCTCGCCTACAGGTGGCAATGTTTTCCACCTTAAATCCCTTTCCCTAGAATTACTATTAAACCCGTATCCTAGTTTAAACCCTACCTTAAAAGCCAAACGCTACCATGTAACACTTACTAGAAACCATAGCCCTAGTTTAAAACCCTACTTTGAACCCCTAACCATAATTTACAACCCTACCTTGAAACCCTAACCCTAACTTAAAGCCCTACTTTGAAACCATAAGCCTTTTTTGAAACCCTAACCCATTTGAAGCCCTACTTTGCAACCCCAACCCTAGTTCAAAACCCTACTTTGTAACACTAAACCTATCTTAAAAATCAACTTTGAAACCCTAACCCTTTTTAAAACCCTACTTTGAAACCCTGAGCGGTTGCAGCGGATGGAAGTGTTCCCAAAGTTCAATCCCAGCCAAATGTACCTTCGACATGAATCGTCGACAAACATGAGCATGACAAATGTTGTCAACGAGGATGGGGGCTGTTTTGCTTCGGATGCCCCTGCCTAAGATGGATGCCCGAGGGGTGGGGGGGGCACCGAGTGGCCTTTGAACATCTGATCATGGCTCAGCATTTCTGTTCCTCTCATTGAAGTGAGCGCAGAAGAGGATGCGATGAAATCACGCAAGTGAGACGCGAGTGCCAAAAACATGAGGCGGTAAACCCGATGACATCATCTCCCTGGGCCAGACGAGAAGCTTCCTGAAGCTGCTCGTTATGTAACCGCCAGCTCAGCATCTCGGGGAGGTGTTTCCACGCACGAGAATAAATAACAAAACAAAACAAAACAAAAAAAAAGTGGCGGCGGTGAGGCACTGATGACGTGAAAAATGCTGCAGCATCTCTCTGCCTGGTGCGTACGCCGCCGCCGCCGCCGCCGCCGGCTGCTGCTGCTGCTGCTGCTCCCCCCCTTGCCCCCCCCCCCCACCCCCTCCCGTCTCCCAGCTGGAGCAGCCAAAGGAGGCGGAGTCGAGCCACACACAGACATTTTGCATCCCGCACTTGCCGCACGCTCACCGTCAAGCATCCAGCCCGAGCCCGCCGACCGTCCGCAGCAGGGGAGCCCAGCCGTGTCGTCGCCCCAGGATGGATGCACTCATGAAGGGCTTCTCCATGGCCAAGGAGGGCGTGGTGGCGGCCGCCGAGAAGACCAAAGCCGGCATGGAGGAGGCTGCGGCCAAGACCAAAGAAGGGGTGATGTATGTCGGTAAGGCATCGGCAAGAGTGGTGCAGGGGCGAAGAAGAAGAGTTGTGGAGGGCCCCCCCCCCGAGTTGTCACGCTTGCAAGACTGGGGGGGCAAAAAGAACATTTTTTTTTTTTAATCCTTTGAATCAAATGTTAGCATTTGAATTTGCGATAGCGTCCTGGGATGACTGTCACCTCTCAAGGTTAAATGCATGAGGCTTCCAAGGCCTTCTTTTTTTTGGGGGGGGGGGGGGTGTATAGCGACACAAAAGCGGGGGTCAGAGCGTAATCGTAATTATATAAGGGGGTGAGGGAGATGGGCACTGCGTCACCTCATGTTCGTGTCGCTTGCGTGCTGCTCGGATGACTTAACACCTTCCACTCGCCCCCCCCCCCCCCTTCCCTCCCTGAAAAGATGAGGACGGGGAGGGGGTGGGGATTATATGCAAAACGCGCCAATAATATGCTGAGAAGATTCTCTCCACATGTCCGTCTTTCTGCTTTAGCACACAGGGGGGCAACCCTGCCGCTCGCCCACGAGCGGAGGAAAAAGAAGCTGTGTCATTGCCATCAATTCCGCGCGTGTGTGCGTGCGAGATGCAGCAGTGTGGTGTCCGCAGGCACGAGGCCGGCGGTGCATGTGCAAATGCGCCAAAGAACAGAGTCCACGATGCTGTCCTTCACACGCCACATTCATCCCTCGCCGTGGCAGATGATATAATAAATGCGTTTAATCTGCTTGGAACGAGCGCGCGGGGCCGCACCGGCAACGGCGTTTAAATGTTGCCCTCCGGTCGGGAGGTTTTGCCGAAGCAGGCCCGGGCCCAATAATCAGACAAGAAAAGAAAAGAACAAGAATGAATGACTGCAGACCAAACCTACGAGAGAGGATCCGGGAGCTGATTGGCTAACGGTAAAAAAGCAGTCGTGAAGCTAAGGATCTGATTGGCTGGCAAAGAAGGATAGGCAAGGAGCTCGCAGGCTAAAAAAAAAATAATAATAACGAGCGGGGTAGGAAAGTCAGGACAGAGGGGTCATTAAGAAGTTGGTCGGCAGGTACCGATGAGATGCAGGTTCAGAAACAAAACGTAGTAAAAGAGTTCATTGGATATCGAGCGAGGTCGGGGGTTGATCGGTTCTAACAGCAGCAGAAGGGTTGCTCAGGACTTCAGTGGTTGCAACAAGGAGCAGGGTAGGCAAGCAAGTGCAACACAAGCGAGGAAACCGAAGGGGAGATAAGGAGTTGAGTGGCGCAAGGCTGGAGAAGACGAGCTCAAGAGTTGAGACATGCGCGAGCAAACAAACAGAAGGGGAGGGAAGATGTTGTTGTTTGGCGGAAGCAAGGAGCGGGTCTGGTTGTCAAAGGCGGACGCTCAACACATTGACACATATTTTAAAACTTTTCCTTTGCTTCTTTTGCTCAGGTAACAAGACGAAGGAAGGCGTAGTGTCGTCAGTAAACACTGGTACGTACATTGAACGGCGCAGAAAAAGGGAAGCTTTTAAAGAGCTGGCCTCAATTCGCGTCTGCCTCCCTCCCGGCCCCCTAGTGGCCAACAGGACCGTGGACCAGGCCAACATCGTGGCGGACACGGCCGTCAGCGGCGCCAACGAGGTGTCGCAGGCCACCACGGAGGGCGTGGAGAACATCGCCGCGTCCACCGGGCTCCTGAACCAGGTCGGTTTCCGCGGCGAGCGCCTCCCAGTTTGGGGACCCCTTTATCTTAGCGCGTTTTACTCCATAATGTCTGTGTCTGTGTCCCCGATAGGAGGAGTCCGTGAACGAGGTGCCAACAACTTGCATGCTACTAATCTATCAGACTAATTTTAACTTTTTTTTTTTTTTAGAAGGTTCAGTAATTCAAAGTGTTGCCAAGTTTTCCATTTGGCCGCAATAGTCAGCGGCTTTTCTGACCCCTCTAGTGGCTATTTTTCAAAATAGCGACTAACAACTTTAATGACCGCAAGCGTAACACATTGAAGCTTTTGACCCGAGGTATGTGCTGCTATGATTAAAAACACTTTTTTAAACCAGACATCGACTTGATTAACTCTAACTGTTAATGTGGTTTTAAGTTACGTTAGCATGTCAAGCCTAACCAAGACTAACACTTCCAGCACGGCAACAATCAGCGATTGCAGCAGCATGTTTGAACAGCCTTTTTTTTTTCGCTCCCAGCGGCAGGTCAACTAGAAAAAAAACAACCTGTCAACAGAATTCTCATGTTATTTTTCCTGTCGCCCCTTAGGGAGAATACGGAGGGATGGAGCAAGGCGGCGAAGGGGGAGAGGTAAGACGACAAATATATCGTCATTTCTGATCAATAGTAGCAGTTTTCTCAAATTAAGTTTCTAGTGAAATGAATACTTTAAAAACATTTTACTTTTTTTCCCCTTAATATTTCATAAATGGTTGTCACTCTAGTATTTTCACTTTATTCTGGTGGAATTACAACACATTTGTCAAAGACGATGACTTTTCGTAAATTATATTTGACGTAAAAATATTGCAATTAGTACATTCAAAATACTTATTCCTACTTTATTCTAGTGAAATTCTTATTTGTATTTTTAATCTTACAACTTTATTCTTGTTTAGTAATAAAATATTTTTGACCAAGACTTTAGTGTGCTTGACTCTTTCTAACTTTCTAATCTCTCCTCAATCAGGGCTATTAGTTCCTGTCAGGACCTGCTCTCCAGTAGCCCCTCGCTCCCCTTCGCCCTTCGCCTCGCTCAACAGGAGTCCAGGTGTTTGTTTTTATTTCATGATACTTCTTTTTGTGTGTGTGTGTGACTTTTACCGGAACCAAACCCTTCTGGGTGGAACTCTTCCGGATGCAGCATCCCCTCGCCTCCCATGTGTCAAGTGTTGTCCCCATTACGCACCCGAACCCTGAAAAAAACAAAAACAAGAGGCGCACATGCATGAAACAAACACACAATACTGTAATTGGCAATAAGAAGTACAACGTAAACCGACAAAAAAGGCTTTTAAATGAGCAATAAAGAATACGTCACCATAACAATACATAGTCTGAATACATGCGTGTTTGTGTACTTACCCGGTTGCATGGCATCCTACAATCATCACGGATGGAATCAACGTGTCTGCTCAGATGGAATTCTGGGAAATGTAGTTGTTTAGCAGCATTTTACAGGAAGACATCAGCGTTTGGTTTTGTGCGCCTGCCCAGCAAAGTGTGCGCGTGTGCGTGTAAGCGGAACAAGCGTGTTCTTCCGAGGCCATTAGACATGAAATGACTGCATGTTGCCTTATTTATCAATCTGACACACACACACACACACACACAAATACACAGTTTAAGTTGGCATTATTGCTGATTTTATAAAAGTGTACAAGTGAAATAAAATCATTTTTTGTTGGTGTTGGAAACCCCTTTTTGTGTTTGCCTTTGTATTAAGTTGACTTCATTACACTACACAATATGTATGTATACATATTTACAAAACTTGATTACTGGTACCTACTACTATATTTACCTAAAAAAAAAAAATGTAAAAAAAATAAAAGGTAACAAGAAACCAAACTTGGAAACAATAGAGGTTTTAACATTTTATTGTTTTTCCCCCCCAAAAAGAAAAAAAATACAAAAAACAATTTCCTCTAACATAACTTGAAAATGAGGAAGCGGACGGTTAAAAGAGGAGCAGGACGGAGACAGCAAATGGGGGGTCTGCGTAGACGCTCCCTTTTCTTGTCCGGAGGAAAAGCTGCTTTACAGAACTTGATCGGGGGAAACAAAAACCTTTCACAAAAATAAAAAATAACTCACTAATTGCGAAAACTCTGCCAATGACTTTATAAGGTTTCTTTTATTGTGATTATATTAAATCCCTTTTTTCCAGCATTAAGGCATCTGCAGTGCTCATCACAGCCCGCGGGGGGGCGCACGCAAGGTGGCCATCAAACTACAGTGAATAAATGTACCGCCAACATAGTTTGTTCTGTGGAGATGTCGAACTTTGTCTGCTTTTTCTTACGCGTAAAGGCGAGTAAACGACGACGACGACGACATATATGATATGTTCTCAAGGCTGTTTAAAGTTTGGCGGGTGCAGGGGAGGGAAAGAGGACGGCGGGGCGAGGGGCGCATTTATGTGAAAGTGAGGCCGGCCTCGTTGTACACCTTGAACACCTTCTCGATGGCGTTGACGTAGGCGGCCGTCCGCAGGTCCAGGCCCAGGTTGTACTTGCTCGCCGTGCGCATAATTTGCTGGAAAACAGGAGCCACGTGATTAGTGATTGTTCGCATACCACTAGAGGGAGCCCTCGTACCACTAATGATACACATGCCATACTTTATTTTCATTTTGACATAGCTGTCCAATGGACACACGCATCCCCAATTTTGTTTGTTGCTTTTTGATCAGATTTTGAGGGAAAACAAAATCATGTGTTTCCCACCAATGTTACGGATTTCAAAAACTATCTGGTCGCCACAGTAAATTGCGGTATGTCTCCAGTATGACTTCAAATCCTAAAGGCCTGAGTATGATCACTTTGTTGATTTTAGCTTGCATGCACCACTCACAAAATGTCGATGTTGGACTTTTTAAGTCTAAAGTGTGTTTTAAGCTTTACAGATTAACTTTCTGTTCTCTAACAAGGAGCTGGCAAAATTCCCAATTTTTTTTTTTTTTTTATTTATTTTTTAAAATTTTTTTTAATTTCCATGCCTCTGTAGCAACCTGCTGACGACACATTTTCTGGCGTCGTTGGTTATTCGATGGGCGCCGTCTTGATCTTGTCATGTCAACATGATTATGAAGAGAGCTGTTTCAACATCCACTTTTATTGAACCAGATCATTCCTTTTGCAGTTCAGCTCCTTGTTAGAAAACCCCTTCATATTTTTGAATAAGGAGAAGGTATAAATGAACACATTGAGTTGATATCGTCTGGCAGGTTAAACAAATTTGTCGAACTATTCCGTCAGTGTGAGTCGACTAAATCCTGAGCAGTGTGGCTTACCCTGGCGGATCTCTCCATGGTGTAGGCCAAGCCGGAGTGGACGATGTCCTTCTCGGAGGCGCCCTGCAACCCAAACCAGTCACATTGAAACCTGCCATTTGTGTGCCCAACCGTAGTGAAACATCGTGCGTCTTTCCGACGTGTGGATCGACTCACAGCAACTCTGGCCTGGAAGTCGGCGGTGGGCACGATGGGGATGGGTCCGCCCTGCTTGCCGAATTTCCTCTCCAGACTCTCCTGCACCGACACTGGAGGACACAAACAATTTTTTTTTTTGTTTTTTTTTTTTGTACAGAGCCGTCACAAAAGAGGATTTAACGTTTGATTCTTGTACTCACTGAGCAGGTGGTAGTTGGAGTCCCGCTCGTATTTGAAGGTCAGGCGTCCATAGCTGACGTGGTTGAGATTCTTCAGCCACTCGAAATAGGACACCGTCACGCCGCCGGCGTTCAGGTACATGTCCTGCAGAGGGAGACGCCGTCACAGTCTTCCGCCACACCACGCCACTGACTTTCTTTTTAAAATCACTCCATTTTCCAGCGGACGACTTACAGGGATCACCATGACGTTGTTGGCCAGGAAAACCTTGTCGGCGTCGGGGGTGGTGGGACCGTTGGCGCCCTCGGCGATGATCTGGACCAGAACAAAAACGCTGAAATAGCGCTGGCAGTACTCTTTCATTTTGGATATGAAAAGGTGGTAATCACTATTTGCAGAGAGCACATGATTACAACAATCCATTTTGAACAAAAGAAGCTTACTGTAATGCATAAAAATAACACGCATTGAGGTGTGAAAAAATATGACATTGACTGTACCGTTTCTGCCAAACAATTGATAGGAGAGAATATAGTTATGAGTCATTCTTGCAAAAAGCAGTTTCCAAAGTGTACCCTACTTCTGTCATCAAAAATTGTATTTTCAGGATAAGCCCAAGACGTTCTCATCATGACTTCTTTTATTTGCCGGGGAAGTAGACTAACAAGTTCCCTGTGTTTATTTGGTTCAACTCTCGTGTTTGGTATGCTGCATAAAACCAATAAAATTGTTTTTTTTTAAATAAAGTCACAAGTGTTCATTGCAAACAAAATGGAGGAAGCGGCGGCGGCGTTCACCTTGGCCTTGATCCTGGGGGCATTGTGACGCGTCAGCTGCTTCTCGCCGGCGGCCGGGATCAGGATGTGGCAGTCGGCTTCCAGAATGTTGCCGTCGTAGGGTTTGGCGCCCGGGAAGCCCACGATGCTGCCGTGTTGCTGTCGGGTCAAGACATGCGCGCACAAAAAAAAAAAAAAAAAAAAAAAAAAAAAAAAAAAAAAAAAAAAAAAAAAGTTGAAGCAAGGGTCACGTTGTCATGGCGATACGATGACACCGCGTGTATTTTGAGAAGTGAAAAAACAAGACGGGACCGCACCAGCTTGTAGTCCTCCAGCTGCTTGGGGTCGATGCCGTCCGGGTTGTAGATGGCGCCGTCGATCTCGCCGATGCCCACGCACTTGGCGCCGTACCTGTGCAGGTACCTCATGGAGTGCAGACCCACGTTGCCAAAGCCCTGACACACGCGGTTGAAATTTGACTTCCCTTCACATTTTCCTTGTGAGCATTTCAATCCCTTTTAAACATCATTACAACAAAAGCTGTGTACAGTCATGCTTTAACGTGAGGGGATCTCAAGTCACTTTTTCCCCCCCATTAAAAATCGGATCCAGTCTCCTCCCTAAAAAAAAAAAATGTTAGGAATGCATTTATTAAGAAAATAGCACTCTTATATTTACTTTATAAAAACATAATAGGAATGCGACACCCGTTGCCTACACCTTCAATAATAATAATTTTAAAAACACATTCCAGCTAAATGAGGTGGTACAAATATACGGACAAGTGATGCAAACAGTCGCCATTGTTTCAGATGAGTGAAAACGGTGAAGCTTAATTCTCTAAACCTCCCAGATGTAATCAGCGTCCGACGCGACACTCCCGGAGGGATTATCCTTTTTGATCCTGGATGACGCCGACAAGCTGCCGTGCCCGCTGTCCCTCATCTTTAGCGAAATCTTGACTCCTTCAGTGACTTGCTGCCTGCGACACCGGCTTCCTCTTTCACCTAAATGACTTCTTGTTTTTCCTCTTTTTTTTTGTTGTTGTTGTTGCAGACACTAAAAAGTCGACGACATCACGGCAAGGCTATGAAAGGTGGCGCAACCCTGATCGCGACACCCGCCTAAAGCCTTCCTCCTCGGCCTCGTCGCATGCGGTCACCTGGACGATGAAGGTCTTGTCCTTGAAGCCGGGCGTCAGTCCCAGCATGCTCATGTAGGACGCCTCGTTGATGAAGTTCTCGATGCCGTGGAAGACTCCGCGACCGGTGGCCGAGATGCGGCCGTGGATGCCGCCCTGGCTGATGGGCTTGCCCGTCACGCAGGCGTGGGCGTTGATGTCCTGTCAAGACAAAAAGACACAGAAAAAAAAAAAAAAAATGACGAGACTATTTTTAGGAGGCTGCCTCTGATTGGCCGTTAGCGGTACTGCACCCTGCTCGAGTTTCTCACACACACGCGCGCGCGCGAGGTGACTTGCTTAGCTGGCTGAGCGTCACTCCGCACTACCCAGAATGCTTTGCTCTCAAGATACTCCGAGCAGGAATGCGTGAGGCATTCCGACGGGCCGGCCAAGTTTAACTGGACCGCGTGACAGGATGACGCCAAGGAAAAGCTAACGGAAGACACTTCATTCGGTACACCAGATGATCGTAGCATGTGAATGATTCTGCCTTTGCAAACGCCCCGTTTTGAGATGAACACGATTTGCATCACATCCAGTCAGCACACTTGTCAAGACGGGATTTTGGTTACAGACCTCATTTGAAAGCCCGACCCAAGCTTGACACCCTATCAAACTGCTGTTTAAAATGCTGACATCAAACGCTAACTTGACAAGGCAATGCTGACTGGAATTTCAACTTTGAAAAGATTAACTTTTGCTCGAAACACAAACGGGGAAACTCTAACCGTGGCTAGTTGAAGCCTTACTTTTAACCCAGGTTTAAAACCCTACCAATGATTTGAAACTCTTGACTTGAACCTTTGAGCCTGGTCTGAAAGCTCACTTTGAAACCCCAAAAGCTAGTCTTCTTCATGCTGCTGTACCCAACGTTGTGTCCAACTTTTGCTTTTCAAATCGGACAGCGCGTGGCCAAAAAGTGCTCTTCTTGCACACAGTAAACCAACGATTCGTAGCCACCTCATCAAATACTTTTGGCCTTGTTAATGAATTATGAATACATCATTAGCGTGACAAGTGGGCCTCTTTGTCTGCAAGGCTGCTTGCTTTCTTTCAGGCAAGAGAGAGAGAGAGAGGAGGAATGTTTGCTCTGGCGGGAAGAGAGAGGCAGGAAGCTGGTGGTTCGGAGTGACTCACTCCTTCCACTTTGCTTCGTGTTTACCCCCCAAAAAAAATGAAAGGACAAAAAAAAAAAAAAAAGGAAACATGTGCCAAAAGCAAGCCTGAGTCTGAAGCGGCCCGACTGTTTTCAAACTGACCGTGTGCGCGATGGTGTTGGCGTAGGTGTCGGCAATCCAGGACATTTCCCGCTCGCCTGTGCTCATGTCGGGAGCCGGGACGTCGATGCCCGGTCCTGGTCGGGAGAGAGATGACGTCACTTTCAACAAGGCTCCACAAAAGCTTCTTTTTTTTTTTTTTTTTTTTTTTTTCAAAGCAATAGCACATACTGGGTAATACTGTAAACACAAGTTTCAGCTTTCAAAGTTCAAATCTCGGCTGATGTTTAAAATGTTCCAGGAGAAGGTCCAAAAACTTAGGCGGGGCTGCAAAAATGAAGATGGGGGAGGGTGACAGTCTGCGTGTGCTGTGTTTTTTTTTTTTTTTTTTTTCCCCCTTTCGGCTGCTAGAAATGCCCCCACCCCGTGGAATTGTTGCAGAATTAACTGTGGGAAATTTTTGTATCTTTAAAGGGTCTGCTGCCTTCTCAAAAAGTACCTTTTGAACCTTGAACACACACCGAAAAAGTCCATGTTGGCTTATTGAAGGCGCTTAACTCTATTCGCCTTGGCATCAAGTTTTCACTCACCAATGAAGCCCTTCTTGGCCAGCTCAATGGTGAATCTCCTGGTGATCTTCTCCAGCTCGTTGTCCTGCCCAGCCAAAAGTGAAACGATGTTGACCAAACGCTGGCAATACCGATATCAGTTCAGATATGCGTGCATGCCAAGTGTCTTGTCTTTCGCACAAGACCATTTTTCTGAACTCCTCTTTTGGTCAAAAATCATTTTGCGTGCGGTGTAGCCGGGCCGCGGTGTATGACTCACAGAGTAATTCCTGGGGTTGATCTTGACTCCAGCTTTGGCCCCTCCGAACGGCACGTCTGGCAAAAAGAATAACTTGTCTTAGAATATGCAGTATGTTACTGCAAAGGGGATGGCGACTAAAGTGTTGGGACACTTGCAGGAAGTGAAAAGTTTCAAGTCATATGCGGCGCATCTGAGCTCAATCGCTGCCACTGACTGCTTATAGATCAATTTGAACTCTGCCGGCAGTGGATGAGTTGATGACTAACTAATCAAGTAAAGAAATTTGGGAAAAAGTGAATACTCCCAGGACAAAAGTGAGCAAAGAGGCGTGGCCAACTTGTCATCAGATGCAAAAAGACTGGCTCCAACGTACCCACAACGGCGCATTTGTACGTCATCAAGGAGGCCAGAGCTTTCACCTCGTCCACCGACACCTCTGTGCTGTAACGGATACCTGAAACACAAAACAACATGTTACCGCGGTTACAGGATTGAAAAAGTAGGTTCTCCCCAAAAATGGTATTATTTTTTTATTATTAAGTGTAGTATCCTTGATGAATTTACATTAAAAAATAATTTGTGTGATAGCTATGAACATTTTTCCCCAAGCAGGCCGCGTTTTTAATCGTTTGAAACACAACCGGCTCAGTGGGCCACATTGTGATTTGCTAGGAAAGTAGTAAGAGTAATCTATTGAAAATGGCTA
Organism: Filicampus tigris; assembly: GCF_054856515.1. NCBI lineage: Eukaryota > Metazoa > Chordata > Actinopteri > Syngnathiformes > Syngnathidae > Filicampus > Filicampus tigris. The sequence continues at coordinate 2,394,311 of NC_141235.1, read as the reverse complement.
TTCAAGTGTTGCATACTGCCATTTGTCTGCTTCTTGTTTCAACGTTTTTAGTGATGGGTAAGAAAGCATTCACATATCAATGACTTATCACTTTTAATATTTAAAAAGAACATAAGAGTTCATTTGAGCAATGTCATTTGTCATCTGAGCTAAGCTCAACGCTTCACCTTGCACGTGCAGGGTGAGCGAGCACATCTTCAACAAGCTCATTCAATCTATGCAGCGCGTTTTCCCGCATTGGTCGAAAGATGCCATCGATGAGCATTCAAATGAGCCAATCACAGCTCGGCATTCGTTCGCCACCGCGGCGGTTGGGAACTTTACGCCGCCTGTAAAACACTCGTATTGCTCATCTAGCACATATGGGGCACTGTCTCGGGCAGACAAAAAAAAAAGAAAAAGAATGAAACGGCCGCCATTATGGGATATTACTGTCCGCCCTCTCCATATGAACTGAATTAAACTATGATTGAAGGAAAACATAAAACAGAAAACAAGGCCTGATCTTTTATAGATGTTTTTCCAAACATCAGCTGAGCCGTCACGAGAGGACAATCCCGTGCTTGTGATGTTGTGATCAAATTATAGGAAAGGAAAAGAAGCCGCAGGGAAGGGAACCCATCCCCCCCGCCACCCCCGCCTGCCTCTCTTTCATTTATCCGCCGCGACTGACTAGCAACTGCCGCAAATCAAAGAGCGGATTCAGTCCAAAGACAAGTACTGCTGGTTTACTTCCATTGGACTTTGGACTACACGAGTTGATATCTTACACTCCTCAAAGGTTTTGCTGTTTCCGCCACTTGTAAATAAGATTGTAAAATTACGGACATTTTAAAAGGTAGGAAATTTGACATGTTGCTTAGTGAGCGGCGACATGAGCTGGAGTCATTGTTGCTCCTTGTGAGTGTTCTCATTTTGTAGTTGCGATTGATGTCCTGGGAAATAAATGGCTAAAAGTGCATCCGCAATTGTGGCTCTCCTTACCCAAATATGAGGGCATGAGAGTACCTTCATTGGGCCCAACCAACTAAATTAGCCCTTTTCAAATTGGGGGTGGGTGTCTACTATTGGCAGCTTGTCACCAATATTGAGGGGTCACTGTACTCCAGCGGAACTCCCACTATGACGACCATGCGTCAAAGGTGGCCTTGAAATGGGGTGTGTAGCCAAAAACACCCCTTTGAACTTTGCAGAGCAAAGTCAAGGGTCTCTGCACCACGTCAATCATTAAACCCACTCAGCTTTCTTGCCGACTCTCGTGCGGATTGGACTCGCTGTCAATGACATCATTGCCTTAAATCGACAACTTTAGGGAGAAAACAGCCGGGCGAGGTAGAAATACGGCTGCCTCAGAATAGTCCCTGCAACCAGCAGGTGCGATAGCGTTAACAGCAACAACAGCCGACGGCCGCCATGATTGCATGAGCCTTCTTACTACGGCGCCCTCCCCCACCCGTCACGGGCAAATGGGAATGCATGGAGAAACAACCACCCTCCCTCGACACTCACACGCCCTTTCGCCATACATCACATCTCACCCACTCTCAAAACTACCCAGATTGCACTGCATGGGGGAGGAGACACCATGCACGTACATAGATTAGGCCTTGAACTTTACAGGGTCAAAGGTGGACATATGCAAACGCAGTGTGTCTAAAGTCGGCTTGGAAGCCATTTTGTGGCCCTGTAGCTTGGTTTTAGGTTTTGACCGCCAATGGATTCCAAACTTAAAAGAAAAAAAAAACATAAAAAGGGTCTGAGAAAAAGTGTCATTAGTTTAGTCACCTAAAGTCTGCCCTTTAATACGTAAATATACATACACTAGATGCCAGTAGTTGGCAGAAAAGCACTACTTGTGTCTCAATAAAGCTCCTCAACTCACTTCATTGGGACGAGTGTGCCACTAGAAATGCCAAAAGCAATATTCTACTGTTTCACTGGCTGTCCAAAAACACATAAGTGAATTTTCAAGTAGTGAATAAACAGGCTGGGCAAGAAGAGAATACGCACCTAAAACACAACGTTTTATCTTCATTCTTGCCTATTCTAAAAGTTTTAATTGCATTTGATTACTTCCGGTTGAACACATTAAATTGAGAATTACGTAACTGTCATTGAATTTCTAGAAACACCTTCGAACAATCGCATAAATAATAAAGGCGTAGCATAAGAGTTAGGATAATTATGTGCCACCAACCACTGGAACGTTTTCAAGTGAAGAGGCCAAGCGCTTTCACCGTAACCAGATGTGAGCTACTAGCATATTAACCTCGCAGCTAGAGGTTGACAAAAATATTATTGAAACACGAGTTGGAGTCGAAAGTGGACCAACCAGAAGTAAGGAAACAATTACATGTCATTATTTGTTGGGGGAAAGAAAAGAAGCGGTTTCTGGGTAACGAGCTCGAAAACCGCAAAGTAATGCTAACGGGACGCTAGGTAGGCTAACGGCTAGCTGTCAGCGGTGAGCTCACCTCCCTTGCAGGGCGTCCGGTGCTGGCTGTGCTGGGCGCGGTATCCCTCCACCACCTCCCACTCGCCGTTGTCCCGCTTGATGGGGAACGACAAGCTGAGGACGTGGTTGCACGGCTTGATGATGCGCAGGATGCCTCGCACGCGGTGCCGCTTCTGCTCAGGGGTCTCGCGGGTGCGCAGGTCCTCCACCAGCTTGTCCTCCACGATGGCGGCGCCGCGGTCGAAGAAGCCCTCCACCATGCGGAAGAAGTTGGGGTCGTCCGGCTGCTGCTCGCTCGCCGCGTCGGCGTAGCGGCGCACCCGCAGCAACGAGGTGGACGCCGGGAGAGCGGAGTCCACGCAGCCCGAGGCCAGCGCGCTGCCCGCCGAGCGGCTCAACAGCTCCCCAAAGTAGCGATACATGGTCGCGGCGAGAGTCGAGTGAAAGGCGACGAGGACGAGCGCAGGGCGGGTTGTGGTCCTGGTTGTGTACGGCGACAGGTGGAGAAAGCGAGATGACAGACCGAGAGGCTCCTCAGCGTGTCGGGACCTCCGAGCGAGTGGGGAGTGACATACTGGGCGGGTTTGCTTTAAAAGGCAGCCGAGTGCCAGCCGACCGTCGAGGAGGGCCTGGAGGGGCGCACGCCGAAGGAGGAGGAGGACCCAGCCAGCCGTGCGCGCTCCCGCTTGCGTCGCAGTTGACCGTGCGCGCTCCCGACTCTGCGGCGCAAATCCAACGGGACACAAGCGTCTGCCAACGGAAACGCAAAACATACGACTCGGCATTGTTTTACTCTTTTATTGTGTTAACTGTTTTTATGTTGACTGTCTTTACAATTCAAACTCTTAAAGAAGCATCAATTACTGGGTTTACTGTACTTCTGTTGTATGAATGGCGATACTGTAGTTGGAGCACACATTATTGTACCTTCTGCCATCTAGTGGAAGAGCACTGAATTGTTCGGCCTGTCACTACACATCACTGGCATAGACAGATGAGAAATTGGATAATAACTTAACTAGTGGGTTATTTTAAAACCATTGTGCTATTCAACTCCATTTTTGTGTATTAGTGTCATATTAACCACTATTAACCACATCAATCGATGCCTCTTATTTTACTCCCTATACTTTTTTTGCATAGTATCCACCCGAATCTAACGGGATTATGGCAAGATAGGAAACGTGTAATTGAGCCAGCGTGTAAGAGGTCAACAGGTCATGGGTGCTTTTGAGTGGTGTGTGGGGGGGCTTGGACGTGTGTCACCGTCTCCTGTTGACGCTGGCAGCTTGCTCAACTAAGGTGTCAATGGCACACTCACAAGACAACTTGCAAAGCATTGTGGGGACCACCCCTTGCCAGCCCGTCCCAATCTTTATCCAGGTCACAAAGTACAGTTTCATACTCGAGGGTTTCCATTGTCAAATAAGTATTTTTTCTATTTGTCTGTGTGTCTACATTCACTATCAATTTATCTTGAGGCTGATGTTGTCTTTAAGGACAGTCTAATTTTAAAAAAATCACATTTAATTGTTCCAAATGTTGTTAAATCTGTCTAGCAAGCTAGCAAGTTAGGAAGATAGCTAGCAAGCTAGTTAGCTATCTTGAGGCTGGTGTTGCCAGTCTGAAATGACAACTTCCGTCGCAAAATAACTAGCTGTCAATGTAGCTGTTCAAAAATGTCCTTACATCTGTATATCCATCTGTCTGTCTGCATTCTGAGCCTTGTGTTGCCTTCAGAGACAGTCGGAAATCTTCGTTTTCCCTCAGAAGACAACCAAATGACAATCTATAATTGGGTCTTTTGTACGGGTAACTCGACCCAGTTTACTGCATCGATTGGTCAATAGAAATTTGTCACAACTGCGACTAGAAAATGCCAAAAAAAAAAAAAAAAAAAAACTGAAGTGGACACGACTGATAAGCAGTCTAAGCGGCCTTATGTAAGAGCGCATCGATGGCGTGTTCCTTCACACATACGTGCCGCTCAGCCTCATACGGCACGCGGAGACCAAATGAAAATTGTTCCGCTGAGATCGCATGTAACTGACTGGACTTAAACCCGTGGACTCTACACGGCAGATAAGCACTCAGCGCAGGGACAAACAAACACAGTCACACACAGTCAGTCAGCGCAAAAACAAGGACTCAGCAGCACGTAATAGAAATCCAAAACATAGCAATTTCAAAGAAATCAAATGTGATTCAAAAATGCTGGAACATGCATGCTTTTCGCCACACACCACCATCTACCAAGGCGTTGCAACAGAAACCTGTTTGGAAGTGTAAGGTTCAGTCTACAACTGTATTCTTTTATAATGAACCACAAAAACATGGCGTGATTGTCAAGGAAGAAGCACATCACATCGCCATAAAGACAGGAAACAGGCGAGACCAAGGAGAAACCAATCATCGATCGCCCCATTCACTGCTGCTCATTTTGGAGACAGAGACTCTACACACTTTGCTTTCTTGCCAGAGGTACATATGATTTTGGTTTCTTGCAGAAATTTGTCCCACTTTTTGTACTAAACTCATCCGCCTGCCTCCACATTTCTGTCGTTTGGAGTCAAAATGGTTTGCCACGGACAAGGGTATTTCCTGGAACAACGCATCTCGAAAGTACCCCTTTTTTTTTTTTGTCCAAAACATCAAATGGAAAAAAAAAAATTAATGTATTTTTGGGCTGCAGAACAGAATGGAAAACCAACTTCTTGTCGTGCCTGTCCTTATTTATGAGGTGAGCATAAAAATCATGAAAGGATCATAAAAGATAACCTGTTGTTTTCCTTCAATCACCTCAAGCCCACATGTCCGACCCAATCCACGCACCCCCCCCCCCCCCCCAACCACACGTACGCACACACACATCAAACAGCGTTTCAAAGGCTGCAACCGTGCCGTGTCATTGGATGAGAGCCTGACAACACCCACCGGACAGGAAGGCCATGGTGGTGTGATGATGATGATGATGATGATGATGATGACAGGGGGGTTGGGTTGGGAGATGTGTGTGTATGTGTGTGCGTGTGTGTGTGTGTGGGGGGGGGGTGTTAGTGGTCACATGCTTCTCAGACGTGAAACAGCAGGAGCGCTACAAGGGGCTGAAATGGTCGCTTACACCTTCCTTGACATGCAGAGGACAAACAAGAAAAAAAATGGCAGCTCACGGTACACTGACAGTTCACACACGTGCACACGCACACACACACACACGCACACACACACACATAGTAGTGACTAGGCCGTGGACAACTGTCACCTTGAAATCCTGCTTACAAGGCGCATGGAGGACACTTGATTTTTTTTTTTTTTTTTTAATTTGGTGGAAACCGTTGCGATTTTTTGATACTGAACCTCATAGGTTGTTGTTATGCTTTCGGCTTTTCCCCTACCATGTTAAATAGGCAAACAATATTTTACTTGAAATATTTCGCATTATTTGTCATTTTTTACTATTCTTTAATGCCCAAAAGACCTCAATCCAAGCTAACTATTGCATATGACCGCAACAGTGCATCGAAAATGTCATTCCTTCGAGATTGTAATATATTTTAAAAATACATTGTGCGCCCTGTATATTTGCCTTCCTTTTTATGACGATAATGCATTGCATCTCTATGGCAACTCCATTTAAAGGGACCACCTTTCAATAGTAAAAAGTCGACATGTTGCCTAGCAACTGTTGTGAAGCGCCAGCCGCATAGATTAGACCCAAGGTGAAAGGAATTCCGAACATTTTTTTTTATCATTCAATAGAATTGAATTAAATGTGGAAAAGTTGTCATTTGTTACACAAAATGAAAATCTATACTTGTTGCACCATGAGTACAGTACAGCAGTGATTCCCAACTACATCACGGGAGCTTTATTCAATCCTCAATTGGTTTGACAATTGTGATTTTTTTTTTTTTATTACAAAAAAAATAATCTTTGTTCATCTATCTATGGCACCATCATACCGTGTAGTAAAAGGCAGAAAAAAATAAAAGTCATTCCATTAGATGTCAGAAGGTACATAACAATAATTTTGTGCCATTTTTGATTGGTGCAGTGTGCATTGAGATTTTTCTAACGTAAAATAAATGCCTCGACTCAAAATAGTGGGAGGCATTGAGTTCCAAAGTATTCCACTTTTTACTGACACCAAACGAACACTAGATGGCGCCAGTGTACTTCCACACTCCATTACTGCATCAGTGTGACGCCCTGAAGGCACAATGAAAGCTTAAGACAAAATATTAGAATCTCGTAATATTTATTTGAATGCATTTGAATAAGGACCGCATGGTGTGTCAGTGATTAGCATGTTTGTCTCGCAGTTCAGAGATTTGGGGTTCGAATCCAGGCTGCTTGCGTGTGTTTTCGACAGACTTCCTCCCCGATTCCCCAAAAACATGCCATAGAAAACGAATGGCGATTTTAATTAGAAAATGAACACAAATGAAATTGAGTTGCATTTCGACCACATCTCCTGTACCCGTTAACTTCGTCTTCGAGTCGTTGCTGTAAAGTCAGTTGAATCGAAACTGCTGTGCGTGCGCGCGTGTTGACGTGTGAGAGCCAAGAGGTAAAAAGTTGAAAAGGTTCCCACGAGAACTCTCCTACCGAGCGTCTCTATTCAGGAAGTTGCGGCTTGGCCCCACGTCTGCTCACATCTCCCCATCGACCCGCGTTACACACTCTCCACGCGTGTGTGTGTGTGTGTGTGTGTGTGTGTGTGTGGCCCATGTCTGACGCCTTTGCTATCGGTCCACGTGTCAGGTGACCCAGGAGGAAACACCAAAGGAAGCAAAGAGAGAGGTCAAAAACAAGTCAAACGGCTTGCTTTCGACACTCCAGATAGTTGTCTGACGACTACAATCAAAAGCATCAAGAATCAGTCTTAGCTTTTTGCTCTAACACGGCTTGTGTAAAAGGCCCGGCAAATGGAAGCCTGAAAAGGTCCAAACTGAGTCTAAAGCGGCAGCTAGACTTACTCTTTTTTTTCCGGTTCTTGAACCTTTTTTTGTGGGTCGACTTGAGATAGCAAAGTCGGCCAAATGTTATGTCACGGCTTTCAGGGCGTGAATTTTACAAATGCCGAAATGATCCTAAAGTGGCCACTTCAAGGCAAACTGGCACACTTGGTTCCAGTGTCTTTTCAGGTATGGCTTCATGAAACTTTTTTGGGGGGTTCTGGTGCAAAATTTTCAAAAATGACCATTTTAAAGGGCTGGATCCGTTTTTCGGCTGCAGGTCCCGCTTCAATGCTGCATTCGTTGGTCCAGCGAGAGCTGCAGAAACGGCTCCTCCACGCCGCTGTCGCACATACAAACACATCAGTGCGACACGGCCCCACGGGTCGCAGCATCGACGCATCCGTGCCGATACCTTAGCACGTAGGTGACGCAGAGGATCAAGAGGGGCTGCGGGGCCCCGGTTCCCGACTTGGACCCTCGGGCCCCTGGTACCACGGCGCTGTGGCTCTCCACCCACACGTAGCCTCCGCCCCTCACCAGCATCCTGTAGCGACCGCTGACCGACTGGCTCTTGGAGTACACTGGAAAACACAGACAAGAGTGGCAAAAAACAACAAAAAAAAACCTTGGCTAATGTGCCACATGCTGCTGCACCTTCACTACTCACAGTTGATGTGATATTTGGTCAAACAGATTGTGTCCAGCGTGTGACAAAGCTCATATATGGAGCGGCCCACCAGCTCGTGGGGGGTGTACCCTAAAATTGGCAACACCCTTCACACACATATGCACACAAATTAGACCGAGGTAAGTCATTTCAAAACATTTTCTATCATTCATGTCACCTGCAGCAAAACAGCTTTGCGCTGACACTGACTGCTATTATGAGCTGTTCATAATTCCCTCCACTTTGAACAAATCAACCTTTGTTTCATCGGCCCAGAGCACACGTGGGAAGTGTGTTTGGGGTCACCTGCGGTCGCAGTGCGTGAACCTCATGTCCATGCTGTGCTGGCTGCTGAAGGTGCGAGCGCAGAGGAGCGTGTGAGACACGGGCAGAGGACGGCAGGTGAGCAGCAGGCAGCAGGCCGGGAAGGCGCCGGCGCAGGCCCTGGCTCGGCCCTGGCACTGCAACACCTGCATTTGCAAATCAACAGCAAATGGAATCATGGAAATATTATTTCAACAAAATAGGAACATTTTGTGAAAACACAATATTGGGGACAAACCATACAAAAATCGAAAGAAAAAAGATAATGTCAGTGAAATTTTTTAAATGTTCAACGCCACATCAAAACAAATGGTTACAAAAATATTTTTAGACTAAAAAAAAAAAACAAAAAGATTTTACATACATCTAAATAGAAAGTAAATAGATTAATAAATAAATAAATGAAATAAAACAAAAATTCAACACAGTAAACTAAAATACAGCATTCTTAAAAAGGGGTTATGGAAAACAACTCAAATAAAACCAAAATGGGGTATAAAAAATACGGTGAAAACAACAATTTATTAAATAAAACCATTTTTGGCCGTTGGTGAGCAACCTTCCACGTGGCCGCCTTGAGGTTGGTGCTTCGTCCTCTGAGGTTTAGGGTGCTTTTAATCCTCACCACAAAGTCACGCTTTGGGTTGCTCCAAAACTCATCTTCAAGGAACCAAAACAAAAATAATAATAACTGATGTGCTAGGCTCACACTTACACACACATCCTCACAAACCTGCAGAAAGGCGGAGGTTACTTCTGATTTCTTCGTGGTCACACGGGTGAGTAAAATCAAAAACGTTGTTGCCCATCAACTCAGTCTGGGGAGGGGGGAACAAAATCTTCAATAGGCATTTCACCTTTGTGTGTGTGTGTGTGTATTAATAATAATAATACGTTTTATTTGTAGTAGTAAACCCCACACTGTACATAGATAAGAAAACAAAAAAAAGGAAATATATAAAGAAGAAAAACAAATAAAGAAAACACAGGGCGTCGCAATTAAGGTGAGTGGGAGTTAAATTCCGATAAACAGGAGTTGAGGGAGGGGGGCGGGGGGGGGGCGCAAGTGAGATGTTGGCTTTGCAGGAAAGTTAGAGGTGGGTGTCATTCGTGAAGCAATGATACAGAATATTTCATTTACAGGAAATGACGCCAACGGGGAGGAAGTAGATGATAAGAGCAAGGGCCCCGGTATGGAGCCCTGGGGCACACCTGAAATGTCTGGGAAGGTGTCTGATCAGAAGGACTTCACCCGGATGAACTGAGAGCAGCGTACTGCACGTGTCTATACCTGCGTGAGGCCCAGGTAGCGGCCGACGTTGTCGGACAGGAACGTCATGTCCCCCCCGGAAGACAGCACCATCACAAATCCCTCCAGGGTGGTCAGGTAGACGTCAGTCTCCATCGCAACCGTCAAATCCAGACGGATGTCGGGTCCTCCCATGACAAACTTTGGCATGTACATCTCGTCTGTGGATTGCGGCGCAGTGGTAGAGCAAAACATTGCACAATTTCCAACAAATCCAAAAAGATGACATCGGTGTTTGTGAGTCACACAGAATGACATATTATCATTATTACTCCGAACGTCATGCAATGTTCAATATGAGTTCTAAAACAATCTAAAAAAAAATAAATAAATTCAAGAGGCAAAAAAAAATATATATATATATTTTCCCAAAGTTGTTTTGAGGCGTACGGCTCGTCACCTTGTAGCAGCGCTTTGAGTCGGATGTAGCAGAGCGCCAGACGGATGACGGACGGCTTGTCCAGGTGATCGCTGACGGACGCTCGCAGCGGCAGCAGGCGGCACATTTCGGCAAACACGCCCGACTCCACTCGCCGCCGCTTCCTGGCTGCCTCGCGACTGATCGCCCTGCCGGAAAGAAATGCTGCCGTGTCACATTCGAAAATTGCCATGACCTGGCCACACAGACACGGCATTAGGTACAACAACAGGTGGGAATTAGTCACATACGGCGGATATAAAAAGTCTACACACCCCGGCTCAAATCCCGGAGGTTCATATTTAAAAGCAGCAAACAAACACCAGGTTAAATCAATATTTTCCACTACAGCGGGAAAGTAAACGCTAAAAATTCACTTAAGATAGTGAGATTGCAGAAGTGTGCACACCCTCTCGTAGCTGGAGATGCGGTTGTGTTCAGAATAAATTCATTACATTTCAATTTATGGGAAAGGGGAGCCAGAAAACACCTGACACTTTTGTTTTCCACGTCTCACCCCGAATAATGTTGAGATGTTCTAGTAGGCTTTTCTTTTGCTTCCCAACAGAAATCTCAAGGTTTTGTGCCTACATTGATTGGTACTTGGATCTTTTCAAAATTCCCTCCAATAATTGTTTAAAAAAAAAGAAAAATCACTTGCCAAGCTATTGTAGCAGCAACGAGGATGCTTCAATTTCGTTTCATCCTTTTCTTTTTGTATGTCAGATTTATTTACATAATGTACAGCACTTTGCATGCAGCTGGTTGTTTTTCCAAGTGCTCTCCAAGTCGAGTTGAGTTGAGGTCATGAATTTCGACGCGAGAGGGCCGACTGAAATCCCCTCAAGTGAATGTGGTTTTTATTTTAAGTCATTTTACATCCTCATTTATTAAACACTTTCATAGGTAGTTGTATAGTTTTTGAGGAGGCATTTTGCATTGTATAACTAGATTTTTATTTTCATTGTGATTGTGCATATTTATTGAACCTCGACTTTGAAATAACAATTGAACTGAAACTTAAACTGCAAAGTTAACGTCACCAGTCTTTGGGGAACTTATAGTGACAGATAAAAGTTAGAAGTGGAAAAAAAAATCTTTCCAAGAAAAACATTTTTTTAATGAAAAGAAATTGAATGTTAAGAAGGCACCTATTAGGAAAAGTTTTGGTTTTGCAAAATAATTACAAGTAAAATTCAAGAGACATTTTTCCTTCATGAAAACTATAAAAATAAATGAATTTAAAAATGATTGCGTAGAAAAGAAAATGTGGGAACTGCATGCAAGCTCCATTAAAATTTGCGTTAAAGTACAGCACTAGAATGGTAATGATTTGCAAATAACTAAATTGCAAGTCAAAATGTTGAATTCCGTTCATTCTTTCATTACAGTCCGTTCGCTGTTGCATTAATACAATTTGCAAGTTCATCATCACAAGCCGAGCCAAACATGCAATTTGAAAAAAAAAAAAAAAAAAAAAAAAGATTGATTAAAAGTCAATTTACCTTCTCCTCTCCTTGTCAACTCTCATCACGTTGGCCGTCTAGGTAATCCGCCCGTCCGACATCAATTAGACAATGAACTGCAGTTCAAAGGTCATCCAGAGGAGAAAGCGCATCCCCACTGCCCGCCCCTCCCCTCTGTACGCATCATCCACCGCCTCACGAGCGCGAAAAAAAAGAGGAAGGAAGGAAGGACGCGGGAGGAGCGCTGTCACCAGCTCGGGTGCTTTGCTTTTTTTTTTCTTTTTTCTTCGCTTTATTGGAGTCAGAGCAGACAGACGGACAGCAGACAGACGACAGGGCCTGGCTGCCATCGCACTACATTGGTTTGTTTTCTGGTTTTTGGCACAAAGAAAGATAGTGTGACCGGGATCAGGCTAATCCCTGGATTGCGCGAAGCGTCACTACACACTCACATACGCCCCCTCGACCCCTTCCCAGGTCACCCCCCCCCCTCCCGATTACAGTGCATGCAACAACAGTCCTTTGTGTATGTATGTTTGCGCGTGTTTGTGTATCGTGGCGATTTGTGGCGTGCGCATGATGTGCGGCCACGCAGGGCGGTACTGCATGTGGATGTGTGTGCGCGGTGTGTGTCAGTGATCGGGTGTGGCAGGGAGGTGGGGCGCCAAATGCAGTTCTATGGGGTGCCATTCAAGCTAGGACAGCCGCCACCGTGTGTGTGCGCGTGTGTATAGATGTGGGTTTGTGCGCGTGGGAAATGTGAGGTAATTCAACCGCTGGTCCTCTCACTCAGGCTTGTAACAGACCTACAATAGTATAGCTCAGAGTAATATACACAAACATGTCGGTCGGATAATACACTTTACAATAATAATAATTAGAATTAAAAAAAACATACGAATAAAGAAAGAAAAAGTAAAGCAAGCGGGTTTTGGTGTAAAGGGATGGGGGGGGGGGGGGGAACACTGCTGGTAACCGTGGAAACGCCCGCACACACGCACGCACGCACGCGCACGAGCCAAAATGTACATTCGGGACACAACGGCGGCTCGTCATAATTAGTTCAATAGCCTGTGAGTAAGCTGCACATTCATTGGATGGGCAAGAGCTGCATTCATACCAATCGAGAATGATTTAAAAAAAAAAAAAAAAAAAAGCCATAAAATATATAACAGAGAGATATGATGGGGTGGTATATTGCACAAAACGGGGGGATTGAGGGCCCTGACTAGTCCACACGGAGGCCCGTTAAAAGACAATGGGGGTCATTTCGGGGGGTGCTTGTACATGCGCCACAAGCTTGCCGACAACAGCGACACAATACAGCCACGCGACACAGGCTAATATATGGATTGATATATATACAGTATACAGGCGGGCTGCTAGGAGGAAGAAGCCGCGTGTGTGTGTGTGTGTGTGTGTGTCTGTACGGTGCATCTGGAAAGTATTCAGAGCACTTAATTTTTTTCAACATATATGTTATGTTATTTGGACTGGGTCCAACTGCGGATAGCAAATAATTGTCACTCCCTTATAAGTGCCATTAAAAAAAAAACAAAAAAAAACACGTGAATAATCGGGTTAAAAAATGTGATGAGTATCCACAAATAACGGGACAGTTTCCCCCCCAAAATTTTTTAGACGTGAGGTCTCAGTCTCGTCATTAGAATATTTCACCTAATTTGAAATAAGGCTGTCACATAACATCATGCGGAAAAAGTAAAGCACTTCGAATACTCTCGGGATGCACTGTACGTGTGTCAAAGTGTATTCAAGCAGATGCGCATATTCATCATAAAATCCAGGCAACGACGAGAACGACGACGACAACGCGTGGAAAGTAACAATAGCCTCAGACAGAGTGTGAGTGTGTGCGTGTGAGTGTTAGGTGTGCGTCTCCTCGGGGGCGCAGTAGGAGAAGTCCTTGAACTCCTCCTGGTTGATCTGCCGGATGATGGCCTCGTCGGTGGGCGTGAGCACGGGGTCCTCCTTGGTGAAGTCCTGGTCAAAGTTGTTCACGTCGCGCTTGGTTTTCTGCAAGTCAAGGAAAAGGCTCTCATTTGCCGGAGAAAAATCACCAAGGCACACCGCCAAAGCAAAATGGATCCCCAATTTGGTGCCGTCTGCCCTCTAGTGGAAGAGCAAAAAAATGGTGTTGTCTTTTTATGACTGGCCAACAGCAAAGTTATAGAATAAAAAAGAGCTGAATTGTCTGCAGAAAGTACACATGGACTCAAGACAAAAAAAAAAACTTCAAAAATGCAATTAACAAATAAATACATGGAAATACAAAGTCAAAAATTTAACAAAAAGTCAAATCTTCTGATTAAGTTAAAGGATGAAAATAGAAACCTTTTTTTTATTTAACATATACAAAAGGGGGATAGAAATGAAAAACTAATTTTTTAAAAACTGAAAATGAGCCGTTTTATTTTGGACACACGTTGTCTGTAACTAAACAACATGACAGCGCCACCATCTGAGCACTGTCACGTATTGCATGCCACTTAACGCTTCCTGAACGGCCACCAGGGGTCCTCGTTTCATCATTAAAGCGTCCTGAATTCGCATTGAACCGCCACCAGGGGTCCTCGTTTCATCATTAAAGCGTCTTGAATTCGCATTCTTCTTGCTAACCGAGTATGTGGACGGTGTCAATGTGGTTTGCAGTTTTGGATGGTGGGCGCCGCTTACAATGCGTGGCTTGAAGGGGGGTCGCACTTTCCTCTGCTCCAGCAGCAGCCAGTCGATCTCGCGGAAGAAGGGGTGCGTCTTGATGGCCTCCTCGCAGCCTTGGCTCACCACGCAGCCCAGACGCTTGGCCGGGTTCTTGGTCATGAACTACGCACACAAATCACAATCACATTCATCCTAAAAGAAATACATTTACAAATGAATGTTAAATGGACCCCCGCTATTTGCGCACTACAGGGGCCCGGCCGGCTGCAAATAGTGAAAATCTGCAAATAATTGCTGCTCAAGATAGTTGACGTAAAAAATAAATAAATAAATAAATTAATAAATAAAAAAAGAGAGAGAATCTCTGGACTCTGTCATCTGCTTTTGTGGCGTACATCCGCTCTAGGGCACGAAAATCTTTACTCAATGAATCAAAATTAGAGGTTCGACATGCCCAGTAAGTCCTCATCAATGCAATCGATAGGAGCGAGTTGGGGCGCAGCATCCGGCACCCAAGCTTGCCGACACATGCACCATTTCAACGCACCCTATGAATTTCCGAGGAGGAGTGTGTCGGTTGACATATCCGAAAGGGCTCTTTTATCTCTTACATCTGATAAACGGCGGGGACGGAACGGGCCGCCGTTAATCGCCACGTTTGCGGCAACAATGGCGCAAAGAGGCGTCTAATGAGACGGGTCAGCCAGGGGGCCGCCGCTGAAAGCGAGCGGCGCTTTTGTCCCAGCGTCCGTCGAGTACAGCAACAGCGATTTGGCTCTGTGATCACGTTGTTAGTGTTCGGAACCTCTGACTGACTTTTATTCAATTTTTTTTAAGAGAATCCAAACACCTCGCCGCTAAATGGCGTCAAGTGCACTTTCTGTGGGTTTGAGTGTGAATGTGAATGAAGTGTTTTGCTTGTGGTTGCCCGTGAAAAGGCAACAATGGGCACAACATTAGGCCCACTTGCGCACTGGGAGGTAGTGGAGGGGGTGGGTCGACCCAAATCTTGATATCAATGAAAAAAAAATGGAAGCTGCATATTTTAAAAAGTTGCAAAAAAATATTGTTGTTTTTTTCCAATTATTTAAATTTAAAGAAAGTTAAAAGGAAAAATGAAAACAAATTAAATGGTTAAAAATCACAACAAAAAAAAGTTTTACAAACCAAAAATAAATAGTCATGAAAATTCGAAGAAATGTTTTTAAAAAATATAAAAAAATAGAGTAAAAAACATTTATAAAGAGAAAAAGAAATTGCTAAAATGCAGTGAGAAATATTTTTAAGAGTTAAATGTAAAACAAATTGAAAAGAAAAAAATCGACTTTCTTCTCTCATTACAAAATATCCAAAAATGTTTCGAAAAATGTCAAAATAAAAAAATCAATGTTTTAAAAACAATTAAATGATAAATTAATTTAAAAATGAAAATTGAAAAACCTTTAACAATACCAGTGTATCGAGAATAATACTTTATTCTCTCTCCTGCATGCAGGTAGCGTAAATTGTGTTTTACTCTTTGCTATGGATCCGCCTGGGTCTGAAATTAAGAATAAATAAGCAAGCAACCAGCATCGGTCCCCACTGAGCATTGACATCTTTGAGAGGGCTCAATATTTCAATTGGACGTCATTGAGCAGGCGTCCCTAATGAAGTGACCGGTGAGTGCACGAAACATTTGGCTGATGTCAAGAGAGCGCCAATCAAGGTTTTGCTACGTACCGCTCGCAGGATGGACACGGCCTCCTTGCTGAGCCACACGGGATAGAGGACGTCGTCGTGCAGGATGGACTCGAACAGGTCGTCCTCGTTGTCGGCCTCGAACGGCGGCTGGCCCGCCATCATCTCGTACATCAGGACCCCCAGCGCCCACCAGTCCACCGAGGCGCCGTACTCCAGCTCCTGCAGGATCTGACGCCGCCGCCGCCGCAAAAGAAAAAAGAGAGAAAAAAAAAAAAAAAAAAAGGACCTTTCAACCAAAACGGCCACTGGTCCGATTTGTGGGTGTGGCCTGCGCTCACCTCGGGCGCGATGTAGTCGGGCGTGCCGCAGAAGGTGGTGGTGGTCACGCCGTTCATGATGCCCTCTTTGCACATGCCGAAGTCGGCCAGCTTGCAGTGGCCCTCGGCGTCCAGCAGGATGTTGTCCAGCTTCAGGTCCCTGACGGAACCAACCACGGTTGACCGTCGCAATATGTTGCAGGAGAGCGGAAACTCCTACGACGGACAGACAGGCGAGCCGCAGAAAAGGCGTACCTGTAGATGACGCCGTTGCGGTGCAGGAACATGAGCGCCGACGTGACCTCGGCGGCGTAGAAGCGCGAGCGCGGCTCATCAAACTTGCGCGAGCGCTGAATCTGGAACATCAGGTCGCCGCCGTTCACGTACTCCATGACGAAGAACAAGCGGTCCTGCCAGCAAACAAACGTTACTCGGAAAAAGAGATAGACGGATATGCTTTTTTTCTGGGCCGATACCGATACAGATGATTCGTAATCGAGGAGGCCGATAACCGATATTTGGAGCCGATATTCATTTGAAGTGAAAAGGAAAATATCGGCATCAAAATCGAAAGAGAAATTTACTCTTAACTTTGTTGTAAGGTCTTTAAGCATGTTTATTGAACAATGTTTCACGCTTGCATAATGGTGATTTAAAAAAAAATAATAATCATTATTACAAGAAATGTTTGACAGCATGTTATAAAATGTAAACAAAAAGTTCAGGGAGCACCCAGGATTGTCAGCATGTCTTATGAAAGGATAAAGGAAAACTTCAACAATAGCTCCATGTACTTTTCTACAGTAAATGAACATTTCAAAAGGACAAATGTTAAACTTTCACATATCTTTGTTTTGATTTCCACAATTTTAAATTGATGTATTAGCGGCCGGCAGAGTTTTAAAAAAGGCCGATATTCTTCAAAAAGCCAAATATCAGTGCCGATAATCGGCCTATCCCTACTCAGAAATTGCATTTTTGAAGAAAGCCTTTTTCTTTTGGTTGTTGTTGTTTTTTTTAGATCTTTTTTCAAGGTCTGTTTGAAAGTGGGGGTGCGTCCTACTCGGGTCTGGAAGCAGCAGTGGAGCTGGGTGAGGTAGGGGTGTCGGCGGGCCAGAGCCAGGATGCGCTTCTCCGTCATGGTGCAGTCCACGTCGTCGTCCTGCAGGATCACGTCCTTCTTCAAGACCTTGACGGCGTAAACCTCCTCTGTCCCCTTCAGCTCGGCCAGCATCACCTGAAAAGCAGCACAAAGCGATAAGGTCACCCTCGACAACCAGACCCGACTATTCTTTGATCTTCCGGTCACACGGTTTTAAGATGACGTGTCTTTGACGAAGCGCCAAGTCTTTGCCAATCAAGAGTTTCGAGGTGTTAATCAAGTCTTTGAGACGCGTCGATTGAGGCTATATCAATGAAATGTTTGCGGCTGACTTTCAGTCAGGTATTTCCAGATGGAGTGTCTTTGACGAAGCGTCTTTGGTGATTGTGTGAAATCAAGCGTGTTTTGGAACGCGAAAGGTCACTTTGTGGCGTGAAAACGTGCAAAGACCAAAAAAAAAAACCAAAAAAAAAACAAACCTTGCCAAAGCTGCCTTTGCCGAGAACCTTGATCAAGTTGAAGTCCTTGAGGGTCCTCCTCTGGCTCTGCCCGTTCTCGCGGCCGCCCGCCGACGAGGCGGTGGACAACGACGTGGTGGAGGTGGCGGAGGAGGACGAGGACGAGGACGAGGACTTGTGCTGGGGTCCCGGCTGGTCCAGCGACAGCGTGTCCTGCAGGCGGTCCAACTCGGCCAAGTCTGTGGGCGCACAGGGCACAGGTTCGAGGGGCCGGCCGCACTTCGGGGACCCGTCGTCGCGCTCGGCGAAACAAATAGTTGACTAAGTTTTCTCGAACGGCATCAGCGAGGCACTTTGGAGGACAAAACAAGGCAAGTTGCGCGAGGCAAAGTGTGAGGCGGTTGATGACTAAGTGCGAGGAGCAAATGGCGGTGGGCGGCGCGTTAGAATTCCTCAGGTTCGCTCTCCAGCGAGAGGGGGGGGGGGGGGGGCATTCACACGTCTTACAAAAGAGGCCGCAACATTGTTCACATCCGTTGCCAAACCGTTGCTCGCACAAATAAAAATCATGTTTTGTCGGGTCTTTGATGTGCTCATCAAGGGTTTTTGATGTTCATGCCGGGTGTTTTTTGGAGATGAAAATGTCCGCGAAGTCTTGGATGTTTGTGCCGATAAAGTGGTTCCTACCTTTGTGAGGTGTTTCGAAATGAAGCGTCTTTGACGACGTGTGTTTGACGTTTGTCAGCCAAGTGTTTCCAGTCACTCAAGTGTTCCCTGAACCTTGGCATTTGTGTCGATGGAGTGTTGCAAAGGTCTTCAAGGTGTCTTTGATATTTGTGTCAGTCACGTGTTGCTCAACGAGGCATCTTTGATGCTTGTCAGTCCTGTGTTTTTGATTGTCTGCGTCGAGTCGTTTGTAAAATCAAGATCTTTGATGTTTGTCGGTGAAATGTTTCTGAATTAGCCAAGTGCTGTCAGTCAAGTCTTGCTGAAGTCTTTGATGTTTGTGTTGAGCAAGTGTTTCTAGAGCAAATCTTTTTTTTTGTTGCCGTTCAAGGGTTGACTCATTCAAGTGTTTCTCGAAGGTGTCTTTGAGCTTTCTGTTTCTGTGGATCTTTACCCTGCTGGGAGGGCGAGGTGGGGACAGCTGGCTGGCTGAAGCTGTTCTCCGTCTGCGAGAGCTCCGGAGGAGATTGCGCAGTGTCCTGCCCGGGCGTCAACTGCAGAAACAAGCGCTGCCGTTGTTAATACACACACGCACAAAACAAAAACAAACAAAAAAAGATAGGAAATATCTCTTTTTGCGCTTTTTGCCCACAGGCACCAGTTTCAGGTTCCTCAAAAACGATGAATCTCACTCACGTCTTATCCAGAAAAAAAAAAGCTTTCTTCAGTTTTCTGCTTGGCCAAAAGGCGCCCGCCTTACCTTCCTGCGCCGCTGCGCCGTGTTGGAGATCTTGTCGGGCGTGACTCCCAGGTCGGACAGGACCTTGGCGATGCCTCGGGCGTCCACGCCGCAGTTGGGCGCCACGTTTTTCTCACAACGCCTGTGCACGTTCATCTTGCACACTGCGCATTGGCGAAACAACAGCACGGGCGTGATGTCACACGCGTTGAAAAGGCCGACCTTTCCACGCGGCGCCCGAACTCACCCTTGCACTGCAGGCCCTGCCTCAAGAGGCCCCACAGCAGCGAGCCGCAGTGGTCGCAGAAGGTGGGCACCTTGTAGTTGTGGATGCTGAACTTGTGCGGCATGTTGACGCTGAAGCGCTGCGAGCCCACCTGCGGGGGAGGGGGGGGAGGTCGACGGACAGGAAGCCAGAGCTCACATGGCCGCCGTCTTGGAAGCACATGTTTGGGCGACAAAAACGCCGGCTTACCTCGTCCGGGGTGTCCTCCTGCTTCTTCATGCCGGCACACTTGGTGATGATGAGCTCGTGGCATCGCTTGTGGACCACGCACGTGCACACTATCCAGAAAAAGAAAACAACAACAACATGATATGTCGTCGGTCAGTGCGGTAGCAGCACAGCTATTGGTTCGTAAGAGCCCACTGTGACAATCAATCGTTGTTTGATGGAGTGTCTTTGACGTTTGGGGAAATCGAGTGTGTCTTCGATGTCTTGTCAATAGAACTGATAGATTTTTTTTTTTTACTGTTGGTGTCAATTGAGCGTTGTTGTTTTTAGTGTCCTTGATGTTTGTGACACAAGTGATTCCAGATTAGGTGTCATTGATGTTTTGTCAATAAAGGATTATTGGATGAAGTTAGTTTGACTTTACTCAAGTATTTGCCTTTGATTTCTGTGTCAAGCTTTTTTGGAAGACGTGTCTTTGATGTTTGTCAATAAAGTCAAACGGGCCATTTCAGGTTTGAAGCAAGCACTTTCGAGTCCATTCCATGAAATTTGAACCAAGTATACTGAAGAGAGGGACAGAGCTACATCGCCGCTTCTTGAGGTTTTTCGCCATTGCACGCAGTGATTCACATTTCATTCATGTTGGAATCGAGATCGGCCCTTGAGAAGCACTCACCTTGACACTGGTAGCCTTGCTTCCCCAGGACGCCCCTACGAGGTCGCACAGAGAATGAATGGAGCTGTGATGTCATTGCAACACACAACATGAGGTGTGTGTGTGTGTGTGTGTGTGTGTGTGTGTGTGCGGGTGTACCAGATGAAGTCTCTGCAGTGCGAGCAGTAGGTGGGCTGCCGCAAGTAGGTGGCCATGAATTTGTGTCCGTTGACTTGATGGACGCGCCGGCGCACCGCCCCCTGGCGCCGCCGCGGGCCGATCCTCTCGCGGAAGACGCGCTCCTCATTGTCGTTGGCTCCCGAGGCTGCATGGAGAACCGGGGCACGAATAACACAAAGTCAGGCAAAGACAAAATGACAAGGAGATTCCTTTACTTGGGCAGCGCCTGCTCATTTTTTCCCCCGCTGGCCATGAGCAAGCAAGGTGCTACATTTACAACCTTAATTGTATTATTTGTTGCATGAAATTGCATTCATTTACTTCCGACAGTCTATTATTTTCACTTCGTAGCGTTTCCCCTGGGTGCACTTTGATTTTTTTTTTTTTTTTTTTTTTGTCCAATCAGATTTCAGACTCTGCGTGTTGCTATGTCAATCTAATCTGCCTCGAGCATCCGATGTGCAGCACGCTTTTTGTTGGCCTGCTGCATATTCTAATTATAAAATGTCACAATTTTTTGTATGTGACCCTCAGTGGACAAAGTTAGGACTTAAACGTCGCTTCTTTAACCAATCAGATTTCCAATTGGTCCCCACAGGGCCACCTTGATGACATCGGCATTTTTCCTTCCACTGACTGTTTGGTCAGAGCAAAACTTGTTACAGACAACTTTGATTAGCAAAACACATCAGTAGCAATCTGCACACGTTTGATAACCTTTAGCGAGTAGGCTGTATTTTTTTTTTTTTTTTAAATCGAAAATGTCTCATGTTTTTGTCATGTTCTTCAATTCATTTTGATTCCGAACCGCTGTGCTGCTTGTTACATGGCGTAATTGAAAAGTCTGGATGCTTTCTATGACTGCAACATGCTAGCGGCGGCATTAAGCGCTGGATTACTTCCACACCAAAGGCCCAGGTACCAAATGGCTTAAGACGTTTCATCGTTTAAAGGGGGAGGGGAGGTGCTGGTTTGCCGCCGCTATTAATACCTCGACGTGTGGGCGCTGGCACAAGCGAGGACGGCGTGTTCAAATAAAAATACTCCTCCTCGCGAGCTAGGCGGCCGGTTGGCTTCCCCGGAAGAGACGAGCGCTTTCCGAGGGCAACCTTAAGACAAGGGAACCGCCTCCGCGTGCGCGCCTCCCACACACGCCGCGCACTTGCCGGCGTCCTACTTTGCCTCCCTCATGCGCGCACCTCTCTCCCGGGTGAGGCGGAGATGTGCTCACTCCTCCTGAGCTCAATTACAGGCGAGATATCGAGGGACACGCACACGCAAAGTGTGTGCGTGAAAAAATCCGAGACCAGCTGCCGCATTTGCGATTGTGTAAAAAGGAGGCTTCAAAACCGCAAGAAAAATCAGGCCGTTGTCTGCGCTCTCGAATGCCGTGGGCGCGCGCCCACCGAATGTGTGAAACCACGCCCCTCTCAAAAATGGAAGCTAAGCATTTTGCTTATGAAAATATATCCACTTTAAGCTTCCGGTGGCTGCATGTCCCAAAATGTCGTCGCCAGGCTTTCCACGCCACTTCAAGAGGCGCTAGCCATCAGCTAGCTTGAAAGCTAACAGCCTTCCGGGGTTTCTCTCGGTTGGTAAAGCTTGTCTCCCAATTTTACTCTGTAAATTGGGAGAAGCATTTTCAGGGCCTAAACAGAGCGAGCGAGCTAACTGTTTCTCACACCTGCGCCGGATAACCACTGACGCCAACAAAAAGCGGCCAAGTTATTTGGAAGAGGGGGACGCCAAACTTTCACCAATTATCTTCAAACATTTATTTTGAAACAGATCTCTGAATTCACTTTCCAGGGTCTCGAACCAATCGATCCACTTGAGACGAGATTAGATTGCGAACCCGCGTACACGTGTATTTCTGTAGTGTGTGCGTGCGTGCGTGCGTGCGTGCGTGCGTGTGTGAGTGAGATGCAAGCGGGAGGGCGGAGACAGCTAAACAAGCCAAACAGGCCATCAGTGGGATCACTTTTGTTTTACATAATACATCATCCATCTGTCCAGAGACACACGCGTGCGCGCACACGGGAAGACAACAAAGGCTGATGAGGCTTAACAGCAGCAGAGAGCCATCGTCGCGGTGACAGACGCACTCCGGGGCAACTGCGTGCCATGCGCACGCACGGATTGCCAGTAATCCACCCAGTCATGGGTGAGCAGACGTAACACAATAATCATTTGGGATTAAGAAAAATAAGGACTTGGACTCAGCCCTGCCACATGTGGATTGCGCAATGGCTTGTTAATATTACTATTATTATTTTTTTGTTAATGGCTAAATGAAATGACGGCAGCTAAGAATCAAGACGGAGGACGAGAAGGAGCGAGGGAGGGCAGATGGTCAGGTCAGATTAGGTCAGATTATTTGCTTCCCGCAAGAAAATGATGAAGCCGAGAGGACGCGCGCACACACACACACACACACACAGCAGCAGTTGTGTACATATCGGCACCCACTCCAGCCAGATGAACTCTGGCAGGAAGTTCAGGAGCGGGCGTGGCCGCGCAAACCGTGAGGTCACGGCCGGCGTGTCCAATGGCGACCAAGATGCCGCCGTCTCTTTAGACGTGCGTGTGCGTAATCCTTAGCTCAATCTCACCTGCTATTTTAAGAACCTCCGCCCTCCCAGTCCCGTCGCCACGGAGAACCTCCCGCCTCCTCCTCCATGCACATGCACACACTCCCACTGGAAGGTTTGCGCGGCTATTTATAGGTGAGGGCAGGGGGGGGGGGCGGTGGAGCGCACAGGTGCAGGTGCAAATGCTTTTTTTTTTTTTTTTTTTTATCTGGAGGGGAAATAAGACTTGTGCCTTGCGTCCTTTGAGGAAACAAGATGGCCGACGGATGTTCTCTAATGTATGCATTGCAAGTTGTATCATTCCGGAATGACATGGCACGCCACTCCCGGTTATTTATTTTTTCATGCTGTACCTTAAATTATACATACAGCAGTTAGAGTCGCATATAGCGGTTCGTCCATCAAGCCCATTCTACAGTGCAGATTTTTTTAAGCAATGTTTTTTTTTTTAATTTTTGTATTTTTTTTCATGGTACACTGTGGTGCAGCTTGTAACTGAATTTAATTGAATGCCTAATTAATTTTGCGCTTCAAAATTACATGAAATGGATTTTTTTGGTATCATTTTCAAAACAAAAAATAGCACTGTATTGTGTGGAACTGTACACACTGTAGTATTTGTGTGTGCCTTCAAGGGGCGTGGCCACAGGGCGTGAGTATTTGTCTTCGTTCAATCCGTTTAATAAATTGCACCTGCGACTGAGGCTCCCCTTGCCCACATGCGAGGGCATAACAGTAACGGAATTTTCTTTTTCCACTTGTCCCACAACTGGAGTTTGTCGCAGCTACCGTGCAATGTCACACTTTTCGCGATATTTAAGAATTGTTGACATAAGGAGAAAATGGTATTTAATTCATGTTTGAGGGGGACAAAAAAAAAAAAGGAAAATATTTTTGAACGTATCTTGCTTTGTGTGTGCGTGTGTGTGTCTCTTACCCTCAGTGGAAGATCCAGACAGATCAATGACCACGTACACCTTCCCCTCTGGCTCCAAGTCAATCTGGAAGATTAAAACAAAACAAAACAGGATGTTGAGTTCTCTGCAGGCACGTCTCAGGACAGCCTTTACTTAAGAAACTTGGACGGGGCAGAACACTCTGCTGGAAATGTATTTCCGTAGAAAATAAATAATATCATGTTTAGACCGGTGGATCCGCAGAGAACATATTATTGAATTGTATTATATTGTAAAAGACACCACCCGACCAAATTATTCAAGGCCTTATGACATCATCCCCCTTACAATACACATGCAATTACACAGATTAGAGTTGGAGGGGTGGGGGGGGCATGAGGAAAGCGAGCGGGTGGGGTGGGGGGCTTTAAATCTTTGGCTAAGCTGCGGGACAGCCACAGATCCTCTTACGCAAGCGGCCCAACTCGCACATCAGCACCCCGTGAAAGACGGCTGGCAAATAAATATGAGGCAGCAAAAAAACAAAAACAAAAAAAAAACAAAAAACATTGGGATTCATGCGCAACGCTCCTCACCCGTTCGTCACAAAGCGTCACGACTTGCCGCGGCTACGAATCAGCGCCACGATCACTATATTGCGCAATATTAGCGTCCATTTTCGCGTCGCATCTCGGGCCTTGCCAATATTGGGATTGGGATTCTTGACGTCTATCCGCTACCCTTGAAAAGCAGGCGCTAATCCTCAAACGCTGCCTCTTGCGTAACTCGACAGGATTTGAGCGCAAGGGAGATGCACTCGCCCGCCGTTTGCTGGCGCGATGCCTCCGGGTCGGCAAATCTCGTCGCGATGCCAGCGGACGAAGGTTTGGATGACAGACTCGGGAATGGGGTGGGAACAAAACTGAAGCGTCTCTGTTAAGACGCACTTAAAATGACCATGCTAGCGGGCTCCATGCTAGCGTTGGCCGCGCAAAGTTTTAACCTTGCCGTGAAATGTTGTGAATTGCTTCAATTTATTTTGCATTCTGACAGACTGTGGTGGCATTGTGAAAAGGAACTGTGATGTCATGATCTAACAACAAAACAAAAAAAGAAGACAAAGACAAAAACAGCACTAACTCAGCTAGCCTGGTCGCTAATGTGCTGGAGGCCTCAGCTGGCGTCACGTTCTTCTTTAGTTGAGACACACGCACACGCGCGCACACACACACACACACACACACCTCGGCCTAGCTGCAAAAGATGGGAGGAGAGGGCTGGAGAATCGAGTTGGCCTCATTAATCTTGTTAGTCCAATTAGGAAGCACATACCAGCAGGAGGAGACGGACAACTTCACAAACCCACGTCTGTCTGTGTGTGCGTAAGTGTGGCTTATAAAACAGACTCGAGAGCGAGGTTACCAATTAAACACGTATAGAACGGTCCCTTGACTTAAGCCTAGCCCTAATTTACGGGTTTTTCAAGTCGCTTGGTCGATTTTTTTTTTTCCTCTGTGTTGCAGCAGGCCTCAATTTGAATTACGAGTCAGCTTTTTTTCTTTCTTTCTTTACGATACAAAATGACAACACGGCGTAAGGAGCATTGTGGAGGCGCTCGCCAACCCTGATGTCACTCACTTGGCCGCACCCACTTCAAGGCTCGAGCACAAACCGATGCACTTAATGGCGGTTTATAAAAGCACTACTTTTGCGTTTGATATCACAGCACAATGCTATTTTGCTCTTGCTCTCAAAAACTCTGGGCATTTTAATTCATTTCAATGGGGAAAATTGATTAAAAAAAAAAAAAAGAGAGAATCGGGGCCATCCTAAGTGAAGGTGCCACCGTACAAGCTTGACAACCACACTGAGCGAACACACACACACACACACACACACACCATATGCAGCGCAGACAGGCTAGTCAAAGCTCGCATTGTATCAATAGTGTGCTGGTGGCTCGCTCGCCCCCCCCGACCCCCCCCTCCCACTCAGACGGCGGCCCTCGGCGGAGCGTTTAGTCTCGTTGACAGGCCGCCTCCCACATCCATCTGTCACATGACACTTCGCCATGGCCGCCGACGGAGCGCCGACACACTCGCACCATGACTTGCCTGCCGGTGTGTGTGCGCGTGTGTGTGTGTGTTAGCAAGCGAGCGTGAGATGCCTGCAAACATGCATAACAACACACGCACGCCCGTAATCTCCATACACACTTGAAAATATACACACGTCAAAACTGATGCGCAGGCAATAGAGTATCGCACATAAACAACAACACATGCAGACATGAAAATACACACACACACAAAAAAAACACGTCTACAAGTACACGCTCACGCACAAAATTAGACTCATGCACACACGAAAAAATACACACATGCATAGACTCACGTGTCTATGTAAGCAAAAATACACACACACACACACAAAAACACAATACGCACACTTGAAAATACACACACACACACAAATTGACACACATGAAAATACAAGCAGGGTATACATGCACGCACACACACATGAAAAACACATTAAAATTGAGTTTGATTACCCATAAAAATACACGCAAGTACACGCGCAAACATAAAAATACACACACACACACACACACACATAAATAACACGCTTGTGTTTGGGCATAAACACACAAGAACACAAAGATACATAATCACACGCATGAAAATACACACATGTATACAGACTCACACACACGCGAAAATACCCCCACGCAAAGAATACACACATGAAAAAACACACCCACACACACACACACACACATTTGAGAATGTCCCCAAAACTCCAAAGTGGTGTGTGTGTGTTTTTCCAGGCCAGGGCGGCTTTAAGCAACACCTCCGACTCGTCCCATCGAGTGCACTCCGGATTGCCTGACTGCTGACTGCCTCGCAGTGGCTCTTGTGATTCCGTCTTTTTCGCCTCGGGGTTGGCATTTTTTCTTTTTTTTTTTTTTTTTTTTTTTTTTTTTCCCAGCCCGCAAATGTGAACATTGAAATGGTGTTTTCAGTGACAACATGAAAACACATCCTTGTTTGTGTGCTACCAGTTCAAGCGGACTGCGCTGTTCCATTGTATCCACTCAGATCAGATCACATTTTATGAGCAACTGATGCAGGAATCCAGGTCATTCCAATCAGGTGCACGCACACGCACGCACGCACACACACACGCACACACACACGAGAAGGTAGGTGTAGAGCGAAGCAGCGTGCGCCTCATGCAAGTTTAATGGCACATCATAGACGGCTAATCATGTAAGAGGAGCTGCACGGCGCGGCGCGGCGCGGCGCCGGCCGAGGCACTGGGAGCTCTGATGTGGTGCCGGATAAGGCCCGCCATCGAGTGACAATCGGGGAAGGAGGAAGAGGAGGCTCACCTTGGCGCCCTTCACCATACCTTACCACCCTTAGCCCATGCTAGGTGGCTACACGTTAGCATCATTAGCAGGGCTGACCTGGATACTTTCGTGAGCGCCGCTTTTTTTCGGTCCGACTCCGGTGCGAGGATTCACTCTTGAGTACTCGCCGATTACCAAATATCGATACCTCGTACTTTGACAAAAATGACAAAAAATGGTGACGAAAGACCCGATTTGCGGTAACGCACAGCTCGAGGCCAACGCCACTGGCTTTTTTACATGGCGTTCGCCATTCGTTCGCGACGCACGCTCTCGAGTGACCCGCCATGACAACCAACCGCGTTTATGCAACACAGGTACTTACTGTGTTCACATGCGAGGTACCTCTATTTCTCACCATTTTCTCACCCTCATAATTGACGGGGCAGTCCGAGACCGACCCCCTAATTTTTATCAGCAACTCAATGCAGGGCCACCATCTACACGGTTACAAACGTGAATTTCACAAACAAGCTGGGCAAGACCCTCTTCCATGCCTAACTGCAAAAAAAACATACTTGGCGAATATATTCATCGTTGGCAGTCGACGATATTCTGCTAAATCACTGTTAAAAAAAAACAAAACAGATGCGGCACTCAAATTTGGGACGTTAATGGCTGCATTTCAACTCCTAATCCTGGCAAGTATGTGTGTGTGTGTGTGTGCGTGTGTGTGCGTGCGTGCGCTAGGTTAAGGTCGGCGAGAAACTGTGATGGGAGCAGCGGTGCGTTCAAAGCGTCGACATGATGAGACTAAAGAGGAAGAAAGAAAGTGCCGCGACCAATGTCAACGCGCACATGCGGGGACAAGAACGAAGCGCCGACTGCATGCAACAAGGTTGCGGTCCGGTTGAAGCGCTGCCGCTTCGTTGGCGAGCTAACCGTGGACAAACAAAGCAGGACGAGATTCGACCGCCAAGGTGGACAACGAGACGGGAGCGCAACGCAACGGCAGGTCCGCGGCAAAATCACCCATTTTTAACCACGCCAAGATGCTCGTCTTTAGCCGCCTCCCCCGCACACGCAGACTTTCGAGCGCTAGCGTGTCATGGCGATGACAGCAAACACACCACACCACACGTGTTTCAGTACCTGGTTTTGGTAGTCTCAGGCTGTTCCTGTTTTTGGTAGTAGCTAATTTGGGATTTGCTTGGTTGCCTGGTTAGTACCTGGTTTTAGTACTACTTGATTTGACATCAGACTTTCGTAGAACCTACTTTGGCACCCTGTTGTGGTATTAACTATTTTGGGACCTAGTTTTGGTAGTACTTGTTTTACTATTTGGTTTTGGTGTTACCTAGTTTGGGACCTAGTTTTGGTCGCATCTGTATCAGTACACAGTTTTGGCACTATCTCATTTAGTGCCTGTTTTTTGTAGTTACCGCCTGGTTTAGTAACCAGAATTTGGTAGTACCAGGTTTAGTGCTGTACCTAGTTTTGGTATAACCTGATTTGGGACCTATATTTGGTAGTACGTGATTTGCTACTTTGCTACGGTTTGACACCTGATTTTGGTCGTACATATTTGGTTCCCGATTTTGGTAGTACCAGTTTTGATAGTACCTGATTTGCTGCCTGGATTAGGCAGTACCAAGTTTAGTACTTGGATTTGGTAGAACTAGTATTTGATTTGAAATAAAAAGTTGACGAGCAACATGGAATCCCTCGACGAGTGTCTTTGAAGGCCTCCTTCAGAAATGCTTGGTGCGTGTACTTTGTTGTCCTTCCTCCTCCTCTTGGTCTGTAGGTGAGAGGCTGTCACCAAGGTGACGGCCTGTCAGCGTCGCCATAGGGACGCTCTTCACAGAGCATCTCAATTACTGAGGGGGGAGGATGTTGGGGGGGGGGCAAAGGGGGGCAATTAATAAGCATCAAAGCCTGGTTAATATTTCACCCGTGCGATGACGCCGGAGGCCGGTGGGGAGTCTGGTGTTCGGGATGGACGGGTAGAATGGAACGGAAAGGAACAAAACGGAAATGGGTTTTTTTTGGTTTTGTATTTTTTTACTTTAGCCTAACTGTTTTTAAAATCATTTTCAAAGTACCTAAGAAAAAGACATACCAGAACCTGGTTATGGTATGAGCTTTGGACCAAAAACTGGGGTGATCATTTTCATTTTTTTTTTTTTTTGGGACATTTTAACAGCCCGCAATCAATTAAGATGGCCACAAAAAACATATACGGCGGGCTTATTATATCATAAAAACTCATTTGACAGCCTTCATGATTATTTAGCTAGCAATCGTCTAATATGAGAACACATTTTTTGGGGGGGCGGGGCCCTGAGATTATGTAAAGCGAGGTCAAGGATTGGTTACTTACGGGGTCAAAATCCTTAACATCGGAACAGCACGCAAATGCGGCTTGGTCGCCGAAGAGTGGCGGCTAGGTCGCTGTGATGTAATGACCGAGCGGCAAACTAATCAATACGAGGGCGGTCAATCAACAGAATAATCCATACGGTCTGACCTTAGCTTGAGCGGACGAGGGTGCGAGCGTGCCTGTCCCTATTTATAAGCCAACGTATGTAGCCAAAGGTTATATAAGCATAGAGTCGATAAACGCCTCGCCGACGTGCGTAAACATTTTCACTTCCTTATCAATTGTATTGTCCGGCGAGCAACGGAATGATTACAAAACAATCAATGTGTTTTGGAGCGTTAGTAACAGTATTAGTGGAGCCACTTCAAAATCGTACAATGCGGTAAAGTGGGAAAAGTAACGCCCCATTGAACCGATCGGTCAGAAACGCCCGAGGAGATGACTTATCCATCGTATCGCAAAATATGTAAACCAGGTTTTGGGAAGACTGGATTTGATCCCTGGATTTGTGGGGACCTGATTTTGCATCTGGTTTTGGTAGTATGGACTTTTATAACTGGTTTTGGTGGTGCCTGATTTGATGCCTTGTTCTGTTTGCACCTGGTTTGATGCCTGGTTTCGGTAGTACACGGTTTGGCACCTGGTTTTCATAGCACCTGGTTTGTCACTTGGTTTTGGTAGTAAGTTATTTGCCAACTGTTTTTGGAAGTAGCTAGTTTACACTAGTTTTAGTAATATTTGATTGTACTAGGTTCTCATTTTTGCTGGTTTAGTACTCCATTTGAACCTGATTTGTAGAGTGGGTTATGGTCATACCTGTTTGTGGTATTTCCTGGTCTAGGCAATACCGCGTGTGATTTTGGTAGCACCTGGTAGTATCTGATTTGGCATCTGGTTTTGGTAGTACATGGTGGTCTGATATCTGCTTTTGGTATTAGAAGGAAATAACACCTGGTTTTGGTTTTGGTTGATTTGGTGATTGTTGGTTTAGTATATAATTTTGGTACTACCTGAATTGGTGGTAAATGAGTCGGTACCTGGTTTTGGTACCAGCTACTGTATTTGGCGTCTGAGTTTGGTCGTAAACGGAGTTATGTGCTTGGAATGAATTAATTCAAGGCAGCGCTATATTCAAACGTGGGCATCTTCAGTGCTACATTCCAGACAGCACGTGCGGCTAATTGAACCCAGAGTCCCCGGCAGAATTCCCCTTTTGTCGGAACATGAAGTGAGACGAGATAAAACAAAAGTGCTCGAGAGCGAGGGGCCGCGGGGGGTGGCGGGGGACGAGATCACATGTTGTCCTTGAGGACAAACGCTCAGGCCCCCGAACAAACGGGCCCTTTTATACGTGGCGGCATAGGGATGCACCGTTCCGACATCACGGTACCGAGTCAAATCGGATTACGTGACAAGAAACCAGAAGTCCCGAAAGGAACTTCGGTGGGGGGGGGGGGGGGGGGGCGCGCTCAACGCGCCTCGCAACCTGGACGCTCGGGAATGAAACTCCTCGTTCCTTTCAGCCTCGGGAGGAATGCGAAGAATTGTGGAGGGAGGACCAGCACCAGATGAATTAGATGGGGTGCACGATTTTTAATTAAAAAAAAAAAAAAAAAACATCAACGACACACTTAGATATCGCAATACCAACAACGTTTCAGTGGGCAGCTTGGAGGGGTTGCAAGCGCTTTGACCCATTCCAACATTTCAGGTTCGACCATTGTGGAACAAAATATGTAAACAAGGAATTAGCATAGGAACTGATTTGGCATTTGAGTTGGTTGTATTTGATTTGGCACCTGGTTTTGGTAGTACTGCGCTTGATTGCCACCTGTTTTGGTAGTACAGGTATTGATAGCAAAGAATTTGGCCTAATTTGGTACCTGTTTTGTTAGGACTTGATTTGGTAATATCAGGTTTAACACCAGGATTTAGTAGTGCTCGATTTTGCATTTGGTCGAAAACTGATCTGGCGCCTTGCTTTCAAAGTTTACCAAGTTTTGCACCTGGGTTTAGTAGTAGCAGGTTTGGAACCCGGTTTGTTGAGGCACAGTTTGGCACATGGCTTTGGTAGTAGGCGGTTTGAAAATTGTTTTAGGTAGTAGTTTGTTTGACACCTGGCTTTTGGCAGTGCCTGATTTTTGGACACCTGGTTTTGACAGCAGCTAATTCGGTACTTTTGTTTTTGGGTAGTCCCTGGTTCGGCGCCACCTTTTAGTTTTAACTCAACTGTTCTGACAACACAAGAACTCCTGACTGTGAAAGGCCAAGCAACCCATTGAAGCTCTGAACGCCAAAGGCACATTCTAGCCACCGTCACAAGACCCCAAGAAGCTGCAGTGAAGCCCACCTACCCAGTCCTCGTAGTGCCTAGTCCCGTTCTGCAGCAGGTCCTCCAGCTGGATGGTGCAGTTGGCCACAAAGTCATCGTAGCCGATGGGCGCGTCGTGAAACACGGACAGCTCCAGGCTACGGCCCTCACGCACCTCGGTGCAGAACTCCTGGTGCCAGGCCGGGCTGTTGGTCTTGGTGCGCGTGACCGTCTGGCCCAGGCGAGTCTGGTCAAGGTTGAGCGCCAGGTAGGGGTCCAGCAGGAAGGAGCCGCTCTTGCCCACGGCGTGACGCAGTGCCCATGGGGTGGGCTTCAGGTCCACCGCCTCGCACACTCTCACCTTCAGGAGGCCGCTGAACACCGGCATGGCTGAGCCTTCCTTCCTCCCTTGAGCTTTCTGTTTGGGGGGTCGTCTGCCTTTTCCGAGCAGTTTCCTTCCAATGAGTGCAGTGGGGAAACGGGGGAGTGGCGGTCACTCCACAGTGGGGCTACATCCCATAATGACGCCTGGACTCTGCAGACACATCAGCCGTGTGCACATACTCAGGTCTGAGGATGACGAGGATGAAGACGTCCTACCCCTGGTTTATTTGTTTATGCTCGGTCACAAGCGGAAACAAGGCCGGGGATCACAAACCGGAGACGCCGACTAACGGCCTCCCGTGAGCGGTCTTCTTCTTCTTCTGCGGCCCCCCCCCACCCACCGCCACCCCTACACACACGCATACACACCACACACGTCCACGGTGTGCCTCGCTCGTGCTCAGGGTGGGGGAGAGCGGGAGCAGCCGCGCCTAGCCATCCGGGATTGGCGCTCCAGTCTCCGGCCCCGAGTCTGTGGGCTGTCGCTCCCCCCTCCGCCTCAAAGGATTAATCTCCCGCCGCTGAACCGCTCAATTCACGGGGCTCGCTCCCGCGTCCAAACGACGGCTCCGAGTCGTCCGCCTCCCTCGGGATGCGTGTCCTTTTCCTCGGCGTTCACGAGTGCATCATTCACGTTCACTTCTTCGCCACCGTTCGATTTTTCTCGGAGTGTGTGTGCGTGTATGGGTGTGTGAGCGTGCGTGCGTGCGTGTGTGCGTGTGTGTGTGTCTGTGCGCGCGCGCCCCCGCCTGCCTCTGCTTCCCGTCTCCGCGCGTGCCCGCAGGAAATGCGCAAAACGCGTCACTCGCGCGCGCTCACGAGGAGAGGAAGGCAGAGGTGGGGCGCGTACACGCGGTCGTGTCTGTCACTGTTGCCAGCGTTGATGCCAACTTAGCACTTTAGTTACTAGATTTAAGCACATGTGGCTTTAATACTTACACTTTGTACGTAAGTAAAAGTACAGATACTTTTGTTTAAAAAATGATTAAAGTAAAAATAATAAAAGAAAAAAATGCAAAACATGTAACAGTTTTGTTTTTCATTCTCAGTAGAAGCACTAAACACGTTAATTAATGACAACTATTTTGTGCACTGATTTAGTTTGTGCGTGCAGATGACTTTTTAGGGGGGGAAAAGCACTGTGATGTCATTTTCAGGCGACTGCTAGTGGCATTACGAGGCAAAATGGCAGCCCCCTGAGATGAATTAAAAACTAACTGCGGTAACAACGAGGCTCGTACAAACGTCATTAATCGACCACTCAGCACGACAAGTTACTTCCAGATATACAAACACCAATAAACCTGCATCAAAATAGCCACGGAAGGCATCCGTGTTGTAAACACGAGCAATAGTGACCCCTGCTGTCCGCCTGGACGCGTCGCCCTGGTTTAATCTAGCTTCCAGGATGTGACATCACAGCAGCGCGGTATGTTTACTGAGACTTGGGAAATTTCCTTAGCGGCAGGGGAAGTTACTGAGACATGACGAAAGAGTGCCAGGTTCACTGTTAGCTAGGAAAATCACCACCATCATGATTTACCTACTTACTTACTAGCTGGATATTATGTCACACGGAAGCTTGGTGGATTCATGAACACTTGGGAAATCACATAATCAGCACCATGAATTGTTGAGATATCCAAGATGTGGTCTCTGCTATGTTCACTAACATTTTAAAAATGAAAGTGCCCGAGACAAAAATGACTGAGATTTTTGTCAGACTTCAGATGACATCATCCAGAATGGTGGTATGTTCACTGACACTTCGGAAATTGCCACAGGTAAAACAAGAGTTACTGAAATTACAGCTTCTCATTCCAATGGCGGCATGCTCACGTACACCTGGTAATTTAGAGCGTAACGTGTGGACATCAATATGAATTGCCACAATAAATCAACGACTAAAGTCACGGAGATTGACACATAGCAGATTGACACATTCATGGACATTTTGGGGGGAGTGTTTTACCGTATTAAACCACAAGGTGGCGGTCATTTCCTTTCAGTGGATGACCTGATCGCCAACATTTGATTTTTTTTTTTATATTTCCAAGTAAAATAAGTAATAAACCAATCATATAATTATACGTTTTTGTCTGTATATGTATCAATTTGTGTTTGTGTGTCTGTTTGTCTGTTCTGTTTCCATGTACTGTGTGTTTTCTCTGAGTGTATCTGTCTTGAACTAAGCGTGCCTCCCCGTGTGTTGGTCTCTCTGTTAGTGTGTGTCTGAGTGTCTGTGTGTATTTGTTTGTGTGCCTATTTGTCAGCGTGTATCTTTAGTTTCTGCAGGTGTCTGCCTGTGTGTTTTAAACGGGAAAAAATGCTGTCTCAACAAAACAAAAAAAATCAAACATTTCAAATCAAAATGCCGAACAAAACGCAAGCACTCAAGGAAAAGCAGGCACATATGTTAAATAGTTTTATTTATATAAAATAGCAAAACATTTGTTTTCAAGTACATAAAAACAGTGGAGGTCAACATGGAATTCAACCTGGACTAAAGACGAGGGAGGAAGCTTTTCAGTGATTGTCTATAGCAGTGGACACTTGGGAGATATGAATATTTAAAACAAAAAAAGATCTGAAATGTGGATTGTCACATGCAGGGGAACATATCAATGCACTAAGAAAACAAGCTTGCATATTCAGTGTGCGAGGGTCCGGGGAGATGTATTGCTTCCGCTCACCTACCTCCCCTCCCGCAGGTTGGGACCACCACAGGGGCTTGTCAATCCAGTCCATTTGTTTCCAATATTATTCATAATAATAACAATGAGTCACACCTCCAGGTCCGAGTCACTGTCCGTTACCGAGAGGAGTGTTTGGCCGTCGGTTCGGTCCGCGTTGACGTCCGGACTGCACGCCACGCCGCCCAGGGGATGGCCGATGCCCTCAGAACACAACCGGTGGTGCTGCAACCTGAGGGGGGGGGGGTTAAATACATACTTTGTAGTCACATTGAAGATACAAAATGAACTAAATAATTTTCACCCCCCCCCTCAAAAAAATTGTAATTTTCTTTCTAAAGTCACGTAAAACTAATTTAGAGACTATTAAAATGGATAATTATTCTTAAATTGAGAAAATACCACTGTTACTTCTTGTACGCTGAAAAAAACATTTGACGAAATGAAATATTATAAATTCAACCATCATTTTTTCAGTGTAAGATGTTTTTAACAGTTAACTTGCAAATAAGAGATTTTTTTGCTGTAATCAAATAAAAATAATTTTCAAACGTCACGTGATTCTGAAGCTTTGGTAGTAAAACTGTAGTCGATTAAATTAAACGGGGGGTTCTGTTTTCAGTTGTTAGTTTCATTCATTGTATAATAGTTTAAACAAAATAATGTTTTAAAAAATATTTTCATTCAAGACTCAATATTGGGGAGAAGAAACACTTTAAAATAAGGAAAAGGCTAATCACGCCATAATTAGACAACATTAAGACAAGTTTGAATGGGGGAACCTGAAATTTATTTATTTTGCTTAAACAACTCATTTAAAGCAAAATAACAGTATAGAAAAATAATACTCATGTTCACTCGTCTCCCTTTGAATCCAGTTGTAGTCTGAGACAGGCGCAGTTAGTTCTGCTTGACCGAAATTCCCAAAACCAACAAGTTTGAATGGCTGCGCGCTTTTACGCATGAATGCTCCTTTTGCGCACGGCCACAGCGGCCTGTGGAGCGTCGCCCTCGGCTAGTGAAGCCACTCAGAGGGTGACGGCATCACAGAAAAAGCTCGTACGGGCTCGGAGTTACGGGAAAAGGTAACGGTTCAAAGTTTTAATCGCGTTGGTCAACGACAAACCGCCCCCAGAGAATCCAAAGGTCGGGGAGCGTCTCACCTGTTTTTGGCGGCCGCGGCTCGGTCTCGCTGCCTGCGGTTCTTGAACCAGTTCCCCACCTGGGTGGGCGTGAGGCCGGTGGCGTGCGCCAGCTCTCGCTTCTTGCCGGGATTCGGGTAGGGATCCTGCAGGTACCACTCGCGCAGCAGCCCGCGCGTGCGCTCCTTGAAGCAGTGCGTCTTCTGCTCGCCGTCCCAGATGGTGCGCGGCAGCGGGAACTTCTTGCGGACGCGGTACTTGTCCACGGGGCCCAGCGGCCGGCCGCGCAGCTTCTCCGCCTCGCGGTAGTGCGCCTCCAGCCACATGGCCTGCAGCTTGCCGTGGGAGGCGCGCGTGAAGCGGTGCGTCTCCACGATGCGGTAGAGCTCGCGGAAGCTGCCGCTGTGGTAGGCCACCACGGCGCGGGCGCGCCGCACCGACTCGTGCTCCGAGATGGAGTCGCGGCCGTCCGAGGTCACCGGGAGGGACCAGAGGAAGCGCGCCAGGCGCTCCACGTCGCCCGTCTCCTCCAGCGTCTCGCACACGCTGGCGATCTGCGACGCCGAGAAGCACAGGCCCGGCAGCAGGGCGCCGGGGACCTGCGCGTCGCCGGGGGGGCCATCCGCCGCGTGGGGGAGGAGCAGGCGGGAGGCGGAGAAGAAGTCGAGAGGCGACCTGAACACCATGTGGAGGGGACGAGGTCGCCCGGACGATGTGGAGACAAGCCGCTCCGGGATGCGCTCTTTGAGTGCACCTTGGAGGGAGGGCGGGACCGCCGCTCGCACTTCTGATTGGACAGACTGCTGATGGTCGTCGCGACGACGCTGTCAATCAAACATGCACAGCGAGATGCCCGAGCGAAGACTGTGTAAACCATTCCAATGTACTGCGACATTTGAGTGACACGACTTGAGCTGACAATTTGTAATTCAATTGTAACAATGTGGACAACTGGTGAAAAAGTAAAAGATTTATCCTCTAAATTTGCTTCGACAGTCGTGTCATTTTGTCATTTTTCCTCATAAATTTGCAATGGTGCGAGACAAATGGTTTATTTCAACAGTCATTAAGTTCACGGAAAAAAAAATATTTTATGAAAAATGCAAATGTACTCAATAAATTGGAAAGTCAACCAGGTTGTAATTTTACAAAAAAAAAGTTTTACCCCAAAATTCTGAAAGTTACAACAATTAATTCCCATTGCTACAACAGTCATTATTTTATGAAAATAAAGTTGCAATGTTACGAGAATGAAGTGGCAATGTTTACAAAGTCAAAATGTTACAAGAATGCAGGTCATTTCAAGAAAAAAAAGTTGCTGTTTTATACAATTTTAAAAAATGAAAAATTTTTCCGCAATCCTCTTTTAAAAAGTCATCATTTTGTTCAGAAATGAAGATGCAACATCAGTTTATGAAAATAGTTGCAAAGTAACAAAATATTTGACAAAAAAAAGTCTTAACATCATGAAACAGATGTCATTTGATTTAAAAAGTCGTATTACAAAAACCCATGTTACAACAGAAAACCAAGTCATGATGCTAGGTCATTTTATGAAAATTAATTTGTAATTTGAAAAAAATTGCTGGTGTATTTTGACAAAAACAGAATTGTGTGGAAAAAATTAAAAATTTCACAAACATTTTGAAATTTGTGAAATTTTCAAATTTCTTCTCAAAGCATTACAACTTTACTGACACGATGGACAAAAAAGATCTACTGTCCATAGCCAGGACGATAGACTGACGGCGTGTGTATCTCGCGCCACTCTAATCACTTTTGTCTGTTCTCTAATATTGTTAAAACTGCGAGCTAAGCCGCGTTGGAGTTAACGCTTGGATTAACGCTGTGCTAACATTAGTCTAATAGCGGCGCATTATTCAATCAACATTAACACATGTTGGTGGGCTGGCAGCGCCATATGCTTGGGAGCGTGCCACTTTTGGCCAAGTGGGCGTCCGGAAGGCCCGCAAATGTTGACAAGTCAAAATGTGTTTTGAAGGCGGGGCCAAATGGAAGAGCCTTTACATACTTTGTAGGATTTATCACACATCAGCTCCTCCTTTGCCGTCAACTCTGCCGGATGATGCGGTGCAGATGTGCTGGGCGTGAAAAAGGGGGTCGTGCGGACCTTTAAAGGGGGTTACTTGCAATTAGCCACAACGACAGGGGGGGGGCGGGGGGGATGTCGTGGTTGGGGTGTTGTTGCCTAACCGTGTGCCACTTTTCAGCGCACATGATGTTTGTCGAGGTAATCCCTTCATCTTGTACTTAAATCAGCTTTATGATGTCATTATCATCAGAAAAAGAGCTTGTGTCAATCATTTACACTTTGATTACAATGCAAACATTATCTGGACTTCTCAACTTTTATTTTGAAGGGCTACAATGAGCAAAAAGATGGCCGACACTTTGGAAGTGCTTATCCCGCCCCCCCCCCCCCCCCCCCCCCGTCGTAAACAAAGACCCCAGCCCCCAATTAACCCCTACGCTGACCTCTTAAGCCCCTCCACCCCAACCAAACTTTAACTGTACCTGACGGCATGGGGGGGTCACACGAGCCCCCCGCTCATCTTCGTTATGCCGCTAATCACTTCCTGCCTCTTTGGGGGACTTTTGTTGGGCGTGCACTCGCAGCAGCCATTGTGGCACAATGGTGACGGAGGGGGGTGCCACAATTGAGGGGGGGAGCACACCTTTTCAACATTGTTTTGACCTATGAAGAAGGCAGGAGGCTTTAGCTTAGCATTGCACAATGACAGGCAATAAAAATAACAAATCTGGACTTTGCGATTCACCTAAAAATGCATGTTAACGAAATGTTGTAAAAAGAGTTCTTAACTATCAAATGCAAATGCACTGAACTTAAAAGTTAAATACAACCACACTGTACTTTGGCAGTAATTCTTTTGCACACCATACAATCAAAACAATTCATAACAATCACAATCAATTTAATTCATCTGAGACCCTTTTAATTTTTTGTTCATACAGTGGTCCACTTTTATTCTCGGGGGCTCGGGACGTAGCCCGACCACGAAGAGTAAAAATCTGCAAATTTACGGTCCCTTATAATTGCCATGAAAAAAAAAAAACCCCCAAAAACCACAAATACACGGGGTGAGAGGTATTGGGCCAGAAAATTGCGATAAGCTAAGAATCGGTATGAAAAAAACAGCACGATTATGCAGCGTTTCCGTAGCGTCCAAAAACAATTCAGCGATTGGGTGAATGAGCAAATGCCAAACCTCAAAGCAAATAACCGTGCAAGTTGCCTGGAGGTGAGCTCACGTTCAGGTGAATTGTGGAAGTGACCATTTCCGCGTGTGTCACAGACGGGCACAAAAAACACGGAGACAGATGGGGGGACGGCCGCAAACATGAAAACACAAAACACCTCCCCGCTAAACGGACAAACAAGATCATCCGATAATTTGACTAATAAGTCCTCAGATTGCGGCAGATGTTGGGGCCCGCGCGGTCATTGTGTGTCACGCCAGTGTCACGTGATCTCGTGTGGGCTGTTTTGAAATAATAGCAAAGGCGAACGTGACCGCGCAAGCCATAAAAATACAAACAGCTGGAGGGGCAAACAATGTCTGGCGATGGATGAAGGTAAGGTAGCGATTAGCGTGATTAGCCACACAAAGCTCATCTGTTTGTGAAAAAAGTTGCTTAACTCATTCACTGACAGGCATTTTCAGACCCTCATTTTCCCTAAAGTTTGAAAAGAAAAAAAAAAACATAAAATAAATATATAAATTCCTGGGGTTGAACTGTGAAAAGACAAATAAAGTCGTCAATAGCAGTGAATGAGTTAAAATGGCTTTGAATAAAGACTATATACAAATTTAAATTTTCTTATCAAGATTTTTTTTTTAAATCGGAACAAATTGTTTTACATGGTTATTGTTGGACTTCAACAATATATTTTAAATATTATTTTT
Source organism: Filicampus tigris (assembly GCF_054856515.1). NCBI lineage: Eukaryota > Metazoa > Chordata > Actinopteri > Syngnathiformes > Syngnathidae > Filicampus > Filicampus tigris. Next base: position 2,354,076 of record NC_141235.1, on the reverse strand, counting down.
AGTTAGATCACTGATTTGAATCACTGAAAATAGCAATTCATATTTGCGTCCCAAAAAAAAAAACAAAAAAAATTCATAGCATGCTTTATTTATTTGTATTTTTTTCCAAATAATTAAAACAGTTTGTGCCTTATGAGTAATTCATTGGGTCTTCTTTCAGTGTGTGCGACAGCCACCGGGGGACAGTATAATACAGTCTTGCGGACACACAGTGAAGACGATTTTCACAACTACTGTAGGAGCAGTAATAGTCGTTTTTTTGCAGAGGATAAAGAAAACGTGCCTGAGAGTACAGTTATGTTTGTGCTCCGTCGCTTAACACCTTTACAGCGCTGCCGCATTGACACTAACCGATAGCCTGTCTATGGTATTTTCAATTGTTTGTTAGCATTAAGATAGCAGATTTAAGGTAGACTTAAGGTAAAGACTCTTAAGTATTACTCAATACCATGATAATAATTCAATATTACATGGAGTTGCAGCATGATGAACAGCACTTTGTGGTTGATTACTGCTGTACTACTATCTTGTGTAAAAAAAAATAATAAAAAAAAGTCCAAATACTGTGATCATAAATGTACCTAAATACAGGCCCTGAATCACATTTTCGGTTGATACTGTCACAGATTAAATTCACAGGTCAACAAAATGAGGCTTTTGGATTTTGGTAATCATTTTTCAGCCAGGGAAGAAGGTCCAAATATGATATTATGTTCGATTTAAGTCTTCTTTGGTGGCACACACAAAAACGACGTGCGTGAAAAGAGATGGTGAAAGCTAAATTAAAAACCAAGGCAAAGGTGGGGTCACATTGTAAATCGACGGACGGGCGGGCGGGGATTGGGGGCGGGGGGCGGGGTGTTTCAGGGCAGGTCTTGTCTGGTGTGGGGTTAATCCCCCTCTAATCTGCCGCATGTTAACCTATCTGAGCAGCAAGAGCCAGATTATCCCGATAACAATGGCCAGCCGCTCATCTTCTAAATTACTCCACTCAAAATCATATGCTTCACGCAGAGATGTGCGTGCACATTCGCCCGAGGGACGGGACACACACACACACACACACACACTATATTTAATAACTATGCATAGCAATTGGACTTCTAATTTTACATAATTTTCACAAGATTAAAAAAATAAAAAGAGCAAGCATAAAGACTCAGAAGAAGTCATTTTGGGGGGGACACGATTGAAAATATTTGAGGGGGAAGGTCAAGAAAGTTACATTTGTAAATTTGTTATTTTAATAGTAAATGTCCGGTGGTAATGTATGTATAATACTAATCACTTTTGCTTTTTATTTGTGGTTAACTTATAATTTAACAATTTAAATACGATAATGTTTCTTTTAATTGGATTTACAATAAATCAGTCACAAACATATGCCATGAGAAAATAAAAAATAAAAAATCATTTTAATCAACCAGTTGATTGACCAGATAAAAAATGAGCTAAACTAATACAACAAAGCAGGGCTGCAACAACTAAATATATTTTTTAGATTCAAATTTTGTACCGATTATCCCATCAATTAATCCGATAAAAAAAACAATTTGGTATTATTAAGCATGATGTGCACGTGAGGTGCAGGTCTTATTTTTGTTCATCTTGGGTTGCCTCTGGTTCTACTTACTGTAGTATCTGACTGAGTGTGTATGGCTTCAAAAAGCAGAGCCTGGCCTGGTGAGTGACATGGGCGTAACGCATTGGCTATTACGAAGAATTTTAACATTAACAAATATTAGGGGGAAAAAAAACATGTTAAAAAAAATGCAACAAATCAGGGCTTTAGCTACTTATTATTTTTAGGCTTGAGTATTTTCCAATCATCCCATCAAAAAATAAGAGTAACTGGAAGAAAATATGTAGAATTACTTAACATACATGTAAAGTGCAGGTATTAGTTTTGTCCACTTGGTGGAGCTTCACATTCTACTTCCTGTAGTATCTGTCTGGCCTGGTGAGTGACATGGGTGCCAGCGAATGGATTTGGCTGCCTGCTGTATTTCACTGTTTTATTTGGTTTTCTTAACACCAACGAATGAAAGGGAAGGAGATTAAATCCTACCCAGGCTAGGGTGCACATATGCTACTTTCTAACGGGTCAACATCGTTTCATCACCGGCCTTTAAGTGGATTGCGGGAGCGCGCGTTTGCCAAACAATCAACCAAATTGAATATAACACCCCCCCCCCAAAAAAAAAACCTCCACTGTACTGTATTACTCATACAGTATATTTAGATTGCTCATTCACATTTTAACACAAATCCCATAATCCCACTGGGGATTGAGAAGACCTTAAAGACGCAATGTGATTATGATTAAACGACAGTGTCACAGATTAGATGGGGCTCATATTTGGTGGTAGTACGTTATTTGAGTGCAAAGCACAAATAATCATTTTAGCAAAACCAGCATATGCTGTGGGCACCTGTTTTTTTTTTCCTTAGCAGGGTCATCATGCGTCAAACGAGGAAAAGCTCAAATAAGAACAAAAGTGCAATCATTCGTCAAATTGATACTCAAAACACTGACCTCTCCTCGTCACCTTTTATTTTGAAAACACCCACTGCACTTCCTTCGGCGGCAGAAAAGGACATCCAGCACTTGTCCGTGGCGAGGTTCCTTCCCCCCCTCTCGTTTTAATTCATATATAGACGCTTTTTCTGTAATCAAATGTTGAGTGCAAACAAACAAACAACAGCAATACAAACATGAGAGCCAGAAACGGACTGGATTATTTTTAAAACGACCACTTCACTCACTCTACGAAGCGAGCAGCTAAGGAACCTCATGGACAACATTGGGAGGGGAAAAAAAAAAAAAAAAAAAAAATAGTAATTTGAGGAAAAACAACATGCCGCCATGTGCGCTTCCAAGTGTGCTAGTAAGGGGGGGTTATGCAGGGTCATGCCCCCCCTCACCAACAATCAGAAAGTCCAACCAGTGATACTACACTCTTACCCACGTCCGCAAGATCCATCCCTCCTTCAAAGACAAGAGATTGGCCAATCAGAGTGCAGAAGCTGCAGGGGTGGGGGTGGGGGGGTGGAGTCAGTCAGTGTCAATCCAACTGTAACATGTCCTTGAACAGGTGGAGTCCTCATGCAGTGTGGCCTGCATGGGTGGCACAACACATACAGTACGTGCACAAGTGTAAGTCTTAAATGTGTGTTTGGCGTAGAAGGGGGGAAATTCCCCCCCCCCCTTACTGCCACCACCGAAAAAAAAAAAAAAAGTCCAGGAGAAGAAATGCGTACAAAGTCTTTATCCACCTTCTTCTCTCAGCCATTCTTGATACAAACACACACGCACGGTCCTCTTGTCATTGCGAAGTCAGGCGTCGACATTCAAGAAAAAAAAACAAAAAAAAAAAAAAAAAAAAAAACCCACCTCAACGGTAAATATCGTCTTTACCATCACAATGCTTCAGTTCATAAAATCTTGACAATTTCCCCTCCCGGTTTGAGGCGGTCTGCGTGTGTGCATGCGTGTCATGTTGTCGTCCCGCCGGCACAAATACACACACACAACCGACACACTCCAACACACACCAAAAGTCCCCTTTAAGTGGAGAAAGAACATGGCGCTCTGGAGAGACGACAACGACTCCTGCTGCTGCTGCTGCTGCTGCTCCTCCACGGGGGGGCGGATGCAATCCAGCACCGAGTGGAGGGGACGCGGGTGGTCGCCACGGCTACCAGGGGTCTTCCAGCTCACTGGCGCACTGGGCGGGTCAAAGAGACGGAGGGAGCGGGTTAGTTTCGCAGGTCGCTTGAAACTTTGCCCACTAGAAAGGCCTCGGGCGCATTTTGCAACGGGTCGGACGACGGGACGAAGAGCCTGACGATGACTCACCTTGCTCAACGTCAACAGGGCACCTGTCGGGACTTAAAAACAGGTATGGGAGGGGCGAGCTTTCCTCAGAGGCAGAAACAATGTTTTCTTTTGCTTTCGGGAGACTCCATTGCCATCTTTTGTGGGACTCTTGTACTACAAAATGGCATCTTTCACATGAGACATCGCTCCCCCGAGAAGCTGAGAATATATTCGGCTGAGAGGCAAAACATTCCGAGGATTTGGGGGATTTTAAAATGGAAGTCAACCCAAAATTGTTCTTTACAATAATGCATCCTATGCCGTCAAAACACGGCATTCTGATTAATATTGTGTTTGTGGAATATGAGTTAGGTAGTCAAATCCACCCGTTTTTACCCATCTTCGGGTGCAGCCATTTTGTCACTTGCTGTCAACTGAAAATGCCATCACAGTTGCTCAGGGCTCAGATAGCAACCAATCATGGCTCAGCGTCAGAAAACAGGTGAGCCACGTCTCGTTCAACCCCAAAAGATGGAAATATGGCGTCGAGTCATACATGCCAAATCGTACTAGCCTTGAGAGATATTTGTCGTCTACTAACCCTGTCGATCAATACATTGGGATGATGATGAGGACGGTGATGAGGATGGCTGGGGACCAGTTAGCAGTGGACACACATACAAACAAGACATGGCAATGTACCTGAAATCATTTTTATTTACCTTGAGAGACTGATTTGGCCCCATGTAACTGCACACATACACGCACACGCACACACACGCACACACAAAGTGCCTTGGATACATGCGTGACCTGAATCAGTGTGTACCTCACGATAATTACTGCTAGCTGTGTTTGTGTTCAACTTCCCATTGATGGAGAGTTGGTTAACACTGAAGCCTCAAGGTGGCGCTCATTTTTACATGACGAGGGTGGGGGAGCAGTGAAACATCCCCAAACCCAACCACACACACAAGTAAATTTGAAAAAAAAAAAAACAGTTGAAAGACAAAAAAAAGTATCTCAGCAGCAATCATTGGTCACCTGCTCAGTCCCACACACACACACACACACACACTATTACCTTGCATACCAACACACACTCACGCGAGCATGTGTTCTGAGTGTGAAGAAAAATGGTGGAGTGCGTTCGGGCTAGCAGTTTGGAGTGTGCCCTCTTTCCCTGTCCACTGTGAATTTGGTGTGAAGGAGGGTGGGGGAGGGGCTCAGGGGCGGGGGGGCTATTGGGGGTACCAGCCAGAGACCAGCAAGTCCTGTTCCAGCCAAGGCTCCAGTTGCATACGCAGCCACTCTGGCTACAGACCTTTTCATCATGTTCTTAACCAACAGGTACTTCCGAGTGGCAAAAAAAAACAAAAAAACGGAGTGACTATCACCGACCTGAACTCAACCCATCAAAAACTTTGTTTGGGTTTTGTGAAACCAGATACAGCGCAAGGTTCCCAGCAGAACTTTTGGGTGAGGTGGACAAATCAAGTGGCTGTAAATAAATGATTGGCTTGTTTTTGTGACTAGCAAAACCTCGGGGCTAGCCTGCTAGCTAGCATCAGCTGTACAGCACGCAATCCATTTCAGTGCCAAAAGTGTCCGCCATGTCTACTTTTCAATCAAATTACCTGTTCAAATGTCAATGTCAATTTTGCCACCCGGAAGCTCGTGGGACGACGTGGCGAAAAGGTCTGCAATGGATCGCTTTAGCTGGTGGAGTGTCAAAATGGCCGCCTGGCTGAGTGACAAAGCGAGTGAGGGAGGGGGGGGGGGAGCGAGGGGCCCGGAAGCGCAGACCAGGAAGTTGGCGTCGGCGCCGGGTGTCAACTGAAGAGGCGGAACTTGAGCAGACCAGACAGACGGACGTGTTAGGAAACTACTGATTGAGAGTAACAAAAGAAGAAAAAGAGGAGGAGGAGTCAAGACGGGAGTCAAAAGGCGGGATCGGACTCGGGAGCGAGCGCGTCCTGGCAGGCGTCGGACTCGGCGGCGGCGGGTGAGGGCGGGGGCGAGGGGGGAGAGGGAGGGGAGGCGGTTCGCTCCCGGCCGTCGTGGTCGCCGTGGCTGTCGCTCCTCCCGGGCTGGCCCGCTCCGTCGGGACGCAGCTGGTAGGTGGCCAGGGAGTCCTCCAGGACGGTGCGGTACTGCCCCCGGTGGTGCAGGCGGAACTGCCTCAGCGCCTCCAGCAGGTGAGCCGCCGGGCCGCCGCCGCCGCCTTCTCCCTCCTCACTCTCCTCCTCTCCCCCCGCGCAAGCCTGAGGTAACACGCCAGGGGGTCAGACTCTGCTGGGGGCACGCGCCACACACACACGCACGCACGAGCCTGACAAAAGACAGCTGTCGTGGCGTCATGCCTACGCGGGCCCTTTAGTCTGCGAATGTCAACCCTTCGCCATATTTGCAATGAATGAAGACACTCACATAGCGTACACTTACTAAAAGACACACACAAACACATACGGACTCACTGAGAAACTTACCAAGATATACACTCATCAAGACGCACCCTCACTGAGACACACACACACACACACAAGAAACTCACTAAGACGCAAATGCATTAATACGCACCCTCACTGCACATACTAACAAACGCACACTAATAAACTCACCAAGGCACACTCACTCATTAAGACACACCCTCACAAATGTACACATTCATCTATACGCACACGCAAGTAACTCACTAAGACAAACATGCGCACTGAGTCGCACACACGACACTGCATTAAAAATAAGCCCGACATGTTTGTTCTTCACAAGAGTATCGTTTTCTTCGGCGAGTTGTTTTTGTGTGTTCATAAACACGCTGAGCAGCGCATGTAACACACACACACTCGATGAACTGAACGTATTCTGAAATGTGCTAGTTTGCTGCTGCCCCACATGGTACACAGTGCACGCGCGCACATGAGGCTGGTTGGTGTGCATGATTGAAGGTGAGAGGTGAGAGGTTTTGAAGTTGGAGGGGGGTTATAGAGAAGAAAGAACTGCAGACTCACCCCTTCTTCTTCTTTGTGAGGGTTCAGCTTGTTGTACACTGCCTCGATCACGCTTCGTCTGCAAAAAAAAAAAAAAAACACACACACAGAGCGAGTCACTTAGCAACAACGCACACAGACTGATTTCATGAAGGTCGGCTGGCGCTTAAGCGCAAGACAATTTGCCACTACTTGTGACACATCGGCCATTTTGGTTTTATTTTGTTTTTTTCCCCCCCAGCGTCAACTTTCCTCCTCATTCCAACCAACTGGAGCAAATTGCTCAAAGCGGTCGAGTGGTCCGCTCCTGGCGCGTTACCTACTTGCTAGCCAGGCCTCCACCCGGCGGAAGGTTGGGGATGTTCTCTGTGGCGATGCTCCTCAGCACGGACACCAGGTCGGGCGTTGCCGCCTCGCCGCAGTTGGCGAGGAGCTCTGGAAAGCAGAAAGACACGACTTAGTCTCGTTGAGTCCAGGAGGGGCCAGCGTTTAAGCGCGGCCGCGTGCCGACCCTGGACGCGAGCCTCCAGGTATTTGTCCAGCTCCTCCTCTTTCTTGACGGCCTCCTCGGAGATTTGGGGAGCGCCGGGTAAACACACCAGGACCACGCTCATGTTGTCTCTGCTCCCCTGCGGCGGGACACACATCGGACAACCCAGACGTGAACACGCCGACTGAAACTTGTTGTCTTTCCACGGCCAGTAAACAAAATCAATTCAAATCTCAAGCAACACTCAAAATAGTTTTGGACATTTTTTTGTTCGGTGGTGTGCCGTGATTTTTTTTTTTTTTTTTTTTTTGAATGAAATTAAGTTGCTCATCAACTTTCCTCCTGCAGCCACTTCCAGGGAGGTTGGCTCCGGTCCCTTTCATCTTCAAATTCGGAATAATATGTGCTCAAAGGAACATCACGCTGCTTGGAGATGGTCTTATAGCATTTACATTTAACGGGCTTGTCGACATTTCCTTTCTAATGTCCTGAGACAACACTCCCCTTCGCTTTCTCTGATCCATATTTGGTGCGGTACACACCATGACTCCAAACAGGCACCTGTGATGCTAATTTGAGGACACACCTTGGCTGAACAAGCAATGTGCCATTTCCATTGGCTTATTTTTACTCCAACGTATACTTTGTCAGATTTCAGTTTGCATCTTCCGGGCCTTACTTTGTGCAGGCAGGTGTCCACCACGGCGTTGCACACCTTCTCCAGGTCCTCGCACACCAGAAGGCGCGAGCGCACAAACTCGCACAGCTCCTCGTTGGACATGACGTCCCAGATGCCGTCGCACGCCAGCACCACGAACTCGTCGCCCTCGGCCGCCCGCTCCAGCACGCACACCTCGGGCTCGGGGCTCACCAGCTGCTCCGTGGGACCCTTGCCGTCCACGCATTTGTAGTCGTAGTCCCCCAGGGCCCGGGAAACGGCCAGGGAGCCGTTGACCCTCTGGATCATGACCGAGCCGCCGGCCTTCTGGATGCGCTCCTTCTCGCGGGGGTTGCAGGGCTTGTGGTCCTGCGTGGAGAAGCCCACCTTGCTGTCTCGGCTCAGCACGGCCCGCGAGTCTCCGCAGTTAATGAAGTAGAGGTGGCTGGGGCTGAGCAGCACGCACACCGCCGTGGAGCCGCTGCGGTCCAGGCCCTGCCGCAGGTCGGAGAAGCTGCGCATGTACTCGTCGATTTTCAGGAAGCCGGCGCAGATGCCGTCCTTCACGCCCTCCACCGAGCCGGGCCCCGAGCTGAACTCGGCGCCGCCCGACAAAATGTGCTCCAGCAGGTGGCCGGAGCAGTAGTTGGCCACGCGGGAGCCGGCGTGGCCGTCGTAGACGGCGAAGAAGGACCAGTCGGTCAGTCCGTGCGGGAGGCCCACCGCGGCCGTGTGGGCGTCCTCCATCTCCACCCGCCAGCCCTGCATGGAGCTCAGGCCGTAGCGCAGGCCGTTGCCGTCGCCGTGGGCGCTGTGCTTCTCCGTCTTCGGCTTGTCCAGGAACGCACCCATCGCTGCCTACAGCTGAAGACCAACCTGAGCACAAAAAGTCACGGTGAGCCAAACACATTTTTTGTCATCGCTAAGGTTTCCTCTCAGGGGGCTGTTATGACTGCACCTTCACACAAAGGTGTCAAACGCGAGGACGGCTGATTTGATCGCAGCCTACACCTCAATTTCCTCATTTTAAGCCGCCCGCAAAAGCTTCGGAAGCTGTGAAATTCACCAACAGACGCGCGGCCCCCGTACCCCGTCGTGTCAAAATCAACCGATCGGCGTTCAGGCAGATAAACGCCGGCTCTACCGTTTTGCCAATTTGCCAGTAAGAAGGCAGCATGCAGTGTGGCAGGGCATCTCCACTCCGGTCCAAAAACAAGGACGTGTTAAAGCGTTTAGTGTTGGAAACATTCCCCAAGTAGCCATTCTGTAAATCATCCACTGTTTTTTTTTTTTTTTGGGCGCGCGTCAGCAGTTTGGCAGGACTTAGAACGCTTCCCAAGCGATGGAACACTTTTAATGACTTAGCGCACAGAGCCAGAGTTCCTGACAATAAAGACAAGGATCGCCGAGGAGGACGGAGGGGGTGGGGGGTCGGGGTGGAGGATTACAGCACTGTCTGTAAAGCCTCTTCCAGTACACACACAGCCACGCAGGGCGGCTAATGATATTAGCCAAGTTGGCGAGCAAAGCCAGCGTCACTCCGGAGCATCAGCAGTAGGTCAAAGTGCTACCGGGCAAGTTGGGACGATATCAGGGAGGGAAATAAGGCAGCGGAGCACAAGTTAGTCAGAAGTCGACGTCAGAAACGTGCTGGGTCGTTTGCTGACACCGTAAGCTAAAAAGAAGTCAGCAAGTTTGAGAGCATTAGCGTTTCGGGCTCCAGGACTCTGGAACGCCTTATCTGCGGAAAACAGAGGGGCTACCGCTGTAGAAATGTTCAATCTCCATGTAAGACTTATTTCTACACTCTCACTATTGCACACTCTGTGTGGTTTAAGCAACTAGTTCCTCCTGCCTCCGCCCCAAACTTGTGAATAAAACAAAAGCAAAGGAAGGAATATATATATTTCGTACAACGTAAAGAATCAGTCGTCTTGCATTGAGGACAATAAAAATTACTCCTGACAGGCTGAAATTCCGAGGAGCTGAATTTTAAATTTAACATTGTCTCTGAATGTTGAATCGATTATCAAAGTAATTGTAGATTCATTTGATAGCCAATTAATTGTCAAACCTTAAAAAGAAATCAAGAATGAGCAACTTTAACATGCCAACAGAAATTTTTATTCAGAATTACAAAATCGATCTGACATATTGATTTCCTCGCTGGTGTTTTACCTCCCACACGACAAGACGGGAATGTGCCCAAAAAAGGCCGCCACTACAATCGTTTTCATTGGAATGTGTGTGTGTGTGTGTGTGAGGAAAGACTCTATTAATACACCGGGTCCGCTTTCGGTTTCACGGCAAGGGGGGAGGGGTCAGTGGGCCACGACGCCATTGTGGGCAGCGAAACCCCTCCCGACGCAGCCCACCCCTCAGCGACGTCGGGAAGAACGTGAGCGCACAAATCTGGTATGTTCGCGATTCCGGCTAAAATTAAAACAAACACGCAGCCGTCGCCTAGCAACCACCCAGCCCGCAGCGCAAACATCCAGGCTTAGCTTCATTCAGCGACACCCCCCCCCCTCCCCACACACACACACACACCATCTACTGTGTGTCTTACATACACGCGCTGCAAGTGAGAAGAAGGAAGGGGCATTGCATCATCCTGCCTTTTGAAGCCCTGAATGGAGACACGCAGAAGCGCTGTCAAAATAAACATGGCACACTCCCACTCCACATTCACGACAGGAACTCCTCAAAGCCATCACTTAACCCATCAAAAAAAAAAAAAAAACAAAAAAAAAAAAACTCGTCACCCGCGCCATGACCTCGGATCAACCCCAAAAGGCACCCCCAGACGCACACGTCTGCCAAAAAAGCAGCGACTACGAAGAGGGAAGTGGAAGGTCGTGGGGGGGGGGGGGGGGGGAGATTACATAATGCTGCGGAGATTGTTGCTCTAAAGAGGAGGCACGGTTAGCGCTGAAGCTTCCGGCCACTAATTCCGATGGCTAATTTGTTTGGAGGGCTGCTGTGCTTGGACATACAGTCGACGCACACCATTTGGCGGGATTCTTAAGCGGACGTTTTTTGTGGCCTTTTACAGCGGACAGCCAAGTTTGGATTGAACAGTTGTTCACATGTCCACATGAGCCGTTTTCAAATTCTTCTCGGTCTCACAGAGCATAAAGAATATAGGCCTGTGAGTGTTGCTGTGTGCTCTGTTTGTTTGCGCTGCTGCTCCGTTTCCGTCAGCCTATCTATGGCGTTCCACATTCAGAGTTAGCAGGAAGCTAGCCAGCTAAGTTGCATTAATAAAATCAGATTGTTTTCTTTCTTAGATTGCATTTGTTGCTTTTATCAACTAAACTTTCGGGAGAAATATTGCAAAACCCAGAAGGGGTAAGAAAGGATCTGAGGTTATTATTTTCAAGCCATATTTCCCTCCAAATAAAGTAAAAATACTCACTCACCCTTTTTAGACACCTGGCAAGCTACACGAAGGAACAGGAAAGAAGTTTGCTGACTGACAGCTCGTAGGCTTTCAGCTAGATGCTACCCACGTTAGCATCTGTTTGGTCAGTTGAATGTGCATGAAAGAAATGTTTGAAAGTTTTGTTCATGTCATACCGAGCAGCCATACCTTTAGAAGTTACGCGTCAGCTTCTATGGTTATCGCCATGTCACGCGGATAAGGCTAGCTACAATATAGATGACATTTCATGGGTTTTACCAAATATAGACGCCCTATAAACTGGGGAGGGGGCTTGAGATGTGTGTAATGCAGAATGTAACGTGTTGCTAAATATATAAACAGAATATATGGCTGCGAGTTAGCATATGACATGTGGCATTTAGGGTCGGGATGTGTGGCTAGCGCACAACATAAGCTATTAATTCATGTTATGTCTGTTATAACACTTAGTGCACCACAATTGTAAACAAGTGCAGTTATTGCCACAACCAAAGCCGAGCATTATCAGATGGGGGCCTTGTTGGCCAAGTGGAGATACGTTTTTGACTCAGTGATAGAGATGCTCTCGTTTGCTAAGTGGATACGCCACAAACAATGACTTAGCTTAAGGCACTTAATGTACCTTACGTTACCAGCTGATCGATTAATAACTTCCGCGACTGGCAGTAGCGATCCGACCTTTCTCTGCATCATCTGGAGACGTTTACCACGTGATAGCTTGACACAAGAGTGACTCAATGTACGTTTTTTCACGCTTCCAAAGCCATTTTTTGGGGGCTGGGAGGGACAGACGGTCAAACCCACAATCAAATTCAAATCAAATGCATATTGTATTTATTTTTTAGTGTATAAACGGATTCAGTGCTTAAGAAGTGCAGTCCACATATTTACATATCAATGTTCATGAAACATGAAATGTTGATGTGGGGAAGTCGTAGATTTGAGTTGACTTACTGGCTCATATTTATGGTACACTTGTTTGTTAGAATTTGCTGCAAGTCAATGTTGAGTAAATTAACAATTTACATGAGTACATAACTAAAATATCTTTCATATGATTCATGGCTCATTTGCCTTTATTTTACCATACATCTATCCGACAAGACCGAAACATTTCTGTATAATAAATCTGTCAATTATATTGTAATGCAGATTGTTCTTTTGCTTGTGTTTGTTTAAAATAAATACATCTGAAGAGGCCCGTGACAAATAATCGCATACTAAATCGCAGTCGCAATATTGGTGAGAGGTTACGATAAATTGCGATTAGATTCACTTCGAAAATGGTTCAGTGTGCGAGTGTAATCTCTGCACCAGTACAACCCGGAGGCTAAGCTAACCTGCTCCCTACTGACAAAGACAACAAAAATCCGCTCGACTATCATTTTTCGCAGCCTTCGGGTCATTGCCCCCCAACAAAAATGAGCTTTGTTGCTACCTATTTAGCTTGGTCCGCTTACGTCATTCCCACTACGAATCTAAAAAAAACCCCAACATTTCAATCGGAGCGGCCGCGGCTGTTTGTGACGGCGACTGGTGACGAGTGGGGTGGGGGGAAAGAGCTGCAGTAACTTTGAAAACTTCACGCTCGTCGCTAAAGGCTTTTCAAACTCTGCTAGGCCTTGGCGTTAAAACACACACGTTCAGCTGGCTTCCTTCAACGTGCGTTTATATGACAAAAAAAAAAAAAAATTCGAATGGACGCGGAATCTACTCCAACGGTCCCCGTGTTGGTGCGGAAAGGCCTACTTAGTAGTGACACTCCAAAGCTAACGTGTTAGCACACGCACGCTCACACACACACAGGCTGATTTAGCATGGGCTACTTACGTTTTCCCGTCGTTCCGCGAGTCCAGATCCAATCTTTGCTGGATTGGCGTCGTCGAAAAGCCTCGAGAAGCTTCCCCGCGGAGCTAACGCGGTGCTACGTTTCCTTATTTGAACGAGAAGGAGAAAATGGGGAAAGGGAAAAGAATGATAATTCGAGGTTGGCCTCAGTTGAGCGGCGATAAATCCTCTCTCGGTGGTTCCCTGCTTGGATGGCGTTGATTTTTACGCATGTTTGACGCTACTTCGGTCCCCCTCTCAGCATTGAATGTAAGAAAATTCCGTTAAAAAAAGAAGGGGAACGGAGAAGAGGGCAATATTATACAAGAGTGCCAAATGTAGCACTTTGCTCCATTGAGAGGCCCACAAACAGAGCTTTCCTTCGACTTTGGGTGCTGAACAAGAGGAGGTGTTATTTTGGGTACGCGCTCGCTGATTGGTCGAAAAATCCCCGAGGTCGAGACGTCGGCTAATTTGCTGGCTTCCGTGTCAATTAGACAAACTCGACGCGCTCATTGGTCTATTATCTGACTACTTGCGACACGCTCGTTCAATTGAACCAGCGTGCACCGGCGAGGCGGAGTTCAAAACAGGGGGATAAAGTCAGCGCTCCCGATGGCGTAATTTGGATATAAAACGTCAAAGGTGAAGTTAAAAAAAGACTTAAAAGGACAATAGAGCCTGTGTGGGAAGCTTTAATGTGTTTAAAAAGTTTCTGTGATGCTACACATTCTAGTTCCGGAAGGTCCTGACATGAGGAAATCTAGCGCTTCGCTCTCATGTTGAAAAATGGCTTGAGTCATGCTTTTGACTTTGCTCCTTTTTTGCACGAGCAGCTGCACCCTCGACACTTTGCACGTTGATCCCTGCCTGCCGTATCATACGGACACACACGCAATCACTGCTGTGCACAATGTCATGCCATGCCATACAAAAGATGTGTGCGGTCAAGAGCTAAAACGCTATGAATCCGTTCCAGAAAAAAAAACAACAAATGTTGCAATGAGTGTTTTAATGAGGAAAAACAGCACTCCACAATATTGCACTTTAGAAAAACATACATTAGTGACATAACATTGAGTGGCCGTAGCGCCGCTCTTTCTGGGGTGCCAACTTGGCCACCTGGGGTCGGTATAAGACAGACAGGCAGATATACTGTTCACTGAGACGTCGCAACTCCTCTCAGCTCACCAGTGCGGCACTAATATGAGTCGTTCTACGCAGAGGATAACGAATATACGACTTGAGTATTGTCTGTTTGTTTTGTTGTCTGTGTACCTGTTGCAGCTGCACTATTTGGTCAGTCCATTGCTTCAAGGTTTAAAGCACAAAGCACATAGATGCTATTTAGCGTTAGCATTAGCACCAAAGGCTTAACTGTTGTTGTTTTCAATACACAAAGTGTAAGATACAACTTTTTCTTCTTGTTGAGTGGATGCACCGATGGAGGCCACGCAAAGAGATAAGATTGGCATGAATACGACTGGAAAAGGGGATTAAAGCTTTAAAAAATAGTATACGTGTGTATAAAGATGTCATGTTGGATATCAGCGCTGTGTGTGTGTGTTTGTGCGTGTGGGCTTATCCGTTGTCATTTTATGTTCCTCGCGCTGGATTAGACTTGAGTCTTGTTAATGAAAAACTCATCAGATATCAGAACACGTCCCCAAGGAAGCAAGTGGGGTGATGAGACAGGTCAGATTTAGACCCACTTTTTTTTCCCGCCACCGTGTGTGTGTGTAAGTGTGTTTGAGCCGAGTGGTATTTAATTTTCCAAGATGAGGGATTATCAGTGGCAGAATTTGATCATTCCACTCTGATCTCGCTGAATGTTCAATCACAGCTTATCCTGAATATTAAACTCTTGTTGTCTTTTGTCCCCCTTTTTTTTCACTGACACACACACACACACACACACACCCACACACACTTCTCATCCGGTAAAGTGGCCCACTGAGGATGCCGTGTGATTGGTTTAGCCACCTGGTCAACCAAAGGGGGTGCGGAAATCGGGTTGCATGGAGGTTATTTGGGGGCAGGGGGTCTTCGGGCCATCTCCAAAAGATGAAGAGTAAATTAAAAAAAAAAAGTGTTATGTGTAATCCGGAGCAAAGAGAGCACACACTCCTAAAAATGTGAGACACGCACACGCACACACCCTGCTGTTAAATACCCCCATGACCGGATAGGAGGGGTGGGGGTAACAAGGCCCCCTGATCTGCACTCTCATTTTCAGCCTGCCGCCAGGACATCTGGGTCACGTCATTACTGCAATCTTCTGCTTGTTCATTCCCAGCTTTGCTGGGGCTTACAGTGACACACACATGCACACACACAGACACACACGTACGGAATAGAACAGCTGCAAAAGTGAACTAGTTACATCGCGTGATATAAAAAAAGAAGACAAGACATCAAAGCGTTTTCAAAATAAGAAGACAATCCATACATGTAAAGAAAAGATGAAAGACGACAAGTCAACTAAAGTGAAATTTAGGAATATTAAATGCATATTTGGTTTACAAAAAAGAAGACAACGCATCAAAGAATCATCCCAAAAAAATGAAAGTATATATCACACCCACATACACACACTTAATGGAATCTTAAAACTTAAGGAATGTCTTTAGGTTACAAAAAATACTCAAAAAGAAGACAATACATCACATCACACATGCACACACGTAAGGGAAAGAAGAGATGTTAAAAGTCAACTAAAGTGAAAGATGAAAATATTTAAAAAGAAACACTCGTGTATACAAAAAGGAAGACAACCCAAAAACATCACAAAAAAGATAATACATTGACCCCCCCCACGCGCCTAACCCCCGTACACACACACGCGCGCACACACACACACAAACGGAGCCACGCGCAATAGAAAGGTTAACAGAAATAGAAACATCTGGAAAGATTAGAATACACCTTTAAGTGTTTGGACTGCTCTCTGCCATTGTTAGGTTGCCCACTTGTGGTCAACTTATATCATTACATCAACAAAAGAGTTACGGCCCTACGGTGTCGCTGCTGAGAAACAAGTCTAACAGATTCTTCAAATGGGCATGATGGAAAACGGATTTAGCGTTTAATCTTTGCAGAGGCTGTGCCTGTCCACCTATCTGGTGTGAAATTTAACAGCCATGTACATCTTTAGCTAGTTAGTTGCAGTATTAGTTAGCTCTTTGTCTTCACAAATAAAACAATTCACTAAATACGAAGACTGCCTTATACTAGTCCAACAATTTACTTGTGAAGTTTATATTGTTTGCTGTTAGACCAAAAGTGGCACTACTCGTAAGAAAAACACGACAAGACTGGGACAATCAGAATATGACGCTGTAAGACGCAATCATACTAGGACATATACGAGTGAAGAAATCGCGTACCAATATGCGAATTTGAATGGATATCAACTCTGTAACCGTTTCCGAATATTTCCGTCTTCTTCCAGGACCGTGTGAGGGACTAGTAACTTTTGGTTCGCCAAAACTGTGCTCCAGGTGAGGCTCGAACTCACAACCTCGGCATTGCTCTGCTGCATACTGTCATATAAGTACCGCGCGCTAACCGATTGCGCCACTGGAGCAGGATACACGGCCAGAAAGATTCCATGTTGTCAAGCGTGTACTTTAACGTTAAAAACCAGTGGTAATAAAAACGCGTCTCGAGTGGCAGGCGGACCTCGAAAGTGTTTACAGTCGTGGTGTGTTCATATGCTACACTTGAAAATAAGAAATACCAGTGTCTCGTGTATAAAGCGTTGTCCTCTTCGGTAAAACGTGAATTGTGTTGCGTTTACTTTCAGTTTATCCGAAGTTGAACAAGTTCTCTTTTGTTCATAGCGTTATTTTAACAACGTTCAAACGCTAACACTTGGTAAAACTGTACGAAAGTCGCACGGTGCTCTAGTGGCACACAGCCATGTAAACGCACCAATTGTGGTGCATTCAATTACTTCAAATAAAGTAGGAAGTCATGGGGTTTCATGTGCAAAACGTCCTGTTAAGTAAAACGAGGAATGCGTTCAGTTTGTTTAGTTTAAACGTAATTTTAATCGTGTATGAAAATCAGTGGTCATGTGGGAGTCACATCCGAGTACCCCACAAAAAATGGGAATTCGTAGTGTCTTGAGTATTGTCGTTGCAGTCACGTTTCTGATGGTGGCGGAAGCAGGCCGATTGCAGCTGGTCACACCATTTTCTGTGGTGCAAGGTTACACTTATTTCAGGCCTTTCTAAAGCCGCCTAACTCCCGACTGTTCTCTTTCTTTCCATCCGTTTCGCATTTGCACCTTGACAGGAAAAGAATATATGAAACACTGCCCAAGGGCTCAAAAACTCACCAAAAGAAGATGGAATTCGTTTTATTATGACCATCGTCAGCATATTCAGAATTCAACACGTGACATACGTACGAGAAAACACAAACATTCTTAATGAAGAAATTACAAGGACCCTCGCGGTCACCTGAAAGTCATGCCTGATATTTTTTCCCTTGAACAAGATCATAAGTAATACAAGTTGTTGGCCAAGGCCCGCGTTTCGGAGGCGACGCCCTTAAGATATTAAAACTTGAGGGGCAGAGGAAAATAAAAACTGGCCTTTCAAAATATAATTCAGGAACCCTATCATGACATGGAATTTTTGCAAATTTACTGAAAATCAAAAACGGAATGGACAAAACTGACCACAGAAAGGTGTGTCAAGATTGTGGCATTCATGTTTATTGATACGCATCTCTCAAATTCTGTGATTGAAATAAATAACCAACAAAACTTTTGTGACTTTGTTATTTAAAAGTGCATTTGCTCTACTTGAATTTTTAAAATGTAACTTGCCATGTCTATGTTGACTAACCCTAATGATGCCACTGCTCATTTTATATTACATATTTAAATACGTGCCTGAGGATGAGACTTTATTTGAATTTAAAGGGAAATTTAATTGATTTTTTTAATCCGATGGATTCTACTTGGATTGATTAAAAAAAAAATCAACCCATTTGAAACTATTTTAAGCCCCCGTCCTCCTCTAAAACAAAACACTTTATACAAACCGACATCACGAGTCACAACCAACACAAAACGTTCATATGCCCATTCCTAAAAAAAATAATACATTTGGCTCATCTGCCGCGCTGTTGCCATGACAACGCACACGCTCTGCTATTGAATCATATTATCCTTAAAGAAAAGTGATATATTTTAATTGCAACTTTGAATGATGAAGTTGCAATTGCGGTTTTATTCACTGAGGGCCGATGATCCGTTTCAGCTTTTATTAAGCATACACGCTTTTCCAATCAAGGTGTACCTAATAAATTGGCAAGTCAGGTTTTAAAGAGTGGAACATGGGGGGCAGGCGTGTGTGTGTGTGTGTGTGTATTGCATGGCGGCTCACGACCTGTCGAGGACTAAACGGGTCTGATGTTAGGAGAGAAAAAGAAGGGAGCGAATGCGGCGGTTCAGTCGTGGATGACGATGGGGCCTCGCATCCTCAAGCTGGGGTGCGGGTGCGGGGGGCCCAGGACCAGCCCCTGCGGCGGGGGCGCCTGCGAGGCCCTCCGCAAGGTGATCTGCTCGCAGGGCTGCCGACATGCGTGCCGGAGCTGCGAGCGCGACAGCAGCCGCCTCGCCCTCCTGCAGGGAGCGCAGCACAAGCACGCACATGTGTCAATCAACACTGACTGATGATGACGTAACATCACATTTATTCAATGTATTTCGAGCTATAGCTCCATTCAGGGTGTTTTGCATGCCACCAAATTAAAAAGTAGGGCCCGACCGAATAATCGGCTAATATTAGCCCTCTTAAAATTGGCAAAAATCGGACGTTTTTAAAATATTATTATTACTGTTTTTTACACATGAATACATTACAACATGAGACAAAGATAATGACATGCAAACATTCCCTCCCCCAAAACAATCTGCAAAAAAATGGCAGATTTTTGCCGATTTTCCTCTCTCTTGTAAAGTCAAACAAATACAATTGGACAAAGTATTGTAAAATAGTCTAATGTTCGGCCTGTAATTCATATCTTTATGGTGGTGTAAGCGTTTAAGGCCCCTAAAATTACGTTATTTTATTAGATCTATTTTGGGAATTAATTGGCCAATTAATCAGGTATCGGAATTTTATTCTGACAAATATCGGCGTCAAAATATCCGTATCGGTCGGGCCCTATAAGTTACCAAATATGGTTCTGCTTGGTTGCCAAATATGGTTCCACTTGTATTTGCAACCCAAGTCACCAATTACAGTTTTCCTTAGGTGACCAAAAACAGCACCACACAAGTGACCACTTAAGTAACAAAAAATGGTTCCATTTCACTGACCAAACTTGTCACTTATGTGGTCACTTATTGACCACTTAAGTGAAACTATATTTGGTCTTTTAAGAGCATCCGCAAATCGCCACAAGTAGTTACATTAACGTTACCAAATACGGTTCCACTTGCGCTAAGTCAATGGGAAGTCTAAAGAGTCAAACTTGGGTTCAGAAAAGCGTGAATTCTGCCTCTTTCTTTTTTCCACCTCTTTGTCCCCCTCACCCGTGCTCTCTCTCTTTCTCTCTCACTCCCATCTCTCTCGGCTGTGCCTCACGGCGTTGCTCACCACACTGAGAGAGAATGAGAGAGAGGGAGAAAGAGATGGAGGAGAAAACCAAGACGGCGGTGTCGTTAGCGAGAGGCGGCCTTTTTCTCCCATCACAACCATTAACATGTATTACTTCCGCATAAGCAGCATTATATACGTGTGTGTGTGTGTGTGTGCGTGTGTGTGTATTTTCCCTGCGCGCACACACACGCACAAAGTGGTCTGGATCCATGCGAGCCCAGCAGCACCCTCTAATGTGCTAATGACATTTCCACTCAGGACCCTGCAACGCGTGGCTCCTCGCCGGCCCATCTGCACCAGTTAGCGGTGCTAATTTTAGCGGCGGCGGTGGCGCGCCGAAAGGCAGCTGCGAAGGGCCTGGTACCATGACTCAATTGGACACCATCTAAATGGAAGAACATCTTTCTCCCGCATATACATGCAATGAAGGGGGGCCTATTTGCGTCACATAAGAACATCATTTACAGAGAGCGTGTTGTGTTGGGTCAGGAACCGTTTTAGATAACACAAAAGGAACCATCTTTGGTAACTTATAAGTGGAACCAATTTGTTAACCTGAGTGGAACCATATTTACTGACATAAACAGAACTCTATTTGGCAACCGAAGAGGACGTGTAATTTGGTAAGAAACCAATTTGGTCACAAAAAGGAACCACTTTTGGACACCTGAGAAGAAACTTATTTGGTAACCTAAACGGAACCATATTAAACTAAATGAAAGCATATTTGTTGTAATGTAAATTGAATCAATTTGGTAACCTTGAAGGAACCACATTCGGTCAAATAAGGCTATTGGGCCACTTAGTAGAATACTTCACAACATAGGCACAATCACACCGCAGAAGCATATATGTGAACTTCGGCGGAACCAAGGCAACCTAAGTGGAATCGTGGTAGCCTAAAGTGGAACCAAATTTTGTAATGAAAGTGGAACCATGGCAACATAAGTGGAACCAACAATCGAGATGGAACCATATTTGACATGCTAAGTAGAACGGTCTTTAGCGGCTTAACTAGAAGTATATTGGGGACCTCTGCTGAATCTTCTGGTAATGTTAGCAGTACCTTAGTTGGTAGCCCAAACTGAACCACATTTGGCAGCCCAAGCGGAGCCGTATTTACCAATTTGACCGTGATTGGTATCTAACCGGAACCACATTTGGTAACCTCTAGACAGCTTCAATCGATGCTTTTTGTAACATGTGGATTTAAGTGCTTTGCTCAAAGGCATGTCAGCCATCGTGATCCAAGGGAATCAAACCTGGGGAACTTTCAATCGCAGGCCGCCAAGACTCACAGCGGGATAGTCAGCAACTCGACACATTTACTTTGAATGAATAGTTTGAGGTATTTCTCGTTTCAAAGCTTTGTAATTGCTCGCCTCCGTCATGTCTTCTTCCCTTGAGCAAGAGGACATTGCTGCTGCTGCTTCCGTTTTTATTGGACAATTTTTTACCCACATGACCCTCGGCCACGTCTGTTATTTCAATTCAGTCATTCAAATGAGGTTTCAAGTGGAATTGTGGCATGGGATTTTAACGCTACAGCTTTTGTGTGCGATGCGGGCGACGGGGCGCAGGCGGCGGGAGGGGGTGGGTCACCTTTAGCTTACCTGGTCTCCCGGGTGACGAGGAAGAAGCTGTCGTCGGGGGCGTCGATCCAGTTGGGGCGCCGCTTTCGGATCATCACGCCTCCGCGGGTGCTCCCGCCGCTGCTGCTGCGCCCGTTGTGCTGTCGAAAACATCAATTATTACGATGACTGATTAGAATTGGAATTGACATCATGATAATTATTAGATAATATTGGGCAAGCATGCTTTGCAATCCACCCAGAACTATATTTGCTAAGTTGAGCTCAGTGGAACCATATTAGGCAACCTAAGATGAACCGGTAACTTGAGCGTAACCAAATTTTGAAACCTGAGCTACAGTAAGAGGAATTATAAAAGTGAATTTAAGCGTAGCCATATTTGGTAACATTAACTGCACCATTAGCTAAGTGGAACCATATGTGGTACCGTGCTCTACTTTGCTCTTAAATGTCTTAAAATCCTCTGTATTTTAAATGTCATAAATTCGTTTGCCTTTGAATGTTGGGTTTTGCCTTTAAATATTGTTTTGTAACTACGTGAAGCTCATTGAGTGAACTACTCTTTAAAATAAGCTGCCTTACCTGTCCTACATGGGACCATATTTGGTAAACACAATCAGTAAGTGAGAAGAATCGTATTCAACAACATCGGCAGTACTAAAGGGAGCCAAATTTCTAAACCCAAGTAGAACCGTACTTCATGCTGACTGTAACCATATTTGGTATTTGACACAAGAGGATGTCCTTTTCTCACTCACCAGTAAGGCGCCACCTGCGGTTCCGGGGTTCTCTGCAACACAAAAATAGCAGTGACAGACCCGCATGACGCACTCATGTCATTTCACAGATCTAAACCGCCTACCTGAGCGCCTGTCCTGCTCGGCCCCTCTGCTGTGGTGGTGAAAACTGCGCTTTCCCAGCATGCCGTGCGGCCCGTGCGGCAGCGAGGACAGCAGGCGGCGCGGCGGCGGCGTCTGCAGGCCGGCCGTGCGGTGTGAACGCGGCGCCTGGGACGCCGGACGGGACTCTGCAACGAGCAGCAAAGTGGCGTCAAGTGTTCGTCGCCATGGCAACGGGGCAATCAATCCGTCAGGGTGGGCCGGACTTACCTAGAAACTGCACCACGCTCGTCAGAGTGCTGCGCTGGGCCGCTCGGATTTTGGGGAGGCGGGTCCCGTGACCTTCAGACACTCTTGAGACATCTACACACACACACACCATTTACATCAGTGCAAGCTTCAAAGTAAAAACAAAATGGATGATGATGATGTCACTTACACTCGACACAGACATGAGGGCGTGGTGATGGCGCAACGATCCATGCGGCGGAGTGGGAGAGGGGGGTTTGTGTCTTTGTGGCGAGCAATCAATCAGTCGATGGACAAATAACACACACGTGACACACGAAAGCACACAAGGACTCGGAGGAGATGCTTTCAATGTGGAACTTTATTTGGACGTCCGCGACAGGAGGGCGAGGTAGATGGCGATGGAGGGGTGACGAGAGTCCATTGATTGATTGACGGCAATGGAGAGATGATGTCATGGCCCGAGCGGGAGGGAGGTGACGTTCTGCTCCAGTGGCAACAGTAGCGTCGCTTTGTGCATAAAAAAAACGTAAACATCTGATGGTGTGCAGCTCTTCCTAGTGACTCCAAAAAGAAAAGATGATTGAAACTCAAGAGCGATAAGGACAGGCAGTCTTTATTGGAAATGAGGGGGGGGGCGGGGGGGGAGAAAACAGGAACGGGAGAATACAAAAACAAGCCCAAAAATGAGAACAACAATAAAAACAGGAAGAGACAGACGGAGGGGTGCTGATGGGGTGAGAATGTGCGTGTGTCCGCGTTAGGAGGAATTGAAGGCGCTCTTACACTCTGCCTTTATGGCGCCGCAGTTAATGGGGACAAAGGGGCGGCGCGCGGCGCGGCGCAGCCTGATGACGTCGCGGCACATGTGGCGCGCCAGCTTGGTGAGGCGGGTGGCCTGCAGCAGGAAGGCCTGCTTGGTCTTCATGGACGACTTGGGGCTGCCGCTGTTGCGCATGGGAATGTGGTTGGATTGGCGCGGGGCGTGACTCCGCGACCGGGGCTCCTGCGGACGAGGGCAAAGCAGCAATGACAAAGAGCAAAAAGAGCAAAAAGAGCAAAAAGGAAAGCTTCTATTAGGTGACCCGAGCAGAACCACATTTGGTAACCTCAGTTGAACGGGTAAGCTAAGCGTAAGCATATTTCGGAACCTAAACACGATTACATTTGGTAACCTAACAGGAACCGGTGACTGGTAACTTAAGTTAAATTACATTTTGAGAAGTAAATAGTAGAACCGCGTTGCACCAACACAAGCGCAACCTAATAACCATATTTTGGTAGCCAGTTATCTATGCAGAACCATATTTGGTTACCTAAGAAAAACTGCCAACTTCAGCGGACCCACAAGTTATCGAAATAGAATTTTGCTCCATCTTGTGATCGAGCCCCAAAAGTCCTGATTGTGTAAAGACTAATTAAGAGAACCGTAGAGGAACCATAATTGGTAACCGAAATGGTAACTTTCACTGAATCAGCTCACGAAACCACATTTGGTGACATAAGCGGAACCATATTTGGTAACCGAAGCAGGGGAAGCCCATTTGAAGTCATGTTTTCTTTGGATACATTTCATTCCTCGCGCACGCTTTAAAAATGCGCTGAGCTGAACGTATGAACATCCAACATGTGAGAGGTTCGCAGCTCACTGAATAATTAACGATGACGCCTGCCACAATAAGTCACATAGTGCAGCTTCGACGTGCACAAACATGTCCTCTCGAGCGGGCGCTGACAAAGCGGCGAGCCGCGGCGGCTGCTGGGACTCACGTTGGCGGCCGGGCTGGGGGACGTCCTCTCCTCGGGGGCCTCGGCTCGGCTGGGCATCTTTAGGCCGCCGTATTTCTTCCAGTACATCCAGCAGGACACGCACAGGCGGCACTGCATGTTGGGGGGCCCCCACGAGTACCACTGGGCCGACTGCATGGCTGCGGGCGCACATGCAAGCGCGTTAGGGTGCGGTGAGCACAGCCAAAAGACGTTTATTGATCCCCGGCCCCGAAAAAAAAAAAAAAAAAAACTCAGCTACCGGCGAGCGCCTGATTGATCTCGCTGAACGGCGACCGCAAGCCAAAGGAGCTCCATTGTAATAATGACAAATCAATACGCAAGTAGATTTTCATTCTCGCTTCATTTTCTGGTGCACTTGGTGTGGACAAATGTGTTGATACAAGCCTGCTAATCAAATCAATCTACCGAGGGAGTGGACGAGACCTCCTCCATCTGGACATTTTGGATCATTTTAAGCATCCAAATTTGTGAGAACACTTTTGTGACATGAATGAATATTAAGTGTTGCCCATAATGATTGGCATTGTCCTAGTGCTGTTGTCTACAAACCTTATTTCAGCTCTTCATTCCTTATGGTGCAGTTTGGCTTCCTTTTGACACAAACTTACTGTAGCAGCTCTCGCAGGCTCGGCCGCCGCCAGCCGCGTGGAAGGCTCCGGGCCCTGCGCCGTTCACGGTTGCCATCTTGCCGTTGGTCAGCGAGATCTGGTTGGGGTTGGGCTTATTACTGTCAGAAAAAGAGCGGGGGGGGGGGGGGGGGGTGGGGGGGGGGGGGGGAGGATTTAGACTTGGGCCGTGCGTTCAATCAAAAGCGTTCAATTATGCATGAATATTTCCGTCTGGCGGCGACGACGGGAACACTAATGATCCCGTCGTCGTTGCGACGACCAGGCGACTTACTATGTGGGGATATAAACTTGCTTGAGCTTGCTCTCGGCCTCGGCCGCCTTCAGCCTCTTCTGCAAACACGCACACGAGTTGGCTGAGTGAACGCGCCAACAACAGTGATGAAGCGACAACGTGTGCGGTGGCAATTAATGGTTTGGGTTTTCAGAGGTTGATGTATGTTTTTAATTACAGCAGAAGCAAAAAAAAAACCAACAACAATAACAACAACAAAAACAAGCTTTGGCTAGTTTGCAAGCTAAGCTTACAGCTACATTTAACCATATTTGCTAACCTAAGAAGAACCATATTTTAAGTAAAACCGGTTACCAAACCAGAACCATAGTTAGTAACTTACACAGAATCGTATTTTGAAACCTAAGTTGAACCAATAAGCTAAATCATTTCAGGGAAGTGAAGCAAATAAGCGGAAAAATATTTGGTAACCTAAGCAGAACCATACTTTGATGAGCTACAAGGAGTCAAGCAATATTCTTATCACCGTATTTCTATTCAGTAACCTAGGCAGAACCATATCTGCTAAGTGAACCTAAACCTAGTAAGCATATTTTGGTAACCAAAGAGGAAGCAGTAATCTAAGGCAGAACAACTGCACCGGCCCCACTCGCGTTTCAGCCGGGACATCCACCGTATGATTTGCGGTCGCTCGTGTATGACGATCAAAAAGACTTCTGGTCACGTCTCACCTGTTGCACGTATCTGTCTGTGGTCTTCCACATGTAGTAGTACTCTATGATGCTGGTCAGAGACTTCCAGGGAAGCTTGAGATGAGGAACAAGAAAGAAGCGGGGGAGGGAGCGGGAGACGAGACAGGGAGCAAATTAACGATATTAATTTCTCATGTTCTCGCCATCTGGGCGTCCCTTCATGTATATTCATCAGCGGCGTCGTGACCACAGAGGGCTGAGAGCTTCAGGCTTTTGGACCAGTAGAGCAGGGGGGGAAAAATGCATGTCCCACACATATTCATGAACACCTGGTGCCCACAAACCACTGCGTAAACACAAGAATTGGTGTGGATGGTGTACAGGCACGAAAATTCAATCCAACGGCCACCATAGTTGAATGGAGGCCACTCTTCATAGAAAATCGCCAGTTATTGCGCAATAGAGCAATCATCACTTCAACAATTAGGTGACAAATACATTTAACAGAAAAGAAAACACATTTTGATGAACAAATTTAAGCAAAAAAATGTAAAAACTGATGAATTAGATCATTATTCTATCGTCACTGTCCTTTGAAAAACAACTATGTCCCAATTTTTTTTTTTTTTTTTTTTTAATTTTCATGTGAATGTGATCGCACAGAAACACCATTCACGTAAAAATAAGAAAATTGAAAAAAAGTGTTTTTCACAGGACAGCGATGATATACTAGATTTGCCGTCCTGCGTATGACCAAGTGCTCTTGTTTTCACGAGTCCACACTGAAAAGCCCACTTGTATGGTGATTAAAGACGCCACGGCGGAAGATTTGCGGCTGAGCGCAAAAAGCCACTCACAAAGTCTTGTCGGATGTCGTTGAAGTCCTTGCCGTATTTCTCCAGCGCCTCCTCGAACATGGCCGCTTCCGAGGCGCTCCACTCCTCCATCTCGTCCCGGCAGAGCACGGGGCCGCCCGCCGGCACCAGCACGCTCAGCGCGCTCGACAGGTCGTAGTTGTGCGCGTGCAGCGTGTCCATCGCGTGGAACTGCGCGGGAAGCAACAACAGACTTTGAGAGACGGCGAGCGGAACGCGCCGTGTTTTTTTTTTACCTAAGCGTAACCAGATTTGTTCAGTCGCCAAAGTCAAAGCAATTTGGCAATCTGATCACAACCGGTAACCCAAATGGAAAAAACGAAATGGAACAATATAGCACGCGGCAGTCACCAGTGTGATGTCGCGTGAGGCCGCCGCCGCGCTCATGTGTAAACTTGGCTGTCGGACCGAACTGCTGCAGTCGAGCGCCCGGGCAAAGGTGCCAACCGCCCTGCAAACAGCACAGAGACGAAGAAACCATTTGATATTACGGGACGAATGTGATTTTCCTTGGGAAATCCCGTGGCACCGAGGTCCCATCTTACCGCGCCACCACCAGAAACTGGTCGATCTGTTTGTTGGTGAGCGGACACTCCGGATCCCAGAGTTTCTCCTCCAGTTTGGCCTGGTCCCTGTCGTCGGCTTGGCCTGCTGAACGCACGATAGGCATTTTCTCATTTCAATCGGCGACTGACTGACTTGGAACCGCTTTTGCTTTGCTCAAAATAGAATAAAACAAGCGCTGCGCTGACCCCCTGGGAGCATTTCCGGCACGTCGGCTTGGAATCGTGGCCCCACTCGGATCTCGCCTTTGTCGGCCAGCAGAGTCTTCTGCGTGGGGTCGTACACCAGCGAGTAGAAGAAGGTGTCCTGTTGGGAGGTGGAAGACGCGTCAAGGACTGCCAGGGTGCTTTAAGTCTGGCCTGCAGATGGATGACTGGCAGTCGCAGGCAAAGACCACATGCTCCAATACTACCACTAAAGTAGCAACTGCAGGAGGAGCCTGGTGTGTTTGGACGGCTACATTTCATGGGGTGATTTACCAGGGCCGAACGAAAAACCGGCAAGGGGAGGCGGTAATACTTTTTTACACAGCTCCAGGAACTTTTATTCTAACGCCGCAGAAACAAGAGCAACTAGCTCTCGCATGCATTTAAACCGCACCTAGAATGCAACTTGCCTCTTACCCTGCCTTCCCTCCTGACATCTGGATTTTGGCCTGTTTTAATGCCGCTTCTCCGCCCCAAGTTACTTGCTCTTACGGGCCCTGATTTCCTCGCAATTTTAAGTGAATTAAGTCTTTTTTCATACTGTCCCTTTACTTGAATAATTGCTCTTGAAAGATGGGCCAACTTTAGCTGTTTACAAGAAACCGAACCACACGTAGGGAACACCGAGATGACTTAAAACACATTTGGCGCTCTACTAACACCCACATCTGAGCAAGAAGTTTCTACTACAGCATTCCGAAGTCTACACACCTCCTTGTCGAGGTACGAAAGAACCGCTTCCGTCTCGTTCAATAACGCCACGCTGCACTTCCCCCTAAAGGGAGACAAAAGGCAGGAGCATTAGAAACAGGAAGTGAGCCTGTTCAAGTCCGCTACGTTAGCAGGCGGGGGTATTCAAGGGTGCGCGATTAGACGCACGTGCGCGTACCTGATGTGCGTGGCGGGTAAGCTCTCGTACTGCCGCGAGAGGAAGAGTTCTCTGTGGCGAAGCTGGTGCTTTTGTTTGTCTGTGAGCTCCGTCTCCGTGGGGTTCTCCTTCTCCTCCTCCAGCTCCTCTGTGGCGACACAAACACAAAAGGGTGAGTGAAGACGCACAACAAAAAGACTCAGAGGAACAAGATGGGACCCATTTTCGAAAATGGCACAGCTTCACTACTTTGTCGCAGGAACCTCTGACGTTGCCATGGCGACTCTCAATCATCTACTCGAGTTGCCGATGTACTAGCATCTGGCTAGAGTAGCTCTTGTCAAAACAATACGTTTCGCACTGACTGCAAAAGCAGGCGTTTTCCCATCTTTTTAAGTATCAATGTTGTGGATAAAACACGCTGACAGAGTTGGGGGAGAAGGCTGACCCGGGCAATTGTCTGTCTTTGGTGGTAGAATCGAAAGCCTACGTGTT
This sequence comes from Filicampus tigris, assembly GCF_054856515.1. Lineage (NCBI taxonomy): Eukaryota > Metazoa > Chordata > Actinopteri > Syngnathiformes > Syngnathidae > Filicampus > Filicampus tigris. The sequence goes on along the minus strand of NC_141235.1, from coordinate 2,325,215 downwards.
AAAATGACTGTAAAAGCTGACATTTTGCAACCTCTGTAGAAAAGCCGCAGGTGTCATCAGAACCACAACTGATGTGGGATGTCGCTTAAGAGTAAGGAAACGCCACAATGACGGACGGGACAGGCGTGTGAAGTACAACACCCGACCGACATTTCTCCCGCCCTGTCGTGTTTTGTCCGAACGTAATTTATATCTCCAGCCAGATGTTGGCGTCTTCTAACTACCTGACTGCGGGATGTCACGTCGCTGAGTGGAAGTGAAGGCGGCCGCGGTAATCACGCGCCTTTGGTGGTTTCTGTGTAAAAGCAAAATGTATGTCGCAGTATTCCGCAGGCTCCTTCTCTAATCAAAAATGCTTTTATGGGAAAACGACGTTTTGCCCAGTTGTCAAATCAACCCTGGAGCGAAGTGAGTGGCTTCACTGGGAGGAGCAGCGGGGCGGCATCTGGTGGGTTGAAAAATCCATTAGCGACGTAGCCCGCATCAGCGCAAAATGGGGGGAAAAAGCCCTTTTGCTTGCGTGCCGTCACTCCATCTTTCTGTGTGTACAAAATATTGCTTTAGCTCCCTTGCGTCATGTACTGTGAATTCATGTAAAAAAAAATTTTTTTTTTAAGTAAATAGGGAAAAAAAAGAGCGAGAGACATTTATGTTTTGAATGGCTGAGCGCCGCCATTGTGACAGGCTCGATGGATGTCATGTAGTGGCTGCCTTTTACATTAATCATCCGAGATGGTGGGGAGTCACGTTGAGTCACAACCTTGCTCATGTGCAGCTGTCATCACTGTCATCAAAAAGGGCAACGTGGGAGGAGACGTCTTGCTTTTTAAAAGCAGCAACAAAACGGCAAAATAGCGGGCTTCCAAAACCAACCTTTTTCGGTTGCAGTTGGCAATGCTGTCCTTACAGATGTCTAAGCACCCCCGGTTTGGTAGAATACATGAAATATTTTCTCTTCCTTCCTGGGCATCCTATTTTAGGTATAAAAAATAAAAAGCCTGTCTGAAAAATGTATTCCTGTTTGCCTTCCAGCTGAAGGCAGTACAGGTTGGTCCGCGTTTTACGACCGTCCTGTCGAGGCACACTCTGCTGCCGCCGCACTTACTGTCTTTCTTTTGATTGTTGTATATTTATGTTGTAGAATTTACTATAATTATGACTTCACTACTACTGCGTTTGTGTAATTTAGTGACAGACTGCGGCCCGTCTAGACTTGAGTACTACTTCAGGGATGACTAGAAATCACGAGCCAAGGAGCCTCTATGGCGTTCTCCCTAAACTGACTTTAACAGATGACATCTCAAGACGTGGGAGTCGGCCAATGAGAGTGTAGAGTTGGCTGTTGTTGGCCCAGAATAGCGGCTGGCTGTTAACTGGCCAACCGTTAGCCAGCCTGCGTGTTGACAGCCTCTGGGCATCAGTTGGAACCATGCAACCCGCATATGAATGTGCCTGTTACGTGTTTATTTTGTTACCGTTTATTCAATGAAGTGATTGAAAGTGCACCGGCCGGCTGCGTCCACCCTCGGAGGGATTACAACTTCTTCCAACAATACCGCATTCCAACGTTTTATGCAAATGATGTTCTTCTCTGATTTTTATAAAGAGTCTATGCAAATGAGACTCAGCATAATTTTCAAGTCATCAACAGTTAGGGGAGTAATTTCAATCTTTTTCAACAAACCTGCCATGATCATGGCAACAGTATTTTTTTTTTTTTTTTTAATGCACTGTTCCACTGTCATTCCACTTACTTGCATGTTTGTCTGCCAGCTGAATGAGGCTGTGCGAGATGTCCCGCCTCCTGTAGAAGCACACCACCTTGGCCTCCACGTTGCCGCTGGCCGTCTGAACGGGAGACACGGGAGGGGCGTGGTGACAAAAATAAAAAAAAAGGTGACAAACTACACTACCTCCTCCTACCCCCTCGATGCAGCCATCATACGACAAGCTTCGTAATTTCCCCGGAGAACCGCTCGCCTTTGTGTCCACGTCAAACGCGGTGATGACAAGCTGACCGGGAGCGGTAATGGCGGCTATTTCACCACAAGTGACTGATTGATTGTCTGGCTGTGTAATTAGGTCGGCGGCATTCAAGAACTGTGCTTCTATAAATGGAACAAAATGGATGCTAGTTTATGAAAGTTTGTGTAAACTGTACCGACGTAACTGATTTGTGCCATATAACTTTTTGGCGCCCATCATCCAGCAGTAGGGTACCTAAAAGGTAGGAAGGTGGCTCTGCTATTTAGTTAAGGCATAAACCTAAATGTGTACAGCAGGGACTCAAATTATGAAGACAATTAAAAAACATGGGCTGAAACTGGTCATCCAATTCATCTTTCAAGATTTTATTTATTCATGTGTAGCCAAGGACAGAAGTGACTACAAAAGTTTAATTTTGATTTACTCTATTTTGCACAATAGACATTACGTTGCTATGCTACATTGCAAAAGCTCGGACCGGAAATGCGTCATAGCAACATGGAGCGGGGAGGAGAAACAACATTGAATCAGACTTCCTCGGGTCGGAATCAGGCGTAAAATCTGATCAATTTGATATACCCGAGCTTGACGTCATCAAAATCAGTGATGTATAAATGAGAGGCATCTGGCCAAACAACAGAAATAAACCCCCGGTGTAAATCTCTACTACAATAATTCAACATGGTACATTAGCGCAATGATTCCAAACTGACTATAAAGCTAGACTTAAACTGCAGGTTCAAGTAAGTACCCGATCCCACCTTGGTCCTATTTCCATTCCAAGTGACACATGTTCAATATGTCTGTGTTTACACTGAAAGAACACATAAAAGAGCTTGCAAGCACAGACGCCCAAATTGCAAGGAAATAACTACACCAGTGTTGACACCGGGCAGTGACAACGCGCACGTAAACAATCATACATAAATAATACAAACATTAAATGTTGCATAACCGTAAAATTGGCAAACAGAAAAAAAGGGGACGTGGGGTGTTGAGGGGAAGGAATCCTGAACATTTCCCCTCGGGCACAGCAAGACACAGGAAAAAAATTGGGAGTGAAACACCGAAATACCTTGTTGAGCTCTTCTATTCGCCGGATCAGGTAAGGGTTACTGGAGGAGTTCTCGAAAAAGACGTAATCTGCAATAGTGAACAACAAAAAAACAGCATGAGGTATGGAGAACAATGTGTATGAAGAGCCCCTCAAGCTAATCCGTTCTGCAATCCACATATCTTAATGTAATCAAACCTGTGGCTGGCCCTAATTCATACAAACGTCACAGACTCAAACTAAATTGGCTTGAAATGAATTGCCCATGTGTAAATAAAAACAAAAAAACATCCATAAAAGCACCCGCAAATGTTGACATCAAACCTTTCATTAGTCATTGTACTACTAATGTGCTTTGTAATAGGCATCTTGCACTTCTTTCACCTGTACAGCGTGCTGTAAAATAACAACACAAAGGGCTAGAGTAGATTTAAACTAAAACGAAATGCAAAAAAAATGCACCAGTTACTATGGACAAAGTGCAGCTTCAAACTGTTTTATTCAGCTTTATTGCCAGAAACAACGGTTCAAAACATCTTTTATGTCATTCATTATTAACTGATGTAACAACTCCCTAATGGGTGTGATGAAAATACTCCTGGACACTGCGCAATAATACACGCAATATTAGGGATGTCCGCGGCTAGTCGTTTAACCGTTTAACCGTCGACGATTTATTAAACCTTTAGTATTTTACTAGTCGGTTAAACGCTGCATTATCACGCACATCTCCTTTCTCACAGATCTCCACACCTGCAGCGGCCGCTAGGACGCCGCGGTGGCAGCAGTCGCCCTTCGCGGGGTCGGTAATCCGGGCCGGCCCGGCCGGCTCATGACCCGAAGTCAGAATCGGCTAAATACGTCTAATTGCAATATTGAGCCAACAAGTTCAACACACAAATGCACATATCTAGATAATATTTAGCTTATATCATGCGTACCAGCAGCTACTGTACATACAGATACATCAGGTACCATAGGATTACATAAATTGCTTAGATTAGAGAGACTTTCCTTGCTTGCCCTTAAAATGCAGCGTTGTTTGTCATATATATTTTCTTTCTAAAGCAAGACAAGATTTGCCAATCAATTGGTGTTCAGTAGCATGCTTTCAGTAACAGCTGCATTATGGTATTGTCTTGTACTTCTCAAAAATAAAGATCTTGTGACAAATAATACAAAAACATTCATTAAAATAAATATAGAATTTAAATTAACAAACTGTCCTGAATGTTTGGGCTAAAATAGCCCCTATTGTAAATACACAAAACATTTGCATTTTCAACTTTGAATTCAATACGTATTAAATTTAAAGTTTTCTTGCTTATAGACTAGTCGCAAATAAAATTTGAGACTAGTCGGTGGGCAAATTAATCGAAATTCCCATCCCTGACTGTATCCATATTTCACATGTACAACCAATGCTATTAGCAATGCACTACAGTTGACACCATTTATATTCATGACTCCTTAACTGGACTAGGTGTTCAACTGATTCCAATGTGCAACATCATGCATACAATACATGCACTGTATATTAACAGTTGTTTTTTTTGCTTGGGAAAATACACAATTCTGGGTGTATTATAATTCATCAACATGTCATTACATATCACTGCAAGTGTGATACTTTCATTTTTCACTAGTTGTATGACTAGGCACTTGTAGTGGAGAAAATATGATCTTGATATACAATTTAAGGTCCATGTGCATGCACTATGCATTTTGTCTTCAGTAGGAGGACATCTTTGGCATACTACTAAATTGCTACTACAGAAAAAAAACTGCAGTATTTGACAACTGCGTGTGAGAACTACAACAAAATTCGAACGCCTCATTAGTAATGCTGCTGTAGTAACAAGCAGATGTCAACTTGTGCACAATTTGTCTGACTTCGATTAACCCAAACCTTAATTTAACCCAAACATAAAACCCATCGAGCCAGAGGTCTCTTGCTCAAGGGTGATGTGGCCAAGTAGGCTTCACTTGTCACTTATAATATGTACTTGTCCTTCAAGTGTGAAGAAATGTCATCCTTAACTTGTGAGACATTCGTTCTTGAAGAGTGCCTTATTGTTTTACGACTGAGGGCCAATTTTAGCACTAGTTTGCTGTGTATGGAATAAATGCTGCGATGGCGGCGTGTGAGCGTGAGGAGAGGTGTTCATCAAGGCCTGACGCCATCAGGCGAGACAATCGCTTGATGATGAATTCCGGTGGGCATGCTAACGATTAGCCGAGGAGGCTAAACCAATTTGGGCGAATTAATTGCACCGGCGGTCGGAAGCCGGAGGTGGGTGTGATGGGTGGCCACACGGCGCGGCGGGGGAGCGGACCACGATGCCGGTGTCCCACGTTGCGAACTCTGGATCGGTGCACCCCAAAAAAAGGAGCGACGTCCTTTGAGGGTGCTAACGTTAGCTAAAAAAGGACTCGGCACTAAATGGCTGCGTGCCAATGGAGGCAAATACAAAGGCAGCCTCTCACGCACGTACTGCTAGTAACTCCGAAATCACATTTAGCACACATTTAAGGAATTACGGGGTTAGCGCGATCGCGTTGAAGCGTTTCAAATACGCAAACGAGAAACATCAAGTGTGGCCCCAAATATATGTTTACATTGTATGCTAAGCTAGCTGGCGGTTAGCGGTGGCCAACGCGAGGCCTGACCCATTTTGGAGCCCAAATATTTAGAATTCTCTTCCTGCCCGCATCACGTCTACTCGGGGTGGGCAAAAGCTCACAAGCGGCCGTCGGACGCGAGCGTAGCCGGGTATCGGCGATCGGACGGTCCCGCTCGGCTAAAAAAATAAAAATGACAAAAACACACGTCTTTGCACAGTTTGGATACAAGAAAAGATCCACATTGACGTACATACCTCCGACCCGGTACATGTTGGCCGCCATTTCTGCCCTCCCGGAGTGTTAGCGTAAAACATCCACTAAGAAAACATACGAATAAATTAATAAAAACTATATATTTATAAAAAGAGCTACCGCATGTGTGCACCCGATTGGGGAGGGGGGGATTATTCTGCGTGTGTTTTGTTTTTTGTTTGGTTTTCTTTTTGTTTTGTCAATGGAACCCCCCCTGACTGGCGTTCACACAGTAGCCCTCACAATACAGTCGCAACCTGAAAAAAAGAAAAAAAAAAATACACTGATGACGTCAAAGGTGGCGCGCACGCGCACTCACACACGTACGAGCGCACAAGCGCAGCATGAAATAGTAAAAAGAATTTTATATGAATCCCGGTGGTGGGTTTGTCTAAACTTTGGACTCTAAAGTACCATACCACCACCTAAAAAAATAAAAATATAGCTAGCTCCACCATCGTGACCTACATTACAATACAGTAGTGTAGTAGGGCTAAGTGTTGATTAAAAAACCAAACCGTTTTCCTTATTCCTAAGTATATTTTATAGTATAAAACACTAACATTGTGCATAGTTAGTTACAACATTACCACTGTTAAAAAATATATAATGTTGATGGACAATATCCACATTGATAAATTGTCTGGACTATTTTCCCATTTGTGCTCGGCAGTTTAGGCATTTCGTCGATGAACAGTATCTTATTTGTATTTTATTTGCAGTAATAAGTCACAAAGGTTATGGAAACGTAGCAAAGTAAAATATCCATTATATCTAGGACATGTAATCGAGTAAAAGTTGCCAGGAATATAAATAATGACAAAGTGAAATTGTACTTAAGTACAGTGATGGACAGTAAAGAAGTAAAAATATTTACTTACTATACTTGAATTGTTGTTTAAGGCATGCGTACTTTATTTGAGTAATTATTTTTCTGATGGCTTTTTTTCCCACTGCATTTGTAGAGTGGTTAAAGTACCAACACTGCACTGATACTTAAAAAAAAAAAAAAAGACGGTAAAAGCACAATACTGATTCAACTTACTTAAGTGAAGGTTAAAAAAAGTACTCTGAAATGTATACCTAAGTTTGTTTGAGTACAAAACTTAAATGTCCTCCATGTCACACAGCTTTTAAGTCACTGACTCTTTCAAAGAGATGTCACGTAGAAGTGGGCTGAGATGTCCTCTGAAGGAACTAGCTAACTAAAAAGAAGAAATTCAGTACCTAATGGACACATTTGCACAACAGACACATAGTGCTGAACATAAAGACGAGCCAAACCAACGCTCCAGAAAGAAGAAACTGATCTGAAATCTCAAATCTTCAATTAACTTTCTTGGCAAGCGGAACCATTTAATTTTCTGTGTGTTGGTAAAGATAAAGTTTTATGCTTTGTTGTATTTTTTCCTGATTTTGGAACTGATACTACATGTTCGCATGCAATTTGAAGTCACTGTGTTAGATGAGTGCACACGGTGTCTGATGATACTAATCTGCAATCAAGCACCTGTCTGAAAATGTCCCGCCTCTTTGTTGAGCTAAGGATCAGTCAGCTACAGTGAAAACTCGTCGCCTAGTAAAAGAACAGTCACAAGTGAAGAATCTGGTTTGTTCTAATAAACTGTGATGTCAAAGAGAATGCCAAATTTGAACTTTCAAGAAGTGTAACAGAATCATCACAGACCAAGGAGGAGACCAACTCAGCTAGAATGCATTTTTAAAAAGCTGTCAGTGTTAGCACAAAGCCTCCAGGCTACTGCTCAAAAGCAAAAAAGAAAAAAACATCCAAGTTCTAAGCGGTTGCATGTGCACATTTTGTAAAACTCCATTATTTCTGATGTTTTTTACCTCCCGAAAACATTTTATTCAAGTGGGTTGTTGATGCCGAGTTTCATTTTAAAGGAATTTTTAAAAAATGGTGAAAAAACACTCCCATTTATAGAACTACTCTGAAAAACCAGAGCCGATTAGATTCACATGGCAACACAGACACTGAGATCTGATTGGATAAAATAAACCTACACGGGGTGGACTGCTGGTTTGCAATATTGTGTAGGACCATTTTTCAAAAATGACGCACGCTCACAAAGCTTTTCTGAGTCCCCTCTCATAGGGATGCAGAATGAATATCTAATGTTACTTCTTAGTGAACATGCAAACGTGTCCGCTTACAGCCCAAAACCATTTGACTGCTAACCTCTGACCCCCAAATGTTTACCTCAGGCTAAATAGTAAATTCCTTTCCTGAGTGGTTGTGAGTTGTTGTCGCCTCAAAGCTTTACATCACCCATTGGAATTTAGCTATGTGGTCGTGTTGTGTGTTTCACCCAAAACCTCAAGCAGTGCAATGAACGAAGACGGGCAACTCTTAACGTTCGTATTAGATATAGAAACCTAATAAAATGTTGAATCTATATAAATTACACCACACTGTCAAACTAAACCCATCAAAGAGAGCCACACGTTTATTTAAAACAACCAAATTGCTTTGCATGAGATAAAGCCACTTAGTTTAATGCTAGCAAACATTGGAAAACGCCATAGATGGGCTAACAAAAGTCTTTGTTGCAGTAGGTATGACCATTTAAGCAATGGGCATTTGAAAACAAACAGTGAAGCAGCACATGTAGACAGACACTTTTAACAATGCTCAAAGGCATGTTTTCTTTATCCCCTGTGAAGGACAACTAATATTACTGCATGCACTTCGGATTTTAACTAGATTCACGTGTATGTCTGTATTATTCTGTCTCCGGGCACACAGCAGGAGGAGCAGCACAATGTCCATTGAAATGGTGCAAAAAAAAACCAAAAAAACCAACACTCACATAACATTTCATTGTTTTTGGGTAGGTGGCTGGAATGGATTCCTGGCATTTCCACTCATTTCGATGTGAAAGATGATTTGAGATACGGGAACATCTTTTTGTTATGAGCCACAAATAAGAGTCGCTATTAAGCTCGGATCTCAAGGCACCACACACGCACATACATGAGAGAGAGAAAGAGAGAGAGAGAGAGAGAGAGAGAGAGAGAGAGAGAGAGAGAGAGAGAGAGAGAGAGAGAGAGTCCTCTCCTGGATTGCGGGAGAGGAGGGCAGAGCAGCAGGGAGCAACAAGACCGATCGAACGACCGACTTCACTTCAACTGCACTCGGATCCCAACCACGCCCCGGGGGGGGTGGCAGGACAAGGCAGGGCAGCATCAACACTGGGGAGGCTCGCCCGGCCGACAGGTGTCCCAGCTTCCGCAATGGAAGCAGCAAAAAGTCGCTGAAAGAAGGAGGGAGCCATGAAGTTCGGGAAGAGCATCTGCGTGCTGAACGTCGGGGGGACCCGCTACGCCTTCACCCGCGACGTGATCCGGGATTTCCCCCTGAGGCGCGTCAGCCGCCTCCATGCGTGCGCCACCGAGAAGGAAGTACTGGAGCTGTGCGACGACTACGACCGCGAGCGCAACGAGTTTTTCTTCGACCGCCACGCGCAGGCTTTCGTCTTCATCATGCTCTACGTGCGCTCCGGTAAACTGCGCTTCGTCCCCGGCGTGTGCGAGCTCTCCTTCTACACCGAGATGCTCTACTGGGGGCTGGAGAGCGCGCACTTGGATTCCTGCTGCCAGAAGCGCCTGGACGAGCGGCTGTCCGAGGTCGGGCTGTCCGAGGGCGGGCTCTCCCAGCAGGGGGACGCGAGGGAGGAGACGACCGACAGTCCGGTGGGAGAACCGGTGGCCGCGATGCAGCTCACCCGGCGCGCCAAGTGGCTGGAGCGGGCGCGCAGGGCGTTCGAAGAGCCCAACTCATCGCTCGGGGCGCAGCTGCTGGCCACCGTGTCCGTCGTCTTTGTCATCGTGTCCATGGTCATGCTGTGCGCCAGTACGCTGCCCGATTGGGACACTGCCAAGAAGAACACCGTGGAGGAGCACAGGTAACTGCAGGGAGCTCTCCATTTGTGTCAATAGATGACAACAAGTGTGTCAAAAAAGACCAGCATTTCCTAACCTTCTTTGAGCCAAGGCGCATGTTTTACATGGGAAAAATCACGTGGGACACCAACAAACAAAAATATCACAAAAAGTGACAATCTCGTCTCAATTTAGTTACAATTTCACCGAATTGAACAAAACTATTGTTGTGAATTGCAACAGGTGCATAATGATCAAGTTTAAGTCAGGATCAACATTAGGTAGTAGGCGCAAGTCATGGTCCTCATAAAAACGTAATGTCACTGTAACATAATGCACAGGTTAAACATTTAAGATAAGACAAGTGAAAAAAATACCAAAAATAATGATTCCATTAAGATGTAGTGCTCATAAAAGTAAAAATAAAAATTACCCCAAAAAATGTTAAAAACAGTAAAACAGTTAAAGAAGGTTAAAAGCAAATCCGTAAAAGTTAAATACAACCAAACTGTACTCAGGCTGCGATTCTTTTGTGAACCACCAGAGGGAACCGTGTACAACTTGATGCTCGAAACAGTCTCAAGGACCCATGCCCAAAATTGAACAGAAAGTCGTCCATTTGGGTGGTTCAAACTCCCACTTTGGGAGAATTTCAGGACTCGTACTGAGAACACCGACCAGAGAATTTGATGAACATCTCGTATGGCACCTCCATCCGTGGGTGCCATAACAATGACGTTTTTTTCTGTGCCATAACGTCATAAAGGGTGTTAAACATTAACCCCGTATATAAACAACCACTGATTTGTCGATGTGACTTGATTTAATAAAGTCAATGATGGGAAGCGGCGTATATCGCGAACATTAGACAAACTCAAATACACAGACGGCATTAGGCTCCAGCTCAGGTGGCCAAGCTTTTTGCTCCAGAACAGAAACATCAAAGGAGTGACATTCTTCAATGTAGACAAAGACACGTGAAGCAATTTCATATTGAGTTTATATTCGACTGTATATTTTGACTAAAAAGCATCTGATAAAGCCAAAAAGTCAAGGATTGCACTGAGCGGCAGTATAATTACATCTCCGCATACAGCAAACAAAAAGCAATCTGGACTAAGCTGTCCTTGACACGGGCCTCAAAATGGAGGAAACAATTTTCCTTCCGAGCCACATCTTTGTGATGGGTGGAAAAGAAGCACGTGTATATTGTATTTGGAAACAAACCTCTAAAGTCACAACAGGGCCTTTAATTTTAGCATCTGCCGGAATCCTGAGTGCCCTTGAAGTCGGGCCTTCGTGTGATAACAAATCATTGTGTACGTTGTGCTTGCTGGTGGATGCGTTTTTCGTGTGACTCTGTTTGGCCTAATTGTGTTTGCCTGTGTGCTTGCGCTGGGCGTAATTCACTTGTAATTGCCTTTCTAATCAATGGAGTAATTGCGCGCCAGGGAACGTGTCACCCTTCTCCCCCCTTTTCATAACCTTCCTCGACTCCCGCTGTGCTCAAATGCCGGCAATTTTCGTGTCCTTCATCTCGGCGGGACGTCGGTCCACTTCCTGGTATCACGTAATTAGCCGGCAGACTGATTGTCTCAACGCCGTCGGGGATAATGCGTCTCTCGTTTCCTGTCGACAGGATCGTGGAGGCCGTCTGCATCGGCTGGTTCACGGCCGAGTGCATCCTGCGCTTCCTGGTGGCGCGGGACAAGTGGGAATTCCTCCGGCGGCCGCTCAACATCATCGACGTGGTGGCCATCACGCCGTACTACGTCACGATGGCGATGGCCCGGGCGGGGATGCCGGGCGCCGGGCTCGGGGTGGCGGGCGTGTTCCTGCGCGTGCTGCGCATGATGCGAGTCTTTTGGCTCATGAAGCTGGCCCGCCACTTCCTGGGCCTGCAGACGCTGGGGCTGACGCTGCGCCGCTGCTACCGGGAGATGGTGATGCTGATGGTGTTTGTCTGTGTCGCCATGGCGATCTACAGCGCCCTGGCACAGCTACTGGAGCACGGCCTGGATTTGGGCGCGCGCAACCAGGACTACGCCAGCATCCCCGCCGCCGCCTGGTGGGTCATCATCTCCATGACGACGGTGGGCTATGGGGACGTGTACCCCATCACCATTGGGGGGCGGGTGCTTGGGGGGATGTGCGTGGTGAGCGGCATCGTCCTTCTGGCGCTGCCCATCACGTTCATCTACCACAGTTTTGTGCAGTGCTACCACGAACTCAGACTGCGCTCGGCCAGGTATGCTCGTAGCCTCTCGGCAGAAATCCTGCAGTGAACGATTGCTAGATGCCTTGCTCAATAGAAATTAACTGAATGGAAGTTCACGGCATGCTCAGTTACTCACGAGCAGATGCGTGTTTACAAATTAAACGACCTGTAATTAATCACTGCAAAGAACACAACTTGTATTTTTGGGCCTAAAATAGTATCACAGAACTTACCAAACAAAATAGTATACTCTCTTTTACTCCCAAAAAGTGTCAAGCAGAGCAGTGACTTGGAAACTTTTTGGGGCTTTTGTGACGCCTTAAAGTATAACACAACAAAAACAAGACAGAAAAAAAGCTTTTGATGGCAAACTAATAATTTATTTCGATACGAAAAAAGAAAACGCACCATGAGTGTCAGGTGCCTAAACGACGACTTCCAACGCATTGGCATTTCTAACCCTTCTTTATTGACGTGATATGCCGAGATTCCCCCCCTGATCTTTGTCTTCTACTCAAAAGCTGTGCTGATCTCAAATCCGAAGCGATGCAACATCGCCATTCATCGTCATCAGCGACCTGAATTTCACATACACGCTGAGCGAGACCTGCCCGCTGAAAAACACACTTCCCAAATATATTAATAAACCTCCTCTTGCGCATTAGAGATCAACCAAATGTCTAGAAATACTGGATAAGGGGAAATCTTGCTCAAGTCTGTTTTCAAATGGCCTCCTTTAGCGCGCCTCCTCTGAAGCACACAAATCATTATTTATTAAAGACCATTCCAATCCGTTTGTCCCTGCGGATGGTTGTTTACACTGCATTGCCATGGTTACGACATGTGCATGGGTGAGTGTGCTGTGGCCTTCAGCCATTCACTTTGTCAGGGGCTATGCACAAGACTGACCTAGATGCATTTAACATATATAGAGGCGAAGATGGAAGGAGGCTGCGCGGACACACGCACAGGAAATATGGAGACGGAAATTGCTAAATGTAAACAATAAAAAGGGATAAAGCAGATGAAAAAAGTGTGTGATGTGGAGGCGAATAACAAAAAGGATAAATAGATGCTGTGTGCGCGTTGATTCTCCTCTTGTGTACCAATATGAATGAGTGAGATGTTTTTTGTATTTCCATCTCCACGGCAACTTCATTTCAGGCACGCCAATCATGGAGGCCGTTGATTTGTGTGTTTGTGCGCAAATAGGCCATGTACACACACCATCATTGCAACACAAGCGGGGGGAAAAAATGACATCACACACACGCCGACGAAGGTTATGACGTTCAATGAATCACACAGGCTGCTTAATGAAGAGCTTCATATGCTCCCAAACAAAACAACCGACACCTCACTCCCACACCGCAGTCTCCCGCCACACCGTCGACATCAATCAAAGATCAGGCTGGAGTTCATCTCTTTGTGTTTAAGTGTCGATTTTTCATCTCTTCCCGCGTCGATATTCTTTTCGTCTCTGTGCAAGGAGCGTAAATGTGACTAAAGAGTATAAGCAGTACTGTATTTTGGTCTTGACGGAGCAGTTAATAGCCTCGTGACAAAACACTTGTGCTGCAGCTATTCGGTGGTTTTGTAAGAATAAAGCAATTGCTGATCATTTTGCTTCGTAGTCCACTTATTGCAAATTACACTTTTGAGAGCTGAAATTGTAAGTAAACAAATCAACGCAAATGTCATTTTGACACAAAACTTTCTGGACTTAACATTAGCATAAACATTTACTAACATATACAACTTTAAATTCTAATATTTGTTCAGTGAAATTCTATGTCTGTTATCTTCATTTTGGAGCATTTCTCTTGGCTGCTTCCAGTGTATGAAGGTGTTAGATTTTTCGTCCAATCAAATTCCAGCCTATGCGCGTTGCCATGTCAATCTAATTTGCTCTGGGCCTTCAGAATCAGCAGAGCTAACCGATGTAACTTCAATTATATTAGCAGTAGCACTGTTTCTTTAACCAACCACATTTCAGGTTTGTCCAACAGAGCCAGAGCATTGGCACTCTATGACAGCATTTTACTACACTATAATTGGTAGGTCAGAGCAAAACTTGTTGCAGCCAACTTCACCAAGCAAAACAATCATTCTAGGCATATTAACACATCTAACAATTGTCATCTCTGGTGAGTATTTTGTATTGTGTTTTATAGTTTTTGTCATGTTATTGTATAAATATTGAGTCTGCACAGGTCATTCACTTTCTTATTATTACAGTAATATTGAGATTTGTTTTAAATGTAAATCTAAATGTGTTTATTTCATAAGTAATAGCTTTGGGGTTGTTATCGAGATGCTTTAAGTACAATGCGTTGCCTTTATGTTATATTTAAGTCAAATCTGTGCTTTAATGGCAGATATAAATCAATTTAGTCAATCTCAAGACACTATTCAATTCCTCACTTTTTTTTCCCTTCTGTTTTTTTATTTCATTTTATATTTTATCTAGTATTTTTTATGACACTATTACAATAAAATAAGGGAAACGCATGAAAGCAAAGTGAAATTGATTGGGCTTCCGTACATTCATATTTTTGACTGGAGTGTACTGTATTTCAATTTCGATAAGAGATACATTTTTTAGGAGTCTATTAATAGGCAAATAACTCCGCTAGTAATAATTTATTTGTGTTTTACTGTACAACACAGCTACTCCTAATTTTTTTGGGATTTGTTTTTTGGGTTTTTGATAAAAGAAAATTTGTGCCGGCGACTCTCTCTCGACCCTCCAATGAGAGAGGCAGGGCGGAGCCATCTGACCATGACGTCACTTTCCCTCGACGCCCGAACCAGGAAGCCCTTTTCGCCGGTTGGTTCTGTTGTGACTAGCTTGTCCCCGCGTCATTCTCCCACGAACAAAAATGTATTACAAATTCAGCGGTATCACACAGAAGCTGGCTGGGTCTTCTTCGTCGACGGCCTACGCCCCCCAGGTGAGTTCTGAAGTCGGCGCATAACTTAAACGAAGGACGGTCACGGTCGGCGGTGACCTTCATGGCGTCGTGCTCGCTTGCGTTTTTGCCTGCGTAAAATATAACTGTCGACAAACCACACTGTGTAACATTTTAAATTTGTATATATATCTTTTAAATTCCCATATACGATTAATTATATTGAAATAGCACAATCAGCTTCATTTTCACCCCTTGGCGATATGCTTACTCCATCCCCCTCTTTCGGGTTTTAACATTTTTATTCTTGTAGCATAATTAGTTACTCGAAAACATTGCAAGCAAGTTGCTCTCTCCTCGGAATTTTTGTTGTGACAAATCCTTCCATTTAACATTTCCTGTCCACCTTTTGTTTGTAAAGGTTATCGCTCACCAAATGGCTTTTGTGTGAGTTCAAATTCAATACCTACCAGATGTGCCCTGTCATATGTGACCTTTTGATAAAGCCTCCTGTTTGGCTTACCCATTATTACATGGGTGGTGGTGGTGCTCAATTTAGCGATATCATTTGGCATATTACATGGAAATTGGAATTTGAACATGAATGCCACAAGGGACTTGTGCCAAGGAAAAATGCCAAATGAAGAGTTCATCCTGATGCAATGTTAAATCTAATTATCTGTAGTGTACCCTGACTCTTTGGGTAATTTTGGGGGCTACCGTGGCTTTGGGAAATTATATGCAAACTGTCCTTATGAAAAGTCACTTTTTGTATTGTCAAGTCCACAAGTGGTCAAGGAAAAACACAGCTGCTGATACACTTTCAATCATATTATTGTACACACGTAGGAAAACAAACACATAAAAATCATATTTATACACGAGCTGCCCGTGGCCACAACTCACACTAACAGGCTAACCAATTAACAACCCTAACTCTACACTCTCATTTTTTGACACCCACATCACTCGCCAGGCCCTGCCTTTTAAAGTCATACACACTCAAAGTCACAGATACTACAGTAGAGTGTGAGGAAGGCATCCCAGATAGGTCAAAAGTAATAACTGCACATCACGTGTATGTTATTCTGTTGAATAATGCTAAATAGTTTTTTATATGGTTAATGAATGGGATAAAGACCAGAAGAAGAGTCTGCTCGCCTGGTCAAACTTTCGAGAGTTCCAGGAACCTTTTAAACCTTTTAGTTACCCAAGAGTCAAAGGTTACTGGAAACTGAGGTGGGAAATGGTGGATCCCGTTTCCGCAGGCTAGCTGGAAGTCTGCACGTCGTGACGTCTGTGAAGTTGTTGCATCTTAGCACCCTCGCACACCCGGTGATTATCACCTTTGCTAACAGGTCATGTGACGACTTCATTATTTCTGGAACACACATGCTTGCGTTTGGCTAGAAACACTCTTATACCGTGTGGTCTAAATTCCATCGTAACAAGGTGGATGCTCATATGTTTGTCTAGTTTATTGCTATAAATATAAAACAGATGTGCTGCCGGTAGCCCAATTTTTGTAAGTAAACACCCACCCCACCACCCGAAAGGCCAATTTTAAATCATCTTTCATCAGCCTTACATGTTTATATTAGGCCACATTTAATTCCCCTGCTCACATGCCATCTGTTTACACACACACATACGTAATCAGGTCACCTCCCCCGGCCTGGGAGATTCGCTTCAATTTCAAAGTAATTTGCTTTAAAAAGTCTTTTTTAGCTCCTTTCTCATTTACTTTTTCACAGCCGGCTGTCGAGTGTGGAAGATGGCAAAGCAGAATGGGGCGTTTGAAGTCAATCCGCAGATTTGTGGGCTTCAAACATAGTACTTCAATGTGCACTTCGGTGAGCTTGGTCCCAAAGGCTAATAAATGCAGGTTGTACCTGCACCAACGTCACAAGACCAAACCTAGCTGAGCCGTGATCTTTGCAATGCGAGCCCGAGGGCAGTTTGACCTCAACTTTCCTCGACAGCAGCTGACGATATAAGACCCAAATAGCAGCCCACAGAGAAGGATGAAAAAGAATGGATTCATCAGCTTAATTCTTTTTTTCACAAGCGCAATATTAATCAGAATACTGTGTTTACCGCTTAAGATGCTCTTTGAAGCTGAATACAGTTTCAACTGTGAGTGGGTGAACACACAACGCGCGCACACAGTGAGAACCCTTGATTAAAGGGCCTTGTAGACATTGTGACTTACGGGTTGTCCATTCATCGTGCAGGGTTTGAAGCCAATTGCACCGGCAGAATCATCAACCATGATCTTTGCCACGCCCACCAAAGTGGTGTCAGAAGCAGGACCCGTGGTGGAGTACTTGGGGACCAACAAGGTGCCCGACTTTCAGAGGATATTCCAGGTAACCATGTTTTCAAAAAGCAACACGTTTTAGCACAGTTTTCCCTTCAATTTGGCGCTGGCGAATCAATCACAAGCGCACCACCCGGGGGAACGGCGCAATCAATAACGCAAGAGTAATTAGACTATCGATGTTTCACTCCAACTGCAGCAACTTTCTTCATTCGAGCCAAGAAACTTTGTGCTTTTTTTCCATGGTATATTTTAGACATCGGACGGCATCCCCGTTCACCTGAAGCGCGGCGTACCCGACCGGCTGCTGTACCGCACCACCATGGCCCTGACCGTAGGAGGCGCTCTCTACTGCCTGGTGGCGCTCTACATTGCCGCTCAGCCCAGAAACAAGTGACCGCCGCCACCCAACCTGATCCTCACTTGACACTTTTTCGCCGCGTTTTCCACCAAGCGGCTCGGTTCGGCGCGGTTTAGAATAGTATGACCACCGGCTCGCTCGAAACGACAACAAAGGCCGAAGTTCTTGTCACTCAAAGGCTGCCAAAAATTGAATCGTACCAAAGCGGCGAACGGCACCGCTTGGTGGATACACGGCTTGTGACACACGCGCACACACACACAAATATATATATAAATAAATATATATATATATATATATATATATATATATATATATATACACACACACCTACACACACAAAGAGATGAACTCCAACCTGTGACTGCTCGACATGTCAACCCAGCAATGAGCCTCCATTTTCGTGTCTGTGATACCGCTTTGAAATATCAAAAATAACAATCCATCTTGCACAAAAAAAACTGTGTCACATTTTCTTTTGTACAAAAAAAAAGATATTTAATTGAATAAATGTTATCACAATAAACCTTTTGGGGTATATCTGCTGGTGTAATGGCAAAACGTTTTTGTCATTGTTTTCAGTTGAAGTTAGCGGTTGGTGATCAGTCTCTATTCTGGCACCTGGAAGTACCCTGGAGCTGATTGTTTACAAACATAATCCAACAGTTTCATATTTGGTGGCAATTGGGTAAACTCCCAAAGTGGCCTCGGTTCAGTTGTGGAATTCCCAAAAATGGCACCTTTAAACCAAAATGCTAGACGATGTGCATTTCACTGCATAGCTTCTTAATTGATCATCACATATTCTGTCATGATCAATTGGACGCATTGGTGCTGGATGCAAATTATTATTATTTTTTTTTTTATAAATCCCAAATGGGTCTCTTACTTTTCCTCTGTCTCTCTCTCTCTCTCATTGACAAGTTTAAAGCAAGCACTCGGCCATGATGTGTTTGTATTGATCTTCTGCTGAGGTCATGTGACGCAGCTTTAGAACAACAGGTGGTCTTTGCTGAATTTAGCAGCTTATTCCTCGGTAAATACCGCCTGCTGGGCTCACGTAGCAAATGTCACTTTGTGTTTATTTACTTTGTCATTTCCGCCACTGGTGAATAGATTTGATTCGACGCCAGCTAGCTGAAAGTAAAGCAGGATGTGACCCAACTTGCATCTTATTCATTGTGCTTTATTAGTTGTACACAAGCCTAAGGTAAGAGAAGATGTGCTGCAATAGAAATTGAGTTCATATAGACAAACAACACGAAGGCGGGCAAAGGTCAAGTTTGGTCGAAGCATGTTTCGTGTCCCTGCGTTCCTCGCAGAAGCGAAACTAACGTCTACCTGTAAACATTGACTGACTGACTGTAACATTTAGGTCCACCTAATCAATACACAGGACCGCAACCAGCGTTTCCCAAACTTTGAGCCTAGGCACATATTTTACATATTGAAAACAAAGCTCATGCCAAACCACGAGACAAAAATGGCAGAAAAAGTGGATACCCAGGTAGATTATATGCCGTCTGCCATCCAGTGGAAGAGCAATTGATTTTCCTGCCTGTCACAATACATCACTGGCATGTGTTGTTGAACAATTATTATTAGGGTTGTAAACTACTGACTAACAGATCCCAGTAGATGGCGACGGTGCGTCACATTTGAGATCAGCACAGCTTTTGAGTAGAAAATACGAGGCAGCAAACCTCGACTCAATTATGAAGAAGAGAAATGCCAACATGGAGCCTCAAAGGTTTAGGCACCTCACACTTAGAGTATGTATATGCGCAGTATAAATGGAGTGTGAAAACATGACGCAGTTCATGATCATTTGAAGTTCCACCTTATTTGTGCACATTTTTTTCTCCACTCAAGCAGTAAAAGTGCTTTACGCACAACACAAAGTCCACCAAGCAACGATTTGTACCTGGGAAGACCTGTATTTTGGGGCACCTGTTAAGTCAAGCTACCACCGTCCTCAACAAAGGCCTCGTCTTCACATTTAAATCCAACCTGTTTGTGCAGACAGCAGGTCGAAACAAGAAGCCACGCCAGGACAGGAAGTGAGCGAGAAGAGGCCGAGCAAGGTTACACTTCCCATTTGTTTTCTTCTGATCAGTCTCACCCATCCTCCATTTTACAAAGCCGTCATCTCGCACTCCCTCCACTCACACCCTGCTCTCGTACCCCCCAACCCCCCCCCCCCCCCCTTGCTTCCTGCGCGCACTCCCCATGCTTCATTAACAGTTGGAGTGTCGGATTACCGCTCGGCAAACATGTTGTCATGCAGCTCTCCTTTCGAGCGACGACAAAGCGAGCCATTGTTGCCACAAAACAAGACTGCTCAAGTGGGCTGTGGTGATGCAAGAGGGATAATCAAGATGATGGAGGGTCTCTAGGATGGAGTGTTCCGCAAAGTGTACCCCTTGACAATTCAATTCAAAGAATATTTTGTTTTGAGTTTGTCTTTGAAGACCAACAATTGGGAAAAATTGCCGTAAAATGTCCGCTTTAAAACAAAATGGCAGACTTCCTGTCTTTTTTCAGGCATGGCTTCTTGAGACTTTTTTGTGGGTCTCCTCTTGATAGAACAAATTCCATGTTGCTAAGTGAAACTGGCTACTGGGGCTGGATCTGGAAATGGCCATAATAACCCCAAAATGTCAGTTTTAACCAAAATGGCAGACTTCTTTTTAGCGTGGCTTCTTGAGACTTTTTTGTGGGCCGGTCTACTCTTGACTATCAGATTTCGTGTTGCCAAGTAAAACTGAATCTGGGGGGGTGATTTTTCAAACCATTCCCGGGGAAGGACCGTAAAATGTCTGTGGACTCGTTTTTGGTATAGATGTATTAGGAGAAGAAAAATTAGGTCTGTGCAGAAATCAAGGCCACTCACTCCAGCCAGCCTTGACGCTGGAAACCGCGACGCTAAGGAGTGACAAATCACCTCTGCTTGCCCCTGGAACATAATGAATAAATAACGCTCTCGCGCATGCTACGAGGCACCGGAGACGCCTGTCCACAAATCCATCAGCCATGATGCTAACACCTTTATGATGTGACATCCGCCCGTGTACTCACACTCCTAAAAATACACTTGATGGAGCAAACGGCATGAGATCAGGTTAGAATTGGTGAGGTATGGCCAAAGTGGACTGATTACATGGACATTTTGAATTATCTTGCCTGTCTGCGTAGCACGGTTCAAACATGGGGCGAAACAGACAGATGTTCACAAGTGGAAGGAAAAATAAAACCACAAAAGGCCATCACGCATATGACTCGGGCACATCTTTTTAAAGTAAGGGTTCAAGCCGGTGTTGGGGCGTCAAATTACAGCTGCAAACCCGTGTTAGGATTTCAAGTCATAATTCGAATTTAAAGTTAGGGTTTTAAAGTAGGGTTTCAAATCTGTGTTAAGAGTTTGAAATGAACGTTTCCCAAAAAAAGAAAAGCCACCATGGTGGCCCAAGGAAGAGTAGGGGAGATTAATGGCGCTTTATAAAAAGAACAACATTCATCACTGCACCTTCAGGTGCTAAGAAGGCGCAGAATATGTGCATGTGTATGCCACAGTGACAATGTTTGTGTTGCAATTCCTTCAGTAATACTAAAGCCAGTGCCACTTTACTCGCATTGTAGAAATATTATATTACTTTAGCATAATTACACTATTTATTGCTTACCATATACCAACGTGCAACATCGGAATGTTTTCTTTTTCATCTGTTTTTTATTTTAAATTAATTCTTCCTCAATGCTGTTTTTCTGGAAATATTGCTATTGTGACGTAATTTTCCTCACAGGATGACTGAACTATTTAGTGGCATCCGGGCTCCCTCTAGCGGTACATGAAAAAAACCTCACTGCCTTAGTACAATTCAGTGGTATTGAATCTTTTACATTTGTATTGTAGGTAATGTCTGTTTTTAAATATACATCGAGGTAAATTTTATTGTGCAATGGATTTTATTTGAATTATTTTTTCCATATTAAAGCGAAGTTAATTTTAAAACAGCACAATGTTTGTGAATTACAATTACAGTAATCCCTCAGTTATTGCAGCGGTTACATTTCCGAAGCACGCGCTAAAAATCCTGAGTAAAAAACACATTTATTTAATTATGTATGTATATGTCAAAGCTCTGCATAGTACAAATACAAAATATGCAACGTGAGGTGGAAGTATTACTTTTGTCCACTTTGGGTCGCCATCGTCGCATTTTAAAATACTGTAGCATCTGTGACTTTGAAATTGTTTGTCTACAACAACTAAAGCAATGCTTTTTATTCATGTAAAAATGACAGTACAAAACAAGGTGGCTCATATTACACTGCCGTCGTCAATGTGTCAGGAGTCTAAATAAATAGCAGGAAAAAGTGAAAGGAATACAACAACTGCACATGGACAATGAGGCTGGTCCATCATTTACACTTGTAGGTGAGCTGCTTGCGATGGTAGTGAATCCACATCGGCGCTGCCACCAGGCCCGACAAGTAGCCCAACATGGCGCCCAGGCTGCAGGATATAGGCCAAACCTGGAAAAAAAAAACTGAAATTATTTAGGTAGCTAGGAAGGGAGGACAGTTTTTTTGGTCAATACGTCACCCCACGTTTTTTCTAACCTTATTACTGGTAAACTTTAACAGTAGGCAACCTTCTTAAGGTAAATATTAAATTAAGTTTGCCGGCCATATTGGGGAGTTTGATGTGACTTGATGTTTTTGTTTTTTTTGCAATTTGTTTTTTGACCTTGTTACTGCTATTCTGGAGCTGATTTGTGAGGAGAAAAAAACATTTTCCATTACACCATCACAGGACGGTATACTGACAAAGTCAGATGTGATCCGGAAAGCTCTCATCGAGACCTTTTAATTAATTTGAGGTGTGACTAGATGAAGGGTTGTCCCGTAAGTGCTAACCTGCCAAGGCCTGTTCCAGTCCAGAGGTATCGGGAAGGCTCCCATCCAGGCACCCAACACTGTGAAGGCTACCGTGATCTGGAGGCAAGTGTCCCAAACAGACATTGCCCTGCGAAGCAAAGGCAGACATTTTGTTCCTTTTTTTTTTTTTTTTTTTTTTTTTTTTTTTTTTTAAACAAAGGGGTCCATATACTGGACACCATTACTTCAAAGTCAATTGAAATATTTTTTCCCATAATAACAACAAAACTCATTACCCGTGACGACTGAAGACCCGGATCCAAGCCTGGACGTTTGGTCCGAGCACGCAGAGACACCGAAGCGTGGTGAGAGAGGACAACAATACGGCTAGAGAGAATGTCTCCAAAGCCGAGCTGGAAGGTGGACATTTTGTGTCACGTATGAAGAAATTTAATATCAACGTGGGGTTTTCTTTAGCCACTCACTCGATCAGCGGAGCTCCGTAGAGAACCACCACGGTGTGGAAGAACAAGCAGGACAGAAAGAAGTACAAACAGGAACGAAACAACCTAGACAGCTGCACAAAGAATGGAAATCATTTATTTATTTTCGATTTTCTAATAATATTTTTCATTGGATATCGGTCTGACCAAAGCAGGGTCCAGCAGTATGCGGGGCTGCTGGACCGCATGAGAAGATCTGCCCCTAATTGACTGATTCCAATTCCACCATGTCTTTGAGTGTTTTGATGAAAGCATTCCACACCCGTTATTCTGCCCCCCATAAAAAAACACCCGTGTGTTCGCTAACCTTGTATCCCAGCGTGTGCTTCCTGGTCGGCGGCGAGATGCCGAGCAGCCAGAAGATGGGGACGCTGACTGCGGCGACGGCCCCGGACACCGAGTAGATCCACAGCAGGTGGGTGCCGTACACTGAGAAGCCCGGGACAAGCGCTGCCGGGACGACGGTGGCCATGAGCATCGAGGCGGCGATGATGGCGTGGGTGCTCGCCATGGCTCGGATCTCGTGGTCCCACATGGCGCTTGACGACACAAAAGTCTTACTAAGATCTTAAAAGTGAGAATAAAGCGGGGCTGAGCGCAGGAGAAACGTTCATCTATAGTTGTGCATTACTTCCGTAAATATGGAGTTGCGCATACTTCCACCAGCCAATCACAGTTCAGAATCTCGCGACGTTTGACCAATCTGATGAGTAGACATCATCAAGAACTGAAAGTTTATGTCCACCGCTCTCTATCTTTTTCTTTTCGTCTTCTCCACCATGTAAATGATATGCTAACATTTTAATGGCATTTATGTTGTGTTTGTTATATATTTAAAGAAATCATTATTGAATTCATTTCTAAAAACTACGAAAAAAAGGAGGTTTACAACCGAAATGAAAATGGTATAAATGGACAGAGCTGTCAGCCAATCAGGTTTCATAATCCAGCGACATTGACCAATCACATGAATAACGTCAACAAGAACCGGTAGTTTACGACTATACTGCTGAAATGCTATATTGTGCGTCTATTAGTGAAAATAATTATTGAAGTAATTACAAAAGCTACGAAGCACAAGTTACCTTTAAACTACAATTAACTGCTTTCATGGTTAGAATTGAAAAATACAGCCGGCAACCAATCACATTTCCAAATCTCGCGAGATTTCAACGATCCGATGAACGTACGTCATCAATAACCGGAAGTTTACAAACATAACACTTTTAGCTAGCTAGCGTCGTTAAAGACTTGGCCTTGAGCTAGTGTTTTATTTTCATCACTTTGAAGCAAACACCGCCAGAAATACGACGGAAATATGGTCTGTGAAAAGTGTAAGTTCACGGTAAAGGACAATGTGAGCTAAATGTTTGTTCTGCCGAACGACGCACATCCTCGTAAACTAGCACAGCTAACATGTCTGCTAGCACAAAATGTCGCTGTTTTAGGTACTAAAGTCACTATTTAACTCTATATAATATCAGCGCGTCTCACTTGCTGTATTTGTCATAGGCGAGAAGAAGCTCGGTAGAGTCATCACTCCTGACACTTGGAAGGACGGAGCACGGAATACAATAGGTAAAATGTAGTTTACACATTCAGATAAAATGTCTGGAGATTTTTAGTAATCCATATTTTGGTAATCCGAATGTTTGAAGAGGGCCCAGAATATTGATGAATTGTTACCGCATGCATGAATTTTGTATTCTATGATTACAAAATGCACGTCACTTAAGTTTCCACACAGATGCTCCCAATTTATGTAGGCATCATGATGTGTTGAAATGAGTGGATATCTAGGTGAATTTAATCAGGCCTTAGGCTTGTTTAATACAAAAGGTGTTTTTGTCACCATCTTGTGGTATCTACAAGCAATTACCATCATTTTTAGGCGCCTGTCAAATACTTGCATATTTTTGCTATTAGTAAGGGTTCACTGCAATGTGGCATGAAATGTTTTCCATTTTCGTTCCAGAGAGCGGCGGCCGCAAGCGCAACGAAAACAAGCTGCTGACTTCAAAGAAAGCCAGGTGAGCATGTGGTAGCCAACGCCGTATCTTTAGGAACGCAGAGCCCCCGTAACCGTTGCGAACGAGTCTTACGCCCAGAGACTCTCACACAGATTCTGCAATATCACACACCACCCACCAGGCGCCGACTCTAAAAGGCACAGACACTGCTGAATTGTGCTTTGTGTACATTTTATGCTTGCATTTTTTTGTGTTCAAATAAGATTACTGTGTGTTTGAAAAGCATGTTTAAGCAAGTGAAAAGATTGTGGGAAAACAAAAACTACATCAGAAATGTAATTTTTGTTTAATGGTTTCTCTATTTCACAGATTTTCACCTTTTGCGTGTTTCTCTGGAATGTGAATGAAACGGGTTCTCAGTAAATGTAGGAAGTTCAGCACTGTTGCTACTGAGGCTGCAACTATCGAATATTTCTGGAAGTGATTACCCTGTTGATTAATCGAGTTATTAGAATAACCATGAATTTTGCATTTTCAACCAGCAGTACCAATACAAAAACAGACGGTTTAACATCCCTACTCAAATGCTGATAAACACACGATTACTCACCGTGACTCCCAATGCCCTCAAACCCCGTTTCAGGTTCGACCCATACAGCAAGACGGGCTTCGCCACATGTCGCATCTGCAAGAGCTCCGTCCATCAGTCGGGCTCGCACTACTGCCAAGGCTGCGCTTACAAGAAAGGTTGGTACTGTGTGTCACCACCGGACTGCAGAAGTTTTGTTGGACTGCAGCCATTCTTTTTCACCTGTGGGAGAATAGTTCTTGGTCTTAATTGTTTTGGCGCACTCTCAACCACAAATTTGGTTTGAATACAAAACAACATTTTCCCTTTGTTCTCGTGAAAAAAATCGTAATGTTAACTGTAGGGATGGTCATAATAAATGCCTTGTGTCAATTAAGCGGAGCTAACTGTCCATTAGTCATGTCTTGAAATTATGTTTTTATTTGTGGGACTTACCAACACGCTCTATATAAATAAAAGGCAGTTAAAAAAAAAAAATGCTAACGAATGAATAAAAATGTCATTTCAAAAATTGGCAAAGGGTCAATTCAGTGGGACGCACAATGGTCCTTGTTGTTGCGGAATGATTGGATTGATTTGTAGCGTGAAACTGATTGCTAAATAATGTCCCGACACAACTGAAGCTAAATGGATTGCGCTAAATTTACGAGATGTTCCTTTTAAAAAACGAATATTGGAAAAACCTTTCTGAAAAGGAAATGTGGTTTTGAGGTCTGTAGTTTAGACATTTCTTAAGATTTTCATGTTGCTGCATAGCCATAAGATCATGCTAATGTTTTGTTTATAAAAAAAAAAAAAACTAAATATGAAATATGAAATATAACAGTCCTTTTCGCTGGAAAATGATTTAATAAAAGGTAAGAGTGAAGCGTTCGCACCGGCACGAACAGTATGGCTGGTGCAAACATGCTGGACGGCCATAAGACCATGCAATTATTTTTGTGTGTTTGTTGTATTTTTTAAATAATTAGGACTTTTTTCCCTTTCACATGACTCAAATAACTGAGATTTATGCACGTATCCTTGGTGCAACGCTATGAATTGAGTGTCCGGAGCAGAATTGTTGCACGGCCGCAAGACCATGCTGATTTGTGTTTTCCTTCCAATTTGACGTACCTTTCATCGTATTAGGACTTTTACTGCCATTTTCCTGACAATTGACGCAACTTCACGACAAAAACATGTTTAGTGTGTCATGTCTAACATGCACGTTGCACTTAGCATGGCGGCAATCCAAATTGGAGAACACATGCTGTCAACTGATACTGCAGTCACACTGCGTGCAGTATAAATTACGCCTCTTAACAAATCCTGCATTATCCCCACTGTAATCTTGAAAGACTTATTTTATGAAACAACACCCATGTTTGACATTTCTCCTGTATGTGCCAGGCTCACATGCTCCCCTTCTTGATCTCCTCAGGAATCTGCGCCATGTGCGGGAAGAAGGTCCTCGATACCACCAACTACAAGCAGACGTCGGTGTGATCGTGCTGCATGTCATACGTCTGTCATCTGGTCCCTACAAGGTCCCCTGAAGCCTCACTCTTAACACTTTAATCAAATTTAGAGTGTCAGATATAATACCGAAATCTATTTAAGACCGCAAAGGTTTTCGAAGGTAGCGAATGGTGATTTTTCGTCAGGTTCGTTCAAGGTTGAAAACGGTTGCAAAGACATTTGCCAGATGTTCACCCACATCCTAGAAATTTTGAACATCCTTGCGACAAGAAAAACTGTTGGCGACCATCAAAACTGTTGGCGAACGTCTTTGCGACCGTTTGGGACATTAAACGAACCCTGACAAAAAAACATCCACTTCCCTCACAAGCAGTGTGTTTAAGTGTTACAATTTGGTTGTATTTTTTCTTCTTCTTTTCATGATATTATTTTTTGTTTGTGTATGATGATGATTTATATTTTGGAGTAAAATCTTCAGTCAAAACAAAAATGGCACCCTATTTCACTTATTTCAATAACACACCATTCAATAAACAAATAGGTCATTAAATTAAAATGCCATTAAATCAAGACACACAATTTAGTGTAATAATTCATTCAATAAATATAAATTGCCATAAGTTAATGCAAATGTCATTGAATACCTTTTTTTTAATCCTTTAACGACTTTGTAATGGCATTAATCGCAAATGAAACTTCTTTCACAATATGACAATAAATGAACAACCGAGTAATTTATGAAATCTATATTTGCATTAATGTAAATACAACTGTCATTAAATACATTTAAAAAGTAAACAAACATTTTAAATGCCATTACATAACAAATATGGTCATAAAATCTTTTGGGTACAAATCTTGAATAATTTATAATACAATGCCATTAAATTACAATGTATTCTATGATTACAAATATGCATTTGCCAAATAAAAAAGGGAAAAAAAATTCTATTAAATTGGGTAAAGAAGTACAATAAATGAGTTTAGCGTAATTATGTACTGTATTTCATGATTATCAGTTTTACAATTAATAATATGTGTGTTTACATTGACATATTTCATGCTTTAAATAGATATTTACCGTAATTGGCTTAAAAAAAACTGCACTCAAATAGTGGCCCTCAAATAGTTACTCAACTGAGTATCTAAGAGTATCAAGTAGTTATTTCATACAAAGCACTGTCGGAAAAAAAAGTGTGAATATGCATTTCCATGTGATTTCTAAGTTGCACAGGATAAGACGGTTCCACAAAGAAGACTGGTGGATTCTGGAAAATGTTTTTATTCTTTTTGTTTGGGTAAATAATCATCAAAATACAGGCTACAGATATATATATATATTAAAAAAAAGCAAGACTCGTCTAATACGTGCAGCTCTCGTCTTCTTTCTTCTTACTCACACAGAAATGACAGTTTATATCTTTCAAAAGCTTTATATTACAAAGGCGTGGATTACTAGTCATGGAATTACTATCATGATGAAGCGAGAAAAGGCTTAAAGCGTATTTATATAAAACATATTTTTTTCAAGAATATGTTCCCAGCAGGCCCACTAATTTAAACACTGCATTCTGATGAATATTGCCTTTGTGGAATATGAGTTAAAGCAGCATAATCTATCCCTTTTTACCAGGGTCCTGGGTAGTTGTGATGTCATTTTCAGTGGTCAGAAGTGACAAAATGGCCACCCCCAGAGATGGCTAAAAATGAGTGGATTAACTCTTATTCCACAAACGCAATGTTTATCAGAATCTTGTTTCAACTAGTGGACTTGCAGAGAACATATTCTTGAAAAAAAATATGTTTGGGGTTGACTTCCTCTTTAAACAGCACCACTTGGCACAAGCACCAATGAAATTCCCATCAGTGTAGTAAAAGTCAATAAAGGAATTGCACGTACGATAATCAATACATATAATCATTTGAATAATCTTACATACTTGCATACTTAAAAATCGAAATATTCAATATTTTAGTGGAGGA
Organism: Filicampus tigris; assembly: GCF_054856515.1. Taxonomy (NCBI): domain Eukaryota; kingdom Metazoa; phylum Chordata; class Actinopteri; order Syngnathiformes; family Syngnathidae; genus Filicampus; species Filicampus tigris. The sequence continues at coordinate 2,296,197 of NC_141235.1, read as the reverse complement.
AAAAAAGGCACAGTGGAATCACAGTGATGTTACAAATCATCAAGGCTGCGGCGTTGAAATTGTTCAAGCTTTGGTGTGTGTGTGTGTTTTTTTGTTTGTATATGGCTCTGCCTTTGCGTCCTCTCAGTGCTGGGTGAGGGACAGGAACTCCTCCCTGGTTTTGGGGTCTTCGAGGTAGACACCCAACATGGAGCTGGTCACCGTGCGGCTGTTCATCTTCTGCACGCCACGCATCACCATGCACATGTGCCTGCGCGTAAAAACAGGCGGCCGTTGAAACGCGATGTATGCGTGGATTTGTATATATGTATGTCTGTGGCTGTGGACTTACGCCGCCTCAATCACCACGGCGACGCCTTTGGGTTGCAGGGCCTCGGCTAACCCGATGGCAATCTGCTTGGTGAGACGCTCTTGAACTGAGAAAAAAAAAGACAAAAATATAGGCGAGGTCGTGCAAAACATGATGACTGTACGCTATTGTGTCTCACCTTGAAGCCTTCGACTGTAGACCTCCACAATCCTGCAAAGAAAAGAGCTTTTTACTCATCACAATCAAAGTCGGCAAATGTTTTGCGTGCTTTCGTCTCTCTCAGATGCTTTTCTTTTGGTCTCGTGACTTCTTCCTGTCCGAATTCGGCTGTGATGACAAGCGCTGGTTCCCACGGAGGAACGTTCTGACGGCAGTTTACAATTTAGACTCTTAAACCCCGTAAGTCAATTCGGTGAAATAACGCGCCGAGCCGACACTAACGCGGCCAGCGCCCAAGCACAGTGTTTGTGTTTTTTAATCACCTCGCCAGTTTGCTCAGCCCCACCACTTTCTTGTTGGGAATATACCCGATGTGGACCTACACAGACAAAGACAGGAAAAAAAAAAAAATCGTACAGTGTCAGCTGACTTCCAAGGCGGAACCAAACAAATACAAGACGGCGCCTGATGTCTGAGTCCCGAGTGAACACACTTGGCCAAAAAAGGGCACCAGATGATGCTCGCACAGGGAGAACATGTCGATGCCCTTCACGATCACCATCTCGTCGTGGTCCTCGTCGAAGATGGCGTCGTTCAGCACGCCTGGCGAGACATCAACAATAGCCGTTACCATTCAGTTCAGTTGAAGAACCCTAGCCTGTGGGAATCGCTTAACTCGGTGGCGGGCTGCGCATTTCGTACCTTGGCCTTCACCAGCCACTATCATGAATAGGGATGGAAATTGAAGAATTTTGCAATTGCGATTCCATTAGCGATCAGATTCCGTATTAATTAATATTAATAATGATAATAATTCATCCTCGGGTGGGGGAACGAAATAATCCAAATGGTACGAGATTTGTTACCTGGGCCTTCAGTTTCACGACTCGGGAGGAGAATTGGTTAGAATTGATCAATTCCAATTGAACAGTTGGATTAAGCGTGGGTTGATTGGTCATTTCTGGAGAGTGATGCACAAAGGGTTAGGGTAAGCAGAACCCTCATGATTCCGAGGAATCCAATTGCTGGAAACTGGTTCTCGAAGCGACCCGGATTTCCATTGCCATCCCTAATCACGAGGCCATTAAAAGCCACCAATATTCAATACATGAAAAACTCAATTCAGCAGTATATGAAACTTTGCCCTTGTTTAATCATCAGAAGCAGTAATAACTTGCCAAAAGCATAAAACATTGAAGAACAATATATCATGTTCACCAGGGATGCTGATCAACTCTGGTTTATGACAATATATTATTACACAGCTTATAGCCTGCGATACTGAGCTCAAATGTGAATGAGTGCAATATAATTTTTCCCCTTGAATGGGAAATAGTGTTGCATAATTGCAACAATACTGCAGTTCCGTTCAATTGGGGAATGGTGCAACATGGTTGATATTTAATTAGAAACAATGCAATATAATTAATCTTAAATTGCAAGTATTTAAAATTGGTTAGGTTTTAGTTTGTAATATGGCTGATCTTAAATGGGCCACAGAGCAATGTTCTTCACAGTATTATTTCGTTTGAATGGCAAATGGCACATGATTCATGGTAAATAGTGGAGTATTATGCATAGTACAATATTGTTCATCTTAAATGGAAAATAGTGCAGTGTTAGCTCGAATGTGAAATGGTGCAATATAAGGAGTACTAATGCGACATCATTTTTTTTTAAATGGCCGAATAATGCAATTTTACTGATTCTAAATGTGCAAATAATGCAAGCATGTTGATTTGAATGTGAAATGATGCAATGCAATATTAGGACTTTGAATGCGATAAAAACTTGCTGTTGAATTTGAAAGATGCTCTCAAGGCGAAATGCGTCCTCACCGTCCACGGTCTCGTGGTAGCCCTTGGTGAAGAACTGCATGGCCTTGGCGGCGCGCAGCGGCGTGCGCAGCAGACCTTGGCGGTCGGCGTCCTCGCCGACATCCCGCAGGATGCTGCTGTAGGCGGCCTGCAGGGCGGGCAGCCGGCACTGGTCCTCCGCCTCCTTGCGGGAGCCCTCGTGGAGCTTGCGGTGAGCCGCCGCCGCCGCCACCGCCACCGCCGCCTTCTTGGCGCTCAACTCGGGGAAGCCGTTATTGCAGTGGAACTCTTCCGCGGCGACGTCGCTCGCGTTCCCGTTGCAGTGGCCGTTCATGATGATGATGATGATGATGATGATGATGATGATGACGATGATGGAGCGCTGCTTTTCGGTGCTGTGCTGTTCGTCCACGTCCAGCAGCTTATCCCTTTTTAAAGCAACCGATTTCTCGGGCGCATCACATCGTCGTCGTCATCACCCAAATCGTCCAACCCAAGCTGCATTCGTCACGGTGCCCAATTTGCTCCCATTCCCTTCCCCATCACTTGACACGGGGTGTATGCTCGTCATCGATCTGTATTGATTAGTCTTGCTCACTACTTCCCAGGAACGCGCACGCTCGAAGCTCATGACTTCACGTGGAAACGTGCAAATCAAATGAAATGATATTCATATAGCATTTATTATACATTCAAAATGCAACGCAAAGTACTTTACACTGACGAAAACAATTAAAACGGCAAGACAATTTGCGTCCATTGACATAAGGAAATTGGAACACGTCATCGACATATGTCATTTGAAAAGATGGTATAAACTAATCATAGGACATAGGAAATATACGCTTTCCAAATGCAAAGGAAAATCCTACCATACATGTCAATTTTTGAATAAAAAGTAATATGTTACAGAACAGCATATAAGATGTCAAACTCAAGGCCCGGGGGCCAGATGCGGCCCGTGACATCATTTTATGTGGCCCGCAAAGACAAAAAGACAAATCATGTGCGTCTACATAATGTTTATAGCAAATTGTCACTGAGACAATACTGAGATATTGCAAGCAATTTTTGATACCAATCCCTCCTCTAAAATAAATGGAACAGATGTTGAACAAACATTTATTTATTGGCTTCTGATATCTAAATTAGTTACCCATCACTTAGTTGTTTATATGTAATAAGGGTAAGGGCATCATACATTTACACTATATGGGTTTACAGTCATAGCGGCCCTCCGAGGGAAACCATAACTACGTTGTGGCCTGTGCCAAAAATGAGTTTGACACCCCTGCCATAAATCATCACTGCAAAGTAAAATGTATGATATGCCTATTTTTTTCTTAATAGAAAATTATTTGCAGAACATGTTTATGGTACATCAAAAATGTATGATTTACATTCAGATCCCATTCCAGTTGCAAACATATTCTTCATCAGCAGACCCACAAAAGAAACAACACCAGAAAAGACATAGGAAGTCTACAATTAAGGCTTGAAGCAGCCATTTTAGCTATGCTCTCGCTTTTACGACAAACGGTCAAATAAATTATAACTGTACAATGAAATTCAAATTCAATGTCATGCCTCTGGGGTTTCCAATTTTGCACATTAGTTCCTCACTCTCCTGGAAGCACCATCTACATTCCCTTATCAATTCAATAGTTTTCAGCTGATTCTACCAATAAACGTCTTTTCTTTTAAATGACCACCAATTTATTTATTTTATTTATTTATTTATTTTTACACAGGAAGGACTTAGTGATTTAGATAGTGATGAACTTAGGGCCTTTTCCCCGTGACCTTGTTACCCAACATGACCAGTGAAAGGAGAGTCTGTTCTTCATGCCAGTTATCCTCTCTGCATTTGACATCCTTCTTGACTTAATTGTGCGCTTTTGTTACTTTAAAAAAATGGACACACTACACACCGATTAAGATGAGGAACTTGATGGTGACCTCAACCCAAAGTTACAAGAGCGCCCATAAAACCGCACTGGGTCAAGATCACAATGAAGATTATGAAGGAGCAATTAGTGGATTCGCCCAACTTTGCTCATATTTATGGCGTAATGACACGGCAATTGGATTTTATTTCCATTGACTTTAGACCAATTTCCTTATCAATCATGTTGTCTATTGGTAGGTATAATACTTTTGTCAGCGCTTTGCAACGTTTATCATTGTGCTCGTCAATATACCGCACTGAAAGCGAATCATTTTTAGTTGCATGAGAAGGTCGAAATATTAGACACGGCACCCAATATGATGATACAGTATATTATTGTTGTTCAAGTATCCACGGTTGTAAACGTGTGTAATCAGCAGAAATAAAATGTACATCTATGACGAAATGATTGGAATCACCAGGCACAAACTACAGTTGACATTTGAAAGCCGCTATATCAAGGGTGCCCAAGACAGGACCTTGAGAGCCACTATCGTGCATGTTTTAGATGTCTCCCTCCTTCAGCACACCCAAATCAAATGATCAGTTCACTGGCAAGCTTTGTAGACGCCAGAGAACAATCCCGATCATTTGAATCAGGTGTGTTGGAGAAGAGAGACATGTCAGTGTCCCACGTTGCAAAGCTCGTCGAGTGACAACTCAAATCGAAGGTCTTGGCGAGGGCTTTCCAAACCTGGAATTATTTTCTCAACAGAGCCACAAATGATGATGTAATAACCAAAAAACACGCTATTCTAAATCCTTTTGTCTTTGCTCTTTCAAAATTGTTCCTAGAAAAATGTGCCCATTGAGATTTTTATGTGGATTTTTATGTCATCAAGCCCATGCTGACACCCATCACATGATCCGTCACGCAAAACTCAGTGCATCGCACCGATGACATTTCTCAATGTCCAGCAGAGGATGCGTTTGATTGACACGCTGTGTGCCTCATGACATTTGTCATTGCACTTTTTCCAGGAAAAAGATAAGAATTTTTTTTTTTTCTCCACAAAGTCATGACACAAATATTAAGATGTGTGCAGCGCTGTCATGAATGTACATTGTTTCTCTTGACTGTATCAGACAGCCAACAATTCTCGCCACTGTTTCAATGATGATATTGACCTTGAAGCATTGGCCACGGCCACATGGATGATTTTTCACGTTTTATTTGATCTGCTCTGCACAATGCACTCTTTTGTTGTGTGGATCGTTCCCAATTTGAAAACATAGTAGGTTTTGTGTTGTTCTTTTTTTTTCTTCAGAAAGGTGAAATGCAAGGGGTTCAAAAAGGTGAAATGCAAGGTGATGCAATCAAACACAAACATAGAAAAGCAAATGAAGATTGGGCATGTTCAAATGCAAAAACAACTGCAATAAACTTGGTGCTCTATTAGGAACATGACCAGTCCAAATGTATCAGACAATTTGAGTGATTGGACATCAATGTTTTATACGACTTATAGCATGGATGCTTTTGAACGCTAATGTAAAAATTCCATTAGTCACTACCGTGGACAGCCATTCAAAACCTCCCCATAATGTGTGAGTCTCATTGACAAATTTGCACATCAGTCACTTCAGCATACTGCTATTCAAAATCTGCCTTCCCATATAAACATGAATCTTGATGTCAACATTGGATCAGTCACCACACTGGACAGTAATTTGCTTATAGTCTGCTTCCAAATGTGTCAGTGCCACCCATGCGGAGAGCCCGTAATATATGCCCCATTCCGCATGCAGTAAGTAAATGAAACCAGACACGAATAAAATCATTTTAAAAACTTTAAAAAAAAGGTGGGGCAGGAGTTGTAAAACACAAGGCGAGATTTGAGAACAATTACAGGTGATATTGTTTGCAGTGAGGGCCCTAAAGTGGGACCAATGCATGTTCTGGCTGGGGAGGCTAGCGATTAGTCACGCTAACCGGAACGAGCACTGCTCATATGTGACGTCAAACTGTTTATCTGGCATACTTTACTGGCACTTCTGTTTATTGTGGCTGCAACACAATTGTGTGTCAGAAACTAGTCGGGAATGTTTGCTGAAAGTAGTGTACTGTAGCATAGTGTAGTAGTGTAGTGTAGTAGTGGACGGAAAATATAGTTACAATAAAATTGTAGACATTTCAAACTGGCGTTGGATAATTATCGAACGTTTATTTTGACAAGGTAAAACTGAATTACAGATATTCAGAACACATATCCAGTCAAGGGTGTTATTTTATTTGTTTGAAGTGAAGGCCTTTCCTAACCGGAAGTGTATGTGACGTAATGGTGAAAAGGTCTTTTGCGAGTTGTAAGACAGGAAGATAAAAAGTAATGAAAATAATTTCGTTATTAAAAAAAATCTCTTTAAAAGTAAAAAAACCAACAACACCAAAATCTCTATGCGTGAGATGCAATTCAAGGCAAAATGAAAATAAAAAAATCAACAAGTAATTTCGGACAGAAGCGTTCTCAAGGCAACAAAATCCAAGCTCACTTCCTGTTTGGACTCGCGTGCAGTGGCGGGAGATTCCAACATGGCGGTGCAGCCGAAGCAGAACCTGTCCATGGACAGCGCGTCCGAACACGGCTTCCTCAACTTCTTCTTCTCCATGCCGGAGAAACCGGACACAACCTTCCGCATATTCGACCGCGGCGACTACTACACGGTCCACGGGAAAGACGCCGCTTTCGCTGCGAAAGAAGTTTTCAAGACGAACGGCGTCATCAAGCACTTGGGTTCCGGTAAGCTAGCGGGGCGTAGCTTAGTATCAGCTAGCCACATGCTATCAGCTGCTTTTTAATGAGCACAACCCAAATGGGCTGACTTTTTATGTCTTGGCCCCAAAATGGTAGAAATGCGTGTACGTTTTTAAATTTGACATGTCTCGGTGGCCAGGGAGTCGTAAATTGGAGAGCGTGGTGCTGAGCAAGCTCAACTTTGAGGCTTTTGTGAGGGACCTGCTCCTGGTCAGGCAGTACCGCGTCGAGGTGTACAGGAACCACAGCAAGAGCAGCAAGGAGCATGACTGGAAGATTGAGTTCAAGGTTTGTGTGTAAAGTATAAGCAAACATGCGTATACGTTAGGATATTACATAATGTAAGTGATTGTGTGTATGTTTTTTTCTGCTGTTACAATTTAATGTACCTCATAGGATAAATAATATATCATTACGTCTCTCTCTTTCAATATTGCTTTACAATCCAACACCGATACCAGGATTTAGCAAACTCAAGACAACTATTTTCTTTGCAATAATATATTCAATTTGCCCTCACTGTTTGAAACACCGTATTCTGGTTAAGCTTGCGTTTGTGGAAAAAGAGTGAACAGATCAGCCTGCCCATTTTCAGCCATCTCAGGAGGCTGACATTTTACGCAGCACATCCCCCTGCTGTTGACTGAAATTAACATCAAAGTGCCGCCCTCGTGCTTGCACTGTGAACATCACATGACCAAACACAGATAACAGAGCCGTGAGTTCAAGTGGGTTTTTTGATGCCCAATGTGGTTAGTGAAACAACTGTCCTGCATACCAATCAGTTGCTGATTAGTCAGTGACTAACTTATAACTTTAACAGCGCTTGCTTTTCCATGCTGCGCGTTTGTGCACTGCCATGTATGAAGTAAAGAATGAAATGAAAGTCTTTTTTTTTATCCAATTAATAATAAAAAAAGATCAATAGATGAATCGATTATTAAAGTAATTGTTACTTGTTATACAGAACGATACCATACCGTGCTATTCTTCGATGTTGCAAAAAATGTTGGTGTTTTGGTTAGTCTGGAACGGATCATCGGCATTTCCATCTATTTCAATGGGAAAAGTTAATTTCAGATGTGTATAAGTGGAGTTACAATCATGGTGATGGAACAAATTATATTAGAAAGTTAAGGTGCCACTGTACTCCGTAGTGGGGAAAATGCAGGTACGACACACCTTAGTAATAGATCGACATTGTTAAAAAAAAAAAAACCTCTCACATTGAACACGATTTGTAAAATCAGACTTGTATGTTGAATTGTCGATCTCTTCCTTCTCCATTTAGGCCTCTCCAGGAAACCTCACCCAGTTCGAGGAGATACTGTTCGGCGGCGCAAATGGTACAGAAGGCAGCACGGGTGTGGTGGCTGTGCGCGTCGCCTCCGGCGTGGTGGGCGTGGGCTACGTGGATGCGACGCAGCGCACCGTGGGCGTGTGCGAGTTCCCTGACAATGAGATCTTTTCCAACCTGGAGTCACTTCTTGTACAGCTCGGCCCCAAGGAGTGCCTCCTCACTCAGGGGGACAGCAGCGCAGAAGGCAACAAGCTGCGGGAGGTTTGTTTTTGTCATCCCCTAAATGACAAAATATGACACTGTAGAATTCAAGTACAATTTGATACAGTAAAAAAAATATACGATTCAATAAAAACATTTGATACTAAGAAATGCAATACTAAAATAAGCTGTGATACAATTGTGAAAAATACGATACGAGGTGATACAAAAAAACCATACAATACAAAAATAGCAGTACTGTACAATGCAATATAAACAAAATGTATGGTTCAGTACATGCTACGATACAAGACAAAAAACAGCAATACCAAAAATATGACAATACAATATAATACAATTCAAAATGAATATGGTAGGATGCGATACAAAAAATATGCTTTGATACAATACAAAAAACACAATACAAACAAATAGAACAATGTAAAAAAAAAAAAACATGAGTCAATACTATATGATAAAACAATGTCCTCACTCACTAAACTAGGACGAGCGAAACATTTCAGTGTTTTACAACAAAAAAAAACTATTTTTAAAAAACTATCAAAGAACAACTCAAAAACATCAAATATCTTTAGGACTGTCTCAAATGAATCTTTTTAGAATCGATTATTCCATCGATTACTCGAGTAATGGCCCCCCCAGAAACATTGTTTTTGACACTTGCAAAAAAAAAAAAAAAGTTTAGACTACTAATCAACAGTTGTATTTCCCCAGTTTCCCATACTGACCAATCAGATAAATTCTGAGCATTGCAAACGAAATCATTTTTTAAAAGAATGTCATTGTCTGCCTGCCAAGGGCATTGGTGCAAGTGTTATTCATTGTAAAGTGCATCTGATCTTCATTTTTTCATTATGCAACACGTTACAGTGTGACAGTGTTTTGTTGTTTTTAAAACCCCCAAAATACAAGCAGCGTTCAGTCGACTGAAACGGAGCAGTGCGTCACGGCCGCTGTCTCGATCCTCAACAATCATGCTTGGGGTGGCGTATGCTGTGCAGGTGGTGCAGCGCGGCGGCATGCTGGTTTCCGACCGCAAGCGAGCCGAGTTTAGTAGCAAGGACGTGGTCCAGGACCTCAACAGACTGCTGAGATCCAAGCGGGGAGAGGCGGTGGCCAGCGACACCCTCCCGGAGCTCGACAAACAGGTGAGGGCCAGAGGGAGGCGAATGCTGGGAAGTGTCACGCTGGGAGCCTTCGCGCTCCAATCTGAAAATGTTGTTAACAAAAGCACACATCAAATTGATTTGTACGGCGTGTTTAAAAGCAGCAGGGTGACTTAAAGTGCTGTGCAGGGCTGCAGCTAGGCCTGACCAATGAATCATATTCAAATCGACATGGCAGAATAGAAAGCCATTTTCAAATCGCAAAGGCTGCCATTTAAAGAAACAAACTGCTTCATACAGTTGATAGGTAGGCTTTGTGTGTGCGTTTTTTAAATTTTTTATATGTATGTATATTTTATGTATGTATTCATACAGTGTCTAGATCAATTCAGTGCTTACAGAGTGCAGTCCAGCAGTTTGCTTGAGACCGCATTGTCTCATTGCGCTTTCCCGGGCAGGTGGCCGTGTCCTGCTTGGCCGCAGTGGTGCGCTACCTGGAGCTGCTCTCCGACCAGTCCAACTTCAACTCCTTCAGCCTCACCTCCCTGGAGCTGGGTCAGTACATGAGGCTGGACAACGCTGCCGTCAGGGCGCTCAACCTATTCCAGGTGGGCCATAACACTCGCTCGCATTAGTGTGTGTGTGTCCTTAATTCTCGCTTCCTGCGTATGACACTTTTGGCCTTTTTTTTTTTTTTTCAGGGCGCACCAGACGACACCAGCGGCGCCCACTCGTTGGCCGGGCTGTTGAACAGGTGTCGCACACCTCAGGGCCAGCGACTGGTCAATCACTGGATTAAGCAGCCGCTCCTGGACAAAACTAAAATCGAAGAGAGGTAATGTATTTATGCGTTTGCGCCTGTCGCTGCTGCAAACAAGGGTGAACAAAGGTGTCGAGCTTTTTTTTTGGTTTTCATTGAGGGCCACATCCTCGAGGAATTGCTTGGAATGGGGAAACCACAGAAATGGCCCGGAGTGGAACAGTATGCCAAAAATCCTGGTTGGCTATGTTTCATGGCGTTCAAGCGTGTGACTTGAACACGAGGCTTGTCCTTTACTTAATAGGTTTCTTTTCATAACCCCAAATTACATACTCTGATTTATTCTTTTCTTCATTCACAACAAGTTGCTTTTTGTCTATTTAGAAACAAATGGAGAACAAAAAGAAAACATATTAGTGTTGATACTGCTCTTCTGTACTCGGCCCCATAAAAATGTTCCAATACTACAACACAGACACCACTTCACCAGCCTGATTATATATGAGATCCGTACAATAAAGCGGATTTTCCTAATAGGAGACAAAATAGCATGCTACGTGAGATATTTACAGATTTTTTTTATTGGTTAAATAAGCACCCAATGTCTGTTACTGTTTTTTTAATCGAAGAAAGCAAGTTTTTTTTTTTTTTTTTTCAAGGAAAAATCAAAGGAAAAATAATGGCAAGCTTTTGCGGGCCACATCAAATGATGCACAGAGGGTTGTCTTGATCGGAAACCTTACGAGATTTGCCGACGTGCAGGCTGGACCTGGTGGAGAGTTTGGTGTGCGATTCAGAGCTGAGGCAGACGTGCCAGGAGGACCTTCTGCGACGCTTCCCCGACCTCCAGCGGCTGGCCAAGAAGTTCCACCGCCACAGCGCCACCTTGCAGGACTGCTACCGCGTGCACCAGGCCGTCAGCCACATCCCCGCGCTCGTCACCGCGCTGGACAGATATTCAGGTGGCACACTTTGCCCCGTGGCAAACCTCTCTTCTAAACCCTTAAAAAAGAGGTCCAGGGGACATTTTGTGTCGTTCACTTTTTCATTTGGCTGGGCGATATAGCCTGGGGGGGGGGGGGAATCTGATTTCCTATTATAGATTTTGTCCCTCCTTCAATAAAAATAATGCTTTTTGAATTGCCACCTTCTTGGATTTGATTTATTTTTCTTGAAACCAATCACAGACTTATACATATACGGGCTCCTTTCTCGTCATACACAAAACAATTATTCCCGTTATGTTGTCTGTTCCTTAGCTAAGGCTTTTGGCCTCCTTTCTCTGTCCTTCCGAGTTGCAAAGGAAGCAACATTGTAAGTGGGGCCCATCCTATATACATGTTAAGTACATTATATGCACTGTCGACCACATCATGCAATGCTGTCATTTGCCTTTCTCGATGTGCTACGATGGCCATTTATAGTGTTTTCTTGGAACAAAAGGGGGCGGGGGGTTTATGGCATTGATGTGTGATGTTTTCATGCACTTTCGTCACTCTTTTCCAGCCTGTGATGTTGTTTTGTTTCCTAGGCAACCACGGGGTCCTGCTGCAGGCGGTCTTCATCTCCCCCCTCAAGGACCTCCAAGGTGACTTCAGCAAGTACCAGGAGATGATTGAGACAACCCTGGACATGAACCAGGTGTGACTTTCTTACACTTTATTCTCATGCTTAAATGAGAAAGTGTTGGGGATGCGCTTGGATGATCATGTTTACGGGTGTAACGAAAGCTTGTGTCGGAAAATCTGATTGCAAAGATGTGTGCGCATTAGTACATGAACTAATGAATCGGTCTCAATACAGCTTGAACCGGCCCATGGCCTCGTCAAAAAGTGATGAGTCGATATGAATCGGTTTGTTGCTCATTTGTTGTTTCTTTGAATTTAATGAACTTGAATGCTTTGGTCTTTGGAGAGCTTTTTATGCGTTACATGCTACTAAACATGACAAATTGACTTATTCTCTGGTCTTTGAAGGAAAAAAAAAAAGTTTTTTCCCTCCTCAATATAAATGTATTGATTTTTCCACAGTTTTGAATCCCCCCCTTAAACCCGAGGTTCCCCCAGAAATTCAACACCTCCCAAATAATTGCCATCTCAGCCCCTGTAGCAGATAGAAACGTCATTCCAGAAGAATTGGTAGACCTTAGACACGTGGCTTTCACACAGCCCCGAGTTTATTATTATTTACTGTTTCAATCAAAGATGGAATCCTGTGATTAAAGGCCAAGTTGACTCCCAACTGGTGGGAATCTTGAAAAACTATCAACCGCTACAGTAATTCAGGCATGTATAAAACCTTTGTCCAGTCAGTGGCTTCTTCAGTTGAAATCCTCCAAGAGCTGTGGAAAACTCACAATCAACGACCCTTCACGAATATTGATACCATTCGTGGGTTTCCGACTTTATTTGAGGCGTCATCTCAGGTCGCGTACATGGCGTTGATGTTCACAGCGCCTAGCCGAACGCGTGAATGCTCACGATGGTGTCATTTCAACCCGATCGCAGATTGAACACCATGAGTTCCTGGTGAAAGCCTCGTTCGATCCCGTGCTGAGTGAGCTCCGAGAGAAGATGGACGCCATGGAGAAGAGCATGCAGGCCGTGCTCGGTGCCGCCGCCAGAGAGCTAGGTGACGACAACACGCTGGCGCGCGCGCTCACGCCGGGTGCATCCGCAGGTCATAACAATTCGATCAAAGTGCGGAGCAGATAATTGAGGATCGAGATAGATAACGTGTGCTGAGGAGCCATAGAAATTCTTGGCCTCGCGGTCAAATGTTCACTTTGTCCTGAACCAATGTACAGGATTCGGTGATGTTGGACAGGAGGCGGCGTGGAAATGTGCGTTGCTGCTGTGTTACAGGGCGTAAAATAAATGGGTCAACTTCAGGCCTCCAGGCAACGTTATCCCCAATCAATATAGTATAGCAGCAATATGGAGGAAAAATGAAAAGACACCTCTTAAGTGTATGCGATAAAGTAGAGACGGACGGCCCTATCAAAGACTCTGCACGGCAGGAATGTTGAAAGCGTTTGACATTCGGAGCGTTCTGGTCACGGCGTCACAGGTTTGGATGCCGGCAAGACGGTGAAGTTGGAGTCGAGCGGCGTGCTGGGCTTCTACCTGCGCGTCACCTGCAAGGAGGAGAAGAACCTGAGGAACAACAAAAAGTTCACCACACTGGACGTGCAGAAGAATGGCGTGCGCTTCACTAACAGGTTGCTGTGCTCGTCTGTGCGTTTCCTTGTCTGCGTTTCTCTGCGTCTGCCTTCTCACGCCTCTGTGCGCCGCTGCCCGTTTTGTCTGACCTGACCTGACCTGACCTGGCAGCAAGCTGAGCGCGCTCAACGAGGACTACGGGCGCAGCAGGGAAGAGTACGAGGAGGCGCAGAACGCTATCGTCAAAGAGATCATCAACATCGCCTCAGGTGTGGAATGCGTGTGCGTGTGCGTGTCATCCATTCGATGGGTATGTGATGAGCTGCGTCTCAACTGCCAGCAGACTCTCGAACTTCAGAAATCCACACTATCCATGCACAGAGAGCCTGGTGGACTTTTTTATTTTTGTTCTGTTTGGCGGGGATATATATATATATATATTATATATATATATCTATATAAATAAATGAAACAAGTTAACTAATTAATTAGATAAACTGTCTTTCATATTAATTTGTGGTTCATTTGCCCTTATTTTGACATAAGCCTTACATATAACACCAAAACATTTGTATATGCTAAATCTGTGATTGTTTATCATTATACAGATTAATTTGCTGCGCGTTTAAAAAAAAAAAAAAGAAGAGCACCTTGGAAAAAATAATTAAATTCGATTATTTTTCGGTCATTCAGCCCTAAGAGTAATTGCATGATGTGTTGTTATTTTTTTTTTTTCAAACTGGAACTAGGCTACGTGGACCCTCTGCAGACACTTGGCGATGTGGTGGCGCTGCTGGACGCGGTAGTCAGCTTTGCCACGGTGTCGGTGTCGGCGCCCGTGCCTTACGTGCGTCCACGCCTGCTGTCCGACGGCCCCCGTCGCCTGGAGCTGCGGCAGGCGCGCCACCCCTGCATGGAGGCGGACGCCGACACCTGCTTCATCCCCAACGATGTGGCTTTTGTGCAGGGCCAAAAGAGCTTCTACATTGTCACAGGCGAGTGGCCCCAAATTAGCCATATCATTCCTTTACAACTTTATAGAACCATTTGCTACACGTCAAAATAAATTTAAAACTTTTTTTTTTTTTTAGGGCAACTCCATTTACAGGAGGTGTCGTTTTTGACTCTTTGGAGCTCTGTCTACACATGTACAGAATTGCAAAACTGTTCCTGAAAAATATTCCCCAAACTATTTGTCATTTGCTTGCATTGCTTGTTGCCAAAGTATTTGTCCGTCATTTGGTCTTCAGGGCCAAATATGGGCGGAAAGTCGACGTTCATCCGCCAGGTTGGCGTGATCGCTTTGATGGCGCAAATCGGCTGCTTCGTGCCCTGCGAGGAGGCGGAGCTCAGCGTGATTGACAGCATCCTGGCCCGGGTGGGGGCCGGAGACAGCCAGGTGAAGGGCGTGTCCACCTTCATGTCTGAGATGCTGGAGACGGCGGCCATCTTGCGGTAGGATCTCGCCGTCCCTTAGCGCCGTCTCGGCCGCGGCCTAACGTGCGACTCGTTCGCCGCAGCTCGGCCACGGACAAGTCGCTGGTCATCGTGGACGAGCTGGGCCGCGGCACGTCCACCTACGACGGCTTCGGCCTGGCCTGGGCCATCAGCGAGCACATCGCCGCTCGCGTCGGCTGCTTCTGTCTGTTCGCCACGCACTTCCACGAGCTGACGGCGCTGGCGACGCAGCAGCCCGCCGTGCACAACCTGCACGTCACGGCGTTGACGTCGCAGAACACGCTCACCATGCTCTACAGAGTCAAGCCGGGTCAGTCGCCGACACGCTAGCCGACGTTTTCCTTTCGTAGCTAGCGCAAGGCAAACGTGTTAGGGTTGAACGTTGAAAAATCACTTTATCACTGCAACGTTTCATGAAACAACGACGAGTAAACGTGTGGACTGCACATCTTAAAGCACCAATTAGAATATTGATTACAATATACTTGTGGAACAAAAAAAATACAGCTTACCAACAGACCCAAATGAAGATTTGCTATTGTTTTTCAAAAGTTTCACCTTTTCGTTTGAAAATCGAATTCTACTACATTGCGAGGTGATTTGAATTTGATGAATTGTTCAGCCCAAAATGAGAGTGGGGCAGGGGCGCAGGGAACAAACTTAAATGAGCATGAAAGCGCACACTAAAATGTTTTTTTTTTTTTTGTTTCTATTTCGTATGGTTACTTTTGAATTCCCTTGCGGTGAGGATAAGTATATATATTTGTGTGTGCACACTTGAATGAACTGTGCGTGATCCAGTGGGACGAAGCGCTCTTCACAGGGCTCTTTTGTTCGTGTTTGAGCGCCCCTCCTCGATCGCCCCCCCCCTAAAATCCGCCAGCAAATCGATGCTCCACATGCGTCTCGCTGGTGAGACAAGATTGCATGCTGGCTAAAGTCACTTCCAGCTTGAAACCGCCACCTTGTGGAATTCGGGGAAGAATTATTCCATTACATCCTGGGCCACACAAGGAGCAGACTTACATCTTGCCTATTACATCTATGACTTGGTTGTAATTTTAAAAAACAAAAATAACAGCAACAAAGGCAAAAAAAAAAAAAAAAATGTCATAGTTTTAAAATAAACAAAACATTGTGATTAAAAAGTTTGTGCGCTTCCTGCCAGGTGTGTGCGACCAGAGTTTCGGGATCCACGTGGCGGAGTTGGCATGTTTTCCGCCGTCGGTGGTTGCCATGGCGAAGGAGAAGGCCGAGGAACTGGAGGAGTTTCAGGAGCCAGCGTCGTCTGCCAAGGGGGACGAGCCAGAGGCCAAGAGACGGCGCAGCGACAAACAAGTAAGCGACGTCAGGGCTTTGGAAACTTTTTGGGTGCCGCCTCAGATTCCTTCCGCCGGTTAAACAATTGCTGTATGGACCCCTGAATGCTGTGAGAATGAAATGAGTGGCCTACTGTTGTACTGTATTTTGTGGTTTGGGCTGCAAAAAAAGTACTTCAATATGATTGGCTAACGGCTATTAGTCCATTAAAGTGAGGTTCCAATGTAACTAGTTTGTTTCCCAATATGTACTTAGATATTGTTTGCCTAATAATGTAATTGCCTAAATCAATTTGTAACTTGTCACAATATCAAAAAAGTGTGCTTGCAAAATAATTGAAAAAAAAAAAAAAATCTGTAGTAATTCGCGAAGGTAACCCAACTCTTGTTGGATTTTTTTTTTCTTGTTTTACACCATTGACAGAATAACAATTGTGCTTTAGACTAATACTGTGCACTTAAAATATGATACGACCTAATATATGTCAAATTTTACGGACCTCTATTTTGAGCGACCTTGGTGTGAAAAATGCAGCGCAACATAGGGGTGACATTTGGGACGGTTCAATTTCTCGATCTTTTGTCGTAGCGGCGCAGACACCCGACCCTCAAAACGGCACTAGACTTCCGTCATCCGTCTTCTCCCACCAGGTCGGAGAAAACTTGATCCGAGACTTCCTTGAGGAAGCCAAGTCACTTCCCACCGCCACCATGACTGAGGAGGAGGTGAAGGCGGCCTTGAGGCGCATGAAGGAGGCACTGCTCGGCAAAAATAACGCGTACGTTTCTGAGCTGCTCGCACGCTCGTTTCCTATTACCACGTCTTGATTGTTTCACACTTGCTTGGTGTCACCCGTGGAAAACAACTATACCACAAAATACAACAAGGTCACTTTTGTTTGTACGTCTTTCTGAAAAACAAATTTTTTCCACATAGTGGCAACCTTTTCGTTCATTTCAAGCTGCTGAAGCCCTTAGAGTATGTTGTACAGTTTGTCAGTAAAGCTTTGTTCCGGGAAGGTCTTCTGTTATTTTCAAATCATTTTGATGCATTTTAATCTGCTTTAAACTGTGACATTGGCGACATTTTGTCACTTGAAGCGTTGGCAATCGAAACAATTTACAGCAGGCTCCGCCACGCTTCAAAAAGACACGAACTGTGCTTGCTGAGGTCAAAACATTCCTCCTTGCATTTTCTATAGCACTTGAAATCATTCATGTCACAGCCGAGCTGGTTGACTTGAGGACACTTTATCCTCTTTTTTTTTATTCAGCAGAATGAAAAAAACACAAACCATGGGGATACATAGTCAAAAGATTTTTTATTTTTATTTTATTTTTTTACCAAATCTCAACAGAATATGTTTTCTGTATTTTGGGATAACAAAAATAAAATGTTTTGGAGGGGGAATGTTTATCTCCCCCCCCCTCTCAAAACACAAAAGCAGACAAAAATGTTAGGGGGAAAAACATGCATCTCCACTTTTGAGGTTTTCTTTTTATTTGAAATAAAGACTGTTTAGGATTAATATTTCTTTTTCTTAATTTAGTGAGATTATCTCTCTATGAAACGGAAAAATTCACATTTTCCATTTTTGGGGGAAACTGTACAAAGAAAAAATCCTATAGCTACACTTCTTTTTTTTTGTGCATTTCTAATGCTGAAAAGTTGTCCTTTTTAATGTGAAACGCTATTTTTTTGGGGGGGGAAACAAGTGTAACAGAAAATGTTTTCTTTTTGCTGAAAACCTCCAACAATGTATGTTCTTTCAGAAAAAGAAAAAAAAAATCTCTACATTGCACACTTTTTGTGTTGTGTAATTTGGGATAATAGTGACAAAATGGTTGTGTGTGTGTGTGTGTGTTTGTCTTCCCCCCCCCCCAAGTCAGCATATCTTTAACCCTCGTGCCATGTTGACGTTTTTACCCCTCGCGGTATTTTGACCAAAAGATGGACAACACTTTGAAGTGTGATAACTAAGTGAATGAATATTTTTTTTTACTTTCAAACCACTCAAAATGTTCAGTTGCACCAGACCTCTCCATACATATATCGTTTTTATTTATTTATTTATGGCCTCTATGGACACAGCAGCTGTGGTATGCTAATAGCAAAACTAACTATGCTGTATACATCTATAAAATAAAATTGGAATGGATTAATATTGTTTGTGAAATACGAGTTAAGCATTATAATCAACCCGTTTTTGTTGATCTCAGGGGGCGACCATTTTCTGAGCAGTTTTCTGAAGCTGAGCCATGATTGGTTGTTAGCTGAGCCCTGAGCAACTCTGATGTCATTTTCAGTCGACAGCAAGTGGCAAAATGTGGCCGCCTCCGGTGATAGATTAAAACGGCTGAATTTAGCTGCTTAATTCCTATTCCACAAACACAATATTAATCAAAGTAGTGTTTGATTAGTTTAGACTAGTGAAGGAGCATAGAACATAATCATGAAAAGAACATTTTTTGCGTTGACTTCCGCTTGAATGAGCATTAGATGAGAAAATTAGTATGAATATAAAAAAAACCCGATGTAACTATAAGATCAGCCATCAGAACAAACACTGCTAAATATAATACAAGAAGACTCCTCAGATCTAATAAAGTTTTATTTTCTTAAAAATGGCCAGTTTCCTGTTTTCCTCTTTTTTTCCTTCCAAAGAAAGAGGAAAAAAAAAAGTATACCCCCCTTTTTTTTTTTTTTTTTTTTTTCAAATTCCAACTAGCATCTACATAATGGTTATTGAATACTTCACAATATATTAAGTCTAGATGTTATGGTACATGCATACGATTCAGGCTGCATGAGGAGCCACAGTCACCACGATACACTGGGGGGGGGGTGCGAAATTAGGGAGGAAGGGTGGGGACTGCAGATCAACTCTTGGTGGTCCAGTTTAAAAGAAAAAAAAAAAAAAGGAGCTCAGACGCATCCTATTGGAACCCTCTCCATAAAACACTGACTGCATCAAACTGTATACACACACACACACACACACACACACAGGTTACACACATTTGTACAAGAGTGGGCGGAGTGGCCCCACCTGTCAATCAAGCCGAAACACAGAGAGAGGGTTCTTTAGTGTTTAAACCAGATTCTCTTTCACAGAAAGAACTTGAGCACTGGCTCACCAAGGAGCATCTGCAGCCGTTTAGACGGGGGATGGGACGGGAGACAGGACAGGACGCTAACCAAAGAAATAATAATTATAATATATAATAAAATAAAAGACATTCAAATACAGTCAGCTTTTTGCTTGGAAATACAAAACTACATGATAAAGCGTTGAAATAAAATCCATTGATCAGAATGTCTTTTTTTTTTTTTTTCCTTTTTTTCTTTTCTTAAAAAAAAAAAAAAAAAAGCAGAAGTGCTCCACACGCACACAAAAACTACACACAGGTGCGAGGAATCTCTTAAGTCTTTCCTCTGCCTCCCCCTAGTGGAGCTTCGCCTGCACTTCCTCGCCTTCTGCGCCGCACGTCTCAGCGTCTCTATGGGGTCGGGTGCGGGGAGCGGGAGGGGCTTCTGCGTGTTTGTGTGTGCGCGACGCGCTGTGGTGTGTGCGATATCGTGCCGCCAGTCCCTTCCGCCCTGTTCTTCAATTATGCTGCAGCGTGTTGGACTCGATAGGCGGCGCCGAGTCGTACAGAGTGTCCGTGTCGTGCGTGGGCTCGCCCGCCAGCGTGCACGGGTTGGACAGCGTGCCTGCTCCGCAGTCGCAGAAAAACCTGGAGTAGAGGGGGAACCATGTCAGCAACGTCAGCAACGTGGACGTAAGTCTCCACCCCCTTTTTTGTTTTTGTTTATAAATATTACACAAATGAGACCAGGATGAATTATTTCAATGTTTTCCACCATTGTGACCAGTAACCTGTACAACTCAATTGCAGGGAAAAAAAATCTGTCACAAGAGATCAACATAACCGAGATGTGCGCGCACTCTCTTAAAACTGGGGGTGTGGCCTTTTTAAATGGAAGTCAACACACAACTGCCAAGTATCCCCGATTCACCCCAAATAAGGTTACGCTGCTCTAGTGGGTTCTTCCCGACATTGGTGTAGTGTCAGCTTTCAGCAAAAAAGTCATAAAACTCACGAGAGCATCTGAACTTTATATGTGGTTAATCAGAAGTATTTGAAAACTCATTCAGTCCCAAAGACATTTGTCTTTTCACAGTCCAGCCATTCAATTCCAGGAATTTTTTTTTTTTTCCAAATTTTCACCAAATGAGGGTCTGGAAATAAATGTCTGGTACTGAATGAGTTGAAAAGGTGACAGTTTGGTGCTAACTCCCATTTCGCAGGAGCTTTAAAGTGATCAATTCCAAACCCAGCCGGACCTCCCATTTTATAGGAGGGTGTGTACACTTGCGCAAGCTTGCTCTCTCTCAAATAGAGTTGTTTTTCCCAATTAATTTTGCCCGTATCGCATTGAGCGGCGAAGCTTTGCGTTTATGAATGTTGATTTTTCGTCAGGGTTTGTTCAAGGTTCGCAAATGGTCCCAAAGACGTTTGCCAGCACTTTTAACCCTCGCAGACTTTTTCTTTTTTTGGCCGCCTTCGAGAATGTTTATGACTTTGAACGAATCCCGACAACATTGGCTACCTCGGCAAACCTTGGCCATTTACTGGCGTGTCGGCTTGAATGACTCAAACCAGACAGTAAGTGGCGCACTCTGCCGGTTGCTCCCGAGCCGCAAAATCCATCGCGCCTCCATCACATTGTCGCGGCTCCAAACGGCAAACAATAACCCGTCCGCGCCGTCGACGTTTCCTCACCGATCGTGCCGTATAAACTCCACGTCGTGCCCTTGGTGGCACTTCTTGATGCAGTTGACGCAGATGGCGTTCCTGTCTGTGGTGTTGCAAGTGTGACACCTGGACGACAAGGCGGGCGCCGTCAAGTACGGCCCGTCCACGCAGGGCGGCAACGTTCTCTGCTCACCTGTAGAAGTCGTGCATGGGGTAGCTGGTGTAGCTGGAGATCTTGTACAGACACTGTCCTCGACTCACCGCTTTCTCGATGGCGTCCTGGTTGTTGTTGATTTTATTGTCTGACAACAACGACAAAATGATCGCCTTTACTTCTAATTCAAATTTAGAGAGGCATCATTTGTTTTGTATTTTGGGCAAAAAAAACACAATTGGCCAAAGTGGACTTTTTGGCGCAAGCGTTTGTACCTTTCATGGTGACGTTGACGCCCGATGCCAAAAAAAGTCCCCCAAAGCGATTGTTGAAGATCTGGTTTCCCTCCAGGGTGGCGGTGGCGTGGTTGGTGATCTCAATACCTGGGGGGAAGACGGGCGTTTTTTTTTTTTTTTTTTTTTTGCGGGGCGCTTTTTGAGGCGACGGGACATTGCAAAGAACGCGTGACGGCCGTTCATTATCGTGACCTGCGGCGAAGCCGTCAAAGATGCGGTTCTTGCGCAGGATGGGGTGACTGTTGGTGCTGATCAGCACGCCGGCTTGAGCGTTGCGGAAGATGTCGTTCTCCTCCAGCAGGCCTGAACGCACACACGCGGCAAGGTGTGTGAGGGGCGCGCGCGCGCGCGTCCGCACGCGCGGCGCTGCGCTGTGCGAGGCGCAGCCGTACCTCTGCCTCCGTTGAAGATGCAGATGCCGCCGTCTCTGCCGTCGTGTATCTTGTTGCGCCTCAGGGTGGGGTTGCTGTCCGTCTTGATCCACACGCCCGCCATGGCGTTGTCGAAAATCTCGTTGTCCTCGATGAAGCCCAAACCTAGCGCGTCACACGCACGCACCGGCGTCAGACGCAGGTTTGTGTGTGCGTGTGTGTGCTCAAAGCAAATGACGCGGGGACACTTTGCGCAGACCTGAGTTGTAGACCAATATGCCGCCATTTTGTCCACCCCAGATCTTGTTGCGCCGAATCTTTGGATTGCTGCCCGTCCTGGAAACCACACACAAATCACACCAGGTTGTGTTTACACCCGGCAGGGCGTTTTTTTCTTTTTTTTTTTAAATGCCTTACGATTGGTTCTTGTTGTACCACCCCCGCTCCCCAAAAACGCCTTACATGTTCGTTTTTTGTGAAAAAAAGGCCATGTATAGTAAGACGTTTTTGTGGGGGGGGAAAAAAGGACCACCAAGACACTATTTTGGTGAAAAAACTAACCATGTATAGTAGGCCGCTTTTGTGGAAAACAAAAAACGACCATGTATAATTTGGTGTTTTTTTGTGAAAAAAAAAAACTGACCATGTGTATAGTAAGGCATATTTTGTGAACAAAGCGACCATGTATATAGGAAGGTGTTTATTGTGGAAAAAAAAACCCCACCATGTATAGTAAGGCGTATTTTGTGAAAAAAAACGACAAAGTATACTAAGGCGTTTTTTGTTTTTTTTTTCGAAAAGGGTGGTAAGGGTATAGCAAGGCGTTTTTTGTGAAAAAACGACCATGTATAGTAAGGCATTTTTTTTCCCGAAAAAACGAGGTAAATGTATACTCTTACCTTTTTTTTAAAAAAAAAAAAAAGGGGCAAGGGTATGGTAAGGCGTTTTTTGTTTTTTTTTTCGAAAAGGGTGGTAAGGGTAAGGCATTTTTTTCGAGAAATGTGGTAAGGGTATATATAGTAAGGCATTTTTTGGTGAAAAAACGACCATGTATAGTAAGGCATTTTTTTTCGAAAAACGAGGTAAGTGTATACCCTTACCTTTTTTTAAAAAAAAGTGGTAAGGGTATATATAGTAAGGCGTTTTTTTTTTTTAAAAGTGGTAAGGGTATAGTAAGGCGTTTTTTTCGAAAAAGTGGTAAGGGGATAGGAAGGCGTTTTTTTTTTCGACAAAAGTGGTTAGGGTAGTAAGGCGGGTTTTTTTCGAAAAAAGTGGTAAGGGTATAGTAAGGCGATTTTTTTTTTTTCGAAAAACGAGGTAAGGTTATAGTAAGGTGGTTTTTTTTTCGGAAAAAGTGGTAAGGGTATAGTAAGGCGTTTTTTTCGAAAAAGTGGTAAGGGGATAGGAAGGCGTTTTTTTTCGACAAAAGTGGTTAGGGTATAGTAAGGCGGGTTTTTTTCGAAAAAAGTGGTAAGGGTATAGTAAGGCGTTTTTTTCGAAAAAAGTGGTAATGGTATAGTAAGGTGGGTTTTTTTTTTTTTTTTTCTTTCGAAAAACGAGGTATGGGTATAGTAAAGCGTTTTTTTTTTTTTTTTTAAGTGGTAAGGGTATAGTAAGGTGTTTTTTTCCGAAAAACGGGGTAAAGGTATACCCTTACCTTTTTTTAAAAAAACGTGGTAAGGGTATATATAGTAAGGCGTTTTTTTTCGAAAAAAGTGGTAATGGTATAGTAAGGTGTTTTTTTTTGGTTTTTTTTCGAAAAACGAGGTAAAGGTATAGTAAGTCGTTTTTTTTTTTTTTTAAGTGGTAAGGGTATAGTAAGGTGTTTTTTTTTTTTTTTTGAAAAACGAGGTAAAGGTATAGTAAGGTGTTTTTTTTTTTTTTTAAAGTGGTAAGGGTATAGTAAGATGTTTTTTTTTTCCGAAAAATGGGGTAAGGGTATACTCTTACCTTTTTTTCAAAAAAAGTGGTAATGGTATATATAGTAAGGCGTTTTTTTCGAAAAAAGTGGTAATGGTATAGTATGGTGTTTTTTTTTTTTTTTCTCGAAAAACGAGGTAAGGGTATAGTAAGGCGTTTTTTTTTTTTTTAAAGTGGTAAGGGTATAGTAAGGTGTTTTTTTTTTTTTTTTTCGAAAAACGAGGTAAGGGTATAGTAAGGCGTTTTTTTTTGTTTTTTTTTAAAGTGGTAAGGGAATACTAAGGTGTGTTTTTTTCCGAAAAACGGGGTAAAGGTATACCCTTACCTTTTTTTCAAAAAAAGTGGTAAGGGTGTATATAGTAAGGCGTTTTTTTCGAAAAAGTGGTAAGGGGATAGGAAGGCGTTTTTTTTCGACAAAAGTGGTTAGGGTATAGTAAGGCGGGGGTTTTTTTCGAAAAAAGTGGTAAGGGTATAGCAAGGCATTTTTTGTGAAAAAACGACATAGTAAGGCTTTATTTTTAAAAAAACGAGGTAAGTGTATACCCTTACCTTCTTTTTCTAAAAAAAAGAGGTAAGGATATATAGTAAGGCGTTTTTTTGCTATTGAATATATAGGGACAATGAGCAGTCTTGCTTTTCAGCTCTCTAATGGCTGAGAGGATAAAGTTGTGGAGTTGTTAACCTGAGGACCCGGGTTCAAATCTTGGACATGCCATTTATATAGATGTTTGGAAAAAAACGACGATGTATAGTAAGGTGTTTTTTTGTGAAAAAAACACCTACCATGTAGTTAGGCGTTTTTTGCTATTGAATATATATGGACAATGAGCAGTTGTGCTTTTCAGCTCTTTACTGACTGAGAGGATAAAGCTGTGGAGTTGTAAACCTGAGGACCGAGGTTCGAATCTTGGACATGCCATTTATACAGATGTTTGAAAAAAAACGACCATGTATCGTAAGTAAAGTTACATGGTAAAGTTATCGTAATTTTTTTTTTTTTTTTTTTTTTAAACCAAGTTAAGGGTATAGTAAGGCTTTTTGGTGAAAACAAGAACCATGTAGTTAGGCGTTTTTTGCTATTGAATATATAGGGACAATGAGCAGTCTTGTTTTTCAGCTCCCTAATGGCTGAGAGGATAAAGCTGTGGAGTTGTAAACCTGAGGACCGAGGTTCAAATCTTGGACATGCCATTTATACAGATGTTTGAAAAAAACATTTTTCGAAAAACGAGGTAAGGGTATAGTAAGGCGTTTTATTTTTTTTAAGTGGTAAGAGTATAGTAAGGTGTTTTTTCGAAAAAGTAAGGCGTTTTTTTAAAAAAGTGTTAAGGGTATAGTAAGGCGTTTTTTTGTTTTTTTTTCGAAAAAAGTGGTAAGGGTATAGTAAGGCGTTTTTTTTCGAAAAAACAAGGTAAGGGTATAGTAAGGCGTTTTTTTTTTTTTTTAAAAGTGGTAAGGGTGTAGTAAGGTGGTTTTTTTTCGAAAAAACAAGGTAAGGGTACAGTAAGGCGTTTTTCTTTTAAAAAGTGGTAAGGGTATAGTAAGGTGTTTTTTTTCGAAAAACGAGGTAAGGGTATAGTAAGGCGTTTTTTTTTTTTTTTTTTTAAAGTGGTAAGGGTATAGTAAGGTGTTTTTTTTTCGAAAAATGAGGTAAGGGTATAGTAAGGCATTTTTTTTTGTTTTTAGTGGTAAGGTTATATAGTAAGGCGTTTTTTTTTTAATTTTTTTTTTTTCCGAAAAAAGTGGTAAGGGTATAGTATGGTGTTTTTTTCGAAAAAGTAAGGCGTTTTTTTTTGAAAGTGTTAAGGGTATAGTATAGTAAGGCGTTTTTTTTTTTTTTTTAAGTGGTAAGGTTATATAGTAAAGCATTTTTTTTTTTTTTTCCGGAAAAAAGTGGTAAGGGTATAGTAAGGTGTTTTTTTTAAAAGTGGTAAGGGTGTAGTAAGGTGGGTTTTTTTTCGAAAAAACAAGGTAAGGTTATATAGTAAGGCGTTTTTTTTTTTTTTTCAAAAAAAGTGGTAAGAGTATAGTAAGGTGTTTTTTCGAAAAAGTAAGGCGTTTTTTTTAAAAAGTGTTAAGGGTATAGTAAGGCGTTTTTTTCGAAAAAACAAGGCATGGGTATAGTAAGGCGTTCTTTTTTTAAAAAGTGGTAAGGGTATAGTAAGGCGTTTTTTTTTTTTTAAAAAGTGGTAAGGGTGTAGTAAGGTGGGTTTTTTTTCCCGAAAAAACAAGGTAAGGTTATATAGTAAGGCGTTTTTTTTTTTTTTTTCGAAAAACGTGGTAAGGGTATAGTAAGGCGTTTTTTTTTTTTTTTTAAGTGGTATGGTTATACAGTAAGGCGTTTTTTGTTTTTTTTTGGGAAAGTGGTAAGGGCATAGTAAGGTGTTTTTTTTTCGAAAAACGAGGTAAGGGTATCGTAAGGCGTTTTTTTTTTTTAAAAAGGGTTAAGGGTATAGTGAGGCGTTTCTTTTTTTTTTAAGTGGTAAGGTTATAAAGTAAGGCGTTTTTTTTCTTTCTTTTTTTTTTTAGAAAAAAGTGGTATGGGTATAGTAAAGTGTTTTTTTTTCGAAAAACGAGGTAAGGGTATAGTAAGGCGTTTTTTTTGTTGAAAAGTGGTAAGGGTATAAGTAAGGTGTTTTTTTTTTCGAAAAACGAGGTAAGGGTATAGTAAGGCGTTTTTTTTTTTAAAGTGGTAAGGGTATAGTAAGGTGTTTTTTTTCGAAAAACGAGGTAAGGGTATAGTAAGGCGTTTTTTTTTTTTTTTTTAAGTGTTAAGGATATAGTAAGGCGTTAACGGGGTACCTTACCTTACCTTAAAAAAAAGACCATGAATAGTAAGGTGTTTTGGGGGAAAAAAACGAGCATGTATAGTAAGGTGTTTTTTGGGGTCAGGTGTTTTGGGGGGGGAAAAAAACGATCATACAAATAAGGCGTTTTTTTGGGGGGGAAAAAAAACACCATGTATAGTATGGTGTTTTGGGGGAAAAAAACGACCATGTATAGTCAGGCTTTTTTTGGAAAAAGAAAAGTGACCACGTATAGTAAGGCGTTTCTTTTTTTCAGCAGCCGGCTTCCTTTGAGACCCAAGTCCTGAAACCTACTTGGAAACATTGCAAGCATATGAAAAAAAAAAAAGGAAGAAAAACTTACATATTACAGCCTGCTTTTAATAACTCGCGTGTGACTTATTTTGTATTTTTTAAAGTGAGTACGTACTTTTGGCCCACCCTGTTTATATGTGAAGGTTACCTTATTTGCACGCCGGAGTACATGTGATTGTAAATGTCGTTGTCCTCCAGCACGCCGTGGCCGTTGTCGTAGAAATACACGCCCACCTACGACACAACAAACGGCCACACCATGAAACCAATCGGACATCGGGACACATTGTTCCTCTTTCCTATAGACTATCAAAAAATTAAAAATTCTAATCTTCACCAGTGGGAAACAAATGTCAGTCAAGATCGCCACACCATGAAAGCAGTCATACTGTACATCCACACAGTTGTAGACCACCACTTACATTTCCTCGTTGTTTCTGGAAGCACATTTAAGAGGATAGTAGCGCTAGCAAGTGGAGAGGTTGTATTATTGCATGTTGGCCAAACCCACTTTGAATTCATTACCGCTAGCCTCAAACGACTACACTCAAATTACAAGAGGTTGAACTAAGCTAATTTCCAACTTTTCAGACTCCTCCCCCTCTCTCAATATATCATTTCTAGACTCTTTAGGACATTTCTTGCTTGCTGGCATGCTTTTTCCAAATGTGCACCTTGGCTCACTTCAGGTTGGAAAACACCGCTGCCGAGCGGCAGTGACACTCAGGCACTACACGGGCGGGCAATTGCGTCGAGCGAGAGTTGCGCGCTTGCGGGACGGGACCTGTTTGCCGCTGTGGATGCGGTTCTTGCGCAGGACGGGCGTGCTGCCCGTGGTCACCCAGACGCCCGCCAGCGTGTTGCTGTACACCTCGTTCTCCTCGATCACTCCTTGGCCCTTTTCGTGCTGCCGGCCGGTCACAAAAGTTTAGATTAGAAACAAAAGGGGGTGGGGGTGGGGGTGGGGGCGCGCACGCACACAAAGGCACATTTACCACATAGATGCCGCCGTGCTGGCCGTCGTGGATCTTGTTGTGGCGCACGATGGGGCAGCTGTTGGTCCGGATCTGGATTCCCGCCAGGGCGTTACCGTAGATGTCGTTGCTCTCGATTAAACCCCGCCCATCGCCGAATATGTACACGCCTCCCTGGTTGCCGTTGAAGATGGCGTTGCCTCTGTGTTGGCGACAAAAAGGTCAACGTCGCCGTGGAAACAGAGCACATCACTTTTCCCTGTTTCATTACAGCCCCCGAAAAAGCGCCACAATCTTTTGGTTGGACATTTTAGAAAATAGCACCATAACATATACAAGCGCAATAAAAGATGAAAGTAGTGAAATAAACTGTTTACTATACCACCCCCCCCACCCCCCACCGGCTCTTTCTTACCGTATCGTGGGGTCACTGTTGGACGTGATCCACACACCGGCAAAGTTGTTGGCGTAGATCTTGTTCTCAATGAACTGGCCCCGCCCCTTCTCGTGCACGTAGATGCCGCCCGTCTGGCCGTGGTGAATCTCGCAGCGCACCACCGTGGGGTTGGCGTACGCCTTCACTTCGAAGCCGGCGATGCGGTTCCGGTGGATGTTGCAGTTCTCAAAGTAGCCCTGAAAGCACGCGCGGCCAACAAATGACAACATGCAAGGCCATCGACCCAGGCGTCCGTTTTTTGCGCGCTTATCCAGGTTGGGGTCACAGGGAAAGGACCCATTCGCCAATGGCACTCGTTTGTGCCTTTTACATTCAGGAAGCGGGACCTGACTGCTAAAACTATCTTTTGAGTTCAACAGCAAGCACTCAACATTGCTTCGTCAACACGGAGCAGCTGTTAACGTCTTTTCTCTTATTCGCGCACCGGCAACATTAGAGTGTTGATCTCTGTTTTTAAACAGCTCTTTAGTTGATCATGTTGACCAGCGAGAAGCTCAGCTAATCAAGTCACGGGATGGAAAATTTGCTAAATATAGCCACCAAATCACTGAAGTTGGCAACACTTGGCGCCGCTTTTGCTCCTCTCTGCTGGCAGCCGCGTCGTCGGCGTTACGCCAGCGCGGGCGCCACCAAAGCTGCTCCGGGTTTTTCAAAACGGCCCCCGATCAATTCGCTCACCATGCCGTGATCGAACGTGAAGACGCCGACGTCTCTGCCGTGGTGGATGTGGTTGCGTCTGATGATGGGGTTCCCGTGGTTCTTGACCCAAATGCCCGCCAGTGCGTTGTTGCTAATCTCGTTGTCTTCATAAATGCCCTGAAAGGACGGGCACGTGCGCGTCAGCCGCCGCTTTCTTTTGCCCGCAGCGGGCGAGGAGCGCGTTACCTGCGCGTGATCCGTGATGTAGAGGCCCACGTTTTCGCAGTCGCTGATGTTGCAGTGCTTGATGGTCGGGCACGCCCCCTGGCCGCTCACGCACACGGCAGAGCCCACTGAAAGGCCCGAGCGGATATCAGCCGAGGTCGTGCGTGGCATCTCGGGAATAAGAGGCCAACTTATGGACATGCTCGTCAGACTTTTTCTTGCTCACCTGTGCACGTGGAGCGTATGATGCAGTGGTCGATGTTGGGACTGCAGTTGACGGTGATCTCCAGACAGTGGTGCGCGTTGTGGTGCTGCGCCGATTTGTCGTCGGGGTTAAACTGAGGAGAGAGCCAAGTGCTTGAGTCCCTCCACGTCGAGCGAGCCAAACGCAAGTAGACACTTTTTTCAATGAACTACTTCGGGTTTTAAAAAAAATTTTTTTTTAGCGGGTGTGAATACTGGAAAATCATTTCAGTCAATAACAAAGAAAGTGGATTAAAAAAATGCATCGGAGTAGTGAAGGAAGAATGATTGACTGAGGAGGCGTGACGGAAGGAGGTTGATGCCTCTCGTCATCTCTCTCACCTTTATGGTCATGTAGCCAACGTACGCGTCCTCCGAGCCCTCCATGAAGACAAAAGTCGAATCCCTGGTGTTCTCTATCACCACCTTGTCCGCCACTTTCCCAGGCGCTGAGGACGACGACGAGGAGGAGGAGGAGCTCGTTACGGTGTTACCTTGACTTACAAGTTGAGTTGGTGACCTTGACTAAGCTTGTCATTCAAATCAATATTTCCACGTTGAACTGAACTGACATTCATTCACTCCAGATCCCCCCCCCCCTTTAAAAAAAAAACACCATCAAGTTTTGAACTTTATAAAAATAGGACTTTTGTGTTAACGTGTGCTTTTCAGGGGAATGGGGGCGTGGCCTAGTGAATGCTATCAGGAGCATAGAGACACAAAAAGAAAAAACAACATCCAAGAAGACACATCTTGTAACTAGGCCGTCAGCACGCCTGTTGCTACGTACCCGCGCCAATCATGGTGATGGGCGACTCGATGTAGATCCACTCGTCCGTGTAGATGCCCGAGTGCACAAAAATGAGGCCCTCAAAGTGGGCCTCCTGCACACCGCCCAGCGCATCCTCGATGGTGTCGTAGTACTGAAGGGGGTTCAAAACACAAACCATAAAAAAATAAATAAATAAAAAACTTTTCAGCCCAGAGTGTTGGGACACTCTCTGGCAGCAACGGCAGGGCACGCTTGACTCACCAGCATGTTCTCCCTGCCCTTGTACCTGCTCGGGTTGCTGTAGAAGTGCTCGGCAAAGCCCGGCTTTACGTGGGCTCCTTTGTACTGAAACAGAAGCCGACGCGCACACTTGTGTCAGTCAAACATGATGGGAACATCTTAGGCCGGCCGCACACCGAGCCATGTGGCCGAATCCAAACCCAAATCAGGCAACTACTTCTCATTTTGATGCGCAATTACACAGCAGCTATTTAACATACAACAGCAAGTTTCAATGCTATTGAATTAATAGTATTGCTTATTCATACTGTTGTAACTTTTACATGCTGTTATTTATTATTATTTATTTATTTATTTTACGACAGTCATTTAAACAGTTACAATTTGTATTATTAACGCCGCCAGGGCTGCAACTAACGATTATTTTCATAACCAATAAATCTGCTGATCAGTTAACCAGAGAAACGCCCATGACTGGATTTGCATCCCTTTAGTCAAAAACAGGACATTATTTCAAATAGACATTGCGCAAACACAAACTAATTATGAGCCAGTTACTGGTTTGGTCCGTAACTTGTCGCAAAATAGGCAAAAATGTTTATCATTGGTTCTCAAAGTAAAAGCAGCCGTTTTCATTTTGATTCAACACAAAGTTAATCCGGTCCGCTTTCATGGAGGACCGCGGAAATCAGACATTTTGATCATTTGGACAATTTTTGAATCAAACGATGTTTTAACGAATCATCAAGTATCAAAAATAATTAGCACTATTAGCAATTAGCAATAGAATCTGATAATTAATCGTTGCACCTCTACATGCCACTATTGAATTCGTTGCATGCCGGCTATCAAACGTTACAAAAGGTTTACATGGTTCGTTATTCAGCCGTTGCGTACCGCCAGCACACCGTTGCGGTTGTTACGCAGCGTTCTTAAAGCCCACGCGGCAGGTTGACTACATAAAGGCCTCAGCATGAAAATAAATAACACACTAAGCAAACGCTACACTACTTATGAACGCGTTACATCCCAAAGGGCTGTTTGTTTCTTCAACTGTTGGCATGCCATTACTTTTGGCATTTTTCATTGCTGCCTCACCACTAACTGACACATGGTGCAAAATGGCACGTTTTTTGGTTTTTTTTTTTTCTTTTTTACTTGCAACTCCCAGAAAAGTCTCAAAAACCACGTTTTCCCCAGCTTTTAATGTTTAAATCGTCAAGGAGGCTCCGATCATGTCGCTACACGGAGAGCAACTCACCAGTTGCTGGAAGCTCTCCTTCCAGGGGTTGGGGTGTTCGTGCTCCTCGGGGCTGACCTGGTAGAAGCGTCCTGGCTCGGGGTGCATCATGGGACGCGTGTACTCAAACACCTCCATGTACAGACGCTTCCTGGGAGATCGCCCCCCCCCCCCCCCCCCCAAAAAAAAACAACAACAACAGACATCAGCTCGATGCATTAAAACAATAAGGCTAGCCCTGGGGGGGTGTCCACTGACCATAGTATGGGATCGTTGGCGAGCTGGCTGAAGCGCTTACAGACGCACGCCGCCCGGCACAGGTCTTGCTCCAGCAGGTAGGAGAAGATCTTCAGGACCACCTCGTCGGGGAGCTTCTGCTGCAGATATTGTTCTGCTGGCGCCGCTGAAAAAGGACCACAGCGACATGTCAGAAGGGAGGGGGGAAAAAAAAAAAAAAACAACAGCAACGTCACAAATCAAAGACTGAATTAAAAAGAACACAAACCTGGCAAGTCGTGGCTCTTACCGGACACGCGCGCCCGCTTGGCCCGATGGCCGAAGGCCTCTGTGGAGGACGTGGACGCTCCCTGCACAGAAGGACAGTCCGGCTCGCCACACTGAGACATACACACACGCACGCACGCACGCACGCACGTACGCTGCGACGAATAAGATCAAACC
The DNA here is from genome assembly GCF_054856515.1 of Filicampus tigris. Classification (NCBI taxonomy): domain Eukaryota; kingdom Metazoa; phylum Chordata; class Actinopteri; order Syngnathiformes; family Syngnathidae; genus Filicampus; species Filicampus tigris. The sequence goes on along the minus strand of NC_141235.1, from coordinate 2,263,810 downwards.
TCCATCAGGCTCTTGCTGGGGCAGGCGGCAGCAGCGGCGGAGGCTGCGGCGCTCCTCTTGGGGAGCAGCGTCTTGCGTCTGAGTTGGTAAGGACTGTTCTGCGCTCCTGGACCGGACTCCTCAATCGCCATCTCTGCTGCGGGAGCCTCCTCATCTACACACATCATCCATATATTTAGAACACGCACACACTTTGAGTGGAACAAAAAGTGCGGTGCAGAACACGGAGTGCAGTGTTAAGTAATGACAAAAAGAGCATTTTAGCTTGAAGCTCCCATACACGGCTGACAGTGGCTCATGTAAGGCAGACAAAGGTTGGTCGTGATTGATAAAGCTGTAATGGGGTCTATAACGCACACCTTCATTTTGCTGCTGCGTGAGCAATGTGATTGTGATGCAGTCCAACGAAAACGGGCCGCACATTTGAAGGGAGCGACAGGACGCCGGGCGAAAGGCTCCAAAAGCCAAGTGCGTAGCAGGCAAATTCACGGTGTAAACAAATGCCGCTAGCAGCGGCGGTTAGCACGCAGAACAAGGCAGGAAGCAGGCAAAGGGAGCAAGAAAGTCGTCAAACCGCCGCACAAAATGGACACTTGTCTAATCGGCTGCAAAGGCACATACATCCGTGTCCGTGCGGCGGTTTTGGCGCAGTGTTCGCCCAGCGTCGTCGCCCCAATGACGGCCGCTGAATGTTTTTGTTCCACCCCAAAGATGGCAGTGCTGCGGGACGCCGCAGATTTACACCCTCGGAATCGTTAGTGACAGCTGGGAATGCGGCGACACAGACAGCGAAGGGGGGGAAAAAACCATGGCGAGGGTGTCCGGAAAGGACAGCCCCCTTTCTCCCCCAAGCACAAGCCGAGATAAGAGGGCCGACATCGGCTGCGAGACATCGGCCGTCAGGCTACATACGCATTAGGCTCAGCGGAGACAACCCCCCAACCTTCCGCTAGCTCGTAGCCTAGCCGCGCTACAGTCAAGCCAAACAAAGCGCGGCCTGGCCTAGGCTACACACAGACAAGCCTCGGTCTTTTCTACTCGCGCCGAGGCCGCCAAGGGGAGTTCGCCGGGGCTCGCTCTTCCGCTCGACGTAGCTTTCGAGCCCACCGGGGGGCCTTGTCTTACCTCTGTCCCCGTTGTTCCGCTCGGGCTGCACCGGGCGCGGCCTCGACACTCGCCTGGGTCTCCGGTTGGTGGCTCTGACGGAGTTCATCTGGGGAGTTGGTCGCTGGTTCAAAACACGGAGCTGTCCTCGAGCCGAGCCGCGTCTAAATTTAACCCTCAGCTCCGTTCTAGCGCTCCGGCGGCCTCTCTCCGGTTACAGCGAGACGACTGCGACAGAGAACCCGCTGGTATTTGGGGTGCAATTGGCCGTTTTTCTCCGCCGTGTTCCTGCTTCCCCCCCCCCGTAACGCCGCTCAAGCCAGCTCCGTCTCCGTCTGTAGCAGGAGGAGCCATTAAGTCACACGGGAAACAATCGCGAGAAAAAAAAGATGAGCCACGACCTCTCGGGCCAATCACGGCGGAGCTTTCTTATTTCGCTCACGCGCTGGCCAACCGGCTAACGCCTAACAAAGAAGCTTCTTCCCCCTTTCTTTTTGGCGTTTACAAGCAACCAGCCGGCGCGTTGACAAATAAATACAGTATAGTCCTTACACTGACGGTTTTTAATTGTATTTTGTTTTTAAAGGACTATACGATAAACTTACACCGTTTTCATTTAAATCGACAAATGACGCAGCATATCATTTATCTTCGCAAGATAGCATACTGCGTCACACTACTGACTTTAAATCGATCATTTCATTTCCGGTATTTCCCAGTGACATGTTTTGCTTGTATTAATTCTTTAAAACACACTTGGGATAAAAACAAAGGGAAGCGAGTTTATTGCTGTACAGTATTAGTAAATGTTACCTCATTCGTCCTAAACGAAGACGAGAAACAATCGTGACGTCATCGACCAGTAGTGACGTATGAAATACGTCGGGGAAATGTCATTTTACTATGTATATTTTGTCATTTAATCACTAAATCAATGTCCTAAATACTTATTATTTTGGTTCACAATTAAATTGGGGGTTTCTATTTCTTTTTTTTTTTTTTTTTACATACTGCACTGTATCGATCAAATTGCAGACTTCTTGTATTCAATTTGACCACGTGGGGTCGACATTTAGCAGCTAGCACGTTTACCACTCCGAGCACGATAATAAACACGAAATACTCAATTAAGAACTCTATGACACCAGTCAAAATTGAGCAAGAATATTTTATTACTCCCGGTGTCAAATTGGTCACGTGATGGCAGTACACACACATTGCAAAACACATAATACATTTAAGGCGGGGAAATTAAGAAGATAAGATAAGATAGGAAGGCCTTTATTGATCCCACAGTGGGGAAATTTTCAGTGTTACAGCAGCAAAGTTATAGGTCACACATTAGGGACAACTTATGACTTATAAATGTCTGAAATACAAACAGTTTCTTGACGAACCACCCATCAAAAGTGTCCATTCACCATAAAACACTTTCATTATCTAGTCAGGGTAATCACTTGTTTGCCACATTAATTACTAATCTCCTCAAAATTAAGACGAATATCACAGAGTGTATGTGCATATTTTTAATGATACATAGAGACGTATAACAACATTTGCGTACGTCGCTCAGTTGGTGGTGGTTGAATTGCATAAAACCGAAATACTGTAGTGTAAATTCAAACTACACGCCCATGAACGATGGGGAGCAGGAAGAGCAATGCGGCCATCTAGTGGCAATTTGCCAGTACTGCTAGAATTAATAAATTACGTGGTGTGTGCATTGTACCGTAGTTAGGCTCACGGTGCTAAATTCTCGTGAGATTTACCGTCATCCCGCGTGATGTTGACAGTTTGGGGACATTGCACTTCATCACCTTGTGTGGATTGTTGTCGCTTCAGCTGTGAAAATCTGGGTAACCTCTCAGTGTGTGTGTGTGTGTGTGTAAATGCTGCTGTAAGGAGAAAAAAAAAATAGCACCTGAGAAGATTGCTCAGGTCACGTTGTCCTTGAATGCCTCGGAGGCTGGGAAGGCTAGCTTGGCTTCAAGATTATGACAGCTCTCTCTCACTCACACGCAAACTGCTCTGGCATAAACGTGTTTCAAGAAAGCATCTTTATAAAGGCCACAATAACACAACAGAACAAATAAAAGTATTTACAAGTGCTACATGTGATGACATGCGTAACAAAAGACAATATTAAGACTAACACTATTAATGAATTGTCTTTATATGGCGCCTTTCAAAGAAATCACGATCACCTTACAGTATTGTATGTAAAGTATGTATGTGGGAATGGTATTATTATGATTCAAGGTTATATGCAAATATGAGTACTCACTGTCGTTTCAAAGGCGTTTACGTTGCGTACGGGTCGTCAAGGGAACGGTCGTATGGTCACCGGTCGTATGGTCACCGGTCGCCGCGGCCGGCCGCCATCAAGCAGATGTTGACGGGGCAGCTCTTGGGCGCCGCCGCCCACGCCGGCTGCTGGCACGACGAGCTGTCGGCGCGGTAGCCGTGGGCGCGCGCCTTGCACAGGCCGAAGCGCGCCGCCAGCAGGACAAAGTCGCGGCGGAAGGCGTGCGTGAAGAAGGCGTAGAGGAAGGGGTTGGCGCACGAGTTGATGGGGTAGAAGAGCACCAGCAGCAGCTTGGCGTCCGACACGGTGATGAGCGGCCACTTGAGCGCCGCCGACAGGGCGAAGAAGGAGATGGGCGCCATGCACAGGAAGTTGGTGAAGACCAGCACGGCCATGCGCTGCGCCACGCGGGCGTCGGCGCGGGCCGGCGCGCCCGACGGGTGGCGCACCGCCAGGTAGATGCTGAGGTAGCAGGCGCACACGCACGCAAAGGCGGCCATGTTCAGCAGAAGCAGAGACACCACGTACACCTGCGACCACGCCGAGTCCACGTCCATCGGCAGGCAGATGCTCACCTGCCCGCAGGACACTTCATTAGGGACACCCTCCACTGGGAAAATGCATGCGTTTTATGCCAAACTTTGGTTCAATGCTACAAAATGCAAATAAACATCGAAAAATGTTCTCTACTATATCAAAAAAATGGAGAATGCAATACAAATAAAACATTGATTGATTGATCATTGTGGTTTGTCATTTAAAAAAAGGCTTTACGGCTCTGCAAACTACGACCACAACAACCACTTTGTCGTTCTTTCTTTGCGTGGCCGCTGTGCGCGCGCGCGCGTGCCTCACCTTGCTGTAGCTGCTGACGCCCAGCGTGGGCATCGTGGCGGCGAGGCAGGAGAAGATCCAACCGGCCGTCATGACCGCACAGGCGTGCCTCAGGCGGAACTTGCGGTCAAGACGCAGGGCATGCGTGATGGTGTACCAGCGCTCCAGCGTGATGGCCGTCAGCGTAAACACAGACAGCTCGCTGGCAAACACCTGACGCGCGCCCACACACCATAGCACAAGTGAATGGAAATGCCATTCATTGCTTCCAGCATCCGATAAAAAAAAAACACACAAAAAAAACAAGCAAGATTGTTTTTGTAATATGTTTTTTCTCAAGGCACGCGTGACCTCATGGCGAATACGTACGGTGAAGAATCCGACGGCCTCGCATCCCAGCCCCGTCTGCCAGTCGATGGCGTGGTTGTGGTAGTGCCCCCGGGTCAGCGCGTCCATGGCGGCGATGACCAGGAGGTAGACGCCCATGCACAGGTCGGCGAACGCCAGGTGGCACATGAGGAAGCGCGGCACCGTCAGCTTGGATGCGCTGCCTGCACAGCGGCATGGAAGAGAAAAAAAAAAGAATGAAACAATTCCCCCCCCCCCCCACTAATTTTACCAATACCAGCACCAAAAACAGACAATGTGAGCACAAAACAACACTGCAAACCAGCATGAACTGATCATGCCCAGAAGTCGTGCAGCGCGCTGCCGCCACCTAGCGGCGGAGTGCCTGCAGCTCACCTCACTCGAAAGTCAACGGACGCGTGGCGGACGGCCGAAAGTGTCACCTAACAAGACGAGCAGCACGCCCGCGTTTCCGAGCAGGGCCAGCACGGACACCGCCCAGATGAGAGCCCGCAGCGGGGCGGCGCTCATGATGTCCTCGCAGGGGTTGAAGGCGTCGGGGGCCGGGCTGCAGGTGACGTTCAAGCTCCCCAAGCAGTGGTCCCCGAAGAAATCGGGGTTCTCGCGGGCCTCCGGCCGCGAGCACAGCGGATGCTTGGAACTGAGAAGAACAGAGTGTCAGAAATAGCGTCTTTGTGAGCAAAAACACAAAAGGCGACGCATCGGGCAATTGGCATGAAAAGTCAAGGATAGGAATCAACAAGACACAATGGATGCTTTGCACTTTGCGCTCTCATTCTTTTTACCTGAAAGACTTCACAGCCTCAACACAAACAAAAAAACAGTCTAGTAAAATAAGCTATCTTAGCTTGTCTGGTCCAAAACAACAAACGGCCATGGCACGTCCGAACCGCGTGTGACAAAAAAATTGAAATAAGGCCAAACTATGTACAAAATACATACTCATAATATAGTTTATTTTTCCTAATACATTCATAGTCAACAACAAAGGGTTTGAAAAGGACAACAAATAAACAAAACAAAACATTTTTTTTAAATATTAAAAAAAAAAATGTGGAAAAAAAAAAAAAATCTGTGAATGGTCCACTGAAGTAGAGGAAACGTGTTTATTATTCTCCCCCCCCCCTTCTCATTGTGATCCCGAGTGTGCTGTACTCTCCATGCATGCATACCTGTTTCTTCGCATGGGCAGGAAGATGCAGCAGTGCGACGGGTAGGTGACGCGGGCCTCGTGCAGCTTGGCGAAGGTTCGCTGAGGAGGCAGTTTCTTCAGGCAGACGGCGGACTCGGCAATCAGGCTGTGGAGGTCGCCGAAGACGGCGTCCGGCAGCGAGCTCAGCGCCGTTTGCGAGATGTCGCTACGAAGGCGAGGCACGCGTATGAGCTACCGACGGGAAGCAAGCGCCCCGCTACCTTGCCTTACAAGGGCCCCGGCTTCGCTTTTCAAGTTGGGATTTCGAATGTCACAACACCCGGCCACCGTCAATAATTGGCACCCTGCCTAAAAGTTGCAGATAAAAAAGAGGATCGACATCACACAGCTAGCATGTGTGAAATTATTCAACGCAAACCACCTATAGTGTATTAGTGTGTATTAGCTAGTGTGTATTAGCTAGTGTGTATTAGCTAGCGTACCAGTCAGAGTAACATGCTAGCACAAAATAGATCAAGATGAAGATTAAGTCGAAAAAAAAAAAGTAGCAATTAGGGAAATCTTACTTATGTGTATGAAATGACTTTAAGTGATTATAAAGTACAATACTGAATAGTACACGCAACATATATATAACAATTTTGAGGGTTTTTGGGGAGGTGGAATGGATCATTTCCACTCATTTCAGTGGGGAAAGTTGCGTTGAAATACGGGCGATTTGAGTTGAAAGCCTGATCACGGAACAAACTTGTGAGTCAAGGTAGCAGTTTTTCAAATCTATATTTTTGACTCGCATGAATCACGCTTACAGGACGACCAACTCACTGGAACCGGCAAAGGCGTTTGGATGGATGTGACTAAGCTGCCGGTTGCCTTTCAGCGACCTCAAACACACACGCAGCCAGAGAAATGCGATTATGAGTCAGTTCATATTTCCAAAAATGCACCAGAGTTGTGACTCACAATCTGTGCACCTTTGTGCCGTTGAAGGCGTCTCTCGCCACCGTCTTGATGCCGTTCCTGGTCAGCCGTCTGTCGCCACCAGCACCAGCCAAACCCCCCCACCCCCCCCCAAAAAAAAAAAAAAACCTTCATATTTTAGCATATTTGTGTGGGCAGCTCCAACTTGAGGAAACATAGTCAGGATAAAAATGATAATGCTTAAATAATCAATAACAATACCCTCAATGTGTATAGATAGGATTAAAGGGGCCCTGGGCACCATAATACAGACCCCCCCCCCAATGCTCACTGTATGTCCAGCTTTGTAAAGCTGCAGCTAATTTATTAAAGTCAAGTGTCTCACATGTCTCTGATGGCTTTCGTGCAAGCGCCATTGAAGGCGTTGGCGGGCAGCTCCCGGATGCGGCTGTTGTCATGCAGGTCACTAGGCAACGCACAAGGCGTGGAAACACACGTTCAAATCCATCAAGTGGAAGTGTATGCGCGGAAGTGCGTTTACGCGCGCGCTTACAGCATTAAGTAGTCGGCGGCCGAGTGCATCTTGGAGAAATCAGGCAACGTCATGAGTCCCGTGTTGGAGATGATCCTGCAAAGTGCACATCGCAACCAAGTACAAATACTTTGCCACGATACTTGAGTCCATTTTTCAGGTCTGTACTTTTTCTGACCACCTATTTACGTTTATCAGCAGAGATTGAGATCTTGGGCTCTGAATAAAATCCAGGTTGTGTTATTCATAATGATGCAAGTAACTAACGAGCAAGCTAGCTAACCTACAAACTGTCCAGTTAGCATTCTTTTCCTGTGACTATTTGGTAGCTTACTGTACTGCGCCACTCAGCCCCAATGTGAGAGGATCGCCTCGTGTCAAAAAGTGTATGCGAACATCGGCTTGAATACGGCGTGAGTACTTCTGAGTACTTTTGCGTGTGTCTGAGTGTGCGAAGAAAGCCGCACTTGCTTTGAGCGGCAACTCACAGACGTTGCAGCTTGACGAGGTCCTTGAAGGCATCTCTGTGGATGTATGTCAGATGTTTGGACTTGGCGATGGTCCTGAAAGACGCACAACAGAGCAGCCAGATTCGCTGACGTCAAACAAAGTGATCTACATATTTTTTTATGAATTTGATTTCATTTTTTTTTTTTTTACGGCAACGTTGGCAGCAGAACTCACAGCTCAAAGAGTTCAGGGAGATCCGAGAAAGCGAACGCTCCGATTGACTCCAACGCACCGTTTTCCGAGATGAAGCTGCGCGAAAAACAACAACAACAAAAAATGTTTTTTAAGTTATTAAATTTAAATTTGGGAAACAAATGTAATTTAGGAGTATTACCTTGTGTTATCTCCTTCAATTTTGACAGGCTATGATTAGTTTTTATGTTACTTTCTCACGTTACAGTTCATAGCATCGTGGGCGTGGACAAATGGGGCAGTGCCCCACCGAAGTGGCTATTTTCTACGAAAGATCTTATAGATAGTCAGTCAAGTCATGAAAAGCTAGTGGAAAAAAATGCTAACTAGCAATTTTGTTAGTTAGCTCGCTGGCTTGGTTCTTAATTGATTAAAAAAATATATATTAAAAAAAAAAGTTTTTAGCATTTTGTTATTTAACTAGCAGTGGTTAGTAAGACAACTAGCTAGTTATTTGGAATACAAAAGAAAACAAAAATCAATCTGCTTGCTGTGGGGTGGGACAGCAGCAGAATGTTAGCACGCGTGTGACTGTCATCTACAGGCCTGGAGTGGAACAGCATCACCAAGCACGTCATTTATTTATAAAGCGAGTCAGCCGGACACGCTTGGTCTTGGCGGAGGTTGCGATTAGATCCAAAAAATCTGCGGAGGCCTACATAGCACACGCAAGTCTCTCGCAGGACTTTTTTTTTTTTTTTTTTTTTTTTTTTGCCTGTTTGGACTGGAGTTCAACAACCAGTCTCCCGCCTTTCAGAGTTCCTGGCGTTCCGCAACAAAGACCAAACACTGAGGATTAAAGTCAACTCCATAACAATCGCTCACGTCTCGCTTACATGTCGGCCAGCCGAGGAAGGCGGGAGAAAGCAAAGTCGGCCACAGTCTTCAGGACGCCGTTGTCGACAATGTGTCTGCAGTTAAGCACAAAAGCTGGAAATTTAGGAAGGTTTTCCACCAAAAGCATCATTAGCAGAAAAAAAGACATTGTTTCAAACGCTTTGATTTCAGTGAGAATGAATGTCATGAAATGAACATTTTGTCCATCATGTTTGTGGAGTTCTTGTCAGCCATTTGAAGTTTTTCTTTGCTGGAGAGGTTTCGTAAGATTTCCCCCTAAATTATTACAATTGATTCAAGTGAGGTCAGCTTTGGTGCTGGCAATTTGACTTTCTCCTAAATTCTCATGACTGGTTAAAAGCATTTCCCGTGCGCCCCATCTGGAAAAAAAATGTGAATTTATTGTTATTTGATTTTTTGGGTGGTTTCCTACCAAATTGGCATCATTGATTCAAAGCATGTTTTCGTTTAGCCTGGCAAATTTTCACTGCCATTTTTGCATCATTCCCTGCTAAATCCTCATAATTGATTCAAAGCATTTTTGTATAATTGTATCATTCTCTGCTAAAATCTCAACTGATTCAAAGCTTTTTCGTATCATTTCCAACAAAATTGTCATGACTGATTGAAAGAAGATGTCATTCCCACTCACACTCTCCTGAGATTGTGAAGGCCGGCGAAGGCACTGCCACGGATCACTTGGATTTGGGTCCTCTTCAGCCCCCTGTTGACACACGCACACACACGCAGATTCAGAGCATGACCAAGAGGGGACCTAAAAAATGTCCCCTGATGGATATGCGGTCCCCTCTTGGTGAAAGTGTGATGATGCCCAAGTCCACTCTTGGATAGGTACAAGAGTGCATGTGGTACACTCCTCGTGTCGTTTTGTGTGTGAGCGTGTTTTGCATGCAATCAGGGAGGTTCGACCTTCACGTTTTTGTTTTTTTGTGCTGGCTCACACCTGCACGGAGCTGCCTTGACCTTGGAGGGAACACACACATCGCCAGCTGGGTAACTTGCACCAACCAACAAGTGAGTGCAAATGTGTGTGTGTGTGTGTGTGTGCGCATTTACTGATTATGACCGTGCATATACAGTAATTTGAGATTTTTTTTTTCCCTTTTTTTTTTAGATCACACCCCTTACAAGTAATTTGAGATTTTTTTTTCCCTTTTTTTTTTTTTTTTCAAAGATCACACCCCTTACAAATGTTTACTACAGGCGTCCTGGTACATTGTATTGTTGCTAGAATTAAAAAAACCAAAACAAATAAATATGACATCATTTTGTAATTAGTATGTTTCCGGATCAAACGAACGAGTCAATTTGTTCATATTTTTCATGTGGACTAAAAAGATACTTTTTGTGATGCTGCAGATGGTCAAAAGAATGTAATCAATGTTAAAAAAAAAAGTGAAAATCTAATACAAAAAGGTACAAAAAAAAATCTACCTTAAAATGTTATAAATACAAAAAAAAAACAGAATGGAAAAAATATTAAGATATATAAAAAAAATGTACTAAGGTCATACACAAATAAATGTCAATGCAACCCCAGAAAAATAATGAAGCCAAGCTACAAATATTGATTAAAAAGCATAAGATGAAAATAACACCAAACAACAATATTATATGTCACAATCCATTTTGTGTACCATATTTACATATACCATATTTTTAAGAATATTTAGAGATCTCTGGGATAAAAATAAAGAAAGAAACATAAACCTCCAGATAGCAAAATCAAAGAAACCGCTTGTTTTGGCCTTTCATTACCCCCCGCCCCCCCCAAAGATGCATATGTCCACAGAAATATACTAAATATTTTGTGTGTGTGTGTACTCACAAGCACTGCGTGTAAGGTGAAAGTCCACTTGTGTCGGAATCTGAAATGTGGACGTAGCGACACAAGCCCGCAGCTCGTTTGGACCGACCCGTCGTCTGGACCTCCACCCTGCTGACCATCACCATCATCATCATCATCGTCATCATCATCATCATCATCGTCGTCCTGAAGGTCATCACACGCCAATTGTTGGCCAATTTCTTTCTGCTCGTCACTCTAACGTAGTGTGGACATCTGACACAAAGACTCCAGCTTGAGAATGAGGTGGGATGAGAAACAAGGCTTGGTGTTTGTGGGTGGGTTTTTATCACCGCCCTCCCTCTTCATCACCAACTTACATAGCAAAGAGAACAGATTAAATCAGTTTGAAATGTTTTTTTGGGTTTTTTTTTAGTATGATTTTGTGGATGCCTTCTTCGCAACTGTTCAAACTTTTCGCTTTATCAGACATTACACGCACGCAACCTGGTTGCTAAAACCTTTTTAGTCAACCAGAGGAAGCGAAACAAGAGTGACGCTAACTCACCAAAAGATAGATTCTAGTTTTCAATGCAACCTAATCACACGTAAGATCAGAAAAATACATTTGATCATTTTATTTATTTTTTTTTTCAAATGATTGCATAGCTTTGTTTATCCTTAACCTTGACCAATTAGCACGGTAGCTATCGCAGCTAGCGTGTCGTGTTGAGCAAAAACACTCACCGACAGTATTGATTTACAACCCTATTACTTTACTTAGTGTAACACTAAGATCAATTTGAATGAAAATGAAATGATTTTTTTTTTCCGAATACACTTTAGCATCACCAAGTTGGGTGGACACAGACAAGACACAGGAAGTCAGCCATGTTGCTATGAAGCTGCCCTTTTTGGGGGTCATTTCACCATTAGCGGTGTTCTTTTAAAAATCAACTTAGTTCTCAGAATTTTGTCTACTTACTACCAACTTTGAACCATATAAACTAGACAGATGGTTGACGCTAAAGTGTCAACCATTTCTAGTGTTTGGCATTACGTGCGGGCATGGCGCTAACGTTTTACGGCTCGCTATAAAACACAAAACTTGAATAACGCCGCCATTCAAATAAGAACTGTTTGGCCTTGGAGGAGGTCCATGCTCTGTTGTTTCACTTTCATGCCACACTGGGGAAGGGAGTGAAGAAAAACGGGCCGGTTCCGTGGCCATTTGTGTCTCATTTGAGGCAGTAAAATCGACAATGAAAGGGCGACATGTTGAGTCTGGCGCGTGATTGCGGCTGACAAAACGTTTTGTTTGCTTACAAGGACGGCCGCCTGCGCGCTCGCGAGGAAGGCGATTAAAATGCAGGGAGCACTCTCGACAAAAAGCGCAGATGCACAGAGAGGAGATCGTTCAAAAGGAGATGTGCCGCAGTGCGTGTGACGACATGAGCGTCTTGATTAAAATGTTGCTGACTCTCGCAAACCTGCGCAGGGGAGAAGGTGTGGAGGAAAATATCAAGAGGCTACACAGGAGCGTGTGGAAATCTGCATTTCGGCAAATTTTCCCCAACAAGGCTGGAACATCAAGCAAAGATTTTTTTGGAACGCTTTCCAGATTGGGAACGGATGAACCTTAATTTTTTTTTTTTTTGTCCAATCACATTTCAGTGTCAACGAGTTGCCATGTCCAAAAATCTGCCCAGGGCCTTCACAATCAGAAGTGCTGGCCATTCAATTACGTCGGATCAGTTTCCACTTGAAGGTCCTTTATTAAATGCATAAATGCACAGCCTGCCAATTGTTGTTGTTTTTTTTTGGTTTTTTTTCTTCTCTCTCACTGTCCCAGCTGCTCGCAGTCAACAAAAAGCCTTCAGGCCAAGACGAAAGCGAGAAGGAAAAGAAAAGGAAAGGAGAGAAAACAAAAGAAAGGAAAAATCAAGTTTGTAGTTTCTCGGCCAACACGCACGCATACGCACACACACCAGCGGCCGGCTGACTTGGGTAATATTTTATTTACTCATTAATCTTCAAAACTATTTTTTTTTTTTTTTTTTTCCCATAATAAACTTCCACTTTTTATGTTCATCAAAGAACCGTAACAATAAAAATCAACGCAAAATACTGTAGAAAAAGTGTACACATGTAGAAAATCATAGCATGGGCGATGGGACGGCGGGCGCTCGGGGTGGAGAAGACCAAGAAGACAGACCAGAAGCCACGTGGGCGCTATGGCGAGAATGTGAAGCGGGAAAGGAAAGGAAAGGAAAGGAAAGGAAAGGAAAGGAAAGGAAAGGAAAGGAAAGGAAAGGAAAGGAAAGATGGCGGGTCAGACACGACGGTCATCTCACGCACGCGCGCACACACACAGGGTTGCTTTTCGCAGCGTTCTGCCGGCATGCATCGCGTGGAAGAACTGGAGAACTGGCGTTATGGCACCGACACGCGCGCGGATGCACAACGCTACCTTGACTTACAAGTCTCGCGGATGAAAATCGTTTTTGTTGCTTCGAGTTGACCTACGATTGCGCTTCGGACTCTCCGCCGGGCAGCCGACTTCACAACATCAGGCCACTTTCGCTTCATGTTGCTTACGTGCGCGTATCGCTTGTGTTTTGTGCTCACATTTTCCCTTTCTTGTGCAAGAATTTTATTCGCTATTCTCTACGTGGTTTTTATTAACCAAGCCCATTTGTAGCACAACAGTGTGCAGCTAGCACGCTAGCTCTGTATGTCTACACTCCAGAAATGCGTCTTCCTTGGATGCTACAATTTACAGAACAGCCCGGTGGCATTATTTCAATTCCCAAGTGGGGAGGCGACGCCAGGGATGAGCCCGCCGCCCGTCGACCGAGATGAGCCCCGGAAACCTGTTAGCTTACGAGCTAGCTAGCGCCTCTTGTCGCAGGGATTGGGTGGGATATATTACAGCCATCGAAATGCTTTAACATTTATATTTATACGGCATAAGACGGTTGCTCGATGGCGTGTCAAATTTACAAGACATCACAGTGACCTTAAATTATTTGCTCAAATTCAATTTGTTGTTAAAATATATATGAATCGTGTATATTAAATGCATATGCAAACTATTTTTTTCTCATCAAAAACCCGCTATAAATTTGAGTGGGTGGAAAGTTGATTTGCGATACGATCGATTTGAGCGCGTATTGAATTTGTAAGTCAAGGTAAGAGTGTACACGGAGGAGTTGGGGGGGGCACAAAAAAAAAGACAAAAAAAAAAAAAAAAGACAAAAAGGAGGCGAGAGCCAATGGCGTCAACCCAAGTTTTCTCCACAGGCTCCGCGGAGTCTCTTCGGCAATTGGAATTTTAAGATGGCGGCGGTGACTCCTCCGCCAAATCCACAATTTCACGTGCAATGACAAACAAGTCCCCCCACAGAGTCAGTACTTCCTTCATCATCACTGTTGTCTTCTTTTTAGGAAAGTGCAGGTCCTCATACAGTATGTTAAGTGTGTAGGTAGCATGTGAAGTCTCCCAGGGGTAAAATTTCCCGCACATTTTGCGTCCAAAACAAAGCATCCGGCGGCTTTGTTTTGCGGCCGCACCCTGATTTCCCGTCCCGCCGCTCGTGTGCTTCTTCCTTTTGTTGTTGCTGCCGCTGTTGTCGGGAAGATACTTGAAAGGGCTCTGATCATCTTGTTGCTTTTGATTTTTTCGTTTCCTTTTTTTTTTTTTTTTTTTTTTGGTGCTCCCGCTACACACGCGCACACACGCTTTCTCCGGTGTGTGCTTCATGTCCTTAAAGGGAAAAAAATGTCAGTCGTCGACTCGATGTTTGCCGTTCAAAGGAATACGATGCGAATGGAACATAAAAGGCCGATCAGTCCGACATACACTGCAGCGCGAACGTGGGGCGAAGATAAAGCGCGCTGATAATTGGGCCAAATTTGAGCGTTTTTCCCTCCTTTTTGGTCCAAGTCATCAGATGATCAAATGTCTCTCAAAGATCATTGTGAGGGATTATCCCGTGGTGCGGCGTGTGTTAAGAGTGACTTTTCCCCCCTAATCTGCTTGGAAAATCCTAAATGTGACACCTGTTCAATACTCACGATCACAAATAATTGTGCGCGTGTGGCCAAACACCGTAATCTACACTCATACTGATAATCGGGCCAAATTGAAGCATTTCCCCTCCCTTGCTATCAAAGTCGGCAATGCCCCCGATTATTTGACGTCGCCACAAGATTATCCTGCGGCGTGGGCTTCGTTCAGATTGAAGTTTTATCCCTAAATTGATCAGAAAAGGTAAACAATCAACCTGTTCAATATTTACGATCAAACCAGCAATCTTCTAGTAAAGCAGGCTACACCCATGCCGATGATTGAGCCAAATTTGAGCGCTTTCTCCTCCCTTGCTGATTCTTGTATTTCTTCTTCTGCTGCCAGTCCAGGGTGTAGCCTGCTTCTCTGGCCAAAAAGTCAGCTCAGGTCATTTAAGCCTGAAAACCCGTCCGCAGGCGCGGACGCGTGTCAATGCCTGCGAGTCTGGCTGGCGACAAGTCCGGGAGGGTGTGGCCCCGCCCTCTTTTGCTCAAAGTCAGCCGTGGCGGGCCCCAGCGCAGCCGCCGCCCGAACAAGGACAAGCATCAGAGAGCTGGATGGTAAAGTCCACAAAATGGACGACTGACATTTTGAAACGACGAATCCCCCCCCCCCGCGCGACTTTTCTCTGGTGGGCCGCGGCTTTCATGCTGTCGTCTGTCGTCCGCGGAGCATCTGGAATGGTTTGCGAGGGGTCATAAAAGGAGCCTGGTCCTGAGGCTCTGCTCGGTTTGTACATTTTGTCCCTTCGAAGCGGTCCGTGTTCATGTTTGTGCTTGAATGCGTGTACTGTCGAGTCAACGTCCGTGTATGCGTGTGCGTGCGTGCGTGTTTTCTTGGGAAGAATATACCTATTTATGTACATTGAGCCTTAGTTTTTTTGTTGTTTTTTTCTTTTGGAATATATATATATATATATATATAGCGTATATATATATGTATAAAGGTTAGACATAGTACTCCTTGTCCTTGTTCTTCTTGTTCTTGGAGATCTTGGTGATGCCAAGCGGCTTGTCCTTGGCGCTGCCGTTGGGCTGCGTGGCCGAGTTGCTGATGTAGTTGCGGCTCTCGTCCACGTGGTACGAGCCCTCGTCGCGGTTGCGGTACTTGTACATGGCGTAGAGCAGGATGAGGATGCAGAGGGCCGCCGCCGCCACGATGCCCACCACCATGCCCGTGGTGCTGCTGCTCTCGCGCACCACCTCCGACGGGCCGGGGAACACCTTCACCTCGGGGAGGGGGGGGCGTGCTGGGCGGGCAGTTAAAAACGGACAGCCGTATTAGGAGCCGGTCAACCTCCCGCTATTTGCGTCCAATTGACGCCAAATTACATGAATCGGGGGAGGGGCTATTAAGCCACAAAAACTAGCTAATAAACAAGAGAAGGGGGGTGCACAAAAAAAAAAGAAGAAATATACAAATTTGCGGGTGCCGAATCGCAAGTATGCAGTATTTTTTTTTCTTTCAAATACTGTATATGAAATAAGGACTTCTTGTTTGTCATATATGCCGCAAGTCCTCCGCAAAGGTCAGCTTTACAGATGCCGCGTCTGCTCCAGTGGAGGCAATAAGTGATCTGGCGCGGCGACAAAATGCGCCACCGCCGCGTGCCAGCGCATAAAAGGCAAAAGCATTTGCATGCAAATCCTCCCGGGCCGCAAACGACAGAAAGAAAAGTGGAGGAAGGAGAAAGGCGGAGCGGCAAGGCATCAACGGGGAGGAAGGACGGGAGGAAGCCAGCGCGTGGGCGGGCGAGGCGTTAGCTAACGCCGCCAGCCACAAAACAGGGAAAGGAGCCTGTGAATAATTCATTGTGGCCACGGAAAAAGGAGAAAAAGGGAGGGTGAAGGACGCGTGCTTGAGAACGGTGGGTGGGGGCAAGCGTTTGGGGGAGGCGGGTTTCACCTGAGCTGGGATCGCAGGGGTCGATGTCTTCGTCGTCGCTCGGGCACTCGGCCGACGCCACCAGGATGTCGTCCGCCGACTGCCGAGAGAAGGTCAGCGTTAGCGGCGATGTTTGTTTTGGCGGACCCCCGCTGCGGCTGCACAGGAAGCGATCATTGCCCCCCCGGCAACCCCCACGCACGCACGCGGATGCTTATTGGCGCTCTGGTCTCGTCCTCAAAAGACAAACGCTCACGACGCCAGCCATTCCCGACCGCCCAAGCGCGCCAGAGCAATGTGCGGCGTCTTTCTTCGGCTTTCGCGGCCGTTCAACATTTGCCGCCGATTTTTTGGGCACTGAAGTGAAACCAAGTCCCGCAACAGGTGCTTGGGGTAAAAATCTAACTGACACAAGACGCTTGTGCGCTTTGGATCACTTGACGTTCCAAAATACAGACCTCCACAAACGACGCCATTTAAAGCGGAAGTCAACCCAAACATTTTTTTTTTTTCAAAAATATGTTCCCAGCAGGCCCACTAGTTGATGAATTTTGCGTTTGTGGAATATAAGTTAAGCAGCAAAATGCACTCGTTTTGAGACATCAGTTGGGGCGGCCATTTTGTCATTTTCTGTCGCTTGAAAATGACATCACAACGGCTCACAAGGACCAATCACGGCTCAGATTCAGAAAACGGGTCAGCCGCGATTGGTCCTCGTGAGCCGTTGTGATGTCATTTTCAAGCGACAGAAAATGACAAAATGGCCGCCCTTAGAGATGGCTAAAAACGAGTGCATTTTCCTGCTTGATTTATATTCCACAAACGCAAAATGAATCAGAATGCCCTGTTTCAAATAGTGGGCCTGCTGGGCACGTATTCTTGAAAAAAAGGTGTTTGGGTAGACTTGCCAACTGTCCGTTCTCATTAAGGCCAGCGTCACAGATACTACAGTGGACGACGTCACCATCAGTTCGCTTGGTCACCAGTCTAAGTGTTCTGCTGGGTTTTTTTTTCATGGATTTTTTCGAACCCCGGCTCCTAAGAATAGAGTGAGGTTTTGCAAATGTGCAACGTGCGCCTTGGTTGTGGAAAAACATGGTCGACGAGTCGGCTTTGGCTCGTTTGCTTTGTTAACAGGCGACGCGCGTGGCCCACTTTGACGCTCTGCACCTCGAACGCGTATCGATCCGGCCTCCCTCCCTCTGCCGCCCCCTTCGTCCGTGCCCGCTCCTGTTGCCATGGCGACGCCAACTTCAGTCAGGCCGCTCCAAAAAAGATCATGCTCGAAAAAGAAGGAAGGATGGCGGCTGTGGTCGTGAAGGTTTGAATCGGCGAGGAGGAATGCGGCGCTAAACACGCCGGGCGTCTTCACAAGCGGGAGATAAATGTGTGTGTGTGTGTGGGTGTGTGTGCGCTCATGCCAGCTAAATTAAAATTGGATTGTGATGCATTGCAGTGGATGTCGACCGGGATAAAAGCGGAAGAGGGGAGTGAGCGGCACGGCTGAACAATGGAAATGCTGCTTCAGAAGCGGCCTTGAAAAAGGCGCAAATGAAGGCGCCACGCACGTTCGTCACATCGGAAAAAAGTGCATTTCCACCCGACTCGCTGGCACGTCATCGCCTGTTTCGCTATTTGCTTTGGAGACAAGCCGGCATTCAAAGGGCACGCTCGGCAAAATGCATTCACATTTTTCCCCGCGTCACAATTTGATCGCGTGGCATTTTCAGCCGCTGTTTTGTTTTTGTTCCAGGAAATAAATATCATTTCATATCTTAAGAAATAATCACTTGCTTACTACCATTCCTTTTCAATTGTTCTGTAAAACACGTGTTTAGCATACTTTAGCATTAACAATACAATTTGGGTGAAAGTGATTTTAAATACTGCTGTATTAAACATTGCGGAAACATTCTGGCAAACATTGGCTGTTTGTAAAAAAGTTCATTTAGTTTTCAAAAACAAAACAAAACTGCTGACAGCTTGGCTCCCAAAATTACGCAATCTATACAATACACGACTCTGGAAAAAAATAAAACACCAAAACAACACTCAAGCATTTCATTTTCGCCAAATATACGCTCTAAATAACAAGATTTGTATTTGGAATTTGGCAGTTACGTTTTCGGTAGATTACAGAGCATGACAAAGATGCCTAAAGCAACGTCTGTTGTGTGACAATTTTGTCTCCGAAGTTTTCAGTCCATCACTAACCGACGCAAACCAAGCAGTAAAGTCAGCAAATATTTGCATAAAATCACACAACCAAACAATCCAATGACGAACGCAAAAGTACAGCGGGAAGTGAGCGTCACGCGCAAACTAGTTTGGAACCTCCAAATGCCGTAAGAAAATACTCGAAAATATCCAAACATGTACAATCAAACGTAACCAAAAGTCAATCCAACCGGTGCGGAACGCCATTTTGCGTGCGTTTGAGGCTTGACCCCGCCCTCTGGCGCTTACATAAGATTAGTCCAAAAAAAACATGACCATGAGCTGTGGCCTGGAAGAAATATTTCTTTTCCCTTGCTTGCTTTTCCAATCACTTCCGCCCACCGAGTGTGGAAAAAAAGCGGGCGACTCGCCTCTTCCGAGCAGCTGATCACCACCCAATCGGCGAGCGCGTCACATGGGATCGCCTTCAAAGTCGACTCGAGATCTTGAGGTGGAAAAAACGCGAGGCATCGGCAATTACAATGCGCTTTTTACGTCTCGGAGCAGATGTGATTTGAGTTCTGCCCGTCGTGCCAGTGTGCTGATCCATGCGCTCGCTGTGCCCCCTCCACCAACAAAAAGCAAAACACTTTAGTATTTTGATTTCAATCCCTCGTCAAGAAAGGGAAGCCAGTCCAGGCAAAAACATACAATTGAGCAGACTGAATCGAGCAGTTTTTTTTTTTTTTCTGAGCGAGACATCAACCTGACAGCTAACCATCGACTGCCACAACAAGCCAAACGGAAAATTTACCGAGGTAAACAAACCCGCGCCTTTCTGATTGTGTCTCGGCACGCTGAAAAGTTGAGTGGGGGGGGGGGGGAGAAAAAAACAATCAAAAGGAGATTTCTACCTGAGCGGCCGAACAGTGCCAGCGACCATCCAATCCTCGCTGACTGCCAAGTTCACACATGGTCACTCCACTTTTTTTTTTTTTTTTTCCCCCCCTCCAGGTGATCGGTTGGCGCAGAAATTCACGCCGCCGGCTCCATCGCTCCCGTGGATGAGCGGCAGGAGGACAAACACGAAGGAGCGCCGCCGACGCCAGGAGGAGAGCAAAGAAACGAGCTCTACTAGCGCAGATGGTGAGATAGAAAGACGCAGCCAATCGCGGGGCTCTATTTGGCCGAGTGGGAGGGGGAGGCGAGAGGACAACGAGGAGGAGGAGGAGGAGGAGGAGGAGGAGGAAGGTGATGGATGCTAAAAAGTGTTGAGAAAAATAAAGAACGTGGAAAAGTAAGCAAGGCTGAAAAGTAGCTCGGAAGAAAAAGAAGGTTAAAAAAAAAAAAAAACAGCGAGAGATCCTGATTCCATCAGCTGACTCCCAACAGCCAATCAGACAACACGCTTTCATTCTAACAGTAGCAACACACTGGTGTCAAATATTGGGGAAAAGATAACTCAGAAGCAAAAGGGTGGGGGCACGCGCGAGGGGCGGGCAGGGGGGTGTGTGCCAGCTGATCCCTGGAAAGCCAATCAAACGAACGGAACATTTCCAAACCGCCATAAAATAGAAAGCCACGTGCATTTGCCTTTAAGAGGCGGGGCCTGGTGGGTTAAAAAAAACAAACAAAAAAAAAAAAAAACAACATCAGTATTGAAAGCTGCTTTTGCCTTGAGACACAAAAACAAACTATCACAATAAAATTAAATGATTCAAATAAAATGGATTGTACTCAATTAAATCAAAAGTGTACCTCATAAATGTTTAAAAACAAACAATTTAGAAAGACAAAAAAAAAAAAAAAAAAGTACAAATAAAAAGTGAAATAAAACTGAGCGGTGCTTGGCAGGAGCAGCCCACAAACAACAACAACAACAGATGAATAACATTTCAATCCATTTCAACGAGCAAAACGGATTCGATATTCAATTTTGTTTCAGGCCCCAATGAATGAAACAACAACAACAGAAATAAAATAAATAAAAAATTAAAAAAAAGGGAAGGCGCTAATGTGCTATGACGGGGTCGGGCCGACGCGAGCACCAAACGGGCAAACGTGTGAGTGTGAGCCTCCAGCATCAACACTCCAACTAGCGCTCGCTCGCTCGCTCGCTCGGCCGTCTTCACTCTTCCTCGCCTGTCATGCATTATTAATCGGCCTTTTTTGCTGCCAGAATAGAAAAACGTCTCTTAAAACGCTCACGCACACAAGCTTGTGCGTCCAAATCGTTACATGCAGATGGCTCTCGCTGTGATGCAAGGATGCTGCAATTGCACTCGCTCCACCTGTGTGTGTGTTGCCAGGCAACAAACGGCAGGAGCTGCTTCAACTAGACAAACACAAGAGTTTTTTTTTTTTTGTTTGTTTTTTTTTTCCCTTTTGGGGCGAGAGCGAATCAGGGCGAACTCGCCGCAGTACGGCGAGCATGTGACCCAGTTGTGGTGACGGCTACCCGTCGAGCACTCCCGCAATTAGCGCCGACGAGTCGGGGATGAAAAAGTCGGCACGCCCGCGCGGAGATTGACGGCTGACGGCGCCGACATCCATTATTGATGCCCGAGGCCAAGCCGGCGGCGTTCTATTATTTATGGGTGGAGGGGGGGATAAAAAAAAAAAAAAAAAGCAAGCGCTGGATACACAGAGGAGCGATTTCACCGGGGGGTGGGCAGCAGGTAGCGGGGGGCTCGCTATCGCCATGGCAACTTGCAGAGAAATTCATTCGGCGCCGCAGTCGGAATCACGTGCGCACATGACAGGATATTTAACGTCAAATCGTTTGTTTTCAATGCGTCTTCCGCAGTTCATTAATGCCCAAAAAGAAGACGGCTGTTGATTATCATTCTTAAAGCGGAGGTTGACGCAAACATTTTTTTTCCAAGAATATGTTCGATGTAAATCCACTAGTTGAAACGGGGCATTCTGATTCATTTTGCGTTTGTGGAATAAGTGTTAATCCACTCGTTTTTGAGCCATCTGTGGGGGCGGCCATTTTGTCTTCTGTGGACTGAAAATGACATCACAAATGCTCACAACCACCAATCACGGCTGAGCTGTTTTCTGAATCTGAGCCGTGATTGGTGGTTGGGAGCAGTTGTGATGTCATTTTCAGTCGACAGAAGACAAAATGGCCGCCCCCCTGAGATGTCTCAAAACGAGTGCATTAACACTTATTCCACAAACGCAATCTTTATCAGAATGCCCGTTTCAACTAGTGGGCTCGCACAGCAAATATCCTTGAAAAAAAAGAGCTGTTTTCCTCACGAGACGGAGTAAATTCAAGGCAGCGGGTGTTGTTTTGTTTTTCAGGAATGCGGCGACCGCGGCGCGCGCTAAGGCGTAAGATTGAGGCAAATGAGCGCCTTGACTGACCTGCTGCGTGGCGCCTTGCTTCCTGTTGCTGGCGGTGGTGGTGCTGACGTCGCCGGCGGCGGGCGCCGAGTCGGAGCGGTTGCCCCCGGCGGCGGCGGCGGCGCTGGACTGCGGCGTGATGGAGGAGGACGGCATGTCGCCCACCAGCCGGGCGCTGCCCTCCACGCGGATGTGCGGGTGGCCCTCGGCCGCCATGTTGAGGACGCGCAGGCCGTTGTAGTACAGGCCCGACAGCTGGCCCTGGAACATGCCGGCGCGCCGCTCGCCGCCGCCCACGCGCACCGTCGTCTGGCTGTTGAAGATGGTCAGCTGCCGACCTGCCCGTTGGCACACACGCAGAGACGCAGGCGGGCGCGCCGGGGGAAGGAGGCGCACGCAAACACACAGTCACACGCAAAAAAGCACGGTTTGAGCGTTACACGGTCCCGCACCGCCCCGAGCCAAAGGTGAGGGGATGATGGGATGAGCAGAGAAGCCGTGGACGGGAGAGACGAGAGGAAAGGGGGGGAGGGGGGGGGGGGGGGTCGCCGGAGGAGACGGATGGTTGCCGTGGCGATGGTCCGACAGACAGACGGAGGGGACGGACGGAGGGGGCGGGATGTGGAGGACAGCCCTGAGAAGCATGCACAACATTGTCAAGTGCTGTTAAAGGGACTAGAGGCTACTTGCTTTGCTTACGTTTCGGGCGAATAAACTAAAGCCGCTACGTAAAGTCTTGACATTTAATTGGATTACACAATTGTCACATGGGAAGAAGAAAGTTAAAAGAAAAACCCACATTATTTACCTTGCACCTTTTATCAGTTTTATCAGCATTTAAATCTCTCCATCGTCCCTTTAACCTGATATTATCAGATACAGACTAACAACAGGCACTACAGTTATTACACAAGTATTACACACTAGAGCTGCCCAACTTTTAAAGACTTAATTATGGCTTTAGAGTTTTAGAATGTTAGTTGATGGTGCACAAGATAAGATATGTATATAGATATAGATAGATAGATATATATGTAGAGTCATATTGAATTGTTTTAAAGCTTTTAAGGAATTTTAATCAGGGTTTTTACCTTTGTCGAGTAGCCAATCGTCAACTACTCGACCGAGCCGATAGGGGATTCGCTGTCTGGCGATGGCCAGGCGCTCGTTATCAATGTTGCCTTTAATTTAGAGATGAGAACACAGTAGTAATTACGCACATCCCAAAATCGTGGCACAGGAGCTGGATACAAAAAGAAGAGCAATGAAAAGAAAGTAACGGTCCGCTCATGCTTTGCGTGGGAGTGCGTGCGTGTATATGTGTGTGTGGGGGGGGGGGCGGGTGGGCAAACAGGCTTCAGCCTGCTGCCAGCGTAGACATCAAATATACGGGACCTCCAGCGCGCCCGCCATATTGGATGTGGCTGATGAAATAAAAAACTGTACAGAAATCATGACTCCATTCAAATTGCCCGTAAATAATAACATCTTAAAGATTAAATGCAAATTTATTGCACCTAGAAGTTAAACACAACCAAACTGTACTTAAAAAAAAAAAATGAAATGATTGCGCAAAAAGGTTAAGCCACTGTGACACAATGCACAGTTTGAACATTCATTCAGTGATACCTCTGCATACCACTAGAGGGAGCCACAATTCCACTACTTGTATGCAGAATCAATGTGGGAGAGCTTTTGCTTTGGATTTGTATGTTTTGGTAAGCTGTTTTTAAAAAAAAAAATGTTTTTACTTGTATCTCGTCATTGAGTCAAAAGTAAAAAAAACAAAACAAAACCAATGAGATCTTGAGAGTAAAACTGCAGCGTCACTCTTCCACATCCAATACGGCGGCGTCAGCGAGTGCGAGTATTTGATGTCTACGGTAAGGAGTGTGTCGCAGCGGTGGCGGCTGCGTTGGTGCCAATTGACAGGCGGAGGAGACGTTTCCAGTGAGCGGACTCTTACTCTCTGTTCATTGGCTTTAATCTAAAGAGACATTTCAGGGGTTAACATCTGCAAGAGCACAGGGAAATATAACGGTACAGCTGCCACATCACTGGCTTTGGTTCTTACATTGTTACATGTACAGGACACACAGCTCACAACAACTAGCATTTAGCATTTGTTTTAGACGACTGACTTAAGATTTAACACTTTAAAGAGAAGAGAACAGAACAAAGGGAAGAATAAAACAAACAACATTTGCTCCTTATTTTTTTTCTCACTAGTTAAACATAGGACATGATTTTTAAACGATTTTTTTTTTTTTTTAACTGTCTCCCAAAAATGCACCAACTGTTATTATTCTCTTTTAATGGTGAGGGAAAAAAAACACTGAATTAAAGATGACCTTTTAACACTATTTAACAGGCCTAGCTAGGGATCAAGCATAAACAGTCACACTTTTATGGTTTAAAAAGTTTCATATCAAACACAAGCGGCAAATATGCGGTCAGAATTTGCGCGGCGCTCCGGTGCCTACCCGAGGGGTAGCGCTCGATGACGGGCAGGTCGTCCAGCTGCAGCGTGGCGTTGCCGCCGCTGCGCGTGAAGCGCACGATGTGGTACTTCCCGTCGTTGACGAACTTGGAGCTCTCCTCGATGTTGATGTCGTCCGTGCCCACGTTGAACACCACGCGGATGTTGCCCTTGTCCTGCGCACAACACGCGCAGGTTACGCGACGCTTTTGGCCCCCGGCAGCCGCCCGCCCCTTCCCGTGACGCCGAGTTTTTGGACGGGACGTACTATCTGCAGCTGAAGGTAGTCTCCCAGGCCGGACGCGCTGTCCACGCGCAGCAGGACGGCGTGCTTCTGCTGCGTGCTGAAGCCCAGGGCCAGCCGGTCGGCCCGGGTGCTGGGGCGCTCGTTGGGGGGCCACGTGTAGACCACCACGCCGCCGTCACGGCCGAAAATGTACGTGGTGCCGGCTGGTGGGAACGAGAGAGAAAAAAAAAAAAAAAAAAAAGAAAAAAAAGCTTGCATTAGCGAGCGTTGAAGAGACGGACGCGCGCGACGACGAAGGCCTCACCGTCGTTGCAGAGCGGTCCGGCGTACGACGTCATGCTGCAGTCGCAGGTGAAGCCCTCCCACTGCTGCAGGCAAACGCCCTGATTGGAGCACGAGTCCTCCTGGCACGTCGTGCTGGGACCTGCGTTGAACACGCGCGTGAGGAGGACGCACGGGTCATTTCAATCGGAGGCTCCGGCCAGACGCACGTTCATTTTAAGTACGTACACGACATTCATACGCTCGGGTATCGTTCGGGTCCGTTTGGGTTGTAGTAGTACACGATGGTGCGGACCGGCATCAAAGCAAAGTGAACCGAAGTGGATGTGTCAAGTCTGGGCGTACTCACACTAGGCCATTTCGACGCCTTTGCTGCTTGTTTGTGTTTTTTTCCGACCGCGCAATTACGGCGAGCACATCATTGCGGGTTTTCTTTTGACTCTACCGACCGTTTCTCTCGTTCTCTTTCGTGCAAGGTGGCGGTTATCGCAAATAAAAAGACTTTTTTTTCCCTTTTCTTTTAAAGTTCAGCGTGTGGACAGGCACTTTGCATTGGCGAGGCCACTTTAGAGCGCCTCGTCGTCAGCCGTGAGTGCATGCGGGTCATGAAACTATTTTCATGGCATTGGAAATATGCTAGCCAAAGTTGGCATCCATTTTCAGCTCATAATATTGCTATTTGATTGACAGTTGAGTGACTCTCCATTTAATATGGTCATTTTTTTTTTTTTTTTTACTCTCTGAAATTTGGCATTGTTGTTAACTGCGCGACAGGATTTTCTTTTGACAGTGTGGCTCATTTTCTAGCCATTCCTGGGCACGCTTCCTTCGGCAAACGTACGTCCGCGTCTTTCGGCGTCGAGCCGTCACGGATGGCCTAGTGGCAGACAGTACGCCCCGAAGAGTCCAAAATGGAGAGCATGCGGGTGGGTGGTGAGTCCGGATGAGGACAGCAGGAGGAGTTAAACATAAAAGTTATGTTTAAAGGCCCCGGTGGTCTTCTGGCTCGCCGTTCTCTTCCTGCCTCATGCTAGCCACAGCTCGCTTCCCGTCCGTCACGAGGCACACAGGACGGGCGGGGTGCGGAATGATCGGGACGGGGGCGGCAATTGGGGGGGGGGGGGGGCGGGGGGTTCACGGAGACGGCATGCTGCTGTTGGCGGTGGAGCTGTGGTCATCCCGGGACAAGCTGTGACTGACTGACTGTGGCGGCGGTGCGGATGTCACGACTGTGATGGGGCTCACGAGAGGACTTTTTTCGACTCGGGATCGCCGGGATCCACACAAGACTGCACAGCACTGGGTAGTTGGGACGCCAGCGCACGTACATGCCGGGGTGGGCAAACCTTTTGGCTTCGGGGCCACATTGGAGGGTGAAAACGAAAGATGGGCCGACGACATTCGCAGATGGAAAAAAAAAAAAAGCTCTAATTGAATAAATGATCAATCCTAACTTTATTACTGATAATTAAGTATTTCATAAAAAAATTAAAAATAAAAACTGAAATGTAAATACTTTGTTAATATGAAGAAATACAAAAAGTACAGGATGGGGCCAAAATAGATTTTTTAATTAACTTTTTTTTTTTTTTTCTTATATACTTCAGTTTGTAAATGGCAGCAAAGAAGGTATTAAAGAAGGAAGGGAGGCTAGAAAGATGCATGAATAAAAACCCGGTGTGATGGAGAGAAGCACAGAAGGAAGAAAGGAAAGAATGAGGGAGTAACTGTAAGAAAGGAAGGTTGGAGGTTAGGAAGGAAAGATGAATCTAGTTCGCCTGAAGTGGAAGGTAGGAGGCAAAGAAGGAAGGCAGACCAGCAGGTTTGAGTGAAGGAAAGAAGGAAGGATGAGAGGATGCATGAATAAACAGCTGGTTTGAGGGAAGGAAGGAAGGAAGGAAGCAAAGGAATGGATGAGGGAAGAAGGCAAAAGGGGAACATAGGAAAGAAGACAAAAAGGAAGGTAGGAGGGATTTGGGAGAAGGAAGGAAGGAAGGGAGATGGTCAGGACGAAATGATCTGAGGGAAAAAAAATGAAAATGTGATCAAATGAAAAACTGTAAAAGTCTACTTTTGGCCCACCCTGTTTTATGTCATATGTTTTTTTTTTGTTTTTTTGGGGGGGGTTGAAATTTGCAAGCAGGCCGTGTGTTGTTGCAATTGAAGGACAGATGGGTGCCGGCGCATGTGTCCCGCGGGCCATTCTTTGCCCTCCCCTGGTATGTACAGCGCACACAAAAAGCGAGATACCTTGCAAGTCAGCTTTCATCAATGTAACTTTTGTGGGCCAAAAAAACAAAACAAAACAAAACAAAAAAAAAAAAAGCAAACCAAGTTAGATGGTTAGTCGATGCACACAGATGCCTGTCAAGTGCAGAAAGATGACACAACCTTCCATCTGGGTTAGTGGGTTAACTTTCTTTTTTTATCCCAAACGGCGAATGACTCGAATGGTGAACGGGGGGAATAAAAAAAAAATAAATTAAAAAAAAAAAAAAAAAAAAAAAAAGGGGGAAGGATGGGAGCCCATTTGCCGCCGTCGCGAGCCAAGCGGTGTGGCGGCCGCCTCACCTTCGCACCCGCGCTCCACCTGGCCCACGGTGGCCAGCGCGTCGGCCAGGAGGTCGGGAAGCCGGCCGTTCAGGTCCAGGGTGGCCAGGCAGCCCTGGAAGCCCTCGCGCGAGTGCACCAGCTTGGGGAGGTCGCGGTACATCTCTTTGGACACGCCCCCGATGTGCAGGTCACCTGTGGCGGGAGACGCGGCGCGGCCAATCAGTGAGTGACGCCTTTCTGGACCAATCAGGTCTGACGCCGAAGTTTTTCGACGATCGTCCCATTGAAAGGCAGAGTTCCCCGCGCTGTTGTTTTTCTACATTTGCAGGGGTGCTACTGAGTCAGGTTGGGGGGAGCCCCTCCCCCACCCCCCACAATGCCGCATCGTGTCGTTGAGTTGCTACGTACCCTTCAAGTCGAGGTTCTTGGCGCCCATGGTGGTCTGCGTGGTGACTTTGGTGTCGATCTTGACGGTGTGGAGGTTGTTGGTGTCCCGCGAGATGTGCACGTTGTGCCAGTGGTTGTCGTTCAAGGGGCTGTTGGAGTTGCCCTTGATCAGGTGGGCGCCGTTGCCCAGGTCCGAGATGTAGTGCAGGTATCTAGGAGATTTAAAAAAAAAAAAAAAAAAAGGCAACTTTCACCATGACATACTTCCAGGTGGCAAATGCGCGGATGTCGCCATTAGTAAACAAAGCGTTGACATATCATTTGACCGCACCAAACAGCCCAAACAGTGGCTTGAATGATGATTTTAGCCTTCCTCCCGACCCCCCTACTTTGAATGCGTGACGTGTCAAAGAGGGACTGGCTAGTTGACTTGCCAGTTACTAGTCTCAGACACTTGAGACTAGCTAGCAAGCTACACGAGCACATGAAAAAAAGCGCAATGAGCTAGTTTTGTTTTCAGATTAGCCTGAGAATTTTTCAACACATTCAGCATACATCCTTCATGTAGCTGACTTCAAAAATTCTCTGCCGCAGCTTTCACACATTTTTTAGCGTCGACCATTCTACGGCGGAAAAATCGACTAGTTGTCATCATTCATGTTGCTCCTGTCTGGGGCGGCAGCGATCGCACGTTTTTAGAATCAACGATTCCGTTGATGATCCTGGTCCTCGCGGTGGCTTACCCTTTGACCAGCTCCACCACGATGAAGTCGTTGCCGTCGCCGCGGTTGAAGAGGACCAGGCCGTCGGGCGAGGTGGTCTTGAACTGCATGAAGAGGTGCATGGAGTAGTAGGCCTGCAGCGTGGGCAGCGTGACGAAGCTGGAGCGCGAGCGGAAGGTGACCGGGTCGGCCACGATGCTCTTGTAGCCGATGACGGCGTTGAGCTCGCAGTAGTCGATGTCGCCGTTCTTGCACAGGTCGATGTAGGGCATGCCGTTGAGCGCCAGGCCCTGCAGGTGCCCGATGAAGTTGGACGGCACGGCCGGCATGAAGCGCTTCTCCGTCACGATGCCCGTCTCCACGTTGTGGAACTCCAGCTGGGTGTGGTCGCCCGCCATTTGACCTGCGGGTGGCCAGAGTCACGCCTGAGATCCGTTCCACAGCCTTGCCGTCCCATGAAAACCAAGCGCCGTGGCGCCTTGAGATACGCGCCACCTGACCGGACCGGACCATTTTCGTTGACTTGACTTGCGAGGCCAAATCTTGCAGTTTACTGCCAGAAAATGACACTTTGTGTATCTAAAAACAACCGCATAACTTTGCCTTGAAATCTACTAGCTTAATGCTAGCACAATGATGAAACTGCACCGGTGGTCCAACGAAAAGCCTCAATTCTGCTGCGTTGTGAGCATTCAAGCAACGGATATTTCAACGCAAAGGGCGGAGCTTCGCGTGTAGATGCGTATTATAACAACACTCACGGGAATAGATTCTTTATCCTCGGTGAAGAACATCACCGCAGTTTATAGAGGAGCTGTCATCATCTCTGTTAAGTTTATCAGTATGTCTGTATTTGAGTGCCCCCAGGTGGCCGAGGCGCGCACACGAGAAGGAGCGGCACAATGGCCCTTGAGTTGAAGCAAAACATGCTTACATTTTTAATTTCGCTATGTCATGATTGTATATTTTTATGAAGCACATGGCTCAAAATAGCAACTTTTCATTAGTCACATGACTTAAATCTTGATTCGTCACAGCAAGGTTCCATCAACTTGATGGACATTTTTTGGAGCCAATGGCGACGGACATACGTGCTCGGCCTAATAGCGTAATTGCCCAAGTCATGTTTAAAGTACTCTCCCAATATATCAATAAAAAAAAAATACCAACATGCTCGCTAAAAAAAAACGTTATTTGCCTCTACAAAGGTTCAATCAAAGCAATTGGGAGTCTTGTTCAAAAATGACTTTGGCAATGAAGTTATGAGGCTAACAAATGGTTTTCATGAGACAGGACAAAAAAAAAAAAAAAAAAAACACATCGGTCTCATAATACAGTGAACCCCCGCATATTTTTGGTTGACTAGTCACAAATTTGTGGATTTTTTTTGGCGCCGTTTTTTTATCCACCGTCGTCGTGTTTCATCTCAAAATACTGCCTTGGCGGCATCTGGAGGAGGAGCTTCGTTTATTCAGGCCATTGCTTTGTCTAATTGAAAAAAAAAAAAAGTGCTTTGCTGCCATCTTGTGGCAATTACAACCCATTTTGCACGGGCAACATCCGTCGCCATCTGCGTATCTTTATCTGTATGTATCGCGGCGGGCGGTTCACTGTATAGCCAAGTCGTGTGCAAATGTCGTCATTTGATTGGCGGGTGGAGTGCGGCGGGTTACCTTCGACGGGCTGCAGGTCGTCCACGGTGAGCTTGAGGCCCTTGCCGCGCCGGACCACCCGCACCGTGTGCCACTCATTATCATTGAGACCCGAGCCCGCAAAGATGGTCTCTGGGCCTTTACCTACACATAGCCCAGAGGACCGTTACACATATGCACACAGGGGGGCGCCGCAGAGACAAGACAAGAGATGCCAGACGGAGACAGAAGACGACCAGGCGGGCTGAATTGATGACGGTGAGCAAATGAAAAATGAGGACGGAATCTCACGCACGCGCGCACACATTCACGTCAGTTAGGCCGCCCTCCTCTCTTAAATTCCACTTTGAGTGCAGTACTGCACCAACCCACACGGTGGTGCTACTGTTACTAGGTACTTTCTGCGCCAAAATGTGAACTATATGCTTACCGCGCCTCTAATAAAATGACCATTGCCTTCATTCTCATAAAATAAGAGCAATTCTATTTTCTCATCACGTTACCACTTTATTCTTCTTAAACGATGCCCTTATTATCGTAACAATAGTTTTTCTTGTAATATCACATTATTCTTCCGGTCAACCCGCACCTTTGTTGTCATAGAAATTTAATGTTTAATCTCATAATTTAACTCCATAAGAATAAAGGCATGTTTGTATGAAAAATAGTTTTTTTAAACATGTTTTTTTTTTTTAACATTTTCGAGCAAACCCTTGTGATAGTTTGTCTTAAGTGCTGAATCATGGCCATTTTTGGGGGGATATATTGTATATATATATTGTAATATTGAAATAAAATATTTTTTTCTTCAAAAAGAAAGTTGCAAAATATATTTAGAATACATAGCTATAATGTTATGAGGAAAAATGCAATTCTATGAGACTATATTAAGACTAAGATGAGACAAAATGTAAATGTTTGTAATAAAGTCATGATTTAATGAGAAATGATTAAAATATGAGAAAAATGTCTATACAAGAATAAATGTGATTTTTTGTTTTTGTCCATTCAGGAGCAGAACCTTGTGATTCTCGAGTGTAGTACTCCAACAAAGCACATGGTGGCACTAGACACCCACGCACGCACACACACGCACACACCCACGCACGCACGCACGCACGCAGAGCATTGAACGCGGATTTCTCCTTGGCGCCGAGGCGCCCACGCCAGCTCCCAATTTGCCATCGTCCGCTGCGCACTTGACAGCCCCAAGTTGCGCCGTCCCCACCCGCCAAAGCTCGGCAGCGGTGCGCGCCCCCACCTGAAAAGCGCCCCCCACCCCACCTTCCCCGCACTTCTGCCCCGCCCCTCCCCCCCGCAAGCCTCGCCGGTTGGAGTGAGTGCGCCGATGCTGACCTATGGGCGGTAATGACAGGGGAGGCGAGCGAGAAGAAACTGACCTCAACCCATTTGGCTGCGGAAAATGTCAAGAATCATTCACGCATACACACACGTAACACCGGGGTAGGGATGCTCACACACGCCGCTCGCTCACGCCGAGTACAAGTACCAACAGTTGAGTACTTGTCCATACCGAGCACAAATACTTGGCATGTCTTCCAATTTTGATAAAAATGGGTTTTGATAAAATATTGTTCAAAACCACAAATGAATTACTTTCACTGAACTGTAACAATTTAAGAATACGTCAAAATATGACTATAATTATTATTACCATCATTTTGTTGTATCGTGTTATGTTTTATGTTTAAGATGCATATGACGGGCTGGTATCGGGTCTTGTAGTATCGGGGCATTTTAAAGTGTGTCAGTACGAGACAAAAAACTGTCATTTTAATGATTTCCCCCTTCCGACATCTACTAGTAAAAATAAGATGAGTAATTTTTTGTCACAATAAACATTAAAAATTATTCACCTTACAATAATAAACTTGTACATAGAAAAATATGATTTTCTGCAAATACATTTAGTATAATACACAATTTCTATGAATAAATTCTGAATTTCAAGTGAAATAATTCTGACAGGAGGAGGGGGAAAAAAAAAGTTGAAATTTCATGAGAGTAAAAGGACATCACATGAAAAACGGACAAATTTGATCAGAATAAAGTCTCAACAACGCACACATTTTATATGAATAAATTGGAAAAAAAATTGCAAGCAAAACCTTGCAACATTGTATCTTTACTCTCATTAAACGGCGCTTTTCCCACATTTTATGAATTCAAATAAGTAGTTTTCCATCACAACTGCCATCACGTTGCAAATGTCCCCAAACAACACATTTTTCAAAGCTTGCCCTAAATGGGGGTGAAGGGCCGGCCGGGCAACCGCCTCCCATTCGGCTGCGGGAAAACGCCAAGCGGCGCGCACACAAAGTCAATCTCACATACGCAGGTGGCGAGTGAAAGTGCAAAACACGGAAACACAATTAACGAGATTGCGTTTCCGCCCGCTCCAAAACGAGCGTGTATTGTTGTGTAGCCGTGTGTAGCTCGTCCCCCGGAGGAGACTCAGCTGTGCTCCAGGCATGAGCATCTCATCCTGTTAGCATGGATCACTGCGCCGCATCGTGTGAGACAGGCAGACAGTCAATACCATCGCGTACATACCAACAACACGTGTGTGTGTGTGTGTGTGTGTGTGTGTGTGTGTGCGCGTGTGGGTGTACGCCGATGTGGTGCGCGCTGACGTGTGTGCTTTTCCTTCTTTTTTTTTTTTTTCATTTATCTAGCACTGCATTGTGAGAAAGAAAAGGAAAAAAAAAAAAGATAGAGGGAGACTGCTGTGTGGGAGATGCAGTGATCTGTGTCAACCTGGGGAGCACACGCGCACACACAACTACACGACAAACACATACGCGCAAATACGCGCGCGCACACGCGGGGCTTTTTTGGGTCAGTGCCGCGTGCCACATGGCGAGTCTTGTAAAATGATTTCAACTTCATCCTCAGAAAATTCATTCGTGGAAAATTCTGCCTTCATTCTTATTCAAAGTTGCATTTTTTTCTCTCTCCTCTTAATGATACCGAATTATTCTCATAAAATTCAGACTTTATTCTCAGAAAAAATTGCTTTTTTTTCCCCTTGTAAAACGATTCTGGTAAAAATTGCAATAAAAACACCTCTTGTAAAAATGTCCTTTCTCTACATCACATTCCAACTTCCAACATTCTGCCTTTGTCCTCTTAAAAGGTCCTCATAATAACACCAATTTACTCTTAGAAAATTCAGACTTCATTCTCAGAAAAATGACTATACCTTCGTAATGTCATGACTTTACTCTTGTAAAATTATGCCCTTTATCGCCCTGAAAAATATTATTTCTTTCTCTCGTCAGATAACCTTACTGTCATAAAATTGAGACTTTATTCTCCTAAAAAAGCAGCCCAATTTTTTTTTTTTTTACATCTTTTTATCGAAAAATAATATTGCGACTTACTTCCCCCAAAATTACGCTATTTGATTGAAATAATTGGATAAAAAAAATGTTTTTACCAATTTTGAATAAAGCACTCAATTTTACAGTTTGGCAAGACTTTCTCTTATTCAATTTTGTGTCAGAAAAAAACCCAAATTGAAGTTCATGAAGTTACACCTTCAGTTTAATTAAAAAAAAAGGTATTATTTCCCCTCACTTTGTTTAGGATTTTGTCTGGTAAAAGCTTGTATTTTCTTTCCTAAACAGATCGCAAAAAAGAAAAAGTGGCACACGTGTTGACTGAATAGCGGCGTGTCTAAAATGTGTCGGCCATAGATTGGATGCGGGCCTGGTGGCTGGCTAGCGGCGTTTCTATGGCAACTGCAGTCGTCCATTTCACCGCCTCCTTGCCGTCACGGAGCATTCGTCTCCCGCCCGCTCTCTCTACCTCCCCCCCCTCGCTTTCTTCCTCGCTCTGTGCTCGTGACAGACACAAACGCCACGCCGGGGAATTCAATTTCATCTGGGATTCGACTGCGCTCGCAGCAGCATGACGGGAAAGTCGCGAGCGGCAAACACACACGCACGCACGCACACACACACACACACGCGCGCACACGCGCGCACACGCGGTATGAAGCCGTTCGCCAACATTTCTCATGTGGCCGCAAACAAATAAAAGCCCCCGAGGCGTGGATGTGCGGCACATATTTTTAATTAACTGACTTGACGTGCTAGCACGTTAGCTGGAGCTTTCATTGCACCCGTCCCTATCTGGGCTAAAATGGCCGACCAGGACACACACTGAAACTGAAAGCGACGATGTTGCTGAGTTGGAATTTGACCATGCTGTTACGACAAAATAAGAATACAACTTTCTTCTCATAAAATAACAAAACAATGTCTTTTGTCAGGAAAAAGAATAAAGTTGAATTTGAAGAAAAAACAAACAAAACGTATGTTACTTTACCAGAAATAATGCTGTCAGTCAGATAGGTGATAAGAAAAATGAGTAATTAGGGCTAGCCTGAAAATGAAAATCTCCATTTCCTTTCCTGGGAAAAATCCGATTTGCGATTTGATTGAAAGCACAATGTTACAAGAATATTTACGTTTCCAATATTGTTACAACGAAATAATATTACAGATTTTTTCCTTAGGAAAAAGCGCATTTAAAAGGGAAAAAAAAAGTGTATTTTGAAAAAAAAAAAAGGAAATTTATAATAATAAATAATAATAAAATAAAAAACAAAATACAATATTTAAAAAATATATTTTAAAAATATTATATTCGATCAAAAATTATTACATGACAAGCTCACAAATAGCGTTTGTGTGAACAAGTATGGGAACATTAAGCTCGCCACATTTCAGCAGCTCACAAATCACTTCCTGTTTGCGCTCTTATTTTGAAGCCTATTCACGCCACTTCCGTTGGACTACTAAGCAGACCGGCGCTAACTTTACAACGGCCATGGAAGCTATCACGGCATGCTTTGTTGCCCTTTCAAGTAACACTTGCGTTGTCACTTGTCTTCGATGTGTTATTTTGTATTTTTATTATTTTATTAGGCTGCTGTAATACAGTTGCAGACACTGGTGTTGTGTCTTGTGGTTTTTTTGCTACTTTTGGTCTTAAATTATTGTGACTTAGTGACGCCAACAAAAAAGTGATACGTTTAAATGTCGCCAATGCATTTTATTTGCTGATTTTTCAAATCCGAGTTTTGCATTTAGCAGACCGGCCCACCGTGAAATGGGCAGAATATCCAGGTGACCGATGCGGGCCTGGCACGCACGCGCGCGCGCGCACAAATGTTGAATGGCAGATAGCGCTCGGATGAGTGAACACACACATTGGGAAGAGGAAGAAAAAGAGGATGAGGATGTGCTTATGTGAGATGGAGGCTGACTTACTGGCGGTACAGTTTATCCTGATACAGTCTGGAGGGAGAGCAGAGCAGAGGGTTAATGCCGCACACGCGCACGCGGCCTCCACGCCCTGGGGACGCACACGTCGACACACCGCCGGCGCCTCGCCACCCTCGCGCTCGGGCGGCGACCCGACCGGACGGCCGCAGCCGAGGTCTCGCGTCGTCGTCG
This sequence comes from Filicampus tigris, assembly GCF_054856515.1. NCBI lineage: Eukaryota > Metazoa > Chordata > Actinopteri > Syngnathiformes > Syngnathidae > Filicampus > Filicampus tigris. Next base: position 2,227,974 of record NC_141235.1, on the reverse strand, counting down.
CCGCCCGGGCCGGAGCCGTGCAACGAATCGACTCATTCGTTGGGTTGGTTTGTCCTTTTTTCAATTCGCCCTTTTTGTCACTCGATGTGTCGCGTGGCGTCAACCGCAGAGAAGGCGTGGCTGCAGACGACCAGAGACCCACACATGCGCCCCCACTATGAGACGTGTTGTGCCAAGAGGGGTACACGCATATCGACCGTCGGAGCTTCCTTTGCGATCAACGTCGGCAAAAGTCCGATTATCGAGAGTGATGAAGCTGTTCATTGTCAACCTATTGACGACCGATGTTTCGTGCCTCTAAAAGATTATGCCGAGCGATTATCCTGCGGTGCGTTAAGAAGGATTTTCCCTCTTTGATTAAAATGGTAAATGTGCTTTCGATGATACATCCTTATCACGGCCTCCATGATTGTGACGTGGAAAGGCAGCCAATCGGGAAGCTCGCTACTGGCCGTGTCGCGCGTTTGAGTGACGTGTCTCAAGTAATTTGTAAGAATAAATAAAATAATTGTCACTCGCCGCAGTAAAAATGACGAGACGATACATGACGGGAGGAGAGCACAATCAGTGTTAGTCGAGCTTCTTCAATTTCTGCGGCACCGCGTTGCCTCTTACGGGTCAGTCTTGGTACTACAACTGACATGATCACGTGCCCAAGAATGAAAAAAAAAAAAAAAATGTTTTCCTGCTCATGTGTGCGGCGTCGCTATGTGTGCACCCCGCTTTATTTTGTGAGTTGTGATGTTGTCGAATCGTTTGCGTGGCTGGGGGACGCACAGGTCCACTGGCAGTAAGCAGAGAGCGCAGCTTGAAGCTCGGACCCTCTGTTCGACATCATACAAAAAAGACAGCTCACCTCTGCCGGCCTTATTGCCGTTTCAAACAGACAGTGGAACCTCTGAAGAACGCGTGACGTGATCCCGTGGGACGACAACGTCATGAAACGCGAGCACAAGAGCTCGTTACATCAAACGAGATGAAGCCTTTGGCCCTGGTGAAGCAGCATGTGGCTCATTACATCAACCGGATGTTTTGTGAGGGGGGAGGGGGGGGGAATTTTGACCGTAACGGGAAAATGAAGAGGTTCCACTGCCACGCCGGCCGGTCCAAAGGACGACTGCAAATGAATTGCATGCCCGATTGTCATTGAGGACATTGCAGTCGCAGCCGGATTCCCCTGGAAGGTATGATTGCAAGGAGTGCGTGCGAGTACCTAGGTTGACAGTGAGGCGCACGCGGCCGCCGTCCAGCTCCAGGCGCAGGGTGTCGGCCGAGTTGCGGGACGTGGTTGCCATGAGAACGCCGTAGGCCCGCTGGGAGCGGAAGCGCAGCGACACGTCCTCCGCCTCCGTGTGCATGGCCATGGGCAGCTGCACCTTCATAAACTTGCTGCCGTCGTACGACAGGATGGTCGCGTCTGCGGGGGGGGGGGGGGCGAAAGGGAGGCACGCCGGCCGAGCGTGAGACGAGGGGGAAAAACATGCAAAGCGCGCGCGTCGGGATGCGCGAGGTTGTTTTTCCGACGCTCAGTTCAACGTAATTGTGCACAATTGTTTGTTTATGATCGCGCGACCTGCTACGTGCGGCCGGCTCGTTGCTGCGGCTGGGCGATTGATCGGAATGGAATCGTGATGTTTGGCTACTGACGATCGCAAACATCCGTGCGTTGGATTGTAAAACTAAACGCATAACACAAAGGATCATTCAGGTTGGAGAGCTAATTTGTGGTTTGAAAAAGCGTTTGGGTTGTGCAATAATTAGCGAGGTTTGACATCAACTAACAATCGTGTTTATGAATCGTGATTCCAATATCCGCCAAAACAATCACCATGATTGTTTTTTTCCATGAATTGCCCAGCCCCCGACGTCATTCCTGAGCCGAATTTGGAGGCTCAAGAGACGGCAGATAATGACATGATAGTGATCGGAAAGCAGCCTGCTATGTGTGAGCAGGCGATTAGAAAAGGAATCATTTGGACTTGGTAAGGAGACCTCATACTTATTTCCCCGAGTTGAGCTTTGAACGCTCTGCTCCAAGCAGCTGTGAACAATTTGTGCGCGTGTGATCACGCCACAGCTGGCCGCGACATGCGCTGCCACTTTTGTCTCCAGACTCGCTGACGTAGCGTCCGAGCTGATTGCCGAAGCTCGTTTGCGAGACGCAAGCGAGGGCACGGTTGCACGTGCGCTCGCGCCGCCGCAAACGACGGGAGGAGTGTTTCCCGATAGACGACGACGCCGCCGCCACAACTGAGCGTGCCTGAATCGACCGCCCCGCGCTAAAAATAGCGTCGGCTAGCTGCCGGCTTGCGGTGATCAGGTTGCATCAGAATATGCGGCGGCGGTGGCGGGCCCAACGAAGCCCGCTCAGGTGATCCCATCTGCGCGGTGCTTTTGCATACTCATTTGCATACTCATTTGCATATCCCCGCATGTTCTCACCCGCGCTACCTGCTGGGGCCAATCCTCCGCCGCTAAACTGTTTACCTCCGAGGACGCCCGTCTTTATTGGACAATTACGTACGCGGCGAAACGCGCTCTCTCCCTTTCTTTCTGTCCCTCTCCGATGCCTTTTTCACTCTCTCTCTCTTTTTTTTTGCCCTCTCTCGCTCTCTCTGCGTTCCTACTTTGCTTTCGACCCCCTTCGCTCTTCCTGTTTCCGCGGGAGACGGCGGGAGCCAAGGCAAAAACAACAGAACAGGAAGAGAGGGAGGCTCATGCATACTGATGAGGGGAGAGGGAGATAGCGTGCCTGCCTGCCTGCGTGCGTGTGTGTGTGTGTGTGTGTGTGTGTGTGTGTGCGCGCGCGTGCGTGTGTGTGTGGCCATGTCAGAAGAAGTGAGCGAATTTATGTGTGAACAGAGGAGGGTTTAGTTAAGTGAGGGAGGCGGAAGCTGTTGGTTAAAATGCAAATGAAGCCTCATTAACGGCGAGCCGAGAAGAAGGACGAGATGAAGATGGTCGCGTAGCGTGAAAAGCGCCGGAGAAAAAGAAGAGCAGCGCTCGCCGTTATTCGCGCCAATCGTTTTTTTTTTTTTTTTTTTGTTACTGGCAATGTAATATTCGCTTTGATGACGGCTGCTTCGCTTTTGTGACCAAAGAGGCCGTCGGACGAGGCCGAAGCGCCAGGCTGGATGGCAAATCTTCACGCGCCATTGAAATGATCGGGAACGCCATTCATGTGTTTGAAGGAGACAAGTAGCACTCTATCTTATTACACTTTAAAAAAAATAACGAATGGAATGAAACCGCCGTTGCCACACTGTCTCCTTCAATGCACATTGATGCCCGCTGAAATGCACGGAGGGGAATTCAAACCCCCCCCAAAAGCTTCTAAATTTTGATACAAAAAAACAGGCGGTAGAAGATGAGTAAAAACAACCCGGCCCAAAAACAACAAAAACACTGCTGAAAGATTTTTGTCAAATTTGAAAAAAAAAAAAAAAAAGGTGTCAAATGGCGAGTATGTGAGAGTCGACTGTCTAAGCTCCTCTCTCAGCTTCTCAGTACGGCAGTAATATTGGACGTTTTTCCCAGAAGATGAAAAAAATGATAAATGTTTGTGATGGTTTTTTTTTTCATAGAAAAATAATACAGTGGAGCCCCTGCATACTCACAGGTCGGCACCCCAGGATTCGCATATTCGCAGCTTTTTTTCCCAGTTTATTTTTCAATATTTATTTATTTTTTTTTTATATTTGAGGGGCAGGTGTTTTTTTTTTTTTCTTTTCCTCATCTTTCCCCCTCATCACCCCCCCGAAGAGCGCGAGTCTGCTATAAAAAGCTGTGAAACAATTTGTGTTGGCGTGATTTTATTATAGTGGCCCTGGGCGGCCAAGTCACACACACCAAAAAGAGCCGCAATGAATTTATCATGGGGCACCCGCTGTTCAATTCTTGACATTCCCTTTTATTAGGTTTTGACAATGCCATTTTTTATTTATTTATTTTTTCCAAGGCAGCGCAGTAGCTCGAGAAGCCCCTTTTCCCCTGATGATAAACGCCGGCATTTTTCTATGCACTGCTCTGCATGAACGGCACAAACATGAAATCGGGTGGCCGAGTCAATCGTGCAATTTTGCGCCTTGGCTGCTACATCACAGACGGCGGCTTTCGCACTGCCTGCGAACGCCGGCGCCGGATCACGGCGTCCGATCATCTTTCAAAGAGGAAGCAGTGACAGGAAACATGTCCGCTCTTTGGAGAGTAAACATTGGCGGCGTGTTCGTTTAAGAAGAGAGGGGGTGGAACAAAGAGTGGCGGAGGAGGACGAGGAGGGAGGGAGGGAGCGAGGATGCTAAATAAAAAAAAAAAAAAAAGGGAGGAAGAAACCGCAGGTAGAAGGCGTAAACACGGCCAATCACGCTCTCCATCTGCTTCTCCATCTGTGCTTCCTTTAATCCGGCGACGCAGCAGTTAGTGACCCCTCAATGCACACACACACACGCACACGCGCACGCACACACACACACAGAGTTTGGGATGAGAAACACTTTCGAGTCCCGCGACAAACGCCGCCGCTTCTCCTTCTTGTCAGACTCCATCTCGCCGGTTGTATCAGTCCCGCCGCCGCTGTTCCCTCTCTCAATTCGTGGCTATTTTCCTTGCCGGTATCTCGCTGCGGAGATTCTCGCCCGCTGTCCCCTCACGTCTGTTCCGAGCCAGCGCCTCCGCCCCCTCCGCGCCGCTCCTATCGCTTTGCTCACCTCCGCCGCGGCCCCTCGCTCCGACCTGACGTCTTTTTTTTTGCCGCCGCCGCCGAATAAAAAATAAGACGTTGAGCCGTTCCGACAAAGGGCCGCCGTTTTTGGCATCGATCTTTACGCGGGTGATTATTTTAAAAACACGGCGTCAACATGAGGACTGAGCAGGCGGCCCAGCGTGACTCGGTCGAAATGGCGATCATGGCGTTATTTTAACATGACAGGCTCCTCATTTTCATGGCGTTTTTTCAGAATGGCTGGAGCTGGCAAATTTCTGGATTTTGCTTAATATAAGGTATCAGGTACTCATGGAGGATGCTGATATTAGTCACTGATACAAAAACAAAAAAAAAAGAAACTGACATTGATTAAGTCCTCCTTGGCAGTAGTTGGCGCTATAGAAACGTCTTTGTTCACAATTGATTGCCAGGAAAATAGAAAAATGAACATCTGTATATTGGAGGTATGAGTACTCAAAAAGTGAACACTCAGCTGGAAAATAAACGGTATCAAGCATTGCTAATGTTGTCTAGTAGTCCTCTTTTGTCTTTTTTTTTAGATTGAAGACGACAAATGTAGACAAAAGAGGAAAAGGCACACATTTGTCAGAATCCAATCGTCCATCAAGAAGATTTGTGAGCGGCTAGCGAGCGGCTAGCGAGCGGCTAGCGAGCGGCTAGCGAGCGGCTAGCAAGCGGCTAGCAAGCGGCTAGCAAGCGGCTAGCAAGCGGCTAGCAAGCGGCTAGCAAGCGGCGCTCGGCGTCACCTCTCTCGCAGGATCGTCCCAGGTACCCGGTGCCCGAGCAGTCGCAGACGTAGCGGTTCCATCCCTCGCGGCAGACGCCGTTGTGCTGGCAGGGGTTGGACAGGCACTGCTTGGGCGGCTCCCTGGAGCACGACGGCTTGACGCCCACCGCCCGCTGGGCCTCGGCCAGCCGACGGATGTCTTTGCTCTGGCCGTCCACAAACAGGTCGCGGATGCAGCCCACGTAGCCGTAGTTCAACAGCGCCGTCCACACCTGAGGCGGGCAAAGCGGCAACGGAAGAAAAAAAAAAAAAAAAAAGGTCAAGCTAGGCGCTAAATGACTTTGACATTTGGCAGTTTCTTAAAATCTAATTGCCTGAGTAGCTCGGCAATAAACTCAAACGGTTGTGTTCTCTCTTTAATTAGCTGCTACTTTTCAGGAACTCGTGTGTACAGTGGTGGCTTCATCTTAATACGTTTTTGCATTCAAATGTGTTTGCCTTTAAAGCCCCCAGAGATGGCTAAAAACGAGTGCATTTTGCCGCTTAACTTATATTCCACAAACGCAAAATTCATCAGCATGCCCTGTTTCAACTAGTGGGCCTGCTGGAAACATGTTCTCACATCATTGTGTGAACCAATTACAATACCTTCATCGCTCCATTTTTCAAAACAACTTTGTACGAGCCGTGTTGCATCAGAAGCTCACTTATACTTCAAATTTTGGCTCGCAACACAAAAGCAAAAATCAAGGGAGAAGATTTTCACTCACCTAAGCTGCAATAACATTTGTCATTTTTCACACAGGATAAAAAATAAATGCCAAATATCCATTACTTAGTGTTATACCTTACCACATAGATGATATTTGTTAGCCCGTCTATGGCACTTCGCAACTTTGTGTTAGCATTATGCTTGCAGGTTTAAGGCAAAGTTATGTGGTGGTTCTTAATACACAACGTGTGCTTTGTTGTACGATTAGTTTGATAGTAAACCTCAAATGGGAGTAGCATTATAAAGAATGAAGAATCACGAAGCCCAAAGTCGAAGCAAAAACCCTCAAGTCGCCTTGTTTTTCAAAGCACCGTCCTTAAGTCAAAAGATCCACACAAATTCTTCTCAGAAGTGTGGAGGCTTTTCTACGTGTATTTTTTGTCGTTGTTTTTTTTTTTTGACCCAAAACGATCTTAACGCACCTCTGTGGGGAAGATGAGTCCGGCGCGGTCCTCGGGAAGACCCCCGAGGTAAAGCGTGTCGTCCAGGTCCAGGATCTCGTTGTCGCCGGGCGCCGTGTACGCCGTTCTCACGCTGTTCACCGAGATGGTCCCTGAACGCAGCACAAACATGGTCGCAATGACCCTCAGCCACCACCACCATCATCATCATCGTCGTCACCACCGTCGTCGTCGTCATCATCATCATCATCATCCCGCCTCTCCCTTTGCACTCCTCCACAAGGCAAGCGACACAAATGCGCACCCTCAACCGTGAGTCATCATCAGCAGTAGCGGCGAGCGAGCAACGTCCACCATTTTGTCATCAATAAATCACGGCACGTTTATTTTTAGTCGCTGGCCGCCGCTAACAATCGAGAAGTAACGAGGGCGGGATGAGAAAAGCGAGTGCGCCGTTTGCAATTACAAAGTCATAAACAATGCTAGTGTATATTGATGTTTGGAGTGTTGGATTCAATAAGCCGTCGTTTGTTTTCTGACTACAGACAGTGGGCAGACAAACAGGATTACTGCCTTTTCCACAGGGGAGCAGCAAAGCGGGCAAATTTTAGCTCGGGCCCCGTCGTGCCAACAACGGCGTCCAAAAAGTGACGCGCTAGGAGAGGCGAGCGAGGGGGAGGCGGGGCCACGTCGCTTGCGCAACGTCCCCCGCTCCTGAAGCTATTGTGCCAGCCATCTTGTCTCCTTTAGATCAGAATACGCATGAGAGTACGTTACGGATGCCGGGGGGGAGGGGGGTGGGGGGTGGGGGGTGGGGTGGGGGCTTTGTTTTGTTGGCACAGTCAATCAGTGACGGGGAAAGTATAACAAGAACAAGATAAGGCAAATACATTTGGGTAATCAAATCAAATAATCAAATGAATGCATGGAGGAACACATTCAAGTCAAGAGGAACAAAAAGGGCAAATGGAGGCAAATATCAAATTTGGCGAGTAATCCATTGGGAAAAAAGAAGAGCGTTTCAAATCGGGCAGATCCAAACAACATTTGGATCAAGTCAAGTGTGAAAGGATGTATGAGAAGGTACCCGAGCGTCCGTCCCTCTGGAAGTCCACGTGGTACCATTCGCCGTCATTGACCTTCCTGTCGATGGCTTTGGTCTTGGTGGTGCCGGAGCCCATGTCCAGCAGCAGGTACAGGTGGCCGTCCAGCATCTCGATGGCAAAGAAATCCACCTGAACGGCCAACGGGACGCCGCGTTAGTCAAAAGTTCAGCATCAAAATCGGGATCGTCTTGATCGTCACTGTGTGAAATGCAACGGGATTTGACGTTGTTACACCTTGGTGCCTTATATGAACTTAAAGCGGAAGTCGACCCAAACATTTTTTTTCCAAGAATATGTTCGATGTAAATCCACTAGTTGAAACGGGGCATTCTGATGAATTTGGGCGTTTGTGGAATAAGTGTCAATCCACTGGTTTTTAGCCATCTCTGGGGTCGGCCATTTTGTCTTCTGTCGCCTGAAAATGACATCACAACTGCTCACGACCACCAATCACGGCTGACCTGTTTTCTGAATCTGAGCCGTGATTGGTCGTTGTGAGCAGTTATGATGTCATTTTCAGTCGACAGACGTGACAAAATGGCCGCCCGCAGGGATGGCTAAAAACCAGTGGATTAACACTTATTCCACAAACGCAATATTTATCATTTTTCAACTAGTGGATTTACATGGAGCATATTCTTGAAAAAAAAAAAAAAGACAAGAATTGAGCGGGTCTCTCGACTTACCTTGACGGTGGGCGGCGTGCGGGGATCCTTGCGCTGCATCTGCCGGGGCTTGCCGTGGCTGAAGAGCATCAAGCCGTTGGGCTCGGTGGTCCTGAAGTCGAAGGAGATGGAGCCCGCCTTCTTGGCCGTCCACTTGCTGAGCGCCACGAAGGACTCGGGCGTGTCGAAGGTGACGGGATCCAGCGTGGCCACGCTCTCGCACTTGAAGGAGACCACGCCGCTAACCTGGGGGAGGGGGGAGGGCGATCGGCGTCAGGAGCCATTAGACGCAGCTTATCGCTAATGAAACGCAATCCTTACGGGATTGAGACCGCGCCAGGTTCTGCCCGCGGCTACATTTCAACAACATAATCCCATTTAGCGAGAGGAGAAAGTCTTTAAAAACGGTGTAGAACGAAGGCCCTGATTATCGCGAGGGACACGTTCCAGGCACACATGCAATGGGAGAAGATCTGCAATATAGCGAGACCGGCTAATAGCGTAGGCGGTATTTCAGACTACTGTATACAGCTCAAGGTTATTATAGTTCACAAAGACTAGCAAAATAACTACAACTAAAATCGAAAACACAAGGGCCTTGCAAGTAGAAGTTGAAAACTCACAAGAAGAGCATCCCTTAAAAAGACAACCTAAAAACAAAGCGGGGACTTGTATTGTATGTTGGTCTTATTAGTGGCAAACTGTCGCCTTTTCGGACCGAAACGACAGCGGGTTGTGGTCGTGGCAACGTTTCAACAAGATGATCCCGTTTAGCCGGAGGAGAGCGTCTTTAGAGCTGCTGTGGGACAATAAAGGGATGTCGGCAGCAGTTGCATACAAAGAGAAGACAATATGGCTGACTCCACCTTCATCTTCGGGTCTCCCTGTTTAGCGAGTCTGGACAGCTCCAGCCGCACATCGTTATTCTTGTACACCACCTTCAGGGAAGAAACAAAAAAAAAAAAAAGAAGAGATTTAAGGGGTAAGAGGAGAAAGGACGAAACACGAAGTCACCTTTGAATCCCAAAAGATGGAGCCTTTTATTTGGAAGAACTTCTTGGGAGTCATTTCAAACACGGGTAATTGGAGAGTAATCGGGGAGTGTCCTTTGATGATCACCCTGTGTCAGAATCAGCCACTGCAAGAAGACCTTTTGAGTCCCAAATGAAGTGGATTTGAACCCAGGGATACCGGCCATTCCACAGTCCCACTACTTACATTTGCGGACATACTCGAGTTTTATTGAAGTACAACACATTTCAGAGTAAATGACATTTGACCAGCCTTTTGCAAGAAATATGCTATCTAACGTCCTTGGTGGGTTTTTTTTTTGTTGTTGACAAAAGCGCATCAATAGTGGAGAGAAAAAAAGTGTGGTTGAATTATTTTCACGTATTGTGGTCTGGTGACTATTTTGAGAGGAGCGAGCCGAGCCGGGCCGGGCCGGTGGCTTGCGTTCTTTCTCTCTGAGTGAGCAGCAGAAGACGGCGCTTGTGCCGAGCATTCTGATGCCACCGGCGCGTACACAGGCTCGGCTTTATTAACCCGAAGGGGCACCCACCCTACCCCCCACCCCGCCGCCTTCGGCTCGGGGGGCCTTTGCCCCCTTCCTTTGACACGTTCCTACCCGTTGGCCACGGCATGTATTAGTCAAGCACGTTAGATAAAACGATGCAAAGCATTCACTGTAAATTTTACATCCAAACACACGCAGGCAAATGCAAGTCAACTAAATAATACGAAATAAAATAAGACGAATTGGAATAGACATTATGTAAAAAGATAAAACCAAATCAAAACAATTCAAACAGAATATACGTGGCACACGTCTTCAGGCGCTTGCACGAGCGATGACGGCGTTGGCGCTATTAAATATGGAAATGTGCCAGCGCAGGCAGGCCCGCTTTAAACGGGATCCATCTTAATGGATACGTACAACTCTCTGTTTGGCACGTCATCTGTCATCTGGTTTGTTTACGACGCTTGCTTGCTGCGTGAATGAAAGACGACACACGCACGCTTCGTATTTACGTCTCCTCGGCGCGGGTTGCGCATAAGAATAACGTGCGTCGCAACCCGGCTAATTAGCAAGCGGCTAGTCCCTCAACGACGATCCACATCAGCAATTCTCTCTGATGTTGGCAAGGTGTCTGGGACTTTCGGTGAGAATCTGCCAGTTGGAAGCGTCTCTGTTTGTGCACGTGCTTTTTTTTTTTTTTTTTCCTATGAAGAGAATGTTGGTAAAATATGAGGAAAAGATATGCAAGCACACGTCACTGTAATGACCATTTGCAGTCAACATTATCGGACATGGGAGGAAATGTCATTTTTCTAGCCATAACTACCCAATGATTAATTGATTTTTTTTTTTTTTTTTTTAAATGTGTGCCATCCAGGATCAGGAATGAATACAAGTAGGCTTAATTGAATTTGAATTGCGCATTCAGTTGGGAAAACTGAAGCCTTGACGTCATCCAACAGAAAGGAACTGCGATGCACTTGAAATCGTTGAAAGATGATTGCGGAAAAGGTTTTTACATGGACGTCGGTGGTTATTTTTCAATTTCACGGCGGCGCACGCGACGTGCGGCTGCATGAGGAATGTAAGTCAAAGAGATTTGCGACAGGATTAGTCCCGCCGAGGGACGCCGAATCTATCGTAAGCGACTGAATCAGTCAGACGGAAGATGTAACTGAGCGACGGAGCATACAAATATATCATTTAGGTTGCGTGCATTGTTTGAAGTCAAGCCAGACATTTGTTTTAAAAGACATTAGACACGTTTGAAGATAAAAGCCGAAACCTCAAGTAAGACATTAAGCAAGACAGATTCCCAAAAGAAAGAGCCGTCTTCCTTATTTGCGCTGTTGATATAGCAAGGCAAGGCGCTCGCTCCCCACCTCTTTCAAACAGCCCATGAAGTTGTTGCTGACTGGAGATCCGGGCAGGTCAGCCGTGCTGGGGCTCCCGCCCACGTAGAAGAAGTCGTCGGAGCCCAGCATGGTGTAGTCCTCCTGGGTGTAGCCCGTGGTGGTCAGGATGCCGTCCACCGAGATGGTCACCTACACAACAAAGCACAGGGAAAGGACACGCTATATACTCACAGCCAAAGGCGGCGCTAGGCGCTAGCTAGGTGCAGACCAGCCAAATTAGCCCCCGTTACTCTGGCAACCAAATGTGTATGTGGCGGGGAGATGGCCTGATTGGTTTGGGCAACTGTGTGTGTTTCTGCGTTCGATGTAGGGCTGTGTGTCAGAAGAAGAAGAAGAAGAAGAAGAAGAAAAAGAAGAAGCCATCCGCGCAAGGCCAGGTTGGAAGGAAACCTCGCGCTAGCTGGTGGAGGGAATGTGTTGCAGACAGTTCTGGCTACCATGGCAAATATCTGGGCTCGGTGGCGTCGCGGTCAGTTTCCAGGTTACTGGTGTCAGAGGTCTTGGTTTTAAAGATGGCAGTTCAAAGCACCCAAAGGTCAGCGTCCACCCTCGACCCAACCCAGTAGATGGGCCTTCAAGTCAGAGTTCAGGGAACTTCCTTCTGGGTTTGGGGACAAATTCAACCCAGTGACCCAAGATAAAATCTGGTTTTTGGATCTGGAGTTCAGTGTTACACGTAGCTTGGTAAACCGACATAGGCTACACTCTGGAAGGCTAAGAAAGTTACCATGACTCAGAGTCAGGCGGAATGGCGGACATATTTTTCAACCCGATAGAATTAGGTTCTAATTTGGGTTAAGGGCTGCTCTTCCTCTGACTTTGGCGATAAATACGTGTCAGAATAGCAACGACACGTGCCCGCCTCCGGAAGGCGAAGGTAATGAGTGAGACAGAGCTCCAACCATTCCAAAGAGTCAGACTCTCGGTGTGGCGGTCCGAGTACAGCTTTGTCAACCCAACAGACCCAGGATGAAATCTGGATTCGGGCTCCTTTGACAAGTTCCTTCACCCAAGAGACCCTCTCCAAACCAAGGTTCCAGGTCCTGGGAAATCGTGAGATGCAATGGCACCAAAGAGTTTGTGTCAGTCTAGAGGTTCTTCAAGCCAACAAAACCGGGTTGTCAGAAGTAGGATGCCGTCCGACCTCCAGAAGGGGGATGCGTTCTGAGTGATCTTGGTACCATGCCAAGTAGCCCGGCTCTTAATCCCGTGGCAGGTTTTTCAACACAGCAGGCATCCGGGTTGATGGTATTCCTCTTCTTTCAGAGTTTGGCAACAATTTGTCTCAGATGTGGGGAGCTAATCTGTGATAGAGTACCACTACACAAGTGGGTGGTAGCCTGTCTCAGCTGCTGCGGTCAAGGTTTTTCAAACCGATACTCCTGCCAAATGGGATGGTTAGTCCCGATGGAAAGATGTGGCGAGCCTGCCGCGCTCAAGGGTTTTTCAACCCAAGAGACTAATCTATCTGTGGCAAGACTCCTCCGTGAGGAAACTGGTGTCGGGAGGAGGATTCCTATAAGTCAATCCACGGTGAGCCCAGTTGAGACAGGCAACCCCCGACAACGCTAAACTTGCAGACGCTCACCAGGACACGCTACTGGACGAAACCAACGCCTTTGTACCTTTTTTCGATCTTGGGGCTGAGAACGCATTTTGCGCTACGACAGATATTCACGTCCACTACCAGGGTCGCTTTGTCATCCGATGCCTGAGCAAACGGTGTCACGGAAGATTGCCCTACAAACGCTGACTCCACCTTTGCATTCGAAGCTCTTTGCCCCGTCGCCGAGTTGATTTACTCGCCCAGCCCAGACGACTTTTAGCAGCCCGCCTGGCTCAACACACAAAGCAGTCCATTTTGCCATCCAACAGGCTCCAATCCCGTCACTTGAAGGGCGTTGTCAGGATTCTTACTGTTTGTTTCCAGTAGCGGGAGGAAGGTGTTAGTAGAGCCTGCCGGCTTCTTGGTGCTAGTTAGTAGTGTCGAGGTACTGAGGTCAGGCTTGATGATGTTAGTAAGCTGCGATGGTGTTAGTGTGTTGTTAGTTGCGATGATGTTGTTAGTGGGGGTTTGCCATCTTGGGGGTGGGGTGTTTTTTTTTTTGTTTTTTTTCTCAGCTCAGATGACACCCTGACGACGAGCACGCACTTATTGATTAATACACACACTTACTTACACGTGTTAGATGGGTCACAGCTCATTCCGCAAGTAGATGTAAAACATGCAGCGCGGGGTGCTCATTCCACATGCGCAAAGAGAACGATGGGATGACGGGGAAGAGCATGCAGCGGCAGCTGGGAAGACGGGAAAACAAAAATAATTCAAGCTACAAGCGGCGACGAACGGGCCCTCGCATCTCATTTCTCACGGGGCAAAATCATCGTCAAACTTTGACGTCATACTCTTTTCCACGCTAGATGGCTTAGGGCAAAAAAAACTTCACAATTTAGCTCCGGCCCATCTTTTTTGGATACCTGCTTCAAAATGGAGTTGTGGCTCATTTTGGTGAATTCCTTAGTAGTAATTTGGCAAAATACGAGCCTTGGAATTCTGCCAAAAGGTCTGCTTCAACCTAAAATGGCCGACTGTTCAATTTTGGTTGGGATTGACATGAGCACACAATTTGTGTCTTGAGGAAACTGGTGTCTGGGGCTGATTTTCTCTCTCAAACTTTGAAGGTTAACTGCTTCCAATCCGCGGCCGATTTGGGCGAATCCCTTGCGGCAGTTCGTCAAAACACGAACACTGGAATTTGCCCAAAATGGCTGCCTTCATCAAAAATGGCTGACTTTCTATTCGATTTTGGCCACGGGACCTTGCGTCAAGGTTAACTGCTTGCTCCCAATTGGGATTGGGGCTCATTTGGGCAAATTCCACAGTAGAGGTTTGTCAAACACAAGCTCTGGAATTTGCCCAAAATGCCTATCCAATTAATTGCATGACAGGGGTTGATTCTTTTTTTTCCCCTGAACTTTCAGCGGGGGGGACCCCGGAAGGGGAGGCCTACCGCGAAATTCGTACTTTTACGGAATATTTGCAAAAATTGATGACATTTTGGCCACGTTGAGCCCGCCCCCACAAGGCTATTGGAAGTATAATATTCAAGGGAAGCATTCCAGGAGGGCTTCACACCACCTAGTGCTTGGGCCGTAAAATAAATAGCAAAGTGGGGAGTCAGTTTTTGTGCATGCAAAGGAGGAGGCGGGACGCTGGCATGCGGGGTGATGCACGAGCCAATCAGAAGTCATGAGGTGGGAAAAAGCAAGGGAAGAGAAAGGGGGAATAAAGAAAAAAAGTGGGGTGGGGGGGGCGAGGGCTGGGTGAGGAAGAGATTGTTTTTTTTTTTTTTAAGCTATCAAAAAAAAAAAAAAAATGTAACAACCGCACTTATCCTTTTATTGCTTACTCTTTTTGTTGTTGTAAAAAGGAAATAAGACACGGGGGGGCAAAAGCCAAACTAAGAAACAATTAGAATGGTATCTACCGAACAATGGAGTTTGTTTACCATAGCGTGTCCAATGCCTGAGTGCTTTGTAGGAGAGGGGGGAAGAAAGGAAAGCAAATCAAAAACTGTGAACAGAAGGAATTGGACAAAGAAAATTAAAAGGAAAAAGCTAGAAAAAGAAGGCCCTCTGCTGAGGAGTGCTTTTCGCTAGGAGAAGGGCACAGGTTAGGTTAGTAGTATGAATCATTCCATGGATGGTGTTAGTTAGTTCCGCTGGCAGGTTAGTAACAAGTTAGTAGTCACACCACGTTCGTAGTAGAAGTTGTCACTCACTCACTGACTTGGATGAGAAGAAGCACTCACCTATGAGAGTTGCTGGACGGCTGCAAACTAACAACAACACATTGACAGCGCGGAGCGCCGACTACTTAGCGGAGCTTCGACGCGAGCGTTAGCGGCTCCTTGTCGGGCCTCCGAGTCCCCGGCGGCAGGCAGCACTCGCCGTGGCGCTCCAAAGTCAAATGCACGGAAATACCATGTTGGACGTTTGTAGCGCAAATTACGTCGCTTTGGGATTACTTCGTGAATGCTGCCGTTCAGTCTTCAAGTGAAGCCACGACATGTCTCAATTTGGACATTTTTTTTTGCTTTGCGTGGTGGATTTATGTACATTAGGCACCAGAAATAAAGAAGCCTGTGA
The DNA here is from genome assembly GCF_054856515.1 of Filicampus tigris. Classification (NCBI taxonomy): domain Eukaryota; kingdom Metazoa; phylum Chordata; class Actinopteri; order Syngnathiformes; family Syngnathidae; genus Filicampus; species Filicampus tigris. Next base: position 2,212,497 of record NC_141235.1, on the reverse strand, counting down.
CACTTAATTTGAATAACATTTAAAAGATTTTTTTTTAAGTGAATGAAAAAAAAAAAATCCCAATTGCAAAAGTATAACTTTTTAAAGAAAATGTTACAAATGTTACATTTTCTTTCAAATTAAAATGTTAAGAATCAAACAAGAATGAAAATAAAGAATCCTGAAAACTTTAAGAAATTAAATCTATTAAATGAAATATATATATTTACAGATTATATACATTTTATAAGATGCAAAAAAATCAATTTAGCAAATATTTAACAATTAAAAAATGTTTATTACACACAAAAGATATATTCAAATATTATATCTTTTTTAAAATAAAGGAAAATCAATCACTTAAAAATATTTAACATTTTGAAACAACTAAAACAACTATTTTGAAATTTGTCCTCGAAACAAAGCAGAATTTAAAAAAAGGCTCCTACTAAATAATAAAATACACCATAAATGAAAAATTCTATACATTTTTGGACAATATTAGTGTTAGAAATTTTAGGACTTATGCTGGTAGACATTTATAGAATAAAACAACACACTTACGTAAAATTGATCGTTTTGCAACACTTATTTTTTTTTACAGAACTTAGTGTATGATCAAAATAAATGTTAAAATTGTATTGTTAAAATGATCTTATTGTCTAATTTCCTATTGTAGCTTCACTTAGCCTGGCAAAACTCACTCGCAATCGAACCAATTGCTAATCAACGACCAATTCCACACAATTGGCAGAATCCCGAACAATCAATTCAGCAATGCGGAGTTCGGCGCCGTGCCAGCGCTCCGGTTTGGCGTTAGGAAGCGCGCGCACGGCGGGGCTGCGCCTTTACCTGTCTGAGGTTGCGGGTGACCTTGACGTCGTGCCAGGCGTTGTCGTTGAACTTGCCGTTGACGGGCTCCACCAGGGCCTCGAAGGCGCCCGAGCCCAGGTTGATGACCAGCGACACGGCGCCGTTCTTCAGCGCCAGGTTGACGTAGTCGGCCGACTTGCCCGTGTGCAGCATCAGCCCGTTGCGCTGCAGCGTCTTGAAGGACAGCGTGATCTCGTCGCTGCTCGACTGGATGGGGTTGGGCGACAGGTCGTAGCAGAAGAACTCGGAGCCCTTGAAGGTGGCCACGTACTCCTCGCGTGCTGTCGCGAGAAGTGGAAAAAAAAATACTCTGTATCATTGGGATATTTAGCTTTTTGTTTTTCTTGACATAACCCTGGGATCTTTCTCCTCTCGATCTAATGAAGTAACAGGAAGAACACCGTCGCTAACTAAGCTACAGTAAAGTTTAGGGGGGTTTTTTCTACAGAGGATAAAGAATATGTCTGAGAGTATTGTTAAATTGGTTGTCTACATGATTTATTTGTGTCTAAAGATCCATTGTTAAAAGTGTTATATTTGCTGCAACATCAATGCTAGTTTCCTTAGCTTGTCAATGGGGTTTCGCATAATGTATTAGCATTAAGCTGACTTTCCTAAGGCAAAGTTAGGTGCTTTGGTTTGAGATCCACACTGTAATTCTCTTTGTTTTAGGTGTAGTTTTAGAAACGGAAATTCAAATACTTACACATGGACGCGTATTTTGCGGGGTGCATAGGGTAGAATCTTTGTTTTGTATTTGCTCAGGCGGTAGGTTAAAAGATGGGTGGCTTGCTCGTTGAGTGCTAATTTGTGCTGTCTAAAAAATGTTTTAAAAGAATTAAAAAAAAAAAAAAAAAAAAAAGAAGACAAATTGAAAACGACAAGATAATGATAGTGATTAGTACATTTCCCGGGCCGCGTCGCCTCCCCCCTACGCGTTCTGCCCCGGGATGACAAAATGGTGGGTGTTGATCACAACCAGCCGAGGAAAACAAAGCTGGGAAAATATTCTTTAAGAAACTCCCAATGTTTGTTATTGTCAAGCAAATCCGCACTGACGAATAAAAAAAACAACAACAACAACCCCACACACGCACACACATACATACACTTGCTGCTATGGCGCTAATTGTAGCAGTGCACGGCGTAAACACGCTTTGATCACTCGTGTGGGTTTGCGGCTTGCGGCTTACGCCAAACGGGACGCCAGCGTCAGATGAGTCGCGATTGCCTTCCTAAATCGTTACGACAGCCGGGCCCGCCACCTCTTCGCTGGCAGAACAACTGCGCGCGCGTTTGACGCCGCAACATGTCCATCAAAAGAAAATGACCATTTTTAAAATACCAAATAGGTATTATAAGGTAATATTAAACATTATATCTCCTTCAGAACAGAAACTTCCCCAAAAAATCCCAGTTTGTAAAAGGACATTTTTTTAAATTATCTCTTTTCATAAATATGTAAGATGCAGTTTTCAGATGCAATGAAAAGTATTGGAAAATGTGTGTTGTTGTTTTTTAATTGAAGAAAAAAATCCAAATCAAAAATACATCTTTTTAAGATATTGGAAAAAATAAACTTGGTATCTTTTTTTATTCTGACCAAAAACAAAGAAAAAAAATCCCAATTCCTAAATATATATTTTATATATATATAAATCTAAGGAAAAAAATCCTAATATTTGAAGTGATTAAAAAAATGTAAAAGAAAGAAAAAAATCCCATGGAAAAAATAGTTAATTTTTAAAAAAATAGTCTTTAATTTTCCATAGATTGAAGAAATAAATCCTAGTTTATGAAAATAAAGCTCTCTCAAATCAAACATTCTAAAATGAACATCACGATATGCACCTTCAATTCTAACAAAAAAAAAAATGCTGATGCGAGACTTTCCCCATTACCGCTCATCAACCGCCGCAAAGATGGAGAACGGTGGCCAAGCGCGGCACCAGCTGCCAATTAGAATTCCCCACCACGAGGAGGCGACCAATGGCGGCTTGCCTGGCACGCCATTGGTGACCCGCAAGGACATTAGCCCAAGGTTTGGCAATCCATCATCCTTAAGCTCTCGGGCCTCTCATCTACACGCGCGCACGCGCATAAAGTCACGGCCGCGTTGCATACGCAAGCGGGGCCGGCGTGTTTTCCCGCGCCGCCGCCATCTTGCGAAGGGGTCGGGCCAGGCTAAGAGGACGAGAGGAGTGGCGGCCGCGTAATAAAGCGAGTGAAGTGTAATAGCTTGTTACGGCTGAGCCGGAGAAGAGCGCCCGAATGGAAATGGGGCCGCGCTCCTGTGAGGAGAATGGACAGAATAATGACGGGGGGGCGGGGGGGAGGCTGAAGCGAGGGGGCGCCAGTGAGAATATGTCACAATTCAGAGAGCAATTATAGCAAATTGTCTTGCTTTTACGTGAAGAAGAAGAAAAAGATGAAGTGGCAAAGTGTCGCACTGTGTGATTACCCGCTGGCAATGTGCAATTAACTCCTTTGTGTGCGCGCGCGCGTGTGCGCAAGACAACTATGTATGTGGACACGTGCGGTTTATTTATCCGTTGCTGACATTTACATTGTCGTGCATGGTGCTCCGATCGATTGGCCGATTTCTGTGGAAAAGACAACAATTCTCTTTTATGCGACCTTGAACATAGTGATCGCATATTAAAGGTGGAGGGGGGCAATCACAGATTATTTGACGTTTCTCAGTGAGCAAGTCCAGTTTTTTTCCAAGTGTCTGTAAATATTACACACACACACACACACACACACAAGGAGAGTGGCACAAACACAGGCACTGTAATAGACACAAGTGTCGTCAGGTTTGCGCCTCTCCGCTGTAATTTACACACGCGGACGGCGGTGCGCGTAAAGCAGCCCTCGCGATCGCTGACCCCGAAACGCTCACGCTTCCTCTTCCCGTTGCAAATCCTCACACCAGAGCGCGTATGCAGCATATGGAACAGCATACGTGTACACACACACCGTCATATTTGGCACACCTGACGTGCTCACTGTGAGTGGATCATCTCGGATTAATCGAGTGAGTCAGTATGAGCTTTGGTGCGAACGCAGTCACACACACAACACGTGGGAAGGAAAAAGGACCTTACAAGGAATGGTAGACCAATTTAAAGAAAAAAACAAACAAAAAAAAAACAACCTAATGGAGCGGGCATGTCCATGTGTCAAGGAGCCTTGCAGGAAATTCAACAGCAAGTCAGCCATTTGGGTCTGAAGCAGCCATTTTGAAGCAATTGCAGCGCTTTCGACCAACTCCGACGGAGGCATTCTCCCAAATGAGCTCCAATCACAAGCGTGTCCTGGACAGATGGGCCCAGCTAAATTGCCGTTTTACATCCGCCGTCCAAGCGAGGGAGGAACGTTTCAGCAACTTTTTTTTTTCCAGGATTTGCCATGAAAAAAGGCGGCGTGCCGCAACAGCTACTTGCGCTGATTTGTGTACAAGCGCCATTCGCTGGGGGGATACAAAGGGACGAGCCCTGCCGTGATGAGCAAAAACGCGCAAATAATTATCGCCCAACCGTAGAGGGTTTGTAATTAATTGCAACAGGATGGCAGAAAAGATCTTAAAAATAGAGAGGATCATAAAGCATCAACAGCCATGTTCGATTCAGTCATTCCATTAACAGGGCCGAAATCAATCAAAGTATGAGGTTTGAATTTCCAGCTTAACAAAGTCACTCCAAGTCCCGCTAAAGGGAAAATAAATGCATTCATGATGAGTCCTGTAAATATAACACACCACAGTAAAAAACACAAAAAACGAAACGAAGGAAAACAATTTAACGCTATATGTCCAAAACAGAGTTCTCAGTTGTTGTTGTTGTTTTTTTTCATCTTTAAAGATGTATGAAGGCAACTATAAACAAATCTCCGAGTTCAGCCGAGTAAATCAAGCCATAAATGTACATCCCGGAAATTAACGGGCTGAGTAACTGTCCGCTTTCTATCTCGTACATCTTTTCCACCTGCTAATTTCTCACCGTTTCCATGGCAACTGGGTGTTTTTTTTTTCCCCCCCCTCTCATTGAGAGCGGGAGACAAAGAGAGGCTGATTGAGTGAAGCGCACATTATCATGGACAGCTCTACTAAAAATATATTGAAGAGAAGACGCGCAGTGGAGGAAATCAAACCATATACAGCGTTTCTCAGATTTTTTTTAAATTAAGCAATCACTTTTCATGTTTTCTTTTCTTGACTATTTTTACTCGCTGACTCAATGTATCACCGAAGCACTTTTCTTTTTTTTTTTTTTTTGCAGTTTAGTGAATGCCAGGAGAACAATCAACACAAAGCGCACACTCACGCACATGCTGCTGTTAGCCACGGCTCACGTTCGGACACTCACACAGACTTGCGGAAGCCACATGCGACCCTACCGGGCCCCGCCTTCTAAAGTCAGACGCATTCAGTCACAGATTCGACAGTACTGTGAGGATGCCATGCATCTCACATGCATATATTGTGGTATTATCTGCATACAGTATACAGGATTATAAATAGTCACAACTCCACAGATTTCATCTAAATGAGGGATTATTGTACTTTCAAAATTGCCCAGTTTACCATTTCAAGGACATTTACCAGAAACTTTTCAGAAATTCAACAGCTCTTTGCAAAACGCGGGCATCCCTGAACTTGTTAAGCCAACTAACTTGGCCGCGTTGTACTGTTCCATGTACGTCTTTGTCTTGTTCTAATTTCTCCCGGTTTCCACGGCAACCCGGGTGATCGTGGTTTTTCTTTGGGGTCGGGGGGGGGGGGGGGGGGGCGGGGAGAGAGAGAGAGAAAGCGTGATTGAGTGAGGCGCACATGATCACGGACAGCTGTACTGAATCAAAATGGCGGACGGAGGCGGCTGGGCGCACATCAGGGGAGCGCACATTACGCCGCACCTGATGGCGGGGAGGGGGTGCTTTAATAAGACAGCGGGCCAGCAAACAAAATGGAGGGAAAAGGGAGGATGGATGGAGAGGTGAAGGAGGGAGAGGGGGGGGAAGAAAAAAAAACACGCTGCTCCATCTACAGTAAATCCCAGCGTGGCGAGCTTCAATCATAGCGCCCCTGTCATTCTGGAGATAGCGCGCTGCAATCCGCCCCCCCAAACAACCCCTCCCCCCCCCCCCTCCCCGCGCTCGTTTTTAGCCCACGATGCAGTTCTGCTATCAGCCGCCGACACACAAACACACGGGCGCAAACACACACTGTCGAAGGCGTCCCTTCTTTAATAACCGGCAGGTGGATTAACTACGCGCTTAACTAGCGCAAACAGATATACGAGCAAAAGGCTTGCAAATGTATGCAAATGTATGCAAACGCATGCGTTGCAGTTCAACTGTTAACACAAAAAAAAAAAAAAAAGAAAGAAAACAACAAAGACATAAAAAAAATTTTTTTTTTAAATCGACGCTGTCAGAAGTCACTCATTGGCATCTGCTCGCCGAGAAGGACGACGGCTAGCGCGCCGCGCGGGAGGATATTGCTTGTCGCCATGACGCTGGACAGATTGGCTGTCGCCGACTATCTTTGTATTGAAAGATGGAAAAAAAAAAAAGAAAAGAACATTTTTAAAAAGACTTTAGCTGCCATTCATTTTAAGATAGCACACTCGCCGCCCAAATAATGATGTTGAGGTTCTTTTCTTAAAAGCCCTTCACTGCAAAACAACACTTTAAGAAATACATGCAATGCAGTTTGTACTGTATTGAGTTTTTTTTTTTAGCCAGGCCATAGCCTCGTCTAAGAGGAAAAAGATGCTTTGCTGCCATCTTGTGGCATCTACAGGCAATTCCAAACCTTTGCGGCTGGGCGTCTGAATTACACGCAGACTTCCGAAGAGGCTCACTTTAAAAAAAAAAAAGAATAAATAAATAAAAAGCCACAAAACTCCAAAGTAAAAGCACAGCATTCATTTGGTGATGCCGGTCGAATGTGCTGCGGCTGTAAGACAAAACTATTCGAGCACAAAGTGACTAATATCTGCTTTTTTGTTGTCATGGCCAAGGTGACTCGTTTTGTCGGCGGGCGATGGAAGTGAGTGACGCTGATTAGCGCTGATTAAAATGGCCGCCGTCAGGAGTCCGTGTATCGATTCCCTGGGTAATGTTGGCTTCCTTGATTGCGCCGCAAGGTGACCAAATGAAATTGGGGGGGAAAAAAAAAAAAAAAAAAAAAAGAAAAGGCAGTGGCATGTCAAATCAGTTGCGAGAAACAAGGAAGCGCTTTGGAGCTTCTTGTGAATTTCCAGGTGGACTTATTTGGATGCGTTTTCGCGTGGCACACAAGATTTGACAATGACGTCACGTCGCCAAACTCTTTGTGGTTTGACCCGGCCAGAGCCGGCGGGCAAACGGGCAAAATGGCTTCCGTGAGCATTCTGCGCACTTCGGATGTGTTGCCGTGTCGGTCGAAAAGGAGATGTTTACGCGAGGGAAATTGCTTTCAAGCGAGATGGAACGTCAGCCATAATTTAAACCGGAAAGTGTTTTCAAAATTAGATGTGGAAATGCAGACAAAGTTAACTTCGTCATCGAGCTACTAGAAAATGAATTTATTTCCTGTCCCTTGGATTAACAGCACAGAAACGCTCCTTTGATTGGTGCCCTACGGCTGATGAGGTTTGGCTGGCGGGCCACACAGAGACCAGACAGAGGACTCGGATACCGAACACTCGATACCAAGTGCCGATACTTGATAATGAAATTCAAATGTGTTCTATTTGAGCAAAATATTGTTCCAAGACACCTTTTTAGCCTCCCAACTTGTCGTCAACGACATTTTAAAGTCCAACTACATGTTTTTCTCACAGTCTTACCCTACATTTCACTGAAATGCATCCTGTCAAGGCATTTCGGTCATGCGGTGTCTCAATCCGAACGCAAAATGTACGTCAAGGGAGTACACGGATAAGATGAGGCACAAAGACGAGTGTGGCGTCCGGCTGGTGGATATAGATTGTGTATGACTTTCTTCAGGCGATAATCATGTTTTCTCCTCACATTTTAGCTCGCATTTAGTGTCAACAAAAACCTAAATATTGTGTCGCTAGCTTTTACATTTTCACAGATTGAACTAGACAAGAGCAGGAGTGGGCATATGAATTTTGGTGGCACCGTTTTCAGACGACAAAACAAAACAAGCCAGGAAACAACATCGCAATGCTTGCCGCCTTACTTGCCTTTTGAGATTCTGATGGATTCATTTAGCCTTTTTTATTTTTTCTTCTTTTTCTTTTAAATGTAAATTGGGGGAAGAAAAAAAAAAAAAAACAACGCTTTGAGTGGTCTAACCTCAAAGCTCAACAAGTTTTGTCATCCTTTTCAGGTCAGGTCAGCGTCATTTGCTCCTTTTTTTTTTTTGCCACGCAGAAGCACTCGGGCGCCTATTGTTAGCAAACAATAAGAAAAGATGTATTGAGTGGCGGCGAGTTAACAGTGGCTTCTCGACTGCAGCTCACAGTGGCCAAATGAATAAAAAGGCAGTGGGCGCATAAATCAGCCGAGAACTACCACAAAGTGGTTTGAAGCCTCTTGTGCATTTCAAGGTTGGCTTCTTCCGATACGTGGCGCATTTAGCGGCGTATTAAATCTTTTACTCCTCGCTCCATTTTGTATTTTTTGGGGGGCTCTCTTTATCTGCGCTCATCTCCCCCCCCTGCCTGCGTTGCGTCGATCGCTTTGGCCTCATCCCCGCTGGTACCCAGGGAAACCGGCTTGTTTCCATGACAATGTCTGCGGGCGGAACAATGTGTTTGTCTTAAAGCGGGATAAGATCACAGCTACTTTCATCCTTTTTAGTCACACATGCGCGCGCGCGCGCCAGCCGGAATGCTATATGCATTGCGCAACACCGCACGCGCGCATACTTGATGAAGCCGTCTCGTTCGCAAATAATAAGCAACCTCTTTCCGTGCGTGCGGGAGGTGGGGGGGGGGGGGGTAATGAAATGTCTCTTTAATGGACGCCGTGGCTATTTCAGTTGTTGTGTTAATGCCAGACAAGCGGCAAAAAATAATTGAGTTTTTGTTGCGCTCGCGTGTGTGTGTGCGCGCGCCCGTGTTGGCAAACAGCAAAGAAATGAACTTCAAATGCCAGATGGGGCACTGGAGTGAATCGGCAATTGCAGAAAGGCTTAAGTGCGGCATTGTTATGAGCGTGTGGATGCAGTGAAATTGATGTTTAAAAAAAGAAGAAAAAAAAAAAAAGCTTTGCGGTGACACATGAGTGAGTGGATGTGAGGAACAAGTGGAAACCCTGCAACGAGGCTATAAAAAAACGTGTGAAAGACAATAGGAGTGTGTGTGTGTGTGTGTGTGTGTGTGTGTGCGTCAGCAGCTTGGGTGAGGAGGTATCTGCATCGCCGATGAATCCCGAGCGCGTCCAAGGAGAGAGAATCTCTGCAGTCTTATCTCACTTCCTGTCTCCCTTTTCTGTCTCCGACCTTCTCCAGCCGTATCTGCGCTCGTATCTGCGCTCGCCATCGCTTCGCTACACTTTGTTGTTTTTTTTTTCGCTACCCGGCGCCACAATGGCTGCCGTCGATCCACCGGCGCCTCTAAATGGGGAAGGCGCTCTGATGTCGTCGCGCGTTCATGAGCAGAGGCGCTGTCGCCCCTTAAGGCTTGTATGCTCGTTTCAAAAACGGGATACGAAAAGAATATCGTCACCGTTGCAAAGGATGGCACTCGGCCAGAAAAATATCAGAATATTAAACCGATAAGAACACATACTAGAAGCGATAACGTAATAAACGAAACGTAATGAATATATATATATATATATATATCGGAATATTGCACCAAAAAAAAAAAAAAAAAGAGCCTTGACGCAAAAAGCGAAGATGCGCTAAACGAATAGGATCATAAAACACCAACAAAATCTCAAGTATCTTCAGTGGTTCAATTATTTAAACAACAAACATGAGGCTTATCAATAGTATAAGCTAGCATACCATTTTTTTTTTTTTTTTTTTGTTAACCAGCACGAAAAAAGCATGCGATGGGGAAAGCGAGTCTGATTTGAATGTTTGGGAATACAGGCCAATTGTAGCGGATGGATGGAGTGGACTGCACGGGCTGGACGTGTCAAATAATGGAAAGGATCAATTGGATCGGCATGCCACAAAACCCAGCGCATCAATAATTGATCAAAATAATAGAATCATTCCAGGAAGTTGTTTGCGTGTTGGGTTGGACATTTCAGCCCAGCGGTGCCGACGGCCGCAGGGGGGCAGCGCTCTGTCTTGCCAGTTTTATTTTCACAGCCTCAAGTTGCGAAAATCACACCCAACCATCAGTCCACACTCTGCCTTTTAACACCGGAATGCCCTCGCACCTCCTGCCGGCCGGCCGCCCGCTCGCTCGCCCGCGCGAGTGCGCCGTCGTCGGTGTATTTTTAGCCGCGACGCCGTGTCGCGGCCGCCGTCCATTTTCCTCCCGAAGGGCTTGAGTTGATTATAGCGACATATATGTGGCATACGTTTGGCGCAGGGATGATGTCGCTACATTTGGATTGACTTGGCTGAGTTCCGCGGCAACAAACGATGCTAATTGCGCTAGTAATGTCATGTCAACGTTGACGTGAAAAACGCGACAATGCAAAGTAGTCGACTCACGGCAAGCACTGAGCGCTAAGCGAGTCTATTTTTTTTTTTTTATCTACTACGGCGAATGTCTCTCTGTTCATCTATCTACGGCAGCGACGTATGGTGACAGGCAGAACAAAGAACAGTTAACCTGCGTATCCGCCCGCTGCTCTTCATATCACCGAATTTGCCTCCGAACCGAAGCGAGTACGACAAATTTGCGAGTCAACTGTGACGAGATGATCATCACGGCAGGGGGGGGGATTTCCGTTTGTACCGTGAGATCATGTAAAGTTTGCGTCTTGGCGAATGACTTTGAAGCTACATTCCGCGTCACCGCATTTTCCCGAAGCTCTGTGCGATTAAATCGTATTTTTCTTGCCTTGCGTATTTTATTAAACATGAATCGGGCCGTTGCGACTTTTATTGTCCCTCCGGGATCAGGGTGAGTAAGAGGCACAGGACATGTTGTACCTTACTGGTAGCGACTGGTTCTCTGGCGCCTTGGCGGCTGCTACCGTCCTCGAGCGGGCATATGGCGCAGTCGGCAAAGAGCTTCCCGCGTGTGTGCGTGTCCCGGAGTGACGAGGAGGAGGAGGAGGAGGAGGAGGTAGGAAAAAGACAAGAGGCCCATTTTGACACAAAGGCGGCGGCCGGCGAAGCGCCCGTCCATCTGCGCGCTCGGCCGCCGCAAGAGAAACGCGTTCGTGGGGTGCTGGCTCGGTTTGCCGACGCTTGATGTGTCACAAGCGATGACTCACCACCCGCCTCCCCCTGAGCGCAAACGCTCACACCGGGCACGCACGACATGCCGGCGCGCGCACGCGCCTCAAACTGGCTCCGGCGCCTTCCGTCCGCTGACCGTGAAGAATTGGCGCGGGCAGCCTTACTCATGCATATTTACACCGGGCGCGCACACTCTCACCTACTCAGCAGGCACTCTTTAAAGGTTATTGTGTGCGAGCGTTGAGTGTGTGTGTGTGTGTCATTTGGTCTCCCGCTCATGTACACGTTTAAAGGTCACCGCGCTGACCACTCGACGACGCGGCGGCGCAGATTGCCGGGATTGATGTGGAGAACACTCGAGCGACCGGCGCTATTAGCCGGACAAACGGCCTCTGGAGGAAGCGCGGATAAATTAATCACGACAAACAAGCCAATTACGTGGCGAGGACTCTCCCCCGGCGCTGCTCGAGACGCTCCGATCGCTGCTTGACCCCCGGACGACTTGGCTACGGACGATTCCCGGCCGGACGGGCGGGCGGGAAAAGCCCGCCGCTCGCCGTGAAGCGTATTTTCCGATCGGATTGCCGCAGCTCAATACGCGTCCGCTCGAGAATCGGCGAGCAGCGCTCGTTGGCGCTCTCGCGAAAGCGCGGGTGTTGAAGCAATTCTTTTGAAGGGCTTTTACAGTATTCAGTCGACGTCATCTATGATCATTTTTGTTAGCCAGTCTATGGCGTCTCATATTGTACGTTAGCGTTTGGCTAGCAGGTTTTTGTTAAAAGAACAAAACTACCTTAACTACACAATTTGAAGAACTACACAAGTGAGAGAGTGAGAACATACTTTAAAATGTGTATTTTAATACGTGAACAGTTTTAATAGCTTTAAATGTGTTTGAAGCATGTGGGGGGGGAATCTATATATGTTTTAATTTTTTTTTTGATAGGGTCATGGATATTCACTGAGTTAATCGTGCTTTCCAATTTCAATTGGCAAGTAAAATAATAAAAAGTGGCTCAGTATTTGGCTATTTGCTTTTCAATCCAACACACACACACACAAAGAAAAATTGTTCACTCTTGATTTAATTGCGGCTACACGACCTGGAAGTTTGTTAACGAGCCTTCGTCGAGATACGTCGACTCGTCCGCCCCCACGATCAGCCGAGCGAAACATCTACACGCCGCGCAGTTCCCCAGTTGCACTTTTCCAAGAAAAGCGGGAAGAGCAAAATGTCGTCCAAGCGAGTGCGACGTGATGTTTCCCGTACATCGAAAACAGACGAAGGGCGGTGAAAGCCATTACGATGACGCGGCAAACCCGAGGCCCGTTTAGGCCCGACACGTCATAACATGTCACCTTCATGTTTCTATGGCGAATTGACAACTCTGAAGGGATACGAGAAGCGCTATCCCCTAATATTGAGCTGGCCCTAGCTTCCATGACTTTGGATTTCAAATTGTATTCATTTTGAAATAGATGCAGTACGATACAGAAACAATCAATGCAAAGTACGTAACGATTGGACGAGGTTATCGCGCATCATCGAGCGCAACCTCGATGCGGGCCGCGGCAAAAAAAAAAAAAAAAGAGTTTGACACGTTTCGAACACGGTCGTCCTTGATGTAATATGGATGAGGGATCATTTCGCGGATCATAGTGGTGCTCCGGACCGACAGTGGTGGCTAACAAGCTGACTTATTGATGTAAAGTCCACCAATTAAAGATCACATTTCAATTTTCGTTTTGTATTCTTCAACTGATCTTAAAATTGAAAGGAGGACTAGCTGGAATTGGTTTTTTTTGTTGTTGTTGTTTTTTTTGAAAGTTAGATGAAGAAAAAAAAAAAAAACAAGGGCCATTTGTAGCTTCAGGAAAGAAAAGGACGCTTTGCGAAATGAAAAGAAAATCCATTGGAGCATTTTCACGCCCTCACTCAAAGTGCTGTGTTTTTTTTTTTTTTTCCCGGGCAGAAAGATAGCGGTGCTTTCATTCGTGGGAGGGGAAAGGTCCGGGGCTCGCCGTCGGGGCTGGCGTCCCCGGGCCCAAGCAGCGACGCCCCGCGGGGCAGACGGGGGCGGCGCTGCGCCTTTGCAGATAGCGCCCGTCGCCGCGCATCACGGGCAGGCGCGGCGACGGGCGTTATCGCCGCCGCTTTAACTCCTCTCGCGCGCCTTTTCCTCAATTGCTCCCGCTCGCAGACACGCGTGCCGTATATCTTTCAAAGACACTCGGCCCGCCCCCTCAAAGGAAAGTCATTCGGGCTCCGCGGGCTCCTCAAAAAGCCTCTTTTGGCCCAGCTAACCTCAGCCAGGCTCCGTCGGCGCCATTTGACGACCTTCACGTGGCGCAGGCACGGTTGCGTGTTCAGTCGCAGATAGAGTGGGGAAGGTTCCGGAACCCCGCGTAAAAAGTTCCACTCCGCCAAACAATACTCTTTGACAGTGACTTTTAAACGCGGGAGAGGTTTGGCTTTGCTTGAAGTCACCACGAAAGGGGGGGAATAAAAAACTGAAAATGTTGTGCGGATGTAGTTTGCTTTCCTTAAGGATATTTGTAAAATGTAAGTGATTGTGTAGTCTTGTCATTTATATTTCCTTGTCCACCTGGGGGCATTATAAGACAGACAGATATACTGTCCATTCAGCCATCTCAATGCCTCTTAGCTCATCAGTACGGCACTAATATTAGGTGTTCTTCACAGAGGATTAAGACTATATGACTGTTGCCTAAGGGGTTACATCACCGCAACATTGGTGATATTTAAAGTTAGCATTAAGCTAGCAGAGCGAAAGGCGATACTGAATTTGGTTCGCTTTAATTAGTTTCTGGGCTGCTCCATTACTTTTTATGTGTTTTGGTTTTTTCAAAAACGCTTTGTTGTAGGTTAGCTTTATTTGTTTTCGTGTTAGTTAATCAAGCGACGTAAAGCGCCAAGGAAGATGAAGGAATTACACTTTCGGCGGCGCTCTCTTCTCGAGGCTTCAGCGGCATACAACTCGCATACACTCGAATACGGCCAGCAATCGAGAAAAAAAAAAAAGAAAAAGCTTGCGAATCGTAAGGCCGTGATTGCTGGTCGCGGCCGTCATTTGCGCTGCATTCAAGATATTTCCGTCCTCCGCTTCTTTCATTTGATGGAGCGTTTCGTATCGAGCGCACGGCGGCCGTCATCATGTCCGGCCGCCCAATCAAAGGTCGCAGTGGGACCGCGTGGTCGCGTGGGCCAATCAGTGCATTCATCAGCGTCATGCGGTGCGGCACCTACCGTTTTGCGCGGCGCCCCCCTTGGGCCAGAGCTCCCAATCATTCATTCGCACGCGTAAGGGCACGTGAGTGAGCAGCTTCACACACGCACCCGCGTGCACGTGCACACACACACACACACACACACACGCGCACGCACGCACGCGCACACATGCACCAGCAGCTTACCTGCATGTTCACATTTTAATAACACTAAAGCGGTGAGTTGGAAAGTATAACCAGGGGTGGGCAAACTTTCCTGGTCAAAGGTTGATTTTGACAGCTCATTTGCAGGTCACGAACAAACAAACAAACAAATAAATAAAATCTGAGTTGTAAAATGTGTAAAAGAGATAACTCTAACAACAATAATAATAAACAAATAATTTATTTTAATCTTTTTATTTGTACTGTTTAGTTAATAACCTGCATAACTTCTTTAAAAAGTCTTTTTGTGAGGAGTTGCTTATTTTTAACAAAAGTTGTTTATTTTCAACAAAAGACAAAAGAAAGAAAAGTTGTCATCTAACAAAAAGTTGAAAATGATGTCATTTTGGGGGAAAAAGTAGTAAGACCTCGTTTTATTTGAGAGAATAACATATATTTCCCAGAAAAAAAGCAAAATAGTCAATTCTTAAAAACTGTCGGCTATATCTTTGAGGAAAAAGATAGTCTTTCTGAGAATGAAGTGCATTAGAAATACATTATCCGATAGTAATGCACCAAATAAAAGAGGTTTTTGATAAATCCAATGCTTATTGGTCTGGATCAAAAGAACGCCACAGGCTGTATGCCCACCCCTGTTTACAAACAATCTCGCCAATGCATTGTATGGCAAAACCATTCGGGGCCACGAAAAGGAAAATCAGTGAAATACCTCGGAGCCTTCCTAAATTCACACAGTGAGCAGTCCAAAGAGGGCACAGAGAAGGAAAAAAGGCATAAAAAAAAAAAAAAAGGTTCTTTTTTGAAAAATTTGGCATTGTGTATCAAACGGCAGAGTGGCGATGGCACTTGTTTTTGGGCCGCGTTCAAAAAAAAAAGAAGCAGCAGACGCTCTCTGAATTGCTTTCATACACTACGGGAACATCTGCTTGGAGAGACATGCCCCAAGCCCCCCCAGCCAGTGTATGGGCACCATGGAAGGCGATGAAAAGGTGGCAAAAACACGGGGATGAATGTCCATCCCGGGAGAGCTGCCACACTTGTCCACATACGCACACGATGACGAATGAAGCGGTGGAAGAGTAAAAGCCCCGCCCCGCCCCTCCCAAAAAAAAGCCTTCCGATAGAGCCAAGCAATGCGAAGGCGCTCCCGTGTCACTTCAGGAGGTACGAGGCGACCGGGCGACGCACTGCCGTACCTAATGAAGTGAGCTGGCGGGAAGTTGCTCTCTCATCTTTCCCTCGCCTCTGAAATCATCTTGAAAAGCCGCATTTCACAATTTATTCGTTCCAGCGCAAACGCTGAACTCATCCATTTGGGCTTCAATTAAAAAAAAAAAAAAAAAAAAAAGCCAATAATCGTTTTCACGGGACCGTTTAAAAAGAAGGAGGGGGAAAAAAAACAAAAAAAAACCTCGATTACAGGAAAGAACTGACCTTGGTTCAGCGCCTAGAGAGACAACTTCCTCCCTGCGCCATGTGGTGATGAAGATGGAGGATGGGCGGGGAGGGTGGGGGGAGGTGTGTGTGTGTGTGCGTGGGTGGGGGGGTGGGGCGGGGTTTTCGGGGTTGATGCTATGTAGCAGAGCAACAAGAGGAAGTGAGATAAGAAGAGCCCATACCTTGGTCGCCAATCATCAGGTGTGCCAGACCTTAAAGGAAAACAAGAGCACAGTCAGCACAGCAAAGGATCATGGGGGCGTCAAGTGTGTTGTGTGGCACGCTAACTACGCGTGTGCGCTGCGTGGAAACGGCCACTCCCAAGAGCTCGCTGACGCGTCCGCACTTACTCATCCTCGCGCCGCGACGACCGCTAACGCCTACCCGCTACTACTGTACGTGCGCGCCTAAGCGTGAAACGGGCAAATGTGGCACTTACCGGCGTGGCTGCGACCAAAAAGACTTTACGGGGGCCACACCATGCGTTTGCAGCGAGGCCAGGGAGCGGACCCAAAACAACGGCGGATGATGACGTACAAAAAAAAAAAAAAAAAAAAAAAAAAAAAACTACTCAGGGCAGTGCGATTGAAGTTTTAAACATGGAAGAGCAAGTGAAAAAAAAAACGGATGAACAGAGTGTGCGCCAAGAAGAAAGCTCGAGATAAGCAGGAATGGCGCATTTCCTCGCATAGCGGCTGATTAGTTGCACCGGCATTTATAAGGCGTAAGGCGCTTAGCTATGCAAATGAGTTCAATTTGTGTTGACTTACACAATCGCAGCTACTGCATCTATCAAGATTAAGGCGTTCAATCAAACAAACGCACCTTGTTGGTGTTGATTCACTCAATAGCATTGGGTGCGCCTTGTTTACTAAGGGTACGGTGCTTCTTCACATAAATGCATTTCGTGAGTGGTTATTTCCTCAAATGCGGAGGGTGCCAAATGTCGATTGAGGAGTGGAGGCTCTTTGTTGTACAAATGCGCTCAACCGGAGTGTGTGCGGCATCTATTGGGGTGAGGCGTTTATTCGCGCAAATGCTTTCATTTTTTTGCTCACTTACTCAACTGCAGCGTAACGAGTGTCGATTGGGAGTAAGGCGCTTACTTGGCCGACTGCATCCTTTGCGTCCACTTACTCCACCGCAAAGGGCAACAAACATTTATTAAGAGTCAGGCTCCAATTCGGTTCATTTGGTGCTCATTTATTCAAGCACAGGAGGCTTTGGTTTGTGTTTATTTAGTCAAATTTGTAAAGCCTCTATTGAGCGCAAGCATGTTTAGAAGACGCAAACGTCTCTTTGGAGCAAGCCGCTTACATGCGTTATTGTCTTGGCCCTTTGTTTGCTCAACTGCAGAAGGTAGAAATTCACATACTTTTAACCCTGCCGCAAACTTCGGCTCGCCAGATGCCGGCGGCGTGCGTTGCAGTAAAAACGCCCACAATTTGAGGAAATAGGGCGTCGGGAGGCTATCGAGGGTGCGTCAGGGCGACCTACCTGGGGTGTAGCTGTGCTCTGGGCGGGTGTCACGGCCAGGCGAGGAGAGAGAGAGACAGACATTCATTAACATGCATGCCAAGCCCTCCGGTTACCATGGCTACTACTTACTGTACATGCACACTGCTCCGGGGTTACCGCGGCAACGCGCATGCAGACGCCAACATTTGACTGGTCCTCTCACACACACGCGCACACTAACACGCACAGCTGCATAAAAAAAAAAAAAAAAAAAAAGCACATGGACTCACTTCCTCACACACTTGTGGGTAGAGAGCACCGTTGTACACGTTCCTACCTGCAGGTTAGGGTTGGAGAGCCAATTTCCCCCCAAAACTTACCTTGAGGCCGCTTCCTCTCCCCCGAGCCCACCCCGACAGATAGCATGCACACACACATGGGCTCGCGCGCATCCACGCGCACGCACACACACACACACGGTCACACGCGCACTGACAAATGATGATGTCGTAATAATGATGTGGAATAGCAGGGGGGGATGGCGTCGCAGTGCAGGAGGGGGCATGCAAGGTTCAACAACAGTGCGTCAGTGTGTACGTGTGTTTGTCACGGGTGTCTGTGCGTGCGTGCGTGTGCGCGCCGGTGCCCTTGTGCAGGTGGAGCGATTAGCGTGCCGCCTGCGCGCGGGGCCTCAAGGGCGAGGCGAGCCTAACGAGCCGGGTTCAGCGTGACTTCACCGGAGGGGCGCGGCCAATCGTCGGCCGCCGCCGCCGCCACGCGTGACGTTTTATCACATCGTCGACATCGCGCTGCCGTGTCGCTATTCACGAGACCTTCGCCCGTACGGCATTTCATGCATCTACTTATTTTGCACGCTTGCCCGCTTTAATCCATGTCATGTTTTTTTGTACTTTGAATAGATTATAAAATAAATATATAAATATATATATATATATATATATAGACCTACCAGGGTCTGTAAACATTCTCGCAGATGAATGAAAGTGTCAAGAGGAATTCCTGTGTACGGACAATCTCGAGTCCATAGAAAACCCCGAGTTGCCACCGAAGTCATTCACTTGAGTTTCACGTTCGTTCCCGGTGACTTTATCGCCACCTCGTTCGGAGCGACGGGCCGGCGGTTGGCTAATGAGCAATAAGGACACGTTTTGCAGACGGGCCGCTATCGCGCGGGGATATGCAAATGCGGCCGACGGGTTCTCGACTGGAGAGGCGCTACGAGGCGCTGCGAGTAATAATTGAGAGCGTAGGAGGAGGATGGAGGCCCACGGCTGATCATTCGGCCATTTCATTTCCTCTCAGCTGACAGTCGGAAAAAACAAGAGAAACGCGGAGGGAATGAGTGTGAAGGGCTTTCGAAAACAAACCACGCCAGTTGAGACAAATGCGCGGCCAAAAAAAAAAAAAAAAAAAAAAAAAAAAAAAGATATGTGGACGGCGTAACTAATGTCCCTGGTGATTTGCAGACCAGGCCGATAACTTTTTGGGGACGTTATCAGGCTTTGAAACACAGTCACGGGACCTTTGACTTTGCTCCAAAGGTCTCGAAGAAGAACAAGAACCAGCTGGGACAAGCTAGCTGGAATTTGACATCGACGGAGTTCAGCCAAAATGTTGGCTTGCTGCGCAAAGCAAATAAGACAGTAAAGAACGTTAAGTTGGAAAACTTATATGGGCAAGAAGTTGTTTTCATATAAATATTCACTGTAATTATAACTTTACTACTTGGTTAGCGTAGTAAAGTCAGTCACGTAGCGTTAGTGACACATGATGGCCCATTCAGACTTGCGTACAAATTTGTGTGACCTCGCCACTATAGGAAAGAAACTACGTTGTCAACCAGGGAACAATAAACAGGGGTTGCATTCTTTTAAATTCACAGCCAAGGAGTTTTTTTTAATACACATATTTAAAAAATGCGGTTCATGTCGCCGGCGTAGGAACGGAACGCCGTCGCGAACAGTCGACCCCCGTCAGAGGCGCGAAATATGACAAAATGTCCAGCCCCGTGTGGTTATTGCTCGGATTATATACATTTAGGGTTTTAGCACATTTACGGGGCCTCTCTCTTTGCTCCATTGCAGCTGGATTGCGCAACACTGCGAGACAAGTCTCGGCCAAGATTTCTGGGACGAACTGCGCCAGCTGGGACAGGCTGACCGGCGCTTGACGTAAACAAAATTCTTGCCGAAAAGGCCAACTGGCAAACAGAAGGAAGATTGAGTAAGTGGAAAGCTTGCTTGCGTAAAAAGCGCTTGGATGACCGACTCAGCTTCCAAAGAAGGCCTCACGCGTCGGCGCTTGTTACCCAACACGGCGCAGGTACGACCACAGTACACCGGAATGAACTCAACTATGATAATGTCTACACTGGAGCAGGGGTCGCCAACTGCGGTCCTCGAGGGCCCCTGTCCTGCATGTTTTAGATGTTTCCCTTCTCCAACACACCCGATTCAAATGACCAGCTCATTAGCGAGCTCTGCAGACGCCTGATGACGATGCTGAATCACACGATCATTTGTGACTTTTTTTTCGTTTGATTATCTTGCACTCAACAAACACTCCATATATATACATAAAAAAAAAAAAAACTAAAACTAATGAGACCTAAATTAAAACTAAGCCTTTTGGTAAAAATCAAAACTAACAAACTTGCTCTAAAAAGTTATTAACGCAAAATGAGGTAAAAAAACAAAAGTCAAAACGAAATAAAAACTAGCTGTAACGAAAAATCCCAAACAATTTTAACCTTACGACTTGCTCATAAACTTGAGCGACGCCACAGGAAAAAAAAAAAAAATCTGTCATAAACCGGCGAAGATGCACTGTAGTTTTTCGTTTCATTGTTTTACATTCACTACCCAAGAGTGTTTTTTGCATCCGAATGTTTTCCGCTGAGTTAGCATCAGTCCGTCATAGAGCGACAAACGCTCGCACTGCTCTCAGAGACGCTAAAACGCGACATTAGCATAATTCAAAGTTGCGGGGGGAATTTTCGCGCGGCTTCGCGGCGTAGCGTGCGACAAAGGTTACCGAGAAAATGAAACGTCTGAGCATAATGCCGACATGAGGCGATTTTGTTTTCACATCCCTTTGAAGAGACGGCCGCCATTAAAGCGCTCCTGCTGCGAGCATATCGCTTCCCGGCGGCAACATCAATCGCAATAGAAAATGTGAATCCATCTGTATGCAAATAAAAGAGGCCATTAAAAGTAGCCGTCGTACGCCGTGCAGTATATATCAGCCCGGGTGTAAAATGTACGTCTGCTTGCGTTTAGCCAGAAGAGCCGCGCGGCCGCTGTGACTAATGGCAGAGCCTTGCGGAACGCGCTAATGTGTTTCGCCGTGTGCCGTTTGTGCCGCGCATGCGCACCTCGTGTGCGCGTGCGCGTGCGTGCGTGTGTGTGTGGACCTGCAGCGATCGGATGTAATTCTCCAGCTTCTGCAGGGCCATTGATCAACGCTCGGCCTCCCTCTCGCCTGGTAAGACGGCACGCCACACTGCGACTATACATTCGCACTCATTGAGCCGTCGCCATTGGTTACTTGGATATCGATCGATCAGTCATTTAAGTCATTTGGTCTATGAAGGCACGGATGCCTGGTTTGCAAATCAAAACAACAGAGTATGAGTTAAATTGTGTGAAATAGTGAAACCTTTGCCTCACTTCATCTTCATTTGAATGATTTTTTTTTTTTTTTTTTTTTTTTTTTTTAAACGCCTCACAGCAAATAGATGAGTACTTTTTTCACCCCGGCAGTGAAACACAGCAGGCGGTGCAACCGGTGAGATGTAATTATCGCCCGTATGATTGATGGCGCCGCCTGTCGCATTCCTTCACACAATGCACGCTTGCACGTGTGGCATCTGTAAAGCTGCAGTTAACGTCAAACCGTGCACATGCTTTGGTAAGGTTATTTTAATTGGCTAGCATTATTTAGTTATGAGAAAATTCAAGGTGCCTCAGGTCATCTCCACACACCAAAAAATGGGGGATATGAGATCATGCCAAATCAAAATATTTCATAGTAAAAACATTTTCGGGATTTGGAGATTTTTTTTTGGGGGGGGGGGGGGGGATCAATCAGTCGTTATTTGTGGAAAACCCGACCACCCACTTATTTGCGTTTTGTGATTTTTTTTTTTTCCCCCCATGGCAATTATAATGAGCATCAATTATTCACAGATTTTCACTATTCGAGGGAAAATGGCCCGGCCCAATCCCCTGCTAATAGTACGCTTTGTAAACAACAATTAACACTGTAGTTTAGAAAACAATTAGTAAAAACAAAGGCCTGCCTCCCGAATAGACTCTCAGCACTTGAGCAAACAAGTAAATACAGAAGATCATGAGAATCTTTGACACAACAAGTTCCACCACATCAATACTCAGCTCTCCAAGTACTGTCACGAGCAACAAATAAATGTACTGGGCCCAAGTGTTCATCATAAAAAGTCAAACGTTCTATTCCAAAGAGTATATTCGAAATGAATGGAAGTCACTGTGCATTGGAGGCCATTAACACTGCACTTAAATATTGGAAAATGCTCTTAATACGACTAAATTCAAATGTATTGCACATACAAGTGAAATAAGTGTACCTAAAAACATTTTTCAAACAAACCTTAAAAATTAAATACCTAATTCTCAAACTCTACAGTCAAATGCAGCTGACCTTTATTTAGTCAGTGATTCCTTTGTGTACCACACTTTGAGAATGACTGATATATAATTGATAAATAATGACATGGTTTCTATTTTTTTATTTTTTTTTTAAACACCACAAATCCCTCCGACCAAAGGAGAGCAATATTGTGCCAATACGCATCGACCAACGTCTATTGTTGACAAGAGTAATTCTTCAGGAAAAACTGCTAATCAGTCCCGTTTTGATTGGAAACAGTAACAGCAGGACTGAGGGGCGGGCGGGCGGGCGGGCGGACGTTTGGACGGACGATTCAACAAAGGAACGGCGATGGGGACAGGAAGCACAAGGACGGAGATACGCTCACGGCATGAGGTCTCCCCTATTAGTGCTGTCTCCATGGTAACAGTGGCCAGTCTGTGCTAAAGGCTCCGGGTAAGGTTAGGGGAGAGGGCGGGGTGGCGGGGGGTGTCTAAAGGGAGGCGCAGGGGTGTGAAGTTGCAAAGTCCTCTCGGTGAGAAACGGCGGCCGCGCGGAGAGGCTCTCCGACATTTTTTTGGCGAGCGCGTCGGCGCCCGTCGCCAAAATCGATGGCTGCAGCCGAGGTGGACCAAAATGGCCTAATTGAGAGGGCTTATTGATTAAGAATGCACATTTGTTTGCGAGGCGACTAAATCAAATCGGATGTCGGTGTGGGTGGGGGGGGGGGGGGGGTGGTGGACGACATTCGCGGCCAAAAGGGCTCCACCACCGCCACGTCGCATTCTGCAGGAGTTGAGGGGAAAGCCAATGAAGGGGTTTTTGCTCATGCCACTTGACACGAGGAAGCAAAGTTTGACTATTCGGAAGATCTGCCATGCAAAGTGGGTGCGGGGGCTTCTTGGGTGTTTTTATAAACGGCAGGGTGAGCAGGATGAAAGTTGCCGGCGGGCCTGAGTTGCCGGCTGCTATTTGCAGCACTCGCCGTAAAATAAGATTCCTTATAGTGGCACTTGTTTTGGCCTTTGGCGGATTTGACCGTATTAAACAAGGGGCGGCTAGAAAACATCCCGTTGAAGAGCATAATACTTACCTCTGTCGTCATTGTCTGTTTCTTAGCTCGTTATTGCTCTGTGAACATTCTCCTTCATTTCTGAGTGAATAATACATGAATCTCAATGCAATTTGGTGCAGATCCAAATGAGGATTGCTAGGCCCCTCCGAAGCGCTATTCTAGTTTTAATGGGAGTCTGCTCTTTCTTTCTTTTTTTTTTTTTTTTTTCTTTCTCATGTATTTAACGACTTGGAACCGGCTCAGTCTAATCCGGTGCAAGAACAGGAAAACACGCACAGAGGTGTCTTAAAACGCCGCAAAGCGTTCAAAGTATTGGCAGGCCATAACGTGGGCCGCTCAGCGACGCGCCGGGCGTGGGGCGAAGGCCGAGCGCAATCGATGTGAATCCATTAGCGGGTGACAAGAATGTAAGCGACGTTGATTTCCAGCCTCCTGAGCCGAGTCCGACTCAAGTCCGGCCAATGAGAGCGTACGTGCCGTCGTTGTTTTTGGACTCGGCCCGTCACGGACTCTCCCGCTTCATTTCTATTGAGGGGATGTTCGATTGACACGGTTGCTTTTCATCAATTTGATGTGATTGGTCGTTACTTCAGCCCTGAGCAACTGTGATGTCATTTTCAGTGGGCAGCAAGAGGCAAAATGGCCGCCCCCTGTGATCGATTAAAATTCCTTTTTCCTTCCTTCTGAAAAAAAAAAAAACTGTAAACGTTACAATTTTAGTTTCTTTGTCATAAAGAAATAGGCCGGTTTTCTACAATTACTTTTTGTATGAATTCCTACCAAATTCTCGAATTTCTCGAAATCTTGGCGACAAAGCTTTCGAATTTGATCATTTCCCGCGCCACACCTGACGATCTCCCGCAGCACCGCGATTGTTGGGAATCACGATCATGGAAGGAAGGGCCACATACTAAATAATTGGCCGGCACGGCAACAAGAAATCAATTTACAGCAGCATTAGAATGCACGGCTTGTCGTGTTTGTGAAGGCCGCCGGTCCGCAGACACCGAGACAAGCAGCAGCAGAGTGAAAAATGCGTGTGTGTGTGTGTGTGTGTGAGTGTTGCGGGCCCTTCTACAGTCAAAACTCGGTTCATGAACAACCCTGCTCAAAAACAATTCTTGCACACAAATCCTGCTTCGCTCCCCTTCAGTTGTCAGTATTTTTGCACTCTTCCTTTCATGTCCTAAAACACCACAAGATGGCGCCAAAGCCCAGCCAATGGGAAAGCAGAAATCTGCGTCAAGGAATTATGTTGAAGTAGCACTTTGCAGAGAAATAAATTGGCTTAGCACAATTACAGTACCAGGTGTAGTATTAGTACGTTGGGTATGTGGCTTTAAGGGGCGTGGCCTAGTGAGTGACTCAAATTGAGTGAGCCAAGTTGACCAGTTATTTCAGTGTAAATGTGTGGTCATGAGTTGTGGCCGACAGCAGCTCCTTGCAAGTGGCTCTCCTTGCTCACATGCGAAGGCATTACAGTACCATGATTGCTACCGAACAGAGGAATAACTGACGGCCCCCTAAAGAGGTTTATAATTGCCGGGAGCTGCAAGGAGATGGCGACAAAGCATGACAAGTAACCCCTCAATTACTTCAACGTAATTCCTTGGCACAAGATGCCACGAGGTGGCGGCAAAGCACTACATGAAACTCGTCGATTACTTCAATGCAGTTCCTTGGCGCCAAGATGCCCCAAGACTTATGTTAAATAAGGCTTTGGCCCGGCACAAACAGTGAATAGGAGAGTTTATCAATATATAACGAGGGATACGTAAAAAAAACAAAAAAACTTGTGAATGCTGAAATACAAATAAGCAGGCATTCACTAATTTCTTTTTTAGCAAACAAGAAAAACCTAAATTGATTCTGCGCCCGGAACCGATTAATTCCACTTCCATTCATGTAAATGGGAAACACTGCTCCAGCTTGTGAACTTTTTTTTTCCGAATCAAATCTGGGATTTGAGGTTTAACTGCATTCGGAATGTGCAAGATTGTGTGAGATGGTGTGTGTGTGTGTGTGTGTGTGTGTGTGAGATGAGATGCATGTCAAGAGGTCAGCGGGGTTCTCGGGCCTTACCTTCACTGCAGTCGTTGCCTTGGTAACCGGTGTCGGAGCAGTCGCAGACGGCCCGGTCGTCGACCAGGCTGCACACGCCCCCGTTCTGGCAGCGGTGCTCGGGCCCGCAGCCCGCCGTCACCGTCACGCCCTCGGAGGCGTCCAGCGCGGCCAGCGAGCCGTTGATGCTCAGCGCCCCCATCCAGCCGCGGAAGGCGGGGTGGTCGCGCACCGAGGGCGCGGTGAGGCGCAGCGGCGAGGCGCGCAGCTCGGCCGTCACCCCGCCCACGTAGGTGTGGCTGAAGACCGTCATGTCTCTCCGCTTGCTCTTCACCTCCGCCCAGCCCTCCAGCCGCCCGTCCACCTCCAGCGAGGTGTTCTTCCAGTCCCGCCTGACGCGCACGGCGTGCCAGCGCCCGTCGCTCACCGCCACCCCCGAGCGCAGCTCGGCCGGCTCGGCGCAGAAGATGGAGAAGCGCAGGCGCAGGTGGCCGCGCAGCAGCAGCAGCTCCAGGAAGTCGCAGAAGCCCTCGTCGTCCAGGTAGAGCAGCAGGCCCTCCTGGCTGTGCGTCCGCAGGCTGAAGCTCAGCACGCTCTCGCAGCAGGCGTTCCACACGGGGAAGCGGCCCCACTGGCTGGACACGCCTCCGAACTCCAGCACCTCGCCTTGGGCCTGGCCCCCTGTGCTGCACAGGCAAAGGCCCAGGAAGAGCAGAGGGGCCGCCGCCCAGACGCACATGGCCATCGCACTCATACACACGCTTGCTGTGCTGCTCGCACGCACGCACGCACACACACACACACTTGGAGGGAAAGGGGGCTGGGGGGGGAGGGGGGACGGAGGCTAGAGCTGGACAGCTTGTCTCATTGCGCTTTTTGTCAAAGAGCCTGCCTCCTGGATTGTGCTGTGGGTTCACGCCAAAACTCCCGTTCTCATCTTTCTCTGCGCCGGGCCCTCTCAGTCTTGCGCCAGGTGAGCGCGTTTGCCTGCGCTGGGTGCCAACTCCATCTTGGTGGCCTAGATCGGGCCCTCTCCCCCCCCCCAGCAGGAAACTCCCCACGGAGCTTAGCGTCGATGTGTGTGTGTGCGCGGCTCACACGCCGCTAATAGAGAGAAATGACACCGTCATTGCAGGATTCTCCTCCTCCTCCTCCTCGTCCTCCTTACTCAGTGGGGGCAAGGTTGCAAGTGTGTGTGGGGGGAAATCAGGTGTGCCTTGTCATCTGTCTCCAGCCACCTACAGAGAAAGCAAGATGGCACAATCAGCTACTTTCCATTTACACTCAGATTGGCCTCAAAGTGTCTTCTAGCTCAGGAGAGCATTCCAGAACCTCCTCATTACAAAACTGGCTTTTGAGGGCCTTTTTTTTTTTTTTTTTTTTTTTGGTGTGGTTGTCGGATCGATACGACGTCTTGCGGCACCGTGGAGCGCCCCCCCCCCTTTTCGTTTTTTTTTAGTGGGCTTGATCACAAAAGAGCAAAGCGGCGCTGCGGCGGATGACTCAAACGTCGAATTTACAAACCGTCGAGCATACACACGTACGCGACGAATAAAGGCAGCAATGGGGGGCGGGGGAGGGGGGGGGTCGACATGCTGGTCATTGACAGACGTTGGGGCGACTGCGGTTGAAATATCGATTGTCGATTTGCGGCCATTGCTTCCATTTGCCCCCCCCCCCTTCTTCCGCGGTTCACTCGTCGTGTCCTAGCTCCACGTTAATGACCCTTTTCTACCACCAAAATACTTTTGACACCGAATTGTACGAGCTTAAAACGAGAGAGAGAGAGAGAGAGAGAGAGAAAAAAAAAAAAAAAGAGTCGATCCACCTACCTCGCAAGTATCCTGTGTCGTCCACCCCCGCCACCCTTTCTTCCGTCTTCACGCTGCCGCCGGAGGTGAACCTCACCGCGGCTATGACGCCCGGCGGTGGTCGGTGCTCGGTGGGTGGCTAACGCGGCAGTTAAGAGAGCCGATCCACTCTCTCTCTCTCTCACACACGCGCGAGCGCGAACACCCACACACGCACACAAATGACCACACGGATGTCCTCACCTACGAGGTGTTTCTCGGTTTACTCCCGGGAGGAGGAAAAGGTGCAGTCGGGAGGATGATGCTCAGAGAGAGAGCAAAGGCGCGCGCACGCACGCACGCACGCACGCACGCAGGGAGCGAGAAGGTGGTCACGTGACAGGAGAGGCGAGAGGGAGCGACACAGGCGCAGAACCCAGACAGAAAGAGAGAGAGAGAGAGAGAGAGAGAAGTGGACATAAAAAATAGAGGCAGAGAGCGAAGGGGAGGACACTGGACAGAAGCAGAACCAAACGAGTGAGAAAAAGACAGACAAATGCAAAAAGGTGAGAGAGGGAGGGAAAGAAACAAACAGGATGCGGTGAGAAAGAAGCACATTTGAGAGAGGGGGAAAAGAGAGAGAGAGAGACATACAGGTAGAATGCAGAAGGCGGCCGAGAGACAGAAGCAGGAGAGAGATATAGATAGATAGATGAGGAGAGAGGAGGGAGGAAAAGGGAGACGTCGACCCAAAATGGAGAGACTGAAGCAGAAATGATTGAGTGGGGGAGAAAGAGCAAGAGACAGATGCAGACAGAGAAAGAGTGTGAGAGAAAGATAGAGAGCAGGAGAGTGAGACAGATGGAGAGAAGGAGCGACCGAAGCAGAACTTTCAGTGAGACGAAGAGAGACAGAATAAGAACAGTGAGCGGCAGAGACAGAGGGCCCTATTTTCATGACCAGCAAGAAGTTCGGTTTTCGTCTGGTAATTCGGCTGTTTGCGCCGCTGCGAGAGTGAACACAACCGACTTGATTCCCAGCCTATCGAAGCGGCTGGCCTCATTCACTTTAAATTCGGCGCGAGGCGCAGTCCGCGTTGCGGAAGCACAAACAGACTAGCCGAAGTCCCTGCGAGACTTGCAAAGTACGTCACGCCACCTGCGCCGCAACTTAGATCTGGTTTCACCCGTTCGAAAGTCGAATCTACTTTCTGCCGTGTACTCGAAAACGCCTTTGATCTGCCGAAACGCCCAGTGGGCGCAACGCGAATGAGGGTGTGCCCGTTTTTATGCCGAGCGCCATTGCGCCTGTCGACGAAAATGGAGCCCGGAGACACAGAACAGAGAATGGGAGTGACGGAGGCACACGACAGAGAGATCAAGACAGAAGCAGAACTTTCATGAGCGCGAAAGAGACGTCAAGAGAGAGAGACAGATGCTGACAAGAGAGAAATAGTGCGCAAGAGAGAAAGAGCATGTGAGAGAGGGAGTGTGAGAGAGAGGCCTGCACCAATCAAGCAAGGCGAGCATCAGGTGACCGCAGCATGTACAGTCGTTTTGTTTTTGCGATGTGTCCGCTTTCATGGTCCTCTGTGCTCTCTTGTCTTCTTTCTTGGCTACGCTTGCACTCGTACAAGCACATCGTAAACAACGCAAAGCTTTGAAAGGACATTTTTTGTATTTCACTTTTCAGTTCATACGCAAAAGTGTAAATGTACAAACGGTTGTATTTTTTTCCATCTGTATTTCCTTTTCACACTTTTCTTTTTCAATGTTCTTGCATGTCCAGAAAATTGTTAGGTATAAAGCTTGTGGCGAGGTCGAATTGGCGGGGCACAATCGGAACTGCCCTAAAGGCGTTATATTTGGATTTTTTTCTCCCCCCCCATGCTGTTTAAATGACAAAATAGAGGCTGACCATTTTCCCCTGGACACGTCTCTGTATTAAATTTAAAAATGTTTTGTGGGATCTGCTGGATCAGGCGTTGCATTCCATAGGTCAGTGAAAAAAACTTGTTGCTAGGTAGAATTCAAAGAGCATAATCACAACTGCCCCAAAGGTATTTAAAATTTTTTTTTTTTTTTACAATGGGCAAAAAAAGGCTTCCTGTTCTATACCCACCAGTCACTGCTCTGTATTCAATATAAAAATGTACATTTTGAGAAGAAGGCTCAACCTGACGGAGTGGGTCATGGCAGCAGTGAAGTTAATCATGTCTCCTGGTGGAAAAGGTCAGCTCGGCCATGTTTTGCCTCCGCTTTAGCTCACCTTTATTGAGCATGTTGAAGACATTTGGCAGCGGGCTGCTTTGTCTCCTGTGAAAAGACAATGATCAAACACTCGCGCACACACACGCCAATAATAGCGGCCATCTCCGCGCCCTTTTGGGCTAATACGTGCTTATGTGGACGTATTTACTCCGGCGAGGCATTAGGGGCTGATTAACAGCGTCTGTGCGACCACACAACGCGGCCGTGAAGCAGATATTAAACATATTTAAGACCACGGAGAGCCGCGCCGACATTAAATGCCAGCCCGAGGAGCTGCGATCTGATGTGTGAGGGGGGGGGGGGGTTACTATGGTAACAATCTCAGCATCAGCACCGTTTGCATTCCCAAAGGACTGACCACCAGAATCCCCCCCCCCCCCCAACTCATCAAACTAACTGCTTGGCTTTCTTCTCCCTCCTCGCCATCTCCAGGCCAAGCTGACCTTTTGGAGCAAAAGGCGTTATCAAATAATAACACCCCTCCATGTTTTCCCAAGAGCAGCGTAAATCACTGCATAAAGGCTGCGCAGAGCAACTCTGCATTCGGGGCAGTGCCCCACCCCATTTGGCAGATGTTATGGTATACAGCGCTGGCTCTATATCAGGGGCAGTGCCCTACCTCAACCAACGCTTTTTTTTTTTTTTAATTGGCTGATGGTCAGTTATGAGCGTGTCTGATTCAAATTCTGCTTAGCAACAAGTGACTGTGAAAGAACCTGTCCAAGGGCACAGTCCTGTCAGCCCCTGCAGTTTACCACCGAAGCTGCTTTTTACAGTGGAAACCTTGGGAACTGTACTGAAATGCTTCAGATATGCTGCCGTTCAAGCACACACACATTTTTTTTTTTTTTTTTTATAAAAGCCATTAAAAAAATATTGTCATGCCCTTGCATGTGGGCAAGGAGAGCTAGCAAATTTGCATGGAAGACTGCCTATGACCATTTTTGGTACACCTTTCCAATCAACTAGCCTCAACTTGCCATTGTCATCCCCCATGAATTCCAGTTTCCAATTTGGAATATTTTCAACATCCCACATCTTAAATTCCCACGGATATTTACTGGAATTTTTCCACCCATTTGGAACACTAAAATGGAGGCATCCATCCATCCATGCATCATCCTCTTTGACAGGCTGACAGCAACTACTGGCCCCTGACTCTGCGTCTACTCAGCAATCAGAAGGTCACTGTGCACATATATACACACACACACACAGAGACTATATATACACAGTATATACTCTGTATATATATATATATATATATATACACACCGTATATATGTATATTTTGTGTGTGTGCGTATGTGGGTGGGGTAATATGTGTTGGAATTCACTGCCCAAAATAAAAATTCAACTGTCAGCATCCCTGCGCATGCAAGCCTGAGTGTGAGCAAGCCACACTTTGTATGTGTGCGTGTGTGTGAGTTTTCTGCACGCACACACTCACACACACGTTCGTTGGCTGCAGGGCTGCTGATATGATAGAAAGAAGCAGCATGGCGTGCGTGTGACATGAAAACACGGCACGAGGGGCGTCTTCGCACCTGCCGTCGAAGTTAGCGCCAGCGTGCTTGACGGGCAGCCACCCCGTCCTAAATGAGATTAAACGGGAGGTTTGCCTCTAATCGCGTTATAATGAGTTTCTGTGTAGCTCGTACATTCACTAATTCCGCTTGCCAATAGTGCAAAGAGCCACGTGGGCGTGCGTGCAAGCGTGTGTGTGTGTGTGTGTGTGTGTGAGGTGAGAGGGGGTCACCTCGCCGCAATCTCTCGCTCATTTATAACAATAGCGGAGAGCCGTCCTCATCAGAAGGATCGCAACTCGTAGCGTTAGCGCGTGTGTGCTAACACCGTCCATCCATGTATAGATCTGTGTGTCATTAAAAGTCTCGACAGGAATTAGCATTGATCAGCTGACCAGCAGATGAGAGTGACTGACAGGGCCCAAACAAAGCCTGATTGACTGTGTGTGTGTGTGTTCATGAAGGTGAGCTTCTCTTAAACCAAATTTGGGTAAAAGAGAAACCTCATAGACGCACATTTAGTTTGTCCCAAAAATGTACATTTTCTATTTAATACAGAGCAGAGGGCAGGTGAAGGGCATTATCAGCCACTAAATTGCCTTTTCCGTGCCACACCTGATCCAAAACTATCTCATTCAGTTTTACTTTTACATTCAGATTTATATTTTAAATAGTGAGCAGCTCGTAGTTAACTTTTTTTTTTTTTTTTTTGTGGAGGCCATGAAGATAACTTATGAAGCCAGCCCATATTTGTCCGACAGCTTTGTTCAACAAGAGACCAAACCAAACTAATCGGAGCAACTGCAGTGTCGTAAGCTACCTTGAAGTTGTGTCATGATTAATGGAGGACTTTTTTTTCTTTTTTTCTTACATTGCTGTTGGAAAAAAAAGGCACACGATGCGTGTTCAGCTACGCTATCAGGCTTCACCTTTGCATGACATGTCGAAGAGTGCAGTGGTGACAACATGCTGCTGGTCATCGGCTTGGCTGTTCATTAGCTGCTCTGAAAGAGGGCAAAAAAAAAAAAATAATAAAAATAAAAATAAAAAAACCTGAACCTTAACCCCGAGCACAGCTGCGAGGGAGCTGCCGTGTCGGCATGACAACCTGCGGGAGGCTGGTAGTTGTTGATGATTGCTAGGAAGTAGGAAAAAATGCCACTTGGAGCTTGAAAGTAAACCAAAATAAAACAACTTTCCAAACCCCCCCCCAAAAATAACGGACCAAATCTTCATGGCTGTGGGACACATGTGATTGTGCCCCACAAATTGTGCCCGGCAATTCATCACTACTATAACATATCTACCAAATCTGGCCTTGGCGGAGGTAATGACTAGACGTTAAAACACAGTTGAAGGCAAATGGAGAAAAATCAAAAGGATCGATTTCATTGACTCAGCAAAGCAAGTGTCCGTGCAGGTGTGACAAGGCAGGGGGGTGCTTGGAGGGGCTCACGGATTGGGCAGGGAGAGGAGGGTTACTATGACGACCACATAGGAGATGCTAATTGTCCATTTTCTATCCTCCATAAAGTTTAAGAGCCTCCATGGCTGCTGGCGTTATTCTAACCCAGTCACGGAGGAGTCCTCTGGGATCCACAGCCCCTCTCCACCCCCCGCCTGCTTCTCTGAGCCACTCCATACGTGCGGTCCAACTTTGCCACGTTTTGTCACGTTACACCCCGGTTTCAAAATTCAGTACATTCGTTTTAGTCAACCCATTTGACGTCGACGACCGTACTCCGTATTTCAACCGATCACAAGTAAACCGCCGCCTGGTCAAGAGCGTTAGCTGGCATGCTAGCCTCAACAACAGCCCAGCACTCGCTGACGTAGAGTAGGGCTGTAAAATTAAACTGTGGCAAAAGTCAAGCGATCCAAATGCTTTCTAGCGCTTCACTTTTAGAAGGTAAATACTTCCTTGATGTGGCTTTGAACAAAAGTGACCAGATAGGTGAGCCAAGCTTGTGGCCTCATATTGAAAAAGACTTTCCAAATGCACCGCTTGTGATATTCTGCTGTCCCCCCCCCACCCCTCCCCCCCGTCTTCCTCCTCCGCCTTCCTTCCCCTACTCAAGCACTTTGTTCCCGCTTTAAGATAAAGATAATTCAATCAGCTGCTGGCGTCACCATGGCAGCGCCATGTTCTATTTCTAGTGCCATAGTATCAACACAATGACACACGCGCAGGCTGGTGATTTGACACACTCTTACTTCCTATCGTCCATTTACTCCTTCTGCAGACCTCTGCGCGTCTTCCTCTTTTTGCTCACTCGCTCTCCTCCTCCTCCTCCTCCTTCGTCCTCGCCATCAGCGGGTTGCTAGGCAACTGGGATCATTGATCTGCAGGAGCGCTGTCATGAAAACACACGCATACACACACGCACGCACGGGCATAAACACACACGTCGTTAGAGGAGTAGTGCCTACAGTGAAGGCGTCCTCACTTACGGGATAAAGACCAACGCCAAGATGAGAAGACGAACGACAGATATATCTATATACAAACATATCGAGATACACTTGGAAAATGTATATATATATAAAGGGAAAAATATGAATGTTTAAAAACATTAAAAAAACATGTACAAAATATTTATAGAAAACAAATAATCACATCAAAAGTACAAAGTACTAGAAGTACATCTGGAATGCATTAAAATAAATATATAATATAAAAAAAAATATGAATGCTTATTTTTTTGGGGGCAATGGAGTCCAGTAATTGCATTGGGTCGAATCTATTCAATGAATTAAATTACATGATGTTTGTAACAGTAGTTTGGTCATAAATGTTTAATTTTATGATTTATCAGATTGATAATTGCTAGGTGATAACGGCTGGAAAATCGAATTTAATGTCCTGATGTTCATTACAGCGAGTGAACTGATTTAGCTTTATTCGTTTATTTAGTCACGTCTTAAGCAAAGGAGAAACACGCACACGCACCACTGGCGAATAGAACATAAAAATAATAAAATGCGTCTTGTGATCAGAGAAGAAGAAAAAAAAAAAACTCACAAAAGGTTCCAATGACCCCAATTTTCGCTTTGTATTGTAGCTCATTAAAAATTAAATGATGAAGAAAATCAATCATTTAACTTGCTGACGGAGCTTCTTCTATCTGAAATCAGCCGGAGAGAGAAAGCCAGGCGGCGCTTCTTTATTCTCCGACAAATTAAGATCAGCACTAATCTCTTTTACACACACCAACTTTGTCTTAAACAACACGGACGCGGCAACACACGGAGAAAACAAACAAACAAAGCGACTTTTACGTGACATTTGTTGTGCTTGTCAGCTTCCCTGCTTGCTGAATAGATGCACTATGAAACATACAAAATCTTGGCTGGAGACATGACGTGCTTATGCAGGTGTTTACCGGGGAGCTTGAAACTGTCTGTGTTCCCACCACATTTACACAGATTCTCACAGAAACGTACACCTGTTCGTTTGTAGTGGATAGGAGATGTTTTTGTCCAAATATTTTATGACAAGTACAATCGAACAAATATTAATATTAATGTTATTTCGCGCCATAATTCAACACCAACTTAATGAGATTACGGAATCAAAATGCAGCACATCCTACAAGACTCAGGTCAGAAATGTCCCATTTTCTCTTGAGCGCATCGTGAGTCCGACTTGAGAGTGTTTACTTCCAGTCAGTGGAGAGCGTGCGCATTGGCTTTCTTATCATGCATCCGCCTCGCTACGAAGTTTACATGGTCACAAAACGCCTCTTAAGCGACGCCAAGAGAGCACATTGGGGATCAACGCTTCTCGAGATGGGAGTCACGGGATCAAGAGGGCCTTTTTTTGGTGTGCGTTTGGCTTATGGAGGTTGTTTTTTTTTTTTTTTTTGGAAGGCCATTTATCAACCCCACCTCCCTGACCTCAATTGCGGCAGGAGTAGCATGAAATCAATGAGGTTTTCCTTTGGTGGATGCCGTAGGTTCAAATGTTAATATGTGTTTTAAAAGCGGAATAAAAAAAAACACTAAATTGCAGATACAATGTAATATCCAAGTGACCCAAAAAAAAAAATCATAAAGTAATAACAGGGAATGTGAGATAAGAATGCAGTGCTGTGCTAAAGGCAGAAAAACTGTAACGGCAACCACCCCCCCACACACACACACATTTTGTAAAGACGTAATCATATTCGAACACAATTTACATTTAATATTCTCCCAGTAGTTTCAGATAATGTTACAATCGTGTTCAGCGGTTTTTGGCGTGGGCTTTGGGGTATTTGTATGGGAAGATGTTATTGCCACATCGGTACACTATTTGACAAGTGTATTTCAATTGCTTGGTGATGAAATGCCAAGTGAAAATACAAGTGAAAATGCAGTGGAATCGCTCTCGGCACCTAGTGAAGAAAAAACAGCGTGAGCTGTTTTTGAGCAACACTTAGTTGAATGGCTCAGTGAATTTGTGTCTATGCGGCACAAAACTGTTTTCACTGACTCGTGTGCTCGCTTGTGCTTGACAGACAACCCCTAAAACGAGCCAATTTCACCATGGCAAGAAAGAAAGGTTATCAGAAGCTTGCTATAATTTTAGGGTATTTCAGTCAAAAGCACGCCACACACGTTTGTAAGATACCCAAGAGCTCCTAAATGCATACAGTAATATAATATGTCCTAAACGATCAAATAAAATCATTTGGAGAGAAGAAAAAAACTGCTTATGGCGGCAGCTGTTACTAATTGACGGTAAAGGAAAGTCAGCGACCCCTGGTGTCCGGCTGCTATAACGACGATAGGGAACAATTATGTGTAAAGTGCACTAAAGCCAATATCAAATCCAAACCTTAGCGAACGGGAGACAGTTTAAAAAGACACGATGATGCGTTAGGAAACGTGACGAATTAATACCACACACCATAAAGCGCGTGAGCACGCTGACACAAACATTTTTTGTTCTTGTCGTCCGCGATGTGTCCAACAAGGACAAGGGCTAGTTAGCTTCAGCTTGAGCTGCATTTCCTGAAGTGACAACGCTGACTTCAAAATAAAAAAGCGACTCGCGTTTAGCAGCGCGCTGTATGCACGTTATCTCCAATAATCCTCTGTCTTTTGTATGAACAATTTTTTAAAATTATAGTATGTGATTTTACTTGGTGTTAAACCTTAAATTACAGTTTCCCTTCGATGATTAAAGCTTTAATATTGACACGCAACCGGACTCAGTTACGCCACAGAGGTCGACCTTGACCTTGATCGACACTACAGCTTTATAATGTCTGGAATATTACTGTTGCATTTATGACCCCGTATGTTCCCAATTAAGGAATTATTTTTAATATCACGGTGTAATCTTGGTATATTGTGGGAGTCATGTGGGTGTTTGGCTACGGATCGCTCATTTGGAAGGTGGACTTTCCCTACGAGGAGAAGCGAATTGGTTACATTAAGGGCTTCAGTCGTCGCTTCTGGCAGGGCAGCACCGACCACCGCGGCGTGCCGGGGAAAGTGAGTCTGACGTCACAACATAACTTTCACAGCATTCACTATAACGTCATGTTGTATTATGTCGCAAACAGTAGCTCGACATCAAGTATTTCAAGAGTTTCTCTGAATTACACAACTGGGTGTAAAAGGTGGAATAAGGGGAAGGAAAAGCGCTCTTGGGCCACATTTGAGTTCGAAAACTAACAGAAAGGAATTCTCTCCTCTTAATTTTAAAAACAAAGTGTCATTCGTAGGTTAGTTTGAAAAAACTGTAAGTAAAATGATTTTAACATTCATAATTGAATTCTCGATTTTAAATTACATTCATAATTCAATTACCATGACTCAACTATTTTAAACGGTATTGCTTTGCTTCGCTACAAGTGCCTTTTCTGACTATTTTTTTTTCCATACTTGCGAAGCATGGTCGGGTTTTTTTTTTTTTGCCTCGAGTTCTGAATAAAATGGTAGATATGAGTGCGTGTCACACCCCCACGCCAAGTTTCGTAACGTGGTTTTGGTTTCCTTGCAGTGGATGTTGGTGGCGCAAATGCAACATTAAGCTGGTTTGTCAAGTGTAGTGCAAAAAAGGGGATACAGAAATAATGACGTTTTCGATTAATCGACTTATCACATTATAGCCGACTACAAAAAATGTTCTACATGTACATGTACTAC
Organism: Filicampus tigris; assembly: GCF_054856515.1. Taxonomy (NCBI): domain Eukaryota; kingdom Metazoa; phylum Chordata; class Actinopteri; order Syngnathiformes; family Syngnathidae; genus Filicampus; species Filicampus tigris. Next base: position 2,175,502 of record NC_141235.1, on the reverse strand, counting down.
ATTCACATTCTTCTCTTTTTACAGCCTGGTCGGGTGGTGACACTAGTGGAGGACCCTGAGGTAAGGAAGCATTTTATCGAATCAAAATGACCTGCGTGGGAATAAATTAGTTTGGGTTTTTCAGATAAATGTTTTTTTGAGTAAGTAGACCATTTAAATTATTTTTTTAATCTTTATTTTTTCAAAAAGGAAAACAATCTAAATCTGAAACACAAATGCGAAACATTTTTGAAGAGAATTATAAAGAATATATTTTTCAAATGTACATCAAAAGAAAATGTTTTATATATATATATATATATATATATATATATATATATATATATATATATTTTTTTTAAAGAGGGATGGGGTGGACACCAAAGACTAAAGCCCAGGGCCATTCTGACCTCCTTAATCTGACTTTATCGTTATCTAGTTGCTGTTATTATTTTTAATGAATGCCACGTAGTGTATTATGTAAGCCTAAAAAGAACTTAAAATGGAAATATTAAAAAAATGTAATTAAAAGTAGTCCAAACATGAAAACATTTATATTTGAATACAATGAAGCAGTGAACCTTGACTATTTTAGCAGAGGAGCCCCAAGTTAGTCTTCCCACCCCCCGGCCCATCTGAGTACAAGACCACATCCTGGACATTTACGACACCAACTTTCCTTCACCTTTACTATCATAACAGATGAAGATTAATGAAACAACGCCTCGTTATACAGCCATAAAACGCCAATTAGCGGCTGATGGTCCTAACGTTTACTACCTTGTAAGCTGTCACCGAACCAGCGCCTTTTGTGACGCGAGCAGCATACAAAAGAGCTCCATTGTCAAACTGCACCAAGGTCACGGCACGCACCAAAAAAGACGTTATCTCGTATCCCGCTGAAACAAAAGCGAGGATGACGCCTCGTATTGCGACCTTGGATGGGAGATAATTTTTCCCACTCGTCTGGGGGAGGCGATAACGCTTAGAAAATCTGCATTGCGTAGGCCAGCGATGCATATCTGTGAATATTACTGCGCATAGTTGAAGTTAGACTTGCTTTTACATGTTTCTGGAAAAGTACAATTACATTGTTAAATCTGAGGGAGGGGGGGGAATTGAATACAGTGGTGTCTTGGGAGATCCAAGCTGTTGTTTGGTTGATCGAGAGTAAACAAGCCTTTGCCAAAGAGGCTTCAAGCTGTTTACGGCCACTCACGGTGCAAGTTTACTCAACTTTATTTAATGATCAAACAAAGAGTCTTACACGTGTAATTACAACAACCACATAACATTGCCGTTTACATAAAGTCTAACTAGCGTAATGCTAACAAACAACGCAAAACGGCACTGGCAGAGTAATAAATATTGGATGAAGACAACTTGAATTCTTGGAGTTGTATTTAAAAAAAATATATTTTTTTTCAGATTTACCAAAAATGTTCAAAAACCACTGGGGTGATCACATTATTAGGGTAACAATTTACAACCTAATTTCTAATATCTGTTCCATGAAATTGTTTGAATTTATTCCCGACGCTCTATTCTGGTCATTTCATAGCATTGCTTTTATCTGCAACCCTAACTAATTGCGGTCATTATCATTGCCATCTGTCATCAGAGTTGTGTTTGGGGCGTGGCCTACAAGCTCCCCACGGGCCACGAGCAGGAAGTGATGCGGCACTTGGACCACCGAGAAAAGGGCGGCTACCGCGTGATGACCGTGGCTTTCCACCCGCGGCCGCCGCTGACGCCGCCGCCCAGCCAGACGTTGCTCTACGTCGGCTCGCGGGACAACCCCGACTATCTGGGCCCCGCCCCCTTGGAGGAGATAGCCAATCAGATCGTGGGCTCCACGGGGCCCAGCGGGCAGAACACGGAGTATCTCTTTCAGCTGGCCGACGCCGTCCGGAGCATCCTGCCCGAGGACAACGACGCGGACTTGTTTCGCCTGGAGATGCTCGTACGCCAGAGACTGGAGGACGACGGCTCGCTCAAATAAAACCTGCCATCACGGCGGCGCCTTGACCTTCGCGTTGAATTCGCCACGTGGCAACCCTCGTAACTCAAAACGCTGGCATCTCAAAATATCGCTCCCCGTTTTCCAAATGAACAAACTTCATCATCCCGCATCAAAAATCATGGCCAAAGACAGTCATTACAAAATGAACCTCGAGCCGTTGCTTTCTGTAGGCGTAACACACAGGATGGGAGAGGATTGAGACTTTCAATAATCTCTTTAGCAAATATGAGGCTGTTTGAAATACTTCCCGTTTTAACGCGTCTTCTTTCAATTGAAAATAAGCGCTACTGTATTTAAAAAAAAAAAGAATGCTACTTTTGTTAGGAAAACTCACGTGTGTTGCATTGAGTGTTAGCATGGAGGCAGAAGACTTTTGCAAGTTTCATTAAAGACATATTGTGTAATGTAAGTCCCCCGAAAATTTTTTTGAAATACTTTTAAGTCGGGTCACACGTATCTCAAGGCACTACTGTATTAAATGTGAGCATCAGTCTCAGGGTTTGTGTGTTTGTCACAATAGCAAATATAAAGCGCGCAGCAAATTCGCTACCTGGCGGACAAAACCTTCCCCCCCCCCCCCCTAAAGAGGAACAGATTTATAGATTTCATAGTGCCACCCCTAGATTAGCTGGTTTTGTTTTTTCTTTAGTTGTCCTGTTCTAACCAGTGAGTGCAAAGTTCATGTGGCAACAGTGTGGAGGATTGAATTGTAAACAGGTCTGAGCACATATTCACAGTTAGGTAATCACTCATATTACATTTTGTGGATTTCATCTGGATTGCCATTTTTTTTCATGTGTTTGTCCATACACGCAAAACAATAAATTAGCCTTACCTGGAACCGGAGTTTGAAATGCTGACTTTTGCGTTGGGAGACGAGCACTTGAGCAAAGGACTGTCCACAACATTGACTTAACTGTGCACAATTGCAGATTATCCATTTATTCAACAATAAGAACATAGCGTGTGTGTGTGTGTATATATATATATATATATATATATATATATATATATATATATATATATATATATATTACACATAATTCACATCACATGATCAGTGTAGTTGTAATGTCAGAATGCTATATTTAAAGTATGCTAAGCACATCTTATGCAAATTGTGAGCAGTTTAGCAGTGTTCATTAATAAAGCACTATACTCACCACAATACATGATTTCTCTCATCACGCTAAAATATAATACACTGTATACATATTTACAAAGCTAAGTAACAGCTATGTTAAGTCACTCCTTGACAAATCTGACAGGAGGAATTCTAATGAGTATGGGAATTAATTGAAAAACATTGACTTTGAAAAGAAACGCAAACCGGTTTTCCCAGGTCGTGGTTTGTCCTCAACTGGTTTAGAAGGCGAAGGCTGAGTCACTGGGCAGCTTCCCAGTAGCGATGCTCCCAGCTTCGTTAAATGTCACTCGAGCAAACAAACAGACAGAAAGACAAAACACCTCTCAGCATTTCCGTTTTTTGTTTTTTTTGTTTTTTTTTTTTAAGCGTAGTAGCACGGCGACACCAGCAAGTCAGTGAGCACCAGCAGCTGGTCGTCAGTGAAACGCTGGCGATGCTCCTGCCAGTTGTCGTGGTGCGTGCGGCGGAACTCCGATAAGGTCTTCTTCACCGTCATCTTAAAAGCAAACAAATCACATCCAAATGTTGGGATCCACAACAAAACAGGAAGTGGCAGTGATTCCCAAATTCCAAATTTTACTTTGAGGGGAACTAAACCCCAGAAGTCAAAACTTTGTTGTATTTTAAATGGGCATAACTTAGCTATTAGCTGCTATTTACATTCTAAAAAACATCGCATCTACCTTGTGTACTCACTATTGAGTTTCGCGAGAGTGCAAATTGCTAATCAGTTTTTTATGGGGGAGGAGGGGGGGATGGGGGGTGTCGCGGTATGTGGGTGAGCTTTGAAGGCTATATCAGCCAACCCTCAGTCTTTCTAGCAAACCCTCGAGCAACACTTCTCTCTGAGATTAAAAACTAACAAGCGGGCTTTTCATTTATTGATGCTAAAAGGCCACGCGCAAGCCTTGGAATTAGTGGGACAGGGCTAGGAGGTGGCGGGGGGCTGAAGAAGAAGAAAGAAAAAAAAAAAAAAAAAAAAAGAGAACCGCAGCCAGAGCACAAAAAGGCGATCACAATGAGTAACGATGTACTCATGAGTTATAGATGGGCCGCCTTCATTTGAATAAAAGATTGACTCCAAACCGGGCGCCTGCAAGACCCTGCGCCCCCCCCCCCCCCCCACCCCCCCCCCAAATGTAGTGGTCGGTGTCTAAAATCTACTGAATTGTGCTGTGTTTGACTTTGCAGCACAACGAGCGTCTGAATGATCAGCTCCGGCTGGCCCGGCGCGCTCATCTATTATTTAGTCTTATTGATCACGTTGTGTACGTCCGAGACCCGGGGCACTCGATTCTCCTCAAGTGGCCCACCAAGTCATGGTCGTCGTCCTTTTTGGGGTTTTTTTCAAGGTGAGTTAAGTACCTCGATGGGCTGCGGGTCGTTGAGGTGATCGCTCAGGTCCATCAGAATCTGCGGCATCCATTTGGGGACGTCGTAAGGACTGGACAGGATGCACGCGCTCAGGCCCAGCACTCCCGCGTGCCGGCGCACCAAATCTGCACCAGCACAAACAAAATGGCCGGCCGTCACCTTTTCTGAAGCACGTCCATGTTCTTGTCCTTTGCCCTTTGGATGACACTGCGTTCAGTTTGTACCAAATTAGACGGTCACAAGACTCACTTTTAGGTTTTTAGGTACATTTGATTCTTGAAGTATTTTGTTGTGAATGAATATTCTCATTTATGATTTCAAAGGAATATTTTTTGGTCTAGTTTTTATTTGAACGTGTATTTTATGGGTTAATCATTTGACATTTTTGTATTGGGTCTTTTTTGATTTCAACATTACTATGTAGCTGCTTGGTAGAATAATGGAGAGTGACAATCTTCAATCAGCAGGTGAGGTACATAATAGTGTAGGAGGATTTTTTAGGATTTTCCGTGAACACATTTCATTTGCATCACTTATTTTAATTCAGTTTTATTTATTTAGTAATGGAATGAACCATAATAAATGTAATTACTTTTTTTTAATTTATTATTTGGCATATTTTTAGGTAATTTCCCCTTTTTTTCCAAACAGCTTTTTTAAAATTAATTTGCAATTTTTCCTTTAACCTCATTTTTAATCTTTGGCTTTAAGCACAGCATGAGACTGCCCTTGTTTTAGTGTCTTCTTTCTTGATTCTTTATTGTGTTCAGTTGTCTTGTATTTCATGCTCGGTTTGTATTTATTCAAAGCACTTTTTGTTTCAGACGAGATTGCTCGATGAAGATTGTGTTGAGAATTTCAGAGGTATCAAACCGGTAGTCCTTTGCACGGATCGGGTTGCCTCAGCTCTCAGTTTCCAAAAGTTGGGTGACCTTTGACCTAGCGTGTCTTCTCACTTGTCAACGGGGTCCACTGTATTAGTGTGCTGCTTGCGTGAGTGTGCGTGTACCCGTGGAAGCCAGTTCTCCTCTGGCCTTGGGTAGGCGCGTGTGACTCAGCGTTTGCAGTTGAGTCTGCAGACTGCGGTCCAGAGGGAAGAAGTGGCACTGCAGCAAACCACTCAGGGTGGTGCCCGCCATGTCCCTCACCTACACACAAGAGAGCGGCCATCACCAGGCAGGTTTAGGAAAGGAAAAGCATCAACTATTTATGTGTAAAAATATATATATATACATATATATATATATAATAAGTGCAAGGATTGTGGGGCGAATTGAACTGCAGAAATCACTTTGCATACATTATGAAGAAGCACCACTGAGATGTGGAGCATGACAAAGCATCACTGAGAAACTATTTTTTCAAGGATCAAGTATCGGGACGTTTACCATAAAAACTGTGGGGGGGGGGGAAATCATGTCACATTAGATTACCAATCTATCAACTCTCCATGTGAAGTGTCTTTAGACGCTTAAAATGGGATTGTCTACAAAAGAACACGGTGTGCTCGCAACCACCCAAAGAACAAGTGAAGTGATTATTATTTTTTTGTTTAGTTTTTAATGTCACCTCGAGTTGCTCGTCCAGCAGCAGACGCATCACCAGCCTGCGGACGCGCTGCACCTCCGCGGGCACGCTGAGCAGCGTGAATAAGTTGGAGAAGACAGTGATCTGTAGGTAGGTCAGCACCGAGTAGCGCGCGTGCCACGACCTGCTGCCGCCCATCTGTAAGCACACACGCGAACGCGCCGGTTAGCGTTTGCCAGGCCACGCCACGCCACGGCCGTATCTGCCGCAGATCGTCTCGTATGCTCATGTAGAGCACCTGCAAATGTCAAAGCATGTTCAGCAGCGGGCGTGTGAAGAACGAGGCCGTCCTCGGCAGCTACATGAGGCATAATTCATAGGCTTATCAGATGGAATATTGTGTTAGGCGTCATACATGATCACACACAAGCTGGTGGACGGTCACTGTTTGTTAGCTTGTGAGATTGTGTGAAAAGGGCAACACATCAAAGCTAGAGGTTATACATTTATTTTTTTTTTTATATGAGCGACCCTTTTAGAAGAGCATTTCACTTCCACATGTGGATATTGAATATATAGCAAGTAATCACTGATGATACTTGAGTAGCGGCGAAGCTAGAGGACAAAAAAAAAATGTGTAAGTGATCTTTTTTTGAAGATTTCAAGCAAATGGTCATTCTTATTATGCTGGATGTCAATTTCCTATCTATGTCGTGAGTAAAATTGGGGCGCAACGTAAACGACCCTTTTGGAAGAGAATATCAACCGCTTAGTGGTAGGATGGCTCCCTCTAGTGCTACACGAAAGAATCACTGAATTAGGTATAAATTCAAATGTGCATTTAAAATATGCGATATAATCAAATATACTACCGTGAAGCTTGTGGCTATGCATAAAGCCTATTTAACCTTTTTTTTTAAATCCTGGACAGTATTTTTTTTACCTTTTGAAGTACAGTTGAGTTGTTATTGACACATAAATATAGTGAAATATATTTTAGTCTTTAAGAATTGATTTATTGCAATTTTTATTTAACTTATGTGCAAAACATTTCAAATGAATGATTATTTTAGGACACTTTTCTTTTCCAAAGGGCAGCGTTGATGTTACAGTGTCTTACAGTAATACGCTTTTGTGGTATCACATTGCGGTGATTTTTGGTACCTTAGTGGGTTTATTCTTTTTAAAGCTCGAGAACCGACGCTCTACTGCATAAAATGGCTGCCGTTCCCAAATGGAAACAAATCCAAACTGAAAGCCTACACTTGCATCACATCGGGATTGATTTTAGTTCAAACCTATCGGTGCAGTGTATCAAAGGCAAATGTAATCACACCAAAAAAAAAAAAAAAAATCAAAAGAACCATGTCGCGTGTGAGTGACCTCTTCCAGGGCTGCCAAGACCAGGGGGATGTGTTGGGGATAGAGCAGGCCCTGGGACATCAGAGAGAGGCATGTGCGAGCGTCCTGTTTCATCTCATCATAACTCTCATCAATCTCCACCGGTGCAATCTGCGCGGAGGGGTGAGAGCGGGGCGAGAGAGAGAGAGAGAGAGAGAGAGAGACAACCAGTGAGAGAGGTGCAGAAAGGTACGGGCGACGGCAGCGAGGCAGCGTTGTGACTAAATGAAGAGAGAAATGGAGTCTAATGGCCAAGTAAGATGGAGTGGGTAATAACGCTGGCACTGGGACTGGGTGTGCGCGCGCGTGTATACGCGTGTTCGCTTGCCTTGAAGAGAAGAGGCAGGAGTTGAAGTTGCTGCTGAACAGGCGTGGTGAAAGTCCGTCCTGCGCTCGCCAGCAGCCATTTTAGGACTACAAAAAAAAAAAAAAAAAAAAAAAACTTAACAAAAAAAAAAATAGAAAGAGAATCGCACGCACGTACGCACACAGGATGAAAAGCGATGTCGTCAAATAAAGCTGCCAGGGTGACCTCACTGTGACGCCTCCACTAGAGCAGGACATTCATCATCGTTTTACGGTGTAACAATTGAGTTAATGGCAGTCGATACGTATTTATCCAAACGTTTGAGGGCGATATTTTTTCATGCTTCTCCCGTAAATAACATACACAATTCATTTCTATCAATCTGTTTATGCTCAAACACTTTTTCAATACCTAGAATAGTAGATAGTTGTAGCGTATATATATATTTTTTTGAATCTTGCTTTATCGAATCAATTTGAAAAAGTACATGATTTGTTTCACATGAAAAACAGATTATCTTTGACAATAGAGTAGAGTGTAAATAACGAACAAAATATACAACAATGTATTGCGGTAAATGATTATTTTCTGACATTAACATTATTATTTTGCAATCAATACGACATACTTGTTTAATAAATGAATGAATATTTTGACTTTATTTTGGTGGATGCTGTTAATCGAATGTATCCATCAATATGCAAACTCTGTATTGGGTGCAGCGAATTTCTTAACTCACATTATGCCTCATTAAATCATAGATGTAATCCAACCCAGACAAAATGGAGGCCAACGGACCAACAGGGTGGCTTGGACCACGCATTTTTTATGCTGTTCTATTTTTGTAGCGAGCATGATTAATACATTCTAATGCACACTGCAGCACTTTGTGACCGGGAACACGGGCTAAAATTAGACCTGTGACATCTTTTTTGTAAGCTTCCCACCTGACTACCTTCCTTTTATTGTTATGTTTTTTTTAATTCACTGCATTTTTTTGCCCAGTTTTGCAAGAAGCAGGCCAAATCTGTATTCTGACCCGTCTTGAGCAGCTTGACAGCCTGCGTGCGCTCGTCGGTGGTCTCGTGGGCGTTCTCCTCGTGCACGTGGTTGTGGATCTCCGCCTCGGACGTGAGGGGCTTGAGCCGCTCCAGCACCCGGGTGACAAAGTCGGCCACGCGGGGGGAGGTGGTGGGCTGCGTGTGCGGCAGGGCCACGTCCATCATGAAGATGTAGGTCAGGACACTGGAGGGGGAGAAGAAAACGAAGACGGGAAAAAAAGAACACAAGTTCAGACGGACTCCGGTAAACAAAGCGTTGGCTTGCAGCTCAAACAGTGCATGCAAGTAAGATGCAACTTTCCCAAACATGACAGTGATGCCTTGCCTTTTGGTCAAACGTTTTGACAAAAAAAAAGTCAACCACACGAAAATCGGTTGAGAGAGGAGAAAAATCATGACAAAATCAGAGAGCCGTTACCTGCCGATGCGCTCGCGAACGTTCTTGTACACTTGCGTGAGTTTGGGCTCCAGGTAAGTGAGGAGCCTGTGCAGGAGTTCGGCCACTCGCCACTGCTGCTGGGCCAGGCCGCCTTGAAGCACGTACAGCAAACTGACGCGCAAAAGCACAAGGTTACAAATCGGGACGGAGCGCAAACGACCACGTGAACGAGTGGGCACCTGGCGTCTCGGAAAGAGCTGCCCTCGCCGATCAGCGGCGTCTCCATCAGCAGCTCGAACAGCCAGTGGAGCTTCCTGGGGTCGCGACCTTCCTATTGGACAGCAAACACATTTTGGGATCATTCGACCTGACCACACGTGCCTGGTTATGCAGTTACCAGCCCAGTCCCGCAGGGGTCAGTCATACATCTTGGAGAGACAAACTTTTGTTTGAAACCCCAACAGTCGTAAACCTAATTTGAAACCCAACCTTTGTCTTGAAATCTTCATTCTTGAAAATCAAACATGAAACCCTAACCCAATGCAAGTGGACTGCAACAGCCACAGCAGGGAAATAAAATCCTATTAGTCTTTCTAAAGATTAGCATACTCTAAAGATTTGCTAGCCAGCTAATCAAATGTGCTCCCAAACTTGTGCCTCCACATAAAAAAAAAAAAAAAGGAAAACTGTCAATTTTCCGTGTAATTTGGTTCGATAAAACTAAGAGTGGATGAAACCACATTTCAGGGAATACGTGTTTCCGTCGACATGTTTGTTGGAGCGCCCCAAACGGCGCGTCAAAATCCAATTGCCAATTAGACGTGATTGATGTCTTTTAACGGCATTTTTCCTCAGCTGAAATGCAGAAACGGGCGCAGCGGTGTGTTTCCTCACGCATGCGGTGGCGATGCAGGTGCCCCAATCGGTGTAGGTTTCCACCGTGATGTTGGTCAACGCCGTCTTGATCAGCGGGCACAAAACGCGCCACAACTTGTCCACCTACGCACAAACGCACAATTAATATTGAGTTGTCTTATCAAATGGGGGAGTCAGTTTGTAGGGTGGCAGCTTGACTCACTCATGTGTAACTTTAATCCATCTCATAACTACAATTGTCCCTTTTCAAACGAACTGAAATACCAACTACTTTGCCACTTTCCTGCGGGAAATGGGGAAATCGGCAAAACCAAACTGTACAGTATATATGCCAGGAGTGTGCGCAGTGCCTTGCTGAAACTCCACAGCTTGCTGCCTCTGATGAGCCCGGCGGCGATCTCGCAAACGCAATGCTGCGAGCTCTCGTGCGGGTCGGCTGCCAGTTGCTGCAAGTGCGGCCACAGCAGAGGGAGGAAGACGTCGCCGTAGTTGCGAAACAGGCCCTATCCATCGACGCAAGGGAGGGAAGGTCACTCGGGCTCGGGCCGCGCCGGGCCCGGCCCGAAGGACGAGCGGTACCTTAAAGAGGCAGTAGCGCCGCGGGTTGAAGCCGTCTTTGCCTTTGCGCTCCTCCAGGGAGAGGAAGTCCACCAGCTGCTCGATAAACTCCGGGTCGGAGAAGTATTCAAAGATGATCTTCTCCGCCTAAAAAAAGAGCAACGTACTTATGAGACGATGCTTGTGCTTTGTGTGTGCGTGTGTGCGCTCGCATGTGTGTACCTCGCTCATCTCTTCATACGGCAGATCATCTTTCAATTTTTGTGAAGGAGCGTAGATCATCATTTCTCTAAAAAGGACACAAAGAGAAGCGACATTGTGATGTCAAATGGTGTGCTGTATCAGGCTACAGAAAAATGCAACCAAAAGTTATGAAATTCTGATATTTTATAGAAACGTCTGGGGGAAGATAACTTGAAAATATTTTTCCAATGTTGGGGGTTAACTCTTTCCTACTACAGTGTGCACCCAGTGAAGTAAGATTTTGTTTTTGGTAAGTGAAAGTGAAAATAGCGATTTTGAAAATACTTTCAAAATATTTACAAATACACAATACTGCATTTCGGTTCAACTCTGTATTTTTATCTGTATTTTCTCTAATATTCATTGATTTCGTGAAAAAAAAAAAAAAAAAAGCTTTTATTTTCCATTTCATTATTTTTGAGTGCCCGAAACAGCACCTAATGATAAAATAAGTTTCCCTTTCTTTTTTTAATTCGTCATTGTAAACGGACGCGTGGAGTTTTTATATCCCTTATTAGATAAGAGCACAAAGGCACAAGACACGGCCGAGGCATTATCCCGTCTGCGGATAAGAAGCGAGGATGAATGAATGAAAAAGTCCATTAGTCAGCAAGTTGCCCGCGCACGGGGACAGGAAGTACCGCCCCTGTACTTGTCTTATCTGGGCCAGGCTGTAAGTCATCCAGTCAGGCTTATAATATCTAGGCCGGGCCATGCGGCTGCTCCACCTCGTTAGCTCGCCGACGCCGTTAAAAAGACATAAAGGCCCCCCCCCCCAAAGCCCAAAAGACCTCCGATCAACACGGCCGATGGCTGTTTCCTCCTCACCTCGGCCACGAGTAGTAGCCCACGTGTGTTTTCTCCACGTGCAGCTGCGAGTCCCACGCCTCCTCGCTGAGGGGCAGGTCAGCCCTGCGGTACTGCAGCCAGCCGTTGGCCTGGCGGTCCCCGGCCCACGTGCCCTCCGGGTCCACCACGCCGCCTGCATCCACAAAATCAAACGCCCAGTTTCGTCAAGTCCAAACGCAAACGGTGCTTCTTTCAATTCATCGTTTCATTTCTTCCGCGAACAAGCTTGTGAAATAAAGATGGTATTTCTATGCGCCTTTATGAGTGTTTTCATTTGGCATGCGAGTGTTTGACTGTCCGATTTGATAAACATCTCAAAGTGGCACCAATGTGCGACACCGCTTTATCAGGAACGCCATGCAGCCGACCAGTGAACTCTTCTTCTACTCACTAATGTCAGACGGCTTGACTGCTACTTTCTTTCTTGGTCTTTTCAGCTGTTTCAGGATGCCAGCCATTGCTGAGATTGCCACCTGAGAGAGAAAGAACATCATACTGAACATAAAAAAAGAAAATAAACGATACGTCCGAGCTCGCCAATTCACCGTTTTTAAATTTTTTTTTTATTTGCGACTCACTGAAAAACATTCAGTGACCGGCCTAAGATGCCGCAAGAGGCCGAGAGACCACTTGTAATTGTCGACCGGCGTGTCTACAACGCCATGTAGGTGAGGGCAGACCTTGCGTATGCTGATGGAGTCGTGTACGAGGCTCTGCGTGAAGTAGAGGACGGCGTCCGGCGGCAGCGGGTGGTCGTCCCTCAGCAGGAGTGACAGCAAGTCTGCGGCCGTGTGCTCAAACTTCCACGGCCTGGGCAGCAAGTGAGAATGGAGGACACCAAAAAAGTCACTCAATTTTGGTTATGATGGTGGTACCAGCGATGTATTATTTTAGTGGTTCGCGGTGTAAAGAACCACCGTTTTAATTAAAGGCTTTTAGTTTGAAGTTTGATCCACCCCTTTTTGGGCATCAATTCACTTGCGACACTCACAGCTCTCTGTCTTCAAGGCAGTCCAACAGGTCATTCACCAGCTTCTCATATTTCCTGAACAAGCAGTAAACAGTTTGTCGGTGTCGATGTGGCTTTTTTTCCCCAGATGACTATTATTGATGAGATATAAATTGCGACTACAGGTCTCCTACCGCGCATTGACAACATTTCTGATTCGCTGGCGCTGGAGCCCCTCCTTCAGCTCCTCAACAGAGGGCGTCGCCAAAGTCTGCGACGGTGCCATTCGCTCGGCTATCTCCACGCAGCTTTCGGACACCTGAGGAACGGCAGGGGGCGCACGTCAGCGCCGTGAGGCACAAAGGGAATGAAATCGCACGGAGGGTGGCTGACGGTGAAAAAGATGCCGATGGTGTCGTGCTGCCGGTGGATCTGGTCGACGATGTCGTCCAGGAGTTGGCCCACGGAGGGCTCGTCCAGCGCCGTGGCGGGCGACAGCCCGCAGCGGACCAGCGCCGGCCACACGGCGCCCGCGCAGTCCCAGTCGCGCAGGCTGGCCAAGCACATGCCGCTGTGGGCCGCCTGCAGGCAGTACAGCGCCCCCTGAGGGTGAGACGAGGGTTAGCGGCGGAACGTTTGGGAAAACCAGGCCAGGACTCACACGGAAACGCGGCTGAAAGCAAAGAAGAGCACGACGACCCCGAATGAGGGAAAAAACTGGCAAAAGTCAACGTGAGCTTCACCTTGAACTGCTGCTGCGTGCCGGCGGTGTGTTGCGGTGACAACAGTTGCACGATTCGGGGAATCAGATCTCGGTATGAGAAGCTGTAGGTTGCCAGCGCGGTGGTCAGCACGTTCTGGGCCCTGCTACGTACCTGCCGGGGGAAGAAAAAATAAATCAAATAAAATAGAATTTATTCCAATTTGGAATTTGGCTATAATATACATTCCAAATGTGTGTGCGCAGGTTGTACCGCACCTGGCTGTAAGTGCTAGTTGACAGCAGCAGCAGATCGCACAGCAGCTCTTGGTGGACTTCTTTGTATTCGCTGCCCTCCACCACCAGTTTCCTCATCTTTTCATCAAATATTGAAGTCACATTATTTGAGATTTTACAGCATGCAATCTAGTGCAGCGATTCCCAGTCATTAATTAAGTGTGCCTTGCCAAGTCCGACTTCACTTAATTGATGCGAAAAATGTTTATTAACTGCGAATAAGTCAAGTAGAGCGACAGGCGGGGCCGTGAAATGCTCTTCCGGTACCATGACACATCATTCCTTCACTATAGATACGAGGTTGACTCGTCGATTCAACCCTTAATATGCATTTCTGTTGCCGTATTTGTTTACCTCGTGCTGTAGCAAGACCCGGTCGATGAGCAGCGCCCGAATGTGCTGCTTCTTCCCATAAAGCTGCGCAGCAACAACAAAAAAAAAAATCAAGTTGGTTCAGCATGAATTCACTGTCGAAACGAAAGCATTCCAGCGCTCACCCGGTTTTCCATCGACTTCTTGACCAGCGTGAAGCTCTTCCGGCGGGAGTCAAACTCCTTCTTGTGCGTGCCTCGGAAAAACAGGAGGTCGCTGATGATCTGCAGGCAGTAGGCATCAAAGATCAGAATTTTGCTCAGGAGGCCCCAGGGGAGCACATTTCAAGTGCGGTAATGGGCCCTCAACAAGGCTTTGTCGCCTGCCAAAATAGTCAAAAGGAAGGCTGACAGTTGGGATGCTGCTAGCTAAAATACTCACATACAAACGGATGAAAATGAATTGCTAGTGTTGGTCGCTTGATTCGATATTTAGAATTGAATGCAAATAATAGAAAAACATTCTCTACATAAAATAGATGAAGTGGATAAAAAAAAAAGGATTATGTGTTTATTTATTTATTTTTCCATCCAAAAGAACCACATCAAGTTGTAGCGATGAACGACAAAATAAAATCACAGCCCAAGTCCGTTTGGACTTGGACCCCGGATAAAACAAATCAGCCTTGGCGGAGGTAATAACAGAGACAAGGCACCTTAATGATGACAAAGAGTGACTTGGTGTCATCTTCCGTGTGCTCCAGGATGTGATCTGATTGGGGGGGAGGAGGCTCACGTTAGAGTAACATGCAGTGAGTGTGTGTGTGTGTGTGTGTGTGTGTGTGTGTGTGTGGGTGTGTGTGTTCACTTACGCAGCAGCAGCCTCATGGCGCGGCGGATGGACTCTCGGTAGTTCTCGCGCGAATCGTCTGCACGGGCAATCGGGTGACCAATGAGCGAGGCCGCGCGGTGGCGGGCGGGCTTATTGTGCCGCGTGTGCGTTCTCACCGTAGTCCACACCGATGTGCAGTTTGAACTCCCCCAGGTTGACCATGGAGGGCACTCTGAGGTAAGAAGCATGCATTGAGGCCGTGCGTGTGTGCGCTACAAGAGTGGGTGGGTGAGACTCACAGGTCGGCTACGTGAGCTCCATCCAGAGGGGGCAGCAAGCTGCCCGCCCCGAGCAGGCAGTGCTGCACGATGGCCAGACTCTGCAACAGCTCCTCCCTGCGAACCCAGACGCACATCACAAAAAAAAAAAAAAAACAGGTTTGCGTACGCTACTTAGTGCAACGAACACGCACACTGAAATGTGTCATTCGCTCAAATGAAAAAAAAAAAAAAAACGCAAAGGATGCTCATCAAACCTGCTCATTGGCTGGTCCCCCGACACGTGGCCCCCGATTCGCTCCAGCTCGGGCTTCAGCAGGCGGGACAAGAGGCGGAAAACAAAGTTCTCCTCCTCCGGGCTGGGGACGTGCCAGCACGCGCCCAAAGCGGCGACATCGCCGGGCCGACCCCAGTCCTGGAGCCAAAAGAAAAAGAAAGCCACAAACTAGCGTCGCTTTCCTATGTTGAGGAAAGTTACAAATGAGGCGAATCACATGATCAGCGGCAAATCAGAAACATCACAGTAACAAGCAACAATAATAATAATCAAACGCTTTTGTTTTCATCTTGGCAAAGGCAGAAACTTGGCTCCATATTGAAGCGTCCTGGGAGTTACAACACAGTTCTGGCGGTCTCTCTACCGGGCCAGCGAGCGAGCGAGCGAGTGACCCACCCGTACGGGGAGGTCGTCGCGGAAGCCCCCGGCCGTGCTGCGGTACTCGGTGGGGTAGATGAGCGAGAGCGAGCGCAGCGCGTGCTCCAGCAGGACCGCCGCCAGCGCGTAGGCCCGCTTGCAGCGCAGGCGCACACACGTGCTGAGGACGCGCTCCAGCTCGCCGCCGTACCTCAACAGCTGCTCGCCGTCCACGCGGGTCACCTGGAACACACGCGCGCGGGGTAGAGAGCGGCGCATTCAAAAGGGAAGCGGTGCAGTAAGTCAGTGCGTTTGGCTCGCTCTTCTCCCACGAGTCATAAAACACAACAGAGAAGGTATCAATATGTTCCGCGTCGCGACAAAGCGGCCCGATATTTACGAGCCGGCGGCGCGCCGGGCGATCGCTGCAAGAAATGTCGCGTGGTCATCATTTTTTTTTCCCCCAGCCCTCCATCTTTCTCAAGCAATATCAGAAACTTTCAGCGGATGAAATATCAACTCTCCGCATGCCCAAGGGCGGCACGCTGGGCGAGTGCTTGGCACATCTGCCTCACGCACACACACACTCTCTCTCTCTCTCTCTCTCACCTCGGACAGCAGCTGGAGGTTCCATAGCAGCTCCTTATCCAGCTCCTCCTCACTCTGAAGATCCTCATCTACACACACAGGCACACAATTCAATTTTTCTGTTCCTTTGCCGAGTTTTCTAGTTACAGATTCCCCAGTGGCTGTTTAATCACATGAATGGAAAAAGACTACACTTTGATCCTAATTATTAATTTTTTTTTTTAATGAAAAGATACGCTGGCCTCGTTGTTTGCTTTTTTTTAAATAATACATACATAAGAATTGACAGATATTCTATATGTATATTAAATAGACAGAATGGGCAGAAACATGAAATTTATTGCACTACAAACTGACTGAACAGTAATAATGTAATTGCATTGTATTGATTGTTATTTTTTTTCCTACGGTTAAATTTGCAGCGTGTCACATTGATAATGAACAATTGTGGTGTAGAGGAGGGAGAAACCCCCCCCCCCCCCCCCCCCCCCAAAAAAAAAACAGGGGCGTTAAAGCAAAGACTTGAGTCACAGCCAGCGAGTGCTGACAGCATAAAAACAACTTGTTCACCCCGCACATGTTGTTTGACAATAAGCATACATTAATTAAAAAGCTTTATCTAATTTATATGCACACACACACAGAATGTCATACTGACTTTCAGTAATTTGGAAAATGAGGCTGCAGCAATGTGGGACAAAGAGTCTGAGAGACTCGGCAGGATGGCACTGAAAAGACAAACACACGCACACACGCACATCGTGACGCACAAGAAGTAGAGAAAGGAAAGCATAAGTCAACAAAGCAGAAGGCAAATAGGAGAGGAATGTCTAGAAGACAAGAAGGGTGTTGAAAAAGCATGAATTATGAAGCAATATGGTATCTCTGTAGATGTGAGGACTGTACACGCGCACACCTTTGCCGCCGCTCTGCACATGTCAGCCACCATCCTGCCCGACACGCACGTCTCAAAGATGTTGGAGGTGGCAAAGTTGAACACTTTCTGCAGTGCCACCTAACACCAAAAGATAGAAAACCGCAAGTGTCAGTGTCGCGCCGTGTGCGCGTGTGCGCGCGCGCGTTACCATGTAGATGTGTGTGGAGCACTGCGTGAGGACGGTGCTGACGGTGGAGGACAGGCCCAGTTCCACCAGGCTCTCCAGCTGCGTCTGAGTGTCCGTCTCCGTGTCGTCGCGCGTCTGCTCCAGAGTGCTGCTGTCGATCACGGCAAAGCACCTGCGCCCCAAAAAAACAAAAAAAAAACACACCAAAAAAAATAATAAAATACACCGCCAATTCGGGTCGGGTCGCGCGTGACAAGAAACGGCCGACGACAAGTGTTGAGCTTGATGCTACCTGTCCAGAAATTGCAGGACAAAGTCTTCAAACTCAGCAGAAGCGAAACACAAGTCTTTTTCCATCTGAGAAGCAGAAGAGAGGAGAGATGGTCGGCGCTTCCGTGAGGCCGGAAATGGGGCAAAGTATTGAAATTAACAATGATGACGGCAATTAATGCAGCTCGCGACGCATTTACATGTCGAAAAGTCCTGGAATATTTGTTGCATTCATTATATGCTAATGTCTTTTTTCTGAATAATTTGTCATAAAATATTGGGTTGATCCAATTATCATCATAAAATAAAATGTTTAACATGCAGAGCTCTAAAACAATTTGGAATCCATTAAAAAAAATACATCATGACAAATACTTCAAAAATGAGGATGAATGGTACTCAGAGGAACAAGTTATTTATCATTTTTTTAGTTTAGTGAACGGTGAACTGATTTACTGTAAATTTGACTTGTAAAAGAAACTATTTTACGACTACGTTATACACTATGACAATTCTTACTATTTGCATGGTTGACTTAAAATGTATTTGACCTCATTTACAAATGACCCACCTGTCCATTTAATTGACTATTTATTTATTTAAAATCAAACGTGGCCCTTGAGCACAAGAGAGATCAAGCGGTAGCCACGGCTGGCTAAACTCTTGGAGAATCACCTGCGAAAGTTGGCCGTGTCGAGACGGAGCTGCCGAACAGTCAACCAAAGGCACCAGCGTGGTGAAGGTGGTGATGAACTGGAAGGTGATCTGAAAAGCAGCCGCCGGGACTCAATGGGGCGTCACGTGACATTTCCAAATCAAAGGCGGCGCTCACCATGCACTTGCTGAAGTCGTTGGGGTCCACGCCCGGCAGCGAGCCCATGAGCAGCGGCAGCACGTGCGCGCGGCCCTCCGGGTAGTGCTCGCTGGGGGCCACCAGGCTGCGCGCCATGCCGATCATGCAGCTGAGCGTGGCCGTGAGGGTGTGCGGCTCCGTCAGGGTCTCCATCGCCGCGTACGTTCTGTGGAAGGCGCGCGCGGGTCAGGTGGAAGGCACGCGTTTCCGTAAACGTGCGTCGGGCTCACTTCTCGAGCACAGGCGGGATGGCCAGCTGTGGCGTGAGGAGGGCCAGGTTCTGCAGGGCGAAGGCGGCGTCCGTACTGCCGGTCTTACTGCACATCCCAAAAAAAAAAAAAAAAAAAAAATTTCTCATGCAACTTTCCAAACCAGATCAGATCCAAATTGGTTTTATGATAAGTTTGAACATAAAAAAAAAAAAAAAAAAAAAAAAAAAAGTGCCATTCAACATGTTCATATGCACCGGGTGTGGATAACTACTCCGGTTTGATCGTCAATGATCACAAATGATTGCTAAATTGCCTTCAAGCGGAAGGCAATCGTCAAGTTTGAATCGGGATGTGAACCAGATTCGACGGTACCTGAACATGGCGAGCAGCGCGGCACCTGTGAGGCTGCGCGTGAACTCCTGCAGGTCCTCGTCGGTCAGCCGCTGACTTTCGGGCACCGGCGCGATCCAGCCGGGGGCGGCGTGGCGTTCGCGGTGCGCCCGGCGCACCACGCTAGCCGGCAGACGCTGGAGCAGGCGCATGAGGCGAGACTGGTTGCGCCCACACACACACACACACACACAGGCTCAATCTTCACGTTATCGGCCAGAGGCACACCGCCGGCAAAAATTGCGCACTTCATTACGACGCTGAGAATGAGCCAAGCTCCCGATGACAGGTGATACATCAAAACAGAGGAACAGAAAACACTTTGAATGCGTGTGTGCGTAAGCGCGTGTGTGATGCTAACCTGCCAGCGGCCATGATTGGAGGGATGATAAAAGGAGGCGATGCTGTTAAAGAGGCGGGTCAACTCTTTCTGTGCCGGATTTCCTGGTCCACCCTGCACATAAAAAAAAACATCAGTGATCCAAGTTCCAGCCGACTGACGAGATGCACTGCCAGCTCTCCCTGTCCTTTTTCTGCATTCGTCTCCCGCTGAGTCGCATTTTTTTCTTCAACTCGTGAATTACGTTGTCCAACTCTAATAGAGAGAATTTCGTGGAATAGGACCCAAGCATGACCGCAAATAGTGAAAATGGGCAAATAATTGGCGCTCCCTTATTACATTTGATTAAACACAAAAGATAATCAGTCGTCTTTCATGAAGGGTGAAAGGAATCAGAGAATAATGACTGTCAAGAGGCTGAAATCAGAGGTTCTGGACAATTTGAAGTGAAACAATGGCTCAAAGGATTACTCGATTATTAGAATAGCCAGTGGTGAATTTGCTAATCGATGAGCTGTCGATTAATTTTTCCCAGCTGTAATATGAAGAATGAACATTTCAAGGCGAGAATACCAGCAGGGCGGTGATCCACAGCACCAGGTGTCCGATGTCGTAGGAGTTGGTGAGGTAGCGCAGCGCCACCATGTGGCTGACGCCCACGGGGAGGTTCAGACTGCGCAGGATCCTGGTGAAGATCTAAACACACCAAACACAAAACATCCTCCATCTCACAGAAGCCGATTCAGTGACTCCATGACTCCAGCAGCAACTCACTGTGGGGATGTAAGCCGTCCAGTCCACGTAGCCGATGTTGTCGTTGGCGAGGCGAGCGAACAGGTTCACCAAGTGCTGCGAGAGGGGGAGGGAAACACAAAAAAAAGACAAGGGCTCACACTCGGCGCAGTCTAACGAGCGGAGACTAAAAGGCGTGCGTCACTGGAGATCGTTTTGAGGAGCGTAAAAGGCGGCGTGATTCACGGCTCAAATAACGTGGAAATGTTTGCAGAGGCCTCGCAGGTTTGATGGGGAAGGAATGAGCGCATAAATCGTAACCAATGTGAAGATTTTTTTCTTTTTTTTTGCATTTGCGTGTTTTTGTCTCACCCCTTCCCAGCTCGGCTGATTCTGCACCGACAACCAAAGCTCCATCAATTCATCGAACCACAGCCTGGAACACAGAGGAAGAAACATTATATCAAATGAAGTGGCGATTTGTCATGCGGGGCAAGTGGAGAAGCGCCCCTGCAGGTCCGGTCGAGGGCACTTGGGTGGAAGAAGGCAATTTTAGTAATCGCCGTATATTCCTGCACTACTTTGCTCCTGCCACCTCTCCCTGTCCTTTGTCGGCTGTGTGGAGCGTTGGAGGCCTCTGTCCCGCGTTGCAAAAGAAAACAGCACGGCTGTTGACATGATTGTGCCCGACAAATTTCACCTAGCAACAAGTGATCATGGAAAAACAAAGCCCTGCAATTGTGATTTCATTACAAGTTTGTTTGTTTTCACGTATGCAGCCTGTCTAGTGTCCAAGGTTGCTGCCCAGCATTTTTGTGCAAATATAAAAACGCGCACAGACAGCCACACCTGACATTACCAACAAATCCTTCCCATTCATCTCCAAGCCACTAAAAAAACCAAGTGCCTCCCACCAAACTGTCAATTGAGGAGCGGGATGGGAAAAAAGGAGAGTATTAAAAGTGATGTACTGCAGGAAGCCGGTCCAAGACTTGGCGCAGACAAATGTCTCTCTAAAGGCCAAACACGGCAAAGAAATTCACTACTCAAAGCTCTTGTTGCCGCTGCGAGCTGGAACTCAACTGCGCCGCCGGGAAGAAAAAATAAAAAACAACAAAGAAAAACGAGAGACAAGCAGCGAGAGCTTTTCCAAGAAATCCAGCTGCTAGCCCGACGTGACCGAGAATATTATTTATGGCGCGAAGGTGCTGATGGTGCCTGCGGTTTTCACAAGACAAGACGCACGCTCCGATCTGTTAGAAGGCTTACGAGGAAGCAATCCAACAGCCTCCGCCGGGACTTCAAGTCTCTGTCAAGTGAAAATAAATATGTCTTCTAAATTTGACACAATCGTCGTTCACCCGGCCAAATTTGAATGCTTACAAAAACTGGCAAGTTTATGAAATGAGGCCTCAGCAAAGTTCAAAAAAATAAATAAATCCATTGCGTCCGCTGAATGTGCCGAAACCCCGCCTCAACTCTCAATCAAGCACATCTTGCCGAGTGGTTGCAGGAGGTTTTACACGCCGCCTGCGACAACGAGGCACTCTAAAGCGCTCACACCAGCGAACCGCGCGCGGGCTATCAATTTCGAACGAAAAACAAATCCCCCTTTCTCGCTCTTTCGCCTTTCTCTGCTTGACGTGTGCGGCTTACAACGAGGCGCTCTAAACAGCCGTGCCTGCGGACGATCTGAAGGGAAGACGCATTTTCGGACAAGGACTTGAAACATTTGTCCTGCTAATTCAATAAAATGTGAACAGCTACTTCATTGCCTCCGAGTAGGAATTGTGGCCCTGTGGAGGAAACTTTAGCTCAAAGTTAAGAAGTTAGTTAAGGCAGTTACAAGCTCATCTGTTGAGATTTTACAACTCAAGTCACTCCTCTTAAAGTGGACATTTAAGCGAGCCAACACAGAAAGCGACGAGGTACTTATGGTTGGTTTGGAACACGACAATACGGCGGAGAGGGACCAAGTGGGTAAATGAATGCCGAGGAAGCAAAATGTCTCATCAGACCCACTTTTGATGAGCCATGTGAATAATAAGCATTTTTGAAAAATAAAAGCAAAACGTATTGGGGGATTTTTTTTATGCGTGGATTTGCACCTGAAAATAGATTGGACATGATCAAGGAAGATCAAACCAAAAAAAAAAAGATATTTTTTTCAAACCACTTAAAAGTTCTATATTAACTAATATTTTGCTTAATCATTCATCAAAATACATAATTTCTCATCAAGTGGGAAGGGAGCCAGCATGTAGACAGGAAAAACCTTTTCATGCTTTTCTTGACATTTATTTGAATTCTAATAAAAACAATGATACGACATAAACATGCTTTAGAAAGAGCGCTTCCCATTTGAAATAAGGGAATTCATTTTAAATGTGTACATGTTATGACAACGTTAATGGATGGAAGTGAAGAAAGAAGTACTGGCAATACAATATTCCATATGACAACATTAAAAGCAAGCAAAGTGGGCGAGGCGAAACCCACCGAAAGCCTTGGGCATGCTCCTCGGGGGGCATGATGGTGGGCAGGAAGAGCTCCATGGTGCCGATGGCCTTCTGCATGACGGCGTCAAACACGCACAGCAGGGGGCGCCACTCGTCCAGCATCTCCTTGGTGGAGGACGCCGGGAAGTACCTAGAAGAAAACATTGATGGGAGCGCTGAAGGCGCTGGCAAAAGATGCTGATGTTGAGAATCGTCAACTCAAACTTACGCTCTGCAACTTTTCACCAAAGCCTTCAAGATGTGATCCACGGAACTTTCAAGAAAGACAAAGTCAGACTCAGTCAAATTATTCAGCTGGACAGTAAAACACACCAACACGGTCGTGCCATTTCATTGACAGTTAGCGCGACTCACTTGGGAAACCAGATGAGTCCCAGATGCTCCGTTTTGGAGTGGACCACCTTCTCGTAGAGCTGGTGGAGCGGTCGCCATGGCAACTGGAGGTCGTCCCTTGAAAGTAGTTCCTTTTTCCTGTTTGCCCAGGAAAATTGTTACTCCCTGGCCGGCCTTATCTTGGCGCCGTGACCGGACGTCAGGTGACTTTCTATTTCTGAACCAAAGCTTAGTAATGCAAATACACAACAAATATAAAATAAAAGCATGTAGACAAATGATTGATTGCCAGCCATTTTGAAGTAGCGTTCCACATAGCGCCAGCCGTTTCAGAGCATTTTGAGACTGGGCAAGGGCTTTTGATGGGAAAAAAAAAAAGAATCATTTATTTAGCAGATAGACAACAAAGAAACGGACCGTGAGACCGCATGGCTTGAATTGAACGTCAACGTTTTTTTACATGGCGTTCATCATTCACAAACTGCATTCTCACGATCCGGACAGTCTTTCGACTACCGACTGTGAACAGATGCTCTGTTTATACGCGTTGGCATTTGTCTCCCTCAGACTCGACATAACAATCCAACGTTCAGCCCCTAATCTTTATCTTCTACTCAAAAATGCTGCCATCTACAGCCACGTGTTGGTTATTACAGTGCTTTACGAACCTGAATTTCACGGACAAGCTAAGCGAGACACAATTCCAACACCTCCCCGTTGTGTAGTGGCAGTAAACGGTTGGATTCCGGTTGACATTTATAAACGCCGAAACATCGAATGAGGCACTTAACAAATTCAATGGAAAATTTCAAAATTGGCATACAATTTGATGGCTTATTGCTGGGCTTGCGCTGCACTCATTTGCCAAGTTTTGCCCCGCAGTTGACTGTATAAATCCTCCATCAAAACCTTGCCAGACCCTCCGCTATTTCCGTCCTGCAAATGAGGAGCAGACGCTCGATGGGAAAATTTGGAAAAAGAAGCCATAATAAGGTGGAAGAGTAATGGATTGAAACCAAACTACATCCATCTTTCCGCCGTGAGCCGCGACGCCTCGTATTAAGTCGTTGACGTCCGCGTGAAGATGCGACGGGCGCAGTGATGGATGCGGTCGTCGCGGCAACAACCTCGAGACAAAGGCCGAGTGATGAATGTTGATGCGGAAGTGGCATCTGATTTAAGGGGACGTCGTTGTGTGTGTGTGTGTGTGTGTGTGTGTGTGTGTGTGTGTGTGTGAAGCCCGCACGGGAGACAACTCACTTTACAGCAGGGCTGGCCGGCACAACATTGGTTCTGAAGTGCGACATTTGGTTTTCAAAATGGACCGCTGGCACAGGCCATTCGAAGATTTGTCAATTTATTATTAAGTGAAATTTGTATGTAAAATGTCGGCGCTGTCAGAAAGACTGCTTGCAGCTCTTATCTTTCGGGAAATTAAAAAGCAGCGTTTTTTTTTTTTGTTCTTTTGTTTTTTTTAAATAAAGTTTGTCTCTAAATTTCTCAAGATATTTCAAAGAATTTGATTCTAATTTAATTTAAACAATTTTATTTAGTAAAATAAGCTAAATTAATATTTACACCAATTCAATTTAAAGACTATTTAATGAGACAAATGAACACAAACTAAATAGAAATGAAGTGTGACACCCACTTGAGGAGCTGAATAAGCAGCCGGGCGTAGGTCTGCATCATGTGGGGCTCCAGGCCAGGCAGCGTCACCAACTCATAGAGCAGCTTGATGAAAAGAACGTGGTCGTCCTTGCTGAACCGTCGGCCGTAGAGCTTTAGGAACCTGCGAGGAGGTCAGGTGAGGGCTGGGCCACACTGAAAGGTCAAGCAGGTGCTCCCTACTTCCTGCCGCTAACGCATATTACCAAAGATGACGTACTTGTACATGTACAGGACATGAGGGATGTCACCCTCAAGGTACATTATATTATTATCAGACATCAGGGTAACTTTTCATTAGCTAAAAGTACAAGTAGCTTTCCAAGCTGTGAACTTTCAGAACTAGAGCAGTGCTTGACTATTTTCGCTTACCCGCCCCCCAGGAAGAAGAAACTCTCCGGCGCGACTATAAATAAGTACCTATTGTCTATAAAACTGTTATAACTTAGTACATCTCTGCATAACACTGTATCCTGTATGGGTTTGTTCACTGCACCTCAGATGTCCTGCTGTGTGCTGTGGGAGTGCACGCTCAGCACAAAAAAAAAAAAAAAAAAAGACACCTTAGAGCTAATACTACCTGCACACACTGACAATGGCAGCATCATTGCCACCTGCTGTAGTGGATGTGCAATTACACTTTATTCTAGTACGGCAAAAAAGAAAAGTCACACGCTTAGTTAGCCGCACTAGAGTAAAATGGACAACAAGTGTGGAGGAATAACACATGAAAGGTACATTTAACCTGTTGAAAGTTAAAAAGAGCCCAACAAGAAAAAATACAAATCAAATTTTACTGCATTTGAATCTTTGCCTGTGAAAGTGACTCCAACACATTACCTTAGAAATTGTCATCATTTTGGAGGGTTAATTAAGAGAATCATATTCGGCCAATTTAAATTGGATTTTAAAAATGGCCGTCTGTACTTGACATGACAGCTACCAACCAATCAAGGAGGGTAAAAATACAGCAACGACGTCATAAAAACGTATTAAAATTATTTCATAATTATTGAACTGTCACCCATGTAAATGAAAAAAAAAATGTCATTTTGAAATGTTACAATGAGTGTCCTGTAAAAACTGGCTAATTGGTTAGCAAGTTCCTCACTTTTAGCTAGCTCATCAATTTTGCTGCCGAGTCGGGTTACTTCGAATGTATTTCCATTCGGAACTTACGAGAAGAGTTTCTTGCACCAGAAGGCGACCCCGGGCCAAAGCTCCCTTAGGAGGACAGCCCTGGACAGGTTGGACTTGATGTCGGCCAAAAGCTCCGAGGCCTCCCGGTCCAGCCGGTCGGCGTAGGGCAGCAGCCCATTGTAGACGAGCTCCTTCTGAGGGACCAACACGGAGGGGCCGGCGGAAAGCGCGGCAGCCACGGTCATATCCCAATATTTGCCGCGCACAGAAGAGCCGAGGTGCTGTCATGGAAGTGTTTTGCTAGCTGGGGCGACTTAATCCACGGAGCCACACAGAGCGGAAGGCAGCTGACCGGCCGAGGGGGGGAAAGTGTGTCACGGCTAATTGAGTTGAGTAAAGCCGGCTGCTAAGTGCAACTGTATTAGTGCTGGAGGCCGCCGTTTCCGCTCTGACCCTCATTCGCAGCTCCTGCGTCACCTCGGTTGCATCATGGCACATGACGCCAACGCCCCAAAACATTTGACCCAAACTGAACTACCCCAACCAAACTATTCACACTCTGTACATAGGCAGAAGTCATCATACTTGTTTAAAAATTGGCTGGTAAAAGTAGAAGTACTGTAATAATAATAATTTGAAAAAAACTTTAAAAAATAAATAAATAAGAAGCGCCCTGAAATGTAATTCAATAAGTACAGAATAATTGTTATCATCCTGAGGAGAATAACATCAGTGGACACAACTTTTCTGAGCTAAATTATGGCAGAACAATCATAACTGATCTGACAAAATAAGCAAAACAAATTAGAACAACATAAAGTCCCCTCCCCGCCTCCCCAAAAAGCTATTAAAATCAACAGGAAAAATAAACCTCATCTGTAGGAATGGCCCAATCACATTTTAACGCACCCAAGTCCAAGTTGCTTAATTTTGAGTATCTGCCGATACAGAATCCTGATCCAATGAATTGCATTAATAAGAACAAAATAAAGAGACAGCGCGCAACCAAAGTTGGCAACATGATACCACACATTTCTGCAGCAGAGGTTAATAGGATATTAGTCGACCGAGTAGAACAGTTTTCATCACTACTTGACAAGAAACTCGATTGACATCCACACAACCAATGTGTCGTACTAGTGCCAAGGGACTATTTGACACTACATCTCCCAGAATCCCCTTGAGCCGGTGTGTTTGGGTTAATCTGGACAATGTTAGGATCATGGCCCCTTAACTGGATTACTGTCTCTCTGCTTTTCCACTGACCCCGAACTGACTGACTGGATAAACTCACTCACTCACTCACTCACTCACTCACTCACTCACTGAAAAATGAAGTGTAAATTTCTCTGACCACAACATGCTTAAGAGTGCCACGGTGCCCATTTCGCGAAGATATAGGTGTGTCTTACGGCGCAATCGGAGAGAGCCTGACAGATCAAGTCCGGCACGGCCGTAATTGATTAATTGATTGATTAAGAGGCCTTTGCGTCAATACTTTTGTCCATATGGTGGTGTCGTGGCAATCCGATGTGCCTTGAGAGATGGGAAATGATCCGATTTGACTTAATGTGTCAGAAAAAATTATGAATTACAAATCTAGCTATGCCAGAGATGGACAGTGACAGGCAGAACATGAACTCAAATAGTGGGCTGGGCGCGGTGAGATTTTTTTTTTTTGGTCATACAAGAAAGTGTAATTGCACATCTGCTACAGTAGATGGCAGTGGTGCTCTGTTGTAAGTTGATGTATAGTTTTTTCTTTTTCTTTTTCTTTAATGTTGGTAAGTATACAGTGTTGTGCAGAAGTGTACTTACAATAATTTCCATTTATAGTCGTGGCGGAGAGTTGGGGGGTGCGAGATGTTTTCTTCTTCCTGGGGGGCATAACAGAAAATAATTGAGCAGAACTGAACTAAACAAACTGAGACTACACAACGAGTAAGTAAACATGAGAGTACATTAAGACAAGCTCATCATTATTTCAGTCGTCATACTTTTGGTGACATTTTTGTCCAGCGGTGCCCCACGAGATTTTTCTGAAGTCAGATGGGCGCCTCGGCTCAATAAAGCTTTTGGAAAGACAGATGATGGTATATTTGTCGAAATTGGTTGGTGTGTGTGTGTGCGTGTTGGCCTGAGCGCAGGCGCATTTTTTGCTTGCATGCACACATCTGTGCGCTCGGTTGCAGTCTGGACTGATGGAACAAGTGATTCATGATGATGATGATGATGATGATGCCTGTTTCACTCAGCAGGAGAGCGAGGGGGGAAAGATGAGACCCCGATCCCAACCTGTCCCAATGGCCCCCGAAAACGAGCCCCCCCCCGCCCCCGAAACATTTTTTCTTTCTATCCTTTCTTTCGTCCTCATTTGGCTTTACGCCAAATGAACTTGATCGACTCCCGTACTAATAACCAAAAAACGGCCAACAAGATGAGGATACATTTACACCATCGTAAGTTCCTGCCACGGAAAGCGCCGGCTCTCTCGCTCTCTCTCCCTCTCTCGTGCCTTTCTCTCCCTCTCGTCACAGTGTAACAAACACCGAGACCGAGTTTGGTGGGAACTCACAGAGCTCTTGGCCTCTCTCATTTGCCGCGGACTCAACCGGCGTGGACTCGCGGAGCGATTGCTACGAGAAGGGGGACGATGGGCGGGCCGACGACCTTTCCTCGGCTGCTCCTCTACGCGGCCGCTGCGTGCGCAGGTACCTTGACACGCCGCCCTCGTCACTTCCTGAGGGGCATCGTCGGATACATTTGTCCAAACGACGCTCGCTGTCAGAGTGTTGGTCATGTGACCATGTTTGTCGCTGGCCTTATTTTTGCTCGCGGGGTGGCTGATGTGTGGGAATCGATGGCGCCGTCTTACCGTATGTACGCACGCGCGCGCGCTGCTCCGCAGGTGCGCGCTGCGCCGACGCGGCCAACGCGACGTCGGCGCTGTGTCGTCACCCGTGCGAGGAGCTGGTGCAGCTGCTCGCCGACATCCACGACATGAGATTGGTCACCGGAACGCTTCTGGAAGACCTGGACAGAGTGGTCAGATGCTTTTTTTTATTTTTTTTTAAATCACCTCCACCTAGATGGTTTAGATGTTAGATGGAAGTATGCAAAAAGCCGGCTCACTATTTGGCAAGCACTATGTCACTCTTATTCATTGGTTGCAGTTGAGTGAAATGCATGATGAACATTTACATCTTATTTTGGAATGGATTCACACTTTTTTTTTTTTTTTTTTTTTTAAATGATCATTTTCCATTTGCGTGATTGTGACAAATACTCTTGCTGGGTTTTCTTGATTGTGCTCACTTTGAGTTCAAAATCCAGCAAAGTTTCAAAGTGGCATTTCAGCTGATTGGAAACACGTGAAAATGCCCACTGCTGACATCTCTCTCACTGCCTGTGCGCTCAGCCGATGCCAAGCTGAGGTTTGCGTCGCCCACAAAGAAAGCAGCGCAAATGGAACAAGTATTAACATCCTCCGTCTTGGCGCGGGCAAACGGCGCTCGGCTCCGCGGTGGGAGCGAGCGGCTGTCATTTTTTTTTTTAAGTCGGCTGAAAGAATAGCCACAGTGTTTCTTTGCCTGGCCGCAAAAACCCTTCTCAGATCTCGCCGTAACTCGACGGCGCATCTAAGCCGGTCGTTCTCAAACGGGGGTCCACGAGCCCAAATTCGGAGGCCTGCAAAATAATTTATGTTGAAATATTAAAAACGAAAATAATACTCGTGGCATTTCGGGTTTGATTGGAGTTAGGATTACGAGGAGGCCCTTGAAGACATTTCTTTGCTGGACCACCCCCCCCCAAAAAAAAGTTTGAGAAGCTTTAAGCTGAACAAACCAGCAAGCGTTTGATGAAACTACTTCCACGCCTGCCTTGATGAAACTCCGTCTCTGTTTTTGTCCGGCCAGTTAAAAGAAAACCAAGAGATGCGCACAACGATGGCCGGACTGGGTGTCAGCGATGGCGGGAACCAGATCTCGTGCGTGCAGGACGGACGAGTGTACCAGCACGGCGAGGACTGGGACGTGGACAGCTGCACGTCCTGCGCCTGCCAGGTCGGCCGCCAGCCCGCCCAAGTTGCCCCTTTGAGTGCAAAATAGGAAAGTAGTAACTGGGATCGTTTTTATTCTCTCCTTGCTAATTCCGGTGCATTTTTTAAAATATCAAATCTTGAAGCCATTTTTATTTTTTCGGGGCCCTTAACCGCTGCAAATAGCAAGAACTTCACTGTATTAGAAACAGCCTTAATGCTAATCGCGCTGCGCTAATGTTATGCCCGCCACATCTGTTCCATGCTATCCCATTTTCCTGTACAGCACTTTTTGTTTAATATGCGCCCTCCCTGAGTCTCTTTTACTTGATTACGTCTGTCATGATCTCATTCCTCAAAGTTACATCTGGCAAAAACAGTGTGGGGGGGAAGTATTTTTTTTCTAATTATCTATGTTTTGCTTTGAATGTTTTAAAGCACTTTGAGTTGCATTTTTATGTATGAAAAGTGCTATATAAATAAAATGTGATTGATTGATTGTATATTGCTCCATGTTTGATTACTTTTGGTTTAGTACGGCGGGGTGCTGTGTCATCAGGCGTCCTGCGCTCCCGTGTCCTGCGTCCATCCGTCCTTCACGGAGGGAGAGTGCTGCCCCGTCTGCCTTAGTGAGTCAACATTTACCCAAAGGCATCACGATGTTACGCTTCGCTCTGTCTCTTTGGCTCTGGCAACTCAACTGGTCCAGGAAAATGTCTGCTGCCCCTACTGAATATACACTCGAAAAACAGTTGGTCCAAAAAAGACAGGTCCACTACTTGGGTCAATTTGACCCAAATGTATGTAAAGAATGAGTAGTTTTGCACAAAGCAACCCCCAAAATTGGGCTGTTTTGTACAAAAGTCAGTCTTTTTTGGACCCAAAATTGTGTTATTTTTAACCCAACAATTTTTTGGAGTGCAAGTTCTGTCCAATGACATGACACAGAACCTTCCAAAAAGCAGAATCAGAATTTAAATTAAAAAGTCGAACAAGAACATCCCACTAAAAAGAAGTGGAACATACACCTTAATGAGAGCAGTACTGTAAGCAGATCCAGAATATTCCATGAATTGAACCCCCCTTACGCAGAACCAGATCCCCCAATTTAATAGAACCTCCCGTCCACACGAAAAGAACATCACACTAAAAACAACCAGAACATTAAATAACAGATTTAGAACCCCCTTTAGAACCAATCACTTAAAAGAACTGGAAACCTCCAAAAACCTAAAACTGGGACTTTGGTTCCGAACATTTACTTTACTAAATGTTTCATTGACAGAACCAGAACCCCTAAACAAAATTCGACCATCCCACGACCCCCTCATTAAACAAAACCAGAACTTCCCACATAATAGAATCAGAACCTCCCCATAAACAAGTCGGAACCGGCCACAAAAAAAAAAAAAAAAAAAAAAAACCCAGAACCTTGTACAACCAGAACCTCCGATTGAGATGTTTCGCACTGAGGAAGTTTGATCCTGTTGAAGTGAATCGTGGTTTGTCTGAATCCTTCCATGCGGCGAGTGGCAAAAGGTGCATTTTCTTTTGCGTTTATCCAGACCAAGCGGACGGCTGGTCCCAGTGGTCCCAGTGGACCGAGTGCTCGGCCACCTGCGGCCGCGGCGCCCGGCTCAGGGGCCGCTCGTGCGACGCGGCGTCCTGTCCGGGGCCGTCGCTTCAAACCCGCGGCTGCACGCTCATCAAGTGCCGAGGCGACGGTAAGCAAGGCCTCGCCGCGCCGCGCCGCGCCTCCTGACTCGCCGCCGCTGTTTATTGGACTTGTCCGTCTGATTGACGGCGCACATGTGCGCCAAGGACGCCGCTTCTGCGAGCGCGCCTCCTCAGACTTTCAACTTCGCTCAAAATGCATTTGAGGGACCAGCAGCCTAATTGAAAGCATCTTTTTGCTCTTTGGCGAGGATGTGACAAGTGGAGCATTTTTGCGGGCTCGAGCCACATGTAAGACTTCTTAAGAAGATGTCAAACTTTGTGGTCGCGCTCTGCCCGCACACACTGACAAGTCCTGGAATTCCTGGCATTTGAGCCTCGCCCATCGGTGCAGCACACCTGATCCGAATTTTGTAGCGATCGGACAAAATCTTTTGATTGAGTTGAGCCTCAATTGGTCACTTCACCCCCAAAAATTTGGCTCTGCGGTGCCAGCTGGAGTTTTTTTCAAAATCGCAGGCTCTGATGCTCCTTTAGCTGAGCAATAGGAATTGTTTTTTTTCTTCGCTTTATTTCCAACATATAAGGAAAAAAAAAAGAAAAAAAAAAAACAACAACAAAAAAAGGACAGACATACATTATATGTTCGAAAAGGAGTAGGAAGAAGTACATGTATACTTTTATATTCCTACCCCTTTTATCGCCATTTCATCAACAAGATATTACAATGCTTTCCAATTTTCCGATAATTCTATAACAAGAAATAGTATTATATATAATAGACACTACAGGCAATACACTTCCATATCCACTACTGATTACTATATTAATAAATGCCGTTAAGCGTAGTTCACTATTCGATTCTGTTAATACGGATTGGTCCACCTATTCTTAGAATGGGCAATTTATCCTCGTAATAATCGTAACTACGAATATGCGCTACACACGGACAGCCGGGTGACACTAAATGCTGGGTGTGTAGCACGCGCTGACGGAAGCTGGAGTCTTTGGTCCCCTTGGACTCCGTGCGCAACCACGTGCGGGCGCGGGAACGTCACACGCGTCCGACTTTGCGACAGTCCGCCAAAGCGAAACGGAGGCGGAGGATGCGCGGGCGTCGCCACGGAGACCAAGCCCTGCAACAACACGCATTGCCCAGGTGAGAGCAGCCATGAGCTCACGTTGTGCGGTAAAATGGTGACATGGTTGCGTGCGCGTGCAGTTCCAGGAGGCTGGACATCCTGGTCCGAGTGGGGCCTATGCTCCAAATCATGCGGCGGCGGCCTTTTGAGTCGAGAGAGGAAGTGTTTGAACCCCGCGCCGCAATATGGTGGGAAGCTTTGTGCTGGAGACGCTTCGGACTATGAAGCTTGCAACAAGCAGCCTTGTCCTTTAGGTAAACCATCACCATGTTCCTGTTTTATCTTTCGATACTCAACTGTAGAACACGCTTTCTCCCATTCATCTTGCACGATGGGGTGCCCCAGGGCTCTTATGTCATCCCACTTTGACTTCTGGAAGATTTCTAGGACCGGGCCGTTCGAATTAGCGGCTAACAAATCTCATTCGTACTGCCTATGAAAAAGGGCCTTCCGCTGATGTCGCTGTTTTTCCGCTGTCAGGTTTGGACTCAGTGAATGAGGCTCAAATGACACAGACACGTCAATCGTGGTCTTGTCGGTTTCAGGTTCTCCTTTGGTTTTGCTTTCAGACCCGTGTCTGCTGTGGACGCCGTGCTTTCCCGGGGTGCAGTGCGCGTCGGGTGGCGACGGCTCGTGGCGCTGCGGGCAGTGTCCCCTCGGTTCCCACGGCAACGGCACTCACTGCGAAGATGACAATGAGGTACGTTGGTGTGGGGTGACGGTCTTTGGGCGGTCAAAGGGCTTAGCTCAAAGCATCGATGAAACTCCGGGGCAGGATCGTGACCACGTGACAAAGCTCCGGGGAAGCTTTAAGCTTTGTAGAGATGAAATCAAGTGACTGCTTCAGCTAGAAAGCGAGACTGGTTTCGCGTGTTTCTGCAGTGCGACGTGCGGGGAGTGTGCGTGACAGAGTGCGTGAACACAGACCCCGGTTTCTACTGTCTACCCTGTCCTCCTCGATACAAAGGCACCCAGCCCTTCGGTCTCGGCCTAGAGGAAGCCCAAAGGAACCGGCAGGTATGTTTGTTTGTTTGTTTTCTTACCTCCACGGACGACTTGTCCCGGCTTGAACTCCAACCCGGACGCAGCATCCACTTGGGTTGTAGGTGTGCACGCCGCACAATCCGTGCAAAGACAACACGCACGCCTGCCACAAGCACGCCAACTGTTTCTACTCCGGCCTGGCGTCGAAGGTCTCGCACAAGTGCAGGTGCGCCGTCGGCTTTGCGGGTGACGGCTTGCTCTGCGGCGAGGACGGCGATCTGGACGGATGGCCCAACAGCGGACTGACCTGCGAAAGGAACGGATCATATCACTGCCAAATGGTAAGGTAACAAACAAACCAAAAGGCGGCCAAGGCGCGCGATCCAACTACCGATTGGCCGCAGGACAACTGCCCCTCGGTGCCCAACTCCGGACAGGAGGACCTAGACATGGACGGACAAGGCGACGCCTGCGATCCGGATGACGACAACGATGGCATCGTGGATGAACGGGTAACTGTTGGTCCCATAAGCCTGAGCTGCCGAAACTTGCCAATGTGCTGCCATTAATTGTACCCAGCGGGAGAGCATTTCATTGTCCTCTCTGTCACAATACGTCACTGGCATCGATAGTTGAACAACGCCTCGGTAGCTTTATGCAACGCCAGCCGAATGCTAATGAGAGCGGGTGCCACAGGACAACTGCCCCCTGGTGTACAACCCTCGACAGTTCGACACCGACCGGGACGGCGTCGGCGACCGCTGCGACAACTGTCCCTTTGAGAGCAACTCGCTGCAGACGGACACCGACGGCGACGGCGAGGGGGACGCCTGCAGCATTGACATTGACGGAGACGGTAGGGCGCTACAGCAGGGGCATCTTAACACCGGGCCGGTGTTAAGGTTACAAGCCTGGTTTCGGGTTTCGGGTATTGATTCCTTTGCAGAGGTTCCAAATGATCGTGACAACTGCGCGTTGGTCTACAACGCTGAGCAGAGAGACACCGACTTGGACGGTGTTGGGGACCAGTGTGACAATTGTCCCCTTCTACACAACCCACTGCAGGTAAGGCGCACACACACAGTGTATCGATTAGAAATAGTGCTAGCGTGAATCATAGCAAATGAAGCAGTATCGGACAGGTACCCAAGGAAGGAAGGCAGAAAAGCAGTTTAAAACGTTAGGAAGGTCGACTCAAAAGGCGCATGTCCAGTTTCAGCGAAAAGGAAACGTGGATGCGATAAAGAGCAACTTTGTCCTTCGCAGTCCGACTCCGACAGCGACCTGGTGGGGGACCTGTGCGACGACAACGAGGACATCGACGAGGACGGCCACCAAAACTCCCTGGACAACTGCCCCTACGTCGCCAACGGCAACCAGGCCGACCACGACGGAGACGGCAAAGGCGACGCCTGCGACCGCGACGACGACGACGACGGCGTGCCTGACGACAGGGACAACTGCAGGCTGGTGGCGAACCCCGAGCAGCTGGACGGCGACGGTGAGCGTTTCCATACTTTCCCTTCCTCTTGGCCACAGTTGTCGGCACGTTTGCTAGGAGAGGCGAGTTTTAGGCAAATCTGCACTGTGCCAGGCGATGGCAGCGGAGACGCCTGCTTCGACGACTTCGACAACGACAGCGTTCCCGACGCGCTTGATCCCTGCCCGCTCAACCGCGAAATCAAGTCCACAGACTTCGGCAAATTTCAGGCGGTTCTGCTGGACCCCAACGGCACGGCCCAGTCCGACCCGCTGTGGGTGATCCGCAGCCAAGGCACCGAGCTGCTGCAGACCACCAACTCGGACCCCGGCATCGCTTTGGGTAGGCCTCAACCCAACGCCGTCAAAGTGTTGTAATAAAAAAAAAATTTAAAAAATGTAAAATAAGAAAATGTTTGAACAGGTTATGACAAATTCAACGCGGTGGACTTCAGCGTGACCTTTTACGTGAACACCAACCGCGATGACGACTACGCCGGCATCGTCTTCGCCTATCAATCCAGTCGACGCTTCTACGTTGTCATGTGGAAGCAGGTGAGAGAGTCTGATAGCGGTCTGGCTAACAGACTATGCTAATTCGTAGGGCAGAATTGTTCGTGCCCCAAAACCCAAATAAAAAATCGATTGCACAGGGTATCCCTGTGCCTTTGCCGACTCTTTGGCAACTTTTTTTTTTTTTAAATATGAATTTCTCTACTAAATGGTCAAGTAACAACTTGCTTTCAGGTGTCTCAGGCCTACTGGGAAAAGAGGCCCTCCAGGGCTTTCGGAACAGCGGGGGTCTCCATTAAACTGGTCAATTCCAGCACGGGCCCGGGAGAATACTTGCGCAACGCCCTGTGGCACACCGGCAACACACGCAACCAGGCAACGAGTCAAAATAAAAAATAAAAATTTTTTAAAAATCAAAGTCTCTGCTGAATAGCTCTGCTAAAACATGTGTGTGCTTTTCCCGTGTCAGGTCCGGACACTGTGGCACGATCCCAACAAAACGGGCTGGAAGGACTACACGGCGTACCGCATGCACCTCATCCACAGACCCAAGACGGGCTTCATCAGGTATGCAAACGTGATAGCGATTAGCCAAACATCCTTGAGTGTAAACAGCAACAAGTGACATATGAATGCGGTACAGGATGTGTAATGGGTTCAAGCTTGCACTGCTTGGCCGCCTCTCCTTCATTTTTTCACGGTGAGCTGTCATAAAAAAAAAAGGAAGCTCACTGGAGTCCTCAGGCCCATTTATGAGCTGAATGTTGTACAAGTTACACAAAAGGATGCCGTTTTGTTTTTTTTTTCCCGCCCCACCAATGCACACCTTGCCCTACAAACACAGAAAGGAAGTCCTAGCTGATTTTCCCGGGCTGTTAATGTGAAGGACACAAACACTTTTCTATTTGTCGGAAAAAAAAAGCACTGCGATGGCAGCGATGAATACAATTTCATTTGACAACATCCGCAGCGCAAGGATACATGCGAAAACTCCAGACAAAACATGCTTTACAAAAAAGGCCTTCAACAAAAACCTGTAGTGATATATAATCATCGGAAAAATGCTAAATTTTAAAAAGTAATCAACTGAATTATTACTTACAAAATATTTTACATTGTGAAATATATTTATTATTTTTATGATGGTAATGAACCTATTTAATCCTCCATTTCATAGCCAATATATTAAAATACTCCCCCCATTCCATATTTTAATATTGTTCACAAATGTTTAGAATTTTCATATCTGCTATTTATTCATTTCACGGAATTGTAATATTTCAAATGAAATAGTTATACATTTAAACAAATCATTATTCCTTGACTCTTTCGATTTGAATGAATCACTATTTCAATTAAATTGTCTATCTGATAGAGCGCGTTCATGGCATTTTAACTTATTTAATGGCATTATTATTTATTTGATGTAGGCTAATTGTTATATACTGCATGATTCTTAAATAATTACATATGTGTTATTTTTATTGAATATTTCAAATATACTAGCTAATATTTAATAGTGTATTATTACAGTCATTTTGGCACCCAACACTCCATATTTGTGTACTTTGGGCTGATTGAACTATTTGACAAAGATCAACGATAATAAGTGAGGAAATGGCCAAAGATGAAACCTTGGAGTGGAACAAAATGACTTCATGATGTCCACACTGTTTTTTTTTTCCTCGGGCAGGGTGGTGGTCTACGAGGGCAGGGCGATCCTGTCGGACTCGGGCGCCGTTTACGACCACACACTGGCTGGCGGCCGACTGGGAATGTTTGTCTTCTCCCAGGAACACGTGCTCTTCTCTGACCTCAGATACGAGTGCAGAGGTACAAAAACAAATCAGCACAAATCCTGCCTCATATTGACTTATGAAAAATGATTTTTGTTTCCATCCTCAGACAACTGACGTTTGCTGGGACCAGAGAGACCCCCTCCCCCCATGATCATTTTGTCTATTATCTATTTTTCTGTTTCAAAGTAATTTGCTGATTTTTACCACTTCCAAGTCCTTTGCTTTTCAGTAAAGCTTGTAAATAATTATTTATTTCCATTTGTGTATGGAAGAAGTGCAATCTTCGGCAACGTGGTCTGCACTGTCCCCTAGTGGTCACTTGAAGGCAAAATAAACTTCAATATGTAGGCCACACACTTGCACAATCCCATGAAACCAACCAAATACATGATTATATACATTTGAATGTTATTACGCTATGTTTATATAAAGTATATCATAGATTGCTATTTTCCTTATTAAAAAACATTACAATTTTTACTTTGTTTCCGTTTTGTGGGGTGGGGCTGGAATGGATTAATGGCTTTGGCAATGGCCACAAGATGGCGGCAATGCACAGCTTTTGACTCAGTGAAGCTTCTCAACAGCCTTCAACATAATTTCCTTGGAACCAGATGCCAATTAATAAGAATGTTCTGCGAATCCGCCTGGTTTCATTGCACAGAATATATATTTTTTTTTAATGAATGAATAAAGATGTTTTGTTGTGTAGCCAAATTAAGGGGCAATACATTGGCTTGGGTTGAGCAAGTGTAAATGGGACAAAGTGTCCTATTTGTCTGTCCATTGTTTTGATTCCAAACCCAAAACCAGTTGAACCGGTTGCGCATACAATCTCGTGTCCCCTTGCAATGATTGAAACCGGATATAAACAACAAAACCAAACCTCATAAACCAACGTTACCAGTTTTAAAGTAAGGGCGAAAAAATAAATAACGTGTTTTACGGCGGACATTAGAGTCGAATTGCCTTTTAAAACATGCACCTGTCCAGGTGAGTGACGTCACCTCCTCCTTCTCGGTGATGTGACGCACCAGGAAGAAGTCACCACCGCCGCTCGATTCTTTCCATTTTCCCCCCCTCGCCGTTTTTTTTTCTTTAAATATTAAAGCGAATTTCTCGTCCATTTCCGCGCTATGGGGGGCGTCTGCGCTCGCTTCGCCGAGAACCACCGACCGGCGCTCAATTTCGCGCTGCTGGTGCTCGCGTACGCCGCGTACCTGCTGGTCGGCGCCGGCATCTTCTCCACCGTCGAGCTGCCCTACGAGGTCCAGCTCCGCGATGAGCTGGAGGCCAGCCGCCGGGACTTCTTGGCCAACAACACCTGTGTGTCGGACGCCAGCCTTCGCCAGCTCCTGGCGCGCGCGCTTGAGGCCAACAACTACGGCGTGTCGGTGGTGGGCAAAAGTAGCCGCCGCAACTGGGACTTCATGTCGTCGCTGTTCTTCACCAGCACCGTGCTGACCACCACAGGTGAGGCCTGGCCGCACTCAAGTGGCACAACTTGAGTGACGACCACGCTGGAAGGGAGTTTAAATAATTACTTAATTAAAACTTTTTTTTCATAAAAGGCAAAAGATGTACGGCATTTGTGGCTACAATGGACTTTACAGTACTGTAGAGCAGTGTTTTTCAAACTTTTTGGAGTCAAGGCACATTTATTTCATTGAAAAAAATCCCGCGGCACACCACCAGTTGAAACTGTGAAGGAAAAAAAAGCTTATTTTAACAATATAAGTGTTATATAGTTTATATAAGCATTCCTTAACATGGAAGAATGGCGTTATATTATAACGTCTTAAATAGGAATTAAATAAACACAAAGAAAAACGTATTTTATCATGTTTCGTATTGATACTTACTCAGTGTGAAACATGGGCCTGTTTGGATAAACATGTGTCACTAATTTACTTGTTTCTAAACAAAGACAATTAGCTACCTGCTGCTGCTGCTGCTGCTACCTGCTGGTATGGAAGAGTACTACAATGTATTAAAGACATGATTACGCTCCCAGGCGCTAGACCTCACAGGCACACAAATGAGATAATTTGCCATGCACACCCGTGTGCCGCGGCACAGAGTTTGAAAAACACTGCTGTAGAGTTTTTTTTTTTTTTTTTCTGAAAATCTTCTTCTTCCAAAACCCAACAACAACAACAACAAAAAGGGAAGTTAAATAAGCTAACATGTTCGCAGCATGTGTACACCCTATCAGTGGAGATGTGGCTGTGTTCAGAATTAAATATATCACAGTCAAACTCATGTTAAATTGGAGTCAGCATAAACCTGTCATCATTTCAAGTGCCTCTGATTACTCTCAAATGCGATTCACATGTTCAAGTAGGCTGTCCCTGACATTTTTGGCGCCACACCTTAACAGCGAACGCCATTGGGCTCCTGCCATTTGGGATCCTGTCATTTGAGCATGGATACGTTTTACGTTTTTAGAAAGGTCAAAAGTAAATGTTTTTTCTGGTTCTTTTGTGTGATGTGTGACATTTAGTAACAACCACACGCTGCCCAGCTTTCCAGGCATCGCTTACAACTTGTTCACCAAGTTGAATGAGCGAGAGAAATTATATGTAATTAAGACAAAGGCCTTTGTCGTTTCCTCTTGTACTTTGGATGTTGACGATCGCGTTTGTGTCTAGGTTACGGCCATACCGTTCCTCTGTCGGATGAAGGGAAGGCCTTCTGCATCTTCTACTCGGTGGTGGGAATCCCCCTCACCCTCTTCTTCCTCTCCGCCACGGTGCAGAGGATCATGGTGGTGGTCACCCGCCGCCCCCTGGCCTACTTTCCGCGCCGGTGGGCCGTGTCCAAGGCCAAGTTTGCCGCCGCCCACGCGGTGCTCCTGGCCGTGGTGGTGGCCCTCGCGGTCCTCTTCATCCCGGCGTGGATCTTCTTCACCGTGGAGCAGGACTGGAACTTCCTGGAGTCGCTCTACTTCTGCTTCATCTCCTTGACCACCATCGGGCTGGGAGATTACGTCCCGGGAGAGACTCACGACACGGAGGACAACCGGCACGGGCAGCTCTACAAGCTGGTCATCACTCGTAAGGCCAAATGTCGCCGCGACAGTCAAGCTTTCGAAAATGCCGTCGTTGTTGGGTGACAAACATATCTGTTATTGCTCCCCGGGCAAAAGACAATTTTCATGTAAACTAGTGCTTTGGCGCCATCGGATGGCATTTTAGGGACAAGTACTATGGTTGAACTGAGGGGCGGAGCTTCATTTAGTCAGGTCAAAGGTCAACTACTCAGTGATTTTCTACTTTGTGAGGAACTCTGACTTCTTATGCGATTTGCTGTTTTTGTGCAAGTTGATGCGCTTTAGCATTTTAGCATGCTTACGACAACATTGTTGCATGTTTTTGCTGTACTAGTTTAGCGTATCAGAGCGCCAACATTTGCTACATGCGAGGAATGCTGACTTGTCAGCCGATTTGCTGACAAATGTGACTTTTGCGGGGTTTTAGCATTTTTAGCGTGCTCGCGACAATGTTGCCTCGTATGTTTTACTATCGTAGTCTAGCACATTAGCATGCTAATCAGAGTGTGTGTGTGATTTTGTGCGCGCGCGTGTGTGTTTCAGTGTACCTGCTGCTGGGCCTGGTTTGCATTCTGGTGCTGATGGAGACGTGCGTGGAGCTGCCGCAGATGAAGCGCCTGCGCCAGCGCTTCTACCGGGACGACCTGCGCGAGCTGGACGCCGAGACGGCCAACATCATCGAGCGGGAACATCCCGCCGACGCGTCCGACCGCGTCATCCCGTCCGTGTCGGAGCAGGCCGACACCGTGAGGGGCGGCGGCAGGCCGGCGGTGCCGTACATGCTGGCGCCCAACGGGAAGCTCAACTAGCACAATGAAAAATGGTCACCTGCTGTGGAATGATCATTGAGGGACTGGCTGTAATTGACTTTTCTGTTGCTTGGATTAATGGCCATGCGCTCCTTTGACAGGGAAATGGATAGCAGGCTATACAGGTGACGTTCGCTAGCAGGCTAATCTGAGAAGGTGATGGAAAAGTACTGTGATTTATTTATTTATTTTTCCTCCCTTGTCGTCAGAAATTTCCCCGCTGATAAGAGCTGGGGCGTGAATGCAGAGGAAGGGCTGCTAAGTTTCCACTTCCTGTCAAAGTAGAGGCTAGTAGAGGAAGTGCAGCGTGCCGCGACCTCATATTGAAAAACACCCACTTGCACGTTAGCAATTGAAATAAGACAACGTGGTACTCGATCGACTGCAGACCACTGCCAAGGCCTGCTACTAAAGAGTATGCATTAGTTACTGAAAAGCAAGACCAAAAAAAAAACAACACTTTGGGACAATGTAACACCGTTAAACATAATAGATTGACTTTACTGAAATAAAAAAAGTGCAAACTCATTTCCTTAAAAAAGTGTGACTTCTAAAAACTATTAAAGGAATAGTTGAAGTCAGTTTTACAGTCTAGTTTCTTCAAGAGGTAGTAAGAAACATTGTTACGTAGGTTGAGACCAAACTGTTACTAGCTTTGCATGTGCAATATGGATCTGAACACAAGAGGGCAGCATTTTTATGCTCTAAACTAGCTAAGATTGGCCTATCAATGTACTTCCATAGCATTACAATCAAATCTTTTTGATTTACAAAATTAAATAGATCCCGCACTCGAAGCAAAATTAATTATTCATAGTATTAACTTTTGTACCCTGCCTGCTCAAAACAAAGGCACATACTTTTTTTTTTGTATATTTTGTATACTTTATCAACAAACAAAAAAAGACTTATTAAAAGATATTATAGCAACCATAAGTGTGTGTATGAAGGGTGGGCTATTTTATTTGTGCAGTCTTGTACTGACATCACAGTTCATGTGCAGGCTGCTGCGTAGTCCTTCCAAGCACTTGCTGCGTGTGCGCGAATGTACGTGCCTCTATACAACGAGCGGCCCCCTGTCGCAGCTGGGCCTGATGGCGCGCACGATGAGCAAGAGGAGGCACAGAAGTACAATGACGATGACGGTAACGGTGACCACGTAGCCGGCGTAGGGCAGCGGCGGCGTGTCGGGAGCCTCGGCCGGAATCATGTTGGTCAGGTTGAGCATGTAGCCCAGAGTCCAGCCCGCGTCGCTTCCTTTGATCTGGGAAGCGAATGGAAGCTAAGTGACATCACCAGCAAGCTTTTTAGGATCCTCTTTTTTTTTAATTTTTTTTTTTTCCACCATGGTCATTGAAACCTTTTATCCAAAGGAGACTAAGGGCAGCAAGGAAACTGCAGCAATATGGAGACTGTGGCAAGCGGTAAAGTAGTGACAAATCATAATTAGGGCAGCAGGAAACTAGCGCTGTAGTGCAATACTATATTTTATGGCCAAAAGCCACAGGAAAGAGAGAACTTATCCAAGAGGAGATTAAGGGCAACGTACCTTGTGTATGAATTTGATGTTGGAGTAGTTTTCGGAGGTAAAGTTGTAGCCATCCGTCAGCAGCGTGATGAGGTAGGTGCCTGCAAAGCAGTACTCCACCAAATACTTCAACTTGATGCCTGGATTCTGCTGCTTCACCTGCGGTCGTTCACACAAACACATCACGATACGTGCGGTACCCACACAAACATATACACGATGTATACTTAACTGTACACATACGGTATATATTCATATACATCTGCAAAGTGCACCCACATGCCATAATGCTAACCTGCTGCCATGGTGTGGCGCAAAAGCGGGCTATCCTCTCCTTGACCGCGTCCAAAGGGATGGACGTGTCGGTGAGGTTGAAGAAGTTCATGGTGTAGTAGTAAGCCGAGAACGCCTACAACCACACGCAAGACGACAAGAAAACAATACATCGATCCATTTTCATCAGAATGTGCTCAGTGGCAAACAAAGTAATACGCAGTACAATGTATACTTTTCACAGCAGGGGGTTGGCTTCATTTCAGCAAACTAATTTAATAGGGAATTTGAGAAACATATTTTTCACAAGCCATGATATGAATCTCCGGCACATGCAAACATCTCTGTTGCGCAATCTAAGCTTCGTGGATGCTGTCCCATGCTAACTGTGGTTTGGGGCTGCTTTGTTTCCTCAGGGCCTGGACACATTGCTAATTTACAATTTTCCCAAGACATTTTGCAGGGGAATTTAGGACCATCTTGTGTGCCAAATGAAGCTTAACCGCAACATTTCATAAGAGTTCTAGCCGTTTGTCCGTTGCCATCTCTACACATTGCGCTCGTCTTTCTTCTTCGTCGACTTACCCCAAAGAGCCCCTGCACAGGTGGCTGGTAGACCCCGTTGAAGGAGCACTGGCTATATTTGCATTGGCTGAAGTTGAAGAGGGTCCGGACTACGTCCTGACATTGTTGGAAGTTTCCTATTCCC
This sequence comes from Filicampus tigris, assembly GCF_054856515.1. Classification (NCBI taxonomy): domain Eukaryota; kingdom Metazoa; phylum Chordata; class Actinopteri; order Syngnathiformes; family Syngnathidae; genus Filicampus; species Filicampus tigris. The sequence continues at coordinate 2,131,667 of NC_141235.1, read as the reverse complement.
GTTTGCTGGAAGGACGTGGGGGCTCCCTGAGGCTTCCTGTCCGACACGCAGGGGCTGTCGTAGAGCTTCGAGTACTCTTTGGTTTCGACGTAGCCGGGGTGGAAGCACGGGTCGTTTATTGCCAGGGGACCTGCCTGGCGGAGAACAAGGAAAGGAACGGAAATGTTTGAAAATCATGCTACAAATGTCATTAAAATATCATTAAAATATAATCCGATGTTTTTAAGGTGGAAAAAGAATTTTTCCTAGGAAAAGAAAAATAATAAAAAAATAAATAAAAAAAATCACTGTATTCCTCAAAGTACAATAATTTTCTTTTATGACAATTCCCAGTACACAAAGAAATGTGTGGCCTCACAAATACTCTTGTGGATGAATGTACCAGCCCAAAAAAGGTCAGGCGTTGAAAGGGCGTCTACCTGCGTGTGGTGCGCCAGCGCCATTCTGAGGGCCTGATCCTTCCCGTAACACAGGAAGCTGTGCGTATACAGGTTGTAGTCGTTTCCGTACAGACGGAAGGTCACCGAGTTGCCGGGCGACTCGGCGCCATCGAACAATTTGGACACAAAGCTGATCTGGGTGGACGCCCCGCCGAGGTCCAGGGCCCCCGTGGTCTTCAGGCCCTGTGGGCGCGCACACGCGCAGAGGCATCAAAGTCAAATGTGCAGCACGAGCCGGCCAACAAACAACAAACGCGTTGCGCAAACATGACCGCAATTGCACAGTAACTAACAACGTTTGAACACACACTGCAGCGATTACGCAATAAAAGTACCTCTTAATCTGCTAACTTTTTTTCCCCCTGAAACAAACAGGGCTGAAATTAACATTCATTCTCAACAACATTAAGCGATTCTCGTAATATTCTAGCTTTAAAAGACAAACACTTCATTTTCATAGCATCGTGACCTTTCCATGAAAAAAAGCGGGTCGAAATCTGGAAAAATTTTTTCAATTTTTCCTCCGCAAAACTCGACTTGAACGAGGACGCGCGTCAGGACCTGTTTGAGGCGATCGTCCAAATAGTTGACGGTAACCCATCCGTAGGCGCCCTCCTCCTGGCCGCTGAGGATCTTGGCGCCCTGGTAGCAGAACGGGAAGGTCTGCAGGGTCTCCGACACGGCCCGGAACACCTCCTCGGCTGCAGAGCTGTTCTTCATACTGCACGCAAACAAACGAATGCTTTAGCTTCCATCAATAGACGGCTTGCTAATCATTTCGCGCGCTACGTTTCCAAAACTACAGTGCCACCTTGACTTACAAATACGGGGGACTGATTTTTCTGTCTTGAGTTGTGAGCAAAAACTTGCATTCAAGCGCTAAATGGCGGCGGGAGCGAACTTCACAACAAGCTAGCTTAATGCTAACACTACAGAACATCACAGACAGGCGAACAAAACTAGCATAGATGTTGCTGTACTTACTGCGCAAACCTTTAAACTGTTTCAATACAAGTGGTAGCAACACATGTAGACAATATAACAATACTCACCGGCATCTATTCTTTATCCTCTGCAAAAACCCTCTAATATTATTGCAACTTAATGACAAAGGTCGTCTTCAAGGCGCCTATTCAATGATGTTATTATTGTAGGTGTTTTTGGAAAGGACGACACTTTTTGGGTAGAAAAGCAGCAAAATTCACAGCGAGGTGATTCCTGCCTGAACGGATGGGCGTCCTTCCTTACTCGAGCAATCTCATCCCGGCGGTGGCTCCCAAGTAGAGGGGCGTCTGCACGTGCCGTTTCTTGGGAATGTTCTCCTCGGCCTTCCGCATGCACTCCCTCAAGGACTGGCCGGCCTTCCACGGCGTCCCCGCGTAGCTGGAGATACCGGGACCTGCCACGGGGGAAAATTCACATTCAGATTTTTGTCCCTTAGTCAAGTCAAGTCAGTGCACTTGTGTCTCTTGTTTTTTTGGGGGTTTTTTTTAGCTCAAAATGGATATTAAGGATATCAAACTGTTTAAAACGCCGTCAAACCCATGACAATCTATTTTGAGGCTATTTTTAACCCATATTAGGTTATTTTTAAACCACACTGAGCTATTTGTAACCCAACATCGTTTTTTTTTTAGAGGGAAAAACAGCTCCAAAGAAGAAATGTCGTTTATTTTTACTTAAACAACACTGACCATCATCAGTGTCCAATTGACTTAAAATCCAAACGATCGATTTTTAGTCAAGTTCATGCAGTTTTTATTCTTCTAGAAAAATGGGACTACTTTTTTCATTGGAAAGCGCCATTCCCACAAAGTCAGCAATCAAAACCAAACTGTCTGGAAATGTGAATCGGCCTTAGAGGTGATACATGAAAAGTGCGTTAGCGTACCCTTGACATTGCAGGAGTACTTCTGCTCGGCCCGTCCCGTGTTGTTGTCTTTCTCGGCCGGCCACTGGTAGATGAAGACCGTCGTGTGCGACGAGCCGGCGTCCAGAACGATCCCGTACTGTTGCGGAAAAGAAAAGGAATTCCCGCTTCAAAAACATCTTCTGTGTGCGCTCGCGGTGAGGTGGGCCCGGATGCTTACAAGCGTGACAAATAAGCCATTGAACACGTGCAGACGCGCTGATTTGAATTGTTTGGTGCAACTGGAAGTGTTTACTTAAACAGCTTTGGAGATGCTAACGTAGAACAGATGCGGCGCCAGGGATTGCCAAGTCATGACATCATCGGCTCTTAGTCCTCGTTTGACATGCAACTCAAACATCTGAAGTTCTATTGCAACTAAAGTGGACGCCTCCCTTGGCAACGTGAAGGCCACGTGGACACATGGCAGAAGAAGGACAGCAAGCAAGCGGTGAGCATCTCACACACGCACTAGGAGAAGGTCTGCAAAAACGGCACCGTATAAGGATTCGGAATGTAGCCTGTATTAGATATAAGATGCGTGAAGGTAAGACGGGGGGGGAAAAAAAAAAAAAAAAAGGTTATTGTCACTTGTTGCTAGGCAGAATTTGTGGGGCATAAGAAAATGAATTACAAAAATCATGTATCTTTATTAACATTAATTTTGCAAATGAATTACTCTGCATTAACTATAAAAGATAATGAGTGGTATATTTTGGGCACCTCCATAAAAAAACAAAAAAAAGGACGACACCAAGTAGGCTGAACGATTTATAGTTGTTTGTATTTTTTTTTTTGTAATTCTTTTTTTATTCCGTTTTCACAGATCCAAACCAACTATGTTTATACATTTCACATTATTTATGTCACGAAGATTCTCTTGATCCCCTATTCAACTCTCTACTAAGTTCAAGGTATTAAGGATCTTGTTATTCTCTTACATGTCATTACAATCGAAACACTCCAGATACAGAAAATGAACCTTTGGGAGTGATAAATGACGGTCTGTTGACAGAAACATATTTCAGCCACTTCTCCCATCTTTTGTAGAACATCTCCTTCTGCAGCTTGTTGCTGGGCAGAATTCAGGAGGCACTATGATGTATCCACGACACCCTTCAAACTGCTGTGTTAAAAATAACCCAATAGGGCGTCATAAAGGCTGACCCAATATGGGCTATTTTTAACCCAGCAGTTTCAAGGGCCCATTAGAAACCCAAAAGCAGTTTATTCACATTCATTTTGCCATTGGATTACTCTGTATGAACTACAAAATACACAATGATGCAAAGCGCCAATGCCACTTGTTGCTACATTGGTTTTGCGATGAAATGACAAGCGTGTATGAAACATCAAACGGCATCTGACCTTATACTTTTGTGGCAGGGGCATGTTCTGGACCACGGTGACCACCACCAGGGCCACCAAGGCCACCACGGCAATCACGGCCGCCACCGCCATCCCAGACTTGTGCCACGGGTTCTTCTCTTTCATGTCTGCTGGTGTGGGGGGCGGAGCACGACCGGACGGACAGGCAGTAAAGGCCAGGGGCACAAAAAAAGGAGAAGGGAAAGAGGAACGAGGTTAGGTTAGCATGATGCCAGCTGGTGCCCAGATGTGCGTGGGAATTTTGCAATTTCGCAACCAAAGATGTACTGCAGTTACAGTACAATTACAAAGTACATGACACCACGAGCAAGTATTTATCTTCGATCACGGTTGTGTGATAGCCTAAGGACAAACATTTTGTGGGATTTCATACTAAAAATGCACATTTGTGGTTCCAGATATTTTTTTTCACATACAAACCCTAATCTCATTAAAAAAAAAAGAACATATTGCAAAAGAGAACATATTGGGGCCAGAATTTTGAAGCCTTTCATACAAAAGATAGCAGAAATATTGCACATTTCGTGGGGAACAAAACTAGCTGTGTTTCACATCAAAAATTCACGTTGTGGCAAAGGATAAAAATTTTTTTAAAAAAACACACTACTTTTTTTAATTAAATCTGACCAAAGTCTTGTAAGAGAAGGTTCAATTACTTGATCATTTTGTCTTTTGAAATAACGTGACAGACTACCCTTCACGAACGGCCTCATGTAGCAATTCTGTTTTTTTGTGGCAATTCCGCAAATTTCTTGTATGAGGATGTTCAGTTGACACATTGTTAATCATAAACAGAAAGGGTTACTCTGGTTACGTCTCTTTAGTATGCCAAGAAACATGGCGGGTTTCTATCAAAGAACAACGTTTTTTTGGGGGTTTTTTTTGCATGAAATCCAAGAAATTCCCGTAAGAAAATGTTCGATTGACACACAGTCGCGAAACGGTTCCTAAAGGTATTTGTTGGACGTTGCTTGCCGGATTTCCTCATCTTTTCCTGTGTGTTTAGGGCTTTCCAACTGTTTACCAATGGGAAAAACACACCCGCTTGTACACACATGCATGCACATACACACGCATAGATCCAGTGTGCTGTTTGCATAAGGGGAAAAAAAAATTAAAAAAAAAAAAAAAAGAGAGAGAGAAGAAGGTGTCGCTTCCTTACCTGCCTTGTTGCTGCAAGTCAAGCGAAAGAAAAGCGCGAGAAGAAGGCGCCCGCCACCATTACAAGTGGCCGCTGTGTGTTTGTGAGTGACTTTGGAATGAACACCCCGCCGCCCTCCTCAAGGTTTCCATGGCGACACCTTCTCCCCCGCCAACCAATGAGAGCAGCCGGGCTGCGCAGAGGAAGCGGGGGACTCCCTTGTTTGGCGCTCGTTTAGCACCGAGATGATGTCATCACTGTGACGGATCGGGATCCCCTGCCTGCCTGCCTGCCTCTGTGTGTGCGCGCGCGCGTGTGTGTGTGTGTGTGTGTGTGTGTGTGTGTGTATGTGTGACTGGCCTGCAAATTTGTGGAGCCATTCACAAAAGCGCTCCCTTGTTTCCCCCGTTCAGTTTTTTTTTTTTTTTCACCCAAGCGCCTCCCTTGCACATCGAGGGTGCATTAAAAGGTGACCAACGCTACAATTTGTAATGAGTATTTTCTAATTACCAATGAATAATTAGAATTCCGAATTGTATTTTTTTTGGGGGGGGGGGGGGTTGTTTTGGTCCAAAATTTAAGAAAAAAAAAATGGGGGGCAGCCCGCAATAAGAATGTAAATTAAGAATCACATGATGAGAGGGTTCATCATGTCAAATTAATTTGAATTGATTTAGTTTTGTCCTAAACACAACAAAAAACAAAAACATTTTGGCAGGGGATATATTGATTTTTTTTTCCTAATCATGAATTATTGTGACTGTTGAAATATGAATTAAATTAAGCAATATCAAATTAGATAAAATTAAGGAAACATTTTTAAAAAGTGAGGAAAACCTCAAATTAAGGAAAATGAACTGCATGACAAGGAAGTCAAATGTATCATAAGCAAATGAGGAAAATGGAATAAAAGGACTGAAACGCACATGAAATTCATCAAAATAAAAAGCTATTAAGTGGCAGACAAAATTCCGAAAACACAACAAAATGAAAATGTGTAAGGTGGTTTGACGAGCGAGTGAGCGAGCGAGCGAGCGAGCGTCGTGCCTTTCAAATTGTCCTGTAATCATTTGAGCGGCCTGCTTGTCAATATGCTGAAAATGTTGCCCACGACGACCACACTTTTGACACTATTAAGTGGCGGTTTCAGACTCTGCAAGTACTCATTGCTGTTTTTTGGTTGGTTTTTTTTCATGCGTAAAACAAAAGTTTTTTGCTGACTTCCGACCCCAAATCTGAGGATGAAATAAAGCCCAATTGTGGCAAATTTGAATGCGGCAACTTGGGACTCTGACGGGACGGAAGAGGAAGTCTTGCGGCAAAAGAGGAGGCGATGTGAAGAAAGGGGAAGTGATGACAGCAGGAGGTCAAGTGTGTCACAAGGTGCCCGCAAGTCAAGTCAGACGCTGCGCTGAGGTTTACAACAGGACACTGATGTGAAACTGGGAAAAAGAAAAGAAAAAAAAAAAAACACTTCCTGAGCTCAAGCGGTCACACGGATCGGGCGCTCTGCCTGCGGCCCTTTGGGCCTTCGCATTTCCATCAAGGAAGATTCTCGACACTTTAACCAGCCAACACTTACACGCTGCTACGTACCTTGACTCACTGTATTCACTACTTAATGTGCTGACATATTGAATTGCTTTCCCAAGATGAGAAGTGAAATTGCCTTAATCTGTTACAGCCCTGCAAAAAGCACCACAATTGCTTTATGTCTATTGGCCCTTGTGCACCGAAGCATCATAGCAAGACATTTTTAGTCTGACCTAACTATTTTCAATCGCTATTGCCTTAAAAAAAAAAAAAAAAAGCCTCCAGACTTTTGATCTTGAGGCAACAACACGTCTCCTGCAGAGTGACGGACGAGGCCGAGTTCCACAACACGAGCTCATTTTCAGATTGGTTCTATTTCAGCGTTCGAATCTGGAAAAAAATTGACGGACAGACGGAGGCTCAAATGGATACATTGACGGGTAGATGATCGCTAGATTGGATGGGTCAATTGAATAGACTGGAAGGTGAGAGACGGATGGAATGGATGGGCAGGCGAACTAGTAGATGCATACAGGCAGAGAGAAGGCTGGATGGATAAATACCCGATGGGTAGACAAGTGGTAGACGGACGCATAGATGGAATGAACAGATGGCTCCGTAGATGGGAGACAGATGGATAGACGAAGAAGAAAATGTTTTGCACCCCCCCCCGCCCCCGACTCTCCTGCGCAACTATAAATAATATTTGACTTTCAAGCCCGCTGCAAAAAGAAGAAAATGAGAGCTTCGCGCCAACGCGCACCAGCAATGCGAGCGCCACTGCCACCTACTGTCGTGCATGTGCAATTACACTTTGCTCGAGTAGAGCAAAAAATACAAATAAAAAGGATGCTCCCTGAGGTCACGCGTCCCCACCCCCCCTCACTATTTGATGTAACGGAAATGAGATGAACGCAAGGTTGGCAGAAAAAGAAAACAAAGATGTCCATTTTTTTTGTCACCGGTCAAGTACCTAATAGTGAGTGTGACCACCACGTAACACACACAGGCATGCACACGCACACACACAGACAATATGCACCTGTTTGCAAACACACACCTCCTTGTGTGTGTGTGTGTGTATCAGTGTACTCACCTCTTTGTGCAGACATCTCAGCAGCGACACAATGCTGCGTCTATCCCCCTCTCTCGCTTAAAGCCACTGTCTTCCTTCTCTCTCTCACCAACTTCCTCTTCCTGTCTCTCTCTCTCTCTCTCTCTCTCTCTCTCTCTCTCTTGCATGCACTTGCTGCTCGCCCCCTCCCTTCCTCAGACTGCCCGCTACACCTTTATTACGCCCCTCCCTCATTTACTCAACTTTCCCTCTGCCTCTACTCTCAAACACCCCCCCCGCCCCCCTCCCTCCTTCTAGTCTTCGTCTTTGTCCGTAAAAAGTGGGTCACACACACACACACACACACATACACGCACTCACAGTGCTTCACACATGCTGGTACCAAAATCCTGGAAAGCCATGACATCATCAGCCTTAGCACCGCCCATTTCAAATGCAAGATGGTGGGGGTGGTTGTTATCTACCAAAATTCCAGTCCGATGGGAAAACCTTGAGTCCACGGCCACTTCAAGGTCCGTTTGAGCTTCCGGTTTCCGCGTTCATTTGTGACAATAAGTTTCATTGTCATGTGAAGCGAGAGGCGGGACTTGGCAGGGAATTAGTCGAAAATTTTAAAAAATTCGAAATGTATTATATAGTTTGTAAGGCAACTTGGTATTTGTTTTTTAGCAATGTTACATCACATTTGAGGGGGAAAAAAAAGAAAACAAATAGTCCAGCACGTGGGGCACATTGGACAGCACCCCAACACATCCACCAGGTGGTGCTGTGGTGAAAAAAAAAGTTACGATTCATATTCCGGGCCAATCGGGATTTCTTCCGGCAGGGCAGCACCCGGTTCCATTCAACAGATGATGTTATGAAAAAAATGTTGCCATCATGTGGCAAATGTGAATTCTACAGTGGGGCAGTGCCCTAGCAAACCACTAGATGGCACTGTGAGGGCAAAAAGTCACAATTTCTCTCTCTGTTTTCTAGATCTGGAGGCAAATGTGATTTGCAATGCGGGGCAGTGGCCCAGCACCTGCATTGAAGGCTGCAGTACTTTCGAAAAAGTTCCATTTCACATTTGACTGAGCGAGGACATTTTCCCAAAAGTTCAACAAAGTGAGAGTATTTCCACATTATTTGCGTTTGTTTTTGGACTCATTTTTATTGAGCTATGCAAGTCTACAAACATGAGCTTGCTTTGCTGTTGTTGTTTTCTAATGATAATCCAAATATTTGATGGAGGAAGCGTTTCAATGTCAAAGCGATCCAACCAGTGCGTGCACACACCAAAAGTGTTTACTCAACTCGCCCCGGTAGAGTGCAATACAAACAGGTGCGGCCATTTTATAGCAAGATGGAGACGCATGAGAATATTTCAACAAAACATTTTGCAACAACGGACGCTTTGAACGACAAACATTTAAGACACACACACAGAGATAAAGACTCTCCCACACACACACACACTCTTTCAGTCAGCTAATACCAAAGGCGCTCAAACTGCCACACACTCCCCCAAAGCCTTTGTTGGCAAAAGTGAGGCATTATGCGGATAACTTTGGCCGGCCTGCAGTGTGATGAATGAAGAAGTCGCTCCACTAGATTTACGGTACAACGTCGTGCTTGGGGGCGCTCGGTAGGAAAACGCACTGTGGCCAAGAGCGGTTCAAACAAACAAAAAAAAAAAAGCCTCGTCCTTTAAACGGCCTTCTTGAGTTGACACAGTATAGCTCAGGAACAAAGAAACACGGGCCCCCAAGTCCAAAGACCCCCCCCAAAGTTTGATATCAATGGTCAATTGTTTGGGCTTGGAAAAAAAAAAGTTGTCGTCACTTGTTGCTAGGCAGTTTTGGCAAAACAGCCAGCGAAATGACTGAAACCGCAGCACTATGAGAGCTCAAATTCCGACTCCTCATGAAATGATAAAACATAAGCGCAGAAATGTCATCATGGGCCAGTGGCTTGTCGCTCACAACAATTTAAACCACCGCTCGACGAATTATATTTAAATGACGACGTCTGATGGGGCACTGCCCCGCGTTCGCCATGAAAATGTGATCTGTTTAGACCTCTGTGAAAAGGTGCTCTCACTTCAACGAAATGTGCTCATCGGAAGCTGTATTGGCAAACTCAGTTCAATCTGGATCTGATTTAGGTTTGGCCGCGATGTAAACGCAACGCACGATTCCCCGATTCGCCTCATTTCAGTTCTGATTTTTTGAGTGACATGCCGAAGCCTTGGGGGAGGTTTGAATGTGTTTAACAAACACTTGTAAAGGCCTGTAAAAGTCACGTGGTGTATGCTGCAGACTTTTTCTTGACTGAAAGCAATTCCGGTTCCAAAGGCACTTCGAAATGTGGACTGCTTAAAAATAACATTTCTGTGACGTTTGATGGAAAAAAAAAAATCAAATAAAATAAAGAAGTCAGGGTCCATTTGAGCTATTTTTAGGAACCACTCAGCCTCGTCTGTTTTAATATGAACCGGTTCCGTGATAATAAGGATAATTTCATATTCATGTGTTGAACTAGCATTAAGCAAATAGTTGAGTGTTTAACTAAGTAAATTTAGGACGTTCACGAAAAGTCAACAATTAGTTTCTTTTTTAGTATTTTATTTTTCTTTTAATGTCCTACTCGGCTCCGGCATCCATCTTAACATCCGCAAACTATCACCTAACAATATCACATCAAATATTAATATCACATTACAAGGGCAATGTACTTTACTTTGCACTAAAAGCTAAAAAATGTAATAAGAGAGCATATAATATACATCTGCAATGGAGCAGAACGCTAATGATACCTCCCACACTTATAGTGATTGGTCAATCAATCGTGACACACCTCAGGGCTTTCCCAAAATTGGACCCTGACTTCTTTAGAGTTAGGCCCCGCCTACTTCTGATAGTACAATTAGTCATTAGTAAATCCACATGTCAATTATTACAGGCAACACTAGAGATTAGTCAGCCTTACTTTACAAGTTAATAGTCAAAAAACGGAGGCATCAAAAGTGTTTAAAAGGTTATGAAAGTAGTTACATAAATACAACTGATGTTAGTAAAAGTGGACTCATAAAGGCAGTGTAATAATAACAGCAAAAAAAGTCAACATCATTAAAAAATGTCAAATATGGTCATCGTTGGGCTGAAACCTCATACGCCTGAAAATGGTTACGTTCTTCAACAAAACAATACGACTGGCCTGTCTGCAGGATTGGAGTTATTTTTAAAAACAATGTCAAGCAATTTCAAGTGTTTAAAAGAGCCTGAGAACATAAACTATTCATGCTCTTGGACACGGTCTCGATGTTTTTGTTTAGACAATATTAAGTGAAAAGAGTTAAGTGAAGTAAGGCTCTTTGTCTTCAAAACGGATCGCCATCATGCTTCGGTGCAGAAGGAACCGGTCATCCACGAAGGTTAGTTGTACAGATTCATGTACGCCTTTTGCTCCAAGACCTTTGAAAATCACCTTGGAAAAAATGATGGCACCCCAGTCGTTTGCTTTTGTGAAGCATTTAAGGGTTTTTTTCGTCTGGTTTGGGATGTCTTCATTTTTAATGGGTGGCAGTGCATTAAATTAGCGATTGAACGTGACATCGGGGTCGTCGTGTTGATGTCGCACGACCGTATACGATAGCAAGGCCACCTGGAATGACGCAACGCTCGGTCACTCAAACACGATGACGTTTGTGTATTTTGAGTTCCTGAAAATTTGCCATTTGGGAGCTGCGAGGATTTCGCCCAACAACTACGAGACAATATCGTAAAATAATTGCGAAAGAAACTGAATAGCAGTAAATAAAACAGGACGTTAAAAAGTTGGGGAAAAAGATCAAATGAGAACATAAATGACACCGTGAAAAAAGTGCAGTGAGACCAAAATGTCTTGATATGGAGAATAATGAACAATGACGGTAAATGATCGTAAATGAAAGTCAGTGAGCATCACGAGCGGAAAGAAAGTCCAAAATAGAAGTTCAAGCGGCAACAAGGAGGTTAATACATAATTCATACGACCTCTAGACACACGGCTGACCTTCAGTTGGGGGTGGCCGATGGTGCGTTACCGTGGCGATGAGGACCCTGAGGAAGTGTTAGGGGGAGTCCACAAAGACGCTTTGAGCTGGTCTGCAACATAAGAAACAGGATTGTTGGACACGCACTCAAACTGTGACTAACTGGGATCAGTGTCACAGGCTTAAAGCGCCACGTGAAACTCAAATGTAGTCAAGCCAACACCTAGCGCTAATTTTAACAACAATAGGATGTTTATTATGAACGCAGAAAGGTACTTAAGGTAACCCTCTAAAAGTAAACAATACTGCCCTCAGGTGGTTTGAAGTATTAACAACAAAACCTAAGCTGAACTAGTCAAATTTATCATAAAATGCGTTCAGTTCAACTACGTAAAAAATAATTTTCAAAATCAACAAAATACTTAAATAGGCTAAAGACAATTAAATTCAAACCCCCCAAAAATGGAAAAATACTCATATTAGATAAAATAGCTAAAAATGTTTGTGAAAAAAATAATTGAATGAAAACTAAAAGAAACCAATCAAAAAATATATATGAATACATTTTAAAAACATGCAAATTGTAATTACAACAAAATGATATAGAATTAATATAAATAAAATAGGTAATGTATACAATAAAACTGCATACATAAAAGAGCTAGAATTTATGACAAATAAGGTTAATGTATTTTTACATCAATTAAAAATTAAATTGAACCAAATAAAAGGTAACTTGACAAAATTAAAATAATTTGGTAATAAGTCAAATACAAGTAAATCCACATGAATACATTTGCTTGAACATTTATAATTAAAAAACAAATACTTAACGTATTGATGTAATTGGGAAAAATGTCAATTGGAAAAATCTCAGAATTTGGGGAAAAGAAATGAAGTGTTCACACATGCACGCACACACTGAGTCAACAAGTTTGTTTCAAGTTCCATTCTTGCCAAAGTTGAGGAGTTTAATGGCGCCGTCGAGTTATTCTACATGGAGAAGCTTTCCAATCAGACAAGCCATCAAGTTTCTTACAACTTTCAAATAACTTGAATACAACATGTGCTGTTTGGGTTACTTTTCAAAACATCTACTCTTACTGCATTCTAATTCGTACTTTCCTTTGTTTAAATTAAAATTCAGTAAGATTAGTGTTCACTAAAAAAAATGTAACAAATGTCGCACAAAAAAATTTTTGGGCTGTCAAAGGCTGACTTTGATGTGCTTTTTTTTTTGTGCGCCACTTTGCGAGCATGGAGCGTGAATCACATCTGAGGACTTGATGAACATGTCGCACAGTCATCAAAAAAATGGCAGACCCAATAAACGACCAAAAGGTGGCTTTTGGTACATAAATACATTTACAACTTTAAAAAATATTACATGGACTTAAACATTCCAAAGTACGATATTATACAACAACAGAAATTAACACACAATTATCATACATACTGCAAAATATAAATTACCACTTTGTTTTATTTAACCCATGTACAATTCTTTGTATATATATAATACAGGCAGGACGGAGATTTAGTTGATGTTAGGACAAGTGCATAGCAAAAAATAGATCATTTACCGACTGGCTTTAGAAAAAAACAAAAAGGACAATGACGACGTTGATAAGGCAAAGAATCAAATCATTTGAAGTTGGCATAGTCGGAGAAAATGTCCACAAAGTCTTGTACCACCCTGTAGCAGAAGTCGTACTGCTCCTGTCAGACAAAACACACACACGCAAAATTAAACAACACATGCTCAGTTAATTGTTGGATTTCACCAACTTTGGCTTCAAAATATAACCAACATGCTCAATTGAGAAAAATATAGCACATTTGGACTGAATGATTAACAAACCAAAAACTGTTGGGTAACCCAACTAATGACAAATGTGAATGCTTTGTTTTTAAGTGGCAGTAGGAAAAAGAAGGGGAAAAAAAACAGGTAAATAAAATGACAAAACATAGGAAACAAAAAAAGCTGTTAAGTACATAGAAATTACAATACTTTGCAGGTAAAAAAAAAGTAGAACAGTTAAATATATTTTTAGTAAAAACAATAATATAAACATGAATACAAAAAAAACTAAACAAAAAGATAAATGTTGTATGCCAAAAAACTTAGAGAAAAAACAAAAGTGGATTAAAAAAAACAAAAAGAAAAAGAAGTACAGCAATTGTACAAAATCGAATCTCCAGTTCCGATCGGTTGGACGGCGTGTCGCGCGTTCTACTCACCACCGTCTGGACCATGTGGGGCCTCTGCATGCGTAAACTCTTGACAGTTTGGAAGACGTCCAGCAGGCCTTCCGCCTTGACGCGCTCCAAGATGTTGCTCAGTGCAATGAACGTACCGGTCCGCCCCGCGCCGGCGCTACAAAGCGCACCACAAAGCCACAGCGGGCCGTTAGCGCCGCACGTACGCAGCAGCAGCAGCGCTAGTGCGGACATTTGCGCCATGTTACATTAAGTGCAAGTTTTATTCAGGCTAGCACGCAAGCTAATGCTACGTGTGTGTTGAACAATTTAACCACTGAGTACAGTCATTCATGTAACATGGCTGTATGATTGTGTACAAGGTACATGGTGTTGATGCTTTATGAGCCTCTCTGTTTAAGTACATCTGGCAGCACGCCCCACCCGCCCAAAACGTTTTTGCCATCATTTTGAATTGAGGTCAGTGGGAGTCACTTTTCTGCCACCTGGAAGTAACCAATTGTGAAAAGGCCGATGGGGTCCTCTAGTGCGTGTACCTGCAGTGCACCACGATGGGATGGTTGCCCGACTGCTGCTGCTGCCGCTGCACCGCCGCGATGATGTCGATCATGCCCCGCCCCTCTGCCGGGATGCCCACCTCGGGCCAGCCGTGGAAGTGGAAATGCCGGATCACGCGCGTCACCTTCTCCTATAGGAAGACGGACATGTTGTGTTTTTTTTTTTGTTTTTTTTTTCAAACAACTTGAAGAGCAATTGAAATATGTGATTGTTTCAGACTCGTTTTTACCAATTAAAATTGTCATCAATTCTCAAAAAGATGAAAAACACAAATATTATAATGCATGTAAAAATGGTCTTTATTAAACAATTCCAATAAATAAATAAAAAGTACTTATTTGATAAAGTATATTACATTTGATCATTACAAGCTCAAATATCTATTATTGTATGATTTATCAAATTTCTTATTTCTAATTGATCAGTTATTTGTGGGGATCAATGATCACAAATCAACACACTACTATATATTAATTAGAAAAAATAATTGATAATTTTTTTTTTTTTTTTACTTTTACAACTAGTATTAAATATTTATAAAATCATCCACTCCTTCAAACTTCAAAATCAATTCATATTGATTGAGTAGACTCGAAGCATTTATGAGCAATTATTTGTGGACTCCCTTGCCGGTATCGGTTGCCTTTTGCTGTTGTAATCTTGAGGAAGGCGAGGCGAGCGTTGTGGGCGTTCTTACCGGCAGGAAGGTGAGTACCAAGTCTCGTAGGCTGAAGGCGTCGCACAAGGCGTCGCCCTTCATCTCCACGCTGTAATCGCCGTACGTCTGCGACTCCTCACTGGGCCAATACTGATAACATTTGTCCTGATAACACACACACGACCTTTCATCCTTACATAACTTTTCTTTTGCATTTGGACCCGGGCCAAGAATGTCTTGATAATTGTCAGTCTGAAATTTATGAAGGAGAGACGGTCAGAAAACAAAGGCGTACCTGCTCCCTCTCCTGCAGCTCGGTCAGCATGACGATGGAGTGACACTTCCACTCCCACACCATCCTCCAGAAGTCCTCCACCGTGTGCTGCAGCGGGCCCTGCGTGGCGATGAAGTAGTCCTTCTGCCGGTATCCCTGACGACGCGAGAAGAGAAATAAATCAATAATTGGAATGCGTGCGAAAGAAGTGCCCAAGTGAGGCATGTTTTTGTTCAGACTCTTGTTGCTAGGCAGAACTTGGGGCAAGCCCGATTAAAAACGTTTTTAAATATGCAGATTGTTTGAACAAGCAAACCTTTTTTTATTTAAAATAAACACATGAAATCAAAAATAAACATCATTAATAATAATATTCAAAAATATGCATACTTTATATAAAGGGTCTTACATCGATAAAGGATGCGTTGACATAATCGGTAAACTCCTGACCTCTCCTCATGGAGAGAATAACTCTGTTGAAGTCGTCTAAAAAGGAAGGAAAACCAGGTCAAAATCAAGCAGAAGATAGCTTTTCCTCCTCTCCCTCTTTTTCTTTGACTCTTACACGGAATGATCTGCAGCACTCGGTTCTTCTTCATGTTGGCTGGCAGGTTCCCCGTTCTCATGTTCTCCTTCATGATACGCATGTTGGTCAGTTTCTGAGGCATCAACACAACACATCAACATGGTGAATCTTCCAAATAAACATACAAGCACCAAAAGCTCTAAAATGGCTGCTTGCAAGGGAAATGGACGACTTCCTGTTGAATTTCAGAGATGGCTCCTTGAGACTTGATCCATGTGTCCTGTTCACGTCCACTGAACTTTATGTCGATCAGTGAAAAATGCCTCCGATTTTTTTTCTTCTTCTTCCTGATTACCTTGAACTCCTCCTCCAGGCCGACGCGGTCGCCTTGGTTGAAGGTGTTGTGCAGCTTGTGCAGGTGTCCCTCCAGAGATGACACGTCCAGCTCCGTGTCTCCGTAGAGGAAGTACTCCAGCAGCGCCTGGTAGATGAACGAGTACTGCATCTGCGGGACGGAAATGAACGGGGCCCCCGTCTGAGTGAAGTTATCACACATGGCACGCACGGACACAAGTTTTGGGGCGCCCCGACTCACGTCCGTCTGGATGAGCTGCGAACGCTGCTCTCGGATTTTGGAGACGAAGCCGAACACGTCCACTTTCTGCTCGGCGTGCATCATGTCGATCGTGCCGTCGATCACGATGAACGTGCCCGTCCGACCCACGCCAGCGCTGGGGGGGAGCCAGAACAATATAGTGATTTCTTTTTGGGATTGCACAAAGCTGCGCCTAATATTTTGACATACTCATGTATTTACATAAGTTATATTTTTAAAATATTATTACATTTTTAAATAGGACAACATTTGTTATGAATATTATTCAAAAAAACTGCAAACAAGTCTCAGTAAGAACATTAATACCATAACAAAATTTAAAAATAACTATTGGAAAAATAAAAACTGCTGACAATGGAATAATCATATTAATAACAGTAATAACAAATAAGAGGGACTTAATATCACAAACACACACACACAACTAGACTGCATTAGAATGAGTGTTGTGACTAATGTGACCCTCTTATATAGCCTAATGTTTTTTTTTACACTAGAAAACCATTACAAATCAGTGTGATAATAATAATTCTGAGGAAAAAAAACATGTAATAAATACCTAATATTTTGCCCCTATCTGGTAGCGAAATAAATATTACAAATATTTGGAAGTAGAATGCTTTTAGGTGTACCTGCAGTGGACCACGATGGGCCCGGCAAAGGGCGGATTGAGCGCCTTGACCTTCTTGAGGAACTTGAGCATGCCGATGGGCGAGAAGGGCACGCCGAAATCGGGCCAGCTGGTGAAGTGGAGCTGCGTGACCAAACGCGGCGTCTTGGCGGCGTCGCTGGACTGCTTCGCGCAGAAGGTAACAAAGTGTTAGCGTGGCTAGCGTAGCACAGGTTGGCACATTTTAGGGGCGGTGCCAGCGTACGTATTGTATGCAGAACTTGCGTATGGTGTAATCCACCAGCACGGTGAAGTCCTCCACTGCCACGCGCACGTTGCCGTAGGTCCAGCAGCCCTGATCCGGCCAGTACTGGTAACACTTGTCCTGTGTGGCAATGGACAAAATTGCTACAAATCACAATTTGAATTATGAATTAAATATTCATTTTGACTTTTAATTCTGCACCAGCGCTTCTCCTATTCACTTGCAAGAGAAAGTCATTTTGGAGGCATTTTTCGAGCTGTTTTTCTGCATGATCGCCACTCACTTCCTTCCTCTCCTTCAAGTTGGTCAGCATGACGACGGTCGACACCTTCTGCTCCCAAATCATCCTCCAGAAATCAGCTACTGTGTCCTCTTTTGGACCTGCCGCAACAAAATCTTCCTTTTTTTTTTTTCTCTCCCCCAAATAGGTAATGTTAATCAACTGAGCACATCAACTTACCTTGTGCTGCTATGAATTTGTTCTTAACGGTGAAACCCTGTTAGTGGGAAAAATTTGGTTTTCATGTAAAATAGATGGAAAAGCACAAGAGTATTTATGTTCTGCTCACATCGATGTAGGAGGCGTTGATGTAGTCGGAGGCGGCACATCCTTCCAGCTGAGTCAGCACCACCCTGGAATGATCATCTGAAGGAGGGAAGGTCACGTTGGCATTCATGCTTGTCACATTAATTAATTACTACATCCAAGGCGCGAGTCAAATAAGTCACATGCCCTGTGAGAGTGTGGCTAGTTTAACACGGAGCTATCAAATACTGCATCTCTCAAGTTTGTATTATTTGTATTTTTTTTTTTCCTGAATTTTCAACAGTTTAAAGATAAACTGTTTAAAAAAAAATGTGTTTGAACGCATCCACTTCCTGTCAGCCATTTTGGAAAGGGTTCCCCTTCCAAAACAAGGAATTCAATCACAGCTCTTTGCTTCTGACAGAGATCCAATGATATCATTTCCAAAACGGCTGTAAACATAAAAGTAATGAATAAATAGATATGAATAAATGGATAAAATAATCATAAATAAATGCAACAAGCTGATGAATCACTTTTAAAATGAATCTGCATGCAAACTGGCTGACCAGTTTCTTATGCACTGAACCATTACAGCCATCCAATTTCAACCAAACAGGCTTACTCAAATGTATCTAATCTATTTGCACTCACTAATATCTGAAAAAAACATTCAATCTTGAGGCAGCGTAATGCTACACGGCTCCCACAAACTTTCACAACACTAATATTTTGGTTATGACTGCGGTGGTCGTCATTGTAACAAGTCCCCCCCGCCCGATGAGCGGCTGCTGCAAAAATGAAACCAAAACCAACTTGCTGTCTGACTTTTAGCGCGGCAGCTCTCAGCCAAGCTAAGGTAGCGGCGCGGCGAATACTCACAGGGAAGAATGTTGGGATATCTGTTCTTGTCCTTGTTGTTGTCCTTGTTGGCCTCCTCGTACGTCCCCTGGACGTGACCCCCCGGCAGCGACTGGACAACAATTTGTCAACATGTCAAATGAGCTCACGTGCGTGTGACACTAAAAGCAGGCGGCACACTGTTAGCCGCGCTGCATTTGTTATTTCAGTTTAGTCATTTCCCCTGCTACAAACACCCATCACACGTCCTTCACTAGTTCATGTTTTCGCTTCCTCTACTAGCGCACGCTAAATAATAGTCACATACGAAATGTAACACTGACTCAGATGCTGAAAGAGGAAAAGGCTATTTTTCATGTGAGGATGTATGTATGTGTCTTGGAAAGAAAAAACAAAAAGGCTCTGTAGTTTCCCCCAATACAACGTGTAGGACCCACTCATCGAATTCAGGTTCGTAAATCACTGAAATGACAAAGAGATTCCTGCAGATGGCGGCGTGGCACCACAGCTGAATTGTGTCAATTATTGATTTTCATGCCCATTATGAGGGAGAGCAACGCCAGTGAGTTCAGGCACCTCACACTCTAATTGAGTACAGCATGTTTGTGTGTGCTATGAACAAAGGATGCGTCAAGACTTTCCTCAGTTTTGTTTTTGCTCTTTTATAGTTCAAGGTGTCACAAAAGCAAAAAAAAAAAGAAAGATATTTGCATCAAAGTCACTGCTCTGCTTGACATTTTCTTTTCACAAAGAGCTCATTTTCTCCACTGTGAGGTCAGAAACCTGTGTTCTTGGTGAACGCAATCATGTTCTACTATTGATCACTAAAGAACAGGAAAGGCTAGAGAAGTTTTTTTTGGAGCGGGTAAATTCGATGCTTATAAATACACAGAGCCCAATATTCAGTCAAAAAGCTCTAAGACGTCTGACAACATGGGGAGCGCTGCTCTGAATACGGTTGGCAGTGAATGAGTTGAAATAGAACAATTGATTTGCATGTTGGCGTGGCCCTCGACAACTTTTCCAGTTTCTCATACAGCCGACTTGGAAAATGAATTGCCCACCCCCGGCACTACAGTATTGAAAACCTTTTTTTTAAGGCCTTTTCTGCTTTTTTTTCCAAGTCACTGTTTTGTATAAACAGCGCTGACGACAAAGGGGAGGGACAAAGTCTACCTGGCAGTTTTCCATATTTAGTGTTAGTATCATAAGGCCCCTTTACATTGCCTGTGCGTGCCTGCGTTCCTCCACAGTTTTGTCACTATTCTGCATAAACAGCACTAAAGGAATGGGGATAAAAAGTCGACTCAGCAATTTTCTGCCTTCAGAGGGAGTATCGGAAGCCATTTTCACGCCACTTGTTGAAGCCGACATTTTCCCATGAGGTTATTAAGTAAAAACAGTCGGGCTGCAGCAAGTGAATATTTTTAGAATTGATTATTCCACCACATCAACTAATTGGACGAAAAATGATGTTGCATTATCAAACAACGTACTTTTGAACTGATGGTGGAAGGCTACATTACGATGTTGCCGTTACTTTGTGTCAGTGATTGTACATGTGCTGTTTGACATTTTTTTGAAACAGAATTATTTGTGCTATTGGATAAACTGCTGCAGCACGACATCAGATCCAACACCGTCGCCAATTGCGCCGCGTCGCTGTCTGAAAGCGGTCGAGCCCGCCTTTGCTGGGCCCCGTGTTCATACAAGACGAGCGAATACTTGCAGCGTCTTCTGACGCCGTACTTTTCATTGGGACCACCGTGATAAAAGATACTGGAGAGGGCTTACGTTGTACTCCTCCCGGAAGAGTTTTCCGTCGTCAGCCGAGCGCAGCCTGTACTCGTCCTCCAGGTGTTCCACGGCGAGCGGCGGGTAGTTTTTGGCGGCCGAAGGGGATCTGGGCAGGAGGACCAGCGTCGCGTCTGTGTCGAAAGAAACCATCATTACAATGTCTGCTGTGTTTTTTTTTTGTTTTTTTTTTCACGTTGTCGATAGGAAGCCAAGGACGACCACAATGAAGCAGTGTGCGAGAGACGCGCAGCAGCTGCGATTGTCACGTTCTCTTCACGTCCATCATCATAAAGCATTTTCACATGCCTTGCTCCTCCAGGATGCCATTTGGGATCTTCTTGTCCTCTGTGGTGACCACCGCTTTCCTCTGGTTTTTTAACCTAAAACATACGCATACATTCAAATCAAAGCAAGTCCAGAAAAAAAAAAACCCAACAACAACACACATACAAAGAAAAAAGCCTTCCTACCATCTGAAACTGGAGAAGTTCACCTTTCTCATGAGCTAAGGTGTTGGGAAGACAGCGTTTGCGTGTACTAGCGCTTTGCCGTGCTACTGTCTGACTGTCTGACTGGCTGGCTTGGCTGTCAGAGGGAGGCAACGAGCGCCGCTTCCTGACTCGGGCTCCACCTCGGCGACTAGAGGAGGAAGTGTTTGTCACCCGAAGCGCTGCCTCGGAATCTGGCTACAAGCCAATCAGTGAGGGCCCACGGTTGAGGAGGAGGGGTAAGACGGTGCTGTTTGTTTATAGACAGATATATAAAGTCTACATTCTTGACCTTCCAATGTGCTAAGCCACAATCAAGTCGACATGCTTGAGTAATAAGTTCAGAACAGCAGAATTGTTCAGATTCAGTTTGCTGCCTGTCGCTAGGAAGAATCTGTGCTGTCCTGCCCACTTACTCCAAAAACAGAAGTAGAGCGGGAAGTGGATTTACATAGTTTAGCCTTTCAGTCCGCCATCATAACGCCTACACTAAATAACATCTATGCGCTTTAACACTTTGGCAACATCAGACATACAGTCACATTTTCTTTATCCTGTGCGAAGAATGAATGAGCTGACAGTAGTTGAGACATCATAATGGAGAATATATCCGTATGTCTGTCTTATATTCCGCCCAGGTAGTCCAGGCGGGCACAGCAGACAAATACTGTCATTCTTTTTATTTCGATGTGATGACGTCATGACAGTTTGTTTTCATTAAGTAAAATTTGAGAGCAGGGTTCCGTGTAAAACGCCCCATGTTGTGTTGAGTCTCCGCTGTAGCCGGCTGGCGTTTACCTGAGGAAGTACCAGGCTAGCAGCACGACGATGAGCAGCAGCAGGGACAGGACCAGCACGGTGGGGAGGACGTGGTGGCCAGTAGACGGGACGCCCTCTGAGGAGAAGGTGGACAAATACTTCATCGTCAAAAGCTCCTCCAACGTGGATGCTATTAACTTCGCTTTAGCACATTTTGAGTCACACCTAGACAGCGTTTCACCATGTCACAGATACTCTCGGATGGCTGCGTATCATCATGACTATTAAGGAAATCCAAACCAAACGTAAAGCTTTTGTGGTCTATCCGACAGTGCAACTCCAAACACCAGTTTTGGTCATCGTTTTCAGATTAGGTCATGCTTAGTCACCCCCTTTCCTGCCACAAAGGAGTGCCTTGGCGCCCATTGTTTACAAACATTACAAAACTGTGTATTAGCCGCATCAATTTAGCGCAACGGGGTCAAGTGATGACTGACTTGTGTGTGCGTGTGTGTGTGCTGCTTACCTTGCGTATGGTTGCCATTGCTGCTCGAATTCGATGATGTTGTGGTTGCCACCAAAAACAGAAGCATTGTGACTGCGGGGGAAAAACAACAACAAGACGGATATTAAATTTCCCCGCATGGGAACGCCAAACGGAGAATCGGCCCATTCAGATTGGAGGAATGTGCTCATCCAGTGAGAAGGAGTCACAATGGAGCGATACACTCATATCCTGCTCATTCATTCGAGCTGCGCTCATGTGAGAAGGCACGCCGGGTGCGGCCACAAGGAGGCGCAAGTGCCCAATGTTTGGAAACGAGGCTCAGCAGGATGGCTTGTTTTCATTGAGAAAAATACCACTGAAAAACAGCCATCTCTGAAGATGATCAACTCCAATAAATAACAGACTTTTTTTTTCTTCTTTTAATTAGTCCTGTTTGTCTGCTTGTCTTTTCATGCCTGAACTGTTTATGCTCATTTAATGTACGATGGATGTATGTTTATTGGAAATGCAGCTGGGCAAAGTTACGAGCGTGGCCACAGAGCAAACGCGTATCTCTGGATAACGCCAGTACATGGCAACGATAACGTTACGCCGGAGCAGGATTTTACCAGTAATGCCGTGAAGCTGGCAATATCGCAGAGTCTTGTTTTCCTTTTCGCAAAGCAACGGTGTGAGATAGTCTCCAATTTGCTCACTGCGACAGAGTGAGAACAGATGCTCAGGAAGACTTTCAAAAGTGTTTTAACAGCGCAGAGTTACTGGTGTGTGGCGGGAGTGGCTCTGCGGTGCCAAAAGCCCTGCAGAGTGCAAATGAATAGCTGTGACTTCCACATAGAGGCTGTAAGGAAAACATACATAAAGCATGCACACGTGATAATTCATTAACAATAATACGAGCGGAACGTGTCCGCCAACACCGGCGGCGGCAGCATGTAGCGCAACGTTGATTTTAAACATCTCGATTCCATGCGACATTTAAGGCCTGCTTGCTGCTGCCGGGAGAAGACTTTAAATCGCAGGCAACAGACCTTGAGAGGTTTCACTGTGTTTTCAAAGCACTCAAAAGTCTCGACTTGTTCCACTGCATCACCTCGAGGCTGCAGGTGTGCGCTGCAGCTGCGCTAAGAAAAAAGAAGAAGAAGGCCTAAGTGTATAATCAATGAGGTGTTTGTGTTGCGGTGAGCTGCCAGGCTGTGCCGCAGCATCGGATAAAAGGGATGGGGGGGGAGAAGGGGTGGGCATTTGAAGAGGGGACGCTGAAGGAATTTGGAGTCAGCACCGGCTGAGCGAGGGAGCAGAAAGGCTCAGGTCAATAACACACCGGCCATCAATAAAGCGCAACATGCGAGGAGACCCCGCTGAAAGACAGATGAGCGGCATTCTAATGAGGAGAGCGGAGGAGGCGGGACTGAAGCCTCTCATCTTCCTCTTTCTCATCTCGTCTTCATCACCCTCCCCTCTCGTGAGGCTTTCCAGGAAGTTCACAGTCCTGGATGAAGGGTGCATATTCAGGAGTGGTCATGATGTCGTCTACTTGAAAGTCCCGAATATGAGATTTAATTAACTGTGTGTTCTTGCGTCCCACCCACCTGCCAACTTATCTTGATAGCAACACCAGGTGCCGATCTGCTTATTGGTCCAACTATCCCCCCCAATAAAATCTACATGGCCGTGGAGCCGTTTCCTGCCAGGTGCGGGAGAAAGTCCAATCTGTCCAAAATGTTCCTATTCTTAAACCGTCTTGGCCAACCGCCCCCCACACAGGACCATGTATGACATGTGCCAATGTGTGACTGGATGCTCTTAACTGGATTCAACTCGACGTGTGCCACAGAGAAGAAAACCAAGCAAGAGAGAGGTCGCAGCAGCCCGTGTGCTTCGAGCAAACCCTACCAAGCCCAAACGGCCACATCTTTGCTCTCACCAAGCTACCGACCTCTCTCATCCGCGCCCATTTGTCAAGCCATCCATCTTTTTGTCCTACTTCACTAACCTCTTCAGTCAGTCCTTGTGTGTCTGGCCTACCTTTCTCAAGCCCCGCTGTCTGTCTGGTTATCCTACTTAGCGACATAACCACCAAGCGACCTCAACCGTGCCACCGCTCGCGTTCCACCTACTTACTGTCCCCATCACAACGCCAGCTGCCTGTCCGTCCATCGTCTGACCTCTACATGGCTCAAAAGTACCCCGGGGGACGCATATTGTTCGCAGGCTGTTCTCCAGTTTTTCAGGTCTTATTCGAATTAGATTCTCCGGCGTGTGATTGCCGGAGCATCTCTCGAGGACCACTTCCTTCCCCTTTCCGGAATGCCCCCGACATTGCTATTAATAAAGCGGCGTCCTATTCCCGCAAACGTCTCATTTTTCGGCGTGAGGCGGCCATACAGCAAAAGGCTCAAATTAGACTTTTTTTTTTTTTTTTTTTTTTTTGCATGAGTCATCATTTAGCTCGGGTCAGACGGTGGGCAAATGGCTACCGTGGCGTTTGTGCATTGTCCTCACTCCATTTAGCACTCAGCGTCGAGTCACCGGCCGTCGGCCATAATGAAAATGGGTCACGAGAGATGTCGGCTCACAGGGGGAATTTTGGAGGCGTCTTTACTATGGGAGAGGAGACATTTGCAAGGACCTTCGGGGTAGGTTATTACCCTGGCCAGACAGTTTGTGAGGCGCAACGCTGTCTCATGGTGGGCATGCATCTGTGAGAGGTCACACAAGTCGGGATTTATTCCAACAAATGTGCAATAAAATCTTCTGACAGTGCTAAGATCGGCTTTTGGCTGTCAGCAGCAGCTAACCTTAGCACTTAGCTGGGCAATTTCCCTTGTGGGGCTTAACCTACATGTTAGCTTTAACAGGCAATTTCAAACGTTCGACTATACAGTAATGCGATGTTGTTAAAACACAAATTATGATCACAAAACAGTTTATATTATTTCCAAAATCATCCTACATTACCCTTAAAAATCCAGATGATTAAATTTCAGACAAATGTACCCAAAGCAGGTGTAAAAGCACTTCAACACAGTTCCTTAACCCTGATGTACTACTTTCCTATTGGGCAGGGTTATAGCCCCATCTTGGGGCATCTTAGGTGGTTTAAGGAAGAGCACCGAATCCGCATAGGTGATTAGGTGAATTGATGAATGGTGAACCGCAAAACTGCAAGGGATTACTGCGCGTGACAATATGACACGCAAAACCTGCAAACTCAAAGCGATTAATAACACATTGCCCCGAGAAAGAATACGCTTGATTAACGCCACATAGAGCAATACCAGTCAGTTAACATGCTGCGCAGCTGTGCCTTCATAATAGAAAATGAATGCTAATCAAAGCCTTTTGTCCTTGCAGTCTTTGTAAAGTACAGCGTGATAACTCCGATTCATAGTGACTCAGTCCAAACAAAAAGCAGTTTTTTTTTGTCGGTCATCTGAAAAGCTTTAACCCCCACCGTACCAAAGGGCGGAGGGGGTTGCGTTGAAAAGCGCAGTGTCTTCCTGCGGACAAGAGCGGCATCAGAGCAGCTGAACGTGGTTTTGGCTGGGCACAAAGTCCCTCTGTCTCCTCACATACATCGGCCGGGGGAATTTGGAAAGTGGGCGGTGGGCTGTGAGGAGCTGGCAGTAAAGGTACATTATGTAAAGCCTCCAGCTGCCAAGACTATTTACCTGTTAGGACGCTTACAGTATGTCTGCAACCTGAGGTGACCTCCAATGTTTCAGTTTCCTTTTGAATTGGGCGTGAATGCCGACAAACGGTGCTAACATGGCAACCCCCCCCCCCAAAAAAAAGACAGGAGTCAAGCACTAAACTATTGCCCGACAAAAAGAGCCATAAAAGTGCTCTAACGTGCATTATGTACCTGAGTGTAAAGGTGCAGTGCAGTACTCGTGATTAGCATCCGGTGAGCCTCACTTCAAAATAGTTCCTTGGAACCAAAGAAATGGCACACGATTAGATTATTAAACAGTGATTTGGCCTGAGCTCAAAAACAGTAAATAGGAATTTTTTCGTGAATAACAGAGGACCAGAACCACTGCACTAGTATACAAGAAGTCGCAATATTGTTGGCCTCTGCAGCGCTCCAATGTGGGTCGCTAGCCCTCCTGCGCTCCCTTGCACACTGTCCATTAATCAATCCCGCCTCCTTCCCAGGGGCTCGGACTCTCTAATGACCTTGGAGACCCGCCGGCTGACGGGCTGCGGTATCAACGGCGCCCCACCTCTTCAACATCTTGGAACGTGTGGGCAAAATAAGCGGGGACATGCTAATGAATGTGGATGTTTGCATGTGGCGAGTAGAACAAATCAAATAGATGAGAAATTAGCGCCCGGTTGACAAGCTGCCATGTCTGCATGCAGCGTATATAAATATAGACTTTTTTGGGGTGGAAATTTGAGTGCATTTTGGAATGCATGCTGAGCCACAGCTTGTATTTGGTTTTAGCAGGGCACCAAAAGACTACCTCGATCCCCCCCACCCCCCCACCATCCACAGATTTACACCCCTGCACATTACATGCACCAAATCTGCTGCCAGACTATCACGAAAACACTTCCGAGCGCACGTGTCAGTCATCATTCTGTTTGTGCTCCATCATCCACGTGTGTTCATGAGTGTGCGTGTGTTGGCGTGTGTGTGTGTGTGTGCTAGGGCTTAAAATACAGCCTCAGATGTATTTGACAAGATAAATTCTAAATAAAATGACATTTAAATAAAATTCTATGCAAATGGCACATGGGATGTCTGCGAGGAGCCTTGACAAACCTCTATGATTTATAAATCAGTGAGCGCGACATGGCCAAGGACGACTGCATTTTCCTGTTTTTGTTCGTAAACGAGCCGACAAGAAAATATGTATTAATCAGCTTGTTCTAGATGATGGTCTGTATTTATATTTTCAACTCCCACTTGCAGTGGCATCCATCCTCCAAAATAACAGTGAGCCTTCATGGCCTGAGTCAAGCATGGCGCGAGATATGGAGGCAGCGAGTGAGAGGGAGGGAGGGCAGCGGTGGAGAAACGAGCGATAAGCGCCGCCGCCGTTGAACAAAAAGCCCCTTGATTCTTGAAGAAGCAGAGGAGGCGAGGTGGGGACCAGAGGGGGCACAAAGTGAAGGGCCCACGCAGCGAGGATGAGAGCCGCGTTTGACAAAACCTCCTTTTTCAGGCTGGTTATGTATTAAAAAAAATAAATAAAAAAAAAGCACCTCTGGCTGGCTGACTGGGAGGGTCATGTGACTTGAGGGCAAACAATTGCTGTTGCCATGGCGAAGAGACACCGTATCGCGCTTCATCTCCCAGATCAACCAAAACCTGCCTGCCTTCTTATCACGCTTGTCGACAATGCCGCATTTTCAACTGCGGAGAGAACAAACAACTGTGGGTGAAATTTTCTATTTCGCACTGTATAGTTTGAGGTGTTACAAAAGCGAGTTTTAGTGTCTAAGTCACTGTTCTGCTTGACACGTTTCCTTTCACAAAAAGCCTATTTTCTAAGTTTTGGGGGGGAAAGAAGGCCTCTGCACTGCCTCTGGTGCAAATGGCAATCTTGCGTATAACAGGAGCTGCTGCATTGGAAGCCAGTGGTGTAGCAACGAGTGTGTGTGTGTGTGTGTGTGTGTGAGACTGTGCAGTGTAAGCACATGCCGTCCTCCATCTGCTGTGCGACACACACAGTTTCCTGTCCTTTGCAGCCAACCAGCAAGTCAGGCCTTCCTGTAGCACACTGCTGTGCTACAGGGGAAACGGGAGTGAGACAGGCACACACACACACATACACACGAAAAGGAAATTCCTGGATAAGATACAAACGCGGCACAAACGTACGCAGATCACATCCGTCCTCTTTCCTGAAGTGTCGCTGCGTGTTCCCTTCGTCCTCACTGTATCACGGGCGCACGTCTTCAGGAGTCATAAAACGACACGGCAGGGTTGCAAGTCACCTCGACAAAAACCAAGGCTGCGGCTGGAGCTAGCTCGCGAAAGCACAATTAGATTTTGGTTAGCAGTTTGCATGTTCCATTTACAGATATTTCCAAACTGTATCGCAACAATTTTTCCAACACGTGACATGCTAGCCTAATTCGAGCTAAGAAACCTACTAAATGAGAAGACTCCATTTTTTCAATGAGCCCGCAGAGTCACAATATCGGGTTCAATATCGTCTTTTTTGCGAAGAAAACTGGAAAAGAGCCTTACCCAAGAGGGTGCCTGTTAAAGTGAGCCAAATCTGACTTCCATAGCAGCCGGGTCACATGACGCTGGAGGACTTCCGGCGGTCACATGGCCCTCGGCCGACCTGGGCAATGAGAAGCGGGCGACGCGGCTCTGCAGGCCCTACAGGGACGTGCACCACCTTGAGTTGAGGGAAGAAGAAAAAAAAAACACCTTAAATAAAAGATGTCATAGACTGGCTAACGAAAAGCATTGATAGTTGTGCTCGAGTCCTTTCAGCAAGGCAACGTGACGACCGATAAAATAATAATACTCGACGGTACATATTCTTTATCATCTGTGAAAAACGTCTATGACTGCATGTTACTGAGGAGCGGTGACTGTCTAAATGTTTGTAATATACTTCCTCCAAGTGGCTAAGGCGCAGCTCAGAGAAAATTTGGGGAAAAATAATTTCTTTTCAGTCTATTTAATTATGTTATTACAGTATGTTGTTATTAAGTGTAAGGTCTATCATTTCAATGGGGAAAGAAGTGCTATAATTTTTTGCGTAGTAAGGAATTTGATGATATCAGGACTTGTTTGTTTCAAAGAGAACTGCGGCGAGAAGAAGAGAATGCCTCAGGGAATGGACTGTGGGCTACGGCTGCTGCATAATTATGTCGTTTAGCTCCAAGGGGAGCGTCATAAAACGCCGATGATGGTCACACGACGTAAATGCGGCCAGGAGGCGACATTCAAATTAGCATGAAGGGTTCAACAAGTTTGTTTTTTTTTGCTTACCCGCAAAAACCCAGCCCCTGTGCCTCATGCTGTCAAAACCAAAATAATACCAAAATCATCCCAGATTTGTAGCCTAGTTGCACATCAAGCTTCCCTCTGCCTCATTACGATCCCATTCAATTTGATCCCGGAAGTCTGTCTGCATTCCAGAACTGGTCGCCATCTGATCTATAATCCCCGCGTCCCCTCGAGAGAAGCCTGGAACGAGGCTACGGCGGGAGGAGGGGGAGGGGCTGCGCGTGGCACAATTTATGCACCTGGAAATCAACCACTAGAGAATTCAAACTTTTGAAAACACAGCCAGGAAATCTTCCTTCTCATCCGCGCTGCTCCTTTTGCTCGACACACCTGTCAAGAAAAAAAAAAAAAAAGAAATAATACTAATAAAACGTGGTGGGGAGCGTGGCAAGTGGTCGCCATGGAGATGGGCTGGCGCAGGAGAGGTGGATTACAGAGCGGGGGGGCGTTCTCGCCTCTCTCTCTCCAGGCTGCGCTGATGGATGAACGTGCAAAATCGGCTGTATGCGTTCCCTCTCGAAGAAAGAGGTCAGTAGACACAAAGCGCGTGACGGAAGCACGCGTGAGGACGTCAGACCTTGCAAGGGTCCTTCTCCAAAAGGATTTTAAATAGACCTTAGACTTTGATTTTAAATAGAATATACATTACTTTTTTTTTTTTCTCTTCAGTTTTTCTAAATGTGACCACTAAAATATTGCCATGATATTTTGGATTTTGAAGCACAGCATCACTGTACGATCCCCTTTTTTTTGTTAAAAATGAAATACATCATAAATGTTACTAAATACGACTGCAATAACTCAGATCATATGGCAAATTGTGTCGTTTCACTCGAGACGGGTCTCGGTCTTGATCTTGACTCGGTCTCAGACTGGCCAGATTTGGGGATTTTATGTTGAGAACAATCAAGAACAGCACTGATCTGCTATTTTTTTTTTTTTTTTTTTTACCAACACAGAACGAGGGGGTTGAAGTCGACCTGGCAATTTTCCGCCTATGTCGGTAGTATCAGAAGCCCCTTTGACATGTCCAAAAACGCAAGTGCCCTTCCACCTTCATCCTATGTGGCATTTTTTTCAGTATGTGCGCAAATGTTTGGCACGATCCTGCTTCGCTAGCTTCTGCGCAAACGGTACGAGTGGCTAAAGGTCAGATCTTCTGTTCAGGCTCTCACGCATCCATTTCTCGTGTCAAACGAGGCTCTGCGTTCACATTTTGGCCGTTATCCTTGCCGGTGATGTCAACACCTTGTTGCCGTGGCAACACATGTGGTCTGCAAGTCGTGGGGGTGTTGCGGGTGGTTGGGGGTTTGATGGGTTGCATCTGCGGTCCAAAAATGTCAAACAGCTGTTGGGTCTGCGAGCGCCGCCGAAGCGGGACGTGACACCAAGGTGACACACACACACACACACACGTACACGCACACACATACTTGGACACCTTCTTGGCTCTCTGGTTGTGGTCAATCAGATTAACGCATCAAACCAAGATCTGTGAGTGCCCCCAACAAATCCGTTTACGAAGATAAGCTGTGACACACACACACACACGAAAAACTGTCACTTCTCCCTGAGGATGAGTCTTGTCACTACACGACGATCAGTCCAGCACAACTGTGTTTACAAAGTGCCCTTTGAACCCCAGTCTGAAAGCGCCACAAGAAAGCGCATCAGGGGACAAATCCCAAACGGGTGGCCGGAGAAGCGCAGTACGCGTTACTGGAAATACATTTTGAGGAAGTAATGATTCAAAATATTCCACCATGTTGTCATTAGTACAGCGGGAAACCCTTTCAGGCCTAATTCAAAAGAAGACTGAGGCAACGCCAACATTTTATCATTCCAAGTACAATTCCAAGCCAAGGCTTTGAATTTAAGCTTCAGCAGGTAGTATAAAAGTGCTTCTGATACTACCACTGATACGTGTTGTGGTCAACAGGATGCAGTGAAGAGAAAGAAAGTAGGCAAAACAAACTACAGGAAGTGACCTTGAGAGCAACTGGACGACCTTGGCAGCACAGAGTTGAGGATTTGGCTCATTGTTGGATGTTATTGTCCAGAGAGACCACAGCTGTCTATTACATCATCGCTCTTGCTGGCCACGGAGGCACAAATTCCACTGCGCCCTACCTATTGGAGCTTTTCCATTGGCAAAAAGGAAGGACAAGGGACCATTTATAGTACCTGCCCAGCTGGGGATCCAAATTCGGACCGGTCATTTTCCGTCGACCTGGATAGGCACTGAGCCCTGCTGTCAGGAGTGAAAATCAGAGTTTATATTATATAGGAATAAATAAATACATATATACATATACACTTTCTTGAATCTCCTTAGATTGTGCAGGCGTCAAGAGACTGCATCCTGCTTTGTCTCCGCAACACACACACAAACACACACGATACATCAATAACAAAAGGCCCACATGTGGCGCTCCATCTAAGTATCCGATACCTATCCCCCCCCCGCTCCCCAACCCCCCCGCTTCCAGTGTTGATCACCTCCCTCTGTCATTCTCCTCTCGCACTCATCCCCAATGCGCTCGGATTCGCTATGACACTTGAACTGCATCTGCTGAATGAATATTCATCATGACGGTATTCCAGGACATATTGTTGGGCCGGGGGGGTGCGTTCAAGCTGTCTCAGACGCCGTTCATGTCAGAAATATCCTACACCCACACGCTGCGCTTTGAAAGCCACGTGGGCGTGTGTGTGATGATCTAGCTGCCTTGCATAGACGTCCTAGACGGCCGCTGTATTTCACACCAACCTGTGGGAAATACTGTACAGTGGAAATAACACACCAGCGGAGGCTTTTTAAACATTTTTTTTTTCTCTGCCAGACAAGATGCTCTGAGTAAGAACTGAGTGAAGTCCGAGCAGCCACTGGCTGCTCGTGTGTGTGTGGGGGGGGGGAATTCCTCCCCCGGTGACTTTGTCACTGTTGAAAGCTGACTCACAAGCCAGAAGAGAAACAGTATGGATCGCATCCCCACTGTTGCATGTGCAAACAAACATTGGATGTGTGAAATTGGACAGACACAGAGAAAGTGAAGATTCAAAGTCACGGATACTACAGTGTTCAACGTGAGGATGGCGACTCCAAGAAGACAACAATTTAAAATTAAAAATACCTGCACTTTGTGCATATTTTGTTTTGGTGTTATTGGACATTTTTTAAATGTTGATATGATTGATGGAATATTCTATAGGATGATTTGTAGAGCAATGGAGTCTCAGAATAAGCGATATCATGGCTCATTTATCTTGCATAGTTCCAATAATTGAAGGCTAACCACAAGCCTCCATGTCATTTGTTTCTGTTTCAACGGCATTGAGACCGAATGAGGACACAAAGCGGACCCCGGTGTTGTTTGTGTTTCTATGAATGGCACCAAAACAGAACGCATGGTTTGAACGCTAGATGGTTGGAGCAAGGCTCCGTCCGAAAGGAAACAGCTGGGAGTCGGGACGGCTCCGGCGGCCGCTACAAAAACACCGACGTCACACGCTTCGCTTTGCTCGGCGGCCCGGCTCGGCTCGTCTGTGCGTGCGGCACGCTAAGCCAGATTAGCGCGAGGAAATGGCTCGCTAAAAATGCCATATTTGGGAAATATGACCTAGAACATTTACGGCGGACGCCGGTCAGTGTCAATTCTCAGCTTGGAAGGGGCTAGCAATGGCGAGGCCAGGGTTTGAGTTTCAGTTTTTGCTCCAATCGCAAACATGTTACAACTTGCCGCTAAAGTTTTATTTACTCCCGGCACACTGATAACACGCCCGCCTTCAGGAATGCAGGCACGTTAGGCAGTTAGGAATTAAAAATCTCAAAAGCTGTTTGAGCCTCCCTCCTCAAAGGCATCACTGCAGCAGATCTCGTAGCTCAAGTAAAGACTGTAATCTAGCCATCTGACCCCCCCCCCCCCAACAGTAGCACCACCCTGAAGGCCATGTAAATAGTCCATAAGTACTGCACTGCCTAATGGTCTGAGTACAACACGCATGGAGGATGCCAAAGGATCGCCAGTGAAGAGTTTCGGCATGAGAAGGTCAAAGGAGAATCGCGGAGATTAGAGATGGGCTCGTTGTTTTCACGACTCGGAGCGTTCCGTCCCAGGCAGCGGGAAAATTGGCAGTTGACCGAACACCGTCAATTTTGCCCTCAAAAAGGGCTTGATGCCGACGACTAGATGAGATGCTGCTCAAGTGGGGCACGTGCATACTGACTGGCGAGTCCCCCCCCCCCTTTTACGATGAAAGTCAGCGAAGCCCCAATTGTCGGATGTGCATTTAATTCCGGAGCGTCTCTCAGACAGAAAAAGGTCGGTTTTGCGCTTGGGGAAGTTGAATATTGCGTAAACGCCAGCAACCTGCGAGCGCTTGAAAAGTGGAAGTGTTGAATTCTGTCAATTTGGAACACTGCAAATCCTTGGATGCTTAGCAACAGACTTGCGTTGCTCTTTAACACAATTCAAAATGAGCATGATCTTAATTTCAACTCTGATAGTTTTGAGTTGTGCCTGATGTTGATTTTGGATTGATTTTTCTTCCACTTGATCACCGTGACCCTCTTCTACACAGGGGTCACCTTAGCACATTATGATTTTAAAAGATTAAAAGGAAGAATTCCTCATCCATGTTTGAAACCTGACCTCAGGCTTGAAAACAGTACACGCTTCAACCCCACAATTGAATACCCTAATTCTAGTTAGAAACCCAAATCATAGCCAAAAACCCTCACATGACATCCTAACTCTGTCTTGAAACTCGCATACCGGGACACTGCAAGTAAACAAAAGTAATTAGCTAACAACTAAACTGGGCAGGTAAACCTAGCGACTGATATCTAAGTATCCTAGCGCATTAGCCTAGCCACTACAGTACCACTGTCAACATTTTGGAAGGCGCTGGCATGCTGGCGCTACCCGTCACTGAATTAGTGGCACGCGTGGCGGCGTAAAGAAAACGTGCGCTGCTCGGAGCAGATAAGAGGCGGTAGGTGGGCTTGCTATCGGTGGGCGTCTTGGCAGCGGGTCTCAATCCGAGCGGCGGATTACATGCCTCTTGACATAAACCCGAAGCCAAGCCCGTTCACTTTCACAATCGCTGACAGGAACAACAGAGGCGCCATGTCGAGTCTCCTCGGGGGAGGGGGAGGAAAAGAAAGAAAGAAAAAATGCGCGGATTAGACAGTCATTAATACCCAATCTGGATTAAGGCCGAGGCCGTGCTACACAGCTGCAGATTAGTCGCACGGCGGCCGGGAGACAATGGCGCTTTTTGTTCCTGGAGGACAACAAAAGGACGACACATTTCGAACAAGGTCAACAGTGATTATACAATTGAAGAAGGGAGTAACTGACTCCACCCCCTAAACTCCCTGTCGCCAAATCAGATGGTATCGGACAGATCACAAACTGACAATGGCGGTAGCCTGATTTACAAGCATATTTGTAAAGCACTGCAATGAGTGATAGATTCCTTTAGATGGCGGCGTTGTATCATTTTGGATTTTAGATCAGCAAAGCTTTTGAGTAGAAGATAAAGATCAAGCGGTGAATCTCAGATGATCACAAAAAAAAGCTACTGACGTTCAACTCGAGCCATGCGGTGAGTCAGCACGTTTCATATCTGCAAATAAACGTTTATCAAAAGCCTTTACTCGGTTTTGTTTTTCCAATTTGAGGTGTCACGAAAGGCAAAAACATTAGAGCCAAACTTTAGCGTTTTCGCCGCTTTTTGTTCAGATGTCGATGTTTTTGTTGAGACCAACCTCATGTTCGACTGCTGACTACTTAAGAGAAAGAAAATGGAGGAAAAAAAAGTCTGGATAAAAGAAGAGAGCCTACTCTTTCTTTTGGTCGTTATCACAAAAGGATTTGCTTAGCGTATTTGTGGTCAGACTTTTTTTTGTTTTTTATTACGACTCATTAGCAATATAAACAAGCACTCGCCATGAGCCAGCAGCGAATCGATTTGAATGCTACGACAAGTATGAATTCAAGCATCAACTAACGAGAGTAGTAGCTGCGGGGCTTTGTTTGTTATGATTTTGTGGGTTAGCAGAAGCCAATAAGCGAATCAGTGACAAACTGGTAGCCCGAGGGCAAAATGGGGGGGGGGCTTAGTGGGGAGCGCTTTGTCTCGTCGCCACCAAAAATATCAGACAAGCTGCCAGTCAAATAACCGCCGACGTGTCGCTTTAATTGGAATGGATTCATTTTTATTTGCTCACAGACGCCGCAGTGCGATTCAATCCAGACGCGCTCAAAAGGCGAATTAAGATCTTTTATTGCCGTGGGGTCGCTTTACACGAGACTTGAATTGCTCTCTGGTGAAAAGGTGGCGGGCGTTCAAAACACACGCACGTGTCGCCGGCGCAACGAGCCGGCTGCTGCGCGGCCGTCCGGCCGCAGATTCCCGCACACGCCCTCATAACGCCGCCGCAATTAGCCACATGGCGACGACTGCCGTCACAGTGCATGAAAGGCAACCGTTGTCATGGTTACACGATCAGGACTTTCCCCCCCCCCCCCCCACACCAACCTGGAAGCCATTTACGTGAGCAGGTTCCGATTCCTAGTGGTACTCTTGTTTATATTTCACACAGGAATCGTGCAAAATTGACATATCAAAGCCGTAACAAAAGTTGTTGTTGTTAGGACATGTGGAACAGATTTTGAAATTCACACGGCCATCCTGCCTTTCTCTTCGACACAGACTCTGCTGCCTTTCACACAGAACACAGCAAAAGTCTGTAGAAATGTTTAAATCTCGACTTAAGACTTCTTCCTCCACTCTCGCATTGTGGTTAAACCACACCAAACATGCATCAGTCTCTCGCCCTGCTTCATCCTCTGACATCTGAATTTTGGTCTGTTTTACTGACGCTTCCCCTCTCCCTTGGAAACTCATCTCTGATGAAGGGCTATATAAATAAAATTGACTTGAAAAGTGTCTTGTTTTATGTTTAAGTAGCAAAAAGACACCCCCTCTAACAACAAAAAGCACTTCAAGGAAAACGATCCTGCTCTCGTTAAAGAGACTTTCAAAGTGGGTAATTGATCCGCCGCGGTGGACGGCAGCTACTTCCACCCGGCGGAACATTCGCGTCAGCAGCTTGTGTGAAACTGATGCCATCCGACAGGAATGACACTAAAGGTGACATGCAATGACACGCTGCTGTTATGGCATTGGAATGCCGCTAATGCTAACAGCTAGCAGACAGGAAGTGGAACCAAACTGAATCTTTTTTTTTTCCCCCCCCAACACATACCAGAAATCGCCACTGATTGAGGGCACCACCTCGGAGTTAAGGCAAGATTCCCAACACAACCACTGACTCTGCTTTTGTAAACTTCCTCAAATCCTGACTTCAACTCAAACGAATCCATAAAATGGACCCGTAGCTCAGCGAGAAACTGAAAGGAGGTAATGCGAGCCGAACATGAACATTTCTTTTGTTCTACCCACGTGAAAGTGAGTTGTGATAAGTAGTGGATGACATCGATTGGATTAAAGCCTGAAATTATTGAAAAATGAGCTTGCGACAGACTTAGTTCAGTTTGTACCGACTGTCGGCCCTGTAAGCAAAATGCTTGACATGAAAGTTTATGGCCACTTTCAACGCACACTCTGGCGACAAAGACGGACGCCATTTTGAGCCGACCACCAAAGAAAAAAAGACAATCAGGTTATTGTCGTTTGCTTTTTCTTTTTACTGAGGGGAACAAAACTAAATAAAATTGGAAATTGAGGTTTCCCTTACACAAAGGCGCCATATCGCCTCTGTTGCGGCTTTTATAGAGCTGTCATTCCGCTCACACCTTCATTCCCTCGTTGTCATTACTCCAATTATGCGCAAGAATGCGGATGATGCTTTGAGACACGAAGCGGAGGGTTAGCAATCTGTGGCCGAGTGCTAGCAAGCAGGCGCATGTAAGCTTGTGGTTGCCACACGCCGACGACGTGTTTTAGCATGCATACAAACAAATGCGGCTTCCGATTCTGCTTTGATTAAAAAGTACAAGGTCCTGGGCACAACTGACACACTTTTGGGTATCCCACCAGCAATTTTTTAAGGATTGATAATCATTAAAATGTCCTTTTCTGTGATACCTAGTTAGCATTAAAACAGCTTCTTCATCTTCAGCAATGTCTAGTTATTATTAAAATAACTTCAGCAATACCTGGATACTAAATCTATCTTTCATCATCAAAATTAGATTTTTTTGTTGACGTTCTGGCTACCATCATGGTAGTCAAATGTTTGGGGTTGTATTTGCATATTGTCTAAGGATTGCTGCGTATGCTGTGCAGTTCTTGACCCATTTTTTGTTTGCCATTTCAGCAACTCACAAGCAATTCATGAAGGTATTGGAAATAGTTATTATTAAAACAACTCCATGCAATACTTAGTTATTAAAACCTTTGTCCTGCAACACA
The DNA here is from genome assembly GCF_054856515.1 of Filicampus tigris. Lineage (NCBI taxonomy): Eukaryota > Metazoa > Chordata > Actinopteri > Syngnathiformes > Syngnathidae > Filicampus > Filicampus tigris. The sequence goes on along the minus strand of NC_141235.1, from coordinate 2,094,072 downwards.
TACAGTACATGTTCGACTTACCTTACATATTGTTTAAAATGACTTTTTGATGCTGCATTTTAAAAGTATTTGCACGCTCCAATCCATTGTGGCAACTCGTTATTATTTCCGAGGCAATATTTAGTTCATCTAATTAAAATGGCCACCACCGTGACAGTCAAGTAATGCTCCATTTGAAATCATGTATTAATAACAATACTTGCCAGTTGCCTCTTGGGGGAACTTCTCCGTGAGGCAAAAGCAAAGTAGATAATGGCAAGGATGCTGACAGCTCGCCATTGACGTCTCGGGGGGGAGCACGAATCAAATTAATGGGGGGCGATTGCCATTAACGACAACTTTAAACACACGTACGTCCTTTCGGTGCTTTTGGAGTGCACACACATTGACGAAGCTGGTCAGGGGTTTCGAAAATCACCATGGACTGATGAACATTCAAAAAAATGTGGCTCATTTGAGCTGTAAAATTGACATTTCACGAAAGCGCCTAGAGAGCGTCACAGACAGGTGGAAGGCAGAAGGGGGGGAAAAAAAAGAAGCTCCCCAGTAAGCGAAACCTAGACGACAACGACGACGAGCAAATTGAATTTAACTCACCTGGGAGGCTTCAACATGTGTTCCCGGGAGCGCAGAGTTTCCTGGAGGCACGCGAAAAAAAAAGAAGGCGAGGCGAACATGGGAGCGTTCGGCGTGGCCGCCTGTCAGCGTCAAAGGAGGAGCGAGTCAGCCAGCCAGCCAGCCAGCCAGTCGGGCAGCCAACGAGGAAGCCAGCCCGTGTTTACTCCAGCGAACACAAGTGGCCGCCATCATCCGCCGTTTCCAAAGCGCGGGAAATAGCGACCCTTGGTGGCCACTTGGTGTACTGCATCAACAGGCGCTTGCCGGTATTTACTTCCTGGTGGGACACAACACGTGACAAAGGCGAACACGGAAGTTTTAAAAGGACTTTTTAAAATGTATTTCCTCATACGGACTGTATGGAAATGTTTACAAATGGCTTTATGAAATAATAGAACAATATTTGAATCATTCAATTTCTGATTTTTTTTTACTAGAGCAACAAATTAGATTACACTTTAAAACAGAGCATTGTAATCTAATATTTTATGTAAAGATTGTACAAAATATGATCTTGTATAAAAGTATATATGACAAATAAGAAATATTACTAAAATGCTGTATTAAAATGCACCTATATTTTTGATTAATTTGCGGTTTATCAGATCATAAACAATTCTTCAACAAAGAGCCTAGCATAGCATAACAGGCATATATTCTTTGCATTTAATGATGTCATTACTGCATGTCTTTATGAAGTAAAATATTATGGGGTGCTATGTTCCTTATTCTTTAAAAAAATGGGGAGGAGGAAGGCTGGAACGGCATTTCTATTCATTTCAATGGGTAGATACATACATTCCCTCATTGCCAAGCACTGAGGGGTTGCTCTTCCAGGCACGGCCTGCGCGCCAAGGTAAATCATTCATCTCGATTGTGCTTTATGACCCTCAAAGTGGACTTCAACTCTGTGGCGACACTTCAAGACTTCGCACAATGTATTAAAGGCACACTTTTCACACACTTTTTAGAAAACTGCCACAGAGACAAAACAGAAACTCGCTTGCCTGGCTCGTCTGTAGACACGGCCCTGCCTGGACCTGAATATGACATTGTAGCCAAGGCAACTGCATTTGGGTTTCCCTGAATAATCAAAGGTCATTGTCATAACCGGGGCCGTTTTATGGCCGTGCTTCACTCCACCCTGGAAGATAACACACACACACACTGGCGCACACACAATTCTTCCCTTTTGAGACCCAAGCGTAGTCGCCATGCCGTCCACGACCAAGACCCTGCACTTCCTTTCCAGCGCGCTGGTCACCGGCATATCGGTGGGCATCCTGGGCTTCGCCATGTCCACGGGGTGGGCCACCAAGAGCATGGTGTGCGCCCAAGACGGGAGCGGCTTCTTCAACGGCTCGGCCGCAGTCACGCTGGAGTTCTTCGACGGCAGGCTGGAACAGGAGATTTGTCCACTTTTCGGACCGCCTGTTGACTTCCAAGGTTGATATGTTTGTAATGACAATGGGTCATTTGGTATGCTAACATATAACAAGATAGCAAACTGAGTCGAGGGAGCGCAAAAGCTGATCAAGCAGGATTAGAGATTGTTTCTGGTGAGGAGTCATAGCATTCTGATAACAGTTGGTCCTCAAACATTTCGCGAGATACGACCTGCAATGTTAATATGCTAGCAGTTGGTGGGTTTTTTTTGACTCCATCCTACTGCTTTTTTTTGAATGATTTTTGTTTTCCTTGCAATCATAAGGAGTGTCAATTCTTCACAAATCCCGATCCCTGTCCCCTGCTATTCACTGTTTTTCACATGAGGATGGATCAAAGGCTAACATGGAAACAGTTGATATGTAGCAAGATAGCAACTTGCCTAGAAAAAAATTATACGGCAGCTCGAGAGCTCGATTATCCGTCATTTCCTGATGTTGGGTAATATTTCTAATGAGAACTGATTTAATTGTAACTAACAGTCTAATTGTTTAATCTGTAAGATAAAATATAGCAACTTGAAGCACAAAGGCATAGGATAAGAATTAAAAGATGATGTGATCCTAAATCATATCCTGATGTTCATTCGTTTCAAATGAGAACCGATGAAATCGGCTTGACGCCAAAACTCAAATTAGTGGATTAATCGCCTTCTTGTCCGGTACTATTTCAAATGAGGATGGATCATACGTCAACGCGCTAACAGTCGGTATGCTAACACATAGCAAGACAACGACATTGGCTGACATGCTCAGAAGTGTTTTTGTGTTGCGCTGGCAGTGTTCCCCAAGTTGATGGAGAGCAAAGGCGTCCCGCTGGTGCTGCACGCCGTCACTTTGTGTCTGCTGGTGTTGTGCCTGCTGAGCTCGGCCGCCAGCATCCTCATCTCGCTCTACAACAGCGTCAGCAACCCCTACGAGACGTACATGGGGCCCGTCGGCGTCTACGCCTGCAGCGCCATCGGCGGTGAACTTCGATCCGATTATCAGACACCCTGAAAATGCATTTTGCTCGGCTAACGTTGTTTTTTGTTTGTTTTTTTCCCTTGCCTACAGCGTGCTTGTCGGTCTTGGCCATGGTGGTATTCGTGGTGAACTTCAGCGTGACCACGGTGGCGGAGGACCTTGTGAGGAGCTTCTCCGAGAAGGTCCCGGTGGAGTTGAAGATCACGTCCTCCCAGATGCTGCTGGGCTACTACCTGCTCATCCCGTACGCGGCGCTGTCGCTGCTCGCCATCGGCCTCATCTACATGTACGACCACGCCGCCTACACGCAGCGGCGTGAGCAGCAGCGGCCCACCGAGGACGCCCCCAAGGAGATCATGATGTACTAGGACCCCCTCCCTAATTGAGGGCACGTCAATTAACTTATTTTCACGACAAATTGGGGTGGGGAGGGACTGTAAATAGTGACGGGAGTAACGAAAGTTTGTGATGAGAATTTATCAGAATGTTCGTCATTTGTGAAGAGAATGACAATGTTAAAATTGTTTTGTTTTTTTGGTTTTTTTTAGAAAAAAAGCAGGAAAATCCACCCGTTGTTGTCCGTCTCAGGGGGCAGCCATTTTGTCAGTAGCTGTCGCCTGAAGATGGCATCACAGTTGCTAAGCTAACAACCAATCACGGCTCACATGTTTTCTGAAGCTGAGCTGTTACCTGAGCCTTGACCAACTGTGATGTCATTTTCAGTCGACAGAAGTGACAAAATGGCCGCCCCCTGAGATGGACAAAAACAGGTGGATTTGACTACCTAACTCATATTCCACAAACACAATATCAACCAGAATGACGTGTTTCAACTAGCGGGGCTTCATAGAACATATTCTTGTCCAGAAAATTTCAGTTGACTTCCCTTTACGTTGCCCACCATTGTGCTAGCATATAGCAAGATAGCAACCTGATTTGAGAGAGCGCCAAGGCAGATACGGATTTGACAAAGTCAGTTACTATTTGAAACAGGAATGAAAATGCGAGCTTTCTTTTCACCTGACACTCGACACAGTCCAACTACGGCAGCAGAGAAGAAGGCAACTCGACACCACTTAATGTCTCCAAATTTTTCACACACACCTCCACCAAAGGAGCCAAAGTTTTGTTTTTTTTCTCATCCCAGCTGCTGGCGCTAACATGGCAACGGGGATCCAAGGTGTCCCGTGTCCCATCACTCACCCGGGTCACCTGGACCGTGTTTGGACACGTCCGTCCGTCCTTTGCGTTGCTCTTGTAACGCCGGCTAACTGTCTTCAAAGGGCCTCTCGCACTTCAAGGCAGCTGCGGAGGGACCTGGCAATTTGCTTTTCGGGCCCAATATGGATTATGTTTCGGAGGATGTGCACTCGGCCGAGAGGAAACGGGAAGCGGGCCCCTGTTTGATCTGACGATGTGGCAATTAGTCATCTGTTTCGCATGCCGCTTTTTTTTTTTTCTTTTTCTAGGTAGTAAAAATGCAGGCCAAAGCTAGGAAGCCGGGACGATGTTGGACCAAGCGGGATGAAGCCGAACTAAGTGCAATAACGCTAAGATGAAGTGGGCCAAAGCAGGTTAATAGTCACTGTACAAATGATGTTGTGTTCACGTGTGTGTTCAATTTTCAAGATGGCTGACGGTCCCGACGTGCAAATAAAGTGTGCTTTGGAAAAAGTCTCCAAACACTTTAGCACAGTGTGTTTGTGTGTTTAACAGCCGCCGCAGGAGCCATTTTTATCTCACAACTCATCTTCTCACGTGGCCACTCAAGAGTGGAGAACTCCCCCCCCCCCCGCCCCCACCAAAAAAAAAAAGCAGCATTGAAAGCGAACCCCCTTTGCAAACATCATTAGAATAAAATCAGAGATGGCGGCTAATCTCTTCCTCTCTGGAAGCTTTCGGGATTAAATGAAGACACTCTCACGTGATAGGATTAGCGAGGGCCACTTTTTGTACCTGTGAAATGTGACCCCGCCCTGTGAAATGGACACCTCCAGCTGCAGGGCAGGTGGCGGAGATTGGGGGGTGGGGGGCTCGTGTCAAGGGAGGAAGAGTGGGGGGGGGGGGACCACTCACTCTGGAGTGAGACTGGGAGACACTCTATTAGGTACACTGACTTCTATGGACAATTTGATAGATGTTGCTGCTTTTTCTACATACATGTATATATAGCATAGTATCCTCATTTTTTTTCTATTAAATAATAATTCTTTGATTTCGATTTGTAATAATAGTAGATGAAACTACATAAACTAGCCTAAAATTGTCATTATTAAAAGACCTACGAAAATAGATCAAATCAATAGATGAATCATATATTTGACATTTTTATAAATGAAGACACAGAATGCTTTCAAGAAAAACAGAAACAAAAACTACAAATAATATTAAAAACACCAATAAAAACACGTTTAATGATATAGTATAATTTTTTCTAGTCTCATGAAAATGATTTAAAAGTAATACATCCAATATTTTGAATTAGAAATTATTTTACAAATATATGTCATAAAGAAAAATGCTTATAACCATCAATTGTATTCATGTCCAATTTTCTGAGGCTTAACTTGTGAAAAATATTCTTTAAAAAAAAAAACAAATCAAGTACAATACAAAATGTGGCATGAGCCAAAATAAAACAACATTAATATTAATCATCTTTGACATTCGAACAAAACATTTTTATTTTTAGGTGACCTTGCACTTATCCAAGCTTCTATTAAGGTTTCATGGGGTCAAATGGCGCCAATTGAGCTCTACGCTTACGATGCGTGTGTGTGTGCGTGCGTGTGTATAATGTGTATATATATGTGTGTGTGTGTGTCATCCATCACACCTGCCAATCAGCAGAGAAAGTGCTGGCCTGCCCCCCTCATCCATCCATCAAGCTTGTTGGACTCACAAGAACAGCCGAACGGGTTCTGGGCCACTTTGAGTCCACTCTGCCGGCTGGTCTGGCTTACTTTCCGTGTGTGCGCGTGCGCGCGTGTGCGTGTGTGTCCGGGCCACGCAGGTAAAGTGGAGAATTGGCTTCAGGTGCTTTGGAGAAGATGTTATCGCCTGTTAACAGAGGAATGACACCATAATGGAGCAGCAGGGGTGCAATTAACTACACCCCCCTCCCTTTGCCCCCCCCCCCCCCCCCCCGCCCCCTCCTCCTTTCCAGCCCTCAGTGACAAATTAAGATGAATGGCAAAGATATATGAGGTGAGCGACCTGGAGTGCACCACCTTTTACACGTGCTTGGAAGGCATAAATGACAACATTGGGCCCTAAATCAGCAACAATCGCAGCCTTGTTGATGTTGGCGAGTGCACTCGATGAAAAACGAAAAAATGAAATGCGAATTTCCAAAAATTGCCTTGTATAAATATATGAATTAAAGCAAAAAAAAAATAAAAAATAAAAAAGGACAAAAAGCAAGAAATAAAGAAATGAAAAGAAAAATCTTGTCAAGTACCACAATCCTTTCAGGTGACAATTGTGGCTAAAAAATCATTTAAATTTCAAAAGTACAAAACTACCATCATCATTAATAATACGATCAACGTTGTGAGGATAATTTGTTTTTAAAAAAAGGACCAAAAAAATTGGGCATCATTTTCACGTGTTCCATTTTTAAATGTTTTTTTTTTAATGAATAAAAGAGACAAATGTGCTACTAACATGACAAAAATGTAAAAAAAGAAAAAATTAAAAATTAAAAATTAAAAGCAAGAAAAATCTTCCACATTTTGTTCTTGTTTTTCCTTTTCCGTTTCCCATGATGCGAGCTGACACCCGATAAGCACTTCCACTACTACATGTCGGCTTCTGTCAGAAGTCGCACCCCCCCCCCTCCCCCAGACCCCGACCCCCCCACCCCACCCCCCCACCCCGATGTTTATGAATGGCTTAGAGAAGCCGGCCATAAAGCTGTCAATCGTCTTTTCCACTGGAGCTGGCTGGACGCAGCCAAGGCCTGCGGGGCTCCTCCAGTGCCGCTCCATCCATCCATCCATCCATCCATCCATCCATCCATCAAGCGGCTACAAATGAGCGCATGCAACTCAATCCTGAAAGCGCATTTGGCACAGGAAGCGGCCATTTGACCCCTCTTAACCGCCGCTTCTCGAACCGGACTCCGAGGACCCTTCGGGGTCCGTGAGCAAAAATTCCTGTGTTGTATCATATAAAGAAATGCAGTAGTAGTTTGCTTCGGGGAGGCTATCTTGCCTCTCTGAGGCCCCCCAAAAGTTTGCAAGACGCCGGAGACAAAATGGCGTTTGCCCCTCAACAATGGCGGCGCCCCGCAGGGGGCGTGGAGACACGGCGTCTGACAGCTTGAGGGGTCGCAGCTCGGCTTCAGGTCCCGCTACACAATTAGTCAGACGCGGCCGACCCCTGGCCCCCCGGGGGCCCCCCCACCCCCTATTTAAAAGGCAAATGATTCTGCATTGGTTGTTGAGGCTGACAAGTGCATGCCCGAGCAACAGGTGGCGCTAGAGGCAAAGTGGAGCCCCATTTAACAACCAATCAGAAGCAAAAAAAAATTGGGGGAAAGACGCACTGAGCACAATTTGAGATGAATCACAGCATCACTTGCAAGTCAAGGCACTCATATCTCAAGGCACCACTCTTGTAAGTATAGCATGTTTCTTCTTTTTCCTGTTTCCATTTCCACATTCACGACATTTTTTCCCCCCACAATCTAGCGCAAATTCAGCGACACAAAATTAGATTAAAAAAAATTCTGCGAGACCGTAAAAAGTGAACCGCGCCACGGCGAGTGACGACTGGCGCCCTCTAGTGGCCCGGCATGCATATTGCGCATTTTCACAGCCCCTGGTGATGCGGGCCGGTTTTGACAAGCGTTGCGCCTCTCAAAACATCTCCGATATGTCAGATGTGTTCTTGCGTCCGCGTCGGCGACTAATCGCGCAAGGAAAAAAACGGGAGCGACGACGCTCCAAAAGTTTACACGCGGCCCCTATTCTTGCGGTCAGGATCGGCGGCGTCGTGTTACCGCGCTCCATTCATCACCCTTGACACGGGGGCGCTCAGGCACTTACGAGTCAGCCCTCGTCCCCGCGCCGCTGCCGGTGGGGGCATCGGAGGCGGCAAGAATGCGGCGGCAGGAAGCGCGGCGGCCCTGATGACAATGGAGGGGCCGAGGCCGGGCCCGAGTGTCGCCCCGGGGTGAGGCGACCGCACCCCCCCCCCGCGGCCCCACCCCCGCTACCAGTCGGCTCCGGCCGCTCGTACGCTAAGTGCGCGTCGTCGGTGGGAAGCCCCCGCGCGGCATCCGTCCCCCGGCGCCCCGGCTCGCCTCTTCCGCCCGTCGTTGACACTCGGCGGCGAGGTGATGAGGCGACGCGCGGGGTGAAGACAGCTTTATCTGTGCCCTTCCTTCCTTGGCAAACCCCCCCCCCCCCCCCCCCAAAAAAAAAAAAGCGCAACCTGACTTTCAAGTGATCAGACTGAGTTTTTCGAGATACAAGCCGTCGTTTGGCCAGTTTTTCGCTTTGACTTGCGAGCTAAAACTTGAGATTGGCACGCAGAGAAGTCAACTCTCCAGGTCGTCGACAATTTGTCAAAAAAAAAAACAACAACAACAAAACCGACAGAGACTTCAAGAGGTTGAATGCAGCTCCCAGTTGAAGATCGCCGTCACACACGGTAAAAAAAAAAAAAAAAAAAAAATGTTGCGTGAGCTCAAAATTTCAAGGCAATCAACTTCAGTCACATTTTCAGTTGGGCGATTCAACTAAAGGTTTTAGGTTTTGCTGTTGCGAAAATTGGCTTTCCTGCATTTCACAGCAAAGAAATGACTTCACAGAGCCGCTGTCCCTTTTATGGAGTGCCAACTAAAATATCAAATTAAAAACAACGGGCTCGCTTTGTTGCGCTCAAATTAACATCGTTGCCATGCCTGTCCGTTTTTACAACTTAAATGGATGTTTTGGGACAAAAAAAAAAATACAAGTTGCGTTTTTTGACGGCGCATGGTGTATTCAACCAAAGGACATAACTTGGGAACGTCCACTAGCGGAACGCTAACAAACACCGGAGCTGGGTGAATGAAATTGACGTCATTGTAAATCTTTCAACAGCTTTTACTCAAACGCAAGCCGTAGCAACGCATGCAGACGGCGCATGCAACAATACTCTCGAGCATATATTCTTTATCCTCTGTGTAGAATGACTTACACTGCAGCTTAGTTGCGAGTTATATGAAATAAAAAATCAATGATAAAAAAAAACGAACACTATGTTGTAATAAGAAAAAGATCCTATTGACGGTGTATAACAAAATAAATATAATACATTAAAAATATAATTGAAACAATCTTTTTTGGAAGTCACAATAGAAAGAATTGAATTGACTTTTAAAGTTAAGAGAAATGAAGACGACTTTTTGGGGGTTTATTGTGGCCCTTTGTCACGGTCTAAATCATTCCCGAATCCCAGAACAACAAGTTGCTGTGAAGCGGCGCGGCCGCGCAGGATTGCCAGCAACTCAAGTCACTTAAGCGAGTGTCAAGTGATCCAGTTTCAGCCGTGATGGACTGCGAGGAGACGGACATCACTCAGGGCTCCCCCAGGGAGGAAATTCCTGCGCGACTTAGCTCAGTTTCTTTCTTTCTTTCTTTTTTGGGTCTCCTTCTTCTCCCGCTGATGACTTGCCAAGCATTAAGAGGGGTTTCCTTTTAGTCCTAATAGTCGTAAAAGTTCAAGAATTTTCAACAAAAAAAAAAATTTCCATGGAGAAGTAAAGTTTTTCATTTGATGTGAAGGTATATATGATGCAATTCTAGTCGGGATTTCAACATTATTTAAATAGAGAACAAGGGCGGGGGAAAAAAAAAGAAAAAATTGCGGGCATTTTTCCCCATTTAAAAAAAAAGACAGTTCCCTTAACAATATATAATTGAAATTTAAATGAGGTAAAATGACAAGAAAAGCTCAATTCAAACTTTTACGAGTCGAAATGTAACGCGAAAAATCTTCATTTTGCAAGTGCTTTTCTGATTAAATGAAAGAAAAATGACATTCACATTTTGGCCAATCTAAATTCAGGCTAAACACTCATCCAGCATAGCGCCGCCATTTTTCTTCTTCACAGTTAGGTCGGAGTGATCTTTGAAAAACGCGTCCAACAAACGGGTCCCCCTTGCTGCCTCCTGGTCCATCCGTCCCGAAACCAAAAACCCGAGGATACGCCATAAAACCGGAGCTGTATGGGAACGTGTTGAGTAGTGCTCATCGGCCGTGATTTATCCCGGCGCGCTTTTGCTACTCGAACGCGTGCAGACGTAAAATGTCAAGTACAGGTGAGCGTGACGGCGTGAAATACGGCCGGCGAAACGTCGGCGCTGCGCAAACTTGTAATACATCCGGAGCACCTCCCGCCGGCTTTCTGGAGCGCCGCCCCGTCTCTGCCCATGAAACGGCTCCTTTGGCCTCGTATATTAACGCGGCGCGCCGTTGCCGACGCTCGCCGCCGTCCCGGCAAGCGTTGCAATCCTTTTAAGTGTGACGCCATCGCTCAACGCAGGACTGCCAACGTTCGGACGAGCCCCAAGAAACGGCCCATGCCATCAATTAGGATTATTCAAAAGTCAAGGAAATCTGTAGGGAGAGGGGGGTGCGCCAATCGTGTCAGGATTCTCGAAGGGGGTGTGCGGTGAAATGGGAAAAGACTGTTCAATACGTTTTTTTTCGTCTGGAATTTTGTTTAATTTTCCCTTTTTTTTATTGTTCTGGGTGGGCATCAACTTTGTTGTAAATGTTGAAGGGGGTGCGCCGTGCGTGACTTTATTTTTGTATTTTTTATATTTTAGAAAAGACTGCTCTTTTTTTTCTTTTTTTTTTTTCTTGTGTGTGGGGATAGGGGGTGCGCCAATCCTCTGACGGATGTCGAAGGGGGTGCGTGTGGCTTACAAATGTTTGGAAAAGACGGTGCTACATATATCAATACATCGATTAATGTGGCTTAGGCTTGTTTGCTTGAAAAGTCTATCTCTAAATTTTGCGGGGATGTGCGCAGTGGAAAAGGGGGTGCGCCATCCCTGTTGGAATCGTGTCTGGGAGAGACCATCTGAAAAAAATGTTGGTATGGCAATGGAGTCTGCTCTTAAAAATGCTTCTGTTGCATTCCAGGCCATAGACGGACCCGCGCAGGTTTCACTTTAATTTGACAGCATTCTGATTGCGTCATTATGCGGTGCCGCCTTGTCATTATTGTTGATTGTGCCCTTCATGAAAGGTGCGCCTGAGATGAACACTTAAATACAGTGGCAGGATGTACGGACTGGGACATCGGCCATTATGCTGTCAGCTTTATTAAAAAATCTCATCATGCCGTTGCTTTATGAGGTAAGAGGCCTGGTTTATTTCAGACCATTACACTTTATTGTGGTGGGGCAGGGGGTGCGCCAATCAACCAACCAACAGTGGGAAGGAAGGAACAACATTTACTCCTTTACATTTACTGACTCCAATTTTTCACTGTACTCGTCATCATTTGAATGCAACCTACTTTCTAGTTTTACAGGCGAATTTTTGTTCCGAAGAAATGTTGCTACACCGAGTTACATTCAGATTGATACTTTGGTTTTCGATCATGTCTTGATTGGTTACATAGCGGGTATCAGTTGGACCCGACACGCCACAGCGAGCCGAGTGTGCTTGAGTGCAGGCGGGCCGCGCCCGCCGCCGCTGTCACGCGAGGGTTGGCCGCGCGGGCGTCACGACAAGCGCCAGCAAGGTCTCCATTCCGAGCAACTAACCTCACGAGACGACTTCTTCACTCGGAAATTGCGCCGTCTCAACTATTGCCACGCGGAAGAATGCGTTGATGTCAAGGTTAAAAGGTCGATCAAGATGCCTTGCAAATGCCCACGCGCGCACATGAACACACACACGCACGCACCTCCTCCAGGTGTGTTAGAAGTGAACCGGGGGCCTTGAAGTGGACTGAAAGATTAGGGGGGCCGACACAAAAGGAGCAATTAAAAGAGGGTGTGGGAGGCGGTGGGGGGGGGGGGGGTATGTCTGTTGAAAGGCTATCATTTAGGGGCTTGAGCCTCCCGATCATCAGCAGTTTGCAAGCACCCAAGGTCAAACGTTGATGGGGAGAAGTGGGGGCAATTTACGGGGGCTCTCTGCGAGGGAGCGTTTGATGGTTCAGTCCGGGGGGGGGGGGGTTCCAATATACGGGGGGCGATCGGCACAAGTGTCCACATATTGCTCCACCGTTTCTGTTCCAATGAAGCGTTATAACAACACCATCGATGCTAGTTTCGTTAGCCCATCTATGAGGTTTTGCTTTGTGTGTTAGCATTCCGCTAAGCAGCAGACTTGAAACAAAGCGATGAGGTTGTTTTAAAATACAACTTTGTGGCCATTGGAGGAAAAACTTGTACACCCTAGTTTAGAGAGCGGGGTGGGGCGCCGGTTGTAGAAGGGGTTGTTGGTTGGTTGGGTGGGGGGGGGGGGGGGGGGTCGGCCAGGTCTCTGAGCCTGAGTCTGTCTCCTCTCTGCTGTCTCTCCCTCATAATAGAGGAGCAGGTAGGGGGTCTCATTAGAGCCTGAAGGGAGTTTTGTTTTGATGGTGGGGAGTGGGGGGGGGGTGCTGGGGGCAGTATCACACACACACGCACACGCACACACGCTCAGTGCAGCATGGCAGCAGGTGAAACTCCACATTGCTGTTCAAAGTACTCAAAAGTGTGCAACACCCCCCCCCCCACCCCTCCCCCTCCAATCACCAGCTAGAAACCCACAGGACCCCTCCACCAACACTCCGGTGGGCAGCCACTTCCTGTGTCATCTGTCACCACTTCCTGTCTGTGAAGAGCAGGCAATGACAGCGTGCAGGTGCTTCAAGCTGTGTGCTGTCACCACGGAAACCACCCTCGGACGCCCCCCCCCCCCCAGACTGTCCTTCGCACCCCCCGATGATGCCCTAATGTGTGTGTGTTAACAGAAAAACAATTATACTCAGAAGGGGGCGGGCGGGCGGTTAAACTCCAAAAGCTTTTTCTGGAGTTATTATTGTTGATTTTTCCTCGTGGCCCAACCCCACGAAATCCATCGGACCTCGCGCCGCCGCGGGCCAAAACTCAAAGCACACTTTGAGAAAGTCTACACACCCCTGCTCAAATGACAGGTTTTAAAAATGAGACACAGATCCATCATTTCAAAGTTTTCCACCATTGTGACCTATGACCTGAGCAATTCTATTTAAAAAAAAAAAAAAAACTATCAGCAAGGCTTAGAATAAAAAAACCGTTAGATATGTGCACACACCCTCAACAAAACTGCATTGAAAGACATCACAAAAATGTGCATGCCCTCGTGATGCATCCATTTTACGAGCCTTGGATGAAGCGGCGCGATGAAACCCGATCAGGTCACGCGCATTGATGGACATTCTCCTCACCTGTCGCTCACGCAGACCCCCAGCCCCTCCCGCGCCCACCCCCTGCAGTCATTCATATATTAGCGATCTTCCCCGGTCTCGGACCTGTCATCATCATCATGTCTTCAACGCACCACATGTAGGGTTTACTGCGCGCGGCACTTGGCAAGCCGGAAACCTCTTCGGTTGCGGTGGCGAAAAACAAACACGAGGCCGCAGCAGCAAGCGCTACTTTGGCATGTTGTCGGTGGGCTTAATTGCCGCTCCCGTCGGCTTAAGACATATTTTGGAGCTGAGCAGGAAATGGTTTCAGTTCATTCAACGGACACGACCACAGCGTCTGAGAGCGGAGAGAACGACTTGATATTTCACAATTTTGAAGCCTGGTTACATATTTTATACAGTTTTTTTGTTTTTTTTTAACTCCTTCAAATTTGGCAGGGTTGCTGACAACATTTCTCTGTGCCGAGTCAAATTTACCGGACGTTAATGTCATTTTACAGCGACATGAAAGTTAAAACAAGCAATTAAGAGGAGATGTAAAGATGTAAATAAACATTTTCTGGGTGCAAACTTTGGAATGTTGCTCAACATTGGGCTTTGTTCCCAGATAATGGCACAAAAGGTGTCCTCGGGCCGGGATGGTTTGTTCCCACATCTTCAGATGGCAATATTTTCATCGGAGCCCAGGAGGGGAGCGCTCCCGATGCCAAGCGGCCATTGTGCTTGTCAATTCATTCTCCTTTTCACACAGCGCCTCACTGGACTCAATTATGCCGCCGGCAAGAGGTGTTTCCTCCACTTTGCCGGACTTTTATTCCACATTGTCGACGCTCTTCCGTAAAGGAGTGAGCAGACTTCATGCGTGACGCTCAGGAACAGCCGTGTGGGGCACAGGTGCAAATAATGCCCCCCAGGTCCACGTGAAACGGACCAGAGACAAAAAAGTTGAACTTGTGAACCGGGGCGGAGTTGGGTAGGGGGGGGCTGGGGTGGGGTATGGGTTGGCGTAAAGGGCCGATTGGGGGTGACAGGCGGAAAATGTCTCTGTTTTACACACTTTGATGACTTACAGCCACTTGACTGTAGTCATCCTGGCAGGATTTTTTGGGGTGTTTTTATTAGGGGAGTTTTATTTGGGGTGGGCATAAAAGGGAGAATGTGAATTATGAGAATAAAAACTAAAAACACTTGGAAGCACAGAGTCCAATAAAAAAGGCTTTTATTCAAACGTCAATATGAGTTTAAATAAAACACAAAATACATCACTTTTCGTATAAAAATAATTTGTGTACATTTTTCTTCCTCAACAGGACAAGTGTTTGACTCCAAAGGGGAGATGTTTGAACCCCATTGAGGACGGTTTTTTTCCACAATACTCCCCCCCCCCCAAAAAACAAAAAAATACAGGTGGCTAATTTCAAGGAGATAAATTATAGTCACGTTTTCAGATGAGTCCAACATTAAACTTCAGTTCCTTCCCGGCTGTATATGAGGTTGTTGACAGTGAAGTGGTTGCTGAGGTTGTAGTAGTTCATCCTGCTGTCAGAGAGGAAAGAGGGCGAGTGGGAGCCCAGTCCGGACATGCCCTCGCGGCCTTGGGACAACTCCGCGCCGAAGTCCCGCTCCGGCCCCCTGCAGGAGGCCTCGGATCCGGCCGCCAGCAGCGTGTTGACGCCGGACACGAAGCCGGCGAAGCACGGACTGTGATCGGCCGAGTTGGGCGGCGACGAGCGCGGCTCTGTGGAGGCCGGCGAAGCGCGCAGGCTGGGCGGGGACGAGCTCAGCAGGCTGGCCGTGTCCGAGAGCTTGTGCTGGGCGAGCGAATCGGGCTTGTCGGCCGCGGTGCTGATGTCGGTTCGCCTCTTCCGCTTGCGCCGAAAGTTGCCGTTGTCGAACATTTTCTCGCAGTTGGGGTCCAGCGTCCAATAGTTGCCTTTGCCTGGGAAGACAAAAGTTAAACAGAATCGTTAATAAAAATAATTAAAAAAAAGTTGTATATGCGTTTTAAATACGCTACGCGAGTTCGTTCACAAGTCCATTATAAAATGAGTGCATTTTTTATTAAACTACGGATTGTAACAAACGAATGCATTTTATGGACACTTTTAGGGTTTAAATGCACGCGTCAAAGCGAGCAGCACTCACCGGGGTCGTCCTCATCCCGGGCCACCTTCTTGAAGCAATCGTTGAGGGACAAATTGTGCCGGATGGAGTTCTGCCAGCCGGCTTTGCTTTTCTTGTAAAACGGAAAGTTTTCGGCCACGTACTGGTAAATCTGACTCAGGGTCAGCTTCTTGTCCTGCGCGTTCTGGATGGCCATGGCGATCAACGCCGAGTACGAGTACGGAGGCCGGACCATCTTGAAGAGCTCCTGCTGGCTGGAGATGGACAACCAGCCCAGGTCGGCGCCTCCCAGCCCGCCGGGCGCCGCCAGGAGTTGCCGCTGGCCGCCGGAGCCGTAGCCGGCCGACTGCAGGTAGGTGGAGCCGCCGCCGACGCCGACGCCGACGCCGACGCCGACGCCTCCTCCGCCGCAGCCGGCGGGCAGGTAGGACGAGGCGGGGGAGTTGTTGAGCCACAGGTAGGGGTTGGTGGGCGGGGCGGCGTAGTCGCCCAAGCCGTAGCTGGAGGAGTGGTTGGGGGGCCTCTGTGGGTGATGGAGGTGGTGGAGGTTCTGGTGCTGGTAGACGCCGTAGTTGTCACAGTACACGGCCATGTCCAGCAGGTCGTGCGCGGGGTGGCCGCTGCTGCTCTGCTGGCTGGAGGCTTGCTGCGGTCCGAAGGCGTTCATAATCCACACAAAATAACAAACACCGCCGTCGAAGCGCTCCCGGCCCAAGTGAACTCCCGTCCCGGCGAGGGAGGCGTATTTATGGGCAAGGGGCCAGGTGGAGCCCCCGGGGAGATTTTTTTTTTTTCTTCTTTTGAAAGGGGGTCGGTCACACCTCCCCTTTTTCAATCGGGCCCAATCTGCCTTTCAATGAGCACCGATACGATCTACATTTGATGATGATACCATCTCCTTTTCGCACAGCGAGCCTCACTTTTAACTCGTGATTTTTTCTTACAGCGCATCGGCGCGCCAAGGTGGAGCCAATATAATTACATCACACGCAAGGAAAAATGATAAATAAGATGAAACAACGCTTTTAAATGACACGTTGGACAAATTGGCTCTATTACATTTCATACAATTTTGATTTGCTTCAGACTTTCTGCTTATTTACAGCACCAACAAAATACAATTAGATGATAAAAATCCGTGTTAATTGTACGACACAAATTGAACTTATTACATTTCTTATTTGTACAAGTTTTATTTACAACAATACAATTAGATCACAATAAAAGAAAAATGCTAAAGAAAAAAGGTTGGCTTATATTGGCTTTATTATTATTATAAATGTGCATTCAAACTGTGACTTTTAAGCTGCCTTTTTCCCATTTCCACTTTTTCACAGATTTTCTTGAGATTTTTAAAAAAAGATGATCTGACTTTGAAAAGTCAAATTGTCCACTGAGAACAAAACAATGTTGAAGTGCAACAGCACAAAAGCAACCAAGTAGTCACTTTCGCTGAGAAGTGCTGAAATATCGATGAGCCGATAGTTTCAACTGAACACACTAATGGCAGGTATTATTTGATCCACTTGGGGTTACCATCCTTATGTTCTATTTTAGGATCCGTGACTTTTAGGTGTGTGTAGCTTTAAAAGGCAGGGCCTGGACAGGTGAGTGACATGGGTGTCGGCAAACGATAATGTAGAGTTGGCTCACTGTGTCAAGGGCACCCCTAAAAGTACACAACTGTATGTTTTTCCCCTGAAGGAATACTCCAGATTGACTTGAAGAATGACAGAATGGTTGACAGGCGCCAAACAGGCCACAACATGACATACTTAAGCCTCCCTTATCCCCGCCCCCTTCTGTAAGTTAAAAGCAATAACAGCTGATGCAGAGTGTGTGTTTGTGTTAAATGTTAATTGGGGCTAACAAGTCATTAGCAAACCTCACACTTGAGAGCAATAACACTCTGACACCTCTTTGCTTTTACAACCTGTTTTGTCAACAAAAGGACATTACACAACAGTTTGCTCCACCCAAGCAATTTGATTGGACAAGAGGCATTACGTGAGCGCCGTCGGACTTTTCAGTTTACGTAATGTAAAAATCAAGCTACTCTGCTCACTGCCAATGCACCAAATCCAAATGACGTGCTTCCGTTCTTGCCCGAAATATTAGATTACGCTTCACTTATTGTTTGATTGACAACAAACAGCGGGTGGCTCAAATAAGCATTTGCTGTCTGTCACTATATTAGCGAAATTAGCTTGCGGCATTTTCTGAAAGACCCCTGTCCTCCTCACACTGTCAAAACAAAATTTGAAGGGGGGGGGGGGTTGTTACTCAGCACACTAAGGTATGAAGCAGACATTTCGGCAATGATCAAATTCATTTGTACGGCAAGATTTAGTCACCGACAGGAGGAAAAAAAAGCTTTGGGATTTCTGGCATTTCTGCCAAAACCGATCCGCGTCTCAATCAACATAAATGATCTGCTTGAACTAATACAACACAAACAATGACATGTTTTCATATTTTCATAGAGCATAACATTCCTCAAGCAAATTGTTCCTGTAGTTGCAGATCAGATGCCAACTATCAGGATCAATTTTGAACCCAAACTGTTGCACTTGAGCAAAATTCCTGGGATGTCTGTTGGGAATAGTTGCGGAGGTCATGCCACGGCATCTCATCTGGGAGGGGTCCGGACTTTAAGTGGTCTACTCCTGAACACGTATTTTCTTCTTCTTCTTCTGCAGCCGTTCTGTTGTTGACTTGCTAGTTTTGGATCACTGTCCTGTTGCACAGATGGCCTCAAGTTCCTCTGCAAAATTTCACGATACACTTGTGAATTCATTTTGCCACTGACAAGAGCAAGCCGTCCAGGTCCTGAGTGAGCAAAGCAGGCCCATACCACGATGCTCCCCTCTTCACAGTTGACGTCGGGCTGTTGTGACACTTTTTTCCTCCACACGTGGCGTTGTGTGTTGCCCCCAAATATTTCAACTCTGTTTTCGTTTGTCCTCACAATGTGTTTGGACTGCAGCGCCCTCCTCCTTGTTGTTCTCCCATGAGCCCCGTTCTTGTTGACTGTTTTTACGTATGGTTGAGTTGTCCAAAGTTGATAAAAGACAACAAATTCCTGCCTGGCCGTTTTGCGTCAGCATATCTCGAAAAAACGCTAAGTCAGGTCACTGCGTATCTCAAGGCACCACTGTAAAACAACTGAAGAAAAAATATCGCTGCATGACGCCCACATGGCACTTTAAAAAAAATGGCAATGAACCCCCCAAAAATCATTTTAGTACAAACTGATAAGTGAGTGTCAAAAATCAGGAGGCGGCAGACATGTTTGGCTTGAAAAATCCAAACACTGCGAATGTTTATTCAGAAGTGGTGTCAGTAGTGAATTTGGAGCAGTTCATGTTGAAAACCATACGCATGTTTCATAAGCCGCTTTGCGCACGCCAAACCTTTCACCAAGTCACTCTACAGCCCTTTTTTTGTTTTTTTTTTGGGTTGGTTTCTTGTGTGGGGAAAAATGCCTCGTGTGATCTAATAACGCATTAATACAAGCAACGGCGTAGAAAACAACAAATAAAATCATATATACAAACCTCTGTACATACATAGTGGGACATTAGTGTTGATGTCTTGAAGGGTAAAAACTCAAACCGACTGCAATGAGGTATTCATCTTGTCAACGCGGGTCAGGAGTGCCAGGAATGTGTGCGTCGTCGGGTGTGTGAGTCTGTGTGTGTTTGGGGGTGGGGGGGGGGGGGGGGGGGGGCAGCGGCCGTCACTTTTGCGGTGGTCTCGGTCGTCTGCGTCTTTGCGCTTACTGTACAATTCCCGAATCGATGGAGGTCTGCTTCCTGGTGGTCTTGGGGGGCGGCGGCGGCGGCGTCTTGCTGGGCAGCGGCGGCGGTAAATGCTACGCCGCAAACACAAGCAACACTCGTCAACGCACAACTCACAAATTTTCTTCAAATTAGCCTCTTCATTTCTTAACGTTGAGCTCGGATGTTGTGAAAAAGATGGAACCAGAAAAAAAAAACAAAAAAAACAATGGAGGTGTTCTGTTTTTGTGTTTGTACTCATACGCACTCGTCGATGCGGCGGTGGCGTGGTGGCGGCGGCGGCGGCGGCGGGCCCGCTCAAGTCTTGATTATCCAGCAGGTTGCCGTAATCGGCCGTGCTGCCTTTGACGGGAAGCGGAGGCGGGACGTCCGCCTTGTCGCCGCAGCCAACCCCGTTCAGCTCCACATCTGACCACAAACCACAGCGGCACAATCTTTCACTTTCGTGCCAAAACGACTTCATTAACAGACGACGGACCCATTTAGTTGTATTCATTCATTGCTCACTGAGTCATAAAGAAAGGTTCATCTTAAATAATTGGTTCATTATAAACTCCATTTCCCTAGAAAAATAGACATGCAAATGCAAAAATATGATGAAAATAAAAATGTTTCAGTTTTCTTGTTGTATTAAATAATTAGTAAATTACAATGATATTAATTCTGTATTAATTAATTAATTAATTAATTTAAAATGAGCATAAATGATCAGTTTGTTATTAAGATGAAGCATATTGCAAAAAATAAACAATTTGGCATGTTTAAATATTTGGTTAATTAAATATAAATACATCAATTATACATAACAAAATGAAAGCATGACAATTAACAATTTCATTGATATCACGCATTTAAAATAAATAAATAAATAAATAAATAAATAGGAGAGAAAGCTCTGAAGGCCAAAAAAGAAAAAAAAAGAAAGAAATGAAAGGGCAACTGACTGGAGCCGGCGTGCAGGCTGAAGGAGAGTTTGCTGCGGGGCGTGATGGGCGGCGGTCCCGGCGAGGAAGATGAAGACGACGAGTTGGACGACGAGGTGGCGGGCGGTCCCGGCGACACGGAGAGGCGACGGTCTCCGACGATCTGGCTCAGCACCTGACTCCTGGGCCTCTGGGGCCTCAGTGGGCTGATCTAAAACATCCACCAATGGAAAACACGATAAAGCCAATTTGCAGAATTTGTTTGTAAATACACGAAGCTCGTTTGAAGACGAGCGCTGGAAACGGCGCCGTACCGTCTCGGAGAGTATGACGGCCTCGGCGGGCTGCAGCGGGATGTCGGTGGTCTTCATCTCCTTGTCGAAGATCTCCTGGTGCTTGCTGTTGCGCTTCTCCTTCTTCTTGTCCCGGCGCTCGCGCTCGGGCTCGTCGCGGTCCAGCTTGTCCTGGGACTTGGTGTGCAGCTTCTTGGGGAGCAGAGGTTCCAGGGCAAACCTGGAGCAAGGCAAAAGAGGAAAAGAGCCATCGCAAGGCAGCTTCTTCTGGGACCGCACCCGGAAAACATTTATGTCCAGTCGTGCCTTGCGGTTCGAGTTTGAAGAACATATTTAGACAGGAAAAACAAAAACACATTCTTTATCCTCTGCAAAGAATGATGAATTACTGCAACTTACTGAGCAGGAGCCCAGTGAACGGAACCTCACGCTATGCGTAACGATTGCCACGTAGATGCAGCAGTAACTTTTCAGTCCACGTAGGCGTGCCGGTGCTTTGGTGCTAGTTACCCGTCAGATCCCGGCCTGGAGGGCGAGTTGTCCGAGGAGACGGAGGTGACGGAGGCTACGGACAGAGGCCGCTGCGACGACGGCATGGTGAAGGAACGAACCATCGAGTGGGGACGAGAACCGCGGCGCTCGTCCGCCGCCGGCTGCAAAGTTGACCGACATTCATATAGAAAAAAAACAACAACAACATCATCAGTTTGTTGCAGGACATGTGCTCATCTAAATTAAAAAAAAAAAAAGCACTGCGATTCATTGCCATTTTAATTCCATTAAGCTCGTTTTAAAATATTTTATGAAAAGTGTTTCATACAGGAATCAAAACAATTATTTTAAAATAACATAGAAAGACAATAGACTAATCTATTGCAACAAACACAAAAGGAAAACCCCATGAAAGACAATTAAAAAAAATACAGTACACACAACAGCCAAAACATTAGGCACCTTTTTTTTTTTTAAATAAGCAGAAAAAAACAAATAAAAGAAAAATAGATGAATATTTAAATAAATTATTTCATATGATCAAAATAGCCGCCTTTTAAACCTGACCTTTTCCCTTGACTAAATAAAAGACTTGTGAGCCTGGGTGATTTCTGCTGTGCAGTTGCCCCTCTCTGCCTGGGGGCGGCGCTGTCGTCTTTTTGAATTTTCCAGGTGTTTGCAGCCGATTGCCACAAAAAGTATTGAGATATATTCAAATGTAGCTCAGTTTTGTCTGACATCGTCAGAGAGGTTTTCATTAATGTTCACTGGTGTGGCCTATGTCGACATTTCGAATATTTTGCCCTTTGAAAGCAAAATGGGAATACTGACGATGGCGACACATTCTTTGAAAAGCCGACTGATGTGCTCCATCTCACCAGCGTCTTGACGCCGTACTGTTTCTCCACCTTCTCCCTGAGCTGCTTGAAGCAGGCCTCCAGGCGTTCGTGGAAAGGCCTCAGCGCCTCCGTCACCTTCTCGCCGTGGATGCGCACGCCCTCGGCCAGGTGCGGGATCTGCCCCCCAAAATGCACAACATGAAACATCAGCAGGCCAGGTAAAAAAAATAAAAAATAAATATTCAAAAAAGTTGTATTATTCCTGCCTAAACATTTTTTCAATATAGGTTTTCTAAAATTATAATTATTATCTTTATGAATTTTTATTTTTAAAAAAAACTCTTAAAAATGTAAATACCACCTCCTCCTATCTATGAGAATTGAAGGCGATCCTCACTATAAACGAGCCATGGGGATATCCCCGGAGCCTGCGCACCTTCATCATCACCCTCCTCCTGCTCTTGTCGGACGTCAAGATTTGGGAAGGTCAAGGACGCCGAGACCGATACGCTGCGGAGGTGGCGCGAGAAGCGGGAGACACGGAGTCGTGCGGCAGGATTCCCGTCTCCCGGGATACCCGCCGGCGCTCGCTCTTTTTATAGCGCCGAGCATGATGGAGGATGATTGAGTGCGCCCGAGTGGCGGCATGGCAACGCGCTTTGTGCGCAGAGAAAGGCGGCGGCTATTTGTGGAGCACGTGGACACTTCGCTCGCTCAAGGTTGAAGAGTTTGCAGCGCAATGGCCAACTTTGGCCAAGTTAGCAAAGTGGCTGGTCGGGAGATTGGGCGGCTGTTCCAAATCACACTCGCTCCCAAATGATTCCCTACCAGACGTTTTTCAACTCAAGTTAGCATCTTTTTTTTTTTTTTTTTTTTTTTCTCGAGAAATGTGAGCAATCTTTCAAGAGCCACAAATTGTTGTTTCCCAGCCGGTTGTGGCGAGTCGCACCTGCCAGGCGATGAGGTCCTTGAGCTTGTCCATCTTGTCCTGGTCTTCCGGGTGCTCGTGCGCGTACTTGTCGTTGAAGAAGGCCTGCGAGGGGACGACACACACCCAGCGGTTGTTCACATTTTGGATAACGTGGAGGGCAAGCCAAAGAAGGAAAATAATAACTAGAGCTGCAATGAGCGAGGCGGGCCTCGCATCCCGGGCCACGTGCGAAAGATGTTTTGTAATAAGTAAATAGTACTTGGCAGAAGTCATTTTCACGAGAGGAGGAGGACATGCCAAATATTACAGTGCTGCCCTGAGATACGATTGACTCAACTTGTGGGCTTTCAAGTTGCATAGCTTGGACGATCGACATTTATTTTCCTCAGCTCCCGTGGAACGTTTCCTCCTTTGCCAATCGAGGTGCCCACCTTCTCGTAGTTGGCGAAGCCCCCCATGACGGCGGGGTCCACGATGCCGTTGAGCAGCATGGAGAGCGGGTTGATGGGAAGGTTGGGGTCGCCGAGGTGCTTCTGCACCATGCTGCTGATCTTATCGTTGGCCAGCTGCATGGTCTCCATGGCGTTCTCCAGTGGGCTGATTTCATCCTAAGCGCGCGCACAACGCACACAAAAGTGTGTCAGGGAGTTAGAGGGCGAGTCACAAAATGGTTGCAAAAGGGGCACTTTTGTAATTGGAATCTTAAAATATTCATGTGAAAGTTATTTCCTCTGAGGTATATATGAGGGTGAGGACAAGGGAGGTCTAAAATAACATTCAAACATATATATTCATATCTATTCTTTTTTTTTTTTTAAAGACAATCACAAGTTGTATATTTTTTGCATTTTAAACAACTAAATAATGCTTAGCAACAACAAAAGTGAAGGCTTTGTTCTTTTGTCGTTTGCACAAATTCTGTTCGAATAGCATTAAATTGCCATTTCAACTTTGGAAATACTTTTTCTCCATAGTTGTGCTTTTGAGTTTGTTTGAAACAAACGCCTGCCTTTACAAACGCTGTAAACAAGCGTAAAAAATTGAAAAAAAGAGGCAGCTGAATCGATTCTGAGAGCGAGCGGACGCATCCAGTGTGGTGATGGCGTCAATACGGCCGCGGAAAGCGCTTAATCGCAAACCATCGATCGGCGGGCCGGACATCTCGATCAGATTAGGAGGCCCGCTCGGGACGGGCCGCGACTCACGGTGCACACGGACTTGACTTCGAACCAGCGCAGGATGCCCGGCAACTTGTAGGCCGTCGTGTACGTGGTCCTCTCGATCCACATGTTCTGCACGCACAAACAAACAAAACAGGCGGGATGTTGATTACAGCTCGGCTGCCAGAAATAATTACAAGTCCGGAAGGCCCTCGTCAAAAGCTTTCGTTTGAGCTGTTACGTGGTGTGTTTTGTTGCAAATACATTTTTTTTACCTGGAGAAATGAAGTCTTTTGCTCATTCTCATCATATGCGTTTAGAATCAATCACTTACCGCAAACTCGTTGTCCGGGTCCTTCTCGCCTTTCCTCACCGGCCGTGAATACTGGAATTTATGGACTTCGTTTACCGTGTAGAAGCTTTGAAAGGGAGACGAGACAGAAGAGCAAATGACTGACAAACCGCAGCAGACGTCTCGGACCGCAGCTGCCGATCAGATGACGGAGGCCTCCTTGGCCGGCTAAGCGCCTTTTAATCAACTTGATAAGGAACCCAAATGAAGCGGGAAAAGTGTGGCATGAAATTCTTGATCTAATAAACAGATTATTCACCGAGCGCACCGCCGGCCTAATTAAGTCCACGAGGCACTCGGACAAAGGCAGGTCAGAGAGACTGGCTTTTTTGCATCGCTGGCCAGCGCGAGTGACCGAGACGGGGGTCAACGCACGCTAATCTGGCGGCGGCCAAAGGGGCGGGCGGCCCTGCGGCCGAGCGATAAAAGCTGTCGTCCAGGTGTATTTGCATAAAGGTTTCCACGGGTAAACATCCCCTTTTAATTATGCCCACCGATGCATTCGGCGGCTCGCGTTTCCGAGGGAATTTACACGCTCCAGCGACGCGCGCGCGAGCGGATCAGGCCAACACACGCACGCAAAGGCCACCTTCAACACTCCATTTCAAGAAAATGAGGTCTTTTGGTCTTAATGTAAAAAAAAGAAGGACATACAGGCAAATCAATGACATATTTGGAAAGTACTCATCGAGGCTTGACATTTTTGACCTTGCTGCCTACCTGAGGATTTGTTCCGCCACGGGCTTGTTCTGGAACTTGGCGGGTAAATCCAGGATGGGTTTCACCGTGAAACACTGAACGTCTTTACGCAAACACATCAAGGAATGCGAAAAAGAAGAAAAGATGACAACAGTCCATTTTTTTTAAAAAACATTTGATGGGATGAGTGCGGCTGGATTGCGGATACATTGTCCGTGGGAGTTCTTGATGTCCTCGCTGGGCGGCGTGGTGGTCTTCATCTTCTCGGCGTTGGGGAACTGCGTGAGGAGGCGGGCCTCAAAGTCCTCCCAGCGCTCGTACTCCTTGCCGCGGTAGATGAACATTTTGTTCTGGGGGGGGGGGGACACGCAAGCTCAGACATGAGGCTGGACCAAAATGGCCTGAAAATAAAACGGCATCCTTGACACTTACGGTTGTTTATTTACGTTTCATTTTTGTTACATTAGTTTTGTTTTCCGAATATAATCGTTAGGTAACTTTCAACTATACGATTGAATTCCTGCAAATGAATTGAAAGCAACCACGACTATTCTGTTCTCCGACCAGAAAGTTGCCAACTTGATTGTTGTTACGCAAGTGAGGCGAGCGGACCGAGCGTCGACGACTCGGCAGCCGGACAAGGACGACCTCGCGGAGATGACCGGCCGGCGCCGAGGATTTTTTTTTTTCCCCGACAAGGTCAAAGAGTTGCCGTGAGCGAGGAAGGAGTGAAAATGCGCAAGCCAGACAAAAAAAAGACACCAGAAAGGGCGTTTCAACAGAGCCCAAGTTGAGACGAGCGCAATTTGCCGTCTGCGAGGACACATGAAAAGAATCAAAGCGCCACTCAAGAACAATTGTTCTTCAAAGTGGACCTTCACTAACGCTACGGGACTTTTTCTTTTTGTGCGTGACTGCCGCTCCCAATCAAGTCACCAGAAGTCTTCAGATAAGACGACAAAGTGGCGTGTACAAGCGATATCGCCAAAACGGAGTGACGAGATCAGGCCGGGAAACGTTTGTGGCATTTCCTCCGCCAAGGAAGTCGAGGTGCTCTGCGACTTTCGGTCAAGCCTTTGTTACCGATGCAGTTGTTGACGTGCTCGATAAATAAAGTTGAGTGAATACAAATTTAATCAAATAAAAATTGCGTATAATGTAGTATTTCTAAATAAGGCGAGCACCACAAAAAAATGCTTTGGTCATAGAAAACTAAAAATAAATCAACACACACCATCCACTTTAGTGGCAAGTCAAACAGTTTTTACACAACACAAACGCAGGCTTACGACAACAAATCACGTTCAGACACGTTGTCTCCGTATTTGATCTCGGCCTACAAATAGAGCAAGCGAGCGGGGAGGCTGGCCTCGTCAACTCGCGAACTCACCCGCAGGAAGGACGGGAAGCCGACGCCGTAGTAGCCCACAGCGAAGTAGTCGGGTTTGGGCCGGATCACCTTGACGATGTTCTCGTAGAACTGCGCCTGCTTGCGCTGTGAACGCACGAGCGCTTGGCGAATGTCGTTTCGTCAACCAGGCTCATATTTCAACTCAATTTGCCCAAGTCAAGCTACAACCGGGATTTGATGATAACAAAAAGGTCAAGTAATGTACTGTACCAGGGATGCGCTAAGCTGCTCAAAGTCAAACATTTCATTCTCGTACTGCTCGGCCAGTTCCTTCCCCAGGATGATGGCTTCCTCCCACATCTGTCAGACATTGGAATGTTTGTGAAACAAACGTACACGGCGCACGCATTCTGATCAATGAAGTAGTTTACCTTGCCCTTGTCAAAGTAATTGATAATCTGCTGGTAGAGCTGGTCCTTGAGCTGGCCTTGAGTGGCGGCCTGGTAGCCGTCTCGCTGGGTCAGGTGGGCGGCGCACGGCTCGTCGGACCACTGGAAAAAAAAAAAAAAAAGCGCCGCCGTTTGATCACGGAAGGCGCCGAGGCAAACGCTTGGGCTGGTTCCGACATGGGAACAAACGCCATCCGTTTGGCCGCCGCGTATTGATCCCCCGACAGCCCGAGTGCGCCATTTACATGCTAAAAGGATTTCCGTTGATCCGCCGCTGACCTCGCAGCGGCCACAAGTGAGCCGCTGAGAGCGAAAGTGGCCCGACTCGGTTTTGGTCGTAACTTTGGCAGGGATAGGTTTTATTTTATCTTATTTTTTCGGGGTAAGATATACCTTGAGTAGCTTGGCGTGCAGCAGCAGCGTGTAAGCCGCCTCCGTGTAGTTGTCGCACTCCTTGTGGAGGTCGCACAGCTTATACAAATACCTTTTGGAAAAAGAAGGAACAATTTTTTTTTTTTTAAATCACACGTGTGAACTAAGTGGTTTGGTCATCAAAGAAGGAAGCTCTTACCTGATGTACATCTCCTCTCGGTCGATCTCCTTGTAAAAGTTCTGTGTTGCAAAAAGGACGACGTCATTCAAAAGCAAAAACCATTGTTGACGTAATGTGCGAGCGCGACTGACCAGCACGTTGACGGTGCAGCTCATGCGGTTCTCCTTGTTCTCGTCGTGCATGATGGTGCGGTAGTCCAGCAGGCGCTCCAGCAGGCGCACCACCAGGCTGACAAAGTTCTCGCCGCTTTTGGCCAAGTACTTGTGCTTGCGGCAGTGCTCCAGCAAACTGCAGACGAGGAGCGTTAGCCGTCGGGCGCCATCTCCGGCCGCGGTGCCGGCAAGCGCACTTACATCTTCTGGAAGAGGACTTTGTACTGCTCGTCCCCGCGCCCGCCCTCCACCTCGTGATCCAGCTTGGTGATGATCTCGTTCTCGAACTGCAATCGCGCGGCAGCGCCGTAAAAAGTTCAATGAAGCAATTTCTTCCCGTCCAGTATGTGTGTGTCCTCTTTTTAAAACTTAAATCACATTTCAAACGGTATATTATCATTAGATCATTCCAAAAATGTACTTTCAATTGATCCATTGTTTGTACTCAATAAGTTTGAATGTGTTCTTCAAGCTTTTTTAAATATTGTCCGCTCTTCTGGACATGACAGCTGTTCATCTATGCGGAACGTATCCCCCCAACCCCCCGCAAAAAACGGGGTTCGCCTTACCTCCCTTTTGTGTCATCTACGGGCGCCTACGCGCACACACAGAACATGCGCGGCAAAGTGGATTTCCCTCATGCAGAAAAGCTTCATTTTATGCCGTAACGAGGCAGAACATTAGGTTGCTCTCGGCGCCCGCTGTTGATAATCGCGGCGCAACACAACAAAATGAGATTTGCCCAATTACAAGCCAGCTCGCGGCTACACACCGTTTATTATCCCCCACATACCCGTTCCGGACGCCCCGTTTCACTCCCAAGCGATTGCCGTGCAGTCGCAGTACAATGTACGCCTGCTTCCATACGAAAAAGAGCACTAGCAGTAGCATTGCATTGTGCGGTGTAAAAAAAAAACAGACAGAAATGACAATATAGGGAATCAAAATTTCGAGGCATGATTTCATGCTTCACTTCAATGAATGTCAATTTCTTTCTTGGACGTACCCTCTGGAAGCTGCACGTAAAGTGGAACTCGCACTGCATCATGTCGAAGAAGATGGCGATGGTGGCCTTGCGCAACTCGATCTCGGGGACCAGCGTCATCTCCAGGATGGGGCCCACCATCTCGGGGATGAATTTGATCTTGTGGGGCCCTTTTTGGGGATGGGGGACACATCATTTGAATTACAAAAGGAGGGGGGAAAAAAAACAAAGGGATACGGTAAAAAGCTCTAATCAAGGAGTAAGGTGGTGAAGATGGCGAGGTAGAGAATTCTAATGGGCCCCACTGGTGCCTCTCCGGACACAACAACATAAAGCTCATTAAAAGTACATTTTCCCCATTTGACAGCAGTTATGGGCTGGAAAGGCGAACCCGGGAATACGATCAATAGCCCCAAAACAAAACAAGATTGTGCTTGCGGACTTACCTAGATTGTACCACATATCCCGGATCTCAAAGCCGATTTGCCGCCGCATGTCCTGGTACCTGGAAGCATCAAAAACGTCAACGAAGCTCATTTCGCTATTCGAGACAAAATATGGCAATTCCATTTTGAACGTTCAAACCACATTTTTCCTTTTTTAATGATTGTGTCAAGCTTCTAAATGCATTTTATTAAAAGAATCATTTTTAATGTAACTTTATTAGTATTTAATAACACTCTTATGATTTTGTGCATGTCCAGCATACTTTATAATACAAAATTATTATCATTTTTTTTAAAGAAGCAGGTTTTCCATTTGAGCATTAGAGCACTAATGCAATTGAAACAAGAGCGGATCGGCACGGGAAAGCCGCACGCCGGCCCGGGTCGACTCACTTGTGGCAGATTTTGGCCCGCTTGTCGCTGGAGAAGTTCTCCAGCTGCAGCGACTCCTGCGTGAGGAAGGCCACGGCCAAGTGGAAGTAGTTGTTCCACAGCTAAGCATAACCAAAAAAAACAAAACCATTTTTGACCCAGCTTTTGGTCATCACTCTCATAAACGGAACATATCATAAACAGCTGTGGAGCAGACGAGAACTTAAACATGTAAATCTACCTACAGCGGTGCTTTTGTGATACGAGTGACCCGACTTGTGACTTTTCCCAAGTTAAACTCGCATCACAAGTCACCGCTGGAGTGAAAAACAAAGGTGGCCAAGAGTTCATCTTTTACCTGCAGCTCAAAGTTGGTCTGATCCAGAAATTTCTTGTTGAGCACAGCCGCATACTGATTAATGGCCCGCAGGAAGACCCTGCACAGATAAGAGACGCACAAAAAGTGTTTGGTGCTCACATCTGATAAGTGTGTGCACCTTAAAATAATATTTTAAAAAATGGATTTAAGAAAAAAAAAAAAACAAAAAAAAAACGCCATACTTATTATAATCGCATTTTGTTCTCCCTTATGTGGCATTAAAGGTCACTTTAAAGGTCACTGAAGCAACTTGGCCTTGTAAAACAAAAGCGCCAACAGCGCTTTCGAGTCGCACCTCTCGCAAATGCCAACGGACTAAAAATGCTCACGTTTCACCCCACTGAGCAAATCCAAAGTCAAACGGACCACTTTTGAACTCCAAGACAGTTCACCAACCAGCTTCAGTGGACTTAACAAAAAAAAAAAAAAAAAAAAACCTATACATGTAAGTAATTTTTGAAATTCATGATATAATCTCCTCGATGCCCCTTTGCCATAAATGAATCAAGTGTCGTGAGTGAAGCAGCTCGCCGCGTCCAGACGGCGCAGCAGAAGGGCTGCGGGGCGCGCAAAAGCGTGCCGGGACAACACCGTCTGACAAACTAATCCGATGTGATGTCCCGCAATTAAAAGTTAATAACTTCAACGGCACGGAGCTTTTAAAAGCCTTGGCCAGACTTTATTTAACCCCCCCCCCCTTCCCACCAAATAAAAAAACTCTTGAGCAGGAGGAAAAATGGCCGTGATAAAGTGGATGATTTTTTGGCAGGAGCCGTCCGCGATGACGGAGATATACCAGCAGACGTGTCATTTTTTTCTCTTAGACAAGGCTATGGCTTGACTAGATGAAGTTACTCCCTCCCAGTTCCTTGGCATCAGGATGCCACCGGATGGTGCCAAAGCAATCTTTTTATGTTCGACACAGCTAGGACTTTGGTTGCCCTCGGAAATGTGCAAATAGGTGAATTTGCGAATACGTGGTTGGAATTTCAAGAGGGCCTTCTCGGCGTACGACCGAGTTGGATCATTAAAAATCTCATGTTGGCCAACATTGCGCTTGGCCCTGAACGGGAATAAATGCCAATACTGAGGCCATACACGATTCATGTCCCGCTTTCCCGTGCCACACATATCAAGAGTCACCTTAATCATGACTGGCAAAGGTTAACACCTGTCACGGAACACCTCGGGATTAGCCTTACCGAGTCAATTTCTATGGTTTCATCCCCCGGCCCTAAAAAAATAAATAAATAAAACAAAATAAAAAGAAATCCCGCCCTGCTCAGCACTCAAGACTTTTACCACCCTGCCGTGTCCACGCCTCACTCAATTTTCTGCTGTCGTGCACATGCCAATATAGCTGATATACTTAACGGCGGGGCTAATGCTAAAATGGCTTTCCGGTGGCTGCACCTTGCCTGTGAGGAAATATTAAGACGGGATATTTAAGGTGCTATTCCGGAAGGCCAACAGACAAAAGTAAACAGGAGCCATGCCGCTAAATTGGAGACTTTTTCCCTAAACACATTTTGGTCGACTTCCTCTGACTTCATTTGTGAGTCTACTTGTGACAGACATGTCGGCCAGATTTCATGCAAGCAAGAGAAGCTTACTTTGGGGGCTGATTTAAAACATATTTTGGGGGTGCTACACCCGCATACAATGAAGCAAACTAAAACATCTTGCAACCACCACATAGCTTTTAGTCATTATCCCACCTATGGCATTTTTGTGAGCATTAAGTTAAGGGGATTTTAAGCTATGAGTTTTTAAATATACAACAATGTAATTCACTTTCTTTTGTGTTTAGTTTGACTAACCATCTTGAAGTGGCATGAAACAGCTTGAAGTCTGGCTTTTGAAAAATTGTTCACTCTCTGCCAAATTGCTGCTTGTTGGAAGATGCAAGTTCACTGACGCCATACAGCGCACGAATATAAAATTTCTTGCCAGAGCAAAATAAATTGCGCAAACAACGGCTCTGACCTCGATTAACTTGTAAGCTGTCATTCGTCTCTCAAGGCACAACTGCGCTACGGGACTAGTGGCCCCACGTTCTTTCTCCACTTTGATGACAACTGCTAATGTTGGAGGAATTGGGAAGGATTGTCTTGTATGGTGTACCTATGGATAAAAATACACTAAAGAGTTGTAGTAAGAAGCTTAGAACTTGAGCAAAAAAAAAATCCAAATTCAGCAAAATTGAATCGCAAGAGGAGAAGGTCTAATATGTCAGTATCCCTAATAAGTTCCGGCACTTGTTCGTGTGTTTGAAGCCAGCAATCTGTCTGAGCGCAGACATATAATTGGCTTGAAGGGGGGGAAAAAAAAAAAGACAGGACAGTTCCACCGTGAACACATCCTGCCATTAATTAA
This sequence comes from Filicampus tigris, assembly GCF_054856515.1. Lineage (NCBI taxonomy): Eukaryota > Metazoa > Chordata > Actinopteri > Syngnathiformes > Syngnathidae > Filicampus > Filicampus tigris. Next base: position 2,061,959 of record NC_141235.1, on the reverse strand, counting down.
AAGTGTGAAGGAAAAAAAAAAAAACGAAACTAATGAGGCGGCCAAAAATAGAATGTACTCTGCCATCATGGTGATGGAAATGCTCCAAAAAGGCCGTTTGAAAGGCAGCTCGAAGGAAGCCCGAATTGAATTCATCAACATTGTCATAGAGCCTTGGTCAAACGTTTTTAGTCTTTAACATGAAAATATCAAACAAACAAAAAATTCTGTGAAATTAACTTGAGAATGGATGGGATGAAATTTTCCCCAAATTCCGAGGGGTAACCAACTCACCTACAGTGCCGTCTGTCCGGTATATGTCATCTCAATTTATTTTCATTTAAAGTGTTTTGTCGCCATCTTGTGGCACCGAGAGGCAATTACACACCTCTTTGTGCGGGCGTCAATTACTTGCGGATTTTCGCAATTTGCAGCATGTCTCGGTCCCTTTACCTTGTGAACGGTGACGGATGATTGCTCGGGAATGTGTCATTTAGTTGAGCTGAGAAAAATACGTTCAAAAGAAAATCTTTGTTCTCCTGCATTTCGCGCGCTGTGTCAAAACTTGCTATCTTGTATTTCTTTGAGCGCAGCTCTCACAAAGTGCACAGCTCTGCTCTTTCAAGCTTACATTATTAACACTGCCAAATGATGCCTCGCAACATCTGGACAGTTATCACGCTGCTCAAAGCACTTTTTTTTTTTTTTGCATCGTTTCGAACCATTTTGAAAACTTTAAAGACCCTGTAACGTGAATTTGGAGACTTGCTTCTAAACACGTCGCACATGTGCATCTTCCCTTTGGAAAGCCTGCTGATGTGGCTACTTTAGAGAGCCTCGTTGTTTGCCCTGGGTGCCTACACATCTCAGACAGAGGCTTCACTTTGGCGTAGCCGCTTTGTGTTGCCTCGTTGTGGTCGCGATGACCTGGTGGGGACGTTTTCCAGCTGCTGGAGGATTTGAGCCGATATATTGTCAGAGCTCAAACACGTAGTTCTGTGTAGGCAGAAGATGCTAGCTCTCATTTTTCCATCTTGAGATCGGCTCGAGTGTCACGATTGTTCAGCCTCATTTGACGATTTTCTTAATCCTGCAAATTAGGCAGGAATGTTGACAGCACTTTCCCCTGTGCCGTGTCGAATGTAGAAGACGTTTATTTTTATTTTACGCCGACTTAAAGATGTTGCACAAGTCGCCACGGTCGCCCAGGTAACGGCACGGTTAATAATCCCCGTGTCGGAAGGAACCTTGAGTGCTTTGGAGCCGCCCCTCGATATTAAGAGCCATTTGGATACAGTACACAGGCGTCATCATTATGATAAATACGCGGAATCAATGTGGCGCCGTCGGAGAAATCGCCTCGTTATCACTGATGGATGGCCGCCATTTTGAATCCTCAATGTATGTCGGGCTGCCTTCGCTGAGCCCCCCTCGCCCCCAGAAACCACCTTCCATCCACGTATGCTAATGAACATTTATCAGCGGATCATACTTGCTAATTGAGTTCAGGGAGCATCTTGGATAATGATCCCCATCTATAGGCGTGCGTACGCCGGCTAGGAGGAAAGTTGGGTGCGAAGAGATAACGGGAAGGTCACAAGGCTTTGTTATCAGATCAATTTATTAAGGCGATTAGCTCAATTTCAGACACATGATGAATGCGCCGTCCGTTTAGGCATCGACAAGATTGCAATGCGACTATCGCGCGTATGTGACGTTTTTTTTTTTTTTTTCTTCTTCAAAAGTTTGCCGCCATGTTCCGCGATCACCGAGATGAAAATTCAAAAGTCTCGCAATGTAGCATCACCCAACTGTCTCGCATATTTTGCTCAAATTTGGTGGCGGATGGACGAAGCTAATGTTTGAAGGTCATCAAATCTCATCGCCATGCTCCGCCCACACGCAATGACAAAGACTCAAGATTCCCCATCTTGTCTCGTATACCTGCTTAAATTTGGCCACGATCTGACAAAATCTGGTTTCTACACCAAAAAGGCGGAGAAAACAAACGCTGTATGAAAAGAAACAAGTTTTTACCTGGCGTTGGTCATTCACTCCATGAACTGGCTCATTTTATTGCCTCACAATCACAACGCAAAGTTTCTATACATCGCTGGCAGTACATTGTTGGATTCCAGCTGACGACTATAAACATCCGTGGCACTGAATGAGTTCATTCTTTTCATTATCACGTCTCTGCAAAAACTGTCAGGGCTGCGTTGCCTCAAATGAATGCAAAAGCGAAATATTTTTCTTGGCAAATGTCACGATTAAGCGTCATTTAGCTCAAACGTTCTCCTTGGCAAAAAGCGGCAACATCGCAAATGCACGACGCTGAATCACGCTCATTATTCTAATTCTAGCCCAATCTGCTAATGAAGTCTCTGGGTTGCAGCAGCTGCGGGAACCTAATGGAGGACTAAAGAGGAACGTGGTGATGAGGATGAAGAAGAGGAGGATGACCTACTGTAGCTTTGTGATTCGGCACATCAGCAGCAATAAAGGCCCACAACAACTCAACTATCAAACCGGCCTGCGAGGGAGTGCAATCGGCCGACTGGGCAAAACGGACACGCAAATGTCTTACAAAGTTAAAAGAAAACAAAAAAACAAAATCTTCTTCCTATCCCTGTGAGGAAGCTTAAGCCAACGTGTGCTAATTAAGCGCAAGAACAAACAAAGACACGAGGTTACTACCTAGGGGACAATTGGACATCTAATGAACGACGCGAAGTAATTTTGCGCGAGGCGTCACGGCTACGCTGCATTGTAGCTTGTTCAGGAGCGAACGGGAAGCAAAGAGAGAGAAAGTACATTTGTACGAATGGGGGCGGGGGGGGGGCGTTTACGGATGGCCGAGCGGTCAACTAGAAGCATCGTCAAGCGAGTCGTCAAAACTTTGCTTCCCTGCTTCGCCACAACCGGATGACGACAACTCCAATGAACAAAGCCGTCTAGCATATCTTAAATTTGGTAATGAGCGGACAAAAAGTCTCAGACGAGTGACATTTTTGTTTTATTTTCCAAGGACAACGGGAAAGGCCCAAGCATTCGACGGCTGTACCGAATGTTGTGGCCAGTAAAGCGAAACAAAGTGGTGGGCACATCCCTGCGCGACCTGCCGGCCCATGGGAGGTGACAGGAGCGCTCGGTTAACTGCTGTTAAAATATAGATCGGTTGCAAAGGAAAGAAACAACAACACCTTTTAACTACTTGCCTTAACTTCATGCGACAAGCAGCCCCCTGAATAAACCACACAGCTTTTTTTTTTGAATAATTCCACCAGGGTGGCACCGAGCCAGGTTGGCATGAATAAAAGACGACAAGCAGCCAAGTAAGAGAAGATGGCAGGAGTGAAAGTTGCGAGATTAGCATTTATAATTCATGCGATTGTTTACTGGCTGCTCATCTGATTGCCGCACTGCCGGCGAGGCCTCGTGTTGATATTATTTGCATGGCGGGATCGGGGGCGGGTGCGGTCGGGGCGAACAACGCGCAGCTATGCTAACCCACTTTTGACTCCTGTTCCTTAGCAACGTCAGCGTTGGGACTCCGAAGGCCACAGCGGCGTGCCACTTACTTGTTTTGCATCATATTCATGATCACCCAGTCCGAGGGGTAGACGTTCTTCCCGATGAGGTCTTTAAACATGATGAAGGTTTCCATGAGGAAGTCCTGCAAAAGAAAGTTGCGTCAGGCAGAATTGAAGAAAATGCTTGGTCAAGCTAGGAGTTTACACCTTTATGGCAAATGACCACATTTTGCAGGAAGGCTCCACCAACAGCAAACCAAAACGGTTCCCAATAGAGCGTCGTCCATCCGTCACCTGTCCAGTAATGTGCTTCAAATTTGGTAGCAATTGGAAAAAAATATCTGTATGAGGAGCAAACTTGTGAAATATACCTGACCACATTGACCGTACCAGGGACGATTCGAGTCAAAATGGCAGACTTCCTGTGTCTTTTCCGACATGTTTTTTTTTTTTTTGGAAGGTCTACTCATGGATGACGCACCTACTAAATTTCAGGTTACTATGTGCAAACAGTTTTGGGGGCTGAATTTTCATCTGTTCCTCTCAAACAAGTCAGTCCAGTATACGAGGCTCAGAACCGGTCGCAATCAGACAACATTTTGACAAGTACCTTTCTGAAGGACAGCTGGAAATGGCCACAATTGACTCTAAAATTGCTACCTACAACCAAAACGTCTCCCTGTGTCATTTCAGACATGACACCTTGAGACTATTCATGTTAGACATGCCTACTGAATTTCATGCTGCGCTCTGAGTGTTTTTGAGACAAAAAGTATGTGAAAGCCCTGAAAATAACAGCCATTTATTTGGCCCAAGAATAACAAGGACAAAAGAAAGCAAACAATTTCAAGGCGGTAAAGTCAGGGGTGCATCTTTCAGGGATTTGAGGTGGTGCATTTAGAGAAATACACAAAAAAAAAAAAAAATCTGTGAGCTGCAGACAGCTTTGAAATGTGGCTATGGCTGCGAGAGGAACAATCAATCTGTGCAAAGATTCCAGCTTTCTCGCAGAGATTGTTTGTCTTGCCAACAGCCTCACTGTGGCCTCACAGGGGAGCACAGTCAAGGTCGAAGAGTTTGCGCTCCGTCACCAAGTTCCACTGCACCAGTAGGTGAGGGTCAATTACGACGAAATGCATTTGACGAATAGATGTTTATTATTTTGAAAACCCTTCAAAAAGCCACGACAGCACAGCGGCGCCTTGAGATACAAATTGAATTTGTTCTGTGACCACGCTTGTGACTCAATAATTGCAAATCGCCTTGAGTTGCTACTTCTGGCGTGCGCGCCTTGACCACCAGGAGGCAGTATCATATAGACATACCCATAACAGTTCTGTAGACGTCACAACCAAAGTCATCATGGTTCGTCTATGAAATTAAATAAAAATGAGAGAAAGGACAAAATGTCTTTCGTTTTCATCTTCGTCAATTCATTTCGTAGTTTCAGGATTTATTTCAAACATATTTATTTCCGTATATTTCAGTTAATCAGTCGTTTGGGAGTTGACATTTACTTTCCTTATTACACAATACTTGACGGTTTTTCTTTTCAAATTGAAAGTAAATGAATAAAAAACCAAGATGATATAAAAACTCACGCAAAACTATTCTAAGCCTTGTCGCACCCGCTCCGTCAGCCGCAGTAACATTTGCCATTCTCTGCAGTTTGTCTACATGCGTTGCTTCATTTGTGTTTAAATTCAAATTAAAAGGTGGTTGAAATTTCAATTTTGTACATATCCATTGCTTAAAATGTTACCAAGAAGCTCGCAGACCTTCAAGTTATAAGGTCGTTTTAAATACACAACACAGTTTTGGGCAAGATAACTGAAAGCGACAACATGCGTCTTTCCGTCCTGGCACTCACCACCACGTCGCTCCTTATTTTGCCAAAAGTGTTGATCAGATGTGCGTAGTGATAGTCGTCCATCTGCCTCAGCGTGGCGGTCATGCTGGCCACGAAGCTCCCCTGCAAAACAACAACAAGTCCGAGAAGTGTGTTAAGTCAAACGTGGCCGGATTGCGATGGACCTGCGCACACGATTGGACGGGAGTTTGGAAGCGGGCGAGCGCTCGCCTCCTTCCCGCGGCGTGCCCGATCTCATTAACCCGCCGGCCCCCCCTTGTCTCGGCTGATTAGAAAAGGCCGGGGTGTCCCTAAAGGGCCGCCTTGGCTGGCTCAGGTTAGCATCGCTGCACGGCGCAGATAGGCGGCCGACCGGATGGAGGCGTTCGGATGCCCGTCACGTGCCGGCCGGGACAAAGGAAATGCTTCAATTAGCTGCCGAATGCTGACAGCTACTTTTTGCAGCGGGACTCCAAAAACCAACAGACGGATGACAGAGCTTTCAAAGCCAATCCTTGCTAATCAGCTATCAAGAGTGATTAAAAGAACAGCAGAGAGTTGGAATTACACTCTTACGATGGCCTTTAAGTATCCACCACCCGCTACTGATAAGGTTTTGAAACCTTCATTTCGCGCGTATTTCTAAAAGACTTCAATTTAAAACATCCAAGACAAATATCATTTCAGTCGTGTGGCAACCTTGCTGAAAGCCAGTCAATTCTGGGTGAAATTCTGCCGCATGCTTTCAATGTGGGGAAGCTCGCACCACACATGTCAAAACAAACAATTGAAAGCTGGCAGGTCCAAATTGGCATGTTAACATGAAGGACTGCGTTAGTATTTGAACATAAAATGCATGCAGGATCAAAAACGGCATCGCTTGGGATAAATGTGTCTCATCGTGTAGCTTTTGCCAATTTGGTCTTATTTAAAGGAACACATGACAATACTAAACAAAACAAAAAAAAATCCTTTGGAAAAATTCCACTCAAGTTTAAACACAGCCAAAATGGCTTGAAGCACAAAACCAAAACCGAATGGCACAAAATGTCCCTCGCATCTCTTAACAGTTAAATAAGCCAGAAATGATGTGGCTCGCAATTAGAAACACATCTGAATAATAATTTGCATGATTTGTACTGCTGAAGAGAGAGTGAGTGCATCATGGAGACAATCAAAAGGAATTAAGCACAGATAAGAAGGCGTAATTAAAACCGACGGCGAGATCAAGATGAGCAACGTGTGATAAACTGGATTGCATATGCAGCTCAGGTAAGCTTCCTGCGCAGTCTCGTTGCCAAAACTTTCGAAGCCGCGCACTGCACTTTTGCTGAACACAACCTCAAACAAAACGGCAACAGTTTGGAGAGATTTAACAATCTTTTGAAAATTCAGCCCCTGAAGCTGCTTTCAACTAGTAACGTGAAATTTGGCATGCATATTTTTCATGAGCAGACCCACAAAAAAGTCTCAAGGACCAATGCCCGAAAACGCAAAGAAAGTCTGCCATTTTTTATTTTTAGGATCAGGCTGTTTCCTGGAGTCCTACAAAAGACGGATTCGTTTTTCTCTGAATGTTTCCAAATTTGAACCACTGTACGTATTCAATGCTGTCTTAAGATACGTTTAGTTTAATTTGCTCCAAGGCCACACTCATAACTCAAAAACATGTCTTAAGTCATCTCAATTCATCTTTGCCCACTGAAATGAACGGTCCAAAAATACAAACGAAATGTTTGTAATATGATGTTAAGAAGAAAAACATCGCTGTAGAAAATTTGACTTTTACTTTTTGCTTCTTCTAGTGAGCGCATCTTGGTCGCATTGGGGCAGTGTAACACATACTCGAGTGCCTCACAACTGACTCATTCAGCTGCTGTAATGTGAGTGATCTTCCGCAAAGGATAAAGAATATGACTGTGAGAATTGTTATATTGCCTGTCTTCATTTTCTCCACCGTTTGTGTTCAAATAGCCGCCAAAAAATTGTCCCGAAAATAATTTGTGGAAAACAAATAGCTCTAAGAAATGAAATACAATTGGACTTAAAAGTTCAGTTTTTGAAATCATTGCTCGAGATTTTGCAGTGCGTCTGGATGGAACGTTGGGCTGTTAATCCACATGAACATTTGGGAAGAAGGTTCTGCTCCAGGAATGGATGTCCTTGTCTACCTTTGAAGGGGGAATCTTATTCTTACCAAAGCCTCCCATTTCTTGGCCCATTTATCTTATTCGCGCCCATCCACTGTGTGTCCATAAAAAGTCAAATAAAGTAAGGTCTTAAAGACGCTTTGTTGCTATAGTAAAAGCAGATAGATGAGCCCTTGGGCCTGCCCGAACCGTCCGCGTTGAGAATGCACAGCAGCAGCATGCCTGGAATATTTGCCGTCACACCTGGCATCTCTATTCTGCGCACAACGGCGAAACATCTGGCGCGGCATGTGCTCCTGTTCTGCGTTTAGATCTTAATTGTGGCGGGGTGACAGCGTCGGGGTACTTTTTCTTGGCAGCCCTTCTCTCGGCGGAAAAAAGCAGCGCGTGGGGCCGCTCGCTAGCACGCTCGCCAGGTCCTTCACCTCCGTTTAATTTGCCATCAGGATTTGCCAGCTGATCCCGGCGCCTCCAGCTGCAATTAGCTTTGTTTGCTCGCTGACGAATCAGTCACATAACAGGCATAAAATCAAAAGTCAGATTGGCCAGTGCATGCCCGTTAGCTTAAGTGGCTTATGCTGCAGCCTGCGTTGGGGCTTAGCGCGCGTTACGTGCGCTAACCAGGATCCTTATCGTACGGATGGATTTCCCGCTGGGGAGAAAAGTAGCAGTGGCGGCGGACACCCTGTTGCTGTTTTCAAGAGTGCGTAGCTTGTGAAGAAGGCTTTGAAGAATGCGCCGCTTTTATGAATAAAGCTAATGCGCGGGGAATTACCGCCTGCCCTTCATGCCGGCCATACACTTTGGATCCAGCAATTAAGTGAAGAAAATGAAGACGCAACAGCTTGTCATCATCAAACAAGTCTTTGATTGTTGTTTCCCATCAGAGGCACGCATACTCCCGGCCTCATCACCAGGAGGAATCTCAATCAGGCTCAAAACACTTTGGTCAGCAGGCTATATGTGGTGATACCTCCGAGAAGATTTACAACGGACGTAACGGACCGACCGACAAGCCCGGCCACTGACTTGCCAATCAAAATAGCCAAACAACAGACCAACGACTGACTCACAAATCAAACTGTCCGACTTTGACTGAATCAATAACCAAAACACTGAGTGACAAACAGCCTGAACTGACTAGCTAATCAACCAATTGACTATGCGAACCAAAACCAACCACGAAAAGGGATTTCGTTTGTGAGCTAAATGAAGCCTGCTGTCCAGCGCCACACCGAAACTGAGCCAACTGTACTTGTCCTTCTTCGTTCCGGCCCATCCATCAACATTCCAAGTCAATCATCTAATGGCCGCCCATCGAGCTGGAGTGTTTATCTAGTCGATTTCTCCCGCCGAGCGACAATAAACCAAAGCTGAGTGCTGACATCTATCACCGTATCCTGTGGGGCTCAATATCCATCTGGTGCTCGAGGGGACAAAATGTGGCGGATTGTTAGCGGAAATGAAAAAAGAAAAGATGATTATAGGGTGGGGGGGGGGGGGGAAATGGCGAATCTCCAGGAGAATTCATCTCACTTTTGCAAAAAAAAAAAAAAAAAAAAGATGTTTAGCTTGACCCAAAAAAACCAAACCCTCTATTGTTTTCAAGGCTTTAATTATGCCTGCAGGGAGATGGTACGCTGGTCTCCAGGGAGTCTTCTCGGGTAGACAAAACTGACAATGTGGCAGGAAGAAAGATGAGGACTTGTGAGGACTTGTTTTCTTCCCCAAGTTTGGAATTGCAAAGCGATATGGATCTGCTTGCTTCCAGAAAATACACACACACACACTCAACTCAACAGTGAGGCATTGGTTCCAAATACTGTTTAAGGTGGAACAGCCAATGGAAAACACCAGTTTAGGGGGGTTGGGTCTTTGTAACTTTCCTATCAATTTGAATGTGCTGACTTAATTCTAGTGTTCTCAAAGTTTGTGGGTCCAAGAGCATTTGACGGGGATGGATTTTTTCCCCCCCAAAGAACCTTCATAATCCTTAAGACAACTAAACAAGCATTGATGCGGCGAATCCTATCAAACAAGTTCCTTTACTTAACAGCTGTGTGTTGTAGCCCGTTGCAAGCATTCATCATTTTCCAGAGAAAGCAGGGGGGGGGGGGGGGGGGGAAGATGTTAATGACCATCGGAGCAGATGATATGGATAAGGTCAATATTGTGTTGTCTGGTCTTGCCGAGGCGATTTGTTAGCGCGCGGCAGTCCCAGAAAGGCGAAGCTGCGAATTAGCCTCATAGTCAAGGTTGGCGGGACAACTGACCTTTTGCTGAGCCGCACTAGGGAAAAGCAGGCTGGCCAATCAATAATTCCCAGCGGAATATTTTAGGCCTTCTTTTGATATTTTCTCTATATTTTTAGCTTTTAGAAAACTATGTTACATTCAAACAAACTTAATTTATAAAGCACTTTCTAAACGACGTCCGACATTGTGTCAGAGACGGACGGAGCCCTCCCAGCTGCGACCAGAGTGTCACGTTTAACACCAGACTCTCACTGGCCGCACTACTTTGCGTCGAAAGCAATTGAGCGTGATTGTCCTGTTTCCATTTGATATAGTGGCCGAAAACTTCTGCCTGACATGTTCTTTTTCCGAAAATTGGATATTTGTCAAGGAAGCGCATACAGTGAAAGCCACTCTGACCACGTCTCCGACATCCTGTAAAGTAACTCACAAGAGGCAGCGCACTCTTAGGTGGTCCCAAAATGAATTTCTCGTCTCTAAATGCTGCAGAAGATGGGCAAACCGACATACAGCAGATAGACACCGCCTTGTCATCAAAGTGGAAGATCTCCCTATTTACTGGCAGATCCATCTACGACACGCGGAACAGCTCTCTCGCTTGTTATTCCGCTTCATGCAGACACTCTGGACTGTAAAGTGCTGTGTGCCGCGCATGGATGCACCGGGGAAATCTCGGCGGGCGCGTTTGATATGAAGCGCAGTGATGACCACGGGCCTGCTAAAACACGCTTTTCGACAGGAGTTGATCCGGGCGCACACGATCATATTCTTGCTCGGGAAGCAACAGCGGCTCTGTAAATCATATAGCGGGTGATCTAGAAATCAATTTACAATCCCAACAGGCCCCGCAGCAGGACAGTATGGAGGTTCCTTTGACCCCCTCGCCTCTGCCTGCGCTACACACGCAGAGCGACAAGGACATTGAAGAAGATCCCCCGAGGGCTCGGCTCTGAGCTAATGAAATCAATAGCGGAAGAGAGAGGAGTCACTCCAGCGGTTTATCCGGCTGAGAAACAGTTTGCTTACACAAGCACATCGCTGAGCACAAAAGAAACGCTTTTCTTTTCCTGGGGTCCCGGAAACGTATCTCAAGGTAAGGGGACGGTCCATTAGACAAAAAGCCATTATCACCTGCGTGCCCCAAGGTCAAGGTCGCTCGGGGGGGGGGGGGGGGGGGGGGGAGGGGGAAATATGAGGCCAGTTGAGAGTCGAAGCTGACCCTCGGATCAATAACGAAAAAATGTCCGAACGTATGCATAAATGCATGCGACGGGCTGTCAACGATCACAGAAGAAACCTGTGGAAACATTTTGGTAACTTGTGAGAAGAGTTTGGTTTGTTTTCGTACTGAACGAACCCATGGAAGGAACAAACCGAGGAAAATAACTAGAAAGCAAAGATCGAATGAATCAACCAATGAACAAATAATAGAGCATCAAACCAGCCGACTAACGAACTGACCAACTAATGAAACAGTGGCGTAACGAACACAAATACAAATGCGAGTGTGGAAAACAAAAGATCTAACAACCAAACTGATGAACTGACAAATTGACAAAGCAACCAATGAGTTGAGAAACTAAAGAAGGAACAGACCAACCGAGTGACGAAGGATCTATCGAACTAACAAACCAACCGACTGACAAACGAGCCAACTGAACTGACGAACCAACCGGTGGAGGTAAACGGCGACATGACGTATTTTGCCAAGCCAACGCCGATCATTTGTTGGAGTCTACCGTTGCTCATTGTTCAACATTCAGAGTTCATTTTCGACGTATAATTTGGGCTGTCATGTCGCACGCTTTCTGAGAAGCACGCATATGTACAGTACAGTATTGCGCCACACACACACACACACACAGTCGGGAGAACTGCAGCTCATTACCATGGTACCTAAGGCTGGGAAGGGCTTCCCTGCAGAATGGAGAAGGTGCGGGGGTGGGCCAAAACATCCAACTAGCGCCACGCAATTAGTTTGACATCACACACACACACTGCAAAAGTCCGCCACAAATGAGGTTGGCTGGTACGTGTCCTGTGACGCAAGTAAGAGGATAGAAAGAAGGAAGAATGGAGACATAGCCGTGCTCCCCACCCGGCTTGAACATTGACATTGCACTGAAATACAGCAAAAGCAAAATAGAATATGGAATATATTCTATAGTGTTTAACGTAGGTTTTTCTCCCCTAAAAACATGTTTAAAAACAAAGAGTTGCTGAAGGTGAAATGCAAATATGTTGACAAACATTCAACTTTCAAGCTCTCTTCATCTCACCTACCGCTCTCTCTCTCTCTCGCCCGCCCTCTCCCTCTCTCTCTCTCTCTCTCCCTCTACCTCGCACACTCAGACGCTTGCATGCAGAAACGAGGAGAAAGCCACAGCGTGAGGAGCAGCAGCGGCTGCAACGGCGGCGGGGGGAGCGCCATGGGGATATTCTACCCGTGAGGACGTTGCTGTTGTGTGTGTGTGTGTGCGTGGATACATGTGTGTGTGCGCGGGAGAGCAAGCAGGAGCCCCTGCTGGCGTCGTCACACAAACAGGAAAAAGGGGAGTCAAGGGGGGGCTTAAAGGACGGTGCATCACAGGACGTCGATGTGCAGCAACGACTCCCGACTCGACCGGATGACCGCCCGCCCGCCATACCAACTTGTGCCATGGCGTAGCCTTTCTAACGCCCACCAGTGGGCATGCGAGGGGCACAAGTGGGAAATCATCTTTTCCCTCAGCGCTGCACGACTGACTGAGGTGAGTCTAATCATGGAAAAAAAAAAAAAGTCTAGTTGAAGAATCTCTAGGGCATGCTAGAGATCTGACTGGCTGCCTTGCAGTCAAAGGATTCTGGATTTGTACTGTGCAAGGGTTCACTTGGGGTACTCTGGTTTCCTCCCCGTTGTCCATCTCCGCATTTCGTGACTGACAGGGAACCAGTCCAGAGTAGCTGGGAAAGACTCCAGCTCACCCCGGACGGGTGAAGCCGCAGACAAAGGGAGGCAAAGGTGGAAGAGCTCCATTGATTTGTGGCAAAAGAGAAGCCGAGTCAGAATTTGAAGGTCAGGGGGATGACGACAAAAATGGCTCTCTTTATGATGAACATGGAAAGTTGACCTATGAAAATTGTTACATATATTCCCAACATTACCACCCAGGGAAATCCCAATCAAGCTCAAAGGGCTTTCATCAATAGGCTGCATAGTGCTACCTGACTAAATAACCAACAGGCAAGCCAACTACTGTAACCGACTTACCAATCACATAACGAATAAAATCTGCAACAGACCAATCGATTAACTAACCGACAAATCAACCTTTGATGATTACCAATCTAACCGACAGGCCGTCCAACTAAACAATAGACTGTTGAAGTTTCCGACCAACAAACAAATCAAATAAACAAACAGAACCACCAACCAACAAACCGCCCGACCGCCCGACTGACTTACTGTTCAAAGTAACCGGCAAACCACTCAACACGCCCAACTGACTAGCCAACGGTGATTACGTAACTGACCAACCGAGTGACTGAGGATTTAAATGGAAAAAACACCAACCAATCACATCACCCGTCTGACTACCTAATTAAATTAGCCAACAAGGCAACCGACAGGCCCACAGATCAACCCACCAAGCAACATACTGATTAAGTAACCAACTGAGTGAGCAATCAAATCACCAACCAACAGACTGACCAACCAGCTAACATCAAACAACCGACTAACTGAATTAGTAATCAAAATAACCAACAAAACAACCATCAGAGAGCCAAGTAACAGACTGTCCGACTAAACGGCTAACCAACAAACCAATTTCAAATAAAACAACCAAACAACTGACAAAGAGACCAAAGTGAGTAACTAACCGATCAAACTGACTGACTTACCAGTCAAATAGTTTATGGTCTGACCGACCAATCAGCTAACTAACTGACAAACCGCCTTACCAATCCAATAACAAACCAACCAACTTATTCATGAAAAGAACCAACCAAGACTGATTTGTGGAACAAGAAGGGATTTCAAGTCAAACGGTAATTTGCAAGTTGAGGGGATGATGACGATGTTCCTGATGAAACCTTCCCCAAATCTCAAAAGGTGAGCTTTTGAAATGCCTAAATAGAGGAGATTGTTGGCAAAGTGGAGGGATAAGGGAGGTCTGTTCTTGCGAGGATCCAGGTTGACAGAAGAACAACAGCAACTACTAACCTTAACGCAAACAAGAAATGAGGAAAATGTGTGCGGAAGTTGGGGACCGAAAGTGGTGACTACCCTTTTCGCCGACGCGTCACTCCTCCACTCAGCTCTTGATCTGATTGCATCTTCCCCGAGATCACCCACAGAGCGATGAAGATGATGAGAGTTATTGCATGCTGATACGCCGCTGTACGATGATCCCAAATTGTAGAGTACGGGATGAAAATAGAACGTCTGCCCGCGTTGGAATGACACGACGCCATTTGTCTGTCACTCGAGAGTCTATCTTCAACCTCTCGGTTGCCTTTCAAAAGGGCCGAGCACGGCGACCCGCATCTTAAAAGGACAGCCATTCGATTGGATTCGTCGAGACAAGACCGAGAGGATGACTCACTCAAAAATGTTTGAGTGCGTCGAGTGCAAAAAAGAACCTCTCCGCGAAGACTGAAGATTTGGGAGTTTTGTTGGACACGGCACACTCACCGCCTCCATTTGGGGAGGTCGGTTTCCCGCATCAGACCAAAACAAGCCCAAATCGTCTGTGTGACTGTGCAATCTGTGACTCCTGTCTAAAGGCACAACCAAAGAAACTCCAGCTCTACTTTTTACGGCAAATTATGGGGAACGGAATATAAACGGAAGCTGGGACGATTGCTTTGAACACAGGGCAGGGACTTTACATTTCGGTCACAGCTTTCGTTGTCCGTACGTCCCACTGTGTCGGAAAGGGGCAAATACGCAAGTGGACTTCACCTCCACCATCCCCGAAACAACATCCAAGCAATTATCGTTCTCACACCGACGTCGCCACACGTCTTATGCATGAACGTGAATGTCCAGCTTTGAGGAGTTCTGTCTGAAAGGCGCAGCTAAACAAATTCCAGCTCTACCGCTCTTGCTAATTCACAGCGAACAGTGTGTGAAAGCAGCTTGGGACAATTGATTTCGACACAAAGCGTGCGGCGGTTCTCGGCTGTTCAAATTGGCACTGTGGTCGCAGCTTTCGCTTCTCCGTACATCCCACTTGATACTGGCACGGAAACCGGGCAAATCCGCAGGTGGACTTCAACCCTCCCATCCGAATCGGTGCCTTACAAACAGCAGAGCGAGTTGCGAAAAAGCCGGCTTGGATGAGTTTGAATGTATTAAAAATGAATGCTCACAGCAAACAGTAAATTGAAGCAAGTGGGAATGGATCCTGCCCGTGACTTGTGTGAACAGCGCCTACACGCGAGCACAAGGAGATTAAACATTAACGAGGGGAAGACCCACACAGGAGCAAGATTCGATTGATCCTCCACCATACTCCTCCTCTTTTCCCACCCCGCTGCGTTCTATTCACGCGCATCGGCTCGCGTGTGCCGGCCACGATGAGGTGGAGCCTCCAGTTACCCGCAAGCTTTGGAGAAGGCAACAAAGAGATCAGGAAGATACTGTGCCTCCTCAAAAAGGAGAAATTGTAGAAAAGAAAGTGAGAGGGCGGGGTGAGGCAACGCATTGTGCTTAGCAGGGCAGTTTCTGCTGCGCCTTGCGCGAGTTCTGATCTCCACAGCTGTGTGGACGGTTTCGATGCTGCACGGGAAAAATCCCCGAAGAGGAAGAACAGCAGCACACAAAGCAAACAACAAGCACGGCAAAGCAAAGCGAGTCGGGAAGAGTAAAGAAAATTCCACTCAGAGGGGATTCAATTGGAAGATTTTTTTTGCTCAAAGCCAACAGTCTAATCTAGGAATGGAAGTTTCTACTGCGAAGCATACAAGTGGAAGGCTGTAGGCGCCGTTGTACTGAAGAGATATCTTGTCTTACCGCAAGTGACTGTCGTGCCAAAATCCAATTAAGTGCCAATATTTGTTTTTGGGACTTTTTGGGAATACTGAATAGATATCTGATATCACTTGGTTTACAAAATGCATGTAAACAACTACATAAGATGCAAAATCAGAATGTTGAGCGCCAACCTGAGATGACGTGCCCGAGTGAAAAACCAATACCAGTTCATGAAAAATAACATTCAAGTCGAACAGTTTCATGGTTTGCACAAAATGCTGGTGTTTTTTTTTGTTTGTTTTTTTTATTTTAGTGCTGCCACAAACTTGTGAACCAGACAGGAGTATATTAATAAAACAATAAGACTGCATTGAATTGAAAATGTTGTGTCAAGAACTTGGCAGGAGTTGCAAGGACGTCAATTTTTGTCAATAAATCCTGTTGAGTGTCTCCAACAGGTATGCAAATGAGCTCCTACGCTGGCACCATTGCAGAGTATCCAGATCTGATCTGAAGCATTTAGCTGGAATGTGACTGGGATTGCAATAGAACAGGTGACTGCCATTTGCGCGTCCTTCAAACAACGCTTTTGTTATCTAGTCCTCGCCGCAGCACGGGAAAAAAAAAAAACGATCGTTAAGATGCTGCCTGGCAACAGCTCGGCTCGGCGGCCTGAGCGACAACTGCCAGAAAGACAATCCCTTAAAATCCTGTGATTTTCAGCCGCCTTTTAATCTTGAGGGTATTAAGCTGGCGTTAAACTCACAAAGGATTTTCCGTAGCGGCACTCGGCTGATGGTGCCTCGACGCTGACCTTTGCAGTCAATCACTCGGGTCGGAGAGTGGCAGCGTGTTACAGCGGCGAGGATCCATCAGTGGCTGTAAAACACACTGCCCGTGCCGGCTGTCAAGCCGTCCTGACTGAA
The DNA here is from genome assembly GCF_054856515.1 of Filicampus tigris. Classification (NCBI taxonomy): domain Eukaryota; kingdom Metazoa; phylum Chordata; class Actinopteri; order Syngnathiformes; family Syngnathidae; genus Filicampus; species Filicampus tigris. The sequence continues at coordinate 2,045,308 of NC_141235.1, read as the reverse complement.
CCTGCCCCCCCACCCCCCACCCCCCACACGCTGCATAATCAGTGCCCATTAACCCTGTTCCTTTTCCATGCGCATAGAGTATGTTCCAGGCCAAGAATATCCTCATAATAACTGGCTACATCAAATTATAGACGACAGATCTTTTCCAAATGTACTCAACGCTTGCCTAACATTAATAAACGGATGATTAATCCTTAATTATTGTTTCAGATGAAAGGGACGGTTCATCTTCACTAATGTTTTAGACAATTCCCCATGATGGTTGTAAGGCAGACTTTCCACCTTCTCTCTGTGACATGCGTGTACTCCCGGCCAACAACAAGGCGCTCTAAAATGGCCATGGAAACCTGAAGCCCCAGTCTGCCTTCAAGCGAGTCAGCTGACAGGCCGAAGCAAAGATGCATTTGGGAGGTTTGAGCATAGCTAGCTCACTAACTGCAAGTTGCAACTGCACCGATAACCGCCGGTACAAACCAAGCGCTCAAATTCTTATGATAGTCGGGGGGAAGCAACTCGTGCCAGACCCCCAAGTGCGTCACGAAAAGAAAAAAAAAATATGTGAAAACCAGTTCAACGCTATATCTCCGGAATTTAGTACTTCATAGTTCTCAATCTTTGCACAATTTCAGCAATCATCATCTAACATGTATAACGCAAGGTATTTCAATATTTCCATTATGTTGTATATCTGTCAATTTCTGAAAAGTCATCAAAGCTCAAGTTCACAGAAGGACATTTGGGTCTTCCTATTGCTGGCAAATTTGAGCCAGGCAGCATGAAAGGGTTTAGAGGCGGATCGAACACGTTTCAAAACACTTGTAACCATTTGTAATTACGAGCTCAGAAAGAAGCGGGAAAAGGAGAGAGACAAAACAAGGGTAGATAAAGCAGGATTACAGCAAACTTCCATCATGCCGTTGCCGCCGCTACGCTCATTTGTTCAGGCAGCCTCGCAGCTGTAATTGTCACGGCAGGAGAGTGGGAATTCCTCGGCGGATGGAGGCCATCGCGTTTTTGCTGGATTTTCTCTGCCCTTATTGCAGTAACAACATTAATCAAAGCGACAAGGATGGACCAACGGGCCCTCGCACCCCCACTGCCGCCGGCCAGTTCTTACACTAGGAGGAGACAATGAATCTCCACGGCAACCTTCATTACACTCCAGACGTTTTGGTCAAGCTCTGACCTTGGGGAGTTGAGTTATTAAAGAACGGATGTATTAGCGCGAGTCGTCAATATTCGGAAATTATGGATTCTTGTGACTTTTTTGTGGGTCTGCCCATGATGGACATGTCGATTGAATTTCATGTTGCTAAGTGAAACTGGCTTTGTGTTTTAAGTTTGTGTCGTCGAACTTTGCTGGCATGCCCCACCCAACCGCAATGACAAAAACTCAATAGCTGGAACTGTAGTGTCGTCCATCTGTCGAGTACGCGTGCTTCCAATTTGGTAACAATCGGACAAGAGGTCCGCTGAAAACGGACAATTTGGCAGACTTCCAATATCATTTTGGACATGGCTTCTTGAGATTTTCTTTGCGGGTCTAGTCATGTTAGACACGCATGCTAGGGAAAAATCTCAAAATGGTCATTTATTTGGAGTATTTGATTGTTTGCCCGGCTCCTAATCAGGTCCTTTTATGGGAGGTTGACTTTACAGTCCACCAAGCGGTGTGATGTCCCTCAGGATTACGTTCCGGAGACCCTTTCATTTAGCATCATCGTTACATTGAATTGTCGTCCAGCTGATTTGCTTGTTGTAGTCCATTCAAAATTTTGAGAAAGTCTCCTTGCATTGCTTCTGCCTCATTGACATGTAGAGCCACATTTTCCATCGCTTAATTAATTCTGCGCTTTTTGCTACACACACAACATTAATGAATTTTCCCTTTCGATGGAGCGCGAGAGATAAGACAAAATTAGTCTGGGGTAATAAAGGAAAAAAAAAAAACCTATGCCAAACATTCAAACCCCCCCCCCAAGGTTGGAAACGCTGAGCACTGACATTTCAACCCTTTACGAGTTTACCCGCAGCGACGACTGTCACACGGAAAAACTGCTGAGTCAGGGTTGGGCTGACGGCTATATTTGAATTCAAAGTGCATCGCGTTACATTAGCATGTGCCCGCGGCACAAAAACCATTCCCGTTACTGAGTAATTAATTGTTTTAGTGCAGTAATGTGGATTGCCTTTCTGTGAATTTGTAGAAGAAACGCCTCTGTGAAGCAGCCACACTCTGCAAAGGCCCGGTGTCCCGAGAGGTAGTTAACCCCCACCGCAGCACCCCCCCCCCCCCATAAAGAAAAAAGGGGGTCAGCCTCAGAAGAAGACACTTTGCGCAATGAGTCATGCTGTTTTTGCAAGAGGCCGACGGAAGGAGGGGAAGGAGGAGGAGGGCTCTCACAAATCAAGATAACAAGAATTTAGACGTCAAGAACCTGCAGTGATGCCAAAACGTCAAAAAAGGATCAAAGAGAAGGAGTGCGGCATGTAGTATGCGCGGCAAGGCATCGACGCAGACTGACTTCTTCTTCTTCTTTTCCTTTCGGCTTTTCCCTTCATATTTAATGATCAGATTACTTCAAGATGGGTGGCATTTCAAATTGTCCCTGTACATAATCTTGAACATTGCTTCTCGCTATTCAGAACAGTGGTGACCTCATTTAGAGAGCAGCGTGTGTTTGTGCGGGGTATAAAACGGGCTTCTTATTCCAAATGTCATGCACTAAACACACATTGACACTGACGGACCACCAGAGAGCACACAGAACAGTCTCGGGTCCTCACTTTTTTTGCACTTTCCCCTAATGGGATCCCTGCTGTGTTTACATTAACAACCGCACTGACCGCCAAAAAAAAGAGCCACAAGTGTTCATGATTGTATTCAGCGAGCCCGAAACTCTCTTGATTCTATTTACAAATAGTCAACAGCAAACTTGGACACATTTTATACCAGAGGAGACCGAGAAAAGAGTGCTGCAGCAAAGTGGAGACTGCGGACGCGTGGCAGAGAAATAGCTAAGAGTGGCTCTCGCGGCCTGTGGATAATAAGATTGTTAAGATAGAAAAAGAAGATGGTTCCCCCCTCATGCATAATTCAACAATAAATAGCCGGAGAGCTAATGCGACAGAGGAGGGTTTGCAGGACCAAAACCTTCCTTCTGTGGCTCGCAGGTAAATAAACTGAGCGCTTTGAAAGGGGCCGCCTTTTTCCTGTTGACAGAGCGCGACGGCAACACAAGATAAGCTGAGGGGAAATAATTGCCCTGTCTGATTCAACATCTATATGAGATTGCAGAGTGTTTGCTTGTCGTAAATCAGCGGGCGAGAAATTATACCGTGTTTTTTGTCAAGAGTTAAGGAGCCTGCGGAACGCTAACCTATTACCTTCTTCTCAGGTTGCATATAGTTTTGCGCTGCGCTGGCAGGAAGAGTAAATCTCATTTCATAATATCATCTGTTTGCAAATTTGCGGGGAAAGCAAGGCTGGTAAACCTCTCAAGATGATGCACAGAAAGTTCCACATTGCTATTGGCTGCGATTGAGGTAGACTAGCGAAACAAGCAGTAAATGGATTGGATGACTTGATGGATTAAGAGGTCAAAAAAAATTTGAGTCTCAGGTTTCACAGAGAATAGGATTACAGACAAATCCGGACGGATTATTCTGAGGGAATGCCTTAACAGTTGGGTAGTACCAAAGGCTCAAGGATTTTTTTTTTTAATTTATGAAAAGATCCTAGAGACATTTTGTGTCATTCAACAAGTTATTTTCATCCATCCATTATCCAAACCGCTTATCCTCCCAAGGGTCATGGGCGTGCTGGAGCCGATCCCAGATGTCTACGGGTAGTAGGCGGGGTACACCCTAAACTGGTTATTTTGTCCAGCACATTTCTTATGGCAAAATTGAACAACGTGTTTGAGCCACGAAAAGACAGCCATCTAAAACGTCCGGTTGTTGCAATATTTCCCACTGAGTTGGTACGGCACTTTTCCACACTGCGACAACGAGGCACTCTAAAGATTTTTGTGGCAAATTCGTTCCGTGTGCCATGACATTTTTCTATTGTAAAATGTTTGCTATGGCTTGATAAAGATTGCGAAACAGATTAAAAGGATCTCGTACAAATTAATACAATGGATTAGCAGATTTTGTTTAGTAATCAAGGCAATTGTAAGGGTAAGAATTGTGATCTTTGCCATAATTATGCAGGTTTATCCTCGTTACTTGAGTTTAAGGGGCTGTAATACACAAAGCTTTATGACTAAGCCCAGTCATTAGCGCCGAATGACTCCCTATCTGTCTCCACGCTTCTTAGGAACCATGGTGAGCAAGGAGGGCGGCAGATGCATGCTCACCAACTCCGAGTCCGACTCGGAGGCGGCGGGGGCACCCTTGCCCTCCGCCTCGCTGGCGCTGCAAGTCAAGTATTCTCTGGACGCCAGTCGACAGGTGCGCAAGCGGAACAAGGCCCTGCAAGTGCGTTTCAAGGATATCTGCGAGGCGCAAAATGAGCAGAGGGAGGCGGAGTTGGCCAAGGACGGGAATCCTCTCTCTTACAAATCGGCGTACCGCAAGTACATGACCGTTCCTGCCCGTCGATCCATTCCCAACGTCACGCGCAGCACCGGGGTGCAAACGTCCCCCGACCCGAAGAAGCGCTACCAGACGTTCCCCTTCGAGCGCAAGAAAGGGCACGCCTTGAAGCACGTGGCGGCCGTGGAAACGTACGGCGGTCAGAATAACGGCTTTGTCGTGGAGGCGAAGCCGGCGGCGCAGCGGCGCTTCGACGACGAGGCGGAGGAGGAGGGGGCCCGCGGTGGGGGCAGAGTTTGGCGGACCAAAGCGCTGCTCCATACAAATGAGCGCGTGGCCGCGGTGGAGCAGCACACCGCGCCGGACGGCCCGTGCGAGGACGCGCTGCTGCCCACTTGCGCCGCCAACTCGGACTACCAGCTCTGCAGCGTCACCTCCAAAGCCGGCGTGGGATTGGCGCCGAGGGAAAGCCGGCCGCTCCGTCAGGAGGACGGCTCGTCCCGATCGCGAACCCTGCCGGACGGGGCCTCCAAGGTGACGGGGCCCATCGCGTGGAACTCCCTCACCCAAGTGGAGTGCCTGGATAGTCTGTCGGCACGGCACAAGCGTAAGAAAAGCCTGCAGCTCAACGGGCTGCAAAGCGAAACGTTGCCGCGTGCCGGGCGAGGCTGCGCCGCGCGGGCGCAGTGTCACGCCGCGGACCAGCCCCAGCGGACGGCGATGCCGGCGGCGGCGGCTGACCAGGAGGCCTGCAAGCAAATAGTGCCTATGAATCAGGATGGGGATGTTAAAGCACAGCTTCAAGCCATGGAAAACCTCATCAGCTCCAGCCAGGAGACCATCAAGGTGTTGCTGGGAGTGATACAAGAACTGGAGAAGGGGGAGGCCCACAGAGAAGGGTAAGCGGCTCCCACTTTGTCTCCCACAGTCAGATGAATTAAGACCGATACCGAACACGAGAAAACCTTTCATAATGTTTGTAAACAAAAAGCGCCACCGTACTTCCTAGCCGGAGAATGCGAGTGACTATCGCTAACCCGAATTGAAAACCATGACATTTTGCGTCCGGGTTTGCACCATGAGATGTACCCCCAAATGTTTTGTTTTCTGGTTAAAAAAAAAAACAAAAACAAAAAACTGCATTAATCCAGGAGGATAAAAGGTGTGGAGGTTGTAAATAGTTGTAAAGAGCAGAAACAAACATTCTTCATCAGGTTCCTTGAAGGCATTTTCTCACAGCTATGTATAAAATGTTTTGTTGGCTTGTCTTTGAGCAGGTCATCAGGACATAATGGCTAGCAGACGTCAACTCTACGGCACCGTATACATTTCACCGTCAAAAGAGAATGTGTCATTCATCCAAAATTAAATAATTAGCCATTTGCTCAATGATTTTTAACTACGTCCGACTTTACACCAAATCTAAGATTGCCTCCATTTGAAACGTTGTTGCAGTGTAAATGAAGGCCGTTCTTCCTTCCTCGCAATTGACCTGGCTATCGCCACTTGGAAGTACGCGTGATGTCAAAGTCAAATAGCCTACAGCATGTGCCGGCAGACGTCGGAAAAACCCATTTGTAGTCCAATGAGTTGATAAAAGACCGCAGATAGCATCGAGGCTGCAGGAAAATTGAGCATTGTTTATCGGGGAAGGGGCCAACAAAATGGCCAAATTGACGAGAGAACAGCGAGGGCCAGGGCGATGGGACGCTTGGAGGTTTGGACTGGCGTACAATCGCCCATCTCGGGGAGCTGTTCATTTTTGTGAGGGGAAAAAGGGTAAATCCCATTTCATCTGGCTATTGGGCAAAACGTCAACATTTAGCAAAGTCTCCAAGCAAAAAGAGTTTGGAGCAACACAAATGGCAACTGCTAAGCAAAGCAAAGGGCCTGCAGGCTTCAGGTGAGCTGCGTGTAGAACTACATCAGATAGAAAATGGACTGGACAGAGGTTATGTAACGCACTCTTTTGAAATTTGCCAGCAGTGAAGACAACTCAATAAAACAGAGTCCCACGGCTGTCCTGTCTAATAACAAGGTCTGCTGTACACGCCCGCACGGTGACCTTTAAAAGGTGGAAAATCAGGGTGCTAAATATACGGCTAATGGCACCTTTGCTTTCAGTCTAACACGGGGGTGGGGGGCTGCTATACACAGGCCTTATTTTGTCTTATTAGCTCAGCGTGACATGGGCGTTTGCGTGCATTTTGAGGCAACCTGATTGCTGATCTTATAAAGGAAAAAAAGAGGCTTGACGTAGCTCCCCGAATTGACTCTAAGGGGGACATAATGTGCCATTTTCTCCACAAATTACAACAAGTAGGTCTCAATAAAATGTCTGCTTCAGTAAAAATAAGCTAAGGATCAAGAATTACAGCAGACTTTGTTACCATGACGACTGCAGAGCATGAATCCTGGGTGACGCATAGCTTTTAACATAGCTTTTATGTTCCGACGACAACAAAGTTTTAAAGCCCACTTTCACAACGTTGCCACATTTCCGATGAAAAAAAATTCCAAAAGGTGGCAAAAGCTGTGCTGATCTGAACTCCAAAGTGATGCAGTGGCGCCATCTACAGTGACAAACTAATCGTTACGGTGGTTTACAAACCTGAGTTTCACAGACAAGCTGGGTGAAACTCTTCCATATCGTTTCCTTTTTGGAGAATGTCAGCAACAGATCTGTCAGGCTGCGGTGGCGATGCTAGAAACAGCTAGCATGTAATGTTATGTTGTGTTGCCTATCCAAAGTTAGTCCGTTACACAATTGGCTTAGAAATGATGATTCTGCCAAGTCCGAAAAGTGGATCTCCACCCATGTAGCTGCCAAGCGCGACATAAAAAATGCAATATACAGTAACTTATATACTTGAGATCCAAATATGTGTATACAAGCAATTAAAAAGTCACTTTTCCAAAATATGTCGCCTTTAATTACTGCTGAAAAATACTGCCCCGTATCACCTTCCGTTCATCCCGTTCTCCGACCGCAGCGGCGTTAATAACCTCGCTGGCATCCGCACCTCCGATATATCTGTCAGAGCATATGGCGGGAAACGGATTAGATAAGGAGCGGGGAATTTACGATAGGTGTTTAATTTTTCTTTTTGACTGGCGCAGCAGCTCGGAGAGGGAATGATTAGGAGACATGATGAGCTAAATGTGAATGCTAACGCATCCGTCGGACGTGGTAATAAAGCGGCAAAAGATGATGGGGTCGTCAAACAGCAATGTCGAACATTCCATTTAAGACTTTTGAGATATCGTCTCACGCGCACAAAATGGAGGTAAACCCCTTCTGCGGTGCTCAAGACGGAATATTACATCTGCTGTGAGTGAAACATCCCATTAAAGGCGCATAAAAAGGGAGCTATCTTTGTTGCTGGCTATGAGTGGAGGGAGCAATAGAAGTGCTTTGTTGCCTTAGGAAGAATTGCGCCTGCAGTGTGCTCAAAGGGGTTCATTCGCATCAAAAATGTTCTTTACGAGGCCTCAAACACAAGAAACGTGGACTTGGGAATTGTGGACCGGAGTCTTGGGCTGGAACAGCCGTTCACATATGCCAGAAGAGCGTCGGTCTCCATGCGATGCAGATCTGAAGCAGTTGACAACAATGATTCTGAGACGGTCAAAATACAGTTTTGGCCACAAGTGGCGGCTTCAACACCAAACTGCAGACTTTCCGTGCGATTTTGGCCGTGCGTTCTTGAGAATTTTTCCTACGTCCAACCACGACAGATTCGTCACTTGGTGAAACTGATGTCAAAGGTTGACTTCTTCTAACGATACTGGGGACGCTACTGAATGAGTTGGCATCCCAGAAAACAGCCAACATAGAACCCTGTTCATTTCCGTGAGCAATCGGTGCCTACGTATAAAGGATTATAATTACCTATAGCTGCCACAAGATGGCGGAAAAGACCTTTTTCTATGAAACATGACCATGGCCTGACTAAATGAAGCTCCTCCCCTCACTTCAACTTAGGTCATTAGTGCAAATACGCAGGCGGTTCACTGTATATAACCTTTTTACAATCGAAGAAATGTTTGAGAAACTGGTGATCTTTCGGACCGGCCGAGGCTCCTAAAACGGCTCGATTCCAAGAAGGCCTCTGCGCTGCCTAGTCGGGCCCTCATAAATATCCAGATGGCACTTGAAAGGCTTCACGGGCAACTTCTTTAACAATCTCAAGTCAGCACTGCTCGTGGCCATTATCCTCTGGCCAGCGATTGAATGATCCGAGCGGAATGAAGGAAACTCAGGATAGAACGTAATGGGATATTGATAGGACCGAATGCCAGTTTGGAAACTCAATAAAGACAAATGAAATGTCGAGGGGGACTGACGAGTCTGTACCGAGCCAAATGGCAGCTGTCCACGAAAGAAAGCGGCCAGCTAGATTGGCGACATCTGCTTTCAGATGAGTTGACTGACTGACTCTGGAGATGCTTTGGTGAGTAGATGAATCCTTTGGAAAACCTTTCAAGCAAAACAATAAAAAAAAAAAATTACAAAAAAAAGGAAATAAATATATACAAATTCAATATATAAAACGATTGAAAAATATCACAAATGCAATAAGAGTACATCCTCGATCGTCTGTGGCCTCCAACTGGCAGACCGACTGACTCAACAGCACCTCCGCTGGTTGCAGCCAAGTAGCGCACTCCCATTTTGCTTCGATATCAAGTCAATTCCAGCCAATCTAAAGAGTTGTTAACACTCAATTGATCCCCGCATCTTGAGCCGAAACGAAGAATTGAATTGCGCAAACATAAAGTCAAAGTAGTAAAACGGCAAATGGGGCTTTGCTAAACTGCGGCCTGACATTTAAGACCCCCATGTAATAAAGGACAAGAATAAAAAGATGAACTGACAGTGTACAAAAACAATTAGCTTCTGTGCCCTTGTGAGTCAGGTGTAATTGTGAGCTAACGTTGTCAATGGGGTGCACGGTCCGGCTTTGATGAAGCTCGCTCTTAGCGCAGCACGCAGAGTCACCTCCACTCCCAATCAGTGAAGCGTGGCTAATGACCCCCCACCCACCCCCGACTCCCGCTTGCTGGACGCCCAGCGGGGCGGCGTGACTCGCGGCTAACGAGCGGGAGACGTACACCGGCGGTGAAAGCGGGAGCGGCTTAACAAGGCCTGTAATTATTACACATTCACCACTCTCATCTTCCTCCCTCCCTCCCTCCCCCGCAGGCTCTCCTATCGCACCGGACAGGACACAGCCAACTGCGACACATGCCGGAACAGCGCATGCATTATTTACAGGTCAGTGGCGCGATCCCTTCAAAGACACAAATGTGCCATCGCTCCTCCTTGGGGGAGAAGGAGCAGGTGTGGAAGTGACAGGACCTTGGCGGGGGGAGTCAAGCAGAGAGCATGGAACATTAAGGATGGGGCAGAGCTTGGGGCTAGGATTTGGGTTTTGGGGGTTGGCGTTGAGGTTCGGGGGTCAAGCCAACTTCAGCCCCTTGCTCACTTTAAGAAACTTGTAAAAGCAGGGCTCTCAAACTCCTGTCGAGCTTACTGCATGTCACTCATCGGACGATTCCGATTCAAGTCTGTTCGCAAGCAGATCTTTACATTCATTTTGGCAATTGTTATCCTGCTATTATCTCAGTCTGGACCGCCACTGGCATCTGTGGAGCAGGGTTGTTGATAGTGTTCTCTCAAACTTTCGCCTGACAAATAATAAAGATGTCAAAGTGAGATTTTGATAAGGGACTGCGAGACGCAATCTGGCCATACGTATTGACTTTTGTACCAAACCGGGCTAAAGTTTGACTCCAAATAGTGTGGGGGGGGGGAAAAATAGGGAGGATTAAAGAGCTGTGAGGCGATCGATGAAGCTGATTTTAGTGGACACAGCTGTTTTACTCAGTCAGCCTTTTGCCTCTAAACAGTCATTTCAATCTTTTTTTTTTCCCCCCTTTCGCAACAAGCGCCCGACTGAACTGACTGCTCGTGTTAAGGAGGAAAACAACAAAGGTTTGAATAGAAGCAGGTCATGGTTAGGTGTCGTTCAAGTGACACCGGTCTGGGAGAGGCTTTGGAGCTAGAGTTAGGGGTTGCTGTTAAGGGCTAGGGTTAGGGATTTGGATTAGGAGCTAGGGTTTGGGATTTAGGACCTAGCGTTAACTAATAGTTTTAATGGCTTGGGTTAGGGGCTGGCAATTGAGGCCAGAGTTAGGGAGTTGATGAAGGGGCTCGGGTTTAGGAGTTGGGTCTGGTTTACGGACTTTTGGGAGTTTGGGATAAGGGTTGATGCGTAAGTACGGGAGCTAAGGCTTGAGTTACGGAGCCGGAGCAAGAGGCTGGCGTTGGGGGTTACAGCGAAAAGGTTCTCTCTCTCAAAAATCATAGAATGAAAGAAGAAAAAAAAAAAAAAAAAGGCTTGGACTCAAATGTGCGGAGTCATGTAGGATTTGCGTGTGTCAAGTCGCGTGTGGTAAAATTCCGTACATCCCCGCGGGGGAACAACATTTGAAAGCGCGGCAACGCGACACGAGCCGGATTGCAGCGACGATGTCAAAGACAGAAAGGGAGCAGCGTAATGATTTTGGACAAGTTAGTGACACGGAACATGCGAGGTGTTGCTCAATGAGTCAGTACAGTGTTTCATGTTAAATCTGTGCCATTCAGGCCCGGGGAAGTAACATCCCAGCTCCCTCCGGTGTTCTTACGCTTCTCATCTTTGCTGTGTCGACTTGAGTAAAGAGACTGCGACACTCAGGAGAACATTGCTAACCTTTACTGGGGCCACAAATTACAATTCCTTTTTACAAACTTGAACAACTCAATACTGAGTGCTCTCTTGGATATTCTTGGCTGATAAGAGCGTACCAATTGATTTATAAGTGTGCGTCTTTTTTGTCCAACCATTACTCAGGATGGTCAAAGAAGAGTAATGCACAATTCGATATCACAATATTTTGCCAACAACGGCGATCGCCGATATGACTGGGCACTGGTCGTAAACGCAAAAATGCACTTTTCCAGTGCAACAGCAACCGTACACGTCCACTTATAATAAAGTAACAATAAAGAAAATGAACAGAGCGGAGCGGGACTGTACAGTCAAACGTGAAAAAGAAACGTAATTTAAGTGAATCGATATTTGCGTCTTAATTGGACTGAATTATAATCGGATTGACTTGTATCATCATGAAACTGAATCGCATTGCAATCGAAATTGGAGCGACAAGGAGACAAACAGCTTCATGGTCAAAACACACCGTTAACGAAACGTGATTCCGGTATCATAAGAGCTACAGGTATGAAATATTCCATTGTAGTGTTCCCATTTATATGAAAGCCTTGTTCAGTGTCAGTGGGGGGTCCGATCTTATTTGACTTCTGATGCTACCAATTTGCCATTAAAGGAAGGATCCGTTCAAATTAGTTGCGGCACTGTCAAAAACAACACTTCCCGGATCTGCCGCACAGATTCGCAACACTTCCTCTCCCGACGAGGTGCACAACAACAGAATTCCCAAAAAAAGAGGCTCATTTCTGCAAAATGTACCCAGGTTTTCCTTTTAAAAGGTCTTGCGCACAGCATCATCGAAATCAGTGTACGTTTGGCGAAAATAGTGTCGATTGGACACAGGCTCAAATATAGCAAAAGCATTGATGCGGGCTGGAGGATTAAAAGGCAATCTAATTAGCTCCATCTCCATGAAAGCTACCTCTCTGGAGGTGGAAGAACACAGGGGGAAGGAGGAAGCAGAGCCAGGTTAGGAAGCATAGCCGTGACGGAAAACAAAAGTGTGCGTGGGTAGAATAGCTGTCATACACTCATTGCAGGGAACCACATTGTAGTTGGGGTGAATCGCTTTGTATCGTATCGCTTTGCTATTGGAGAAATGTGTTAGAGCAAAGTCATGTACATTGAATTGGATCATAGTTGGGGTATATTGCCTCGCAACATAATTGGAGGGAATCCAATTGCATTTGGAGTGAATCATCGTATAAGGTACACAGTAAGATTAGAGCAACTACAATGTGAGGAGAGCCGATTACTTGCTATTCATAAATAGTCAGCCTCTTAAAATAATGGCCTGGGTGATATTTTGACAAATATGCTGGCCACCTCTGCGAAAATCACCTACTGTACAGTACATCCTTAGTTAATTAACTAGAGAGAATCGTATCACAACTGGAGTGAATCATACCGAATCCCGTCAGAAGTCGAGTGCATCGAATCAAACCGCATCATAAGTGAATCATCGTCGCATTTTAGTTGAGCTGAATTTCATCACATTGGAGTGAATCGTATGCTATCGTATCGTCATTGGAGTTAATTGTATCGCATTGTGCCGGATTTGAAACGACTCAAATGTAATCCGAGTGATTCATATTGTAATTGGGATTGAATTGTATCCTAATTGGAGTCAATAGTTTTGTCATTCGAGTGAACTGTATCGAAAGGTGCTTGGGCTGTCATGGATCGTCGCGCCTCTTCATGTGAGTGAATTGCATTGCAGGTGAACGTCGACGAATTATATCGTATCGCCTCAAGAGTAGCTTCAGCCGTGTCGCAAATCTATCACGTCATACCTGGACTGGCTCGTATCGCATGGGAGTCGCTTTAAACATGTTTAGTAATGTGGTGTGAATAATACGCTTTTGTCTTTGGGCCAAGGCAATTCATTATGACCAGTACTTCGACACACGCGGAGAAAGGACGACGCCACACGCCCTGCGCATAATCAATATATCAAAACGCACAACCACGGCACCGCATCCAAGTGCGAGGACTTCAAGCGGAATACACAAACACAGCCGCCCTTGCCAGGTTCAACTTTCCCCCTTTTGAAGAGCCCCGAAGCATATCGCCGGAATGCGTTATCGCCTCCATGCAACGCGGCGGACGGGAAGGGATTCGGCACTTTTCGCACAAACGTGCCGCGGCTTTCAATCCGAACGGGTGAGAAGGGGGATGAAAAGATTAGCGGCCTCTGTGGCATATCATCGGGTGATGTAATGCGTCAAGGTGTGCAATTGGGGACGAGCGGGGGGGGGGGGGGGAAGAGAGGCTGACCGGAAAGTCAAAGAGGCAGATGAGAAGATTTTTAAACCACGTTAATGGAATTTTGCTGCGCATTAATGTGGACTACAGCCCCCCCCCCATACTGTATTGTGGGTCAACTACCGCGCCTCCTGCTTTTTTTGGTGTGGGACGTATCTACTGTAATTAATAGTCTTAATGATATCCTTAGATGCATCCAAGGTTTCCCTAATTACTCACTCCGTCTGAGCGGTCAACTGCTGCTTTTAATAAATTGCTATCTGACACCAGTAAGACGCAGGGTGCGATTAAATGCAATTCCATGCTAATTCACAGACTGGCCGCAGAGGATAAATGTAAACGGCCGCCGGTGAATTAATTAATATAAAAATAGCCGTTTTGTAAATGAGCTTAAATGGACTTTTCTGTCCATGCAGGGAAATAATAACTTGTAGCCACAGATGGTGAGCAACAACGGTCTCAACAGTATTATGAGCTTACTCTGAAGAGCAAGGAAAAGCCTATTATGGTGATAGTGTTGGCGTGCATGTGTGGGTACATGTGAGTGATCCCCGAAGAAAAAGAAGAAAAAAAAAACCAACAGAAAATGGCAGCAATGGATGAGAACGTGCCCCTCGGAGCTTTGGCACAGACGCAATTAAGGCTTTGTTAGCGATGAAAGGGCCACACTGAAATACTTTTTGCGGCAATAGCGGCGAATCCTCATTAGCCTCTGACAAACACGCCGCGTCATTGATCACGCCAGACTGACACATTGCGCTAATTTGAGCTCCCGTCTTCAAACTTTGCTGCCTGCGTCAATAACCTTTAGCGGGCCGCAATGAAAATACAAATCGGGGGAATTTAAGCAGCGAGCCGCCATGAATAGAACCCTCACGCAAGCCACATAAACATAGCCGGCCGGGTTTGAAGGAAAACAAAGCAACAGGCCCGTGCTTGTATTTTATTTGAGTTTTTTTACGAATCCATACCTCTCCCGATCAGACCGTCGATTAAATCGGATACAATTCATTTTTCGTTATTCAACGTCACAACAACATGGGGTTACATCCTCACGCCTATTTGTTCTCCTGGAAGCCCGAGCAAGGAGATCCAATCACTCTGCTCTCCTGGCATCTGTTTAAGCCGCCGACCACCATTTGTCAAGCGAGGGGCGTCGTTTCCGGCGGTCGCGGAATAAACACGATTATTTTCTTTTTATTTGGCCATTGCTCGAGTCTGAACGACTCACATTAAGGGCAATTTCTCTGGCCAAGGAAATCATCAAGGCTCGGAGAGACATTTTTGAACCAAAGCGATCTAAAAACGAAAATAGTACTTGGCTTTTTTTTTTTTTCCTTTTTCAAGAAACACCTGAAGAGCTCAAACACAAAAGCAGATCTCATTTTTGGTGAATTGAGACAAATTACTTTGTGAATTCCTGGTTCTAGTTTAAAGTTAAGATTTTTTTATTTTTTTTGTCAGCAAAGGTTTGCTGGGATGGGCTCCAGCTCACCCCGACCATTGTGAGAATAATCGAGATCGAAAATGGATGGATGTTGCAAATGATCTACCATTATCGATCCACGCACTTGTGCATACATTCTCATTCTCCTTCTGTTCAAGCGTTTCCATAATGGCTCTCCCATTAGCTTTACAGTCACAAGACAAATTCCAAGGATACACATTTGGACCAACTTCGCCCTGATTGATTTCGAGCCCCTGTAATTAAGCGCATGTGATTTATTGCTAATTGCCGCAGTGGTCTTAGCCTTGAGTTAAAAAAGGCCTGAGTCGGGGGGAAAAAGCAAAGTGCTGAGAGCCTGGCAGGAAGTCATCCATTTTGGTTCAAAGCGGACATTTTAGGGTCATTTTGGCCATTTCCAGGGTGCTTTCGAAAAAGACAAAGATTTTGTCCAACGACTAGCACATTACAACCGCATAAGTAGAAAGACAGACATAGCTTAATCGCTTAGCTTAATAGTTTTGACTTTTCGCCACTGGACACGGTTCATATTAAAAATAAATTGAAATTTAAAAGGGAACTAGTCCTCGATCTTTTACTTAAATTGCGACCACTGTCTTAAGTTTGCAAGAAAGATGGATGATGCAAAATTTCAGACCACTTTAGTTTTCGTCCTTACATGTGGGCGAAGCATGTCGGTGAAGTTTGGAAACTCTCAAAAAGTCGCAAAACCAGATTTCCATTTCATTTTGAGTCATTCAAGAGATTTTTGCCCGATTGCTACCAAATTTGAAATATGTCCGCTTGGACAGATGGGCGAGGAAGTTTAGTTTTCATCAACTTTGGGTCACATCTTGGACTCAATCAATATCTTTTTAATCTAAAAGAAAAAAAAATATCCCAAGTGTTATAAGAGCCTGCTGCCAAGATCACCTTCACACCAGCCAGCAATCACGAAGCAAATCCTGCAGCCGTTATGCAAGCCGAGCCTGTGGCAACCCCCACACCGCCCTCATCAAGCCATCCGGGTGCCGGTACCGGAGGACGCTTCGGGAGATTAAAAGTGCCAACGCATTTACTGTGGCTGAGACTGTAATCTGAGGCAACCCCCCCCCCCCGCCCCCCCCCGCCACACACCTTTAGCAGAAACTAGCGCTCAAATGTATGGCAGGATTAAAAATGATGGCTGCTGCAGATAAATCCAACGGGTGCCTGGAGTATCGAGGAGAAGCCTTAGGAAAATGTGTTTTGTTGATATGTGCATGATGCCGTAGCCACTAATTTAATGAATGTGCCCAACGTTTTGGCTCGAGCCAGGCAGCGCCTTCTCCAGCTCGACCTCTTTAACATCGGCCATTCAAACTGGCATTTTACCAGCGTTTTCCTGGCTCTCCTTGTGTATAAGGTCCTGATGCTGGATGGGGGCTTTGAAATCAATCCAGTTATTTCTCAGCCTTTGACACACTAATATGAATTAACTCATTCACTGCCGGCCGTTCCCCAAATTGTCCATTTGGAGCATTTTGACCAATTTTGCACAATCTCTGTGTGAAAGGGTGCGCTGCACTAAAGTCACCCGTCACTTTGGTTGGTGCTGCGTGAAAGGCTTTTTGAGGCCTATTAGAGAAACTTGCTGTGAAAGGGGCTACTGGGTCGCGTCGGGTGTGATTTCACGCTATTTAGGCAGCCAACGCCATGCCGCCAACACAACGCAAGCCGGATCAAGATGAACCATACTGCTTGGCGGAAATGCGTTTTTCTTGTCTCAAGTGGCTGATCTGTTTGTGTTTTGCTTGACAGCGTGGAGCTGGACTTCAAGCAGCAGGAAGACAAACTGCAGCCCCTCATGAAAAGGCTCTGCCCCTCGGACGACAGCCACTTCCCCGCCCTGCCGTACCCCCACGAGGCCTTCACATCCACGCCCAAGCGCAAGTCCAAAGCCGAGTCCAAGAAGCACGCCCGCTGGAGACTTTGGTTCATGTGAACGTGTCGCTGGCGGGGGGGGGGGAGCCAGAACGTCACACTTTCCTCACTCGGGAGCTTCCGCCTGGAGCATTTTTGGAAGCAATTATCGTCCAACTGGGTGTGAAATCGCACCCGGGTCCCACACTTTTGGCGAAATGTGATGATTAGCAGCTATTTCCCAAGCTGCTGTCCGTCTAGGAAGATTGCGGACTTGGATAGTGGTCTGTCATGTGGGGGCTACATGGACTTGCCTCTCACCATACAGCAAAGCACAACAAACAAAGATCAGGAAACACTTTTTCCGGAGTACCGGGACTCTTTTCACACGTCAAACTGTTCATACTGTCAAAAGAAAAAAAAAAGAAAGCTGCGATCAATTTTATTCATCTCTAAAATTTCACCATGACTTGTCGAGAAACTTTGAAGGAGATGTACAGGTAGATAAAAAGAATATTGTTAAATGACACTTATTTTCTTAATGGCATTTTTGGACATTTTTATTTATAGCTGTATAAAAAAGACCTTAAAGTTTTAGCCGAATATATTTATGAATGGGGGGGGGGGGGTATAAGTTCACATTTAGCTACTGTCGTCTTTTAAAGTTGAGTCGAGGCTCTAATATATATATACACATATATTTTGTTCCAGCCCTGAAAATACTGAATACGGTTGAAGGGTGCGAGCAACTACTTGGCGCAATAAAGCGAGCCAGAAGTGAATGTACAGTGTAGCCTTGCATTTTAACAGGATGGAAGCTTTTTAAAGAGAAACAACTGAATTTTTAAAGACAAATTCATGTGTTTTTGTTCCTTTCTTTTTTGGAAAAACTCGCATCCCAACTATGGGTTTATAAATACTAGAGGTGTAACGGTACGCCCAAAATTCCGGTACGCACTTTGGTTTTAAGGCTGCAGTTCAATTCACATTGGGCACGGAGCAGAACCAAAATGCAAAAAAAAAAAAAAAAAGGTAATTTGACGACTTTTTAACATATAAAAGTGCAGAATGTGAGTAGCAAATTCTATAATGGTTGAAAGGCTGTCAAATTAAAAACACACATTGAAATAATAAATGTCAATTTGAATTCTTTCTTTTGAGGAAAGTGCAAGAACAATGGTGGTTTGTCTTCATTTTGGGAAAGTGCAACATCAATAGTCCGTCGTCTCTTTAGAAAAGTGCATCATTAATCTGTTTTCTGCTTTTTAGGAAAGTGCAACATCATTCGTTTGTCTTTGATTTAGGAAACGAACGACGCAGGCGCAACAGTAATAGTAATAAGTCTCTTATGAAATTATGGCTTTTTTTTTTTCGCTTGCAGTTACACTTTCTGCCCCTTACCTAATTAATGTGTTCCGCGTAGGAACTTGCTACACTTCTGCACTGTACCCAATAATCGAAACACTTGTGCCGTTACACCCCGAATAAACATCCATTTAGCCACTCCACACAGGGCTCGGAGATCATAAATATATATAGCCAAGACATTTGTATTTATTCTAAATCCATTTCCTGATGGTGATGATATGATGCATAACATCAAATAGGGCTCCTTCTATTTTACGAATAGGCATAGCTGATATGTATCAAACAAAAATACATTTATTAATAGGATTGTAGAGTCCAGAAAAGAGCCTAAAGAAAGAAAGAAAAAAAAAAAAAAACAGACATGGAAGTAGGTTCAAGTGCATAAAGGAAGTGCCAGGACGATGTGACGTCAACTTTACGGGGAACGACTCCGCTCTCGTCCGGGTTTAACAATATGACTAGCACTTGTGAGAAACCTACATATTTATCTGTATCTTGAAAAAGTGCAATTGATTTACTATGTGCAATACTGTGTATTTTATACTGTTTTTAAAATACGTGAACAATTTAATATGCAAATGATGAAGAATAAAAGCAGACACCGACAGAGCTCAGAATCATTTTTTGCAGACAGCTATGTAATTCACACTTTGTCCTGCACTTGAAATGATGTTCAACTGCAGCATAATATCGCATTTTTACCAAAACAGTTCCTCCGATGTTGATCGGTGCATCCATCAGTTTCTCTGGTTTCTGACCAAAAATTGGAGAAAACAAGCTTTTTGCAAAACAACAAAAAATGTCAAAGCAGAACTGCGACTTTGCAACTACGATTTTTCTTTGTTTACTTTGGTGATACTTCAACTATAAAACAACAAAAACAAGATGGAGAAGGGGCTTTTGAAGCCACAATAATCAATTACAGATGGTGGCGTTAACTGGCTGGATTGCAGATATCGAATATAAATGTCCACGGAAGTGTTTGAGTTAAAATTACTTTGTTGAAACAAAGTATTCAAATATTTAATTCCTTTTTCCAAAGTCAATCAAGTAAATACTGTTTACTCATCCCTACTGCAAAGTAATGGCATTTATTATAAGCACCCTAATAGGCCTTTAAACCTTTTTGGAATGTGCCAATTAAGTCTTCTGTAGCCTTTCCAAACTCAAGTGTTAAAGAGCGATTTCTACTGCGCCGTATTTTGTTGCAGCGCCTTAAAAAAAAAAAAAAAAAAGAAAAAGAAAAAGAGGGCACTCAGAGATTGAAGGCAGGAGAGCAACTGATTACGATGCAGTGCCATTTCTCGCTATGCTTCTTGGCTCTGCAGCACTTGGAGTTCAGCGGCAAAGAGAAAAAGGCAGCGAGGCAGACATCTAAAAACGGCAGTTTTCTTTCGGGGGGGCGGGGGGAGTTGTAGGGGCGGGGGGTGGGGGGGGGGCTTGAAAACGTGACAGTGCCTGCTGTCAGGCAGCAAACAACAAACAGGATGTCAATCCAGGAAGGTGACGCACTGAAATAACACGACAACTGTGGCAGCTAGAAGTGTTTAGTAACACGAAAATCAAGTAAAACTGCTCGCTCGTTCAAGATGCTAAGCGGACACGAGGCGGCAAAGGAAGAGAAAGGCGGCTGCGGTGCGACACCATCACCAAGTGGCGTTCGTGATACACGACATTGTCGCTGTCGGGCAGGAACCTCGTTTGTCCAAATACGGTCATTTCATTTTTTTGTGTTGCAACTAGCTTAGTTAGCCATTAACTCTTGAACACAAAACTGAGACATGTCATATGTGTCTAAGACCTTTGAAATGTTCAATCATTTTTTGCTTTTGTGGAGTACTAATGGGTTTTTTTCCATTCATTTGAGTAGACCGGGGGGGGGGGGGGGGGGGGGGGTCAAAAATAGCCTCATTGACTTTCAAGCAAGGTTGTCTAAGCAAGATCTGAACTTCATATCATACAATTGATCATTTTATTTGAATATACGATGTGTCGGGATAGGAGGATTGTGCTCAGTGAGAGCGGAGACACTGCAACATCCAACGCAACAACATCCAAAGCGCAGCCCGGGGACCCGTCCGCGTGATGCCGCTTCATCTACATTCCGTCCGAGCGCCAGGAAAAAAACGGACGAGTGAGAGCGGGGAAGCGGAGTAGACCGCTAATGCATAAATCTAAATGGAAGAGGCTGCCACTCAGTGGGACAAGGTCAGCGGCCGGGCTGCCGCGAAAGCCGCAGGAGACGACCGCCACGCTTCCTGCCAGGCCACTCAAAAAAAAAAAAAAAATTCAACCTGACTGATTATTAAATGTTTCTGGGAGTGGCTTCAAAGGCAAAAGCCCTTGATTTTAAATGCAATACGTTTTAGCAAGGATCTCGGGCACTTTCACACCTGTAAGTAGCTTTCTGGCGTCCGAATATATATTTTTTTTGTGGCTCCACAGATGAAAGAGCTTCTCCTGCTGACACTAACAACATGGCTGAGAACAGAGAGGAGCGACTTTTCGAGAGCAGTCAGTCTAGCAATCTTAGCAACTTCTCGAACAGCTCTCCTTTTTTTCCCCCAGTGTATAACGTTCGTCCGAGGTTCATCTGCACAAATCGACGAACGATGAGCTGACAAAGCAGCGGAACGGGCGGAAATTAATCTACATGCAAACGTACCTTCGTGGCGAACCAGTTTCTTCTGCACCAAAGCATTATGATTTGAACTGAACTATTTCTCGTGATAAATATCCAGAGTTTCCGTCTCGGTGCAATAAAAAGCCACATGGTACTTGCAGAGGAGGCTTTTTTACCGAGAGCTCAAGTGTCCAAGAGAGTTAATAGATTTGCTCTCAAGCTATTTCCAACACTTTGTTCATAATGTGGAAAAACAACAGACTCCCTGGGGACAGACCAATACTATCGATTTGTGGGAAAAATTTGGACAGTGATGATATATGTTCTGACAAAAGAGACATTTTTTTTCCTCATAAGAAGCACTATCTTCACACTACCTGTGAAGAAAAAAAAAAGTTCGGTGTCATGGGACTTAGAGTAAATCCCTGAAGGGGGGGGGGGTGGTTGGGGCCAAGCAAAAAAGTTTTAAATAATACCAATGCCATTTGCATTTTCTAGAACCTCATGGAGGTGGCAAATGAATTAAAAGCATAAATCAGCATACACACGTGTGTGTTGCATCGAGATTCTTGCCTTTTATGGCACCGCGGGAGGTCACGGGCAGGCAGAGAAGTTTCATTAAGCAGCGAGCCTGCATTGCATGCACGCCACAAGAGAGGGATGGTTTCATACAGCCTGCCCGCAGGAGAGCTGATTGCCTTTCAGGCAAAGTGGTGGGCCAGCTGCGGGATCAAAAGGGCCCAACGGTAAAGGTTACGACAACAAGACGTCATCCGGTGCGTAGCCCGTTTCCTGGCGGCCGTATTAGCATGCAAAGTGCCCGCGCCATGACAAGCGGTTCATCTCAAGTGATGAATTTACACATGCGGCCTTTTGTGTCCTCGCTCAATGTGTGCACCGTCAACTCAGGCCGGCGGTTGGGCTAATTAACACGGCCCACTTCAGCGTGCGCTGAATGAGCGAGGAAATGAAACGGGCCGCCCAACAATGGCTTTATCGCCTGAGAGTCGCACAACACAACACCCGGCAGAGAATCTTGGACGGGAATGAATTGGAGAGGAGAGCTGGTAGAGGACACGGAAGTGCGAGTCCATGGCCGCCTCCAGACTGCGGGGGAAGCATTTTATGCAGAGCCATTGGCAACGTGTTCGAAAAAAAAAAATGGAGTCGCGATGCATTGCTGGAATAAAAATGGAAGTGAAACAAGCTCCATTCTGTGAGCGCCGCTGCGACAGAGCAGCAAAGCGGGAAACAACTGCAAATTTTTAATGGGTGGCATGAAAAAATCTGGTCGGACTAGAGCTATGGATTGTTTCGATTGTTCTGCTGCTCAACCCATCAATTATTCGCATCAAAATTGATTTGGCACAATACCACCGCAAAATGTGAGTTGCAGGTATTATTTTTGTCCACTTGTGGTCACCATCCTCACGTTGTACAGTGTAGTATCTGTAACAGTGAATGTGTGTGGCTTTAAAAGGCGGGCCCTGGCCTGGTGTGTGACGTGGGAGTTAGCGAGTGAGGGTGTAGAATTGGCAGGGAAGAAAGGGGGCTAATGAAATGACAAAAGGTGACATTTTGGAGGGCAGAGTTAATTAACTTGTTACTTAACCTCAACTTACATTCAGTAGGCCGAAAATGATTTCATTTACTGAAGCTCTATTTAAGAGTGTCATAAACGTATTGTCGAGTATCCTCCAAAACGCTTCCATCGCAAAAACACATTTTATAATTTCACATTGATGATCCGCTCTCGTCAACGTCCGATGACAAACCATTGAAGACAGACGGCGCGCCAGAGATAAGGCGCAACATTCAAAGTGGGAACAAATGAAACGTACTTTTATTTGGAGACTGCTCTGAAGACGGATTAAAGTCATGCAAATTGTGCAAAGTATTTATACGATGCACACGTCGCTGCCAGGCATCGCCCATCGTCTAATGAGTCGGTGATCAGACATATGCAAGCAGATAAGACGCA
Organism: Filicampus tigris; assembly: GCF_054856515.1. Classification (NCBI taxonomy): domain Eukaryota; kingdom Metazoa; phylum Chordata; class Actinopteri; order Syngnathiformes; family Syngnathidae; genus Filicampus; species Filicampus tigris. The sequence continues at coordinate 2,022,410 of NC_141235.1, read as the reverse complement.
AAAAAGAAAAAAAATAACGTATTAAGAGTGCCAAATGCAACACGCACACACAAGTGGATCGGAACTCAAACAGCTGTCTGCTGCACAGATCAAAACGACTCAGACGGAGATTGTGAGAGAAAGCATGCAGCTATAAGCAAGACTGCCTTAAATGAAGCCTGTGAAAGTGGAGTGTGTGTGTGTGTGTGTGTGTGTGTGTGTGTGTGCGCGCGCGACCATCGACTTACAATGTGAGGGGAGTCTCGGCCCATGGAGATGACGGTCCTGTTCACGGTCCTAAGCAGCTTCTCCATGATGATCTGCACATGCCACTGGGTGGGACCCTGCACACAGGTGGCCAACACGCCAGCAGAAAAAAAAGTGACTAACGCTAATTTGCTACAGCTAACCTAATGAAGCAGTTCATCGGGCGTGCCTGCACACTATAGTAAAAAAGTGCTGCCAACATTCAGTCAACAGTTTGTTCAAGGCCGGCTCTCCCAGTGCGCGAGGTGGCCCGCGGGGGGGTGGGGCGGGGCGTTCCTCACCACGTCCTTCCTGTAGAGCACCTCCAGGATGTCGCTGAGCAGCTGGCAGCAGGCCTTGGGCTCCTCGCGCCTCTCCAGGTGGAACTTCAGCTGCTCCGTCATCAGCGGCAGGAGGATCTCGCGGCAATCTGCGGGGAACGCAAAACAGTCACCAACGGCGGCATATGCCGATGCAGACGGCCGGCGCTCTCGGATGGCTTCCTCCTCCACGCTCGGGGATTAAATGCAAACAATGCGTTTGCCACACAAATTGGACAGATTGGAAACATGACAACAGGTGTTCTAATCGCAAGCCGGCATGAAGGAATTTCCGAAAATGTTACATGCAGTGTAAAAGGGGCTTCTGGTACTACTCCCAAAGACGGAAAACGTTTACGTCAATACTTGCCACGCCCATTCCATGACACACAGTCAAAAAGCAGGAATGCCAATTTTGATAGGTAACATAAAGGGGCTTTTAATACTATGCACCAAAACCAAAAACGTCAGTTTGCACTTGTGTTTACTCTTTCTCATGATTGTGTTGCTGTGCTAAGAATTCGCCGAAACAGAAAAAAAGAGAGCCGTCGCCGGCAGGCGGCGCGACCTTTTCCATTACTGAACCTGGAGCGCGTGCGTTTGGTACCGTGATGGGTGAAGAGATCGCTGTGGACGATGTCGATCAGGCACTCCAGCTTCTGCTTCACCAGGCGACCCGGAGGAACCTTGAGGATGAACTCCGTGAACAGCTTGCTGTGGGAATGAGGGCAGACGAAAGGTCAGCAGGCGACGCCTCCGATGGCCACCAATCGCCATCTAAATTTTCCTCCATCAGACATTTACGATCACAAAATGACGGACTGTATTTATTATACAACATATGTATATTGGATATTGCAGGACCATATCAATTATTTAACGGCATCACCGGCAGCTTCAATATTGCGTCACCACAAACTTTTCAACGATTTCTAGTTCAATGTGTGTTGACCTATCGTCTTGATATATTTGGAGAGCAGGTGGTCAGACTCCAAATTCTGTGTTTTATTGACAAAGAGCTGGCTGCTGATTGACTGGAGTATTTATTTCCCGGGTCTGTGACTCCAGTGACTGCGGACCAAATATTTGCCCAGTTGAACAAAGCTTTATTGGCTCAAGGCGTGCTGTCGGCACATTGGGGTGGAAGGAAACCAAACGGCGCAGAGAGATGGAAAGCGCCACCATGGCTGACTGAATGGATGGGCTACTTTGGCGACAAAATGGTGGGCGCTGTGTTGCCTGAGCAAAACGCACGTTCAAGTATTACGTTTCTTACCTTAGCTCCTTTGGGTCAAACACCAGCTTCACATCATTGACAATAGTGGGAATGTACTTGAGTGCAGCACCCTGGACACAAACAACCACAAGTCTGAATCCCCCCCCCACCAAAAAAAAAGGAATCATAGGGAGAGATTCTGCTTCAATTCGCACATCGGTTGGCTTTATTCAAGCTTGTTTGATCCCGCAGCCCGTTTTGGCGGCAAACTGAATTAAAATGATTTAGACTTCAATTGGCAATGGCTAGCACTGAAGCTGTATGAAATTCCAGAGAGATAAATACCTTGAGGAGCAGCTAAAGGGCAGAAAGCCAAGAGGAGCAGCAGTTCACAGGACAGTCAAGGTTGAGAGGAGGAAATGACACCGAGACAGAAGAAACAAACAAAGAGTATGACGTGATGAAAGATTAAATCTGGGAAGTCTGGACTGCACTTACTGTCAAGCCTTTCATTCTGACTTGTGTCCAAAGACTTTTTGGTTTGTTTGGCAGGTGGCGAACAGATCTTCAAAATCTTGAAACTGCCTAACGCCCCCTCGCAGTCAATATATAATATTAATATAAAACAGCCACATCACTTTTTTAAAGTCCGCTAGCTTGACGCTAACACATCATCGAGGGGCTAACAAATAGCATCACTTGGCTTGTACGTGCAGTGCTTACATTGAGGCCACGTAGAAAAGACAGTAAAAGAAAGTGCGGCTAAGGATGAGGAAAGAAACAGCATAGTGAGCAGAAGGAATTCAAACGCCGTCCTTGGATCACGGGAGTCTTCAACTGCGGGGCGGCCTTTACCTTGACCATGGCCGTGTTCTCCGAGTTGCTGTTCATCATGTGGTTGAAGGAGGTGAAGAGGTGCCTCAGAGACTCCATGAAGTCGGCCTCTCCTTTGTTCTCGTAAAGCCTGCCCGGGGGGGGGGGGGGGGGAGCACAGCTAACAGTTAGGCGCCAGGGCTACGCTAACGATGCTCTCAGAATAGGAAAAGACAACGCAGTACTGGTTGAAGAGGACCCGTGAGCGCACGATGAACTTGAAGATGTACTCCAGGGCCTTCATGGCCTTAAGCAGCTGCTCCGTCAGCTTCTCGGCATTGTCCACGTAGTTCTTCAGAACCTTGGTCAGCTTCCTGCCCAAACACACGCACACGCGTGTCGTCAGCGCGGCGCGCGCGGAGGACGCCGCCGCCGCTCTCTTGTGACGACGTCCGACTCACGTGTAGGCCAGCGTGGCGCTGAAGTGCTTGCGGATGTACGTCTCCAGGACCGGGTTGAAGTGTTGGAATTTGCGATCGGCGATGAGCCCGATAATGAACACCTGAGCAAAGAAAAAGATTAAAAAACATAATCATGAAAAAAAGACCGTTTGAGCAGCCCAATTAGGTAACAAACTCGTTGGTCTGAAGTACATTTAAGGTCATGAATGACAACATTCTAAAAAAAAATAAAATAAAAAATGTGTTGAATACCCATGGAGTTGCTCACTCACCAAGGCGTCAAAGACCAGGGTGTCAAAGGTGTCGCTGTCCGAGTTCTCCATCATGATGTTGAAGAGAGCGTCCAGCGTGTCTTGCAGGAACTGCAAAGGACAAAATGTGGCACAGTGTGTCCAAAGCCGAATTTGAAAGCCTTGCCCGTGTTCAAAATCATTTGAAACCCTAATCCTGGTTTGAAACCTCATTTGGAAATCCAGCCCTTGTTTGAAACCCAAACATAGGGTTGACACCCAAATTTTAAACACTAAGCCTCGCTTAAAATCTCAACCCAAGTTTGAGCCCCCAAATTGAAATCCTATATACTTGTCTCAAAACCGTAATTTGAAACACTTACCGTTGTTTGAAACCCTAGTCCAGACTTGAAACCCGACTTAAAAGGCTAACTTTGTCTTGAATCCCAAAGTGAAACCACAACCCTTGTTTGAAACCCTAAATCTTGATTTCCTTCCCCTTGTTTGAAATCCTAACCCAAAATCTGGCATGTATTTTTTCACATTTGTGTGACTCATAACCAACTAAAACAAAGATGACTTTCTTTGCTTTTTTTTTTTTTTTTTTTTTTTTGAACTGCAAATCCATCTGGTGACACATAAACATGATGAATCACATCAGGGCCTGGCGTGTTTGTCTGTCATATGGAGGCAGGCAAGTGAGATGTATCAGGCAGCCTTGCTGAAATGTTTACTAATATAGAAAGCGCCGCTAACACCAGCAAACACACTCAGGCACGCGGGAGGCGCTAATACTCATCGGTCTTCACATCACACACACGCACGTTTTTCTAGGGAAACCTAATTAACAATAACCCTCCAAAAATTTACCTCTTCACACTTGTCTGTGTATTCTTGCGCTCCATCTGTAACACTCTCATTTGAAAACCTAGTATGAGTTCAAAACCCTGATCCAGGACTTGAAACCAGCCTATGAAGACCTGACACAAGCCTGAAAGTCTGTTTTGTACCCCTGAGGTTTGACTTTGAACCCCCCGCCTCCTTTTTTTTTTTTTTTTTCTTTTTTTTAACTGATTGGCTTCCAATGAGTCATTTGTTTGGATGAGCAAACATGCTTCCTTGCCCCATTCGTGCGCAGTCCTGACCTTGACCACCTCGCCGCCTTCCACCTTCATGAGCTGTCGGAGGTTCTGCTGCAGCAGGCTGGTGTTGGAGCGCCACTTCAGCAAGCCCAGTAGGTCCACTGGGGAAAGAAAGCCAATAAAAACGCATTACCCAAGTGCACGGAGGTGGTATCGTCTCAAGGCCTGCGGGGGGAGAGGAGCGTGATCCCATTGGCCGGCTGGAGCCCATCCATGTGGACTCAAGTGAACACAAACTGTACTTTACACTGAATTACACTTACTTATTATGAGTCCCTGCTGTAGTCACACACGGCTTTTTATGCTTTGAGGTTGCCGCTGCATAGTCAAACGACGGGAGGAAGAAGGGAGGAAGTTAAAGAGGTAGGGAGGCGGAATGGCTCAAAGTTAAGAAGGAAGTTAGGAAGGAAGGAAGGATTGGAAGGGAAATAAGAAGGAAAGAAAGGATGGAAGAAAGGCAGAAAGGCAGGTAAGTAAGTAGTTGAGAAGGTAGATATGGAGCGTAGGCAAAAATGAACACGTTAGGTAGGTACTGTATACAAGTGAAATGAAATATCTAATATTCTACCATTAAGGTTATTTAAAAATTGTGATGAAATTAGAGGAGCGTAGCTGGTTTTTTTTGCAATGATTTAAGTCGACAAATGTTCTCAAAAAAGGAGGGAGGAAGAAAAAAAAAAAAAAAAAAAAAGAACTCTGGTACAAAAAGGTGACCTTGTCGCGGCACAATTGGAACAGAAAATGTTCCACATTAACATGTGAATATTGACTTAACAGCAGCCTGGTTCGTTTTCAACGAGCCTCAAAGGCCATGACCTTCAGTTTTAAACATGCTCCGTTGTTTATAATGGGCCGGGAATATTATACAGGGAATATTTTAAAAAGTGTGTTTTTAATAAAGGTGTTAAAAGCCTGGACTATCTTGGAAAAAAAAAGTTAAAAGTAGGACTTCAGGGCGATAGTTGAGAAGTTAAGGTAGGTAGAAAGTGAAACAGTTCACTCACTCACCCACTCACTCACACGGGGCCGTGTGTAAGGTTGCTCACCATTCTGCGTGAGCTTGGTGGAGCACACCAAGGTGGAGATCTGGAAGGAGTCCTTGCTGACGGTGCAGTTTCCCAGGTTGTGGGTGCTCTTGCCCGTGCTGGAATAGCCCTTCTCCTCCAGTTCCAGCTTGGTGGCGGGCAGGTTCAAGTACAAGGACGAGTCCTCCAGACGCTTGGCTTCGGCCTACAAGTCAGCCCACAGAAAAATTCACTCAAATTCTCTCAAATAGAGAAAACACATTTCAAATGACATTAGTGGCCACAGTCAAGCAGACGGGGATCTTAATTCAATTTGACTGCCGACAATACAATTCATAGGGATTATTTATAGCGGCCTGCAACAAAACATCCTCCCTAAGCGTATTTTCGTAGGGTGGGAGGCGGTGATTCGCTCTCGTACCTTGTAGACTGTGAGATCGTGCTCGCCGTCCCTCAGGGTGGTCCCGTCGTACCTCATCAGCTTCACGAAAGACAAGGCGAAGATCTTCTCCGATTTGTCTTTTGCTGCGAGGGGAAGGAAAAACAGAAGACACAAAAGCCTTGGCGATATTTCAGCTTTAGTGTATTTTTTTTTTTTTTTTCAAAGATTCAGAAAACTTTATATATCCCAGAGGGGCAAATATTTGTGGATATTAAACACAGTATAAATAAGTCAAATACAATCAAAATCAATTAAAGTAGTGCTTTGCCCCTACCTGAAAAGAAATCATCATTACAGTTTTCTTTGGTGGCATAAAAAAAGTCTTTTTTTCCCCGACTAAAATAAAAAGATTTATTTTTGTCATGTTTTATTATCAGTATTGGTAACTTGTAATTGTACAAAAATATTTTTTAAGGAAATTTTTTTTGAGTTATTATATTGATATTTTTTTTATAAACAAAAAGTACATTTTGCAAGAATAAAGTAGTATTTTTTACAAGGGAAAGTATTTTTTTCTAGGAGACTCTTTGGAAAAGGAGAAAAAAAAAAGGAAATTCAAGTATTAGGATTTCCCCCCCCCCAAGAAAAGTTTCCTGTTTTACTCTTTAAGTCATACTAGAAAAAAATCTTCTTTCAAATTAACCAGTCATATTTTTCATAGGAAGAAAAATATTTGCGGAGGAAAAACACTGTATCGTACACTTAAGAATTACCGGTAAGAAATTTTTTTGTTCAACAAAATTAGATTTTTTTTCTGAAAAAGTCGTTCCAAGAAAATAGTCTTGGAAACTCCTTCTGAAGATGCCTGCTCTGTTCTGCTGACATGTCACGTGCCGACGGCTTGAACGCTTGACACTGCGTAAACAAGCGGCAGACTTACGGGCGTCTTGTAAGCGAGCGTTCAGGTCGCAGCCGCATCCATCATCACCGCCGATCAACAAGCGCAGATTTACGCGGGGGGCAGGCGCGATTCATCACCGGTGTGGCGCGCATTCGATCTGCATAAATTCCGGCTGTATCGTTTGCCCCTAGCAGTGAATAATTGCTGGGCTGGCAGCCAGTGGAGAGAAAAAGGCAATATGCACAGCACCCAGGTGAGGAGAGTGAGAGGGGAAAGGAGTTCATTTCAGGCTACATTTCCTTTTGTGGGCCAATCAAAGTTACATTTGTGCTGAAGGTGTGCTGCCTTTTGACTTTAAGTTGGGCTGTCACTTTAGATTTATGTTTACTTTGCTGTGCCGCATATTTTAAAGCAGAGTAGCTGCTACCGGCATAAATATGAAAGTGTATTTGGGAAGGGGGGGAAAAAAATGAGAATTAAGTCGCCCTTGAACAAGAATATTGCGGAACTATTGTCAATGCTACGGAATTTCAAGAAAAAAATGGATGCTTGAAGAAATATGTGTATTTTAAAAAACAATGTCAAATTTCTTTTTAAGGAAACACTCAATTTTATTTCTGAATTTCAGAGGAATAGAGTCAATTTATGTCCTTGTTGTTCATGGCATTACATTAATACTATTTTAAAAATACAAAATATGCATGTGAGGTGCAGGTATTATATTTGTCCACTTGCTGTTGCCTCCTCTCGCATCACACTGTAGTATCTGTGTGTGTGTGTGTGTGTGGCTTTAAAATGCGGCTGCATTCAGGTATTCAGATGACTCGCGCAAAAAAGGCTCCTCATTGCATTGGAAGAATTTCTAGGACTGCATCTCATCTGCTGGATAGAATCAAAAAAAGGAAAGCAGAAAAGACGGGCGAGTGGCAGTACTCACAGTCCTGTGATGAGCGGTGGCGAAAGGTGAAGCGCAAATGGCTCCTGTTGACGTCTTCGATGGGAATTGCCACCTGGAATGAGTGGAACCACACGGCATGAACAACCTTTTAGTAACCCATTTAGCAAACACTTGGTCATATATTTGCACATTAAGGAAAATACCTTAATTGTTTCGAACCACCGTGGCTGCTTGACTTGGTAGTAGATGACCGACTTGTACTCGCTGATCCCGTCATCTCCGGCGCCAGGAAAAATCACATTCTGGAAGATCCAGACGTTCAAAAAGTCTACATTTGAACTCACTTTCGGAAGGAGGGTGGAAAAATGTAAACGTCTGACTTGACAGCCAGCGTGTACATAAACGCCCTCCCCCACCCCTCCGCCACAAATAGACATCATCAAAATGGCTGCGCTTTTGTCACTCGGTTTCATTTGCAGCCATTTAATCAAATGCGCTCCCGCGGCGGGGTGGAGGCCTTTCAAAGTCTCCGCGCTTAAGCACCTGCCTGCAAATCTCCCGAAAGCCTTGCGGATTTGCTGGATAAATGAGAAATTAATTATTTAAGGTGGTCAGCGCGCATATGGAAAGTAGCCCGCGTACCAACGAGGCGAGGGCCTGACAGCGGAAGGCTTTGTTTCCTTGCAATCTGCCAGCAGCTTTCGCGCGATGCCAGCTGACTCTCCGCCGCTGAGATACTCAGACGCTAATGGCTTCTGACAAGCAGCAATTATGAGGAATAACAGGGCCCCCAGTTTACTCCGGGCCGAGTTGAGCGCGACTGGGGGGCACAACTCACTTTATAAGTTGCCGGAATTCATGACAGCCAAAAAGGAAAAGGGAGCGTAGCCACAGGTGAGGAAAAGGAGGGGTGGCGGCGCGGTAAATACGTCAAGATGATGAAAGGTCGCTCGCCCGCATCGCAAAACCTTCTGGCAACAGAAGGACGATGGCGAAAAATAAAAATCCAGAGGCGGCCAAATAAATGAAGAATAATGGAGGCGGAGAGGAGAAATGCAGGTCCTAGACTGAGCTGTACACCTCACCAAGTCAGCGTGTTAGCAAACCTGCCTTCCAAATTGCTGAGGTGCGATGAGACATAAAACAAAACAAACCAAAAAAGACATAAATCGTCATTACAGCAGATGGCGAGTTAGCTTGATCATACGGAATGTGGACATTTTTTTTGCGTGCATAAAGACAAAGTCACAACAGTCGGATGTGGCGTCAGCCAGTTTGGGGGCGCAGGAATGTAGCGCCCCACCATGGCCCTATGCATTGAAATAAAGTCAATGAACAGCTGAAAGTGCATCGGTGAGTGTAGCTCTCCTTTTTTTTTTTTTTTCAGTTCATATTAGTCACTGACTGAAAGTCCTTTGTGAGTGTTTTCATTTTCATATTTGTGTATTTGGCTCCTTGTCCTGCTCGATAAATCACTGCATCGGTGGCGCTTGACTTTGGAGATTCCACTGTTGTTGGGAGACGGCTCGCAAATAAAGTAAATGATGTTACACAGACAACCATCCTCCCACATTGTGTTGTACAGCTCCCATGCTCCCTATTAGCCGACGGCCTCTGCAGTACAAGAGGTGTCGTCCCAGCAAGGGTCGGCAATAATTAAACATCCGGCGCAAAGTAAAAAAAAAAGGCCGTCCACTGGCTGGAATCTCTAGAGGGCGCTAAAGTTTAATTAGGACACGAGACACTGTTGGCCTGGCAGATGATTAAAAAATATCTTGCGCTCGTATGCAAATTTGGGATGGAGCGATGAGTCCAAAAGGAACCGAAAGTCTTCTGGGTGTGGAAGTGGCTACGAAGGTCACAAAATTAAAAAAAATACATGCAAATATGCATGCCTCATTTGTAGGATAGGAAACGTAAATCCCTCTATTACAATACTGATCTACTGTATTATCAAAGCTTATTTTCGCACCTCCAAAATCACTACTTTGAAGGAAATTTAGAAAAAAAAAAAATTGCACCATTCAAGTTACCATTACACCTTTCATTGCCATCATATAACCAGGGTTGGAAGGGTTACTTTGAAAATGAACCGAAAATAATAATAATAAACTGGAAATTGACCATGTCGTACCTCCAGTTTTTTGCCGTCCTCGTCGTACACGGACATGGTGACCTCCACGTTTTTGGGGGTGGTCTTGCTCCCCTTGTCAAAATCTCCCTGGACCAGGGTCAAGTAGATGTCATTTCGCACGTCACCTTTGGGAAAGCAACAAGTGGGCCAGGAAGTAGCCAAGCAGCAACATTGTGGCGTTCAGGAAGCAGGAAAACACCAATGTGACATTCGGGAAACAACATGGTCAGGCAAGCAGATACACAGGATTAAAAAAATAAATAAATAAATAAATCTACAGACCCCTATTAAGTTGTAAAACTAACAGATAAAAGAGAATTAAACATTGCACATTCAATATGTTCAAACCATATAATTCTACCAAACAAATGTCAACTGGCGTAACGTTGCTAATAGCAAATATGAATATAATAAAGTGACATTCAAAGTGGACAAAAAAAAAAAGAAGATGTTCCACCAACCGGGCATGATGATTTCCGGGAAGCCCATCTTGCGAGCCACGGCTGTGGAGCGGTCCACCAAGTGAGGGAAGTCCTTGCGGATCTGGTGGATGTCGCCGGGGAGCAGTTTGAGGGTGACCCACAGGCCTAGAGATTTAAAAAGAAAAAAATCCAAACGACTTCAGGGTGTTGTGCTTTTACTTTTTTGCATTTTTCATGATGCCATCACTGAAAATTAGGCAAGCGTCCAAAGGATCAACTCAATGAGCGCGTTTTTTGTTTTTCTCCAATTCATCGACGTCAACCTCTTTTTTTGATCGGCTTTTGCCGAGGCCTCGTGTTGTTACGAGACCAGCTGGAAGCCTTTTGATACGCTAGCCGCGCTGAGTGCTCCATTTATCCAGGGAGGACTTTCTAGCTGCTGACAGAAGCAGGAGACACCTTGCATGTTCTTCCTTCCCGCGCAGACGTGTCAAATCTGTGATTATATGTGAGCAGAAGAGCCGCGTGTCTTAATTAGTGGAGGAATTCTGCTACCATGGAGACGCATGGGGGGGTTATTTTAGGTGCAAGGACAGCGCCAATGCTTGACAAAGTATGATGTTGCATTCGAGCATGATACGGTGTTCCTGCATATCAAATGTGGGGTCGCCGCCGGCTGTAGAACCCCTGACTTCATGAAAACTGTCAGAATTTCACCTCAGCTGTTTTTGGGCTGTATTACTAGTTTATCAAGTTGCGAGCTGTTGCTTGGTTGATTTTTTTTTTTAGCATATATTTGTCTCATGCATGAGCTTGACTCCACAATGTCGTGTGCCTCCATTTTTACGCTCCAATCAATCACATCATGTGTAATTCTCAAGTGTGCTTTACCTTGGCCCTTGTGGTTGACCTCTTTGGCCGTGATGACTTTGTTGATGACAGTCTGCAGGAAGTCGCTCTCGCCGGCCACCCTTAATGAGTTCAAAAAAAAAAAACGTGAGATGGCCGATGACTGACAAACACAACGCCGCCCGTTAGCGGCGAAGCAGAAATGATAGTTTGGGAAACAGCGTCCAGTTGGCGTCAGTGGGTCTTCACAGATGGAAACTTCCTGGGCTATCAAAACAAAAAACAAAAAACAAAAAAAAAACCAACTAACATGCTCATCATGTACTCGTCATTTGGCGCCGTGCTTTAGCAGCAGATGTGATGGTGCTGCTGAGAGAAACAAGTGTAATGGTGATGGGGAAGTGCAGGAGGCGCTGACAACACAATGTCAGACAGACAAAATGTGCTAGTTCAACTCTTTGGGGCAAAATCTGCCGGCGCTTAATTGACAATCAAGAGAATGATGTCCCTCGCCAGATACTGAAGTGCTAATATTATAAAAACGAGTGTTTATGATTGTGGACAAAGGCGCTTTAGTGTGTGGCTGGTAATAACTTTTCCTCTTTGTGTGCGAGTCCTGATGACGCCACCTTTCATGTGATGAGAGGATTAGTCTCATTTCAGTTCAGTTCACTTCATTTTATTTGACACATTTGTATTCTGTGTAACTGTACCAAATGTATTCACCTTCCCTTAATTACACTGTATTTTATCTGTTGTTTTAAAAACATGTAATACAAAAATATCTGGGTGTGAATACGTAAAGAGAATTAAGAGCTTGCTCACAGAACGAATTAAAAGCGAGTCAAGTTCTGTTTTTCCTGATGCTTTTTGTCTGTTGAAACACATACAGCAGCTGCTTGTAGACGGGCTGTAATGAGCATAATTTATGCGGACGGATGAAATTTCGGGTCACCTGTTGGCCCCGCTGAAGCGCTTGCAATTATGCGGAAAATGGCGTTAAGCAAAAGGTTACTCCGCCTGTCTGCCAGAGTGGCAGCCCGTTAATGAGATTGCCTTAATTGAGTCAGCGGGGGGGAACGCAGCCACGCACGCCTCTTAAGGTCGGCGCTAATCAGGTGTCAAGGACTGGAGGGGGAACGAAATCAAACGGCGGCCGGCCACAGAAGGACGGCGTTGTGCACTTACGGCTGGAACGGGATAAAGTGCTGCTTGTCCTCGTCGTCCATTTTGCCCGTGATGATGTCAGTGACGTCCATGACTGCAGGGAGGGGGACAACGGGAGCATTATTGCAACATTGTTGGGGCACAGAAACAAAATGGCCTCAAGAGTGGGGAAGACTCGCTCATCACATTCGATTCACACACATACAGTGTCCTGGAGTGTCCGCTGCACTGATCAGCAGACATCGACTAAAGGGGAAGGCATTTAGGGGATAGTACCAGAGCATTTTTAGTGTCTTTTTATTATGAATGAATTAATTCGGAATTATTATCATGACTTCCCCACAAAGTGACTCATCCCACATAGTTATATATTTCACATATTTTGTTTCCTTATGGGGCTGATTAAGTGGGGCATGGCGTCTATTGGAGCACACCATTTGAAGAAATTGCGCATTTTCTGTCGAAAGATCTGCCGCCGCGAGTTGCAGCTTTCCGTGAACAAAGTCACTCGAGTTTGTTTACAAAATGTAAGCTATCGTTCTGTCAAGGGCTGCGCAGCGGGCTTCACCTGCCACGCCGAAGGGTCTCCTCAGACCCGACGTCAGCTTCTTAGTGTTGTTATCACGCAGCTCCATGCGGCCCACTCGCACAATCTGACACACAAAGCTGATCTTCTCGCGCTTCAGGTCTTCACTGCCCAAATCCTGAAAGGAAGCAAATAGCCAAGCAATAATCACACCGTTGCCACTCAGCGGAGCAAAAACACGGCAACTCACTTCACAATAAGCAGCAATTCAGCAGATAGTGAACAATTCTTCATAAAAAAAAAAAAAGGGAATAAATAAATAAGAATAAGAATAAGAATAAGAATGCCTTTATTGATCCCACAGTGGGGAAATTTTCATTGTTACAGTAGCAAAGATATAGGTCACACAGGGGCGGCGGCATAATGTGGCCATTAATGTATAACATTGACGGCAAACTGTGCTTTTTATAGTCGAAGTTGACAGTCAAACTTAACATAAAACAAAGAATTACACGACGTGTTCAAAACAACCACACAGCTTTGCCATGAAAAAGTCAACTCACAGTGAAGACGGCACGCAGGTTGTGAAGCTGGTCGATGTCTTTCACCAGACCGGAGCTGGACCACTTCACCAGGTAGTTCTCGCTGCCAGAGAGAGAAAAAAAAAAAAAAAGTCAGTCAATGGCCCACAACTCGCTCACACAGCGGGTGCTCACCTGATGAACTTGGACTCCACCGGGTCGTAGAGCGACATGAGCACCTCGGCATCCTCTCCGATCTTGCACACCACGTTCTTGAGCGTGACGAAGAGGCCAAACGCCGGCGTGGAGGCGAACTTGGCCTGCCGGCTCAGGTCGATATTCTGCTTCTGCGACTGGAGGGGGAAAAAAGGAGGAAGACTTGTGTTGAACGCGCTTTTAGGGTTAGGTTTTCACATTCAACGTTTTCATATTGAGTTTCAAATTCGGGTTTGAAGTCACAGTTGGTGTCTCAAAGCAGGTGAGTAGCTTCCGAGCCAGGATTTTGTTTCACCTTCTCCTCTTGGATGCGGTCCTCGATTTGCTTGGATGCCGTCTCGTGCGCTCGAAACAGGTTGATGGTGCTTGTGAGCTCCGGGTCCAGAATGTTTCCGTCCTTGTCCCGAACCACCAGGTCCAGATCCAAGTACCTGGGATCAAGAATAGGTTCCAATTTGTCTTTTTTTTTTTTTTTTTTTTTTAAAGGTCAGAACTCTCTCTTGTTTAACTTTCTAAATTCATAGAGCAATTCAGAGGAATAAGCTCCAATCAGCTCCAGGGTGTTTGCGGGGGGCAGAACCGTGAACGACTATCAAAGACTTGAACTGAAAATGATAACAAAAAATTGCTGGATAAATTTCCACCGCATCTCTTTTTCAATCAACTTACCTGTTAAGCCTTTTTTCCTCATAAATGGGCTTAGTGGCCTTCATTTTGGGAAAACTTTGAAAGGATGATAATGAGCAAATCCTCACTTGTTGCCATAGTCAATCTTGGACGTGACTTTCTGCTTGAGCTCGGAGAGTTCGTCCTGCGGCAGCGTGCCCGAGAGGATTTGGGAGCGCCATTCGATCAGGTCGTAGATCATGTCCCGGACCGAGTTGAACATCTCGCGTTTGTCTCCCTGCAAGCAGCCAAAACTTGTCCGAACACAGTCCCGGGATTCATAAAGTCACAAAGGAACGTGCCACTTACCACGTACAAGTCGCGCCATATCGATGCCCACTCGCGCAGCGTGGTGGTGACTTCCTGCACCAGCGGCAGCTCGGTTGGAACGACCGTCTCCTTTTGCCTGCGGTGACAAATCGCAACTATGACGACGTACTCGCAAATCGAAACATCCGTCCGAACGTCGGCTCGTATCTCGACACACTCGTAAGGCCTGTCACGAGGAACCACAATTTGGTCGGCCGGTATCGGCTCTTTTTAAATCGATGGTGAAAAACACGCTGATGCTGTATCTCCACAATTGCGCACGACACACTTCTGAGTCTTTGCACGTTTTCGGCAGTGATCTTGAAACCGGTCCCTGAATTCATTTTCAAGGTCTTTAATCCGGCAGCCCAACAGGAAAGCCGCATGATTGTGGAATCACAGCAACACACTCTTCAAGTACTGACCCGCTGCCCTCGACAGTGGCCTCTTTCAAGTGGATGTAGCAGGCGGGAAAGATGCCCTGCCAGAGTGGAGCACAAGTCAGACAGGTCAATGCAAAACATGTGCGGGTCAACAACTGGGTCACAACTTGACTGGATTAACCTGACGCTCACCTTTCTGGATTTCCTCCTCAGTCTATGCCCTCTGTACCAGTCTGGGAAGAAGGAAACAAAAGAGTGAAGATACACAAGGGGAAATGCAGGGTAGGTATGGGAAACAAATACAGAGACTACAGGGGAGTTTTTGACGGACATCTTGTCCTTCCGCCACTCGTGTTTCAAGCCAGCAGCAGTGTAAAGCGCAATTGCAAACCTCAATGGGCGGCCGTTCATCTTCCGGCTATTTGAGGCAGGGCTCGGTCCGAACGCTGCAAAAATGTGGGTGAATGTCACGTTACAAAAGACGCTCACTTACGTTCGTGTGTCTCCAGTATGTGCACTGTGTCGCCGATCTGCAGCGACAGTTCCTCCTCTCCGCGGGCATCGTAGTTGTAGATTGCTGAAAAAGACCGGAGGGATTCTTACGAGGAGGAAGCGGCGCCTGTTTACAGCGTCCACCCACGCCGGTTAGCGCCCGGCGCCGCGGATGGTGTCGCAATCGACAGGCGGCGGGAAAGAGCAAAGACCAAAACACTGGAGGCGGTGTGAAACAAACCAGATTTTCCTTTTGGTTTGAGGCCACTTTATTAGCACCCAATAAAAATCTGCGACAGATGGTCTCATGGCTGAAGCTTAAAAGAACAACCGAACCTTCTTTTTGAGGTCAATCACATCATGTTCCAGTGGAAGCCAATAAAATGCACTAGTAGCACATTTCAATTAGCCTGATGTGTCAGGTTGCCATCAATAAATAGGCGCCGGTGTTTTTGTGAGCCCTCAAACAATCCGACCAGGCCAGAGAAGTCACCAGAGCCACGTGCTGACACGTGAACAAAGAGCCGCGCTACCCGCAGGAAATGCACGCCGTTTGTTTCAAGTACACAAAAGGCACCGGCGTGGGGCGAGGGCCGCGCAACAAACACAAAAACGGGAAGGCGCTTTTGTCGCTTGACAGCAGGGAGCGCTCGATTATGCCGCCGCTAATGGCAAGAAATGCCTGCGTGTTTATTTTGAAGTGGGCCACTTGCTCAGTCAAAATGTCCCATCATCCACAACTCAAGGGAGCGCAGTGATCAACCATTAAACCAAACAGGACGCGTGAGCCCTAGTCCTAACTCTAACCTTAAGCTTCATACTAACCTTCACCTCAACCAAACACAACCCCTAGCCTAAAAGTGACCAAAACTCTATCCCCAAACACTGACCCTATACTAAACTCTTTACCGCAACCTTAACCCTCACTTTTATGTCCCTGTAAAGTGAAAATCAACACACAGGCTGTCATGTCTGACTTTGATTCATTTTTTTTAATTTAAACCTCACGCATCTCTGTGCCCTGCATGCACTCACAGCGGACAATGAGGCACTCTAAAGCAGCCATGCCAGCAGACTATTCAAAACGAAGGTGCATTTTCACGGCCTACGCATTGCTAGTTTGCCAACTGTGTGTCGCGCCCCCTCAACAAAATTAATCATGAAAACTGAAATGGTGAAAAACAGTTGAACACTCTCTCGTCACAATTTTCTTTTTTTTTTTTATTACAGTTCTCAGTCTTTGCATGTTTTCACCAGTTATCTTGTATCACGTATTACGAAACAAATTGACCGAACGGGGTCTTTAGGCCTAATCCCCAACGATGATCTTAACTTTAACATTCACCTTAGTCCTGACACTTGATCACGGCACATGATAATGATTTTCCGATGATGATGATGATGATGATGATCCAAACATGGGGTAAATAATTGCACCACTTGCCGAGATGATGCCGGAGACTGGGGGGGGGGGGGTCATTAGGAGACGTAAACCTCTTACGTAAGGACCTCACAGAGTGGAATCAGATCGCTCAGCGACACCCAGCCATTCCACAATTATCCAAGCGACGCAGAGGCTGAATCATCACTTTGGGCTCAATTATAAGCCGCGCCAATGACGCGCGCGGCCATGACCGGCCACTGATGGAGGAGCTGCAGCGCCATCGATAGCGCCGCGAGCGAGTCGGCCGCGGAATCCCAAACAAAGTCGGACTATTGAGGAGATTAGTCGGTGGCTTTGGTTGACCTTCGACTTGCAATCACCTCATTTTGGTGATGGGTTTTGTTTGGAAGATAACAAAGATCAAACAAACGTTTTACGGGTGCTTTGAGCTTGCCAGAGGTAATGACATAATTCAGTAAAATACAATGAGGGGAGGGTTATTTACAAAGCTGTCAATTCAGATTGAGTGTTCAGCCTTGGCTTGGCATCTGTGGTCGACTAGAAGTGCGGCTGTTTTGGAATGGATGACTCACTGTGAAAGAGTTGCAAAGGGCACTATTCAAAGGTGGCAGGTTTGCACTGCAAGATGGCAGGAAGTTAAAGCGGGAGCCTGCAATTTTTCAGACAAAAAAACAAACAAACAAAAAACATCACGTCTTTTTTTTTTTTTTTTTTTTACACACCAAAAATATGTTCTCAGCAAAACAAAACCTCCCATTAATCAATAATCTATTAATCATTCAGGCTTTGAATGAGCATAACTAGATGTTAATGCAACTCCCAACCCCAACACAAAATCAAGCCAGAGAGGTGAAGGTCGATTGTCGTCAAGTTGCTTTGCAAGCCTCCTTTTTTTGTTTAGCAAAATGATGCGTGCTGCATCTTCCTGCGCAAGATCGTATTTCCTTCTGCCGTGACTGGAAGCTCTCCATCCATTGTGATTTTTTTTAATATCTCAAGCGGCATTTCCTCCTCGCTTGGGTGCAATCGCGGGTCAGTAGGAAGCTTTTCTCCCTTTCGCTCTACTTTGACATTTTAGCCGGCGTTATCGCCACTTTCATAAAAACCTCTTCAAGTGGCTGTTGTTTATAATTGGCCCAAGAGGAGATGGGGTGGGTGGGGGGCGGTAGGGGGGGTATTTCCTGTTGAGAGTTCTGTCACTGCAAATGAGCAGCCTTGAGCTCCAGACTAAAAGTGCCCACTAAGCACCATCAGCAAAAGACTCAAAAGCCATTTGCCTTCCTGCCGCCTTCGTGTACGTACTGTACGGTGAAGCCGCACGTATGCCTTGTTCGGCATTCGCGAGCGGCGTGGGCTACGTGGCTGCAAATCGCACAGGCGCCGTTGATTTCAGTCAATTTTCCACCTCTCCAATAGATGCGACTCATCTGTCAATGGCAATTCCAGCTCTTTAACCTTCCCGCAAATCCTTTTTGAATCTTCGTCGAGCACTTGCGCGAGGTCGCCGAGGTTATAAAGCAAGGTGACGGATGTGGACCCATGTGGCTCTTTCAGCGAAAACCGCCTCCAGAGTTGAGCAAGGCGCCGCCTTCCAAGCCATCATCAAGTATTTAACCGGGCACGAGAGCACACATTAATACACCAAATGGCCTTTTCGTCACAAGGGCAGCCGCGCCTAAAAGTAACGGGAGCGATGTCACACCCGCAGTGACTGACGTCTCCATTAGAAATCCTGGAATAAAAGGGCATGGTTAAAAAAAAAAAAAAAAAAAAAAAAAAAAACATGGGACAAATGCAACAATAACAAGGACTTCAGTTGATGTTGACATTATGACCCCAATTGCACAAGAGATGCTGAGCCCGTTGATTTGCAAATAAACATGAGGCAACCTATTTTCAAAGCGCTTAGGGAACTTTTAATAACAAGCGCTGATAGACAGTCTTCAAGTGTGGCGCACTTGTGAGATTAGCTCTTGGTACACTGAAGAAGACAGGTCGTCCGGTGTCGAAGCCCCCACTTGCTGCGAGCAAAACTCTGGCAGATTAAAGCAAGGGGGGGGGGGGGGGGGGGTCGCAAGTTCTTAATGACACCCAAAAGTTTGTAGTTAACCTTTTAACCAACTTTGCAAGCCTGTGTGTGACCTAAACGTTCAACAGTCGCACTAGCTTGCATTGGTGTCTTTCCTTATTTTGCTTGGCAGTTTTCTTAAAGTTGCAAACAAAAACCGGCAAGAATGTAGTCTTCCCGGTGACGATATTTTGAACTTGGAGACGGATTCACTGGAAAATAAAGAAAAAATGTCAAATTCGGTGGAAGAGTTCATCAAAATGAACATAGGCGTTTGCATAATTCTGCTAACAAACAAAGCATGAAGTCATTTTTTACTTAGGTGGGGTCAATTTTGTCAAGGAATTCAATTTAATCAATACGGATGTGAACCTTGTTTCTGCCGTTTTCCAAGCTTACAATATTTTGTCAGTTATTGCCGAAGAAAATAAGAAAAGAAAGTGTCAGGCGAGGCTGGGGGGGGGGTAGAATCCCGCTTTCGCGCAACCGGCCGCCTAATGGAAGTTGACAGTCGGGCGGTTCTGCTGTATTATCGTCACCGAGGCCCGTCTAAATTATGTAATGACGCCGGTCGACGTGGCTGAACTGTGTTTCACACCGCCACCGTGCACGCCGTTGGTCCATCTGTCAAGCCGGCAAAACAAGCACGGCGGGGCCACCTCAGCGCACAAAGCGAGGGCTGTTTGGATCAATACCGGCAAGGGAGCGGAGAGGGCTAGCGTTACACGCCGTCACACAGGTTCCTCTGCATCTTTTGCAGCCTTTGTCCAAAGGAGAATTGTGCTGGCCAGTCTCTTGAGTCGCCCCAAAGTTAAGCCCCGTTTACATGGCCTGTCAAAGATGGCATTTCCGCTAAAAATGCTATTATTGCGCTATTATCAATTGTGGTGCTGTGACGGTAAAAGAAGAGGAGCCTCAGAAGCAGTCGCTAACGGTAACCGGCACCACGATGAAATGCGGCAAGCCCGGACAGCCTTCTCCTTATTTCTTGTACCTGTAACGGACGGTGAGACGCGACGGAGGGCAAGCGTCACATCCGTCATGAGAAACAGCTCAAAGCTGATGATTTAAGACGCATGGCTCCAATTGTAGTGGTAAGACTTGAATTGCTACCATATTTGGTGGCCTCCTGCACTCAAGATTGCCTGCTTGGATGAAGGGCGATTTGTGACTTACGGTCTCAATGGGGGGGGGGGACTAAACTTCTCTCGGGTTCCAAATGAGCGCTGTCTCGAGTTGTCAGTGCCGCAGACAACCGCAACCACCAATCGGAAACACTAATCCCATCGCTCAACAGCAAGACTGACTGGCCAAAACAACACTGAGTCAGAGCTGCCAACCTACAGAAATTCACTTCCGCAACAATTTGTCTCAATTTCCATATATTTTTTTTAAATTACGCAAATGTAAACGTGGCAGTTACAGCAGTATATCATGTGGTAGGATACAAATAATTTGTCTGCTCAAAAACACTCATTACTCTTTAAACAATCACTAATAAAATAAGGTTTGTATTTTATAAAAGAATATAAAGTGGAGAGTGAAGTGACACGAGTGACAGGCGGCCAGGGGGGTGGCCAGGGGGGTTTGACTGTGGACCCCAAATGGCTAGCTACGGCCCTGGGCTGAGCCATCTGAAGCACGATTAGCACAACGCGTTGTGCATCGCTGTGACTGAGTCCAACCAACTTTGGAGCTTGTACTTACCTGGTCGAATATGAAGGTCCCGGGCCCGGCTGCTTCACGCCCTGCAGATGGGAAAGCCCTCCTAAGGAGTCCCCAAGTGTTTGAAGTGTTCATTCCATGTTTGTTTTTTAAAGATTCCACAAAAATTGCGACCCCTTGTTGATATAAATATATCGTGATTCACCCTTCTCCTCAACATATAAGAAACAATTTGATATGCTGCACAGGGTATCCTCCATATCAATTATTTTGGATCACTATCTTATGAGTATCTGTGACAATGATATCGCCAGATTATGATTCCCTCCTCCAGTCAAAATATTAACAAATCCGTCTGTTACAGAATACTCCGACAACCACAACAAAAGTCGCTGACAGTGCCAATCAAAAGTGAACATTATGAGTAGAATTAGTGATTCATCTCTGGCTCCGACTTTCATCTGTAAGCGAATATTGGTGTGATTTGTCACACTGGCGTGGACGTAACAATACAACTGCCTTGTTGAGGGAAGTCAAGGCAAGTGGGGCAGTGGAGTCAGAGCGCAAAAGTAACAAAAGAGACGTAGCAAAAGAAAGCAGAAATGAGACAAAGTTTGCGTTGTAAAAAATTGCCTCCAGGAAGCTCGAGTGGAAGAGTTTGGAAGCCGGGCGAGATCGACATCGAGGCCCCTCAGTCTGTCTGTGTGTCCGCACAGGAAACAGCAGACGAGGCGCGCCTCGAAACAATTCCCAGCGTCTTCCCCACCACTGCCACCGCGTAAATACAGAAAAATGTCCAGATATTCCACTTCAAAGGGCGCTGCCAACGTTCATCCCCAAAACTGACTCACACAGTCTCCGAACTGAAAGGAGAAGCCGAAGAGTGGCGGCCGCGCTCGGCTTCACTGTCCCTTCCCTTCCCTTCCCAAACTTGTTCAACGTGAAAGCTAAAAGGCGCTAACGATGGAGTTGCTGCTTTTGCTTTGTACTTACCAACGCCGTACTTTTCCTTCTTGGTGGGCACCCAGCGAGACATCCTCCGATCTCCTTCGCCCGTTTCCTCAAGGCCCCCCAGCCGAGACCTGGTCGCTCGCAAAACGCCCGACTTTTGATTCACTTTCGGCCGAGAGTTGAACAGCTACTCCGGGTAGCCATGTTTTTTTTTTTTTTTTTACCGCCGCTGACTGGAGGCTCCACCAGGGGGAACCACGGGAACTTTTTTTCCATCCTAAAAGCAGCAAAGGGCGAAAAGTGGTGGAATCTTTTTTATTTCACCGTTATTAAGCACACATCACTCCACTATATATGGATTTTACTAATTAGAAACAGCATCATTACCACAAATTGCTTTGGTCATGCGCACACCTAATCAAAATGGACATGGATACTTACATGTGATACTTATAAATCGGAGTTTCATTATAAAAACAAATGTGCGGTCCTCTGTTAATTTATGTGGGCTTACATAAAAAGTATATTCCTTCAAAATTCTCTAATCGCAAAACACGTTAGCGATCCAGCAGGCGTAGCAACATAAACCAATAGAATCGCTTGTCATCGATTTATTTTAGCTGTGTGAATGGAAAGTCATTAGTCACAAAAAGGCCGTACAAGAGCATTAGCAGACAAATACAAACCTAAAATAATAGATAAATGTTGACTTCATTTTTACCCATCATCTGTACATACAGCACCTGTTTTTGTCATTAAAGATGTTGCTATTCAATCAAAAATCTTGTAAATACTGTAAATTCTTCTACGATAGCCTAAGGTTTCACAACAAACGCTTATGTCGTTTCTTGTGAAACAATGATCATCGGGAGACATAAAAATCCCCAACTGTTGGTAGACTAGACAGGTGTATGATTCAATTGTGCGGTTTTAAGGTACTCCACCTCTTCGGCAGAGTTCGTTGGGTATTTATGCACACATTAGTCTCTGATGCTGTGTGAGGGCCCTCTCAATTATGCACCTCCCGCCTCGCCCACACCCCAGATGGCTAATGTTTTTTTGGGGTGCTCGTATTCCCTCGTAAAACAATACACAAGCTTTATGCGCTGTTGCGAGGAGGGAAAACATGCAAAGACAACAGCTTTACTGAGGTTAATATATGAGAGGAGATTAATTAAAGCAGTAAAATATATTCAGACCGCCAAAAGTCATTATAAAACGCACCTATACAGAACGCGTCTATGAAAATGCCAATGTATTACTGTTTAACTGTTATATTATTTATCTTACGTAGTTATTGGTGCAATGCGATTGCGGTTTATGGCGTATAATGAAAAACTATTTTTTTGTTGTTGTTTTGTACAAAAATGTTTGACTTTTGCTACCGCAGCTCTTTTGGCATTACAATGACGTTTCCAAACAAGTACAAAAGAAACCTTGTTTAATTCTGTTTCCTTGGAATCGCTGTGTTTATTATTTTTCTCACGGCAAATAAATCACATAACTCGGTCCCTGACCACGCCCAAGGGGTTGTGAATATAATCCCTCCCAAAACTCACTCAGTCGTGCCCCTGGAAAATTTGGGGAAACTCTTTGGAGAATTCACTGCGAGAAAAAGGGTTCCAGGACTCTTTCGTTGCTGCCTGCAGTTTTCGTGTTGAATGAAAAAAAGATGCAACTTACATTGCGTCATCTCAAATTCATTCCGCATGTTGCCTTCTTAGCATTTTCAGCAGAAGTGAAATCACTTTGAAGTCATTTGCATCCCCCTTTCAGTCTGTGGTGAAACACCGAATTTCAGGACGCGTCAAAGTGAAAACAATTCCTTTTTTTTTTTTTTTTAATTTATCTATTTTTTTAAAGATGACCCCGACGCCCTCAACCACTCATGCACTGAGCCGCGTCATGTGCATCCCTGTTGACTCTTACGACAGCCTTGCGAGGGTCACATGGCCCAGACGGAGGCTCCGGGACAAATGAGCCTCATCATCATCTGCCGATCACAAGATCCCTGGGACGGGCCCAGCTGGGGGATTCTACAAGGAAGACGGGTGGGGGTGAGCGTTATTTTGCTCTTAGGAAGTCACGGCATCACATTTATTAATTGTCTCACTCTTTATATGGCATCCCTGGCAACCCAAATGTTCCATGACAACACATTTTGTCGGTTGGAAAAAAAAAAAACATTCACTAAATAAGGATCTTTGGTTTGATCTCGAATCAACAAGTGCTTGATTTTTCCTCAAAGACCCCCCCCCCCCCCTTCTTGTATCTTCCCATCTCCCTCCCTTGTACTGGACGATCAGCCCTTGTGCTCAGTAACTCCTTTGTTTGGCTGAGCATCACTCTCACTGCTACATGACTGGAGACAGCGCCCTGTGGCACCTCGTTCATTGAAGACTTTGTGCATCTAACATACAAAGTAGGGCGCAAGCCAAATAGAAGGAGTGTCCACGTTCGGTAAGCATTGCTTTAGACAGTTGACACACGTCCTACTTGATCGAGGGTTTCCTCTTTGGTCACAGCCTGAAACCGGAGAGCCCGGAGTGGTTACCTGAGCCGCTGGAGGGATGACACTCCGAAGGCCAGCTGCTCACCTGCCGATGTGCTGGAGGAGATCCGGAGACGAGTCCCACTGGGAGACTCAGAGCTCCAAGGGGGAAAGTTTCGCCTCCGTCTCCCGCCGAGCCGCTCGGCCTCAGAGCGCCATCGAGGGCAGGCGGCTGGACGGCCGGCTCCAGCAATTCCACAGAATGCAGGGCGACGCTGATGCGGCGAGCCGGCCATCCGGTGACAGGGAACCAAGCGAGCGGAGCTGGAGACCGTACCGGACTCCCTCCTTCAGCGGGGTCTCGTCCTCCTGCGGCAACTTGACGGAAAGTTCTCCGGGCAGCCGGGAGTCGCTGCAAAGTGAGTTCTTTGTCCCGGTGGGGCGCAGGGGGAGTCTGGAAAGGGTTCATATTTCGCAGACGCCAAAAAAGGAGCAGTTCCAACTCGGTTACGTTGTGCCGGTGAAAACCGGCTGGCTGCCGATTCAACGAAGAGCGATGAAGGTGGAGGATTCGCAGGAGCAAAGACAAAGCGTTTCGCCGCACTCTGCTGCCCAGGTAAGGCAAAGGGCACCTAACGTCCAACTGACTCCCAGTCTTTCATAGCCCACATTGTCCTGAGTCATACCCTCAAGAGTTACTGTTTTTGTACCCTTGATCTGGGAACATAGCTGCACCTTTTTGATCCGGACAACTCTACAGTTAGATCAAAGTCCGATAATTTGCCTGAGAGGGTAGATTATTGACCCGTTTGGGCAGAGAAAGAGACTGCTGCTGTACCCACGTTTGTGACGATACACAATGTCCGAATGTGATGTCAGTACCCCTAGTTTTGAAAGTGTAGAATAGTCTTGGAAGTGGCTGGAGCTACCTTGATTCAAGAGTATGTATCTGTCTTTGAGCTAGACCACCTTTTTAAGCACATCTTTGTCAAGATTCCGTTCTGGTTTCCGGAGGATTTGCCACTGTGATCCTCTCTGGCTTTGTGATTCTCAGGCCTGCAAGTGCCAAGGTGAAATTGCCAAGTGGGGACTTAAAAAGAGAGAGAGAGAGAGAGAGAGAGAGAGAGCCACAGAGAGCTGTTTGTCATGAAGTCTTGGTGGCCCCCGGCGGCAACGCATCCTGTTGAAAAGAGCTTACTGTGCATTATTTCTAAATGTTTACGACTGCTTTGGAGCTTAGGTGTGAGAGTTTGCGCTTGTAGCCCTGAGAAAAAAAGCTACCGCCAGTTAATGTGCGGCAAATTCTTCCGGGGCGCTACCCGGTGAGTGACTCTGCAATTGATTGGTTGCTTTTCAGTAGCAACAGACTGGCCTCTTCTGATGGACAACGGCAACATTTGCCCCGTGACTCGCCGAATCCAAGTTTGAATGACCTTTTATTTATTCGCTATCCTTGAGAGCACATACAGACCTTTGACTAAGTGTGAAAGCTTGAGGAACAGACATTTTCCTTTTTTTGTTTTTTTTTTTTG
Source organism: Filicampus tigris (assembly GCF_054856515.1). Taxonomy (NCBI): domain Eukaryota; kingdom Metazoa; phylum Chordata; class Actinopteri; order Syngnathiformes; family Syngnathidae; genus Filicampus; species Filicampus tigris. The sequence continues at coordinate 1,997,000 of NC_141235.1, read as the reverse complement.
GTCCCTCATGCTGTATTTTGGGATATGCTCAGTTCATTCGGCCTTGGCAGAGGGTTCACACTCAAGTCTTATTTCAGAATCGATTATATTGGTGGTCAAGATTTTCGATTGCTAAGTATTTTTTTCAAACTCTTAAAACGTCACTGGGTTTATTCTGGTTGGACCCGACTTGCCGATGTTTTAGCTTCACCGAGCACAAAAACGCCATGGAGCGGCGTGAATGCATGCTTGCATGTTTGGACTGTCCAGCCCTGGTTTTGGACAACTGAGTGCTTATCCCTTCACAGATTACGATCCATTATATCATACGGTGTGTTTTCCTGTGTGGCTAATTTCTTTTCAAATGTGACTTCTAGGTGAAACTGAAACAACCTATCACGCCAACGTTTCTGAAGAGTCGCGGAACGGTCAGCCTGCACCAAGGTTTGTGCTCATCCCGTCGCCGGTCCTGGAACAGGAACGCATTTCAAGGCTGACATAGCACACAGGTTGCCTTCCTCTAATCAGCATCGGCCGCCCCTTTTCCCAAATGTCCCAAAACTGAACGGACTGGGTGATGAAAAAGAATCCAGTTCATTTGGAGAGCAGCTGCTGCCCATTGTGGCGTCACGGCCGCTCGGGCGGGATTGCGTTTGACGGAGACGAGGCTCTACTGGCCTGGAAAATGTAACAAAAAGAGATAGGGACCTAGCGGCGGAAAGATAAGACCAGATGTAGACCGATTGGAGACGGAGCCCTCCCCCTGCTAATCTTTGAGCATGGCGGTCCTTCACTCGGCCGCCTTTATCCCGGGTTTGATCCCTCAACCCCGTCCTTGTTTATACATCGATTATGCCGTCAAGATCCCAGAGCCGCTTGCAGGGAATCCAAGTAATCCATCGTTGGCGGCTGGAAACACGGATATAAGCACAGTTGAAAGAAGGCTCAAGATAATCAATAGTGAGGTGAATCACAGGTATCGCCTTGGCAAAACTAGTTGATTATATACACAATATCACCCTAGCGGCCATATGAACTGTTTTGCCATCTGAGAGAACGGGGTTTTTTTTTTGTATGGAATGAATCCATTTGAAACGGTTCATCAATGTTTAAGGGGTGTGCCTACCATGCTCTATATCGGCGGCCCCTGACCATTTTTTTTTTTTGTTTGCACTATGTACGGCTTTCACAGAGACATATGCTGATGGACGGGCATAAAAACAGACAAAATCAAATGATTAAATCAACAACTCACTCAAGGAGTCAGTCCCATCTAAAAAAAAAAACGACAAATGCCTGTCAGGCAGAGAAATGATTTTAAGCGGAGTCTCAAGCGATGGCATCAAAAAAGACAAGTCTTCCCGTTCGCTGGCCAATTTTCACCGTGTGCCCCCCACGTTCTCTTTAGCTAAAGCTTATCGGGCCATCAGCGTGAGGAATAGATTGTGAGGATGGGCACTAATGCCGCTGGAGATTCTTCAGGGACACAGATTAGTCTGCTGCCTTTTTGGGGGGGGTTTTGTTTTGTTGCCGAGACACAAATGAGACATCGGGTGAGTCAGATGGAACGCGGCGAGGCACTTTCCCGTCTGGCAGCATCTCGGAAAACACATTATTTGTGTTTTTCTTGCCGCAATCACATTTTGCAAAAGTGGTGCCATTTCAAAACTTGTCTCCCGCGGAAATGAGAACGGCTGCGGATCATCTCCAAAGCGTTCAGGAGCCAGGCGAGGATGCGGGGGCTATCCCCAAATCGTCGCCATGGCAACAGAAGCAGCTGCAGATGGAAGTACGACAATCTTTAGTTGTTGTTGTTTTTTTTCAAAGTTTTGGGTCCACGGCTTTCTTAAAGCTCCTCCTAGTGGAGATTTTTTGCCCTCATATTTCTGATATCACGTGTACCCCTAAAGAAACCCCTAAAAACGGCCAAATTCAGAGGGGAAAAAAAAAGGTCATGTTACAATAACATAGAAAAAAAAGTTGTCTCAAAAGAGTAATGTTGTTGTTTAAAAAAAAAAGGTTATTGCTTCTCATTTTGCTGAGCCTGGGGCCCCGGAATGAGAAACGCTGCTCTAAAGTGGTGCTGCGTTCACTTTTCCAAGCTAAGTTCCATTATTGACAGTGTCAACATTGTCACTGTGCGTGCGAGGTAAGCCAAACATGCGTGTGTTGTGCGTATGCGTCGGACAGAGAAGGAGGAGAACGTGTTGTCAGCGTTTGTTTTGCCTTGATACACTTTGCGCGACTGTAGATGGCCAAGCGGAGAGGAGTCAGCGCAGGACCTGGCAGACTCCCGAGCGGTCGCCGCCCGTCATCAAACAGGTAGCTGACACACGTGTCTGTGCGTTTCCCCCCCCCCCCCCGCCCCCCCGAGTCAATATGGATTTGGTGAAACCGCAGAAGAGCGCGCTTGTCACCTTGAAGGACACTGACTTCATTCCGACAAAGTCAAAGCTGTTCTCAAAGTGATGTTTGGAGTAAAGAAAAGCCGTTTGTTTGTTGACACATTTCGATCGACGTAATTTCCCGTAATTTTAGTGTCACTCCGACTTCATGTTCGTTACTGCGCCGGCTAGCTAAAATAAAAATAGATGGTAGTTACTGCATGTTTCTAAATTAAGTGTTAGAAAGGGGTCCTGAAGTTCACCTCTTGTGCAGACGGTACCATTTTTTTTTTCAGATAAATTTCATTTCATTTGTTGTTCCTATTGAAACGCTCTATTTGAGGCGAAAAACGTTGTTCTTCTGCTACGTAGCTAGTGATGGGCGAGTAGCAACGGCAGGTGTCATATCGCCCCAATACCGGCCTTATTTTAAGGTATCGGCTACTCATGGAGGCTGTCGATACCAGCCACTGATACTCAAGGCAGAATAAATTGGACATCAAGTAAGTCCTCCTCTGCAGTAGTTGGCGCTATGCTGTGACAGTTTGGCACGTTGGCCAATCTTCTGCGTTCGCAGTTCTTTGTCACTGCGTGAAATGAAGTTCTGTATATCAAAAGTACGAGTACGCAATACCGTCACGCAATAGCTGGTTGTGCACTTTTCCTGCTCTGTAGCCCACGCGGTCGACGGCGCGCCACCATTCGTTACTGTTCCCGTTCCTGATGACATTTTAGATACTAACCAAGCAGTGCATTTGTTTTTGTCAAATTCTCGTCGCAACGAGCGGCATACAAAGGGCAAAAGCCCCCCACTAACCGGGACGCGGCGCATCAGTATTCGTATCCTCCGCGCGACAAACGCTAAACGGCGTCAGAAGCCTCTAAAGACGTGCGGCTCTTTTGCTTCCCGGCCTCTTCATTGAGGCTGGAGTCTCATTGTTATTCTGCGAGGCAGAAGTCGCAGACGCCGCGCGCCGCACGGCCCTCGCTCGCTGCCTCCGTGGCTGGCGGCGCATTGACTGCGTCCGGCCCACAGTCATCTGACTGGAGAATAAACAGCAAAAGCCCTGAAGGAAAGCAAGGCAGCTGACCCGCTAGTTGCAAAAAGCAGTCACGCAGTCAAGACCTCCCGCTTCATTCATTTCACGACGGCGTTTTTCTGAAGGGTAGGCTTTGGTGTGTTGCACGGCGTCAAGACACGGTCTGAAACTAGTTTCAGTCACTTGCAATCTCATTGACAGGTGCTAGACAAACAAAGCTGCGCTGCTAATGAGCAGGGAAGGTCTGGAATCTGGAAAGCGCTGAGAAGAGGCTGGAATAGTAACAGGCCGTCGGGGACTCGAGCCGGTCGACCTCCGACGGAGATCTCCTCGGACCCGCACGAGGAGTCCCCTCGGGTCAGAAGAAGCAGAGTCGAGGAGCGCCCACGGAGTCCTCGGAGAGCCGAGTTTGGCCGACCTGTGCGGCGATGGTACTGTAGTTCTCCTGGTAAGTATCCGGTCTTCCACATGAAGAAACTTCAATTATCTGTCAAAAGACGTTCCTGTCCCTGTTCAAATATTCCGCCATTAGACTCCCGCAGGGAGCCGACCAGAGTAGAGGAACCCCTGCTATGTAGTCCACCGGCAACTTCCCCCGAGTACAAGGCGAACGATATCTACCGGAGGGCGAGCGGCGGTGCGCCCGTGACGCCCCCCTGCCAACCGTACCGGCGCCACAGCTTACAGCCGGCGCACATCCAGACCACGTCGGCGCCCGCCACTCTCGTCACTGGCACCAAGGTGGGATTGTCGTCCATCACCATCTGCAGCCGCAAAGTCAACCGCTCGGCCAGTCTCACCACGTCGGACAGGCCTCCCGGCCACGGCGCCGACCCTCGGACCGCCCATCGCATGGAGCCCAGGAAGGCCACCATCGTCAAAGTGACCGAGCGGCGGACCAGCGTCAGCTCGGCGCCCGTGAGCCTCCCGAGAAAGGCCACGATCATCAAAGTCACCGAGCATAGGGGGAGCTACGGTCCGGGGACTCAGACTCAGAGGTGCGGGAACAGCTTCGCGATGGATCGCAAAGAAAACGGGACACACCTGGAAAGACCGAGCGACGTGGAGGCTGTAACGACGTCTCCAGTACAAAATGGCCAGCCTGCTCCCGCCGGGTTGGCTGCACAAATGGCCAAGCCAGCGGCGGTCAGGAAATGGAGCTTGGGGCTCCCTCAGGAGACCTTTCAGGAAAGCCCAAAGAAAGAGCACCGGGAGGCGTTTGGCGCCAGGTGGAGCTCCACGCCATGCCTCACCCTCATTCAAACTCCGGGTAGGTTTGACAGGCCGCTTTTGTGTCGGCGCTTTTTTTCCACGCATGTTCAGAGGCTGCCGAGGCCTAAAAATACAGCCCGTCTTGCTGTTCAACACTCCAGGGCCTGATTTCTTTCACTATCTGACTGACTCCATTTTATCACCCGCGTCCTTCCTTTATCTGCTGCGATTTTGGCCCCGGTGTTACTCGGCGCCCAGCTGGCTGGCGACTCGTCCAGGGTCTGCTCTGGCCCACCGCAAAGTCAGACGGATGCAAATCAAAGCGGCCTCATCAGCGGCCTAAACCGACCATCACTCTTCAGTTGCCATCGCATACCGCTTGTGTAATTTCCTTGTGCAAATATTGCGACTTGAAGGTCCTCGCTCGTGTCCTTGAGGGGGAAAGATGTTAGTCAGCATGATGTCCTCGCACTAACAAATCTGTTTGATTATGCAAAACAAGCAGCAGGAGCGAGCGAGCGTGTTGCACACTCACAATGTGCGCTGAATAAATATTCCTTTGCTTTGCTCGCAACGCATTGCAGACCCTCACCAGTCCCCGGAGGAAGTCCTGGCCCGAAATGCGGCCGCCATCATCGCCAACATCAAACTACAAAGGCAGCTCAGTAAGAAAAAAACATCGCCCTGCAGTCCGGAGGGGGATTCCGCCGCCTCCCCCCAGGGAAATTCAGGGGCAGGTATTATTACCCCTCAAACGTAATAATCACTTCCCACCCTTATTAAACATTGATCTCGGTCACGATGACCTGAAAATGTTGCCAACGCCGCAGTTCCGCTTTCAGAGCCGCCGCCTTTGATTGAATCCGATGGCCCGGCGTGGCCCGCGGGGCCGCGCGACGACGGCGGCCGCCGCGCCCGCCGGCCGTGTGTAACTGAAAGTGAGAAGGATGTGACTCTCTCTGCTTCAGCGGCGGCGACAGACGGGGGGCAATTCACAAAGGCGCACAGCAGCGTTCCCAACGGGGATGAGCCTCGTGCTCGAGCCGAGGCGCCCGCCGCTGACCTTCAAAAATCACGTCACGCTGTTTCTCTGCAGGTGAGAATGTCACAAAACATGTTTAGGGTCATCTTGGCTATTTTGGGGGGGGGTCTTTCAAAAGTGAACTGGTCCGACTGACTTGCAACGCGCCATATGGAGCGAGGAGTGCCAATTTTGATGACTCGACGTAAAACAAAATGTTTGAATATGAGGTCGAAAGCGTGAAAAGAAGAAAAAAAAGGCCCCCATTTTTTTCCAATAGAGACAGATTCGAAGAATTTCACGGCCCCAGAGTTTTTTCTAGTACTGATACAGAAACTTCTCTGTGCAGTTTGGTAGATCCCCACTGCCGCCCAAAATAAGTTGTGTGTGTTTGTGTCAAGCTATTTATTAGTCACTAAAATATGTACACTATTTGTGCATGGAATGAACAAAAGACAGAAAAACACGCTTTGGCTGACTAACTTATTTCATCAGTTTCTTTGGCCCGACACGTATAACAGTTTTCTAGTATCATTGTGTTTTTGTTTAAAATGTTTCATTTTTCCCCCCCATAAAATGTAGTCTGATTCCTAGTTTTATATTTTGTCAGCACAATAGCCTAAGTGGTTTTGCGCTGAGGCCAAAGCCATGTCTAATGTCATATTATTGTTTTGGCGCCATCTCGTGGCATCCTGGCGTTTGACAGTGAGAGGAAGCGCTTCGCTTCGTCAGGCCATAACCTTGTCAAACAGAAAATATGTGCTTCGCTGCCATCTTGTGGCCTGTGTAGGAAATTACAAGGGCTCGGTCCTTCCTACTAGACTGCAGAGAACCTGGTTTGGGATTCGACTTCAACGTCAGCATTTTATCAGCTTTTAAATCAAAGGTCCGGGCAAAACATGAAGCTGTCTGCCCCAAAGAACAAAACACTGGAAATAGAAATATGTGCCGCTAGCCTATTTTGCTCATTCTCCGAGTTTTTAGTCATCCACAAAATGGAATCACACGCGGCTTATTTATAGAGTTGCTGTGTGGGGAATATCCCGAGGCGATGTGGGGGGAGGACGCGTTTTGTCGAGGAGAAAACTAGTATTTGGCTGTGTGCAGGAAGCGCTGCGGAGGTCCAGGCCGCGCTTCATCGCTCGCTCGCAGGAGCGCGTGCAGAAGCTGGCGAGGAGGACCCAAGAGAGGAAGGAGCGCAACAGAGCTGCAGGCCCGCAAACGCTCGCGACTCGCACGCCAAGACGAGCTCAACAGGCCCGCTCCGTCAACGGTAACAAGAAGACCAAATAACAGCGACTCGTAAAGCCTGCCTTGTTCTTTTTTTTTTTTTTTTTTTTTTTTTTTTTTTAAATCAACATTTATGGACGCTATAATACTTGGCAACTCGTTAATATGCCAACGTCGAGTACTTTGTGTCTTTTGTATAGAAATTCATAAGCGTTAATGTTACATTAGATGAGGAAATAAAGCGGCTAACCCCCTACAAGGTGGAAAGTATTAACTCGTAAAGTGTGCTTTGTATTCAAACATAAAGTCGCCACTTTGGACAGTTAGTAACTCATTATCATGCCAGGATGCTGGGAATTACATCAAGTAATTTGTGGGGTATTTTTGCATTGGACAATTAACCAGTTTTAATGTGCATTAAAAGAGAAAATGAAACGATAGGGCTGATGGCTCAAAAACGGAGGTTTGTCGAAAAAACCAAAACGTTTTGGACACCATCATTCTTAGTAACTCATTTGCCATGCAACTGGGAAATACACAAATTGACTTTTGAGTAAGAAAAGCGTCATTTTCATCAATACAGCTGGTTTTATTTACCTTATAGGCAAAACATACAGTGATGCTCTGGGAAGCATTTCCAGTAAAGATGTGCTTACTGCTATCTTGTGGCCATTGTGGAACACTACAACAGCACGATATCTACTGCGGCATTTTTTAAATATAGTTTTGTGCATTTAAGGATATTGTTCACATTTATAGAACGTTAGATTAACATTTAGAGGTGTTAATACGATACATTATCAAACTATAAATGTATACATTTTTTTTTCTAGATAATCTGCTCAAATCCAGAGAGGGAGCCAAGGAGCTCAAATCAAATCGGTCAGTAATTTGTGATGTACGCATTAAATATGAAGGTAATATTGTATTGGAAAAATGTTGACTTCTTTTTCCCCCCCCATTTCTCTATGCCAGGCCACAAACAGATATGAAGAGGCGAAAAGAGGAAGAGAAGAAGAAGAAGGCCTGTTTGACCAACAGACAGCGAGTGGAGCTTTTCAAAAAGGTAAAAAAAAAAAAAAAAAAAAAGTATCTTTCTTTTTTATTTAAAAAACGTTTTGGCAGCAGAGTGGACTAGTGGTAAGCAGGTCTGCCTCGCAATGTAGTTAGTGTTTTCAATTATTTATTAATTGCTCTTTTTTTTGTGTGTATTATTTTCCACTAGAGGGCAGTCTTGCCTCACATTTTGCCAGAATTTAAAGCCACAAAGCCATTTTTGATGAAACAAAGCTCCTATGTATGTGGTTGACATTAATTTTAGAGTCTGCTCTTAGTAGCATCCCATATCAATTATATTTATGTGTTTTGACCTCCTGCCCTGCACTTCCTGTCCCTCCACTGTGGATTGTGTGTCTTATTTTGTCCACAGTGGAACAAAGGTGTCCATTATTGTGCTTGGGGATGTGTTGAGAGTTGCTTCAAATATTTCAGCTCAACAACGCAATACTCTTGCTCTCATTAGTTTGGATGAATGCACCCAATTTTATGTCCAGTGTTGCTGTAAGTGTTCATATTTTTTGTTTTCTAGAAACTTTTGGATCAGATTCTACACAGGAGCAGCAATTGAATGGCGACTGACGGGAATGTAACTTTTTGTGTCAGTGATGATAATAAAAAAATAATAATCATTTTTGTTACATGGCAAAAGATCACCTCATTACCTACAAATCAACCATGGTTCTTCATTGACTTTTGTGTCAGTCTGTGATGAACTTGTGTTTAGCGGAGAATCATCAAAATGTGCGGCCAAAAGGCCATAGACAGGCTAACGACAGCATCGGCATTGCAGTGTTATAGCACACAAACAGTGCAGCAACACAGGTAGACACTATGACAATACTCACATGCATATATTCTTTATCCTCTCTGAAAATGACTAACTGCAGCTTGCTGAGGCCTGTCTACATGCACTGTGAACCCGTTCATCCGTATTATACCGCCCCCAGGTGGCCATGGCTCACACACCAGAAAGAGCAGCACAATATCCATTTAAATTGCAGCAAAAAGGTGCTCAAAATGGTTCAAATCCTTTAAATTCCGTATTATGATGTCATTATTGTCCGATTTTAAGTACCATATTATGAGTGCTACTTTCCTTTATTTAAAAGCACATCTGCTTGACTATGTCTACTTGATTACGAGTCACCAGTGCCATGGAGCATTGTTGTACGGCGTTTGTGGCGCAAAGCAGACAGCCATCCCGTGGCGGCGGCAGTGCCAAGCTATGAAGCGGCAAGATGGCTGAATGTGACCTCTTTGCCACATTTTAATGAAGAGCAAACGGCTTGAATGGCATCTTTGTCCCAGCGCACACTAGCCGTTTATTACACAGCTCAGCCAAAGTGCATGAATGTGTGTGTGTGTGTGTGTGTGTGTGTATTAGAAGCACAACTGAGATATTGAGAGCAAAAGTGGGCTAACTCCATTTTTCAGTTAAGTGTAAAAATGAAGAAGAGAATAGGCATCGTCTATCCATCCGTTGAATACTGGTCTAAATCAAGGTCTAGTTCGAATTTTGACATATGGGGTGCACCTTTTTATTGCACTCCCTTTTTATTGCCTACTCAACACTTTTCCTGATTCATCAGTGTGACATTGTGTCAACTCCCATTTCCAAGGTGGCCCCACCCGTGAAAGCAGGCTTCACCTCCCCAAAAATGTGCCAGAAATTCAGGTTCAGAGATCGAACACTCGGAAAGGAAGTCTCGCTTCAGCTTGGGTGCCAATGCATGTTAGTAGGTTAAGAAAATAAAATCGTTTTAAGGCGAGTCTCAAGTTGAGTTCCCTTCAATTATTTGTTATTCGTTGTATGCGTAAAGCATTTAATAAAATATATTTTTTTAATCCTCCCTATTTGGAGACAGAAGCGTCTCTGTGCCTTATTGTGAAAGGAAACACCTGCAAACTTTCACTTGCTGGCTTCCTTCCCTGCTTCCGGTTTCTGGCGGTCTTTAGGACCACGCAGGCTTCGTCTCGCACATGGTCACTCTCAAGACACAAAAACACTTCTTCTCTTCTTCTCCTCTTTCGTCGTCCTTTCTTCTGGCGATTTTTCATTTCCGTCTTCACTTGCTTCCACTCGCCCGCCGCCCTTTTTTTGTGGCACGGCCTCCCCAACAATGGCTCGCCGTCCACGGGATTTCCCTCGCAACTTGATCACGTTTCACGACGTCATTTGACTCGCAAGGCTGAGGATGAGGCTGAGGATGATGAGGATGATGCTGGGGATGAAGATGACGCTTGGGCCGCACTGATCCGCGCAGGGAGCGCCATGGCCGGCGGCAACTTTGGGATTTGGGCAGCACTTCTGGCGTGTCTGTGCGTGGGCGCGCGTCACCCTGCGGGAGGTAAGACGTACGTACGGCCAGCCGGCCGGATGGAACGGACGCGCACGCACCACGCACGAGAGTGACCCATGCAAATATGTCAAATAGTCGTGCAACGCGCCCGCAGCTTTGTCTGAGAGCTATGCATGGAAATGCGAATTGATGTAGTACTCCACCGCACTCCGTTCGTTGCGGAGTGTAGAAGCATGACATATCTTTTATGTAACCTGTAATAGGTAGTCATATTGTATTAATAAGAACGCAAAGTTCTATAACAACTCGTGAAAATATTGTGGATACTCAAATGATTACTGGTTACTCATTTTCACTTTCATTTCTAATATACAGCTTTGAGGGAGAATGTATTTGGAATTCAAATCTATCAAATATTCACACCTTTTTTTAAAATGGATCAATACACACATTAATAAATGCACAGACATCTTGGGCATTTGCAGCTTAATCGTGTGAAAAACTTTTAAACTACATGAAAGTTATTTTTTTACGGTATATACAAAACACTAATAATTTACTGTAAATAGTTTTGTTGTAATTAAAAAGTTGGAAGTTCATGATTGTGCGTATATAATACGTAAGCATTGTAAGACAAAAAAAAAAAATCCACATCAATCAATTTGATCTGTCTGCGGTTGCACTGCATCAGAGCGAGACCTGTTCCTAATATTTGGACCCTTTCACGTAACACCCGCCCACCCTAAACAAGCTGAGCGAAAATACTCGGCAAAGCTGATCGGATGGTACCTAATCAAGTGGCCAGGGTGTGTCTCTTGACGGTGGAGGCGGGGCTGGGGGGGGGGTGGTGTTTGGTTTGCGACATGCATGAATGCCTTCATGTATGTAAGCAACTATGGGACGCGCATGTGTGGAATGAGTAACCTCTCACATCTCCACACTGTGCCACTCACTCTTGTACTTGACGAATCTTGGGAGTTAATTAAGAGGCAGGCAACAAGGACAAGTGTGGGTGTGTGCGTGCCTGTTTATTTATTCATCAAGACTTCATAGTTTGGCCTTGGTGGTGCCTCCTCCTCATCCTCGTCGTGTTTCCCGTGGGCACCTCTTCCTGCGCCCGACATGTCTTCCGCCGCCACTCGGAGCCTTGTTTTGTTTACCTGCTCGTGTGGATCCGACACGACAATTAATTCATTAGTCGCGCGCCGATGAAAGAAGGTGTGCTCAAATGCTACCTTTCGGAGGGTTTTTTTCCCCCCCTCTTCTTCGCGCATCATTTAGCTCTGAATGTCGAACCATTTTTCGTGGATTTTATGACACAATCCTCCTATTTTTCTTGACTGTATTTAATTGTTTTAATCTGCGTAGAAATAATGGTAAGTAGGGCTAGGAAATTAATTTAACTGACCAACCGACTGACCAATTGAGTGACCGACCGACCGACTACCCGCAAACAACGCACGACTTTTGTTGATGTTTCAATTGAAGGCAGTCAAACTCAACCACAAATTTGGAGCCCGTGACGACTGACAAGTTTAACCCCCCGACATTCAAGACACGCTAAAACGGAGAAGTGGCCGTTGGCGTCCAGTCCTGGTTAAAGTTCACCAGCGGTTTGTGAGGCCGCCGCCCTGCGGCCACCCGGCGGCCGCCTCCCGCGCTCGCTCGGCTGTCCAATTTGAGCGTTTCCCTTTTAATGGACGCCAGACGCGCGCTTGGCTTCCAGGCCGGCCCGAAATGAAATCCATCACGCAAAGCACATTAACATGAACTTTTCGCACAGACCGCTATCCAGGAGCTGACCTTCATCGCTCAGGCTAAGTAAGGCGAAGGAGGAGGAGGGGCAGGGGGAGGAGGCCGGCGGGCCGCTAGGGGTGGTCTTAGCCTGGCACTCTGGTCCGCCCGGGACAATATGAACCTCTCGCTGAGGCCGAGATGACTTTTTGGCCGCGGGGCCATTCATTTCCCCGAACGGTGATTATGTGCCAACGTCCCGCCAGCGAGACAGTGGATGGGTTCATTACACACACAAAAAAAAAAAAGGAGGGGAGGGGGGTACAGAAAACGACTAGAAAAGATTCTTTAGCGCAAGATGGAGCCTGGTGTTAAATGTCCTGATTGTGGCTTGGAACGATAATCATCCCCTTAACAAATTCCATTTCATTACTTTTTCGGCTAGCTGCAGTAGATCAGCGTTTCCCAACCACATTAGTGTGCCGTGGGAAATGATCCAATTTCACTTCATCGGCCTGAAAATGATTGTTTATCGACAACAAATAGTAATTGACGGCCACACACACAAAAAGCTTTGTAAATGCCGACAGATGCCACATGATGGCAGCCAAGCACTTTTTTTTTCTATTAGACAAAGCTACGGCCTGACGAAATGAAGCATTGGGGCTTGGTACGAAGACGCCACCGGATGGTGCCAAAGTCCTGTTTTTTTGTCTTAGACGTGGCTTCGGCCAGAGCACAAAAACAGCAAATAGGGAGGCTAGATTCCGAAAAGAAAATGTGCAATTTGCGAATGCTGAACCATGGGAAATGCCGGGGCTCACTTTGTTCATCTTATCTATGCTAGCGACACCAAATTTCACAGAGCCATGAGTAGCACTCATGCCGGGGATGTCGAAAGACCCGATTATGACTTCAAAAAGAATCAGCCAGTAAATCCCAATTTGAATAGATTCTCTCCCCTTATTGAATTTGACAGACGCCGTATCGACACATTATCATGTAAAGACTGAATATTTATGGACATGTTTTGTTGGCGGAATCTGACTCGACAATTCGGACACATTCGTAGACTTGCTACCTACTGGTGACCTTTCCATCTCCATCAATAATTCATCCCCGGCGGCCTTTTCTCCCGCTCGCTTTGTTCCACCAAACAAAAAGCAGATACGTCAAAGCCTTGCGGCCTTTCCTTCTCTCAACGCCGTCGCCGAGCATGAAGTGACACAACGCATTGGCGTCGACTTATCCGGCACATGTGGCGCTCCATGCGCGCTTGATGAGGCCGCCGCCCCTGCGTGGAGCCTGAAAGGCGATACGGGCGCATCAACAAAGTCGCCCTAATTACAGTACTCGGAGAGCAAAAAAAAAAAAAAAAAAAGGCGTACAAGGACACACTCCAATGTCACCTTTGAAGATGTGGGGAAGATGTCAGATTCTTGAAAAGAAAATGTCTTTGAAAAGCAGGAATCCGTGGAAGGCTACACGAGTAAGTGCACGGGAGGACACGCTCTCACTTGTGAACCGCAAGGAGGAAAAGTGGCAAGAATAAAGCGCACATGGAATAAATTAGGGCACGGCGATGAGTTGAAACTGGCTCAATCGCCAGTTGAGACAACAAAAAAGCAAAGAAAGAGAACGCCGGCCCCGGAATGATGAACGATGAGGTTTTGGGATGAGGGGATTCCGTCCAGGAAAATTTCCCAGACCCAACTTTGGCAACATGGGCAGAGCGCGCTCATGTCGTGCTTTTGCACAGTTCTGAGGTTCGGGTTTGAATCCGGCGTACCGGTTGTTTCCGCGTACAAAATTTTTGCGCCTCCCACAATGCCCGAAATGAAGGGTGCCGCATTTTTGCAGACGCGATCCTGGTTGTGCTGCTCCTAAAGAGGACACGCGTGAAACAAAATAGATGGATTTTCCAAACGTATTTATTTGACTCATTATAATCCCTCAAGGGGAAATTCCGGCACCATGAATCCATCGCCGCTGCTGCTTACCGTGATTGACAAGCGCATCGCGGCGGCAACAAACGATGCTAATTCCAAGAGGAGGTTGATGGATGATCCGCTTTCATAAACGACCTTTGCAGGCAAAAACAATGAAGTCCAATTGCCTCCGCCGCTGCTCCTCCCTTTTATTGTCCACCGTGATGAATGATTGTTTACAAGTTCCCATCATGGCAAAGCCAAAAAAAAAACAACAAAAAAAACATGGGACCGTTGCCCGTGTCTTGCCCGTCACGCGATACGACGTCATCCAACAGCTTTTTTTTTTAATAGCTTGATTAGGTGACTGGTCACAAAGCAGCATTTGGTTGGTACATTTCCGACAACACGTCCACCAACGGGCGCTGATTTATTTCGCTAATATAAAACGGAACAAGGCGTCTTCGTGTACACCGGCGCAATAAAGGGAGCTTATCGCGCCGGGAGCCCGGCTTTATTTGCGTGCTTATTTGATTGAACGTGGAAGTAAAGGCCGAGCTTCCTCCTTGATTTATTTCTCACGCTCAATGCTGTGCGGCGACGCGTGCGGCGAACAAATGAACGCACCAACCGCTTCCGTTGCCGCTCGAAACCCGAGGAAACGTTCGAGTACGGCGTTCAAGACTCGCCTCCCTGATCTGAGAGGACCCTGATCTCCGTTGTGTTGACCCAATCCTTCCCCTTGAGCTTATCATGTCTTCCCCAACTTGCCCAGATGAGACGATACGCCATGCCACCACTAATGATGCCCTTCTCCCGATGGGTCCTCGTCAGAGGCGGGGCTTTGCCACAGAGCGACCGTGATGAACTCCGGCGAGAGGTGTTTTTTTCCCTCCCGCTGAACAAAGCTCAGCTGCGGGGTTATTAATGCCGGATAATAAGCAGACTCAGCAATTAAGCAGGGTGAGTCATGGGAGACGGAAAACCGGGGGCGGAATGACGCCGCGTTGACCCCACTGAGCGCTGGCCTATTAGCCAGGGAGAAAAAAAAGATATAACGGCAGACCGGTATTACCCTTGACGCTATTCGAAATTAAACGCCTTAGCCCAGATCTCATTAAAATAAATCTGATTCTCGGTCTCGATCAACCATACCGAAAGTTGTCTGGATGTCAGCCAAAAGCTTTGTCAAGTCATCAACCCAGAAACATTTGCCATCGAAGGAGTTGGCAAAGACTTACCTACCAGTCGTTCTTGCCCTACCATAGCTTGGCATCTTGTTTGGGCGAACCGGTAGGACCCTTGACTCGACTTGCCCTCAAACCATTTGGCTCAGATCTCATTAAAAAAACAAAACGAATTGACGAATACAAATGCCGAATACAATCGACTCACACCAAAAGTCATTTTGAGATCTGGATGGAAATTTTGACAAATTAACTCTGCCCTCTTTTTGTGGATGTCATCCCAACAAACGTTGTCGTTTAGTTGTAAAGAAACTGTCACGGGAATGATTATCGAGGTGGAGCGTTTCCGTCTCATGAATCGTGAAAGAAGGTTTGTGGGCTTACCGATCCGTCTTAGCATTTGTCCTAAATTAACGCGGCATCCCAAATCGACAGTTCACTTGTTTCTACGTTCTGATAGGACCGATGAATCGACTTCAAGCCTCGGAACTTTCAGGTCGGAGCTCATGAAAATAAAAAGGAATTCCTGTTACCCAACAGATCCTCACAGGACAATCTCCCTCACATCACACCATACCAAAAGTCCACTGAAAACGGCGACAAGTCAGTGAACTGATTCAGATTTTCCGTTTTTACATTAGTCAATCGTGTTATTGGGCAAGCACCGCGAGCATTTCTTCCAACTTGGGCCCAGCAGAGATCCCCATTGTATTGGAGCCTGGTCCCTAAGTTACCTTAGTGCCTTTAAATCATCTCTGAACGTTGGAAGAAGATTGGTTCCGTTCTTCTCTCAAACTCGTCAGCTGAGGATAAATCCTCCACAAATACGTCAAGAGAGCCGAGCCAAGTTACACGTCAAAAGTCCCGCCGGCTGTCGCACGAGCCGCAACCCTACACCCCACCCACCCCCCGTTGTTTTGACTATACTTGGAAGACGGGGCGAGCAAACGGTCAATTTGGTATGTTTGCGCGGCAACCAACAACGCCGACGAACCCCCCTGCTGTTTGGAACTTTTTGGGAAACGGCTCCCCTACTGTGAGAAGCTGATTATTACCACCTTGAACTTTTTTTTTGGGGGGGGGGGGGGGGGGGGGGGGCTTTACTGCATCAGACTTGTGAAAGTCTGTGTCTGGCTTCTAAGTAGGACGCCGGCTGTTTGTGAATTACATTCGTGGACGACAATTTCAAGCCTTTGTTAGGCCCAGTACCAGCCGTCCGGCCCTGTAGACACATCGGAAGAGAGAGAGAGAGAGAGACAGAGAGAGAAAAGCCTATTAGGAACAAATCAAATCCCTGGAACCCATCACGGACGTTGCTGTTGGGACTAAACATTCATCTCTCTGTCTGTCCGTCCGTCCATCCGCCAGTCCATTATGCCGTCTCTCTCCATCTGTGTAGCTACATCCATCCTTGTCTATCCATCTATCCATCCATCCGTCCGTACGTACGTATGTCCGTCCGCACGCTACTGCACCTACATACACCAAAGAGCCACATTCTTTGACCAATTCCGACATCATTTCGGACCACCGTCACCCGTCATTTTTTTCTCATGTCTACCGGGCAATACTTCTGTAAGCCATTGCACGGAACCCGAGTGATTGAGAGAGAAATCAGACTCAAGGTCAAAGCAGGCCAGACCAATTTTAGTGCAACTTCCAACAGCGCTATTCTTTTCTTTTTCTTTTTTCTTTTTCTTTTAAAGCGGCATTCTCAGACGTACGTCTGGGGCCTTGTTCATAATAAGTGAGCTACGCTGAGCAATTTTCTTTTCTTGCAGGGAGTCGGGCCGGTCAACAGAGAGCCAGCGCCAAGCAGAAGCACTACGGCACCACGATACCCCTTCAGCTGGTTGGACGAGACTGGAGAGCGATGCACCTGCTCCCGTCTCAGGTGAGGCTCTCGTTTGAACAAGACATTCACACTTGACTTAATGTCAACCCACGCTCGGAAAAGACAATTTGCATCTTCCGCAAATCCTGTAAATGATGTCAGAAGGTGGGAATATGAGCGTGTTAGTAACGCGACGACTCGGATCGTTTTGTGACACATCAAGAAAATGTCCCAAATGGTGTGCGAAGTGGGACAGCATTGGGTTTTTTTTTTAATGCTTTTTTTTAAGGCTACCAGAAGGACAAGTAAAGAAAAGGAGAAATGCCACCCAGAAAAACTAAAAATAGATTTGAAAATAGACAAAAAATAGACTTTTGGCAACTTTGATCCTCTTTCTCGGTGAAGCAGCAGCGGCAAGCCGTGCATCATGGCCACGCAAACATGAGCGCGCGCGCCCTCAGCGTGGCGTCGTCTGCTATCAGCGCCAGCATGTGTGCTTCATTCCTGGTCAACGGTGACAAGAAGAAGTGCTCTGGGTTAAGTCATCCATTACGCCCCCTTATCGCCCCTCTATGCAATCGCGACCACTGGCCCCTCCCCCTGTAGCGCCAGAGTCCGGTGTCATCAAGTGGAAGCGGGACACTGGAGATTCCAGACGGAATCCTTGCACAAGCTGCGGTGGGGGGGGGCTGGCGCGCCGTGCTGCGCAATGCGTGCGGCGAGATTTATTCAAATGCGCACTCCCGTTCGCCTCGTTGCCAGCAAACTGATCGTGTCGGTTGTTTATTTTCTGTGGGGGGGCTAAACAACCAAATAAAAGACTATGGAGGAAAGATCTCCATCTCCCCAATGGCAAAATTGGAAGCCTACGTCGATGACATGTGAGGCTGTTTTTGTGTATCTTGAGACTCAAGAAGAGGCTTCTGTCGAGACGACACATACATAGCCAAGTTACCCCACTTCTGGCACCATTTGGGATATTTTCTTTGTGTACTGAGGCACGTAGCATATACAAAATTAAAATGACCACCTCCTTCTTCGCCACCGCATGCCCCCCGACTAATCGTACTGGCGTGTCTGCGCAGAGTCACCCGACGTCGTTGAAGCTGCTGATTGAGGCGGAAGGCCAACGACTGCTTTTGACGCTACGCAAAAACGAGTAAGTGACGCCCTGCAGTTTTCAACACAGCGCTGAAAGTAAAAAAAACTTGCCACAGCTGCCGTAAAGAGAAGGGAGCGAGCTTCCCTTATCCTGGCAAAGTTTTTTTTAGCTACCAAGCAGAAGTGACGGCGAGAGTGACAGCTGTGGGTTTTGCCGCGCGACTCCCTAAGCGTTTTCTCCGAAACAAAGCGGCGAGAAAACAAGTCTGCGGCTTTCATTCAAATCTTTTTAAACTCCCCCCCCACCCCCCACCCCTCGGCTGCCGATGTTGTCTGTGTTTGGACATCTGGAGTTGATCAGCAACGCAGAGCTGAGCCGTCAGCGCACCAGACTAGCTTATAATAATGCCGGCGCAGCAGGTTCGCGCTGGGGCTCACGGAAGAAACGGAACAACTCAAGAGTTTATTGAGATCACCTGAAATTGATAGGAAATAACTCGAAATAAAACACAAGTGAGCGCTTGAATGCATCAGTGAAAAGTTTGCTCACATTGCAAACATTACGCGACGTTAACGCATTCACTTCCAGCCCGGTTGAAATGCATCTTTGACGTCTACGGCCGTCAGTAGGAGTGAATGAGTTGAAGTACGGACAGTATTTCAAAATAATGACACGCTAACTTTGCCAGCGTGGGGACCTCACTCCATTCACTTTCTTCCAGTTTTTGGTGGAAGCATATATGAAATGTTTCAATCCGGTATCCATATAGTTTATCTTTAAGGAATGAGGGGTGATTTGCATGCTAACTTATTCAGCCTAGGGGACGTCACCTTACGACAGCGGTTTGTGCCGTTGTATAAGGTGAGCTGAGACATTGTCGGGCTAACGTATTGCACAGGAAGGCAGCATGGGAGGTTTGCTTGTCAGGAGACGGCATTTGTTTCATGACATTTGGAAAGTGTCTGCCAGGCGTCTGCCCCTTGACATTAAGACGGACGGAAGCGGGAGATTTGGGCGGGCGAAAAGGGCGCGCGCCGCCTGGAGCCGGCGCGTCAACCTGTACAAAGTGCCCCTAAAAAAAAACAGACAGCCGGGAAAGGATGGCTGCCCGAAGGCGCAAATCTCTGGCAAAATCGCATGCGGCTCGCCTTTTGATATTTGTTGCTGTTTCCCCCCCTCATTATTTTTTAATTCCTGAAATAATTGCTTCATTGAGTTATCATACGTAAAAACAAAAATAAGAGCGAAATAAAATATTTACATTTACATTTGACAGTTAGGTTGGATTTATTTTGCCAAACAATTGTCTAATCAATCATGTCTAAAATAATTGCAAGTAAAGACTAAAGTGGCCCATCTGTCGGCTTTAAAAACGAGAGCACAAAAGTTAGCCCATCCCTTATGTAACACCGTTTTGAAAGCACTCGAGGCACTCATCATCCAATTTCAGGCCTTCAACTGATTGTTTCATTTTCGCTTGCCTTGTTCTGCTCGCTTTTTCCCTCAGCGCCGAATGTGCGGTGCCGCGACCCCGAGGAGCATTTCGACGCTTGTTTAATGGCAAACACGCGCAATATATGCAAAAATATGCAGCGCACACATGTGACAGAAGGCGTGGGCAGCGCGTTCCGGGATTTCTTTCGCCAAACTTTCCGGCAGAATAACAATGGCACGATTTGGATCATTTGCGCTACGAAGTTCACCGGAAGATTTCCTGGGGCGCGAAACGTCCACCGTGACCATAGACACAGAGATGTCTTGGGATACAAGCTCAATCCCTTCCATGACCATGCTCTTATCTCACAATCTCAAATTATCCTTCTCATCGACAAACAACATGAATCCCTTCCAGCCTCACCACCCCCAAAACAAAAACAACAAGAAAAATTGTAATGTGTCTATTTTTACATATTAGTCATTTTTTACACTCTCAATTATATCTTATTCTAATTTTTCATAAATGTAGCTACAAATTTAAATATTTTTATTCTGTATTTAAAAAAAATATTTGTACCATTTTAAAATATATATAATACATACATTTGGTAAAGAAATATATATATGAAAAATATATTCTATTTGAATTATTCCACTCAATAATTTTCTGTGGTAAACGCAATGTTATTGCTTACTACTGCCCCCTGCAGGACTGGACTGTAACCCCTACTCAACCATACTAATGTGCAGTTAAGCCGGCGAGTTTTGCTCGTCTGGTATTCCAGTCTCCATGAGGATTGTGGCTTGGTTGTTTGGCCTTGGTGGAGGTCATGTTTTAGCTTCAACGGGACTCTCAAATGGGTTCCAGTTGCTGAGCACGACGCGTCGGGGGCGTCGCGCCTCCTCTCGGCCAAGCTGCGGACCTTCGGGCGGCGTGTTCCGTGTTCCGCCGCCTTGTTTGCTTTTCTAATGCGCTGCCAGATCGGCACTCAGGGGCCGGCCGGCGGGGCGGGGGGTGCGGCTGTTCGGGGGGCCGGTGGGGGGCCTCGGGCCGCTCGTTGGGGCGGCTGAGGATGCTCTCGCCAAGCTTAACGGGCCTTGAGGGGGAACCGGCCATCTGCTTTTTGTCTTTTGGTTGCTGTCAGATAAGGCGACGCTTCATCCGACCTTTTGCCTGCATGCACTCGGAATAGCTTCCGAGACTGGCCGATTGCAGCATGGGATCGTATCACGTCGCCGCGCGTTGTATTGTAGAGTATCGGAGCACATTGCTTTGTCTTGCATCAAATTGTTTTTCTCATCACATCGCATTTTGCATCTTAACGCGTTGCCATTGTCTCATATCTCATGTCACGTTACGGTGAAGCCCCACATATTTGCGATTCAGCATTCTCAAATTTGTATTAGTGCAAATTTTGGGGTGGAAACTAGCCTTTGTTGCTCACATCTTGGCTCATCGCTGTTTTTGCATTTGAAGTATTTGGCACGCTCTTGTGGAACGTTAGCATTATTGTTAGCTACTGTGCATATTTCGTTGCCTATGTGTGATGTCACATTAGTTTGTGCTAGCATGTTGCTAAGGCTAGTGTGTTAGCTAATGCTAATGCTATTGATGAAGGTGCTTTGTACATGTTGAATTTCACTTCCGAATAGAGTCGCTTATGTTCCCTGGGCTCATGATTGTGTACGTGCTGGAAGCATGGTGTTGATGCTTTATGCTCCTCTTTGTTTTCAGTGCCGTGCTGGCATATTTTTGGCAATTAAAAACCCTTCTGGGGTCTTCAATTATTGGCAGATTATCGCTATTCGCGGTGCCGCTCATTCCCTCGGTTTGACATTATTTCAGGGTTGAATTACAAGGAGGCTCACTTCTTTTCCTACCGATATGGCGGTAAGGAAAGTTAAAATGTTACTTAAATTCTTGCCTGTGTAGTTAATAAAGATGTTGTGATGGCAAATTAACTGTTAGCCTGTGATACCGTCTCTCATTAGCCACGCATCTCTTCCTTTTAACTACTTCTTTCAAAAGGCTTTTTTAGCAGGGTTAAGGCTCTCTTTTGAATTAGCTTCATAGAAATTCCAATTATTTTCACGCTCAGAGCGGCACTTACTTAACAAGGTGGACTCGGAGCCTCTCCGTCCCCGATTAATTAGGCGAGGCTTTGGTTTTTGGAGTGGCGTCTGCTAAAAAGCTGATGAGTAGAAGACATTTCAAGTCGTGTTGTTTTGGTTTCACCCGACAGGGCCTTCATGTTTGAGCTTCGGAAGTCTCGGGGGTGCAAAATGAGGCTTTTGATGACCCTCTCTAGACCAAGTTTGCCAGGAATAATTGACTATAAAAACATAAGTAGATGGACAATTCTTGACGATTTGCTAATCACTTGCTTCAAATGTCATTAGAATCGGTAAACGATTATCTCGACTATCTTGCTCTAAATTTGATCACAGTATATAATAATAAGCATTGCACGGTATCGTCTTATTGTATCGCATCATAATATTCCCACTTAAACTTTGTAACCATGATTGTGTGGCTGGAGAAATAACTTAGACAAACGGGTTTGCTGACCTCACAGAGCGTCTGGCAAGAGTCCACCGAGCTGCACGTCAACATTCGGGGAAGGTTGGGTGAAAGTAGAGCATAAACACTCGGCTTGCTATTGGACACTCCCGCCTGCGGGGAGTCAATCGTGTGGAGCGTACGACAGAATAATTGCAATGGGCAGAAATGAGTGGAAAATGCCTCGGGCCTACGATACAAAAGTGACGGCTCGGGGGTACGGGAGAGTCTCCGTCTCAGCGTCTTCTCACTCCTGAGCTATTGGTGCCAACACTCTGCATAAATCCCGGTGAAATTTAATTTTCTACGGGCTCGACCTTACCCCCGCGGTTGCTGACTATAAATGTTAATCACTCAACTTGTAGTGGTCGTGTGTTAGATGGGAGCCTTTAAGTGGCGGGGGCTGCTGGGGTGGCGTGTCATATTGGTGAAATAAAGAAATCATTTATAAATGCGTAATAAAGTGGCTTATAGGGAAGCCGTTGTTATTTTTACGACGACATACAGTCCAGTGTCCCCGCACTTTTTACGTTATGTGACTATTAATATCAGCAATTGTGAACAGTTTGGAGGGGTGGGGGGGGGGGAGTTAATTGCTAGCAAATTTTCGCTGTCCTTTACCCCCACAGAAAGATTCACCCTACCTCCATCCTTCCTTTTGTGAGTCATCGGAAAATCATGAGTGGTGCAAAGCGGCTTGCCCGTCTCGCGATCCGGTTGACCTTCTCTTCACTCACACCTCATGTAATTCCTACAGCGTCGGAGGACCGGACGGGGCCGTCTAGCGACAATAGGGCCTGCCAGGCGTTGATGAAGAGGCTTCGGGAGTGCAGGGACCCCACGGAGATCAGGTCACAAATCATTACACGGTCTTGCTTCAAGTGACAGAGAGCATTTGCGTGGAGGAGGCAGTTATTCAGTGAGCTTGAAGGTGTCGCTGTCCAATGACAACCAAGGAGGTTGCGAATAATTCCGAGGCTTTTTGCACAAGGACGCACTGCAAACAACTGAAGACAGCGCCGGAAAACACTAGAATGAAGTTGTTACGGGAAACGCAAAACATGGCCAATAAATGCTAAATTCCCCAAAATATGAATAGTTGAGGACAGCGATTAATCCAAACCACCGGCCGAGCCTTTTGCAGTATCTCAGAGAAACATGGCGGTATTAAGACTAGATCATGAATGAATGATTCGTCCATCTTAATAATGAATACATTTGCAAAAGTGCTTGGGGTTGAATTTGGTTCAGTCCAAAGCGGTTTTAAAATATGAATATGAAGTGTCCATCCTTTGGAAGCACACTGAATTCTCTCCAAGAACAGACGGAGGGGCACTTTTCGGACAAGCCTTCTGTTCATGTCACACGGAAACCAGCCATGAAAGCTCAATTAAGCTATGCTAACCGTCTGATGTTTGAGTTTGGAAGTGATGTTTGAAAGTCGAACCACGTGACGCTCTTCCTTCAGACGAAGGGGGCCCTACGCATGACGGACGGCGTCGCGGTGCGTCACCGGTGGATTAATATCCATGCGACGTTGAGCGCTGATTGAAAACAGCGTGCTTTCGTGCGTTCTCTTTTGTCGGCAAAATCCAATTTAGCGCACGGCCATGAAGATTTACGGTTTGCCTAATGTATTCCCTGATGAATTGGACTTGCCGTGTTCCGCTCCCCCTCTGATTTCCTTGTTTTTGCTCTTCCTCCGAGGCCTTTTTCAGCACATTCTCAAGATTTCTATCAGGGCGCCGGCTGGTCAGTGCGCGACCGAGCCCACCCATTACATGGAAATGTGATGTTAACCACAAAAAAGGGAGGACACGTCTGCGTGAAAGACGTGAAGCTTATTTGTGTTCCAGCTTTAATTGTTTGAATTTTGCCTCAAGGTGGGAGTAAAGACGGAAGGAAAACTTTGCAACAATGTTCCTGGTATTTCTGTCATGGTTACCAGATCTTAGTTATTAGGATTTAGCATTTTTTTTCTGGTGAGTAGGTCTGGATAGCCTTAGGATACTTTTTTTTTTATAAGATCCTGTCACCAAAATCGAATTTCTGGTATAAACCGATTTGCCTCTGCTTATAGAAATCGTAATTGACAATGACATTGTTCAACATCAGTTTTGCTTTGCGTTTCCCGCACCCCTCCTGGGATTTGCGTTATTTCCCCTGATACCAAACAAAATTTGAAACTGTTTTGGCAAAATATTTATACGGTATATAAATATATGCGGATGCAAGACTTCTACTTTCTCTCGCCTCATCTATATGTTGTCATTTTCATCATCATTTTTGTTTTGTTTTTTGCGGCGTCGCTAAATTGCATTCCTGCCGCATCTCAGCTCCGAGCCGTCCCCGGAATAACCCTCGAAAAAACCTCCCGGCCGTTTTCGACTCTCACCGAGATGTACGTTTTCCTCTTGAAAGCGCTCCTTGCTAACTTTGAACCCAGCGGCTTTTTTTTCTCTTTAAGATTGACGGCTTTCTCCCTGGCATCATTTCGCTGACAGCCAAGAATGCATTGCTCGATCTGTCGTGAGCGTCCTCGCCCTCGCAAAGACACTCAAAGCCATGTGTGAGCGCGTACTGTAAACTCCCGCGCAAACACGCATAAATCACCGCAACGCCACCAACCATCGCTCTTCTCCCCTACCTCAATGCAAATGGGGGGCTGATTTTAAAAAACAAAACAAAAAAACAACAACAAACAGAAGCCAAGGAGCCAGCTGGGAGGATGAGGTGTCTCGCCTCCAGTGATCCATTCAAGATTTGAGACGGTAATTACTGCCAAAGGTGCATCAACAAAGTAATGAGCGAAGGCTGGGAATACGCAACATATGTCTAATCAATTAATTATTTACCACAAAGATAAATTCACCACATTTTGCAGGCGCGTTCATTCGGGTGAAAACGTATATTTGTTGAGGGTCCCAGATATGACATTTTTAAAGCGACACTGTGTCGTATGTCAGTTTTTGTTGATTATGGCGGCGCCACGTGGACGAAAGCGGTAGTGTTTTGACAAACGCCAACCACATTTCGTATAATCCTGAGCTCTCGCCGGACTGCAAGTTGGACTGAATTACGTTTCTATTTCCAGTGGCTGTGTGAAAGATGAACAGCGATGAGGTCATGAATCTAATTTTATTTAAACAATACTTTTTTTTTTTTTTTTTTTACTCACTCCCTCCTCAAAGTTGCTTAGTGCCAGTAAAAATGATGCAGACCCCCCCCCCCCCCCCCCCCCCCAGGGCATGACAAAAGTCCCATTGAACTACTTCTAAGTCAATGTTTCATCAAAAGAGCTGTGAAAAAAATTCATTAAGGTTGAATTCTTGCCCAGTGTTGCTTTAAAACTAGCTGGGCAGCGGACCCTTCAACTTTCAGAAAAATCATCCCTCGTGACCAGTTCCACAATATGAATTTTGCTAGACATGTCTACTATAAGTATAAAAAACCCAAGAACAAGAAAAAAAAAAAAGAAAAAGAAAAACATGAATTCAGGAAGTCTGGCGTTTTTGTTCAAACCCGACACTTTAGGGTCAATTTGGCCATTGCTGGGTTTCCGTCAAAGTGCAACTCATCCGAGAGATCGAGCAAATTTTTACATTTTGGGGGACGGTAAATTGTCATAGGTCATCGTTGTCTCCATATTGCGTTAGTCAGAGTTGAGCAGTCAAGCTTGATGGCTTACCTTAGTCAAATACGTCCGCTCCACAAGGTCAGAGTCATGGCCCTGAACACTTTGCCTCGTTTTGTAATTAAATGTGGTGAATAGATTTTGTTGTGTGCAGATAATCAGCCAATTGAGAAACTCAATAACGCGCTCTGCTATAGCCACTAAGACATCTGCGCACGTTGGGTGTGTGTATATCTCACTATATCATCTTCGAGTGTATTTGTCGTCGCGTCTGCCTCTCGATTGCAATTATTTAATCCTTTTGTTGGGGGGGAGGTATTCATCACCGCCTCGCCTGTAATTGGGATCCCTCGAGTCATCCGTCCTGCAGACGCTGCACGGAGATGACACTGAATTGATTTCCAGGGGCACGCCTGGGCTTAACCGCATCAATCTTGAGGTGACTGTCATTGCCATAATTGCGTAGCCTCGGAAGCTAATGGCTATCGCATCTGACCGTCTCGCCGCTTCGCGATGCCAGTCGGGCGTTGAGAATAATAACGAGGCCGTGGTAATAAATGGAGCTGGGTTTTGCCACGCCAGCTCAGCTCTACTGATCTGCAGTGACTTTCTTTTCTCCAAACTTCCCAGTTCTTTTCCAATATCTGCTCGTGGGGTCACCGTTGACGACGACCAGACCAAAAAACTTAAAAGCTTCTTCATTTGGTGGGTTTGAAAGTGTAGTGCAAAACACATGAAGCTGCGTTCCGGAGGAGGTCCACACTTGCCAAAAGATCTTAGTACACGTCGATTTGGTTCGAAACGTACCGTTCCGAAGAAATTGAAGCGTGGACCAAGTTTGAGACGAGCTGTCTAAACAAACTGCAGCGTTTGTCGGAGTTCACTTGGTACCGTACATTGCGGAACAAATCGGCCATTCCAAAACCACCTCTCACAGGTGTTGTCAGACCAAATGATTTGGCCTGTGCTAGAGTTACTTTGGAACCATCCAATACAGACCAAAACAAGCTTTTCAAGACCATTCCGGGCAGGTGTGGACTAATTAAACCACTCTGAGACCACATCTGGCAGGTGTGGACCAAATCATCTCCGGCACCTGCCTGTAAATAATTGCCAGCTGGGCCGTGTTGGCAACATGGAATTCCGATAGTTACTGTATGTGTCGGGATCAGGCTAATGGCTGGGAATTGTCTGCTCTACTTGGCACCGATGTCAGACACATCGCAGCCAGCGGGACTGGATCTCTTCCCGTGCTTCTGGAAAAATTATTCAATCCCAGACCAGGTTTTTTTTTTTTTTCTTTTTTCCTCGGGAAAGGGTCACTCACCATTCACAACTTTTTTCCACAAGTGAAGCTGTGATATTATTAAAAGCACATTGCCTCGTGAATCTCTCTGACGGCTTTTATTGCACTAATTGGCCTTCCAAGATTGGCTTTTATGGGTCACATAACTCTTTAAATGATTTCATCCGCTCCACATATTTCCATTTGATCTGCGCTAGAACTTTTATGCACTTAATGCCGCTCGCATTTGTCACAATTACCTCGGAAAACATCGTCAAGAAGTTCCTGGGCTTTGCGCCGTCTGGATCTAATGAGACACGCAGCCCCAGAAACTCGACAGTACAGTATACCTCAACAAGAGAAATGGAGGCTGTGGCGTTAATGCGCAAAAAAGGTCAATTAACAATAGTCACTGCAGCTTGATTGTGAGGGATTACTACGAGCTAGAAAAAGCTATGGCCTTTTGTCTAGTCGGGTTATCAAACCGTCTGACAAAGTGCCAGGAAGGGATTGAACTTCTGATTCCTGGATGCCTAATCCCCTCAGCTTTTGTCCTCACCCCCGTTGAAATCCTTTTGTTAGTCTCTCGTCTTCTCTTAATATCGCCCCCAAAGCAATTTTTATCCGTCTTAAGCCACCTGGCAGTTCTTATGCGGGGGAACACTTGTCTTCCCTTCGTTCTGCTTCGGTTTGTCAGTGCATAAGCACTTGTTGTTGTTTTTCCCAGAGCATTCCAAAAGAATAGATCAAAAGTGCCCCGAGCACTTTGAACTCTTCATTGCGCTGACAATGTGTTTTATGGCACAGTGTGCGTGTGCGCTTTTTTTTTTTTTTTTGTTAAGGTCTTAATGTGTCTGGAACCACAAAGACGTGCGTTGTTGTAAATGAGAATCGTCTGGGTTTTTTTAGCGCTTGCTACGATCCTCAAGTCAGCCTTGAGGGAGACAATTGCAACCAAATGTGAACAAAAAAAGAGATTTGTCCAGTTAGCACCAAAGACGAGAAATGTCCCGAGGTTGACGTTTTAGTCCGAGGAAAATATTTGCGGCCCACTGGTCGTTCTTGCAGATCTGCACCAAATCAATGAGTTGGTCTCTGTTGAACTGCACGTGCCAGAAGTACGGGAGGTTTGGTACCATAGACCTGGCAAAGGTAGTCTCAGACTAAATCAACTGGTACAAGTCTCCTGTTGGCTGAATGGCCAACTCCAGAATCGTCTGGAGTTTGTTGTCAAGCATACGGTGCAGGACAAATCAGTTGGCAGGTAGTCTTGTCGGACTAGTAGATCGGGTCCACTGAGTGGAATTTGGACAAGTTGATTTGGTCTGCTCCGTACAGGTATGAATCTCTTAGTTGGTCTAAAACTCTGACCTATGATTCATTTCTCTTCTTTGGGTGCTAGTGGACATACCCCTGCTTTTGTTTGAGGTTCAACCCAGTGCTCGTATTCTCGGGTTGTTTTGGGCTGCACCTGCCAAAGGTGGTCTTGGGCTAGTAGATTTGGCCAACCTACCCAAATTCTGCCGTTTGTTCAAGAGCTCAAGCAGGTGCGGGGCAAGTCAAGCGGCGGATAGTCTTGTACCGGTTGATTTGGTCTGAGACTACCTTTGGCATGTGTATGCATGTTTGACCAACACCACACGGTCTTGGCACAATCGATTTGGTCCGCTTCCGCCAGAGGTGGTCTTTGACCGGTAGAATTGCTCGAACTCCGACAATCCTGGAATTGTTTGGAACCGTACGGTTAGGAGGGAAAAAAAATACAAATAAAAATCAACTGTTTCGAGATCATGTGCTCGCCGCTAAAGGCTCAGAAGCACACACCTGCCAAACGTGGTCTTGGACCACATCAACCGGTATGAGAATGGCGCAGATTACAGCATCAAACTCTTTGTACAGAACCGGTGGAAGAAGGAAACTCTGCGAGGCAGCTGGATTCTCTTACTGACCTCAGCGGCCACTGACGAGCCAGTTTGGGAGTGTCGCAGTGAGTCCGTTCGGGGGATCGTGGAGGTTATTTAGTTTGGGGAGCCTTTGCGGTGTGACTCGCACGTCCTCACCCGCCCTGCTCCGTCAAATCAGAGCTGCTAATAATCATCTGCTCATCAAAAGCAAGGCCCAGGGAGTGGAAAACGGGCCAAATGGAACCATGTGTTTCTCTTTTAGTCGTCATCATTGGTTCGGACGCGCAGTCGTCACACAGTGTCCTAGAAATTTCTCCTTATACGACCTTGGTGCTTAGCGGGTTAGAGCGGTGGTTAAAACTCAAGAGTCTGTTAATGTTCAACAATTGTATATGAGTCAATCTCGGTGCTAGTCTTTTCCTCTTGGTTTCAACGACATCTGTTGATGTTGACCAATTGTTGACAATTAATGGAATGATTGAAAATATTCACAAACGCTCAAATTTTTGGGGTCAGTTAGCCTGTTATCTTGACGTTAGCTCAGTACCTGCTGTTGACCAATTGTTTGTTATGAGTCAAACGGGTGTGAATATCGCTAAGTGTGCTAGCTATTTTGCCGTGTATGAGAGTTGGTGTTAGCTCCGAGTGTTAGCTCAGTGCTAGCTTGGCCTTCTTGTTGTGTTCGGCTGCCTCTGCTCGACAAACAGATGAAGGGGTCAGACTTTTATTTATAGAGAACTACTTTTTGAGTAGTGTAGCATCACATTGGCTAATGGATGCCCAAATATGTGCTGTGCTTTTGCTCCAAAAACAAAGAAAGAAGGGGCCCGCGGGTTCCATTTATTGTGTTGATTTGCTGCGTTGTCAAGATTGCGAAAGTGTAAATGCATCTCTGGCTAACCTCGGGGTCACGTCATTGATCATGAAATGATGTTTTTTTTTTGTTTTTTCTGCTGCGTTTCAATTTATGTAACCTTGGAGCAACGCAGCCTTTTAGAAGGCATCTTAAGAGATCTTCCGTGCAGACCCCGCAGCGCAAGTGATTTTTGTGGACGCTCCTCAAGGTCATCGCTGATCATTTCTTGTCTTTGTTTTTCATTCTAGGGGTCTGTTTGCAAGCGAGTATAAAGAAACTCATTACCTACATGATGGCACCGCAGTCACAGGCTCACACAACTCCGTGGTATGCAACTTTTTGATCCTGTTATTTTTGTATGCTTTAAATGCCAAGAAGAAAAATGTGTGAATTTTAGAGAAGACACATTGTGTTTTTATGAAAGTAAAAATGCTTTTAATGTTGGAAAAAAAAGAAAGAAAAAAGGCAATCTTCATTTCCCGAGTTCACAAAATTCATATTTGATGCGTTGTGGGGAAAAAAGTGAGATGAGGTCAGAGGAGGGAATGGCAGTTTTCTTTTTTTTTTTTGAGGGGTGGGGGGGAGCCTTAACTCATTCATAATTGATACGCTTAAAAAAAAACACGAGGTAGAGTGAAAGTGTTGAATTGAAGACTAAGTGTGCCTGAAAAGTCAAAGGAGATGAAATATTCACCAGCTCTTCTTGTTCTTGTTAAAACACACATGCGCAGCTTTTCATTTCTAAAGCAGCTGTCACTAGACATCGCTTTCATTCTCCAAATATGCCCAAAATTGATGTGCAACG
Source organism: Filicampus tigris (assembly GCF_054856515.1). Lineage (NCBI taxonomy): Eukaryota > Metazoa > Chordata > Actinopteri > Syngnathiformes > Syngnathidae > Filicampus > Filicampus tigris. The sequence continues at coordinate 1,966,509 of NC_141235.1, read as the reverse complement.
CGTCGAGTTTCTCCTTCTTATGGATCAAGTCTTGTCGGCTTGAAAACTTAGTGGGTTGGGATGTCAAAATCAGTGTTGGCTTTGAAGCCTGGGTTAGGGTTTCAAAAAAAACAATTAGGGTTCGAATTAGGGTGTGGGTTTCAGGCCAGGGTTCTGGTTTCAAGCACAGGTTAGGGTTTCAAGGCAGGGTCGGGGTTTCAAACCAGGACTTCAGGCTGGTGTTGCCCATGTTTAGTCGGAGTTAGTCAACATGGAGATGATTTCATTCTTCTTCTATAGGAAATGTTTTGATGACTTTGCTCCAATTTCCCACTTGATGACGACGATGTCGGTGATACATTCATGTGACAATTGCGAGGTGCGCGTGTCTTGTGGCGTTCCCCCAGGCTCACTGCTACTACCACGGCGAGGTGGAGCACCATCCGGACTCGGACGTCAGCCTCAGCACCTGCAACTCCACTCTCAAGTGAGTCCGCCGGCCTTTCGTCATTATCGGTGGGGCTTGTTATCGCTGCTGCTGCCTGGAGACTGTCAGCAGAGTGAGTGAGTGAGCGTGTGAGTGAGTGACACGCTGCTACCGGTGTAACTTCCACTCCTCTCAGATTTATGGAGGCTCACATACCCTAAATTGTCCTTTCAAAACCCCAATTCGAAAGCGTAATCCAGGCCAGAAACTCCGATTTGAAACACGGTCTCTGCCTCAGTAGCCCAATTTCAAATTCCAACCCAGGGTTGAAAGCCTAACACTAATCCTAATTTAAAACCAAACGCTGTCTTGAAATCCTAACCCAGGTTTGATTTCCTAATTTGAAACCCCGACATGAAATCCTAACCTTGTCTGAAAACCCGACTTTGCAAGACTAACCCAGACTTGAAAGCCAAACATGACACTCTAACCTTGAGTTAAAACTCCAATTTTAAACCCTGCTTTAAAACCCTAACCCTGGGTTGAAGCCTCTCGTTGGAAACAATAACCCTGTTATGAAACCCTAATTTGAAACCTGGTCTGGAAACCCTTGTTAGGTCGGGTGCAGATTTTTCCGTGCGAGGTGTCAAGAAGCTGAAGGATGAAGCGAGAGCGTTTGGATTAAATATGTGGTGTGCGTGTGTGCAGGGGGTTGATATCCGTGCACGGCAAATCGTACGTGATCGAGCCGGCGGCCCGCGGCACCCACGGAACTCACTGGATCTACTCAACGCAACACCTGCGCTTGGCTACCGGCACCTGCGGGCATCATTCCAACGCGTCCGAGCCTGCGGCGCTGCCTGACCGCAACCCTCTCAAATCCTTCAGCGCCAGGGTGAGGATTACCTCAATAGTCGGTGCCCGGATGCGCCGCAATCTCCACTTTGCTGCAGTGGCTCATTTTTTAAAAAGGGACTTCTTCATACCTTGGTAGCATGTCTCGTTCCGTTTTTTTTTTCTTTTCCGGTTTTACATTTTTTCTCTAAAGCAAATAGCCCGAGGTGTGATGCGAAATGACGACGCCTCACCTGAATCCTACCCCGCAGAAATTCTGCATTGTAGATTCTGCAAATTATTGAAGGGACTGTCTTTTATATTTCATCGTGCCGCCGCTTATTTGAATTATTCACCCGGCCCTTCCGATGGACCTCATGGCGGCCATTAGGATTGTTCGGCGCAGGCGACGGGGGCGGACAAAAAGCTGGCGCAATGGCGCTAAACGGTGGCGTTTGCCGCTTTTCGCGATACCACCTCATGCGACCTCCTTTAACGGCCACGACTTGACGTTAGGCGCCGTCAATGGCCAAAAGAAGGCAACTCTTGTGATTCCCATCTGCGCATCACACAAGTCCGGGACTTTCCACCCCCCCCCTCCTCAAAAAGTGATTTCCATCTTTTGTAAATCATTCCCTGGATGCCTGCGCGCTTGTCGGGATGAACGCCAAACATATGGCGCTTCAAAACACTTGACTGTCTTGCACAATTCTCCCTTTCTGTTATGGCAAATTAAAATCATTACATGCCGATGATTAAGCGCAGGACTTAACAATAAGCGAACAATAAATAGGATTATTTTCCTGTGGGAAGCCAAGAATTGTTTTTTGTTTTTTTTTAATCTAACTTCAAGAGGTCAACTAGGGTAGCCTGTATCAAAGAGTGGTAAATAATAGTTTGTAGATTTATTCATTAGAAATACATAACTAAAAGATATGAATCTCTGCTTCAAAACTTGGCCGGCATCATTTTTCCACACGGACTAATGTAGCACGCACGGCTCCGTGTCCGAGTAAAGAAGGGAAGAATACATAAGATGGAAAAGAAAAAAGAAAAAAAAAAAAAGTTCATTGACAAGCTGCCGATGGGCGCAACTCGGCGGGTCACTCAACACGCAGTTAAGGGCCAGACAAGTCTACAATGTCATTCGCTGACACTCACCGAGGCCAGGCCCCGCCTTTTAATGCCAAACACATGCAAAAGTCACAGATACGACAGTAGAGCGTATGGAACGCAACCCTAAGTGAGTACGAGTACAAAATGATTGTTTTTTTTTTAAATTATTTACATATTATAAAGGAATAAATTACTCGTCAATTAATCATGCAATGTCCATAAGTGAACGATAAGGTCACTCTAAGGTACCAGTAATTTGTTTTAGCAGATGACAAATTAGAATATGAACATTGTGTACATTGTAAGTATGACAAAAACAAATATTCACGAAACTGATTCGATATAAACGATGAACTCACTAAATTAGAGTTAGCTACCTGCCAGCTTTATACAAAAAGTTTCTACTAACATAACTTAAAAAAAAAAATCTCAAAAAAAGGTGCATAAAAAGCCGAGCGCGTTCCAGCAAGTGCAGTGCGACTCAATGTGTCCACACGGGCCTTTTTGATAAGGCACGGGACTTCTTTGATAAGCCACGCTGCTTGAGGCTCCCGAGATAAGCGGCATCCTGGAAGTCGGGATGTGGGGGGGTGGGGGGGGGGGGGGAATTGGCAAGAGAACACTCATCCTGAATATCTCATGAAAGGTGATGTTACACGGACCTCTTTGCTGTCATTTCGCTTTGTCTTTCCGTTTTATCGGCGCATTAAGGCTCTGAGGCGTGAGCGTCCCTGCGGCAAAAGTTGTGGAAAGGACCTTCATATCCAGAAAATGGAAGAAGCCGCGGCGCAGCGGGACCCGAGGGAAGACAATATGTTGCGACAAATCCACCAGGAAATGCGCACACTTGTTTTCCATTCCTCGCAAAAAAAAACCCAAATTGGATGCGGCCGATGTGATTGGAACACATGCTTTGGGATTTGTCCCCACAACTCCGGTTGGCAAGTCCAACGCGCGGCGGCCGCAGGCTTGTCATTTGGAGCGCGCGTGCCCAACCGAGCCTTATCGAAAAAGCAGGAGGCCGATAAGAGGCAGGACACGATGCCGGCTGCCAGGAGGAAAAAAGCTCAGCTCGAAAGAGGTCCAGAATGCTCGGCCAATCAGAAGCAGGCGTCCAACGTCATTGTCCCCCCCACAGGGATGATAACTAACTGGTCACCAACTAACTATTTCCATAGTCAACTAGGCAAGGGGCCAAAGTGTCTTCAAAAAAAAAAATACAATCTAATGGAATGTGTAACTCAAAAGTCTCACGGCTACCAAAAGGAGTTTTTGGGCCGTATTTTCAAAACATGCCAAATGATTATCGTATAATGTTATTTTCTATATAAAATATGACTGTTTCCTGGGTTAAGAAGGTCCCCAAACACCACAAAAGTGTCAAAAGGGGTTTTTGGCCCATACTACTGTATACAGTACATCAAAAAATACAATATACTGTCGCTGTCCTGTGAAAAGCACGCATGTCCAATTTTTAAAAAAAATGTCACGTTGATGCGATGTCTGGAACACGGAAACACCATTCACGTAAAAATACGAAAAGTGAAGAAAATGGACATAAGTGTTTTTTTTTTACAGGACAGCGACGATATGCTACATAATTCAAGTATAAAAAAAAAATATTGACTATTTTATACATTTGACTTTTTTCAGGATCCAAAAAGTACCCAAACACATGTCAAGGCTACAGAGCTGCATTTTTAAAATATAACACTCATGCCTATTTCATCTAGAGCTAATATATACACTGTATGTATATGTTTTTTGCGCCAACTGTCACCACCAAACGTGCTCGCTATTTGCCCGCTGCAGCACAAGCGTCACATCCAGAGCACCACCAAGTACGTGGAGCTGATCATCGTGGCCGACAACCGCGAGGTAAGCGCAGCACCGCCCCCTCTCTTTTGGCCTCATCCGCACCCCAGAAGGTCAACGCGCCACCCTCAGTTTCAGAAGCAAGGCAAGGACGTGGAGAAAGTCAAGCAGCGTCTGGCCGAGATCGCCAATTACGTGGACAAGGTGACGGTCCAATCGGCGGGCTCGGGAGGGGCCCGTTGGTATGATTTACGACCCTCTCCAACTTCCCCTGGATCAGTTCTACAGGGCCTTGAATATCCGCGTGGCGCTGGTGGGCCTGGAGGTGTGGAGTGACGCCGACAAGTGTCCCGTCACCCAGGACCCCTTCACCACCCTGCACGAGTTCCTGGACTGGAGGAAAGTCAAGCTGCTGCCTCGCAGGCCCCACGACAATGCGCAGCTCATCAGGTGGGATTCACTATGACCTCCGCCAAGGAAAAAATTTTTTTTCCCGCCTCGCAACTACAATGGGCGTCAATGAATGAAGATTTTCACCGTTTGTGGTCGATCCCCGAGGAACGAGCGGCCGTCTGCAATGTTTTCACTTCATGATGTTTCACTTTTTTTTTGTAGTTTTGTAGGATCTCATCCAAAAAGTAGCCGGCATTTGCAAATGGCCGAGTTGTGGATTTTTTGGGGGCATTCCATCCTCCGTTATTCACTAAAATGAGCCTTGTCTCAAAACCATTCAGTGCAATTTCATATATAAAAAGTAGCCTACTGGACATATTTATTGGTTCGGTTAAAGTAGAAAAACAAACTATGTAGCATTTGAAGCGACTTAAAAGAATTTCGTAGACATTCATGCAAACATTTTTGTTCTTTAGTCGAAAACTAACACATTTCCTGGTTTACCATTTTCCCTTTATGATAAAGAAACAGTGTCCCCAAAAGTACCTACATGGAGTGGGGTACCTGAATTAGTGTAAAAGGGACATATTTCTCAGTGTAATGACCAAGTGGTCTCCCTTCGTCAGCGGCGTGTTCTTCCAAGGCACCACCATCGGCATGGCGCCCATCATGAGCATGTGCACGGCGGAGCAGTCCGGAGGAATCGTCATGGTACGTCAACTAATTGCCGCCCTTTCATCACACAAGTGCAATCCACAACACGCTAACAAGGCTGTAAAACTTTTCCTTTAAAGCCGAAAAACCGTAGCCTGTCATTAGCTGCCCAGTTGTTTTTCATGCACGCTTACTCCTCCGTTATTACAGAGGGCACAAAATGGCGGATATGTTGATGATTTTTTGTTGTTGTTTTGAAACACCTGGCATCCACTTGATTAGGCACACCCGGAGCAACGTACAGTGCATCTGACAGCGCTCACAAGCTTTCCCCCCCCCCCCATGTTGTTTTTACAGCCTTATTGCAAAATCAATGATTTGATTTTTGCTTTCCAGGACCATTCGGACAACCCGCTGGGTGCGGCCGTCACGCTGGCCCACGAGCTGGGCCACAACTTCGGCATGAACCACGACACGCCCGAGCGGGGGTGCGGCTGCCGGGTGACGGCGGAGCGCGGCGGTTGCATCATGACTCCTTCTACCGGGTGAGCGGGCGCGTCTCAGCGCTCTCAGATTTTTGAGCAAAGTCTGCTGTGAAATTTCTGTTTTTTTTTTTTTTTTTTACGACTGCAGCTGCGCTAACATCCTGCGGCTACGTTGAGTCTTTGTTGGGGGGGAAGTGATTAGTTCAGGTACAGTACACAGCTGTGTGGAAGTATTCGGGAAGAAAAAAAACAAAAAAACATGCAAGTTCACAGACGCTAGAGGGGCTGCTCCATTTTATTTATTTATTTTTTTAATTCAGCCCTGTAATATTTGTTGATTGAATTTAGCTTTTTTTTTGTTTCCCTAAAAATTGAAGTTATTCAATTTGAAAGTTCTATTATCTGTGGACGTTTATATTCATCAACTGATATTCTTGCTCATCTGTGAATATCAAGTTTGTAAACCAGTGTAATGGGGAAAAATCTCTGTAGATGGCGGCGTTGCATCACTTTGGAACTGAGCTCAACACTGAAGATTAAGAATCGAGGGTGAATCGCGTAATCGTGACAAAATGTATTCTGTCATCAAGAGCCCTTTCTCAGCCTTGTCTTTAGTTTTATAGTTTGAGGTGTGACGAAAAGCAAAATAGAAGTCAAAATTCTAGTTCTACTTGGCTTGGGGGTTTTTTCACAAAAAAGCTAATTTTCTCTGCTTTTTGGTCAGAAACTGATGTTTTTGGTCAAGGCAACCCTTGAACATTGACTATTTTTGGAATAAAACATAAACACCTCATATTTTTCAACTTTTTCCGACTAGACTTTTTGTCATTATTATTAAATAAAAAATGTAAAAAACGTTCTGTCTTTTTCCTGTCCACTTTTCCTCATTCCAAGCCAGTCGCTATTTTTTGACTCGCATGCAAGTTTAATGTCGGAAAAATCTCTCTGTGGCGACTGATAAATACTTAAGCACCCCTGAAAACCGTCGTGTTCCGCACTTTTTCTTCCAAGTTGGCCGCTTTTGAATACTGAAAGTTGGCCTTGTTGTTTGCGTGTCAGCTCTCCAAATACGATGACGTGCGGCGGGCTAAAGATAGAAATAATAATCAGCCACAAATAAGACGTGAATATCGACGTTTGTTTGTAGTGCAAATAATCCTCGTTGCTTCATGTTGCAGCGTGCGCTTTTTAATCCGGGATTAAGGCACTCGCGTATTCCAAGGCACAACTCTGCTATCACCTCCTTGTTAGCGACACCCGCAGATGAAATTTGTTTAAAAGGCCACGAGGATTAGCACACAGTCCATTGTCACCGTTTCTTGGTTGCTCCTCCGCAACTGCGCTAGGGTGAACCCCTGCCTATTGGCCCATTTTTCCCCCCGGAATCTATCTTCCGTTATGTGCCAAATAAAGACTTTAATAACGTTTGTATAATGTGCTAGTGCGCACATTCGTGATGCCACTTCGGTTTGTGCTAGCATGTCATTTAGGCTAGTACGCTAGCTAATGCTATCGATGAGAGTCATCTGCGGGTGTTTTGTTTGCGTTGAATAATTTACTAGCGAACACCGTCCTTTATGTAACATGTGTTCCTGACCGTGTACATGCAAGATTCCTACAAATGGTTTATATTTTGACTTTGGAGGTCATATGCATTTGAGAGGGATTAAATATGATACTCGGTTTGAACTTTGTTTTCATCGCGGGCGCGAGTCATCTCTGTCGGGAGAAGTATGACGACGCGGCGCCGCCCTTTGTGTCCAGTGTGCTTGATGGTGTTTTGTTTATGAAAAACACCTTCTAAGGTTCTCCATCAGTTGATAGCATCACACATTATGTCATTTTGAGGAGGAGCTCAATAAGTAACGACTAGCTGGGCGTGGACGTGCACTCTCATCCAGAAGCAACATTCAAAACACTCCATCATGCGTTTTTACATAAGTTGTCCATCGAGTATGCCAAAGTTGTTCAACCAGAAAGGACAAAGAGTGCTTCTCGGAAGCCATTTGAGCAGGTCCGTGTGCTAGTACGCTCTTTGCGCTCACGAGTAAAACGACGTCTGACTAATTGCGTTTTTTTTTTTTCCGCACCACTAATGTATGACAACTTCCGCGACTTTTTTCATGCAACGTAAATGCTGACAGGTGTTTGCATTTGCACAGGTATCCCTTCCCTACCGTGTTCAGCAGCTGCAGCAAGAAGGACCTGGTGGCCAGCCTGGACAAGGGCGTGGGCATGTGTCTCTTCAACATGCCCGAGGTCAAGGTGCTCTACGGCGGCCAGAAGTGCGGCAACGGCTACGTGGAGGAGGGCGAGGAGTGCGACTGCGGGGAGCTTGAGGTTTCCATCTGCGCACACACACGAAATCACAAATCTTGTGTTGTCTCTAGGGGGCTTTTTTTTTTTTTTTTTTTTAAACACAAATCCAACACAGTCCAAGATGAAATGCTTTAGCTCTTTTTAGCTCAGATTTCAGGTTCTATGGTTAAAGAAGGAATGCAATGATTACAAATTTGAATGTCCAGGTATTTCAGAAAATAGATTTATTATTTAAATTCTTTGTTTGTTTTCGCACTCAACCGCAATTCTGTGTCGTTTTTTTTTAGGACGGACAATTTTGTAATTTACTAACAATGTCATAATTTAAAAAAAACAAAAAAACATTTAATTTGTATATTTTCAAATTACATTTCTAACATGTTTATTTTTTTTTTTAAATGTAATGATTCCTGATTATTAGAAAATTCTGTGGAAATATTTGAAATATCTATTTTGATGTATACTAATTATATTTAAACATGTAAATAATATAATACATCAAAATCCACTTAAAAAAATGATCTCAACTAAATTACAATTGCAATTACATCCCAATAAATACATTATCATAGAAAGTAAGTGGATTGTTAAAGGAAAAGATTGACATTGGAAGGTGTTGTGCTGTGGCAGGAATGCATGAATCCCTGCTGCAACGCCACCACGTGCACCCTGAAGGGCGACGCCGTGTGCGCCCACGGCCAGTGCTGCCACGACTGTCAGGTACGGCGCTCGGCCGGCCGCCGCCGCCAAGGCCGTCGACTCCTCCCGCTCACCCCGTCCTGCGCGCGTGCCGTTCCCAGCTGAAGCCGGCGGGGACTCCGTGCCGCGAGTCGGGCAACTCGTGCGACCTGCCCGAGTTCTGCACGGGCGGCGGCCCCCACTGCCCCGCCAACGTCTACCTGCACGACGGGCACGCCTGCAGCGGCGTGGACGGCTACTGCTACAACGGCGTGTGCCAGACGCACGAGCAGCAGTGCGTCACGCTGTGGGGGCAAGGTGAGGACAGAGAGGACGGCGCACCCCCCCCCACTTGGTGCTAGCGTCGCTTCCTGCGGCGGATCCGATAATGACTTTTCTGTTTTGCAGGTGCCAAGGCCGCACCCGGCATCTGCTTTGAGAGAGTCAACTCGGCGGGCGATCCCTACGGCAACTGTGGCAAAGATGCTAAAGGGTCCTTTGCCAAATGTGATGCACGGTAAAGGGGAGGGAGGGGTGCGCCACCTCTACTAGTCTTGCTACCTCATCAACAAAAAAAAACATTAAAAATCGCCCCTCTTCGCTATGCACTCACGGCCAACGACGAGGCGTTCTAAATCTCAATGGCTTGCGCAGGTGTCCCTAATCTTGTGTCCGCTTTTGCAGGGACGCCCAATGCGGGAAAATCCAGTGCCAAGGGGGCGCCAACCGCCCCGTCATCGGCACCAACGCCGTCTCCATTGAAACCAACATCCCCTTGCAGGAGGGCGGCCGGATCCTGTGCCGCGGCACGCACGTCTACCTGGGTGACGACATGCCCGACCCGGGCCTGGTGCTGACGGGGACAAAGTGCGGCGGTGGAATGGTGAGCCCCCCCCGACACCCCACCCTGAGCGCAACACCCCCCCCCCCCCCACTCGTGATCCATTTTGTTCTTGGTTTATGTCGTTCTTCAGATGTGCCTGAACCGTCAGTGCCGGAACGTCAGCGCTTTCGGTGTGCACGAGTGTGCCGCCAAGTGCAACGGGCGAGGGGTGAGTGCGCCGTGACGTCATCCGCATGTCCCAAGGCACCACGGGTAGACATCCATCTGCCATCTAATCTGCAAAACACACTAAACCTTTTTGGATCCATCTGGTGGCACAAACCCAAACTCATCCTTGTCATCATTTCAGCTCAGGTCAACGTTAGTCAGTCACTTTTGTGCCACCCGGCCGGAAGTACCCCGGCGTCTATTGTTTACAAACTCAACTGCCTTGGACACTTTACTTGAGGGCGCACCTCCACCTTTTTCTCCTGGGGAGTCATTAAGGAGCTGCACAATCAATCATCCAGGATGCCGAAAGCAGCCCACTCAATTAAGCGTAATGGTTTCACTTACGATTAGCGCCCAGTGCCATTCATCAGAGTCTCGGGCGGTCGTCCTTGCCCCCCCCCAAAAAAAAAAAGATGCCTGGGCTTGATTTCACTTTGCTTGGAGAAAGGTGACAAGTACAGTTTGGTGCACGATTAAAGTGTTTTCATCCTCTAAAAGTTATGAAGGGGACCAAGTGACGGTGGAGCATCCAATTTTCTAGGCGTGGATTTGTTTGGCTTGTTTATTCGAGTGTGAGTGTGGGTGCGCTATTAATACTGTGGTGGACATTGAAGGGGTGTGATTAAATGTGCCTAGAAAGGAGGTGCATTTTCTGTTTGGAGATACTGAAGGGAGGTGCGTCATTGAAAGTGAGGGTTCAGATGAGAGGGGGTGCACCATTGGGATTATTTAAGGGTTGCATAATTTAGCATCGTGCCAACAAATGGGCGTTTGTTTTTACTGTTTTTCCTGGATGTGTGCTGAGTAGAGGGTGCGCCGTTTCTGCGCATGGGCGTGCGTGTCTTTTGGGGGCATGGTGGAATTTGGGAATAAGCCTCATCCTTTTTTGGGCAGGTATGCAACAACAACAAGAACTGTCACTGCGAGGCGCACCGCGCACCACCTTTCTGCGACACGTCCGGCTTCGGGGGCAGCGTGGACAGTGGCCCCGTCCGATTGGCAGGTAAACCCTCCAAAGGTGAGTTTTATCTCACTTCGCTCACTTTAAGCCCGAATTTTTCCCCCCCCGACGGCAGATGGCCTCCGCGTGACGGTGGGAGTCATGGCGGTGCTGCTCATCCTGGTGGGCGCCGCCGTGTTGGGGTGCATCAAGCGGAAAAGTCTCCGAGGGGTGCTCTCCAGCGCCAAGAAGGACCCGACTGACAAGCTCAGGTCTTTGTTTTTTGTTTTTTGTTTTTCTTTACACAAACCCAATTGTTTTTCATCTTGTAGTTGACGGGTGGGTTTTTTTCCCCTCGTTTTCTCAGATCTGTAAGCGTCTCGACGGGCGTGGCATCCACGCCCAAGCGGCATCAGCCAACGAGTGTGCCGTCCCCGTCTCGACCGGCACCGCCTCTGCCCAACAGCGCCACCATCTTCAAGGTACAATGAACCCCCCCCCCCCATCTAGGGTTGTCGTCATGCTAACATACGTTAAACGCCACAGACAGGCTAACTGAAATGAGCATAGATGTTACAGTACAGTAATTTAACAACAACTACTTGAACACACACGGGGCGGCAACACATTTAAACTGCGCTGCAACTCTTCCAGACGACCTCAATTCTGCCCACTTTGTTGCACCAAACCGAAGGTGCATAAGTGTAAATTCAGACCTGGCCCAATAAAAACGATAATGCTAAAATCGCTCTTTGTAGCAGGATTTCAAACAGCGAGACGCGATACAGCCGCGGCTTCACCGAACATGTCAAATTTTTGTGTTGATGATGATGTCATCGTGTTACGGGACTTGCCCCACCCGGACATCCCTGCGCCAGAGGGCGGACCCCCCCATCATTCCCTCCTCCAGCTGCTGCGCATTAGTCGGGTTTGAGTCATGTGGTTCTCATCATGGAGGTTTTTTCCAGAGGATGTTTGATGTGGCGTGCGATGCAGGTGAGGTCATCTTCCTCTCCCTCCAGTGGTCCGGGGGGGGGGCTGCCACATGAGCTCATGTGTACACTTGCAACATCTGGTCTAAACACCAAGCGCTCATGTTTTGGCTTGGCTCTGCCTAGATGGGGGGGGGGGGGGGGGCTCTATTTCGCTGTGGGCCACCTTCAAATAAGACCACATGAGGATGACCGGGAAGAAAGTTTTCATCTTCCCACAGCCTTGTGCCTAGACGGGTCTCCTCCAAATGACACCACATGGACGAGGGCGTTCCTTCTACACGGTGGATGTTATCAGGAATAAGAATAATAATTACGTAGTAATATTTTGGCTTGGTTCTAGTGGGGTTCTGCCTAAACGGGGGGTGGGGGGGGTGCATCCCTACATAGTTTTTGCATGATTCTCAGGAAGTTCTGCCTAGACAGGGGGTCTGTTTAGCTATCGGCCTCCTAATATGAGACCAAATGTTTTATTGATGGGTTATTTATTCCAACCTACCTGGATGTTAACGGTTCTCCATCTTCACCGCAGCCGCCTCACCGGGGGCCACAGGTGCAACTCCCGCCGCCATACCCGTCGCACAGCCTGCGCCGCTTGCCCCAGTGCCAGCCCCTCTCGCTTAGCGTGACCCTGGCCACGCCGGCGGCGCCGCCTCCTCCTCCTCATCTTCATCCTCACGTCCATGTGGCGGTGGCGAGAAGGACGGGCGTAGCGTTTGCCGGTGCTGCACGCCTCAACGGCTGCAGGATGGTGAGCATCCACAAATGAGAAAGGAATGTGTTACCAAGTTAATTGGCTGTGAAATAACAAATTGCAGCATTTCAGATTAACTTAACTACTTCATAGAAAATGCGTCACAGCACATTTACTCATTGTATATTTTAATATATTTACTTTGTTTATTTCACTTTTAAGTGTAAAATGATGCAAATACAGGATATTTAATCATTTTTTAAAAGTAGATTCGTCAGTAATTACTACAATGTCTCTAATACATCATTGAATTCATTAATGTAGAAAAAAAATCAATTTTGACACCAAATAAATTCCCTCTGTAGTCTTGTTGACTAGGAGCGCCCTCTTGTGGAGATTCCCTGCTATTGTTGCTCTCTCATGTCAGGAAACGGAGCGGCCTGGCCCCCCACAGAAGCCCCTGCCCGCAGACCCCCGGACCTCTCATGCCGCACCTGGACCTGTATCTGGACCCGCTCCCAGACCCGAACCTGGACCCAGACCCGAACCCGGACCCAGACCCGCGCGCCCCCACCCGGCAAAGTGAGATCACCAAAAACACGCTCCTCTTCTTACATTAGGACATAATAGTGGATCGGTGCTACCACACCACATTTGTTTTGGTTTAAAATATTACATTATAATACACAATAAATTAAAAAGTAAATAGCGTTCATTAGGAAAAAAAGTGCTTTGCCGCCATCTTGTGAAAACTATAGGCAATTATTGTATTCGGTTGTATTTTTGTTTTTTGTCTGAAGTGCGGCCAAGCAGCCCACCACACTGCCCAAGCCCCGCGTGGTGGCCAACGTCAAGTACAGCAGATGATGACGTTGCGGCGGTGGAATCGTTTGCACTTAGGACCGCCATCAAAATGGCGGCCCTGACACGCCTCCTTGGTGCTAAGAGTTCAGGTACACGCAAGTGAACTATTTATCTGATCCCTATTTATTTGTTGCCACGCAGTGCACTGTGCCTGACACTTTTTTTGTTTGACATGAAGAGCCAAGAATTACAGCCATGTTGTCTTGTTTTCGTCATCTCGTTCATATATTACGAAAACAAGGGATCGTTAGAAACGCAAATCTGTGAGCAACACTTTTGCCTTGGATTACGAATGCTCCGACTTGCGAGTGTAGTCCATTTTTTTATTTGTGTTGAGAGCCAAAATTGGTTAAAAATTTTACTTTTTTGGTTCAGTGAAAAAAAAAGTCATTTATCCTCACAACAGCCTGGGTAAAAGTTTGTGAATTCTACCGACTTGAAGTTTTTTTAATTTTCAATTTTATTGGTAAGTACTGGCTGTCAAATTCCGTGCAATGCTAAACTAAACTTGAAGCCGGCGAATGACTGCTCTGCTTTTAACTGCAACACCTTGTAGAATAATCCTGTCTTCATATCTTGTAATATCTCATGCAAACGTATTACATAATGTTGCCATTCCTTGCTGTTTTGTTCGTGAAATCACACGTGAGTGACACAAAGTCTAAAATGGGACTGAACTTTTGTTACTTTTGATACAATTTAGGTTGTGACCATGCACTACTTTTACTTTTAAACAACTTTTACTTTTTTTTTAAACAAACAAAAAAAAAAAACCATGTCTGTGTGCTGAGAAGCACTGTGTGTGCGTACAAGAGTGTGTGTGTTGTGTTACAGGTGAACACATGTTTTTCTAAGCCAAATGTTTGATACATCCTATGTGCAGTAAACACTGTCCAAAGTGTCCTTCTCTCCATGTGTCTATTCATTTTTGGTGTACTATTCTTGTGATTTTTACACTTTTTATGTGGTTTATTAATTGTGTAAAGACGCCATAACAGCTTGGTGTATATTTTTGTGTCCAAAATAAAACCTTGAGTGTATATTTAAAACAGATGGTCATAATATAGACTTTTCTTATAAAAGTCATTCCACATCTTCAATGTGGTCAACACATGAACATTTTTGAATAATATTTAAAAAACGTATTATTGTATATTTCTTTATAAACATTTTTTTAAAACGTGACCACTGGAAAATGTTGCTGTTTATAGGTATATATTAGAGTAAAACCATTTGTTGGATTCCATAAACTATCGATAACTCCCAAATACATTTGTCAATTACAGCAATTGAAAACCATGACGTACGAAAGCAAACTTACAGTATCGTTTGTCATTAAAGCTCGTGTATATTGCCTCTGATTTAAAAATATATACGCTAAAATGATGACATTGAAGATACTCGCTTGAACGACTGTTAATGAGAGCACGTGCGAGGGAAAATAGGGGGTGGGGCGTTCACGGTCAGTCGGGACAGTTGGGTATCAAGTGCAGTTGAGAGGACAGACCACCTTCGTCGGGTCAACTTAACGCTGACATTTCGGACGAGCACGTAAACGCGCCATGAGTGACGACGGCGACAACGCCACGAACCAAGTCCAAAAGAACCACCAAAGTGCGGCCGAGTGGGCCAGCGAAGCTCCCTTTTGCTTCGGAGACGAGCTGGAGCTGAACCGCTTCGACGGTTTACCTTTCTCGTCGCGGTACTACAGCTTGCTGGCCGAGAGGAGGACGCTGCCCGTGTGGGCGCTGCGGCGACGTTTCGACGACGCGCTCGCTCACGCGCCACTGTTGGTCGTGTGCGCGCACGCCGACGCCGGCAGGAGCACACAGGTGAGTGGACACAATATTAGGTACACTTGCATCACAACAACAGCCCCAAAGAATGAGAGCTGTCACTTGAATTGAAAACATGATTTATTCGCACCACGTTTGTTTAAAAAGGTTATATTTCTCATATCTACTACAAGAAAAATACATAATAAAATGGGCTAAATTTTTTATAATAGATGAAAAACGTTTGTTGATCCGATACAAGAGCTCGGCTCGGCTGTGATCCTACCGAGCTCGTCACTTGCTGCCCCGGCATGTTTGGCATTATGAGCGGTATACCTTCTTCACTGTTTGCTTAGCTGGGATGGGCCTGAATGGTGGGATGGGAGTAAGAAGGGCGGGAGCATTATTGATGACTGTGGCCCAATGGAAATGTTGACATTGATTTTTTTGGGTTTTTTTCTTGAATCCTACAGATCCCTCAGTGGTGCGCAGAGTCGTGCCTATCGGCCCGCTACCGGCACGGCACGGTGGCGTGCACGCAGGCTGGCGGCCAGCGAGCCGTGGACTTGGCCTTGCGAGTGGCGGACGAAATGGACGTGAACGTCGGCCATGAGGTGGGCTACAGCGTTGGCCGGGAGACGTGCTGCTGCTCCGACACGGTCCTCAGGTCTGCACCTTAGGCCTCTTTCGTACACACTTAGTGTAGTAGCCCCTTACGGTCGTTGTGCGAGAACAGCAAATGCGGAAGAAACCTTTGAAAAAAACGTCTCCTTGCCATTCTAATGTGAGGTTGAAAGGTACAAAGCTGCAACCTTACTGAGACGAGTTCCACTGAAATGGACAGCAGGACTCAATCAAAGTACCGTACCGTGTCCAGGATTTAAATTGTACAGCCGATTCCTGACGTTGAAGTTCAGGGCACCAAAGTAGAACCTTTTGAGGGCACCACCCCCAGGGACAAACATCACAAAGGCGCACGTATGCCTTCTCAGGTACTGCACCGATGACATTTTGCTGAGAGAGATGATGTCCGACCCTTTTCTGGAGCACTACGGCGTGATCGTCATCGACCAGGCCCACCGGAGGACGGTGAGCACCGACCTCCTGCTGGGACTCCTGAAGGACATCCTCGCGCACAGGCCTGAACTCCGGGTGGTGGTCCTCGCCGCGCCACCCCTCACCGACAGCCTTCGCAATCACTTCGGCGCAGCCCCGATCATCAGCTTGGAGTCATCTCGGGCGAGCCCCCCCAAGGTGGTGCACAGCGGGGCTGGGAAGGACTACTTCTATTCCGCTTTGAGGCTGGTTCTAGAGATCCACCGCACCAAGGAGGACGGTGACGTCGTCGTGTTTTTGGCATCGGAAGAGGTGCGTTTGGCACAGGTCTTGGCGCGCCCACCTTGGGGCAGTCTAATATCCGACTCCTTCCGCAGGAGGTGCTCTGCGCCCACGGCATCCTGCAGAAAGAAGGAACCAGATTGGGAGCGCACCTGGGCCGGATGGCGCCGGTGGTCCTGGGTCCGAGCCGCGGAGGACTCGGGCCTCCGCCGGATGAGCGAGGAAGCTGCAGAAAGACCAGGAGAGTTTTGCTCGCCACCCGTCATGCGGAGGATGCGTGGCGGCCCGCGGAGTCCGTCAACTTTGTCGTTGACTGCGGGGTCCAGAAGAAAATGGTAACCGCCGCTTCTTACCTCCATCAAGGTTTATTAGTGAGCAGAGATAGTAACTCCCCCTGGCCCGGAATTCAAAAGGTAGCATCCGGTCCGACTCTTCCAAACGTTGTTTGATGTTTGTCACTTTGCCAGGTGTACAATCCGAGAATAAGAGCCAACTCCGAGGTGCTCCAGCCCATCAGTCGTTGCCAGGCAGAACTGCGCAGAAAGCTGTGCGGACCAGCAGGTACAAGTCAAGCCTCGGATATTCGCGGCTCAGCGTGTTTGCGATCAAAATATTACTTTGGCTCCATTTGTTGGCACCTCGGTGCCGAGCGAATATGTCGAAGTGCGGAAGGGGGCTTCATTTAGTCGGGCCGTACCCTTGTCTAAAAGAGAAAAAGCGGCCTGCCACAAACTTTAACAAGTACAAACCGTTTCGGTTGATTTCAACTTCTTTTCCCATCGCAGGTAAGTGTCTGTGTTTATACGCCAAGGACAGCCAACTTCCTGCGCAGAGCTCGCCGCAGATCCTGGAGTTCAACATCACGGCCACCGTTCTCTTCCTGAAGAGGATGCAGATCGGAGGTTTGGGCCAGTGCGAGTTCATCGACCGACCCGGTGAGCTTGGCGGGAAAACCCTCGATAATTGTCCGCTAAAAAAAAAAAAAAAAAAATTCGGGGAGAGGAGGTCCCGTTCCCATGGACGGGGGGAGGGGGGGCCCGGGGGGGTCTTTTGTGCTCAGATGAAGTCAGTCTGTTTGGGCTTGTTGAGGCGTAACTGACCCGAGCCGACACGAGCCGGCTGCCCGCCATTGTTTGACAGAAGGGCGAAAAGGGGGACAATTTGTTAGTGATTACACAACCGTCGCCCTTTGTGATTGGTCCTGCGAGTTTGCTCTTTATTGACCGATCTCGATGTCAATGGTTAGGCGTACGGAACAGTAAAGGACCCTCCTCTAACTTCGGAACTATACAAAGTCATTGATTTGGTCTACCTGTCAACCATTACATATAGCGCTAATGACAGATAGAATGTCTTCATCGAGAACTGCTAACCGGTCGGTTACGTGGTTTACTCTTCGGTCACACAACATGCCAATCGTCACATGTGCGAAAGAGAAAAAAAAAAGGCCCTCCCCCAAACTGTTCATTTCACATTTCCTCCTTTTTTTTGTGGGTCGTGACTCCCGGCGGGCTTTTGTCCTCCCTCGATCACAGATCCCGAGAGTCTCATGCAGGCCCTGGAGGAGTTGGACTACCTGGCCGCTCTGGACGACGACGGCGACCTCTCCGAGATCGGCATCATCATGTCCGAAATCCCGCTGGAGCCTCAGCTGGCCAAAGCGCTGCTGGCCTCCTGCGAGTTTGACTGCGTCGGCGAAATGCTCACCATAGCGGCCATGCTTTCGGGTAGCCGCTGGAAAAATCTATTTGGTCTCCTCCTCACTCGACTTCAGGGACCTCAGGAATTTAGAAACGGGCATTACACAGTAACCCATAAGCACAACCGCGCCCTCATGCAAACGTGCCTCCGAGGGACCTTCAGATTTTCGAAACAAGGGCATTTATCATTTCTTGAATTGGATCTCATTACATGATGCATTTTCCTTCTTTCAAGCTCCGACCTGCTTCCTGGAGCCTCCGTCCGGAATGAGCCACGAGGCCTTGCAGTGTCGCAGGAAATTCCAGCACCAAGAAGGCGACCACTTCTCTCTCATTAATGTCTTCAATGCCTTCAAGAGGAGCCAAAAGGATCCGCGTAAGGCGCACTCTCGGATTATGGGCCGAATGTCTTTCTCTTCTCAGCTTCCCTGTTTTGTTTGATTTGAAGATTTTCCCGTTTTCCCTGCAGACATCCGTGTTGACAAATGGTGCCGGGACCATTTCCTGGACTACTGGGCCCTTCAGACGGCGGAGAGCATCAGGGCGGAGCTGACCGACACGCTGAACCGGATCGAGCTGCCCGTCTCGGAAGCGGCGTTTGGCACTCGGAAAAACTCCGCCAACCTGAAGCGAGCCCTGCTAGCGGGCTTCTTCATGCAGGTGCGTCGCTCAAATTCCGCATTTCCTCCTCAAGGTTTTCAACTCCTCCTCCCATCGTGCCTTCATGAAGGTGGCTCGAGATGTGGACGGCTCAGGAAATTACCTGATCCTCGCTCACAAGCACATGGCCCAGGTGCACCCGCTATCCGTCTACGGGCCGCGCTTGAACAAGCCGGGGCTACCCGAGTGGGTGCTGTTCCACGAGTACGCGCTGGCGGAAAACAACTGCATGAGGATCATCACTGAGATTTCGCCCCAAGTGTGAGTCTTTGCCATTCGTATTTAATGTCAAGTATCGAGTGTGGTCGCAAAACAAATTGAACCAGTATCTCAATTTCCCCATTGCGGTGCTAATATAATTCATGTTGTTTTACGTTAAGGCACCAGCGTGTATGTCGTCATCCGGCTTTAGTCACACGCTGACTTTTTCCATTTTCTCTCCCTGCCGTAGCTTCACTCAAACGGCGCCGCTCTACTACTTCTACAATTTGCCCCCTAGCGAGAGCAAAGACATCCTGCAGCACATGCTGGACCCAACCGCCGCCGTTTGTAAGGGCGATGCACGCAAGGCTAGCAACGCTGATCAAAACAGCAGCAGCAGCAGCAGCAGCGGCAGCAAGGTGCCGTCTACTGATCGCTGTGCCATCCAATGAGGCAGCGCTGTTAATGTGGGGTGATTATTCAAGGACTTGGTTTCACAGAATTGAACAACAAAGACTTAAGAGCAACGGCATAATGTCAATTTATAGTTGTCGTAGAGTAAGGTGGCCCTTTTAATTTGGGGGATGCATGAAAAATCAAATATAGAACACTTTTGGATCAGTATGTTTGTTTGAAATCCACATTTTGCTGTAAATTCCCCCCCCCAAAAACGGAGGACCTGGAGACATGTTGTGCAATTCTTGCTCCTCACAAGTCAGTCCAGTGGCTTTTAATTGTTCTCCCATCTGCTGGGTGTCCTCACTCGAAAAAAAAATTTGGTTAAAAAAATCCTTGTAAAATAGGATTCTTCATCAATGCTTAAAGTCATCATGTTATGCTAATGTGCCTATTGCTAACTAGCCACTTAAAGCTTCAGGCGACTAGCAAGTTTTCCTTACTAGAAAAAAATATTCTGTTCAAAAATCTTGGTAAAACATGATTCTTTGACAGAAGAAATCTCACCGAAGTAAATCCGGTAGCTTTTCTACAATCTCTGAGATGTTCTCACTAGAATTTTTTTTTTTACAAATCTTTGTATAAACATCGTTTTCAAGATGTATAGCATGGAATTGTTAACTCAAGACATTTTTACTAGAAAAAAAAATGTTTCGAAATCTTTGTAAAACTGGATTTTATAGCTGCTTAACATGATGTAAGAAATGTAATTGAAGACTAATCAGTTCAGTAGATTTGTCCTCATCTGGGGAAGTTTTATAAACATGATTTTTAAAACTGTATAGAAAACTTAATTGAACCTAGTATATCGTGAAACTCTCAAAAAAGCTCAATAACATTTCTTGTAATGAATAATAAACAATTTCAAAGTACTTCCAAAGGTTTCCTGGCTCCTACCAGCTGCATAGTCACGCACATTGCAGAACCGCATTAAATCTTTGCAATAATGACTGTCTGTTTTTTTTTCCCCCCGGGATGAGGGCAGTTCCTCTCGCCGTTTATTTTGCGATGCGGCCAGTGGTCACACGGTCAGATATTCTTTAAGTTTGTCCATGACGGCGGGCATCCGGTCCACCGGGATCAACATGACCGTGCGGAACGGCTTCATGGGAACGTCATCGAAGGACCAGCGACCGCTCAGGCACGAGTCGGCGTCGTCCTGCACTGAGAAGTGGAACTTGGAGACGGCGTGCTGTGAGGAGAAATGTCAAAATACATATAGTTTGTCATCAGTTAGTAAAAGTTTGTAACTGCTAATTGCCTGTCATATTTAACTTACTGTCACAATAGTAGTAATACACTATGTAACTGCAATTTTTTTTTTACTTATGACTGGAGAGGCAAATTGACCAAACAATTGTTCTTAAGTGTGATAAAAACGGTTATTTGGGAGCAGTCGCAAGTGAAGGCAAGCACTGTTTTTAGCACCTCATAAAAGAACTCCTCCTCAGCGTTGATGAACATGTATTCGTCCTTGGGGGCAGGGCCTCTGGCGGGAACGCTCTTGCTGGCCTCCTTGCAGGTCTTGCTGATCATCAGGCAGTAGTGGTACTTCCCACTGGGCTTGTTGGTGCGCTCGGCTTCAGAAATCTCCTCCCTGTCAAAACAAAGGTCATTAAGACCCTTGATTCTGATCATTTTCTTCCCCCACCAAAAAAGACTGTAATTGCAATTTTTTCATACGTACCAGTACTTCACCCATAAGTAAATTTTTACTAATTGTGATTTTTTTCTTCAAAGCACCTTTCTCTAAAAAATTGGAACAAATTTGCTAATACCCCCCGACATACGTAACGTCATCCCAACAGCAACTCACTGTAGCTGTTTGTGCAGGGGCAGGGCGATCTGCGGGGGCACATTGACAAAGCGCTCACTCAGCAGCAGGCCGACGGGCTTGGCGGTGTCGCCGAGCGTCTGCTCCAGCTGCTCGGCGGCGGCGTGGCCCGAGCTCTTCTCACATTGGTCCAGGATCAGCTCTTTCACCTGCTCCACGCACTGCACACCCTGCGCACACATTAACAAGCGTCACAGAGGCCCGACAACACTGTTGGGAGATGATGACGGGAGGTCTTGCCTTTTGTTCTGTGAGGTTCAGCATGGTGATGAAGCCAAACACTTCATCTGGGTCGTCATCGTCGCTATCTTCGGGCACCTCCGCTTGCTTGGGAAAAAAAAACAAAAAAACAATACATGTTTTGAAATGATTTGCAAGATATACTGGCGACCAGTTCAGGGTGTACCCCGCCTACTGCCCAGGACAACAGGCGTAGGCGGCAGCATGCCGGCGACCATCGTGAGGATATGCGGATCGGAAAATGGGTGGATGGATGAATAATTATAAAAATAAAATTGTTTAAAAAAATATTACTCTCATCCATCCATTACCCTTGTAAATTAAAATGATATATTTATAAATTCTTTCTTGTAATCAAACAGGGATGAAAATCTAAATATTTATCAAATACAAACGATTTTTTTATAGTGTAAAAGTAGACGTACCTTGATGACACTTCCCACGTGGTTCTGCTGGATGATGATGTCGGTCATCTCTGACGTGTTGACATGAGCCTTCAGAAACAGCTTGGAGCGCAACAAACCACCATAGCGGTCAAAACGCATGCAGGCACTAACTTTTTTTTTTTTTTCTAATAATACAACCAACCTGTTGTAAGAGCTTTTTGATGCCATTGAAGTCGTTGTGCGAAACGGCGTGCGCTTCGAAGTCCACCGTCACCTCCTACATAGCAAACAAATCTGCTTATTTTAATGCACCAACAAAGTGCACAAACTAGTACAGAAATTAAAGGCTAAAGCCACATTGTTTTTTTTCAACCGTGTTAGCATTAGCAACCTAGCATTCATTCAGATGGCTCTAAGATGTCAACCCGACCTCGTTAATCTCCTCTTCGGACGTTTCGCTGTCTGCCCCGGAGAAATCGCCGTCATCCCCGAGACTGTCGTCCGAGCTGTTGTCGCTTTCCCGGGGGTTCTCCCCCAGACCTACCGCTCTCTTCTTAGCCGACGAGGCCATGCTGCAAACATGCGCTGAGCGTGTTGGTCGACCACTGTCAGTGGGTGGGCGTGGCCATGAACCCCAATGGCTCGCTGTAAAAGGGAATAAAAAAAGTCGTGAACGAAAGGAGTTTGGATTCCACCCGTGATATGCATCATGCATCCCAAATGTACTACAGTGTCACGCTAAGTAAAAATGTTTCAGATATTGGTCACCTTTAAAATAAGATCCTTTGCAAACTTTCCACGTTCCATGTTTCGCGAAAACTTGCTTACACGGACGCCATTTTGGCTCAAATTTTGTGTACGTCCCACCGACTCGCCGTAGCTACGTCAGAGTCAATGGCGACTTGGGATAAACTAATGACGCAGGGGTGACACATTTAAATTGCGTTTCATCCGCAATTTGCAGTCACACATTTTGTCTTGACCCTTAGAGAATATGATAAATATGTTTTTTTTAAAGTACATATGAGCTGTGTCACGCAAGTAGTGCTTGGGAGGAGTACGTTATTTAGCTTTAAAATAGCGCGACTCCCCTTCCTTACAATAACCGGTCAATATGCGCTCAGCTGTGTGATGAAGCTAGCAAGTTTTGTTGTCTTTTTAATAATGTTGTCATTGCGACAATGGTGTACCGTGTGCGTTACGGGTAATGTAAGTAAGTTACTTCTCGTTGAATTTGTGGCTTTATTGACGAATTTCTGAGTGACTAATCTTGTCCAAAATCTCACATCCAAGCTATGTTGTTATCAGCAACCTGACAGTCGTTGGGTGTAGTTTAGCTTCCTTTGCGTCCACGCCCACCTTCGTTTACACTTCACTGACTTCTTGATGACACCCCCATTCATTTTCCCGAAAGTCTCGATTATATTATCGATAATCGGGTAATTTATGATACATAATTTCTACACGTTTTATCAAAATGAACGTGCTGCTTCTGAAGGAGCCTAGAGATGGAGACCAAGGGCCTGATCCTTACATCCAGGTAGAGGCACGAAAACAATATAAATATGAACCCTTATAGTTTTGTCATACCTTAATGCTTGGCTGTCTATTTTTACAATATTGCAGGAGATGATGTCACGTGGCCTGCAAGCCACCCTTCTGCCTGTGCTATCGTTTAAATTTGTTTCACTAAACACCCTATCGGATAAGGTAACCAGACATTTTTTTGCTCTATTACGTGTTTTTTTTTTTTTTTAAATATCTTATATTCAAGACGATTTATATCTTCCCCAAAGCTTTTTCAACCGGAAAAATATGGTGGCCTCATATTTACAAGCCCAAGAGCAGTGGAGGCAGTAAAGATGTGCTTAGAGGACAGAAGAGAAGGTGAGACAAAATGGAGAACTTAATATGGAGAGCCCACCCCTGTTTCAAATGTGACAAATATGTCTGGAACGTGCAAAACAATCCAACAACTGTCACACACGTGTAACAAAATAACACTTTTGTGTCTTTTTCAACAGAATGGGAGCGCACCGCAAAAGACAAGTGGAACGCAAAGTCCGTTTATGTGGTGGGGAAAGCGACGGCCTCCTTAGGTAAAGTCACCTGCCACCGACATGAACACGCGAGGTGCCGTTAGCACAGGTGACAACTTGTCGCGATGGACCATTATTGTTTCTGAGCAGGTGTGGCAACCTTCCTGAAGTGTGTTCCACCTTCTTTTGTTGTTCTTTTACGGCCTTATAGACCTTTTCATAATGTTTGTAAACAAAGCAGCAGAGTAGTTCCGGGTGTAAGGAAGTGATTGACCATTGCCGACTTTACTAGAAAATAATGACAAAACTTGTCGCTTACATTTTTTGTCTTCTCTGCAGTACGCCGTCTTGGTTTGAACCCACTGGGTGAGGACACAGGGACGGCGGAGGTCCTGTCCCGTGTCATCATTGAAGGTACGGTGGAATGCTTTTGGTCTGTTTTGACATTAGAAGAAGAGCTGTGTTATTAATTAATTGATTAATTCAAGTTACTTAATCCGAATAAGACATGGAAAATCTGTGATTGGCCTTGTTGCCCTTATTAATTGCAAATGGCCATGTTTCTTTCTCTAAGTAGGAGAGGACACCAGTATCCCCCCACTTTTCTTCCCTTGTGGCTCCATCAAAAGAGAAGTTCTGCCAATGGCTTTGAGGGAGAATGGTAAAATGTCCTTTTATAATAATAATAATAGTCGGCAAAGTACAGCGAAACATATAAAGTGTAACTTTCTGTACTGTGCTTATTTAATATCCATCCTGTGATGATCACTTCCTCTTTTGTCCACCAGGGGTTCCCCTCGAGACATTGACTGTCTATCAAACAGCCGAGCATCCTGACGTGGGGAAGAATCTTACAGACTATTTTGCAGCGCAGGTCAAACATAACTCTCGCTACGTTGTGCACTTTATATCTCAAGGCACAGTGCTCGGTAATCTCTGCTATACAGTACATGTCGTCTCAATTGTTAACATTGTCACCCTTAGGGCCCCCCGGCTAGCGTGGCCTTCTTCAGCCCGTCGGGAGTCAACTTCTGTCTGCAGGCCTTGCAGAGGCTGGCCGGGGAGCGGCTAGCGCAAATAAAGGTAAATCTCGATGTACGACAAACGTGCCCGATTGAATCCATCAGCCAAAAGCCAAATGTTGTGCGCAGTTTGCCGCCATCGGGCCCACCACGCGGGACGCCATGCAGGCGGAGGGTCTGAGCGTCAGCTGCACCGCCGAGAAGCCCACGGCGCAGCACCTGGCGGAGGCCGTAAGCAAAGCGCTAAAATGACCATCCGACCTTTACCAGTCAAGTCTGTTAACTGGACAATATATTAGGTACATTAGATCTTTTTTTTTTTTTTTAAACCTACCCTCCGTTATTTGCTGTAATATGTTAAAATATCAACATATATTATATCCATGTAGTTTTCGCAGCATAGCTTCTTTATTAAATTTTGTGCATCCTCCCGATTGCTCATAATTTCTGACACTCAGGATGGGGCCA
Organism: Filicampus tigris; assembly: GCF_054856515.1. Taxonomy (NCBI): domain Eukaryota; kingdom Metazoa; phylum Chordata; class Actinopteri; order Syngnathiformes; family Syngnathidae; genus Filicampus; species Filicampus tigris. The sequence continues at coordinate 1,941,146 of NC_141235.1, read as the reverse complement.
CTGAAATTTTTTGCGGGGTGGAGGGCTTACTTCCCGGACCTTAAAAATTGTTTGATTGAGTATACTATGTTCAAGTTCCTAAAATGTAATTTATCTGCCAAAATATATATACAGTATTTTTTTATGTTTTCTCTGTGCTGGATTTTATGTAAATTGGTCACACTGAAAAAGGAAAAAGGTTGCCCACCCTCTAAGTGTACCTTTGCTACTTTTGTATGTGAATTGTATTTATTTGCTGTGGATCCCAAAGCCACCATGCCTTATATGTGTATATTCTATTCTATTATTCGACTGTAAATGGTGACGCTTTGCTGTCGTTGTTTGTGTGGTCTTCTTAATTAAAGATTTTGCTTGACTGTTCCAAGTGGGTGTTCTTCAAAGTCCGTTCGAAAACCAGCAGTGCGTTATACAGCACGTCGGCCGGCACTATTTGTAGCTAACATCAAGTTGAGCGATGTTTGCTTTTCACACAACGCTGTGGGACGCCCTCCCCGTCCGGGTGACCGCACCTGTGGTCGCTTGCTCCTATAAAGCCGCACAGCCCAACTTTTTGTTTGCAGACGACAGCGCTTCCAACGCCACCACGATGCTGACTCCCATCCAGCTGATCACTTCTTTGCTTGTTTGGAGCAGCGCCGGCGAGAAACTTTTCCACCGTCGCGATCATTCGGATTTGCAGATGTTCGACGCCCGGCAGGCTCGGACCGTAACGGACGAGTACACAGCAGAGGTACATTTCTATGAAATCACAAAAAATGCATTGGTTAGTAAGATGGCGCAAATTTGATTTCCCCGTCTCGTTTAGCTATTCCTCTCCAGATACGGCTTCATGAAGCCGGTGAGGTGGGAGGAGACGCGGGACGGGTACGAGGATCCGGACTACAATGATGCTTTCCTTGACGACTTCCAAGTGGGCATCCGGGAGGGGACCTCAGTGCCTCATTCCAGGGATCGCACCCCTCCACAAGGAGAAAACCAAGCGTTTAGCGCAGCACTTGCAGACTTCCAGAGGCTGTCTGGCCTGCCGGTGACGGGCGCTTTCGACGACGCCACCAGGGAGGCCATGAACAAGCCGAGGTGCGGCGTCCCCGACAAGGAAACGGAGCAGGACCCCGTGGAGGCGCTCGGTCCCGAATCTGAACTTGAGGAGAGTCTGGAATTGGATGTGGAAAACGGCAGCAGTTGGCACACGTTCAACGCAACTGATGGCAACCACGCAACAAGCGACACGCCTCCCGGTGTTGCTAATGACTCTGAAACACACCTGGCGAATGCTAACGGCACAGTCAGTGCTCTCTCTGACACCAACATGACTGATTTCAGCCCAGATTTCCAAAACGGCTCCCGTCGGGGCCAGCACTCTGCGGAAACGCGTCCAAGCCCGGTGGTGGCGCGCAGGAAGCGCCACCTGGCCGCCCTGGTGTCCAAGCGCAGGCGGCGCAAGAGGGACGTGGGTGAGGCGGGACACGTGGCCTTCAGCAAGAATGTCCTCAAGTGGCGGCTGATGGGCGAAGGCTACAGCAATCAGCTGTCCATCGAGGAGCAGCGCTACGTCTTCAGGCTGGCCTTCAGGATGTGGAGCGAGGTGTCGCCGCTCCAGTTCATGGAGGACAACCGCTCGCCGCTGGAGGACGTCGACATCAGGCTGGGCTTTGGCACAGGTGTGGCGAAATACTTTGCTTGTCTTGGGTGAGGTGGAGCAGAGGAATTGACTGGTTGCCAGTCCATCGCAACACAGCGGTTCCTGACTCTTAGCCTTTTTTGAGCCATTTCACTGCAGGCCCATTTACGTTCCGGGGCTCCACCGTTCTTGGGATTTCAATATGGAGCAAAAGCAGTACTTTGTTCAATCTCAAGGGTTGATAGAATTGTAATGTAGCAACTTAGTCACCTTGAACATCGTGCGATTCAATTCCACGCCATCTAGGAAGACATCTGGGATGCAATCAGAGGTTCGATGGCAGCGGTCAGGAGTTTGCTCACGCCTGGTTCCTGGGCGACATCCACTTTGACGACGACGAACATTTCACTGCCCCCAACACCGGCAGCGGAATCAGCCTCCTTAAGGTGAGTGTCGAAGGGAACCCTGGATCGCGACCGTTTGCCCATCCCGACATCTTCTTTTAGGTGGCCGTTCACGAGATTGGACACGTTTTAGGGCTGCCGCACATCTACACACCTGGATCCATCATGCAGCCCAACTATCTGCCCCAGGAGGCTGGTTTGGAAATGGGCTGGATGGACAGGAAAGCCATACAGAACCTTTACGGTGAGCAGCGTCCACTGTCCAGGTTTTGAGCGGGCCCGGGGACGTTCTCAATTCAAACTCTGTTCCCGACTCGCTCGCAGGGGCCTGCAGGGGCCGCTTCAGCACCGTGTTCGACTGGATCCGACGAGAGAGGAGCCCCGACGGCCAGGCGGTGCTACGCTTCAACACCTACTTCATGAGGGAGGGCTGGTACTGGCTGTATGAGAACCGCAACAACCGGACGCGCTACGGCGACCCGGTGCCGGTGCAGATCGGCTGGCGGGGGCTCCCTGCCGACGGCGTGGACGCGTATGTGCACGTTTGGTCTCGGAGACGAGACGCCGTTTACTTCTTCAAAGGTAGGGTGCCACTTTATACCGGGAAGCACTTTATGAACATAATGTCGTGTATTGCTAGCATAAAATGCAATACAATTTTATTTGTATAGCGCATTTCGCAACAGCTTGCTCTTTTGCCACAGGTACTCAATTCTGGAAGTACGACAGCGACAACGACAAGGTCTTCAGACTGGACCCCGAGGGCCACCGCTATCCCAGGAAGATCTCCGAGGGTTTCCCGGGAATCTCTGGTCCAATCGATACGGCCGTTTATGACCGACGGGACTCGTGCATTTACTTCTTCAAAAACACTCTTGTAAGGACGTCATCCGGCCGGCAGCAGATTTGAATCATGCGGAATTGTCAACTCACATAAGTTTTCGTCTTGCGACAGGTGTACGCCTTCAGCGTGGAGTCCAATGGCGTGGCACCAGGTTTTCCCAAAGCCCTGCGAGCGGCGTTCCCGCCAGTGTCCAGCGGCGACCACCCAGGCGGTAACATCGACGTTGCCTATTTCTCGTACGCGCACGACGCCGCCTTCCTCTTCAAGGACCGGCGCTTCTGGCAGGTGGCGAGCGGCCGCGAGCGCCACCGACGCCCCTTCCTGCCGCGTAACGCCCTGCTGCCGCACAAAGAAGTGGACCGCCACTGGTTCGACATCTGCGACGTCCACCCCACCGCGCTCACAATGACTCGATGAAGAGGTACTTGGAATGTTAATTCACCCGCACGACAAGGTATCCAAAAAGTATTCACGGCGCTTGCTCCATGCGCATCTTATGTTATTCCAAAAATGCATTCAATTCATATTTGCCCAAATATGTTACACAAAACAGCTGAAAATGACGAGACCAGAGATGACAAAAACAACCATTTTGTTGGCTACGATAGAGTCTAAAGTCTTTGGAAAGGAAATCTCATTACCCATTTGCCGCTTTAACGGGTGACTTCTTTTCACCATCCATCACAATGGTGTCTTGTAATTTAAATTAAAAGTGACTGAAAAAAGGAGCAGCTGCTTTTCTTTGTGCCGTTTCCATTTCAACCTCATCATGCCGGCGCGGCGCAACACAAACGAGACATTGATTGGGTAATCAATACGTACCTGGAACACTTATTAATTCAGATGGTCTTGAAGGGGGCGGAGGCAGACCACAAGCCCAAGACCGCAGTTGAGCCGAGGCATCCGCCGATAACTGCAAGGAGGAATCAATTAGAAGAAAATGAGGCAAATGTCAGAGGAAGATTCTACACCATGACTTGTGTGAGCTCGACTCTCGTCACAGTCCAACCTACAGACTTAAAAATGAACAAATAATAAACGTTGCGTCATTCATTTGCGCTATTTGACAGCAGTGAGCCATTAAATGTGTCTTTCGGAAATGGCCAAAAGTGGATGCAAAAAAAACCCAAATCTACCGTGCTTCTTTAGACTGGAATCATTTGAGTCATTTTATCCAAAATGTTTGATTTAAACCAGTAGAGGAAAAAAAAAAAACTTTTCATGGGTTTCAATTTCAGGACAGAGAGTAAACAGTTAATTATGGATTTATCCTCGCTGTCGGGTGGAATCCTCACATCTCCAAAACGAATTACCTTTCAGGAAATTAAAATAAAAAAAAGTCATCTGTTTAAGTTACCAAAGACCAAATCGTTCAAATTGGTGTCATACAGCGGTAGTCAATGACACACCAAGTACCCTGGTGTGTGTCGAGTACAGTCTGAAAAGGTCGATTGTGGCAGAATAAAAAGTTCCAGCAGGGGGCGACCTCGACTCATATTATGGCAATTTATCGCCAGAATGACTGTGACCTTTCTCTTCTTCCAAGTCAAACAATTGACACTTAGGAACAGTGACTGCATTGTCTGTTTTTGGACGTATTTGTAGCATTTTTTTTCCTTTCCTGGAAAAGTGCAAGTTGGCAATAGCTTCACTATGCCGGTCATTTGCAGCAGCTGCCAAACATTCCAATCGGGCATAGTGCGAGATCAGCCTTTCTGTTATGTTAAAAGAAGGCGGCAAGCGGATCGCACACACACTCACTCTTAGACGTTTGTTTCTTTTGGAGTTTGAGGATGAAAGGAAGCAAAAGAATGAGTGAAGCCGCCATCGCCTCCCTTCCCATTTCACATTCAAATCAACTGTTGAAAAGCGTTTATCATCATCAAATAGTTGTGCTGCTTGCTGAGTATCTTTCAAGTGCAGCAATTCATCAGCTTTATCCAATAATTCCATTTTATTTGTCAGGATCATTTCATTTTTAAACCTTTTTTTTTTTTTCACGACTTCTGAAGTTGAAAGTCTTGCTGATGGGCACTTCTTACACTGACCTTGCCTATAGTTGCCACTAGATGGCAGCAAAGCACATTTGTGTTCTATCAGAAAGCTATTCCCTGGCTAAATGAAGCTCCTTAACTCATTTCAACATTGTTCCGTGGCGCCTAGATAGCACACGATAGCGTTTTTAAATGCCCTCACTCTAGCTGTTACGTGAAGAGCCAAAACGCACTACTTTTGATCAGTGTGTTGTGTAAATGCTCCCCTAAAACTCGCCAGTAAACCCAATAGTAAGAATTGCAGCTCTTCTGCCGATACATTGAAGGACAATTGTCAGTCAGAGTGTACATGAGCCTTTTGTGCATTGTTGCGGCCATCACTTAGCGACTGGACTCGCACTCGCATGAACTTCATTATTATGCAGCAGGTTCAACAAAGACTAATTTGTTTGGCTTTGGTTGATCTGCACGAGCAGTCTGCCGCGGCGCCGGCGCGGAGCGATGGCGGGATGGACGGATGCCCGTAGAAGTAGCGCGCGCACACACCGGTCCGCATGCGGCGTGGCCCTCTCGTGCTTCCATACAGGTGCAGCGTTTGTGTTTCTAGCATGCACATGAAAGGCAAAGTGAGGTAGTTTCATCTCCACATCAGTGAAAGGAGACGTTGTATTATTCATGCACAAAATAAATGAGAGGAGGAACAAAACAAACCACCACATTTATGGATATTCTTCGGAGGAACAGAGGGTGGCGCTACATTTAATTTTTGTGGCTCGGTGTTTTAAATTCTGCATGAACTTAGTTGTGTTTGTGGCTACGCCGCAAAATTTACCTCAGAAGGTTTTTTTGTGGGGCTGATTTAAAGGGTCTTCAATCCTGTTGCCGGAGGACCAGTTTCCTGGATGTTTTCCATGTGCTGCAACACACCTGAGTCAAATGATTAAGATTGCTATCCAACTTCTGCGGACCTTGCTGATTATCTGATGGGAGAGTTGTATCAATAGTTGTACAGAGAAGATAGGCAAGCAGCAACAAACCCTCAAAAGACTTCTCACAAGTATGTATCAAATGTTTGCCTGGATTGCCTTTGAGTAATTTTAGCAAAACATAACGGCTAGCCTGCTAGCTCGACAACCCGACCTACGTGTCAGTCCTGTAGCAAAAGAGCATGTCTGTCCCATTAATCCGAGCAACAGAAAGCTTAAGTGCATTTCCACCACGTTTATTTTTTGAATCGGCTCACCTGTTGAAATGTAAATTATGGCCGCATGCAACCATGGCTTGGTTTACTCTAGAAGACGTCATAGTAAAAAGGTCTAATTGAATCAATCCATCCATTTCGACACCACTGAACGATGACCAACCAAGAACAGCGTAGAGTCCAATCCAAGGGAATTCATGCAAGTAGTGTGTGTGTGTGTGTTGCCTCAAGATTTTTCCTTATTCATGGCCTCACTTCATCTGCCAGCCAAGTGTTGAATAATTAAAGGAATTATCAGGCCAGGAGATCCAAAAGCCCCTCAGAAATGTGTCATGCCCCTGAGCAAAGCCTTGTTGGGGAGGGAAAAAAAACAAAAAAAAAACTGCCTTATACGACGTGTATATCTGCATACTCGAGCCGCAAGCCGCCCACGAGCAGCTTTAATGACGCCACCGACAGCAAGCGAGCGTTGACTGGCGGAAAACAGCGGGACGCCGCGCATGTCAAGTAAATTTAGCATTCCGTCCCCAAACGCCGCACTCCTCTATTTTTTTTTCCCCCTGCCTGCCGTCGGTTTGCAATGTCGCCAGATTCCGGGCGAGCCGTTTTTCACAAAGAATGTGACTGACGCAACATTAATCTCCCGCACAAAACAGACGCCTGGCACGAGCGCGGCCTGGCGAGGTGGCGACGTCGCTCCCTATTTCTCAGCGCTCCGTCACTCCGTTGTCCCCCCCCGCCCCCCCCAAAAAAAATCTTTCGATCAAACAAATCAAAAAGCAGGGGAACAAAAGGAGGTTGGAACTTTGAAGAGCACTCTTTTAACAATCAGGCATGACCTACATGCGAGGGAGCCAGAGTGCAAATCCCAAGTAAGAGTCCTGCCTGCTTTTCGGGAATGCATTTCATGGAATGAGTTTCACAGGGTTGGAATGACGTGCTCAGCCACGTCCTTTAGGGGTTGAACCGTCTAATCAACGCGTCGACTCGAAGACTGCACAACAATGATTGTCGCTTGAAGTCGATGAATCGCCAATCGGTACAACTGAGGAGGGTGGCAAAAGTCGGGGCTTGAGGACAGGGGCGGAGCCATGGGGGGCCTGGGTGGGCAGTGCCCACCCAGTGAGATTCATGAAATATATACTTTTACATTTTTAGTGAATTCTTATGAAATTATTTTTGAATTTGGGTTTCCTTGTGTGTGTGTTTTTTTATTTTATTTTATTGAATATTAAGATTGGCATCATTGCGGTTGTCTAAGGATGATCTGAACTTCATATTATTCAGTTTGTTATTTTATTTGAATATACAACGTGTCGGGACAGGAGGATTGTGCGAAGTGAGAGAAATATTCAGGCCCACCCTGATTTTTCCAGGCCCACCCATTAGCCACGTTCTGGCTCCGCCCCTGCTTGAGGAAAAAAAAAAAATCACCGTCGACTCGAGCATCATCACCTTAGCGTTGACTCCAAATATTCTGAAGTCATTCCAGCCCTAATGTCCTTCAAGGTGAAAAGCATGCATAATTCATTGAAGCGCTTTGACACAAGTGGGCTGGGGCACATATTGGGGCGGAAATGAGCCCACGGCCGACAGTGACATGCGCCACACTCCTCGGCTGACAATCCCGATTTGGTAAAACTCTTGGCACGGACGCTTACCCCGCTGCGCGCTAGGACGGCCTCGGTGAAGAAAACAAATAAAGTTCTCATTGCAGCAGCATTTCATCACGCGTCACACCATGCAAATGTGTTACATGACACTTTCCATTTGCAGGGAGGGAGGGGGCGAGGGAGGGTGGAAGGGAAGGAGCGAGGGAGGGAGGGAACGCGGCCAAAGCGCGGAAGGAATTTTTTCACGGAAATGTTTTCGCGCCATATGCCCGTTTGCCAGGGGGAGGGTGGCGGGACACCAAGGGTGGGCTATAAGCCTGGTGGGGGAAAAACAACAAGGCTAACTATAATATCCTCGTACACTTGGGGCGGGCAACCTGCTGTTACGTTTTTAGACGCGCTCACTGGACACTTGATTAGGTACACCTGCACAATCTACAATCGAGTTGATATCGGTTGGCGGCAATGAACTTCACAACGTCACGTGGTTACCATTGAAAGTGAAGTACATTCATTTCTGTTTCGTTAAAGCGGAAGTCAACCCAAACATATTTTTTTTCACGAATATGTTCTATGTAAATCCACTAGTTGAAACAAGGCATTCTGATAAATATTGCGTTTGTGGAATAAGAGTTAATCCACCGTTTTTAGCCATCTCTGGAGGTGGCCATTTTGTCACTTGTGTCGACTGAAAATGACATCGCAACTGCTCAGGTAACGACCAATCACGGCTGACGTGTTCTGAAGCTGAGCCGTGGTTGGTGGTTACCTGAGCAACCGTGATGTCATTTCCAGTCGACACAAGTGACAAAATGGCCACCTCCAGAGATGGCTAAAAAACGAGTGGATTAACTCTTATTCCACAAAGGCAATATTAATCAGAATGCCCGTTTCAACTAGTGGGCCTGCTGGGAACATATTCTTGAAAAAAACATGTTTGGATTGATTTCCACTTTTAAGTTATGAAGTGATGTGTTTTTATATAGTACAATGCTGCACAGTGCTTTTAACCTTATTAAAATCATGTTCCCCAAAAAATGTTGATATGCGCATAGGGGTCTGGTTAGAACAGATTAATGACATTTTAAGTAATTATAATTGGGAAATTTCAATTATGAGCATAGTCACCGAACAAAAAAAAAAGTCCCATTTTTCAAACCCATATAAAAAAAATGCAATATGGGTTGTGATGTTGACATTGTCTCTCATGCGGGCAACCATGCGTGTCCCCGCCCAGCCCCAGACTCGCATCTGTCACTCAAAATGACGTCGAAGCCCCCTTGCCTGTACAAGTGGTTAAGGTTCAACCTGAAGCAGGGCGGGAGACAGCGAGGCCAATTAGCAGCCGCATCCGCCAAGGTGGTGGTGGGGAATCCGTGGCGTTTATTAGCTACTTAGCAAGCGGCTAAATGCTACATAATGCATGAGGCTGCACAATGCTTAATTACATCGGCGTGATTGGGATTCCTCATTCCAGTGTTTGATGGCGGCTCCCCGGGGACGACATGTAATTACAGACTTGTTTTCATTTGGACCAGCCTGCATTGTGGAGCAGGGATTCAAAGTCAATGACTGTCAAAGGCACACCGGCTCTTTGACGGGGAGAAAGGACCAAAAAAAAAAAAAAAAATACAGTCATGACTTCACTAAAGTGAATGTAAAGAATGACATTTTTTGATCCTTTTTTTTTTTTGCTTCACTTCAGCGGACATGGCGGACCTAGACTACCTGAGGAAGCTGCAGGATTATCAGTGTTTCTTCGCAGAGGATAAAGAATACATGCCTGTGAGTATTGATCTATTATCTGTTCAAATATATAATAGCGATACAGATGCTATTCATTAGCCTTTCTGGGGTGTTTTACATTGTTTGTTAGCATTGCGTTAAAGTGACTTATCAAGCTAAGCTTATGGTTGTTGTTAAATTACAATTACAAACCTTTTTTGGGCGGGTGTCAAGTACTCACACATTTTCCTCTCTCTTGGAAAATCCAAGTCCATAAAACACTGATAGCAGAAGAAGCATCTCTTTTCGTACGAAATAAAGGATCCGCCTAATTATCTATGGAAGCGGGGGAGAAAGGTGGAGGAAACAGGGGTGCTGTGACCACTTTTGATACCTGGCCGCCGGATTTTTGATTGCGCTGTGCGACATCGGCCAATTGTTACAGCAGACAAATCATCAACGTGGCCAATCAAAACATACACGTTGACATTGTTAGCTTTGTAAATGCCGGCGCACCCAATATTGTGAAGCTAAATGAGGGTTATGTTAGGAGCGGTAAAAGGCGAGAACTTTAAAAAAAAAAAAAAAGGACCATATTCATCTTTAATGAGCAGGCAGAGGAAACCTTCTGTTCCCATTCCTGACTGCAGCCGCAGCACATGACGGACACGCTAATTGACTTTTTTTATTGCCCAATCTTTACCGCCGTAATGAAGTTGGGACTGTTATGTTTCTCTCATTACCTTTTCATTAAAGATATGACCAGGAAATGGGGGTTGCCATAGCGATGCTCCACCATCACCAGTGGGTATAAGAGCTTGTATTGTTTATTCATCTCACAAAATGACCAAAACGTCCTTTTTTCGATGACATTGCTTTTCTCTGTCCCTGGGAGGCGTCTCTCTTTCCTTCTCGATATCGTTACACTGGATCATCACATGCTTATTCTGTCCGATAACCGGGCGGCCATTTCCAGCAATTCAGTAACCAAATGTGGTTCCCAGCTTGCCCGTGGGGCAATTACAGTTGAGCCCTGCGGATTCTGCTTAACAACAAACGGCAAACAAGAAAAAAACAAAACAAAACACGAGTGATTTTTTTTTTTCTTTGGCGTTACGGGAGCTTTGCAATCTGTGTCATTCTGGATATGGCTCGACTGTATCATCATACTTTGTACACTTACTGTGTACTGTTTGATAGAGAGGCAGCCATTTTGGGTGCTAAAGTCACCAAATATGGTCCCCAGCTTGCTAACAGCTACTTGAGTCTATGATGTGATGAACCTTTTTATTTATTACCCTTCAAATGAGACAATCCCGTCTTCTAATGAGCCCTCCTTTTATTTCTTTATTTATTTTTGGGTTAATCGCCTCCGATGCCATAAAACCGACGTGTCTCGTTCACAGTTTGACGCCGACGTCCATCTGCGTGCGCCAGAAACGCTCTGTTAACGCCAGGGAGGGAAATTAAACGGAGAAGTTAGCAGATGCCGTCGTTTGGAGAAATGTCTCCAGCATAGCGAAAGAGAGAGACGGTTGCACATTTACGCGTAAAATAAGAAAAAAAACTAAACAAAAAAACCAATTACTCCAAAATGAGTCAATATTTGCTCAGCGGAGAGCACGTGTAAACAAGCCTAATGTCTTTTATCAACGTGCCGACACAACTGGGCGGAGGGGGGAAAAAAAAGAAAGAAAAAAAATGCTGATGAGAGGCTCGTAAAAGGCGGCCGAGCAAAACTTAGCCGCCATTTTGGCTCCAAATGCTGTTTGAAGGTCTTTTCATTTGCATCCTACTGCCGCTCCTTGTTGCGATTAATTTACAGCGCCGGAGCGCAGGGGGGAATGGTTCATCCTTAAGTCTGCCGAGGGAGCACAAGCATAATAACGTTAGCACTTTGACTCACATGAATAATGCCGACAAAACATGCATGTCAAAGCGAAGGCCAAATCAGGTTCAGCCAGTGTATTACTGAGTGTATTATTATGCAAGGATTTTTTTTTTTCGAAGGCAAAGCAAAAATCGTCCTAACGGGAGAATTGTATGCAACTCACCTGCCACGAGTCCATTGCAAGAGCAAGTGATGACATTTTTGGAATGTATTTTGGGTGACATTATTAGCTACATGAATGGGTCCAAATCCTCATGGATTTGTGGATGAAACGTGCACGCCAAAAACAGAAGGCTGATGTTCTTCATTTATGCTTGAAGCATTTACATTTTGCCACTTTTTACCTCTCAAAGATGCGGCGACTTGGAGATATTCAATTGACAGCCACGAGGGACAAGAGGGCCTCTATGTGATTTCATTCTGCGCCCCACTCGGACTGGCTTAGTATGTACCACGAGCACCTTTTACCCCCGGGTGGCGCCGGTTAATTACTTCAGCTCATTACTAGCCGAGCTGTCGCCCCAAAAAAAAGGGCGGGGGGGGGGGGGGTGGTGAGGGGGTGGCGTTGGATTTGCTGCTTGTTTACGGGGTGGAATTATTGTAGCGCCTGGAAGTGGAATGATTACACACAAAAATGTTGAGGCGCAGAGTTATTATCCTCTGGATTGATTAAAGTGACTGTTCAAGCAAAAACAAAAATCTCCTTGTACAGTAATCCCAACATGTTGTCTCGCCTTGAAGATATTTTGTACCTCCGCACTAATATAATGGATGCTAAATTGCTAATGAGTTGACGGCTTGTCTTGAGGGTTGTTCAAACTAAACTTTTCGGCAGTGGTTGCGCGGGGAATGTAGGCGTGTTCATCTCTCCGTAAAAGAAGATTCGATACAAATTTTTTTAAAAGCAACGATTCGATTCAATTGGCTTCAATCAAAATCTATTTTCCGATTCAAATCCGTTTTCGTTTCTTCTCAAGACCAAGGATGATTATCCAATTATCGTACATCGCAGGCGTTTTTTCCCAATTTTTGTTTGAAGTCGTCACCTTGTTCACCCGCCAGTTTCCAGTTGACGACATTTGGCTGCTTATCGCCTGTCTTTTTTTCCGCAGCTAAGCCGACTCGGCGCGACCTATGCGTGGGCGGGATAGAAACTCAAGACAAAGGTCATGCTCAATGTTTACATTGTGTACATCTGGCGTCCCACGCAGCCTCTCTCTCTCGAGCTGACACTTGAACCTCCCCCAAGCTCCCACTGGTTGAAATGTACTGTATATTGAACAGTGGGGGGGCTTCTTTTAATAGTGTAACCCGCATATCCATTCCTTTCAGCCCCTTTTCCAAGTGCAGCCAATCCAATTTAATCCCATTTGCCAGGCAATTTAAATTCATCCAATTTCGCAGATTAACACTTTGTGCCACCTCTCCCGTCTTGACACGAAAACCACCCTTCGCGTTCCTTCATACGTCGGCTTACTTCCTTCGCCGGCGCGGTTTCCACGGCGACCGTTCGTCGCATTGACGTCGGGGGGGAATCGTCCCTCATCGGCTTGAGCGTTGTGGATAAATCGAGACTTTCCCCGCGCGTCACAATGTCATGGATCTGTGGCCCGCAAATCCTGAACCAGGCAAACGGGCGCTGTGGCCTGATATCCTGGAATCACATCAGTGTCTGCTGTGACAGCAAATATTTGGACAGCACAACTTGGGTTGCAAAATTACTTTAAACTTTTTATGGTAATTCATGGTAATTTATGGGAATAAATAAGAAACCGAAGGTTGGCTGCTAATATGGAACTTCAATATAGTGCTTCAGATATAAATAAAAATGCTTGGAGATTTACCACTTGACACTCCCTTCTCCTGCAATCGCATCCGTCCGGCAATTTGCGTAACGAGCTGCCTTTCCACCCTGCTGTGTTGAAAGAACTTGTAACATTGACGTAATGTGATAATGTGATTGCGGGATGCGGTATTTGGATTTGAAAGTTGCGGCGATATCCGGCTATTCTACATTTTTGACAGTAATTTGATTATGAATGCAATGATTTGGGCTCTTCTTAGGAGGAAACACAGCACTTCTTCTTCCAATTGCCTCATTGTATCCCGGTGAGGCCTTTGCCCGGCACCGCATCAGGGATTAAAAAGTCCAGGAATGTGGCTGGAATGCACAATAAGAGCGTCCGTGACCCCGCCATCCCGTCCCTCCTCCCGCTTTACCGTCTGTTTCTGCTGTGTAAAACACTTGAGTCGCAGCTTTTTTTTTGCGGAGGATATGTCGCGTCAGCAGAATGTCGACTACAACACGAGGAGGCCTGACAGTGCAGCAGTCTCATGTCACTGTCAAATCCCCTTCGTGGGGAATGCAGGGAAATTAAATGAAAGAATAGTCTGTGACAAAGATGTGGCAATATCGCACAATATGGAATAGGGAGATGAAGTCTCCCAATTTTTTTTCAACTTCAGAGTGAGAATTACAGCCATAAAATGGGCTGGACATTGCCTGTGCATAAATACGGCACGGAAATCAGATGAGAAGTTTAAAACCGGATACCCACTTGTCCCGCCTTGTTGGTTATCCAGTGCAATTACAACATGCAGTTAGCTACCTAGCTATGTCTACACCTTGAAAATGCATTTTCTTTCATGTAGCCCACTGGTGTGGCTGTTTAGAGCGCCCCGGTACAAGCTTACCCATATTTGGAAGTACTAGCAGCCAACCAGGAAGTCAGTCACATGCAGACCTTTCCCACTGGCGCTCTGAAATCGCTCTGCCAGCCCCTCTCCTATTGGATGCGCCTTCTGGTGTCACTGCTCTACTCACGAATTGGAATGTTTTCAATTTGTGGGCATTCCATCCTCCAGCCCCTGTAGCGCGTACACAATCAATGGGTTCGAGTGGCTTTGTTTGCAATGGCGGCAAAGTCAGCGTCAGGTGTCACACCGCTGTCCCATCTTTGCGGGGGTTAAACCAAGTGACGATAATTGCGACGGGAGGGAAGGCAAACGACGGAAAAGCGGGGAAAAAGTAACACCGATGGATTTAATTTAGCGGCTCCCGCCTCCCTCGAGCGAGCCTGATGACGTCTGCTTGGCAGCGCAAAAAAAAAGTTATTAATGGCGCAATAACAAAAGTCAGCAAGCTCGGGCCAGGCGCATACACGCACGCCGTAATGATTTTTCCACACGCGGGCTGAAGGCTGGCGTCCATTTTTCAACTCACCCCCAATTTCGTTTGTTTTTAACGCAGTGATGGAGCAAGTGGCTCAAATGTTACAATTTCATTGTTGTTGTTTTTTTTGGAATCCATATTGAAAACTCAAGCTTGGTTACACGAAAAAAGTGCAGACTGCTCTGTGAGAGTTGTATCAGTATCTCGCTTTGCTGCGTTCTGTATAAACTGTGTCAACACTGGTGGGCAAAAAAAATAAAAAATTGACCGAGTGATGGCTCGTAACACTCGGAATGTGGGGCACTCTTAAGTCAAGGTATCACTGCATCCTGCGTCTGAGGAGCAGAAAAGATGGCAGTCGCTCATTCTGTGCCATGCCACAGGCAAGCCTCTTTTTTTTTTTTTTTTTTTGTTGGCCTCCCCCTTCTGTCCATTACCTCCACACCAGACTGCGTGTCCCAGCAGGACGCCACTCCCGTTCTCGCCATACTCCGACCCACTTCGGATGTCTGTTGGCTCCCGCCCGGCAGCACTACAGCTCCAGGAAAACCTCACACAACATGGTGACCCTTAGACTGTGCCAGAGTGCTTTCTTTACAGACAAAAGGACAAAAGAAAATTGAAAATGTAAAAATCCTCTGGGGCTGCTTCGCTATATCCAGCACCAGGTATATTGAAGCGGTGCCGGCTACAATAATACAAAATCTCAAGACTATGAGGACATGTAATGAGCTGTAAAAAAATTCTGGGGCTTCAAAATAATATTCACAATAATTCCAAAAAAACACACACGTAAATATGCAGGGACAAAGTTTGTTGAAAGCTGAAAAATAAACTTTTTGTCCTAATGTATCAGATCAAATGAAATGTGGACAGCTACAATATGATCAATAGTAGGAAAAATTTATTGATAAAAAAAAAAATTATTTTATCAGTGGGCGATAAGTGCAGTTTAGTAGTTTTTAAGTTTTAGTTCAAAACATTTGAATTTAATCCTCAAAGCGGAAGTCAACGTAAACATTTTTTTTTCAAGAATATGTTCTATGCAAGCCCACTCGTTGAAACAGGGCATTCTGATACATTTTCGTTTTTCGGAATAAGTGTTAATCCACTCGTTTTCAGCCATCTGTGGGGGCGGCCATTTTGTCTTCTATCGCCTGAAAATGACATCACAACTGCTCACAGCGACCAATCACGGCTCCGATTCAGAAAACAGGTCAGCCACAATTTCTCTAAAAAGTTTTCAAACTACTGGCCTAAAGTAATAAACTGTCTCGGCATTCCATCATACGCTCCCAAACGGAAGATGTCCCACCTCTGTTACGGCTCCAATACAAGCGCATTCATCAAAGACACCAATCAATACCAGCAGAGTAATAAATGTATTAGCGAGGCGGAGGATAATGGTGTGCTTCTGTGCCGTTTGGCTTTGAATTGAATGTTGTTTGAAGTCTTATTGATTGTGGGCGGTGAAGGGGTTAACGCCGCGTGCGTATCCTGCCATTCGTCTCCCGCTCGCATTTCCATGTCAGCCATGATTCATGAAGGGGCGAGAGAGCGTTAACGGCATATTCCTTCCGACTCTCCTCGTGAACGACAACGTGTCAAAAGTAAAAGATAAGGCTATGAAAATGAACAAGAAGAGCTCGCCGAGGAAACAAATTGGGGTGTCCCTGCCTGCCATAATAAAGCGCATTTTCCATCAAAGCACTCTCAAGTCATAAACGGGCAAGGCGTCTTGGATTTGATGTGCGTCTTGTCGTTTGAGAACGGTGCATTGTAATTGAAAAGGGGCCTTTTCAATCTGGGATGTTTTAACGTGCCCCGCGCTGCGGAAATTGCCGCTATTTTGGGAGGCCATTAACTCAACAGCCACTCAGAATATGGCCACAACACAGCCATGATATATATCTTTTATTATTTTGTAATCGTTACAGGCCGAATCCTTTCTTCTCCAAAATCACCTTTTTTAGGAAATCAAAAACGGAAAACAGGTCTCAGAGCCATGAGTAAAAAACGAAAAGATGACCTGATGATCCACATGCAAATTTACCGTCATGGCTGACGCATTTCCTTTGGAAATAAAACATGACGCTGTCAATTTGAACTAAACAGGCCTACTCAAAAGGGTTCACTCAAAATTGTCTGCGGAGTTGTTTGCTCGAAACACAGCTTAAGTCCCACATTTGTGTGCAAGGGTTTGCTAATGCCATGTCGACGTACTGTACAAACGTGCATTAGCAGAGCTCTATTTATCCTCATGTAGATCTCGTGTCTGCGATTACATCACTCGTTAAATGAGATGGCGAAGATCCCCTTGATTGGTTGCATCCGCCACCCTCTTTCAACCCTCTTAAAAAGTTCAAATCTTTTGTTCATTTTAGGGGATTCTTTTTGAAGGGGCTTAACTTTAAAAAAAAAAAAAAAAAAAAAAGTGTTTGGGCCTATGAGAAATGAAAAAAGGTGATCACCAATCAGCAGGGGAGTAGCAATAAAACGGCCGGGCATATATGAAAAGCCAGAGCTGGCTGACGGACGCTAATGAAGCGATGTTCACATGTTGGATTCTCCAGCTAAACAAAGATAAGACACGCTTGCCGGGAAAAAAAAAATAATAATCCAAACACTAGCAAAGACATGACAGCTTTCTTCCTGGCGCGCAACAATGACATCCTCATTTGCATATTAATGACAGGAGGGAAGTGGACGGGAGGGAGTCATCGTGGCGCACATCCATAAACAATAAAAGACATCATCTACCTGAAGTCAACGCCCTTGGGTTCATTCAAATGGCAGAGAATGTCGCTGGGACTGGAGCATCAAAAGAGTTGAGCTTTTTCTTGGGCTTTTTTTACACAACTTATTGGACTGGAAGCTATGCCTTGGAGTTAGCCCGATTCGGAAGTAGCACAAAATATTCAGGGATGCTAGGTCTCGAAAGCTGCGCAAAAGCGCGCAATTTAGGAAGCATCAAAGGACACCGCGCGGGTTTCACTTTCGTTTTTTGAGGAGACTTGTTCAACTGAAAAGTAAAGTGAATTCGGTGGGGGTTATAATGCACAGGGAAATGATTTTGAGACGATACACCAAATGAGCATGATGGAAATGTTAAGATCCAACGCCCTTAGAATTCCAATTGATCAGGGTTGCTGGCAGGAGCAACTAAATCCACCGAATGAAAGAAACATGGCGTCAATAATATATTCGCAGAGCGATTGATGTTGTGTCTCTTGAGGGCGGCGGCGTGGACACTACATGTTGTTCAAACAGGACAGATGCAATGGATAGGATGATAGCAAGCAAGTATGTCATCCTCGCATAAATCTACGCAGCAGAAAATGGCTTTCGGACCACAGAAATGAGAGTGCTTCCGTGTTCGCTGTGCTTTTAAAAAAGTTGGAAAATTACCGCTAAAAAGAAATGGCCAGGAGTTCTGTCAGATGAAGACTTAAAAGCATTCATTATTTTATAATGACGCAGTCTCCCAAGAGTCCTGACAAATGTGTTTTGCTAAACCAACTAAAACATGTTTAATAATGTCAAGTTTTGAGCAAGACTCTTCATTGGCCACTAGTGGTTGTACAACTAACGTTTTTTTTATTTTTTATAGTCGGCTACAACGTGATTAAAGTCAAGTGGAAGTCGATTAATCGATGCTGTCACTGACATTTTTATCGTACATTCTACATACATTACATTCTACATACGTACATTCTAGAAGTAGATAAAACACATTATTCAAAATACAGCTCACCATTACGCTGAACGTAGTTGATGCAAGTGGGTAAAGCCCGGCCAAAGTGGTTCTCCTCAACGAGCCGGACGGCTTCTCCCAAGTATCTTCATTGGCTTCCAGAATTGTCCTTTTAAAACACAGACAAAAGCGTGATCATTGTTACTTTGTTTTCAGACTTCGAGTCACCTTAAAAGAGCCGCAAAATGTCAAAGCCGTCCACGCTAGCTACTGTTCATGTTGTTTGTTATGACTGACCAATGACCACGCAATGACGTTTAAACATGATGATGGAATAAATCCTTGGACTTTTGCCCAACAAACTGCGAGTAATCAATGACATGATGTCAAGCCGTGACCCCTATTCAACTGTCTGCGGTCATATGATATCGCTTATGTACGGTTGACTGTGGAGTATGCGCCAACGATGACCAGAGAACTATGGGCTACTCTATAGAATTGTTTTGACGTTCAAGCCTTGTGTGCAAAATAGGCACGGCCATTGTGGACGTGTTGATTAGATTGGCTTTGAAGGCCTCATGTGAATGTTAACCATGCTGTGGTGGCACATTTACAAATGCGGTTAAAAAAAAAAAAGGCACTCCATTGTTGTCGATGCATAAAGATGGAGTCGCTAAATCCTAATGGGGCAGGTAATTGTCCAAAAAAAAAAACGGTCTGGACAAGGTTATTTGGGATTATGGAATGGATAGTTTGAGGGTTTCTTTCTTTGGTGAGTGAGTTAGTTGGTCAGTTAGTTTAGTTGGCACACTATTTTCTTGGTTAGTTTGTTCAAAATATGTCTGTTTTCTGATCAATCACAGTCAATGACTTTTACAAGAAGTGATTGTTTATAATTACAGTAATGACTTTGCTAAGAACGGTTTGTCCTCTTTACACTAGTTAGTTTGTAGGTTGGCTTGCAGTTGGCAGGATAAACTTTCTTTTTCGGTTAGATATTTAGTTAGTTTGTTGGCTTTTTTGTTAGTTCGTACGGAAAACTTAGAAGCAACTTGAATGTGAATTAATATTTCAGCCAAGGATGTTTTCTTAGATTTTAGCAGACAGACGTCAAAATGTTAGGTTGCTGTGATATTTTATGCAGAGTGCACATGCAATTTTGCAACAAAAAGCAGGTATATGCATTGTTGACTGCCAGGGAAGGACGATTCTCTGAGAGATGCTTTGACCATATGAGTAAAAAGAGGAGGAGGGCGGAGGGGCTTCTTGGTTTATGTCATTGGCTTCAACGAGCCAAGACCCCGCCTTGATAAAAAGAGAAGAAAACACACACACAAGAGTTGCACATAGTGAGCAAAAAAGAGGCGGAGGGGAGAAAATAAAGCGACGGAACACTTGGACTCGGCTTTTAATCAACAAGGAGGCGGCGTGTATCCTATCGGCACATTTTAGGCGGCCGGGAAAACAAGAAGAGGCAAGTGGGGAAGGTTACCGCTTTTCCTGACGGATTAATAAAGTGGAATCTTGAATTACGGATGGTGATGATGCTGCCCCCGCCGTTGACCACCAAGACGACGACGAAGACGACGACGTGCGCCTAGAAAAAGTCAACTTGCCTCCTCCTTTTCACAGTTCGTGAAGGTAAAGAAGCGAATGGCGGTGTTTTAATTGAGTTCGAGGCGATGAGGTGGTGGTGAGGGAAGGGGGGGGGGTAGCCTCGGTCGAGCGGCCATGTGTGGCCACCTTGCCGCGGAGGGGGAAGCGGCGGGTCGGTCCAACTGACAGCGCGCCTCCCCCTACGTTAATGTCCGCCACCTTGTTACATTAGCACCGTTGAAAGGCAGGGGCTAAGATGACCCCCCACCCCCCCCCCCTCCCTCCATCTAAGCGAAAACAGCAAATACTGTATGTTAGCATGGCGAAGTTACAACTGCATTTAGAGGAATGGCCACTCAAAGGTCGCACTCTGTTGTGGTGGTCGTCAAACAGTGCCGCGAACGACGCCATCCTTTTTCTCCCCCCTCCCAGCGGTACGACCACCACTACCCCTCCTCACTTGAGTCAGGTCCCCGCGGTGGAGCTCATCTGCCGGCCAGGCTTCGTCCACATGCCGCCAAACAAACTATCTCGACAAGTAGAAAATGTTGCTCTTTTCCCGCCAGCGCTCTCCGTCAAGTGCTCGTTTTTCAGATTTTTTTGGCCGGTACTTGAAGTGCTCTAGTTCAAAAGGGCAACTGACCCTGGCAATTAAATCACGTAAAGGGATGCAACTGTAGATAAAAAGGCATTATACTGTAACTCAGACTTTTATAAATTCATAAAGACGATGGGGCAAATGTTTATCAGTATATGTTACAGAATTTTGGGGCAAAATATTTGTGCGGGATGACCAAATTGGCATAAAACATTACCTAACCCTAACTCTAACCCAACCATAATTAAAATGGCTCCCAATCACTTAAACACAAGACAGCTAGCAGCTAAATTGTCGCATCTGTCGTGTGGAAATGACCCTGACCTCGTGTTTTGTCAGATGCCCTCACCATGAACCCTTCCCCAGGGTGGCGGGTGGTGAGTGAGGGCCTCCAGGTCTTTGACACTTGCATTATGTTTTTTTGATGCATTTTATGCAACAAGCAAGTGTCTGAGCTAAGCGTTTACCGCCGGCCGGCGTTTTTATTGTCTTGTAGCAATAAGCCTCAAAATAGTAATATTTCCTTCCTGAAATTAGTCATCATTTTTTTGTTGACCAACCTTCACACTTGGTAGAAACAACTATAATGTAAAACCCCACTGACTCACCTACTCACAATTTTTTTTCTGTAAAACATGTGTTCTATGTTCTCATTTTGGCCTCAAGTTAAAATACGTTTTGGAGAACAAAAATGAACATTTTAAAAAATGCTCCTCAAAGCCTTTTAAAGATGCTAGTGTTGCCGTTACAACAGAAACTAAACTGCAACAACATGCCTTAGTACGTCACATTTCATTGGTCAATAGCGTGACAGTGGTCGTTTGCCGCCCAAGATAATTATCTTTCTTTCTCATGTGGTATACAGAGTACATAATACATGACCATATCTTCAGGCAAACATTATTTTACAGTCTCAGGAACTTTAAGTTCTCAATGCTTGTTGTTCCTGAAGCTAAAAGACCTTTTTTGGTCCCCGCTAAATGACCCCGTAACTAAATATGGGCTCAGCTAAGTTCCCCACTGTCCAAATGCATGAGGGTCCTCTCCATCAGCTACGTTGTCGCCAGGGAAGTAGTTAAAATGGTGGACAGTTCCATGAACTCCATTAAAGTGGGCTGTTAATCCTACAAAGTTATTCGACAGAAGTTAAACGAGTGGCCTGCTTCCTGTTTTTTCCTCTTCTCCCTTAGCGTTAAAAATGTCTGCTGTCGAGCTTCTCGAACAGACTCCCCCTCGTGAGGAATGCGCCCTCTGCCATCCTCCACCGTGTGTTGCCCAGCAGCGACCTATCACTCATGGCAATTGAACGGCTCTCTAAGAGGGACCCCTGTTGGCGCCGTGCAATATTTATTACCATCCGTCAAACCCTCGGACGAAATCCCCCCCCGCTACTCTCTCTCCCTCCACGGGTGAATAACGGCGGCTTCTCTAAGTTCCGCGTTAAAAAGTTCCCTCGCTGGCCACCATTATCTGGGATTTACGGTGGCAGCTTTCCCTTGCAAGTGCCTGAGAGCGAGCGTGTGTCAGCGCGTCTGCGTACCTGCCGGGCTGAGGCGTCAAATACGTTACGGATTAGATGTTTACCCGTGCTTTTTAAAAATTAATTAATTTATTTTTTGTGGCGGGTTTGCACCATTTAATCAGCCTCGTGTTCAGACTGCGATATTTATTACCTTTGCGGAGTCTGCAGCTGGCAGCTCGTCAATGTTGATGTCAAATAAGGCTAATTAAAAGTCGTTCGAGTAGTTGGGCTATGATGGAGGGTTTGTTTTCATTGTGGACACCTAGGGGAATGATTTAAAACCTCAATATTTACATTTTGAAGAGGAAACAATGGGAAAAGGGTTGAACTGTCACAATCACAAATTATAACACGACTACTAATAGTATAGAAATGAAGCATATCCGCATATGGCGAGTTTATGACGTTCGTGTCTGTTCTGGAGGATTGCGTTCTCACTTTAACAGAAGCGTTGGTTCCGTCCGCACTAAAGTTTGCTTACTGTGCTCACAAGGCGAGCCAAAGGGGGGGGGGACAAAGTAGACCCCATCTTTTGAGAATATCCAACAAAGATTCCATTGTAAAACAGTACCTTTGTAAGATGCTGTGATTAATTGCCGAGGGTGGATTGTTTTTCTTGCTGCAACAGGGCACCTTGTCTAAAATGGCGGAGAAAGACAGATTATTTTGGTGTTGGGTAACCGTGTTGGAACTCTACCATCTTGGACTTGGTTGATTTGGGCCTCACCCGAGTCTGTTTGCTGCAACCACAAGGCGTCCAAAGGGGGAAAGGAAACTAAACCCCAAGGTAAAGGCTTTACTGAACACACTGACTGGAGAGGGTGGATTGCTTTTATCCACGCTGAATGTAGAACCGTACCACCTCGGACCGGTTGACCTGATTTCATTTAGCGTTCACTAGGCGTGCCAAGTTGAAAAACAAACTAGTGTTTGATTAAAACGTCCAAAGGGACTGAGTAGTGTATGAACATCTCCAGTTAAAGTCTTCTCGTATTCTTCTCGTAAACTTCATCTTGACGATACTGAGACTGTCCGTCCAGGTTTTATTTCTCTTGGCATGAGCACTACAAATCGGATGGACCGCTGGCAACATTGCCGAAGGAAACATGCTTCTTGTCACTTGTCTGGTCTCTCGGGGTGTTTGGCGTCTTCATTTCTCTGCACACAACCGGATAAACTGTCTGGTTGAGTGGAAGGGAGTTATTGGACTTTCTTGCTGTCATCTGCACCCCGCACTTTACTGACACTTGATGCGATTGTGTTGTGTGTAGGTGAAAGGATAATTGGAGCTACGGAGGTCCTTATCACGGTGACAGTGAGAGCTGAGCTCCGTTCAAAGGGAGACGATCCAGCGATAGGTCTTGCATAAGGCTATCTACGCTGTGAAACAGACGTCTGTTTTTTCACGCAAGACTCTCACTCATGTGGTCGGCGAGCAGATGGGCTACCTCTACCTTTACTAGGTCATGCCTTCATGTAAAGCTCGGAGCCCCTTGTGGGCGGCGTCATGCCGTCAGGCCAGGCAGCGGCGTAAATTCACACTGATTATTTTCGTACAACTTCATCCTCGTTTCATTTAATGCATATTAATTGCTGTGCTCGGGCCTAATCCACCAAGGATTTCTCAAAGGCGAGCACAAAAGGCCTTTATTATCTTAAGGAGGAAGTGGTCTTTTGGGACACCTCATTGTGCGTTGCGCCGCAAAACAGACGTAAGTGAAATGAAATTACAAGGTATCACGAGCGCAGCCAAGGATCATATTGAATAATTACCTCGCTGGAGCCATTGTAGTAATGCCAAGGCGCTCTTTTTCGAGAAGCTGGGGGGACACGGGGAGGTTATGGCTTCCTCTTACAAAGAAGATAAATGCGCTTTCAAGGTTATACTGTGCGATGGCCAAATGTTTTGAGAGGATGGGTTAATTTCATGTCCCTGTAATGTGATTTGCGATATCCACCTCTGTGTTGCCCTTGGTTTTTATTCTGGAGATAAGAACTCAACAGGCTTCTTTTTCAAGTGTTTACACGGCCGCTAAGTGGATTTATTGGATGCGGGGCGTGCTTATTATTTGCCCATCATTCCACCGGCCTTGTGGGTTTTTTTGTTATTGTTGTTGTTTTGTTTTTTTTTTGCTTTTAATTTGAATAGCAATTCAGTGGTGATTCTCATTTGAGAGAATTAGCCTGTTTCTTTTGCACATAAGCAAAACATGAGCCCAATACAGAGGAGGGAAATTGCTGAGCACGGTTAATTACAGCGCAGGCAGTGAAGTGGGGGTGAAGGGCCGCCATGGTAACGGCGGCGTGGCTGCGCTACTTTATCTCCCGCTATGTGCCGCTCAGCAGTTTGTATGTGCAGATCAGTCCTGTTAATGATCACGTCTGAAAGCCAAGACCCGAGGAAGCAACGGGATTTCCAGCCCCGTTTCGAACAAGTGCTATTGTTCACTATGCATTTTATTGTGTGTTAAGGTCTGAAAGTATTTGACTCCTTCTTAGGGGTGCACTTCACAGTGTTAAGAGTCAATGAGCTAACGTTCTCCCTCTGCTCAGCGCAATGTCGGCATGGAAATAGAAGTTCGGAACATCCAGAGAGTTTGTCGCACCCCATCAAACTAAATATTTAATAGTTGCGTAATTGATCAAATTGTACAGGCATCCCCATAATGAGGGATCCTACTGGAGCCTTCGTCTTTTGATGCTGGCAACCAGTAGAGGAGAGACTTGCCTGTTTACCCTCTTGCTAAATTTAGACTGCTGTCATAGAAGTTGAACTTTGTACTCTGTGGCGGTAGGTAGGTCCTACCTCGCCTCTAGCGACCTTTATGTCTCGTAGGCTAACTGTCAGAATCGGACTTAATGATGCTGTTGCTTCGCAATGGGCAACGCAAATTTGCGTTATCGCAGCTCAGAACTAAGGAGAAGTACACCCATGGTGGAGCTTCTGTAGCATTTTCCCTTACTTCCCAACTTCATCCAAAAGTCTTTTTCGATAACTATTGCAAAATGCTATTCACCGAACCACACCATTGCAGTAACATTTCCCCGGAACACATTGGATTTCCCAAATCTCCCGAAATGATGCCTGAATCTAACATTTGCTCAGAGGATAATTTGCAAAAAATGTGAGAAAAAAAAAGTGGCATGCAGAGAACGCCAATGCCCAACGGAAAGGACACAGTGCTTATGTATTAAAACACCTTCGCTAATGCTTGTTTTCTTGGTGGTGGCAGGAGCTTCTCGCTAATGGGGTGCAAATATTTGCACATGGCTCATTCATTAAATCCAGTGGTAAATCCACAAGTGGAATAAGCTTTCACAGCAAACACATGTGATGTTTTTTTTTTTTTTTTGCCTGTCACATATTAAAGCGTGCGTTAATCTGCACATTAAATCGTAAATGTTATGTAAATCCATTAACCACCGATAATGATACAATCTCGAATGAATAAAATACCGTTGATTACGAAGCGAGGGAGGTTTCAAGTCGACTGCTGTCGGAACTTCATTCGGAGCATTTTGCCATGTACTTTATGTTGTACCTTTGCCCGTGTTCCACCATCATGCCGGTAGTGCTACTGCCTGCTTGAGCGCACCGCTACTCATGAGTTGAAGAGGACCTCTTCGTCTCCTGCTTTTTTTTTTTTCCCCCTCTCCCGATCTATCCATCTCCGTTCCCCCCCTGTCGACCCATGTGAAGGTCTCGCTGCTTATGTAATGTCTCCAAACATTTGTGCAGCATTAAGGGGAAGTCAGGCATGCCAAAGCTGCGCAAAACTCTCATCGGGGTGGGACAGATGGCGAGCCTCATTTGCAGCCTTGTAAACTGCCCGTGACGGCGGCGACAAAGCGGGGCAGCGCTTAACGGAGGCTTCGCAGACGCCGGACTACGGTCGCTTTCGTCAGCCGGGGCCGTAAAGCATGGCTCGCTACGGTCTTATGACTGCTAATTGCGGCATTTGCTGATTTATGGACGCGTTGGTTCACATTTTAAGAGTGAGAACGCAGCGGCGCACAGGTGGAGTGGCGCCATTATTACCCAAAGCCATCGGAATCCCTGCGTTTGGACCATCCATCACCAAGTTAAGGAAGGTGACCCGAAGTTGTTTTGTAATTCGGTCGTTAATCAGCGCTCTGTCAGGCGCGTCGGCTTTGTCCGCCGCGAGCAACTCTTTGGGCAGAGTCCATTAGCGAGTAAACACACGAAGAAATGAAGACGCTCGGCCCCCACGATCCCCCATGGTGGGAGATCAAATGGCAGGCCCGGTGATGATGAGGGATGTTTATGGCCGCCACTCTATTAAGAACCAAGCTCTTCCCTGCTGGCACGTAATGAACATCCACCTTTGCGAAATGGCCACCGCGATGGTGTATTACCGGTCATTTTCATCAAAATGTGGCGTAATTGCCCTCGAATGAGTTTTGAGGGTAACTTGGCAAGGTGACTGGCTTATGGCAACATTAACTGTGTTGATTTGAATGGACGCAGAGCCACCCACCACCACCATCCCTTTTTTTTTTGTATGGTAATGAAAGCCTGTTACGTCCTTCGTTGGATGACAATTGCAGCCTCAACTCTTTCTGTTTGTACACGGAAACGCCTCCTCCAGATGTCCCCCAACTGCGGGAAGTACTCCAAAAAAAAATAAAATAAAATAAAAAAAAACAAGATCACTCCTCTCTGACAAATACTGCAGTGTGATTGCTTGTTGATTCTGTCAGGAGGAGGGTTAAATATCGACGACAAATCTCAGAGGTAGAGAGAGAGAGAGAGGGGGAATGTTTTGGGATAGCGCAGACAATGTACCATCTGCACACGGCGGGGTGTATTGAGCGACACCGGACTACTGCTGCGAGCAACGATTGCATTGTTATTAAATGGCTGTTGCCTCCCTGGCAGCCATATTAAAGCCTCTGATCCTTTGCCCGGTGCAAGAAAAGGAAGAGAGAAAGGAGCCCCCCACTCCCCATCGCCGCCACCAGCACCACACCGTCCCTCCCCTCCCCTCCTCCCCCACCCTTGTCTGGAAAAAAGTCTGGCCTGCTGGACATGGTGACATCATGTGCAGCTGCAACAGCACAGATTAGACGATGGCAGCGCAAACAGCAGGAAGAGGCAGAGAGACAGGAGCTCCATCTTGAAGGCCATTTTGGATCTGTGCACGTTGATGATGTCATTGGAAAAATGTTTCTGACACCCCATTTGTCACAGAACTTTCAAGAGGAGTACACGCAAGACTGACTTGACTAGCTTGGCCCGGGGGCCAGATCCAGCCCGCCACATCATTTTAGCACCAACTCCTCCCCAAAATCAGGTTCATTTTTTTTTATTATTTATGATATATTACGCTGTCATTGATTAAAATTGTTCAATACAGCACCAGCTTACCACATCAAAGTCTGCACCTACAACAGAAGCCTTTAATAATTCAAACGGTTATATCAAATTTCATCAGATCATCAAGTGTTTTGGGCTACTTCTTTTGCATTACACCTCTGCCTCACAATTCTATTTTGGCTTTGGGAGCAGCTTCTGTCGGCAGTTATTAGACACGTTTTGTTCCAACACGGGGTAGGGGGGAAGTTTTCCGTAGTTTCCCGCCAACTGATGTAATATATACATGGTGTAAGTTGGAGCTGAGCCATACTTAGAATATTTGGAGTCGAGCGACTCTGTCAGATCAGCAGCTCAGTCTGTCGTCTCGAGGAAGTGAATGGCGGACGCTCATAAATATTCATGAGGCGCTCAGACTCCCGTGTTTTGTCGACAAAAGTTTCCAAGGTCCCGCTTTTTTTTTCTTTTTTTTTTTAAATTTCGAAGCCCGTCATCCCTGTTTGATGGGACCTGACATTTGGCAAGGTTCTGCTCAGAGGATTTGTTTGTGACAGCTTCAAATTATGGCGGCACACAAGGAGCGCAGAGGAAGAGGGAGACGGGAGGTGTGTGGGGGATTGAGGAAAGAAGAAAATAGCTACCGCTTATTTAAATGTCACTTCAACAAGGTGAATGCATAAGCTCCCCAAGCATCACATCGGAAATTCCCCACAATGGATGAGGGGTTTCTTGCCATTCTCCATTCCGGGCTTATTGTGTTGGGCCCCGGCAGCCGGCGTTAAACCTTATGAAGCTCTGCCAGCATCTCGACTGTAACCACAAACCATTTAGTTGTTTGTCTTGTGTGTAGGTTGCGACTGAGGTGCCAAGCACTTGGGTCCCATTTTGGGGTGCGACATATACATTTTCAAGCTCTCCCACTCTTAAGCGACTCAGAAAGACATTGCCTTAAGTGCAATCCGGGGGAGGGAGGCAACCGAGAACAATATCTGATTACAGCGCCGCCATTTTTCCCCGCCCGGCGTTATTTCTTGACAGCACTCGACAGCGTTTGAGAGAAGGCGCACTAGGGGGAAGCTGTGAGTGTCACTGACCTTTCTAACAAGGACGATAAGATGCGCCAAGGCAAAGTCGCTCAAAAGTAAACCACTGCCGCTCATTTTCCCACCAAAGCGGCCTCCGTCACTCGGCCTTGACAAATAGCGTATGACACCGCTGGATTAAGTCCTCGCAAGGCATGCCAGATGCTGGAATCGGATGACAAGCACCTACGCGTCTACACTTCCAAAATGCGACCGGAATAGTCGTGCGTGCGTGCTGCCGGTGTGTCAATAAATTATGCAGCAAAAGCTTTTTGTCCCTTTTGTCCACTTTTTCCCCGCTGCTGCTCTGATGGATTTCCGCTGCAGTTCTTAAGTGGCCTTTACCAATTCATTTGAAGTCGTTACCGGCAATTATTATAACCTTATTTGCATGTGACTCAAGATGACTTGCGCTTAACTGATAAGCGCACCCGTTTATTCATGGCGAATCGCCCAAATTTAAACTTTGACGCTGTGCTCTTTCCTCAGCTCTGGAATTTGCCCAAAATGCCAGCTCCAAACCAAAATGACCAACTTCTTGTTCGCACCACCTGATCCTAATTATCGTTAATATCATATTTAGCGGCTCTGAGAGGAATTGTTATTGAAACAGCTGCGTAGCCGATATCGATATGCGTCACAGCGTAGATCCCCAGGATATCTTCAGATCAGAATCGGACCTCTTCCAACCGTGGACAAAGTCGGACGCTTATCAGATATTTGCCAATACAACTGCAGCGTTAACGGTCAGGTCATCTCTGCCTGGCTAACGACGGGTATACCGAGTCATATCCAGTTTGTTCAAAATATCGTAATTGTGCCCCTCGATCCGTGACGTGTAAATCCAGCGCTAAACTACAACCGTCATCTGTTTTCAATGCACACATTTGTGACGATCAAGCTTGCGTGAATTGCGGCTGCGGCGCCCCCTGATTAATGGAGCAATTACATAATCCATAACAGTGAATGATGATTGCGCTAATGGTGAGCTCATGTTGGGTAATGACTCGCGGAGTTTGCTTGTGTAAAGTACGCAAAGGGAGGCGAGCGCCGACCGACTGTGTTTGCGACGGCATCCCATCTTGTCTTAACGCTGTCACAGCTGCCGAATGTCTGCGTGGAGTCACAAATGTTTTTCCGCGTCGTCCCTGGAAATTGAGAATTAATTGCAAAAGCATGTTTTAATTGGGTTTGTGTTGACAAAATGTTGCCTTCGTGCCCTAATTATACGAGACCGAATGAGTTCTTTGGGAGATTTTGTCTTATACGAGGCGTTATGCATATGCTTTGCAGTACTGAATGTCAATGCTAATTGAAATGATCATCTCAGTACTTGATCTGTCCAGTCCAGTCCAACTCACTTGATGCCAACAGTGCAAGCTGCAGTAGAGCAAGCTTTGGCTTGACTCATGGCAGGCCTGGGGCCACTAGCATTGCCTGTTGAGAAATGTAATCAGTCTGCTCCACTTGGGCCTGAGCCTGGTTGCTGTTAAGAGAGCAGACAGCTCAATCTGCAGCTGTATCACCTGGGGTTATATTTTGCACCAACTCCTATGGGTCCTCGAGATCCAGAACCAACGTGATGGATATAACCGTACAAGCCTTAAAAAAGGTGGTCTTCTCAAGGGCTTCATAAATCCCCTTAAGGACGAGGTCATCTGGTTCTGGTCACCTGCGCTAAGCCACATTTGCGCCTCGTTTCATTTCAGGGACTCGGCATACGAAATGATGACCGTCAGAGTCTCTGCTAGTCGTGAACTGCTTATCTGCAGTTCGCCATTCGCGTAATCGCTTTTTTTGTGCTCGGGTCAAAGCAATAGCAGTCTACAGTATGTACATGCAATTACAAAGCCTTTGGGTTGGGGCGGGACGGGGCCTCAATTAGTCAACTTTCAAGCTTGCTTGACCACCACAGCCACAACTGACGCCCAGTCGCTCGACGCGCAGACCGGCTAACGGCTAGCCAATTAAAAGCCACCTCTAAACCTGAGCTAGCAACAGCCAAACTCCACTCTCTTTCACTGACTCCCACGTCACTCACCGGGGCAGGCCGCACCTTTTAAAGCCACACGCACTCGGTCACCGATACTACGGTCTAGAACGAGAGCTTGACGACCCCAAGTGGAAAAATATCATACCTGCGCCGCATGTCATTTTTGTATTGTAGTATAGTGTTGTTTAATAATGCAGTTTTATAAACCTAAAAATATTTGTCATCAACAGTGAATCTAGCACAACACGCAGTCATATCAGTCATGGTAAAGGTAATTAAATCCAGCGGCCGTGGCTGCTCTCGGAGCAAATACGACCATTGATCAACCTGCTAAAAAAACAAAACAAACAAAAAAAACAAAACAATTATATCGTTCGCACCTCTCCCCTCTCCATCTTGTTTAGTCAGCTTGATGTGTGAGTTGTAGCACAATATCAGCATGTAAGGACCCAGGGGACTCTCTGTGTGCTTTGTATGCACGTGCGTGTGCGTGTGTGTGTGTTTTAAGAGAATGAGTCCAGTCAGACGCTTGAATGTGTGTCATCTCCTGAGTGCAACACCAGCTTGGCCCACTTCTGCCTGACCGACTAGACTCTGTCTCTCGCTCCCCCTCTCTTGTCTCTTTGTGTTTAGTGCTCTCTTTCCTGTGTGGGGTCCACGTCTCATGACTCCCCTTCAAACAAAACACAGCAAAGCTGAAAGCTCGCAAGCGACGCACACCATCCCAGGTGAATCCACAAATCGGACCGGACCACCCTGCGCACTCACACAGAGTTCGGCGCCGCGCGTGCGTGCTCATGTAGGTCAAAAAGTGAGGAGGAAAAAAATGGGGAAGAAAGCTGAACTATTGGTCCTATTTTGTCTTTTTTTTATTTTTTATTTTTGCAGACAACATGAGGCCGTAAGAACTCGTACGAGCCGATGTGATCTTGTACTAAAAACTCACATTTGAAGCTTGTCAGAAAAGTCTGCCTGCACTCCCACGTATCGCCTCAGAAGCAAATGCATACATAGAGTGTGTGACAAATGCTTGAGTTATGGAGTTTTTTTTTCCTTTAATAACAAAAATGGCACTCTATTATTATTGTTCTACACAAAACATCCAGTAGTGGCTTAATTAAATATAATGTGGTCACTGATATCTCAAGTCATTTCTAGTGTAGATGTAAATTATTTGAGAAGATGACCAGAGTATGTGTCGCCTTCCAGTTTCCGCTATCAAGCTAAGCTAACTTTCTATCAGACGAGAAAATGTGAATACTCTACGCAGTCTTTGGGACACGAGTGACCGTCGGCGGCTAAGAGACAATGTGGGAATACCAGAGACGGACGGGGGTGCGAGTACACGTGCGTAGCCCCCCTCCAAGCCTCAACCCCGCTAGCGCACTTTTAGCCGCCCCCAGCGCCCCGGCCTGCCTCGGGCCTCATTATGCCATTAGCCGCCTGGGGCCTCAGTCCATTTGCTGGCCGCAGAGTGTGACGGAGGCCCCTTTCACAGGGTCGCCGCTCGTGCTGGAGGCCAGTCAGCTGAGAAATGAGCGAGTGTGAACCGGTGTATTCACTTCACACTCGCATCATGTATTTGACACTAATTGTGATGTAGGACTTACATCCTTCCCGCTGATGCACACTGGTGAGAATACCTTGTGGTTGCCTTTTTGAGGGCGTGATGGTAATTTTTTTTGTTTTATGTTTAGTTTGACAGTAAACCTCAACTGGGAGTGGCAATAAACAGCTAAGAAACCTTTTGAAAAATTGTTCTATCTGCCCCCCCCCCAAAAAAAAAAAAACCACTTCATAAACTGTGTAACCATCTCCAGCGCCTTACCTTTTGTAACCTCTAGTGTCATGTCATACAGGCCTTTGTGGTGAAGTTTATGAATTGCTAACAATCGTCAGGACTAGACTCGTCTACGCAACATACAAACTTTAATGAATGGAGTCCATTGTTGAAGTTTGCCTCTCAAGCAGAGCGGATTGTGCGCGGCGAGCAGACTGATTGGCTTCCGGACTGATGTTGAGGATAATTGGGAGCTCAAGAAAACAATATTTTGCGGCGCAAAGTTTTGTTTGTCCTTTGTTTGTGTCGATTCATTAGGCCTCGGCGTTTTGGATTTGAGGTCTGCGGAGAGCGCGAGAGAGAACTCAGCTCAAGTGAAGCATGCCAAATTAGGCGGGAGAAATTCCAAAAGCACGGCTTGTGAGACTCATTAGGACCCCGTGCGATGTTTTGTAAGGAAAAGACAAGTAGCGTTGGCCCGCTTGGATGTTTTTCTGTTGAACAAAAGCCGCGCGAGACAAAGTGAGAATCCATCCGGTTGCCTCGTGGGAATCGAGCCGACGCTCCTAACACGAGAAAAACTGAAAGTATCGGGCGACTTGAGGGAAATACCTAAGATCATCCCGCCTCGCAAAGAGGAGGATACATCGTCTTGCAGTTTATTTCTGGGATGTGATTCATTGAATATTTGAAGAAAAATCAAGAGAAGACAAAACCTCAAACCGCACAAGTCAATCAAGGTGCTTTTGAAAAAAGCACTGCCGCTTTGCAACCCATAAAAATACCAATTACTACTTTCTTATTCGCCATTGCATTACTTGTTTGACTCAGTGATGTTTGGATATTCACCTTTTTTACTTTTCAATACGTCTTTCAAAAGACCTAGTAGTGACTTTATTACTGCTAACAAATAGACAATTTGAACAGAATCTTTTTTTTGTGTTTTTTTTTGCATTTGACAAGAAGGCCATCACAGAGCGGGTTTGCTGTGCAGACCAAGGTGTCGGCGAATTGTCTGTGACACCCCAGAGGCCAATAAAGCTCTCCACGCTAAAACCCGCCAGCTGCACCACTCGGCTATGCCATTTCATAGAGCCAATCGGATCCTTCATCCTGCGCCTGAGTCCAAATGAATCCGCTAACGTTTCTCTTTCATCGCGGGAACTTTCAGCCTCTGTCTTCTTCGCAGTTGTCTGACTGGCGGCATCGGTGTTGAAAGGTACAAAAGCGGCGACGAGTGGGTGGCGGGTAGGCGGGCAAATGGATTTCGTGTCGTCCATCTCTCAAAGATGCCTCCGCTGTGTTTGCTTCAGTCACTTTGTCATTTACACGTTGGATAACACGCTGCCTTGATGACTCTTTAATTACATCTTCAGCGGGGGGAACGCATTTTGTGTTTTTTTTTTTTTTTTTCTTCTTTGTGCTTTCGCAGGCAGGTTTCGGCATTATTAAGGAAATTCTGCATTAACCCGAGTCAGCAGTTTAGTCAAACCTCCCCACCTCCCCTCCGCCCTGGTATGCCGCAATCTCATCACATTTAGGAGAGAGGGGATGCTGGAAAAAAAATTAATTGGAGGCGTGCGATAGTTAGGACAGAAGCCCAGGCCAGGGTGTGGGATAAATCAGACGTCCTCCTGGCAGCTTTATGGCTCTGGAAAGAGAGAGATAGAGAGAGAGAAGTGGTTAACTTTAATGGTGGGAGATAGAAATGTTGGGTGACTCTCCCCCCCACTCCCTCGACCCTCCCCCAATTAGATCAGGCCCCTTCGACCGGCCTTGATATACGGAGTTAATTCAGCTCGCTTTGCGCTATAATTCAAGCGGATTTAATGTGGCGCTGTGTGTTCTGTCGCCTCCCGCCCGCCCGCCCGCCCGCCTCCACTTTGTATCAGGTGTTCAACAATGGCCAAACAAGCCCTCCCGTTATCGCGGTCATCTCGGTCACGTCCTGCGCTCACCCCGCCCGGGTC
This sequence comes from Filicampus tigris, assembly GCF_054856515.1. Taxonomy (NCBI): domain Eukaryota; kingdom Metazoa; phylum Chordata; class Actinopteri; order Syngnathiformes; family Syngnathidae; genus Filicampus; species Filicampus tigris. The sequence continues at coordinate 1,907,111 of NC_141235.1, read as the reverse complement.
GCACGCAGCAAAGGGGCCGCCCCCGAGGGCCCACCCCCCGACCTCCCGGCTGACTTAAGCCTTCTGCTTTCATAATAAGGAGGGGGTGCAACGTTGGCTAGTGAAGCGGACGCTCAAGTGGTTCCTGCAAGGGTAATAGGGGACCAGCTCGCCGCTGCACTTGATTTAATCCGGCCTCGCCTCTGTGTGTGGCGAGTGGCGGGCGGTTTAGTCTGGGAGCAGATGGATGTATTGGGGTGGGTAGGGGGGTGTGGGGTCAGGGGGTTACACCTCAAAAGACATTACGAGTTTTGGAATCCCAGAGAGTTCACAAAACAGACTCTAAAGACTCATTCATTGCCAGAAGCCGTTTTAGATTATTGAATTGATCCTTCGCGACCCACACCGGATTGTGGTCTGTGACAATATAAGCACTGCTTTTTACGTTCTCTAACCATCAGTCGAACATGGTTCACCAAAAACACCGGTTCCTGACCAAAAAGCGGACGGCAAGCTTTTTGGAATAAGAAAATCTTCAAGCGGAACACTGACTATGACGATGAAGTGTTTTGCTTTTGTGACGCTTCAAAGTGTAAAACAACCAAAAGAATTCTGAGCAAAGGCTTTTGGTGGTCAATATGATAATTTATTTACAGATACACAACACAAAAAGAGCGCTCCTGAGCTCCTGGTTAGATTACAGTTGACAAATTCAAGCATGAGTTAAAATTACAAAAGCATACATAAAGAAAAAAAAAAAAAAGGCACACAGCGCAAATGAAGCACTAATGAACAACAGTATTTTGGCTTAATTGATCACAATGGGACTGGGTAGTTTCTTTCATACTGCATTTAATGGACATGTTTTACATCATTTAATTATACTATTCTGCGGCGTTTGGATGCCGTAATAAAAGTCTAAAAAGCTAAAAGTTGTATTTTGTAGTCTAGTTTGAACAGGAGTAGTGTTGGTGTAAACACGCTGCTTGGGTCAGAGGCTTCTGCACAGCACACTGAGCGAGCCAGGTAGAGTTGAGTGGGAGTCCAACTACAAGAAGGAGGAGGTCGCGCTCATGTTTGTTGGCAATGCCGTAGGAGTGCGCCGCTACTTGGCGTCGGGAGACATTTTGGAGCAGAGAAAAAGTGTTGTGACCAAGTTGAAATGGTTAGCTAATGAGATGACTGATTAAGTGACACTTGACATACTTTTTACATTTGAATTGTAGTACTTGTGAATGCTTTCACGTACACTCGTAAGGAATACTGGTACTAGAAAAATACAGCGAATCGTTGCCGTGGTTGCTAAAATACCACGTACCCGTAGCTACTTCTGTGCAGTCCGGCAAATAATAGGCTAGGTGTGCTTGCTTCTCTGCTGTTTATTAGTCACTCCTGTAAAATATGTAAAGTATTTGTATATGTAAAGAATGTGAGCAGAAAAAGCTCACTGCGGTAAACTGTAGCATATTTTATTTGGTCTCCTGTATGAGACATATGTGACACCTAAAATAAAGAGAATTAAGCATAGTTTCAGCATTTAAGCACCAAAATGTTAAAGCAAACCGTTAATTTTGTTGATCAAATGTCTGCTAGCTATATGCTATCATGTGATGTGAAGCGCCATTAGCATCAGTGTTACTGTACTTTTAAACCCTTCACACAAATGCCACTTAACACAAACGGAGCCCCCAACTACTGAGCTGAAATGACACATTTTTCATCGAATCAAAACACTTTGCTCTAAATAATGTATAGGCCGCACTACATGATCAAAGTGAAATAGGTTATATTGGAACCGCAATGTAACATACTGTCTAAGCCCCACTTTGATTGCATGTGCGACCCATAAAGGCATTTAACTAGTCTCAAATTGCAATAGTTATCAATGCTCAATTACATTACACTCATTAATTACATTAATTAATTGTCGACTCTGCTTTCCTTAAAGCCTTATTTTCCTCTTCCTATGCGAGCCCAGCATTCAAAATCAAGCAAAGCGCTAGAAACGACCCACTTGTGTAATAAGTGATTTAATTTCCGCACCGGTACTCGCGGCTGCGTGGAAATGCCGTCTCAGCATAAACACACGGCAGCGATGTTATTTTTGAGGAAGGGTTGGGGTGGGGGGTTGTTTGCATTGGTTTGAGAAAATTGATAAAATGATCACTTAGGAGACTGAACATGCTTCCTCTTTGGACTCGGCGGATGCGGCCGCACTGGAATCAATCCGAAGTTGGAGCCGTCTTTATCTCTGCAGCTGCCACCACACTGGCGCTGCGCAATAACTCAAGCAGTGCAGTTTGAGAAACGCACGGGTTTGATCCCCGTGTCACGGTGATGAATAGCTGTTTTTATTCTTTTGTTGCCCATCAGCACTTTTTTGTTCACACTGCAGTTAATCTGTCGGGCCGAGTGCACTCTGACGGTCATTTTTCACTTGTAACTGTAACACCTGCATCCAAGCCGCTCTGGACTGAAGTGGCGCCCGTAAAAGAAAATGAAAGGGAGTCAGGTGCAGTGTTCTTAGATGGGAGAGACCATCATCGGTAGTCGGGGGGTGTCAAGTGTTAAAAGGATTGTCGTGTCTGTCCGGATAAGATGGCTCATTGGCACGATTTACGACAGGCTTTCTGCTCGGATGGCCTCGGGAAATTGACTATCCAGCCGTCACGGTAACGCCAACATTGTCATTTAAGCTTTTCCTGCCGTTGTTCCAGCTTGACGCCCTGAGTGTAAGATACCAACGGAGGGCTTGACGACCATCCAGAAATTTGACAACTTCCGATGCATTACACAGAGGCCTAATGGAGCCATACGGTGTAGGGATGTCCTAATGTCTTTTTTTTTGCACCCGAGTCCAAGTCCAACTCACTTGATTCTGTTGATCTTCTGATGCCAAGTCCTAATCCAATACCTCTGCAATGCGAAGAAGAAGATAAAGAAGACCACATCCAAATTGTCCAAATCATTTATTTATCTATTTTTTAATAAAGTTATCCCAAGATCGGACCTTTTTATATGGCTGTAAATCAGGTGGTTCAAATCAAGTGAAGAACTAAACTATGTTATTCTTGACTTTAGAAATGTAAATATCTGATATTTTTCAGATGATCAGATGACAATCACTTGATTGTCCCCAATTTCTGATCATGCCGATCGAATCGGTACAACCCTAATACTACTGTATGCAGGAAAACGAATGACGAATTTTCCAGATTGAAGAAATCGAGGTGGCCAACAATGCAGCGATCCTGAAAGGTTGCCTGATTGCAGGACTGCGTGTTCTTACAAGAATTAAGCAGCAGTTGGCCATAAACGACCTCTGTTTGAGGGACTATTTTATTATTTTTAAAAATGTCCGATGGGCACACAGTGGCCCAATTGTTAACAAGTCAGCGCCGGATGTGCTAGCCACTCGTCCAACTGCAATCAGTTCCACACACAATTGACTGAATTCCAAACAATAAGATGTGTAATATGCATACCTAAACTACTTTCTGTTGAATATGTATATTACTGCAAGATATGGGTGTCAAATGTCAAACACGGCTTGAGCCTTATCTTGCATTTTACTTCGATACAGGTGGCTTCCCACCACTGATAATGTCTCAGAAGCTTGGCCGGCCTGTTCGATCTGTGTACAATCAGCAACGCGGCCGCAAGTTGAGAAAAAAAATGCAGTGTCAACCTGCTCCTGGCAGCCATCTTTTAGTGTCGGAGCGCTTGGGATTGGTGGCGGAGGGGCTTGCCGTCCTCTGGAGAGCTGTTCTACATACAGCGAACAAGGAGCGCGAAAAAGCCTGCTGAGACTCCACACCATTTATCTCCCAGCTGCAAGGTTGGGCCAGGATTAATTGAGTGAGAAGTGTGTGTGTGTGTGTGTGTGTGTGAGTGCTGGCGACTTGAAGCGTGGTGTACTAGTCCGGCCGGAGATGATAGGACCATGTGGTAGAGGGAGAACAAGGATGAGGAAGGGAGAGCAACTTTGCCTTTTGAGCCCGTCGTCATCAGCAGGGGTTGTTGAAAAGCTGTCCTCTCCAATGCAGCCAGTTAAAGAGCAAAAGACACTTTTTTTACAGCAAATTTCCAGCTCAAGCTGAGGCAGGATATCGGCTAAAACGTACTCACTTACAGTATCTCTGTTTGTATCAAGCCCTTTGAGACTCGTTTTTGATTTAGGGCTATAGAAATAAACTTGACTTGACTAGAACGGCAGCTGTGTGAAAGGGATTAGTGGAACACTGGGGCTGAGGTGTAAATCTGCTCTCGAAAACCTCGTATCTGTGGACCGCTACAACCGAGGGCCCCCTTTACGCTGTTTTCTAAGTTCAACCCTGGAAATTTCTCACGTGGATGATTCAAATCTGAGCAATAGCTTCCTGGAACAAATTGTCTTTGTCGGTTAAATAATTGGCCACGTTTAGCCGAGGGTTATGAATTTGCTGCGTTACTCCGATTGCCGAATTTGCCGTGGTAAACCCGACATTGAAACAACCTGGAATGATCCTTTTAAGCATTCCCGGCTGCGTGAGTCCTCATCCGTGTTTTGCAACCCGGTTCACCGCTTGTACTCTGGACTCTATCAGCACATTGTTTGAATTGGCACGCTCCCAATGCAAAGCCCGTGTACAGCATCACAGGCTGTCTCAACCATCCCGCTGGGAGTTTGTGGGCACATTCCAGGGAGGACAAGGGGGGTGGAAGCACCTCAATTTCTGGAATGGGAATCTCTGATTCACCTTTTCCTGGAAGGACGCAACGGCAGCTGACCTGCGACCGAGCAGCCGGGCTGAGCCTGGCCTCTCGGCTGTTGGGGCGGCGGGTAGTGCCACACCTTCCCCGCACTCACCAGGTTGGCACGCTGCAGGCGTTTTTTCCTGTTCTGTTTTTTTTTTTTGCTTTCTTTTTTTTTCTTTTGCTCCAGCTCCTGCTGCACACAGATAACCTCGCCTGCTGGAACTTTGCAAGCGTATTGATTAGACGTAAATAGCGCTTGGTGGACTGCAATATCTTTCTTAAATGCAACTATCGTTCCAGGTGCCGAAAGTTGTGCATGTGGGAAGCATTTTTTATTTTTTTTGGGCACGGTTTTCCAGCAAATTATAATTGCGTCAAGTTGTCACCTGCCCACGCATAATCGCGGACCTCATTCGGAGCATGGAAATCACACTTTACGGTACCCGGCGGTGGGGGCGCAAGGAGCCGGGCATGTAAAACAGGATATTAATAGACGAGCTGGGCTGGTGTTGCCGGGTGATCACACCTTCCTGTTTTCTCTTTCTTTGTTTTGGCACAGAGCTGACAGATTTACCTCTGGAGGAACTCCAGTGTCTGAAAAGGGGGTGGGGGGTGGTATGACTCTGCATTGTTCAAATTGTGCTTTCAGTGCAGAGTTACCTGTTAAGAGCAGTCAAGACAGAGATTTTCAAAGGGTTGGGACCAAGTCAAGACTGAGATTTTAACGAGCCGAGACCAAATCAAGAGTTTGAAGATTTGAGACAGAGTTGAGGCTGAGATTTGAAGGAGTGGACGGAGACTTTGAGGGGTTGAGAGCAAGTCAAGACTCCAAAGTCAAACTGAGACTAAAAGGACCCAAGACAAAGTCAAGATCAAGACTTTGAGCATCCGAGACCAAGTCAAGGGGTTGAGACTGTCATGACCAAGTCAAGCCTGAGAATTTGGACAAGGCAAGAACACGTTTTACAGAATCTGACACTGAGACTAACTAAAAAAATGTTTGACTACAGGTGTTTTTTTTCTTCTTCTTCCCATTTTCTAACATCATCTGAGACGCATTTGATCTGCTCGTGTGCTTTTGAGGAGTCTGGCGTCAGCGTCTCTGCAGCGGCCTGCTGAGCTTTTCAACAAACTCTTCCGCACAATGTCGGATTACTGTAACAGTTGCTGCACCTCCAAATTTCTCTGTCACCCTTCTTCCTTGGCGCAAGGAAACTGCTGAGCATTATCTAACGTCATCTTTTTAATGTGCTCGTCATACTTCCTTTTTAGAGCATCATCAAAGAGTTTGTGGTGTCGATTTAGGGAATATTTTGTGTAAGAGGTGAAACAGATTGTCGGTTGACTAAAAATAAGCACTCAGTCTTCCAATCCAGACGTCGACTTCATGTAAAACATTTCCTTCAAATCACACTTGCAATCATCCTGAGATGTGTTTGCCCACAAAAACAATGCGCATCTATTTTTGTAAGTCATTTGTCTTCTATTGATTGCATTCCTTCTGCACGGTTGTGTTATGCTTGCTTTTTTTTTTTTTTTTACACAGTTATTTTGTGTTCAGCAGTTGCGTAATACACAACCCATTGAACCGCTCCGCATGAAAGATCTCGCCTCTCTAATCCGACTTCATTTTAATCTTTCGAGAGCTTTAAACTGTCAAATTAGTGTAGTGTCAAGATGAACAATAAAGTGCCCGCTGCCGCCGCCAGTGCTGCTGCTGCTGCTGTTGCAGATTTCATCCCGATTTAATTGCCCAAAATATTGACATTAAATCATTTAAATCGCTATCAGTGATAAAAGTTTGCCAAATGAATGCTGGAAGAGATCTGAAGTCAGTTTTGCATCTGGGTTGAGAAAATCCCCTTTAAATTTATTCTGACAATGTGTAGAAACTTTTCTTATGGTAAGAAAGTTTGTTCCACTCCCCCAAGTCTTTTCGAAGTGAACTAAAGCATTCTAGTTTTGGTAGTTACACTGTGTTAAATTGATTCATTGACTGTCTTTATTTTGTTATTGCACTAAGTGGAATTTCTGATATTTTGATAGGGTTTTTTTGGGGGGTGGGGATTTTAGTTGATTCAAGACAGAACATTTAAATGTAATTTGTTTGCATCGTTATTTTGTGCAGCACCACTGATATGCTATAAAAAGATTTTATTTGTTTACGTGGTTTGAACCACTGCTGCACTTGACTAGCCATAAAAAAGGTATCATGCTGGGAACCTTTTATTGAAATAAAAAACAAGAAGGCAATTTGGATGCGCTTCTTGATTTTCTTCTTCTTAATGTTTTGCCGAGGTATCGGAATCGGGACCCGTTCTCTAAAGATGGTCAAAATCAAGTGACTTAGACTCGCGTCCCAAAAAATGTAATCGAGACATCTCTAATCTTGTCGTTTCGTTCTTGTTGTTCATTGTAGTTTTTTTTAAGAGCAAATAAATACTAGAGTTTCGTGGTTTTGAATGTGAATAGAAGGATGTGGTAGATTTTCCGAACTTTTCCATCACTCGGGCGTCAGATGGAGTTGACACTTGACTGACACTTGTGGAGATGTATTGATATTCGCGCATCGCCGCAATTGTCTCCCCGTCACCTTCCATCGCGAGATTTATTGGAAAGAGCCCCCGAGCCCTCCCAACTACCCCTCGTGGCTTAATGTCAGCTAATGAATCGCGGCCAATTAGCTACGGATGCGTTTGAGAGTGAAATTGATGAGTCCTCCGAATGACTTCCTTTGGCGTTTTGCCTCCCTCGCAGTAAGCAAGCGTCGGTCCCGCACAGCATGCAGGTGGTCGTGACCTTTTGAATAATTCAGTCGCATCCAGAGATGCCCACTGAGTGTAGTCTACCTTGGACAGTTTGTCTTTGTTTGTCGGTATTTGCTTGAAGATGGATGCCCTCGACACTAACGGATCAAATCGACTTTGGGTTCTTTTGAGATTGGGTGACACGGGCCTAATATGAAAACAGTTTTTGGCTTTTTTCCCATTAAAATCAGATCGTTTTTTGTTTCCATCCTTGCAAATGACAGTGACAAAAATGTCGATTTCACTCCTACCTTTCTGGGATTTTCTTTTGTTTATCCTCATACCAAACAACGTTTCAAACTTTTTTTCCCGGCACGCATGTTTTCTTCCCAACATGACTTGCATCAAGTTCCACAGAAATAGTGATTTTTTTTTTTTTTTTTCCCCAACAGACAATTAAAATACAAGTGCTCTCTTTTAAAAAACATGATCCCGTGGGCATCATCAACTTTTCGATTGCCTTTCACTGGGTTACTTTCTTGTTATGCATAACAATGTGACAAAGATTGTGCTCATTTTGTCTGTTTTTCAGCAAGAATTAAAGTCACTTGTCGTTTTTTGAAAAAAAAAAAAAAAAAAAACGTCGATAGATCGGTCGGGAAAGTCACAAAATCAAGCCATCAAATTGCTATGTTGGCAACTCTGACCGAGCTTCTGTGAACGAGCTCCTCTTTGTTCGCAGTTATGTTGTTAGTGCAAGCCATGCATGTCAGCTGGGATGAGCTTTGATTATCCGCAAAAAAATGTTCTTGACGAATAAATTTGAATTCATCGACAAAAAAGGATTGAATTGCTCAGCCTTAGTTTCTTCCCATCTTTGTTTTAATCCAAATCTAAAGCCTCAAAGCGCAATTTACCAGCACTCAGTTAAGTTTACCACAAGCAACAAGGGCGATCAATCACTTGTCAAGTACTTGTCTGCCACTAATCCATTAATCGACTAATGAGGCTACTAAGTGTTTCTGCTGGAGACTAATTGGTACCAACCACCTCCTTCATCACTCTGGTGATGAAGGGGGACAATCATGGTGGCCCATCGTCCAACATCTTCGACTATACGTATTTCCGACTTCTCATACGTCTTAAACTCTTTTGCCCAAACGTTTTGCATTTATGATCTTGCAACCGCCAAGTCCTTTGATGGTTCTTTATATTAGAAATGTCAAGGTGGGTTTTGCCACTGACCAAAGAGCCGCAAGTGCGTTTCACCAGCACTCAGTTAAATGACCACAAGCAACAATAGCGATCGATCACTTGTCGAGTACCCGTCTGCTGCTCAATCCATTAATCGACTAATGAGGCCGCTAAGTGTTTCGGCTCGTGGCTAATTGAAACCACAGCTTCGCCCCCAAATCCCCCGTTGACGGACAGCCATGGTGACCAGTCGTCCAACATCTCATTTTCCAACAATTCATGCATCTTAGCTTCCTATGCGCAAATGTTTTGCATGCAAGAACTTGCGAAGCCTTTTGATGGTTAGAAGATACTACAGTCCAAAAATGTTACATACGTAAAAAATATGCACATCAATATTTCAGGATCGATCTGCACATTACTGCCAAGAAAATGTCAGTTAGGAAAAAAGTGTTGACTTTTTGAACTATACCTTAACTTCTTGAGATTGCTTCCTCTCCATTGTAAACAATTTGATGGCTCTGTTTTTTGACTGCTTTCTTTCACAGAGGACTTTAAAGTCCTCAGGCAAGGATTTTTTACCTGTTTTATTTGCGATGCTTGTGTGCTTGCCTGCATCAGACAAAAACGTCTGTGTAGTCGGCGGGAGGAAGGCTGCCTCTGGTACGGAACAAGCAGTTTTTTAGTGCAACAATTAATCCTTTTTGTGTGTGTGTGTGGGGGGGGTGTTTTGCTGCACTTGCATTGTACTTGTGCCAGCAAGGAGATAAAAAAAAAAAGCTAGCTTGTTTTTGGTGTTCGAACAACAACGCATTTGTGCACGATTGCTGGCGATGTGTGCCAGCGATTAGCAAATAAGTTGCATTTTCAGTCTGCTAGAATTCCTGTTTAAAGTCATTAAAGTGGAAAGAGACGGGCATTGATTCCCTCTAGATTGAGTTACGCTTTGTGAGTTGCTTTTAACTACCCTCTACTGGGCTCAATGTGTTGTTACATTGTCCGTCTTTTTCATGGACTGCGCTCTTTAAGGACAAACACTCTCTGCAATAGTCACCAGGTTTTCTCTTGATGCATCTTGCTGCTCTCTCCAGCGAGTGCATGACTTGGGTTTCTCTCTCGTTGTAGGGATTGCTGTCAGTTACAAGTACGTTCTTGACAGAATGCTGTATATTGGCACCATAGTGTAAATAGAGCACCAACAAAAAAACAGATGTGATAAAAAAAAAAAAAAATATTTGAAAATAACACTATACTAATATACTAAGAACTATAGTAACTATAGTAACTTTACTGATAATAATAATATTATGCAATGATATGAAAAATATCATTATAAAAAATGTCAGAAAATAAAACAAAAAAGTAGAAAAAAAAAAGCACAAATATCGGGGGAAAAAATGAAAAAATATAAATATTAAAACAAGAAAAATTAGCGGAAATGTACGTATAGAAATTAAATAAAAACTGCAAAAAATACAAAGGGTATTACACAAATATTTTATTTTATAGTTTATATTTTGTGAAAAATACACACAGACTTTACAAAAAAAGAATACCAAAAATATGCAAATGAAATATATAAATAATAATACAAAAATTGATTTAAAAAATGTAGGAAAATAATACCAAATATTTGAGGGGAACAAAACACATGAAAAAATAAAAAGGTATAGTGAAATACACCCAAATTACAAAAAAAAATTACAAAAAAGAATCATGGAAAAAAATAAAAGCATCAGATGAAGAACACTCAAATATTAGAAAAATAAAAACAGTTGCATTTAAATATGCAAATGCTACAAAAAAGCTGAAATAATACCCAAATATTTCAAATCAAATTTTAAAAGCAAAAACACAATTGTGAAAATATCACAAAAAATAGTAACAAATATTTTTTTGTTCATCAGTCTGTTTTAACTTTATTAATTTGTTTATTTATTTTTTAATCCCAAAAATTTGTTGAATTTGTTTGTCAACAAAACTTGATGTAACAATGTGGCTTGTTCACTGATATGGTTGCTGATATTGTGCAACTGATTGCTTTATGAATTAAAGGCAAAACATAATTTGTGCTCTCAAGAAGTGTCATCTTTGTTTTGTTTTTTTGCCCCTGCTTCAGGTGTATATACCGAGGCGTTATGCCCCGGGGAGCAGTGCCCACAGTGCACTAGAGGCATCTGAACCTTGTCAGTGGTCATAAAACCAGAACCCACCCCACCGCCCGCCGCCCTTTGAGCCAAGACGTCCTTTTTGGAGGCCATGTCTCTCACCGACAAACACAAAGTGAAGAGGCAGCGGCTGGACCGAATCTGTGAAGGTAAGAATCCTATTTTAGTCCTCCTTCGGCGCTTCTCGTGGATGCGCACGCTTTCTTCAACGAGTCCATGACTTGGGTTTCTGTTTCGCCGTAAGGATCGCAGTAAATTAAATTCTTGACAGGATACAAAATAGTGTAAACGCACAAATATTACAAACATCTTAAATACAAATGCTAGAAAATAATGCTAAATATTATATGAAAAAAACCAAACATTTTAATTAAAAATAAACAAATTGCCAACATTGACCTTTCCATGTACACACATGTTGTTAGTGTAAGCAGTGCACATGAGCAGAGATGTGATTTGAACAATGGAAACCTGCTTGAAAAACAAAATGGTCCTGACAGTGAGTCTAATGGGGTAAAAAGACAGGGGGGAAACCAAGTTGTCCCGCCGATCGCGTGTAGCGGCACGATAAGGCCGCCATGACGACAATCTGGGCTCAAGGAGAAAACAAACAGCAACGTGAGCAAGGCCCTGACTGGTTATTGTCTTTGGCGTGAGGCTAAAAATCCTCTCTGGCGTGACTCATCTCGATCCAGGTTGGCACCGTTGGCAGGCGGATGAAGAGCAGATGAAGGAGCGACGGACGCTCATCTTTTTCAAGAGGAAAATGTGGAGCCCTGTCTTTGACTAAGCGTACAGAGACGGCGCACTTTCTGCGCTGGCCAAAGCAACCGCTGCCTTTTTCTTTTCTTTCTCGCTGCTTCTCGTCACATATAATTCTTTCATCAGTCTAGGAAAGTATCCTTTACCTTTTGGGAAAATGCGCAATCAGGCTGTTGGGATCTTTTTACCCAAAATTCCCCCCTAAACAATAGGTACAGTAGCTCTTAAAATAGCACAAAACATATCAGAAGAAAATACAAAAATGTTAGGCAATAATATGAGAAGAAAAATACACAAATATTAGAAAATAATTCAAATATGAAAATGCTATTAATTACAAACATGGCAAAATGTTGCTCAAATACACTATACACCAATATAAACTTTAAAATATTCGAATTTATTTTGAATATTGAAAATAATGCAAAATATTAGCCCAGAAATATTTGTAAAAATATTAGACGAAAATCCAAATATAGTGGGAAAAAAATTGGTATAATTTTTTTACTGTGCGAGCGACTTTGGTTTGGTTTTGCTTTCATTACCACCAGACTCCAACGTCAGATTAGCTTCCAACGCTTGACTCTGGCGTTGTGGCTTGTGGGTTTGTCCCTCGTTCACATAGCCCCGCCCCCTCTTGCATCCCCTCGTCTCTCCAGAAAGCAAGTGGGCCGCCGGTGCTCCCCTTCTGTCCGCCCCATCTGTGCTGCAGGCTGCATGGGCCACAGGCTTAATAACTGAAAAACTAAGAAGGAAAGCAAATAATCACCTACAGTGGATGCAAAACGTCTACACATCCCTGCTCAAATGCCAAGTTTTTGCAATGTAAAAAAAAAAAGCAACCAAGATAGATCATTTTCCACCATTAATATGACCTCTAACATGTACGAATCTTTTGAAACAAAAAAAAAATTTCAAGAAGGGAAGTAAAAATCAACAACTGAGATAATTTTGTTCCTAGAATGTGGGGAAAAAAATGTCTGGAAAAGCCTACTAGAACATCTGAACTTAATTTGCGGTTAATCTGAGACATTTAGGGTAGCAGATGTCTGCTTTCAATATGATTCATTCTGAACACAGTCACTTCCTTGACATAAACAAGACAAATGAAATATTAACAGACATAAATGTTTATATTAGAAGAAATATGCAAAAATATTAGAGAAAAAAATACAAAAAAACATTAGAAGAAAATGATATCCCAAGCAAGATGCAAATCTAATGGACAATGCTGTTCTCCATATTCCCCAGAGGCTCATTAGCGCAATAACATACTGTACAATCACCATAAATGAAACGAAATTTCAAGTTCCCAGCTGTCATGCTTTAATTCATGAAGTCGCCATGAAAGTTTAATAGCTCAGCAGTTGTACCTAAATCATTCCGCCGCTATCTCTGCCCGCCAATTCCCGCCGTTAGCATCCCGTGGCCTAGAAAGATGGCCAGATTGCTCCAAAGTCACGACTGCGGCTGGATGTCTGTTCAGCACGTTGTACCTGGAGTTCTGTTTTTGTAGTATTGGCACCAAATATCGTAGTTTGACTCTTCCTTTTTCTTGTATTATTCATGCTAGTCCCCGTTGCACGGATGTAATATAGCATGCTCACTTAATTATGGAGCAGTCCTCACGAGAGGCATACAAGATAAATTTGGCGACTGGCTGCTTCTTGCCAATGAACTGTGGGAAATGAATCACTTGACATGATATCCGGGTTGTGGTTTCAGCAGTCCGCGGCCTGCCGCGTGCACGGGATCGTACGGTTATTGCTTTGTCAGGGAACGAGGGAATGTGAATGACACACGACTGTGGAAAGCGGCTTATTAGATGGAGTTATTGTGAGTGATGGCTAAGAGAGATGCAAGGCAGAGTTTATTACGGTGTTTTATGGCTCTGAGTACCTGAGAAGATTGCCAGAAACAAGTTTTAGGATAATACTACTTTGTTACGACCTCGTTTATCGCCTCCTGATTTGTTGTAATAAGTCACCTATAGGAAAATAAGTCATCCAACGTGGGCTAAACGCGTACATTTTGGAGTAACACGTTACTTAGTAAGACGTTATTGGCATCGGTGATCCCTACAACCTGAAAATAACCTGGCGGGCGTTGTAAATAATGGTCCTTGTCACAATAAATTTAGCTTATCGCTTTGGTTTTTCGGCCTCTGGAGCGACCAGAAAATGGCCCTCGAGGCTCCTCTGTTTTATTACAGAGAAATGGCGTAGAAAATAGAAACAAGTCTCATGATGGAGTGGTCACAGTCCGGTGCCGTCCAATCAAATCCCCACACTGTCTGTTTTGAAGGTGAGAAAGTCAAAGCTTGTCCGTGCTCCCCCCCAACATATTTATCAGCGCTAGCCTTTCTTCTCCTGCCACTCTTTTTTCCCTCCTGTTTGCTCTGCACTCGCTCTTGGCAAGTAAACACAAGTTTATCATCAATGGCAGCATCTCGAGTAGGAACCCGCTGCTTCTCTGCCTGAATATCTCATTCGTAGAGTTTGCCTACAGCATACAGCAAACATCTTGTGACCCTCCACTTTCTAGAGCTGTTTTTTTCGATACCTTTTCTATGTTGTCCTCATTAGGGTTGCAGGTGTTCTGGAGACTCTATCCTAGCTTCAAACAACAGGGAGAGACACACTGGACTATGTTTTTTTTTTTTAAAAGAATCAATCATTTAATTTTACGGCTATATCGCACAGCCCAACTGACGTTTCCCTTCTTAACACCACTTGCGATGATCATTCCGCTAAAGATGGCATCTGGCGGACAAAAAAAGTTGTACGCAGTGTGCAATCTTGTCCCGTGATGCCGTAGTGGGCAAAGGATTTAAGCATGTTTTAGTTTGTTGCTAATCCCCCTGTGGCCACTGTGGGTGACTGCCTCCGCCAATGGCGTGCATCAACTCCGCTGGATTAGTTCGTCTCCTTCCCTTCCTCTCGTTCCACTAGCGTTGTCCGGCTTTGGTGTTTCAGCCCAATTTCTTGGAGTGCTTTTGCCTTCACGGTAATCAGAGCACAAACATTAACCCTGCTCGAGTGGAGTAGCACCTCGTCCCAAAGTTGTAAGTTGTATGAAGTTCTAATGTTTCAAGGGCTGAATTATTTAGTTGGGAGCCATATGATAGCATAGACGTAAGAATGAGGATAAGGGGGGAGCTACAGCTGCAGATCAGGTGTGGGTAGTGTTTCACCTCCCCGCTCCGCCCTTTTTGATAGGCGTGGATGTAATTTGAGAGTTGAAACACAACACTTGTGTCTATTTTCCGCTCCTATAGTGGTCCATTTTGTTTTCCCTGATGCCTAACCTAAGCGAGCAGTCGCGTTTCGGTGGTTCTCCGGGCCAGGGGGGTACATCTTGGTCTGAGGGTCAGAGAGACAGGCCCGCAAGTCGCTGTCATTACTGTGGGACCATTCCCGACCTGAGGAATTCATTGGCGCAAAATAGAGGTGAAAGTGGAATTTGCTTTCCACAACACTTGGATCTGAAGACACAAGTTCCCGCCCTTGGATCGTCGGCGTATGATCCGGTCCACCAACTAGAGCAGCTCATGAGTAAGACCTCTCAGCTAGATCTCAGCGACAGCCTTTACCTCAAGCAAGCCATGGCGGCCCGGGGCGCTGCACCGCCTCATGGTTTTCAGGCCACCCCAGCTGGTCAGCCGCCCGAAGAATCGGGGTTTTATAGGGATAACCACCACCACCTCACCAGATCAGCCTCGCATTACGGGCACGGTGCGAGGGGGTTGAAGCCTCTGTGGGATGAAGCACAAGTGAGAGCCACACCTTCCGTGCAGGCCTCTGGATCTACACCTATCCCCGTGCCTCCACCCCCGCCGCCTCCTCCCCCACCGCCTCCTCCCCTTCCTGTCCATGAGCTGAGCCGTTTGTACAGGGAAACTCTGGGATCTAAGATTATCTTGGACGCTCAGCGTATTGCCGGCAGCTCTACTTCACCTGCAATCTACGGACATCAGCCCCATCTTCCCAATTACGCCACTGAGCAGTCATCTGTCTCTGCTCACCAACCATTAAACGATTTCAGCAGCTTGTCCCTGGAACCCCGTCAGTCGGCTGCCACCGATTCCGCGGTGGATCCGACTTCCCAGGGAATGGACGGCACTCTCCCTCGTGCTTACGGAGCTGTGGCCTCCCAGAGACTTCCTTATGACCCGAACTATGATCCCAGCGCAGCCATGCTGGCTGCCACGGCAGGAATGTCCTCCGGATTGCCTCCTCACCACCCTAGCGCTGCGGACCCCAAGAAGATGGCGGATCCGGCCTTTTTGGCCTTTTTGCGAGCTGAAGGTCTGGCTGAGAGTACCATCACTCTACTGCTACAACATGGCTTTGATTCCTTCGCCATGCTGGGTATGATGGAGGACCATGACGTCCGCTCTGTCGCCCCAAACTTGGCCCAGGCCCGCGTTCTTTCCCGCATCGTGCTGAGTTACAAAACTGGTGGAACAGCGCCGCGTACCCGATCCAACAGCTTCAGCCACCGCAACGACTATTACGTGCAGCCTCAAGGTTTGACCATGGATCCCGGCCTGATGCAGCAACCTCCCACCACTATCCAAACAGTGTCCCCCAGGTTGGGAGAGTTTCTCGGGAGAAGACCCAGCAGTGCTCCGTCCCAACACCTTCTGGAGACCACCACTTATCCAGCACCGCGCCCCCTGGCGACTGGAGCTTTACCAATCAGCCCCGGAGGATATAGCAATGCTGTAACCCAAGCAAGAGCCTTTTCCATGTACAATGCCCACACCGGCCTCGCCATGTCTGCTCTTGGCCAACAGCCCCCACCTGCCCCAGGAACCCCTGGAGCCGCGCCCAAAACCTTCTCCGGCTCTTACTCCCCCATGGAGCTGATGAAAAGAGCCCCCAACCTTCCCCCGGCGTCGCCGATAGCTGCTCCAAGCCCTCTTCACAGCCCACAACTCCTCCGGAAAGGGATCAGTGCTGCTCCTGAGAGTAACATAGTTGCCGCGGCTTCCTCCACCGCTCTCCAAGCGCAAAACCTTAACAACACCAAGTTGGTTGGACGTCGCACTGGTCCACCAGTCATTGTCTCAACCATGACCACCACACCTGACACAAGTACAGTAACCTCTCTTATCTCACTCATTTCTTTGTTGCCTATAAATCGACAGATAGATTTACAGGAGTTAGGAACTTGATGGCATATGAGAATGAGCTGACTCTGTCATCTATTTTACTACGCATGTTACATTTGTAACGTGAAATGCCTCTCCTGAGCAACCTTCAGTTTTTTTCTGGGTGAGAATCAACTTGAGGCTTATTTGGTTGTCTAATTTTCCGTCGACTAAATATAAAACAAAAGCAGGCATCCAGCTTCTTTTCTGTTGGTAAATATCGCCGTCCTTGTTATTTTACTCTGCACTCTCTCCTAATCAGGTGCTTAACTGCCTGTAATCTAATTACTCTAATAAGATAGAGCGTTGTATAGGCTATTATAAGAAATCAGTTTTTATAGACACCTTGTTGTCTGTTTTCCGCACGTTAAATATTTATTCATTACTTCTGACTGTAATCACAGAACTTGAAGTACCTGCTCTTTCTTCTTGAAGGTTATTACATGCACATTTCTTAAGCTTTTATTTACGTGAGAAAAAAAATCCAACGATGTTTCTTTCTAGAAAATGTACAATTTTCCCTATTACGTATGGAGCGATGAGCTTGAAGCCTTCGCTTGTGAAAGGCATGACCAAACGTTGTCTTTGTTTGTGTTCTACGACCATTTTTAAAATACGTCAAACAGCGATGACGGTTATTTGGAAATCTCATTTATGTCAATTTTTTTAACCATCTCCTCAGGCGCTAAGACTCTAATGGTTCTTTGGTCTGCCGAACAAGTTATAAGCGAATGACTTTGATGAAAAGGCTTTCCTTGATGTGCTGTTGAATAAATCTTGGTGAAATGAATCGCTTCTTACCAAGGTTATAGTATTTTTTTGTTTGTTTTTTGTTCTGCTACCCTCGCAGCACAACAAACTCATTTACATGACGCTGATATTTGTTGCTTCGGTAACTTCATCTGATAACGGCCGGGCTTGACACACAGACAATCAGAAAGCATACTTCTTAATTGCGAGTTGCCAGGCAACCTCGGCTCTGTGGCAATCAGAAGGTAGATAATCTTCACATTTAAGGAAAGTGGGGGGAAAAGGGACACTGCTGTTTTTTTTTTCCTGCTCAGAGCTAGAGAAAATTGAGCGCAAATAATTACTTCTTTGTCGCCGTTTACTTCTCGAGGGATTTCTTATTTCACGCGTGGTGCTCTTGCCGACTGGTGAAGAGCCTCTCGTCTTGCATGTTTCCTTTTTTTCCCCCTTTATGTTCAAACATGCCTATTGAGGAGTTGCTATGCATTATTCCTTTGACAATGACTGATTAAATTTGGGAGACCTTCATTAGACATTAGCATCCCTCTCACACAGTGACACTGTCGTCGGGGCGTTTCAGATTCTCAAATGTTAAAATCCAAGACATTTTAAAGGGACCTTTGGAGTGCTTGCACACCTCTTTAGTCTGATATTTACAACCAAGTAAATCTTCAGTTGTCCGCTAATTTCCGAAATTGTGCCATTCTGCATGACCGACCCACTGTGACCCAACAATGGGGATAATTAACGTAATAACCACTCCCGCTATAAGTTTCTTCAACAATGACATGCTCAGCATTTCAGGAACCACTTTGACATCGTGGCCGTATCATGTCAAAGCCCAAAATTAAGCACAACTGTAGCGTTAGCTCTGATTAGCGTTCGTCAACAGTTTAACCAGCATTAGCTTCTGATGATAATGTGCTAATGATGTTTGGCTAAGTTGTCGACGTGGTGGAGGCTTTATGTGTTTGGCCATGCCATTGTCATGTTGCCACTCCAATTGAAAAGTATATTTTGGTGGCTGGATGAGGGCTGGACCACCGCATGCGACAGATCCTCCCGTAAAACGAGCCAATTTCACCACTAGGAAAATATGTCTACAATTGTCGAGCCTTGGATTCAGACACGTTACTAAGACACCTGACAACAGTTTTGAATGTTGAAATGAAGCAAAATTTGTCTGCCTTATGAAAGGTGAGGTTGTACAGCTATAAAAAGTATCGGCTGGTGGGAGGGTCCTGCGTCAGGGCACTGTCTTGGTTGGCTAAGCGGCGTTAATAATGGCATTAAACACTGGAGTCCAGCTTAGGCGCGACAGTTACCTTCTTCCCAGCCAAAGTAGGGAGTGCGCGCCTTGGCCATGGAGTTGTCAGTCAGCGGCGTCCCGCAGAGCAGCAGCACAGGTGGGTAGCTTCAGCATCACGTGACGGCCAGCGAGGCATGTAATTGGCTTTTAACGGAGGTGGTGAATCGTGTGTCCTCACGTGGTTTCCTTGAGCAGATAATCCACTGAGGATCTTCAGCCAGGCTTTTCTTAGCCGCAGTATTAGCGGGGTGTGCGTGGTGTGTTCAGGGGGCAGGGCTTCCTAAGTGGGAATTTCAGCGCCCTGCAGTCATAAGGCAAATATCAACCGACAGCTTTTTGACACGGCGCCCAGGTGTTATCCACAACTTCCTGGGACATTTGTCAAAAATGGCAGATCCTTTTGGGGAAAAAATGTCTGGAATCAGTCAACGTTGCCTCTGACAGTTACGTAACCTAGTGTGGGGGTCGTGGAATACAAATGTAATCTTTGTATTTTTAAGGAGGGCAGCACAGTGACAGAGCAGTTTTCTTGTCTGCCTCAGAGTTCTGAGGTTAAGAGTTCCAATCTGGGCTGTGGGCTTCCTGCCGTATTCCAACATGAACTTTCAGTCTCATCAAAGACTCTAACTTGCTCCAGCTCACCCGCGATCTGGGTTCATGTTTCACTTTTTCTGAAAGACTAAAGTACCCCAGGGATCAAGAATTACATTAGAAAGTTGTTGGGGTGGATGGGCTGGTGCGACGATGCAAGCGGATTCTGAAGAAAAACTCCAAAAGTGAGTGCCCATAAAAACAGTAAAAGCATATACAGGTATTTTCGCCGGTGGAGGCAGCACTTCGTCCCCAAGCCGCGCGCTTGCACTTGCAGATGTCACATTCCTTTTTGCAGCTGCAGCAGGGTTGTGTTTTCCTTCATCCGAGCTGGAGGCAGGCCATCAAGACGAGACCTCAAACTTGTGTTGCTCTTCAGCAAAACGTTGGCTTTGACTGGTGACTTTCAACTTCAAGTCTTTTGTGAAGCGCCATGCACACAAATCCGCAATTGAACCAAATAAAAAAAAAAGGTAAATGGCATCTGATCGCCCACTCCAGATTTCAGAAGCTGACAAATGTTGCGTAGCCCCGCATTACTTGCCCCCCTTTTTCTTGCTTGCCGTAGAAATATGGCCTGGGTAACAGGTTGCGCCACAGATTGGCACATTACATAAAGAAACATCATCTCACAGTGGTTCCCGCCCCCGGAGCATGTTTGCGGGGGGATTAATGACTGTGGCCATGCTGGCCAAGCCCGCACAGCAAATGACGAACAGCTTTCCTGCCCCTGCTTGTGACACTTTGGTGTGTTGGTGGCAGCTGACCTCTGCGTTGGGTCACAACTTGTCCAAAAAGTGAGAAGAAGGTTGACATGTTACACAAAATAGTGAAAGGCAGTCGCGATGATAGCAATATTTTTTTTTTTCATTCTATCATTGAATTTTTCATGTGATTCTTATAGAGTGGGGGATTTGTAATTACTTGTCAGCCTCATTTTAGCCACAGCCCCCCAAAAATCAGGAAAACTAAAATGATGAAAAACAGCCGCACACTGTATTGCGACAAGTACCACGTAGATCTCAAGCTTTGCACGTTTTCAGTAATTGAGTATCACGTATTTGGAAACAAATCTTGTAATTCCCGTGAATTGGCTTGAGCACACCGCTTTACACAATCCTGAACGTGACGTTGCAGTGCCTCAATATGATCCGCCTCCCCAATTACCTGCTGCCATTTCATATTATCGCTGTGCTTGTCAAATGGCAACAGCTGCAAAAACAGACAACTACCTCTGCACACCTCCTCCATCCTTTTTTCTTTTTCTTTTTTTTTTGAGTGTATCTCCCTCCCCCCCTCCCTTTCCTCCTTTTTTTCTCTCAGTTGTGGGCAGGTCACCCTGAATTATTCATCAGTGTGAAATGAAAAAGCTCATGGATATTGAATATCCTCTGTGAAGTGTTGGCCAACCTTGTGTGTTTTATTCACAACCCCCTTCTTTTTCTCTCTGTGTGAAATAATAGAGGGGGGAGTGAAGAGAGTGGCATACCTCACCGCCGGGCTGTTTCAAAGATTTACCGATCACTTTACCTGGTGCACATATTTACCTTGGTCTCCTGGCCAGCGAGTCTGGGGGTGGAAATGGAGAGGAAGATGAAAAAGCTGAAGATGAAAAGGAAAAAAAGCAGCGCTGTCATCTTTTTTGGGTTGAACAACGAGCCAATAGCTGGTTGGCTTTGACACACTGTGAGGAGTACCTAGTTGTGCTGGTCCTTTTCATGGCAGCACCCCCCCCCCCCCTTTGCTTGACCCCCTCCTCTTGCGGTTTGATCTGCAGTCCGCGTTGTAAATCAGTGCCACACGTCGCCAACAAACACAGCAGGGGCTTCTACGGGCAGTTCCCATGCGAAACGATATCTGCTCGCGGCATCATCCTGACGATTACGTCAATGCGAGCACACCAGCTCCAGAAAGACAAAAATGATGTAAAGAAATAATTAAGTTATATAACAAGAATACGTTTGTAATCTTATGTAAAGAAAGTCCGCATTTTTAGAGAACAAGTTTGTAATTTTAGGAGATTAAAATCCTTTTTTTTTCGAGGTAAAATGCTCACATTTTTGTCATCTCATGGGAATATTTTAATATTTGTTTGAGGGGAAAAAAGAAAAAAAAAAGGAAAATATAATTGTAGTTTTTTCAAGATTTTTTAATTTTGAGAATGAAGTATTTTTTCATGGAAAAGTCATAATTTTATTCAAATCTTCCAGAACAAATTCGTTAGTTTATGAAAATAAATGAATGAAAAACTAAACTAGAAAGACTAAAGTTTGTTTTTAAAAAGTCTGACTCTCGTGAGAACAAAAGTTAAATTGTTTTCTTAAAAAAAAAAAGAATTTTATTAGAATAAAATTGGACATTTAAAAAAAAAAACATTTTTAATTTTTTTTTTTTTTTTAATTTTGGTTTTCGCTTTTTCTCTTTAATTGCTAGCCCTCCAACAATTGTGGAGTGCCATTATTTTCTTTTGATTTTACGATTATTCTTATTTGATCATCACGCGAGATGATGTGGCTGTCACACGCGCGGGTGTCAGGTGTCCTGAGAGGCGTATCGGGTGACCCAAAATCTCCAAATCTTCAGCTGTATAATTTTTTAGGTGGGGAGTGTGAAATATTATCTGGCGAGATGGACACCTTTTCGGAGATCCGATTCAGAGCCTGCTGGAGCACAGTTGGGCTGCACTTTGCCCCCCCGGCTTAATAGCCGTATGACAGCGCGGGAGGGGGGAGGTGACGGGGGTGACGGGATGCATTGTGCACATGTATGTATGTGTTTTATTTGCTGGTGTAATCAGGGGGCCACACATGCGGAGGGTGTGGAAGTTTCTGCCAGGCCAGATGGCTCCCGTCACTGCAGAGAAGGAACTAAAGAAGGGGAGCCGGGGGTCCTTAAATGTAGCAGAGTACACCCCCCCCCCTTCCCCAGGGTAGCCACATCTGGAGGCCACCTGCAGCCCACAGTACGACGTGGACACGGCGGCGCTGGGGGGGCGTGCGGGCGTGTCCCCAATGTCTCCTGTTTCCGCAACTTAAGCAAGTGTTGGGGGGAAAATATTGTTTTAATTTATGAGCTTGGGAGATTTGAAGGCCCTTTTTCAGCCGATCCTGAGGAAACACAGGGGAGCTGCCTTGGCCATTTGGTGACCCCCCCTCCTCCCCCCCATTAAACTACACTCATTTGAATTCCCCTGATGTGATTTGCACATGGGAGGGTGGTGTCTGAGAGGTGGGACGCCTTTATTTGTACATTTTTAAACTAAAATTGAACAATGTCAGTAGTGCAGTAAGAAAGGGAGAGATGAATAAAGTCGTTTAAAAGTTTTCAGAATCTCATGCTCAACTACATTTTGCGAGAAACAGTAGTATTTATTGAGAGAAGGTTGGACTCCTATTAGAATAATGTATTTTTAAGATATCATATTCTAATCATATTTTCAGGTCACATTTTATTTTGTCCAACAAAAAAAAGTCACATCATAAGGAGAGTTTCAGTCCAGTGAACCACAAGATTATCAGTGAAATATCACTAAATATTGTCAGTTATATTTTGTCTTGATTACAAATAGTACATTTTGTTTTGAAAAGAAAATGTAGCATGGTTATCTTAAAATAATTTATTTGAGAAAATACGTTTTTCTTTGATTGCAGCAGTTTTGTGTTATTAGTTGACATTCCCCTTTTCTGCACTCTTTTTCCTCCTTCATCCCTGACTGGTCGGTTTGATGAGAAAACAAAAAGCAAAGAGGCCCTGTTGACTCAGGCTTGTTATCTGGACCTCTGTGGCGGTGGCGGGCGGTGCTGGGGACGCGGCGGCGGCAGGTGCCTCACACTGGATAAGACCTCCTGGCCTCCTGTGTAAATAGCAGGAAATAAATGAGAAACCAGGTCAGGACTTGCTGTGGTCCGCCGAAGAGCTGTTCGTCCTCTCGCACTCGCTTTCTTCAAATCTCTTTAAGTGCCTTAAGCGGATTTAAGCGGGCCCCGCACTTGGCCTGCCAACTTCGGGTGCTCGCAGAAAAATAGCGCTTACACTATAATTAGCAGAGGTTAAAGAAGGGGGCTTGTCCCCGATGGAAAATCCTCACACGGGGCACTACAACAAGACTCGGGCAATTTGTCGAATCATCAATGCCTCGCCGGGCCAAAAGGTCGCGCATTTCTGGCATTTCATTTGGCTCTGAATTACAACAAATGTGTCGTAGGCATCACGGCGAGGCTTGGTGATGTCCGCAAAGCATGCGGGTGGATTTGTTTCCAAGAAAGGGCGGACGGTGGTCATTTACAGTAAAAGTACGCTTGGGCAACATGTCAGAATTTCCCCATCTGGCCGCCATTAGCTACAACCACCAGTCCACCGGGGGGAATGTTGCGCTCAACTACGTTTTCAGTCCACGACAACGACATGCTAATGAAAGTGGTGATTTAAAAAAAAAAAAAGAAAACATACGACAACCTTGATGGGATTTAAACTTGCCAGTACGAAAGAAACGCCCAACCTTTTATTCGCCACAAAATGAGACTTTCTTCTTTAAAAAGAATAAGACAAAAAAAAAAACTGTAACCAATGGGTTAAGAGCTATTTGAGTTTTTCACTATTTAAGAAAATTCCCAGAATATTTTATACAGTATGTAATGTATTATTCATATTTATATCATTCATTATTACTATTACGTTCTCCATACCTTTTATTTACATGTTGATCTTTTCATTAAGCAGCTGTTTGACTCCGAATTAGCCCCCAACGCCCCCCCCCCCGGCCATCTCCTACCGTGGTGCATATCCCGTTCGTGAAGATTCAAGATCAGACGGGCCAGTGGTACCCCCCGCACTCTCAATGTGTGACAGGAAGTGGGGGCTGCTGCCTGATCTTCTCACATGAACACACTTGGAGTATATGCACACACACACACACACACACACACACACTCTGTGCATCCCACTGTTTCCACTTTACCATCACTGAAAACGTCTTTTGGCGTGCGTGCGACACGGCGGGTTCTTTGACCCCCACCCCCCCCCACCCGTCCCCTTTCTCCGCGGCAGTCGCAGCGACATTGTTATTCTAAACAGACCGTTTTCACCCACTCGCTGTCCTTCGGCACAGCGACCTGTCACTCGTCTGCCGCCTTGCCTCCCCTGGGGACAAAATGGAACTGCTGCAAAATCAAAACACAGGAAATGGAGTGAGGCAATGTCATGGTCGGGATGCTCTGGTTACTCTGTAAACAAGCACAGGGCAGCTCGGCCTCTGGCTAGCCGAGGTCGTGGCTTGGGACCGGTCAAAAGCTTGCCGTTGCGTTTGTCTGCGTCGTCGTATGAAAAGACAGAAAAATAGTGATGGCTGATTATTCACTTTCCTAAAACAAAGACATCAATGAACATCATTTCCTTTTTTTACACAAAATATCAACCGTTTTGCAATTTGTTCCCCGACTCCACCCGATAATATCCGAATCGTGACCTGAAAACCAAGGTTATATTCTGGACTGTGGTTTTGGCCGTGCCGTGAAAACCCGAGTGGATGATCATAAAAAAAAAGTCTGTCTGACTATCGGGGAAGCGTGCAAATGTTGTGTCCAATGGTGCTCACAAGACATACTTATTCACTTCACATCGATTTAATTGTAAAATGATCAACTCGAGCCAAAAGGGTCCAAAAACTCTTGAACTTCACTTCCTTCAGCTAGTAGATACTATATCTTCCTTGATATGCCGCTTTTATTGCTGTCGAAATGGAAAAAAAGCAGGAGTGGAGGAAACCAAATAATCTGGAGGGAGAGGGGTGTGTGTGTGTGTGTGTGTGTGGGTGTGTGCGTGTGCGTGTGTGAAGGGAGGAGTGTGAGCAGTCCTGATCAGAAATAAAACATACTCCAAAAAAGCGGCGAGGAGAAGAAGGAGGAAGAGGAGGGAAAAGGGTGAAGGGGGGAGGGCGGGAGGGTTTGATTGTGCTGCCGGAGCGCGTCCAGACCCGATGTAGCGGCGAGCGATGAATAGACGGTGCGCCGCCGCCGCCGCCGCCTGAGAAGGAAGCAGCCATTCCGCCACCGTTTTCCATCCAGGGGGGCAGTTTTTCAAGGACCAAAATTGCATCTTTCCGGCCAAGATGACGCATCCGCGATCTCAGTGATTTCCCCCCTGGACCGTGGGGCGGGGTGGGGGGTGGGGGTCAGGGAGAGGGCGTGCGGGTAGCTCGTCTTTGGATTATCTTCTTCCACTTTTTGAGGGTATTTTTTTTTTTCTTTCCCGCCCTCAACCTTGTTTTTTCTCCCCCCGCCATGCGACGTTTATAAGAGTGAGGAAGAATGTGGCGGCAACATTTTCCAGGCAAGCGGCATGTTTCCTGTTTTCTTTGCTGGATGTCTAATAAAGTCTGGCATGTGGGACGGAACAGGGGGAGAAGGTCGGTCTGGTGTGGGGGGGTGGGGGGGCTTGGTCACCGTGTTGTCATCCCTGCGCGCTAACGCTGAGCGCTCACTTCCTGGGGTAGTAACTTGGCGGGGTAGAGGTGCGCAGAGGCTGTTGACATTCGCTTTTGTTCCGCTTTCCAAAAAAAAAAAAAAAAGAAATGAGGCGTGCGCTCAATTTCTCAGCAGCGGTGTGGCGACCAGCCGGGTGGGGCACAGCGTGGGACAAGCGGCCTTTGTGCGCGACTTTTTTCAGAGGGGGGGGGGGGGGTTGTGACTGCCAACAAAGGACGCTCGCTCACAAACACACACACACACACTCGCCCCCTCCCCGAAAACACATGCGGTGACCTCGCGCTGCCACCGGCTGAGGCGGAGGCTTTTCTCCTTGCAAATGAGTCATTTGCCAGACTGGAGCTACAAACTCTGGCGCAATAAAGGCGGAAACACCACCATGCCATTGTGCGTGTGTGTGTATGTGTGTGTGACCCCTGTGCACATGTGTGTGTTAACACTAAAGCCTCTAGCGCTCACATAGTGGGCCCATAGCCAAGAATGTTCGTGTGTGTGTGTGTGTGTGTGTGTGTGTGTGTGTGTTGTACGGAGAGTTTTGTCCAATGTTGTCAAAGCAACATGTCAAGGCCACTTGTCCTGTGTGAGAAAACGAGCACAGAAATGCAAAACGCAGTCAACTGGAGCTGGGCGACACGGCCGTAAAAATTAAAAAAAATCTCTGAGGTTGTTCACGAACAATCTATATTCTACAATAAGCAAATGCCAATGACATTAATCAAAACAACTTTTGTTTGTTCTCTTCCCATTTCCCCGCATGCCAAAAAGGCTTTAAAACCGTTTTCCCCCCAGGAATTAACTTACAGCAACTTTGAAAATATAATAATGTTTTTTTTTCTTGGGATAGGGAACGAGCCGTTTGAGCTGAGGAAGTCTGCGAGTAATTCACACCTCCGTGAAACTTTTTTTATAATGGTTTTTTTTTTAAAGATGGTCCCAAAGCACTACTTTTATATTAGACCTGGCTCTTGTGGTGTCTTGGGGCTTTCTTTCTTTCTTTTTTTTTTTTTTTCAACTTTCTTTATTGGTTTTCAACCAAGACCAAAGTAGACATCACCAGTTCCATTACAATACAATTGTATGTCATATACCCTGACCTCTCTCCCCCCTCCCTGAACCCACCCACCTCCTAGCCCGAACTAGACATTGCCGGGGAAGGGGGGGGGGCTTTCTTTATTGAACAAATGGCAAAAAAAAAAAAAAACACAACAACTCAAGGTGTCAACTGGTAAACATGAACTAATAACAGCCCTCCATTCGCATGAGGATGCTGTAAATGTTCTTAAAACGACATCATATATTTCTTTTTTTACTTTTTTTTTTTTTTAACCACTTTACCGAGCATCCCCGGCACACAAGGCCGTTAACATAAATGAAAACCGATTCTGTGAGGTATTATCTGTCAATTTCAGTCCACCTGCAACCGGGAGCCAAGCAATCTTCCTAGCTAGCTGCCAGCTCCTTGTTTGACGTTGTTCCCGTGAAGTGAGCGGGTCACGTTTCCGCTTCGGGTGGTCAGTCGCCATCCGCCAACCTCCTCCAAGTCGCTGTTGGCCACCTGCAATCAGCAGCTTGCGGTTGCTAGGCAACCGTCGGCGGCAGATGAAGATAACGCGATGGAGAGCTTGTCTGCTGGTAAATGTGTTTTCCCTCTCCCCTCCCGGTTCGTCTCCGCCCGCCAAACGCCCACCAAGCCCCCCTCCCCCCCCCCCCCCCCCCCTCCCCTCCTCGCAGTGGTAGGAAAAGGCTGGCCACATAATGGAAACTCTGGCCTCATCTGCTGCTGCGTCGGGCTGCCAGATTCTGACTAAGTGTCGCTGGCTCCACCGTGGGCAGCAGCAGCAATCTTCCGAGAGGAGGAGTAGGGTGGAATTGAGGAAAGTCTCATCGTCCATGCTAGTTCGAGACCCCAAATAGCTTCGGTTGCGACCTTTAACCCCTGCAGCCGCTGGCCGCTCGTGAGCTAGCAGCGGTTACGTGAACGCGTAGGGTTCCGAGGCGTTGATTTTTGACTCCTATGCTTTAACGGTCGTCAACTGGAAATTGCGTTACAGTGGAAAGTAACCAGAAAGTTGCCAGCAATCCAGGAAAAGAGTAGACGGCGCCAATACGCACAAATTGTGTCACGCTCACGCTTATTGTGACTGGCCCGTTCCGTTTAGTAATTACACTTCACAAAGCGGTTTGTCTCTTAACGTTCTGTTTTTATGCAGCATCACATATACACTAATAATATATGATGATATAACATTTTGATTGGTTGTTTAGCTACACGGTTATTAGCGTTTCTGCCTTTGCGTCACGTTCGTGTGTGTTGCGCTCCCTTGGCAAGCGCCGCTACGACAGCTGCCGGCGTCTTCTGTGAACACGCGCGCCTCCCGACACACACGCTCGCGCAGAGTGGGGAGGCAACAGTTGAGCAACAAGCGCAGCTCGCGGGAACGCGAGAAGGGAAAATGAGAGTACCCGTCAGGCCTGCGGAGACATTAGATGAATTCAGTGCACATTTGTTGACAGGCGCCGTGTCGTTTTCCCCCTGGGGTTGCGTATCACACCTGCAGCACGAGCTCAGCTTGCGGTGAACATGCCCGGCAAACCAACCCCGCCACCCCACGCACTTTTATTTCTGGCCGCTGCGAGAGAGAGGAAGAGAGCGGTTGTCACTTCACGGCTGAGGGCTTGTCAGCGCGAGTAAAAATGTCTTTTTGGTATTTATTGGCTTCTTTCATGGGCTTTGGCCACAGCGGAATTGGAAGCACGCAGTGACAGCACATTTGTAAAGTAAACGCGGTTAAAGATCCAAAGTGTCGTAAATAAACGGGGCAGCACACAGACTTCGAGGTTCTGCGTTGATGTGGACGCTGTCCAGTGGTTGACCCGTGCAGGTGTCATTCCAGTTTTTGTCCATCAGTCAGCAGACTGAAGTGGGCTTTGCTCCAACGTTTGAAGTGTTACCTAGTGTAGTCCATGACCGCATCATCTGAGACCAAATCAAGACCACGACTGATGTTGACACAAAAGTCAAGACCGAGACTTCTGAAGGCATTGAAACTGTCCAGATTGAATCTTTACGGGGTTAAGACCGACTCCAGACAGAGACTTTAGAGGACTGTTGGAATGTTTAGCAGGTCTCGAGGGCATAAGCCCAATTAGCCATTTATAAAACAACTACTTACTCATTGCGTGTTGGTTTTATCTTTCAAGAAGGCATCCAATGTGAATCAAGTCGATTGAATATGCTGGTCTGGTTTCTTTTCAATCTCTGAAGTTCAGGAATCATACGACATCAGATCTGGGCAGCTTTTCCATCCTCGCCAACGCCCTCGCCCGAGACGCGCCAAGGCAGAAAAGAAGCACGCTCTAACACGCGGCCCTCGCATCTATACTGTCTTCAACATCGAAACAAAATGTGGGCTGGTCTCCTCCCTGGCTGGCCGTGTCTGTAGGGCTGATCCTCCCCAGCTGGTCCCATGGTCAGATCAGGGCATGAACACTTTGAACTGATTACCATATCCGTAAATGTGTCATTGCCATATTGGTTTTTGGTTAACCCGCCGGCTAATGTAAAGCCATTCATATAGATTTTAGATCCTTCAGGACTTATACTTTGACTGAGTGGTTGGGAACTCAAGACCGGTCTTTAAGGACTCAACACCAAGTCAGGACCAAGACTTTGAAGGTTTGAGACAAGTCTTGGTCTTGACTTGGTTGCAACTCCATCGTGCTCTTGGTGTCAACTCTTCAAAGGCTTGGCGCAACCAATTAAGGTCCTGATTGTAAATTTAGTCGACGCCTGGGTCTTGACTTGGCCTCCAAGTCTGTGTCTTGACTTTGTCTCAAAGAGTCACTCGAAGGTTGGTACCCCAACTGTAGTTATTTTTCTAGCCTTGCCAACAAGTGGCTAGACCGAATGACAAATAAGCGACGGATGGCCGAGGCGGGAGTTGGGGGGTCTGGCGGTTGCCGGTGGGGACGGCTGAGGATTGATATATGAGGAAAGGAGCGCCAAGGAAGGAGAACTGAGCAAACGAGAGATGCTATCACGCCGGAGAGAAGCGAGACAGCAAAAGACTGAAAGCCTGCTGCATGATTCATACACTCAAGGATGTTACTTTGCTCTCGGCGAGTTTTTTTTTTTTTTTAAGTACACTTTGTCAAGCTCGAGTTCTGATTTAAAGGAAATCCATGAACTAAATCCTAAAACTAAATGGTTGTAACTTTGAATTTGAAAAGACTATTTTCACTCTACGGGGATTTTAATTGCGCTGGGGGAAAAGTGGACTCGGTTGGGAAATGTCGACCACAACAATAGCTCGTGACAAAATGTTTGCCCCGAAGCCTCACCGACACCAAGGTTGCGACATCGACACAGACGTTTTGAGTAGAATGTCGCATGAACTTTAGCACACTTACAGTAAGTGCTATTTCCAATGGCGTGCAAAGGTCTGTTACCGCCCGGACTGTCGGACTTTGTGGGCGATGTTGCTCAGCGAGGGGTGGAAATACTTCTGATTATTCGATTAGTTATCGGCTCTAAAAAGATTTGATGGTGACAGCATCAAGACTAACGATCAAAGAACCCAGCATTGTAGTTTGTGGTCTGTTTTTGATGGTCCCGCCGTCTCCACCGGCTGCCGACACGAATGTTCGCCCTGATGTCAGTCGTGCCTCACCTGTGTTGACCTCGGACGTGCGAAAGTGTGTCGGGCGAGGCAAGGAAGGCACCCGTCAGTCGTCAGCTGGCTCGCCGCGACCTGCCGCCAGAAATGAATCCAAAGTACAGTTAAAGTGGCAACCAAAGCCGGCCGGTTAAGTGATCACCATGACAACAGGCTGAGAGACGACACCTCCGCTTCTCTCCTCCTCCTCCTCCTCCTCCTCGTCCTCTTCCTCCTGCGCAATGCCGGACCGCTCGCCTACCTGCCTTTCTTCCCTCTGCGTTCTTCATTTTCTCCTCTTTGTCGCCGATGCGTCTCTTGGGAGCGCTTCAGGCTAACGGCCTGCGTTATGAGTGTTTGTTTTCATGCTCGTTTCACACTCATGTGGTGTCCCCCCCCCCCCCTTTATTTTCGCTTAACAGTGGACCTACACTTACTGTCCTAACGGTTGAAGCGTAGTGACATTTCATAGAATCAATTGAGCTGGCAACTGTCCTTGATCTTGCCAAATAGTGAGCTTGCAATTACTGTCGTTTGAAATGCTGACATTTAAAAGAATTGATAAAACTATCAAAAAGTCTCTCTTATCTCGCCAAATAGTGAGCCTACATTAACTGTAGAGAACGTTTGAATTCTTGTGACATTTAACAGAATCGATGATGATGATCAAGTGTCTTTCAGCTTGTCAAATAAGGGGCCTACACTTTGTCAAATTGCTTAAACTAGTGAGTCTCAACATGTTGTCGAAAATGATTCGTTGAAACATTTGAC
This sequence comes from Filicampus tigris, assembly GCF_054856515.1. NCBI lineage: Eukaryota > Metazoa > Chordata > Actinopteri > Syngnathiformes > Syngnathidae > Filicampus > Filicampus tigris. The sequence continues at coordinate 1,875,811 of NC_141235.1, read as the reverse complement.
AGAATCAAACGAACCATTGCCTTTGCGCTGAGTAGGGCGCTTGAAAAAAAAACAAAAAAAAAAACGTGTCTTAGATCTAGCCAAATAGTGAGTCTATAAGTTGTATTGTCAAGATGTTTGAATTGTAATGAAAATGTTGGCATCAAACCTAAGATGTTGGCCTTCCTTGGACCGTCCTGCAGGTATCCGGCCCCAGATAATGAACGGGCCCATGCACCCGCGGCCGTTGGTGGCGCTGCTGGACGGGCGCGACTGCACGGTGGAGATGCCCATCCTCAAAGACCTGGCCACCGTCGCCTTCTGCGATGCGCAGTCCACGCAGGAGATTCACGAGAAGGTATCACATCTGTGTGTCTTTGATCCTACTGGTGAAAACTCCAAAAATGTTTATTCATGATTTCGGTATTTCTGCACCGCCATTATTTTTACAGCATATCAACATTTTTTTTAAATGTAAAATTTGAAGAAGAAAACAAAAATAGTAAAATTACGAGAAAAAAATAAATTACATTGCAGTCATCCTAATAACATTAGAAACAGTCAGAATGTTATGAGAATTTACAGGATTTTTTTTTCCTTCAATGTTATGGGGAAAAAAAAAGTCAATTCATTTCTTTTTTCTTACCAATAAAAGAGGTGTTAATGGTTTAAGATGTTAGCTGATTTATTAAAAACTTACTAAAAGATAACTTCGGGGGGGAAATAGTCTTAAAGTTTATTAGAATTGAGTCATAATAATATTTGACAAAGTCATAATGTTACGAGAATATGTAATACAGTATTAAAAGAATAAATTTATATTTTTCTTTTTTTCAATACGATGATTTTGTCATCTTAGTGTGATCTTGCAAACCCAAGATGGAAAATGTTAAAATAAAAAACATGTTTTTTAATGTTTTAAAAAAATGACATCTGATTTATTTATTAACCTATTGGCGCAAAGGTTATCTACAATATGTTAATACTATGAGAAGTAATTGCCATAAGATTAGGTGAATAGAATCATAGTCATAAAGAATAAAGTTGTAAAAATTATAGCAGTAAATTCATAAGATTACAACAGTGTAAATTTTTTTTTTTTTTTTTTAAATAATTATTTGTTCCCCAGAATAAAGTCAGAAATAACATAAATGCAAAGTATAACGTGGCCAGATCATCATTTCAAATTAAAACATTTTTTTTGTCACGCTACAAATTTCTTTCCTCGTTATGATTTTGTGCTTGCGATGTGACCATTTTTCCCTCTTGATCTCCTGGCTTTATTCCCGTCATTTTACACTTTGTCCCCCCCACCGAAAATCATATTCTGTAAATTCCGACTTGATCCTGGTCGTATCATTTTGATGTCTTATATGCTGTATCTTCACTGCATTTCCTTTCAACTCACCCTGAAGTGAGTTATATGAGCCTGCAAGTCTAGTAGCCCGCTTGTGCTTTAATGTTGCCGGGGAAGCTTCGGTGGCGTTGTTTTATTGGAGCGCGGTGTGCAGCGGGGGTGCGCCATAATTACTCTGGCTTGTGGAGAGGAGGCTGTTTTATTGCTGCAAAAGCAACACACGGCCTCTTAGATGGCTGGTAGCTGCTATCTGTTGCTGCATCTTGCAGACGGCGCTACGTTGTTGTTATTTTCTCCATTAAAGCGGGATACGTATTAAAAACAAAACAGCAAGCCGAGGAAAGCATTTGCATGGAGATCAATTCAATCAAAAGACCCAAAGACCTTTGTGTTGTTTTTTTGCGCCGTCTTATCAGGGAAAACATGGTCTGTAATGTTCACCTCAGCAGTGGGCCGTAATAAGCGGAGATAGCCAGAGGGGGCGGGGCGGTGGCGACTGGAAATGTCTTCTTCGCATGGGCCCATACGTTAACGTGCACATTTGGACAGGTTGCTGATAAAGAAAATCTCCAGAAAGGTTGGTGAAAACCTAACACAAGGTTACTACTGTACAAAGGGTGTGAGTGGAACGTCATGGAGAAGGAGTCAAATGATACATTTTGTGCTTCTCTGACTCACAAATCAGCGCAAAGTTATTTTAAAACGAATAAGGCATTTTTGGGGGGGAGGGGGATTACGTCATCACATGAGGACACACAGACACAATATTTACAGATCCGGAAAGCCCACATCAATACCTTTAATTTGAGGCGTAACCTGATGTGTTTTTTTTTTTTTTTTGCAATTAGAATTTTGATCATCGGGAAATAATAGAGTAAATGTTTTCACATTGAACAATATTGAGACTCCTTTGCTCTAGACTGTTACGCTTGAGAAATGTAAAGCTCTGAAACCTAAGAGCAGATATGCGAGCTGATCAAATAAGCAGGAATAAAAAAATACAAATATTTATGGTCATCATTGCATCATCAAATGTGGGTATACTGACAACATATTTAAAGATCTGGAAAGGCCACGTCAAGACCTTTAATTTGAGGTGTGACTCGATGTGCTTTGTTGCCGTAGACATACAGTACATTATGCCTCTTACTGAAGAGTGACTGAGCAATTGTGACTGACTTCTTCATGTGTATCTGCACGTATATGCATGTCTGTATTATACTGCCCCCATGTGGCCAAGGCGTGCACACCATAAATAGCAGCACAAGTGAAGTGAAGCAACAAAAAAAATGAGGCCAAAACTGTTTGTATTCTTTATGTTCTATTTAATTATGTTTTTATAAAGTATAATATGTACTGCTAATCAGGAGAAAGCTAATTGGCATTTGGGCGGCATGTTGAATTCCCATGCGGAGCAGCAGGTCACCCTCTACCTCGAACACTCTCATCAGGCCTCGGGTCTTGTTTGGTGGGCAGGTGCTGAACGAGGCGGTGGGGGCCATGATGTACCACACCATCACCCTGACCAGGGAGGACCTGGAGAAGTTCAAAGCGTTGCGCATCATCATCCGCATCGGCAGTGGATATGACAACATTGACATTAAAGCCGCCGGAGAGCTCGGTAGGTATGAATCGCCACGGGATTACTAATCGTCAAACAAAGTGATAAACCACTGGAAAAAAAATTGCAAAAGCTGAAGAGTCAAAATAGACATGACAAATACAAGATGTGAAAAAAAAAGAATTTTTGGACAAAAACACAATGAAAATATGTTAGTATGCTAAATATTTTAAGAAAAGGCAGACATTTTGTTTGAAAAATCTCAAAATATTGGGAAAAATGCCCAATTCCAAATCAACAAAAAAAAAAAATTCTCTTTTGGGGTCACGGTAACCAATAACAGGCATCGCCGTGTGCAACATCCCGTCGGCGGCCGTGGAGGAGACGGCCGACTCCACTCTGTGCCACGTGCTCAACCTGTACCGGCGGAACACGTGGCTCTACCAGGCTCTCCGGGAGGGCACGCGGGTCCAGAGCGTGGAGCAGATCCGGGAGGTGGCATCCGGCGCCGCGCGCATTCGCGGAGAAACCTTGGGCCTCATTGGATTTGGTGAGTGAACGTGCCGCCAAAGCACCGCCATTTGTTGCCAAAGCAAAAAAGATAAATAAATGAAATAAAATTGGTTGAACGACAGCTTGTTTGTGGAAAAGCAAAGAAACCCTCACCTAAACCGATCTTGAAATCCTACCCCTACTTTGACACTCTACCTTGAAACCCAAGCCTTAGTTTAAAACCCTACTTTGAAAACCTAATCCTAGTTTTAAACCTCACTTCCAAAACCAGGGTTAGCCTGGTTTTAAACCCTACTTTGAAACACCAACCATAGTTTGAAACCCTCCTTTAACAGCCTTACACTAGTTTAAAACTACTTTGAAACACTAACCCTAGTTTAAAACCCTACTTTGAAACCCTAACATTAGTTTAAAACCCTACTTTGAAACCCTAACATGAGTTTAAAATCCTACCTTGAAACCTGAACCCTAGTTTGAAACACCACTTTGAAATCATAAGTCCAGTTAAAAACCCTACTTATTCTAGTTTTGAACCCTACTTTGAAACACTAACCCTAGTTTAAAAGCCTAAAAAAACGCCTCAACTATACACTGCCCTTTTCTTTTTTTTCAACGCTTTAATTATTCATGGTCATATTACCTTACCTACCTATTTTTTCGAAAATAAGGTAAGGGTATATAACCTTACATCATTTTTGGAAAAAAAGTTAAGGGTATACCCTTACCTCGTTTCTCGAAAAAAACGCCTTACTTTACCCTGACTTAGTTTTTTGAAGAAAAAAAAACGCCTTACTATACCTTTACCACTTTTTTAGAAAAAAACGCCTGACTAGATATACACTTACCTCATTTTTCAAAAAAAAAGGTAAGGGTATACCCTTACCTGGTTTTATGTACTAACCTAATTTTTCGGAAAAAAAACCCCGCCTTACTCTACCCTTGCCTCGTTTTTCAAATAAAAACGCCTTACTATACCCTTACCACATTTAAAAAAAAAACCGCCTTACTATACCCTTACCACTTTTTTCGAAAAAAGCGCCTGATTATAAATACCCTTACCTCGTTTTATACGCTTACATAATTTTTCGAGAAAAAAAAATGCCTTACTCTACCCTTGCATCGTTTTTCAAATAAAAACGCCTTACTATACCCTTACCACGTTTTTTAGAAAAAAAACACCTTACCACATTTTTCGCAAAAAACGCCTGACTACCCTTACCTGGTATTTCGAAAAAAAGGCACGTATAAAAAGGTAAGGGTATATACCCTTACCTCGTTTAATACGCTTACATAATTTTTTGAAAAAAAAAACGCCTTACTCTACCCTTGCCTCGTTTTTCAAATAAAAACGCCTTAACATACCCTTACCACTTTTTTTCGAAAAAAACGCCTGACTATACCCTTACCTCGTTTTTCGAAAAAAAGGTAAGGGTATACCCTTACCTCGTTTTATTCGCTTAGATAATTTTTCGGAAAAAAAACGCCTTACTCTACCCTTACCACTTTTTTTTAGAAAAAAACGCCTTACGATACCCTTACCTCGTTTTTCCCCCCAAAAAACCCTTACGATACCCTTACCTTGTTTTTTGAAAAAAAGGCAAGGGTATACCCTGACCACTTTTTTCGGAAAAAAAACGCCTTACTATACCCTGACCACATTTTTCGAAAAAAAACGCCTTACTCTATCCTTGCCTCGTTTTTCAAATAAAAACGCCTTAACATACTCTTACCACGTTTTTTTGAAAAAAAAAAACGCCTTACTATACCCTTACCGCGTTTTTTCTTAAAAAAATGCCTGACTATACCCTTACCTCGTTTTTCGAAAAAAAAGGCAAGGGTATACCCTGACCTCGTTTTATACGCTTACATAATTTTTCGAAAAAAACCCGCCTTACTCTATCCTTGCCTCGTTTTTCAAATAAAAACGACTTACTATATACCCTTACCACTTTTTTTCGAAAAAAAGGCTTTACGATACCCTTACTTCGTTTTTCGAAAAAAAAGGCCTTACGATACCCTTACTTCGTTTTTCGAAAAAAAACGCCTTACCATACCCTTACCGCGTTTTTTCGAAAAAAACGCCTGACTATGCCCTTACCACTTTTTTTTCGAAAAAAACGCCTGACTATACCCTTACCTTGTTTTTCGAAAAAAAGGTAAGGGTATACCCTTACCTCGTTTTATACGCTTACATAATTTTTCAAAAATAACCCGCCTTACTCTATCCTTGCCTCGTTTTTCAAATAAAAACGCCTTACTATATACCCTTACCACTTTTTTTCGAAAAAAAGGCCTTACTCTACCCTTACCACTTTTTTCGAAAAAAAAAAGGCCTTACGATACCCTTACTTCGTTTTTCGAAAAAAACCGCCTTACCATACCCTTACCGCGTTTTTTCGAAAAAAAACGCCTGACTATACCCTTACCACTTTTTTTTCGAAAAAAACGCCTGACTATACCCTTACCTCGTTTTTCGGAAAAAAGGCAAGGGTATACCCTTACCACGTTTTTCCGACAAAAACGCCTTACTATACCCTTACCACTTTTTAAACAAAAAACGCCTTACTATACCCTTACCACGTTTTTCCGACAAAAATGCGTTACTATACCCTTACCACGTTTTTTCGAAAAAAAACGCCTGACTATACCCTTACCACTTTTTTCGAAAAAAAAAAACCGCCTTCCTATCCCCTTACCACTTTTTTAGAAAAAAACGCCTTACTATACCCTTACCATTTTTTTTTTCGAAAAAAACGCCTTACGATACCCTTACCTCGTTTTTCCGAAAAAAAAACGCCTTACTATACTCTTAACACTTTTTTCGGAAAAAAAAAACGCCTTACTATACCTTTACCGCGTTTTTTCGAAAAAAAAAACGCCTGACTATACCCTTACCACTTTTTTTTCGAAAAAAACGCCTGACTATACCCTTACCTTGTTTTTCGAAAAAAAGGTAAGGGTATACCCTTACCTCGTTTTATACGCTTACATAATTTTTCGAAAATAACCCGCCTTACTCTATCCTTGCCTCGTTTTTCAAATAAAAACGCCTTACTATATACCCTTACCACTTTTTTTCGAAAAAAAGGCCTTACTCTACCCTTACCACTTTTTTCGAAAAAAAAAAGGCCTTACGATACCCTTACTTCGTTTTTCGAAAAAAAACGCCTTACCATACCCTTACCGCGTTTTTTCGAAAAAAACGCCTGACTATACCCTTACCACTTTTTTTTTCGAAAAAAACGCCTGACTATACCCTTACCTCGTTTTTCGGAAAAAAGGCAAGGGTATACCCTTACCACGTTTTTCCGACAAAAACGCCTTACTATACCCTTACCACTTTTTAAACAAAAAACGCCTTACTATACCCTTACCACGTTTTTCCGACAAAAATGCGTTACTATACCCTTACCACGTTTTTTCGAAAAAAAACGCCTGACTATACCCTTACCACTTTTTTCGAAAAAAAAAACCGCCTTCCTATCCCCTTACCACTTTTTTCGAAAAAACCGCCTTACTATACCCTTACCATTTTTTTTTTCGAAAAAAACGCCTTACGATACCCTTACCTCGTTTTTCCGAAAAAAAAACGCCTTACTATACTCTTAACACTTTTTTCGGAAAAAAAAAAAACGCCTTACTATACCTTTACCGCGTTTTTTCGAAAAAAAAAACGCCTGACTATACCCTTACCACTTTTTTCGAAAAAAAAAAACCGCCTTCCTATCCCCTTACCTCGTTTTTCGAAAAAAAGGCAAGGGTATACACTTACCACGTTTTTCCGACAAAAATGCCTTACTATACCCTTGCCAGTTTTTTTTAAAAAAATAAACGCCTTACTATACCCTTACCACGTTTTTCCGACAAAAACGCCTTACTATATAAACCCTTACCACTTTTTTTGAAAATAAACGCCTTACTATACCCTTACCACTTTTTTTCGAAAAAAAGGCAAGGGTATACCCTTACCACGTTTTTCCGACAAAAACGGCTTACTATACCCTTACCACTTTTTAAACAAAAAATAAAACGCCTTAGTGTACCCTTACCACGTTTTTTCGAAAAAAACGCCTGACTATATACCCTTACCTCGCTTTTCCGAAAAAAAACGCCTTACTATACCCTTACCACTTTTTTCGAAAAAAAACGCCTTACTATACCCTTACCACTTTTTTCGAAAAAAAAAAATGCCTTAGTATACCCTTACCACGTTTTTCTGACAAAAACGGCTTACTATATATACCCTTACCACGTTTTTCGAAAAAAGCGCCTAACTACCCTTACCACTTTTTTCGAAAAAAAACGCCTTACTATACCCTTACCTCGTTTTTTGAAAAAAAAGGCAAGGCCGTTTTATACGCTCACATAATTTTAAAAAAACAAAAAAAAACGCCTTACTCTACCCTTGCCTCGTTTTTCGAAAAAACGCCTTACTACTTTTAAAAAAAAAAATAGCCTTACTACCTCGTTTTTCAAATAAAAACGCCTTATGATACCCTTACCTCGTTTTTGAAAGTCACTAATTGCACCGAGTTACTGCGGGGTTTGAACCGTGGACCTCAGTAGAACAATGCGGAATTCTTTCCTCTCAACCAGCGAGCAGCTGATGGGAACTGAGTCTCCTCGTCCTTTTCTCTTCAAAGGTCATGAGCTGTCAGCTTGCCAAAGACATGTTTGCAAGAAGTGTCACTGTCATTTCCACTGTGGTTGAGTGGTCAAAGACGCAGAGTGGTACATCCTTGAACCCTGGTTCAAATCCCCATGCTGACAAAGTTGGAACAGTGTTTGTTTTTTTTATTACACAAAGTAATTACCAGTTTTTAAAAACAGCCTTACTAAACATGCCACTACGCCACAATGGACTTTCAATTCCATATTTTTTACAATGTCCTTTTTATACCATAATGCACCTTTACACAATGTTCTTTCTTATTCCACAGTTCAGCTTTACACAATAGTCTTTATTTAATCAAGAAATTTTCCACACTAGCCTTTTTATTCAAATAAGGTTGAATGTCTTGAGCTCTCAGCTTGCCAGTCAAGTTTGCAATGAGAGCCACTGTCATTTCCACTGTGGTCAGCAGAGTGGTACATCCTTGCACCCTGGTTCAAATCCCCGTGCCTACAAAATAGAAACAATGTTTACTTTTTTGAAACAAAAAAAAGTTGTGCAAAGTAATGATCAGTTATGAGAAAACTCCTTATGGTCATTTTTTTCACAAAAACACCTTACTATACCCCTACTATGCATAGTCGTTTTTTACCTCATTTTTCGAAAAAAAAAAATAAAAAAATACACCTTACTACCCTTATCCCGTTTTTCGAAAAAAAAAGGTAAGGGTATACCCTTACCTCATTTTTGAAAAAAATGTACTTCGATTTTTGAAAAAAACAAAACACCTTACCCTTACCTCGTTTAAAAAAAAAAAAAAAAAAAAATACAAAAAAAAGTAAGGGTATACCCTTACCTCGTTTTTTGAAAAAAAAAAAATACCTGACTATACCCATACCTCGTTTTTAAAAAAAAAAAAAAAAAAAAAAAAAAAGTTAAGGGTATACCCTTACCTCGATTTTTTGAAAAAAAAAAAAAAAAACTGACTATACCCTTACCTCGTTTTTAAAAAAAAAAAAAAAAAAGTAAGGGTGTACCCTTACATGGTTTTTCAAAAAAATAATACCTTACTATACCCTTACCTCGTTTTTAAAAAAATAAATAAATAAAATAAAAAAGTAAGGGTATACCCTTACCTCGATTTTTTGAAAAAAAAAGAAATAAATAAAAATAACTGACTATACCCTTACCTCGATTTTTTTGAAAAAAAAAAAAAAAAGACCTTACTATATGCCCTTACCTCATTTAAAAAAAAAAAAAAAGGTAAGGGTATACCCTTACCTCGTTTTTCGAAAAAAAAAATACCTGACTATACCCTTACCTCGTTTTTAAAAAAAAAAAAAAAAAAAAAAAGTAAGGGTGTACTCTTACATGGTTTTTCAAAATAATAATACCTTACTATACCCTTACCTCGTTTTTAAAAAAATAAAAAAAATTAAAAAATGAATAAAAAAGTAAGGGTATACCCTTACCTCGATTTTTTGAAAAAATAAAAAATAAATAAAAATAACTGACTATACCCTTACCTCGTTTAAAAAAAAAAAAAAATTAAGTAAGGGTATATATATACCCTTATCTCGATTTTTTTGAAAAAAAAAAAAAAAAAAAAAAAGACCTTACTATATACCCTTACCTGATTTAAAAAAAAAAAAAAAAGGTAAGGGTATACCCTTACCTCGTTTTTCGAAAAAAAAAATACCTGACTATACCCTTACCTCGTTTTAAAAAAAATAAATAAAAAAATACAAAAAATAGTAAGGGTATACCCTTACTTCGTTTTTAGAAAAAAAAAATACCTAACTATACCCTTACCTCGTTTTCTTAAAAAAAAAAAAAAATAAATAAAAAAAAAATACAAAAAAAAGGAAGGGTATACCCTTACCTCGTTTTTCGGAGAAAAAAAATACCTTACTATACTCTTACCTCGTTTGAAAAAAAAAAATTAATTAAAAAAATTAATTTAAAAAAATAAAACAAAAAAAAGGTTAGGGTGTACCCTTACCTCGATTTTTGAAAAAAAGTAAGAAAAAAAACAAAACGGGTATATATACCCTTACCTCGATTTTTTTGAAAAAAAAAAAAAAAAAAGAAAAAAGACCTTACTATATACCCTCACCTCATTTAAAAAAAAAAGGTAATGGTATACCCTTACCTCGTTTTTAAAAAAAAAGAAATAAATAAATAAGTAAATAAATACAAAAGTAAGGGTATACCCTTACCTCAATTTTTTGAAAAAAAAATAACTGACTATACCCTTACCTCGTTTTAAAAAAAACAAAAAAAAAAAAGTAAGGGTATACCCTTACCTCGTTTTTCGGAGAAAAAAAATACCTTTCTATACCCTTACCTCGTTTTTTGAAAAAAAAATAATAATAAAAAAAATAAATGACTATACCCTTACCTCGTTTAAAAAAAAAAAAAAAAAAAAAGTAAGGGTATATATATACCCTTACCTCAATTTTTTTGAAAAAAAAAAATAAAAAAAAAAGACCTTACTATATACCCTTACCTGATTTAAAAAAAAAAAAAAAAAAGGTAAGGGTATCCCTTACCTCGTTTTTCGAAAAAAAAAAATACCTGACTATACCCTTACCTCGTTTTTCGAAAAAAACACGCCCTACTATACCCTTCCCTATTGTTTTAATAAAACGCCTTAACCTTGCCTCCTTTTTCGAAACTTCTTTTTAACTTTACCCCTAATCGAAAACACTACTCTCAACCCCTAATCCTAGTTTGTCGCCCAATTTTGAAACCTAAGGCCAGTCTGAAACCTTGCTTTGAAAGCCTAACCCCCAGCTAACGAGCGTCACTGCTGCCGTCGAACGGCCCCCCCCGATGGCCAAGCGAGCCGTACCCCCCTAACCCGCCGGCGTTGTCTCCCCGGCTGTCGTCGCCAGGTCGCTCGGGGCAGGCGGTGGCGGTGCGGGCGAAGGTGTTCGGCTTCAACGTGCTCTTCTACGACCCGTACCTGCAGGACGGGCTGGAGCGCTCGCTGGGCGTGCAGCGCGTCTACACGCTGCAGGACCTGCTGTACCAGAGCGACTGCGTCTCCCTGCACTGCAACCTCAACGAGCACAACCACCACCTCATCAACGACTTCACCATCAAACAGGTGCGCACCTCACACCACTTCGCACTCGCTTGCGCCCCCCCCCCCCCCCCCCTCTTGAGCTGCATTATTGCGCAAGCTTCAACACAAAAATGGTCTCACATTTTCTAACCCCTTATTTTGGTCTATTTTCTTACACATGTTTGCTTACCACTCAGCAATTGTTTTCACATATTTTCTATGATTTTTCGAACATATTTGTCATAATACTGTACCTTCACGTCAAGGATCTTTGAACATGGTAGGAGCACGCTGCCACCTGCTGCAGAGTCGGGGGAACTGCATGACAAGTGGAAATGCTTCTTACGCAATACTTGTCCTTTTGTGTGTGCGCGCGCGCAGATGCGTCAGGGAGCGTTCCTGGTGAACACAGCCCGGGGCGGCCTGGTGGACGAGAAGGCCCTGGCCCAGGCCCTGAAGGAGGGACGGATACGCGGGGCTGCCTTGGACGTCCATGAGACCGAGCCCTTTAGGTCTGTCTCGCGGGGACGAAAACAAAACAAAAAAAACCAGTCAAGTTAGAAATAAATGTATGCGTATTGTGTGGCGACGTAAAGAAAATGCTCTCAACTATGTCAAATATTTGTGTCCAGCTTTGCTCAAGGTCCCCTGAAAGACGCGCCCAACCTGATCTGCACGCCTCACACGGCCTGGTACAGCGAGCAGGCGTCCCTGGAGATGAGGGAAGCCGCCGCCACGGAGATCCGAAGGGCCATCACGGGTGGGTGGCGCCCGCCCGAGCGCGTTGCCGGGCAGCCGGCGGGCAACCAATGTCTTCTTTTGCTTGTGCCGCGCGACAGGCCGCATCCCGGACAGCTTACGAAACTGCGTCAACAAGGAGTTCTTTGTCACCACGGCGCCCTGGGCCGTGATGGACCAGCCGGCCGTTCACCCCGAACTCAACGGCGCCGCCTACAGGTGACCTCACGAAAATGCAACAGCTCATTCACCATTACGCAGGAGAAACAAAGTTGCAGTGAATTCAGCATTTTAAATGGAGAACAATACGATAGATGAATGTTTCACTTGAGAAATCTCTACAAATGGGAGTTTCATCTTAAACGCTGTCCAACCAAGAAGCACGCGTCTCCACAAAAATGAGCAAATGTGGCGATGCATGCGTTTGACATTATATACAGAAACGTACGTGGAATGCTGTGTGGCGTGTGAGGACGATGCCGGCACGCCAGTGCGTTGTGGTCATGTCCACATTGTTGTTGTTGTTGTTGTTGTTGTCGTTCCACGCAGCCACGTCAACCAAACGCTGCCGGCCGCCACTGCCGGCGTTCCCCAAGACAAAATAAATGCCTAGATGGGGAGCAGGTAAATGCACTGCGAGTTGATACTAGACCGCCACCCACCTGTGCGTGCGCTCCCCCTTCACAAACCCTTCAACCCCCCCTAGTGGACATATGGGTCATTCCAAAATTGGAGGACAGTTCAAACATTAGTCGGGTTTACGTGGAGACTTTTTGGTCGTTGGGAATGAAGCTCTCCGGTCACCTGTTGACATGCGGCGTGATCTATTCCAACCGTCCGTTTGGTGCTCCGCCCCGTTCATCACATCAGCCGTGTTACAACCGCGTGACACGCCTCCGGAGAGCCGTTGTAAACGTCACGCGGTCGATCGAGATGGGAGTTCGTTCATCTGATTGGCGCAGCAATCGCTATTGTTTTCACACTTAACGCACAAAACAAGTTAGCAGTACTTTGAAACAAGGATTACTGGCAATTTCAGACAGGAAATGTCCTCCCCAATTGTGGAATGAACATATAAAAAAACTCAAGTTTGACAGTAAAGCATGACGGCTGCAGTCACGCTCAGTGTTTTTCTGCTTTGTTATTTTGGGGTTGTCAGACGTTCGAGTGAGTTTTTTTGTCCTTCGTCCCGCTAGGCTCCACCGGAGTTTGCTCTCAATTATTTTCAAACCACTCTTGCACTTCTGTGTCATCACCCACACACTTTAAATCCAACCATTTGAAGAATGAAAAAGAAACATTCATAAAACATTGCAATAATTTGAATTCATTTCAATGTGTTCAAATTCAAATTTGAATGAAAATGGATTGATTCAAATTTATAGTTACTCAACCACTTTCTAAATTTTACTTTAAATGACTTAAGCCAATGATAAAAGCACATTTTGGCTAAATTGTACTCGTGAAAAAACTCTTCTTAAAAACCAATTTGCGATACATGTGGACAGCCAGTAGAGGGAAACCTTGCCTCGCCAGGCTTTTTGTTCATTTCAATTGTGCAGTTTTGGGAAGTAACTTGTTTTGCTCCGCCTTCCACCAGATACCCGCCAGGCGTGGTGGGCGTGGCGCCGGGCGGCCTCCCCGGGACGTTAGAGGGCATGGTGCCCGGCGGGCTGCCCATCGCCCACACCCTGCCCTCCGGTACTCACCCCTCGCAGGCCCCGTCGCCCAACCAGCCTTCCAAACACGGCGAGCCCAGAGAACACCTCACCGAGCAATAGCGGCCAGAAGGGACCGCCGGGCCCTCCTCCCCCCTCCCCTCTCCATCTATGGCCCCTCACCACATCCACCCTCTACTTCAACCGGGACCAAGAGACAGTGCCCCCATTCCCAGAGGTTCCGGTGGAATTTGTACTTTTACCGTCTTTGTAATTTTTTTTTTTTTTTTGGAGGGGAGTTTGGCACCCACCACTGCAGACTTGATTTTGGAAACCCCCACCCTTTTTGTCCTCTATCCCTGAGCCGCCGCCCTTTGACCCTGCCATCTTCTGTAACTAATGTGTGTTGTTTAGGCCCCCACTCCGCATTATTGTAAACATTTAAAAAATAATATCTACTAAAAAGGAAAGAAATTGAGCTAAAATAGTAATTAGCAGGTGCAACAATGGAAAAAAAAAAACAATGTGCACTTGATTGTTGATTAATTCCAATGTTCCTCCAGCGTGATAAGGAAAGGGTGACGGCAAACTTAACAACTCAGGAATTCCCTGCCCTTTTTTTTTTTTTTTTTTTTGCTGTTTTGTCCATGGATTCAAGAAAAACTGAAAAAAAAAACCAAGTCACATCTCCAGTGTTTGATGAATTTGGCAGAGTCTTGTTAGATTGCTATCGATTAGTTGGATGTTCCTCTAAGCATCGTCCCGTGTGCTCCACTTCCTCCTTCCCCTTCTTCTACTATTTTCTTTGTTGAGGCTCATCCTGTACTCTTGTCAAAAGCAATAGCAGAAAACTCCTGTCCGTAGTGTGGCGATGATCATAGCAGAGCGAGGCAGCCCCCCAGCAAGTATGCTTTTGTTTTTAGCGTGAGTATTTGTATTTGTTTCTTGTATCAGGTGAACATTTAGCATTCAGTGCAGTTCCAATAAAAATAAATAAATAAAAAAAATTCAATAAAAAATATTCTGAAACATCTTGTTTCCGAGTTGTGGGGTTTCATTTCGGTTGCCACAGGAGGGCACCAAAGTGTTTGAGGATGTAAAAACATCCTTTTTTTTTTTGGTTTTTGTTTTGTTCTTCCTCGTGGAAGAAACATTCACGGTCGGATGATGCCGTTTTAAGTGCGTTATTATGTTAAAGGCGCTACCAGCAACACGGCGGCAATGTCGGCACGCAACTTGGGGACTTTTATCCACGTACCTTTCCCCATCGGCGATTTTAACAGGAACAGTCAAAATGTTCCCAAACATGAGACCGCAGTACACGGGGGGGGTGGGGACCTTCGGGCTCTGGCTTGTTTGCGTATGCCATAATAATGACATTTATCCATGCATTTATGAATAATAAAAACTGTTCAGAAACATAAGTACGCAAGTGGACCGAACCGAAACATTGCCGTACCGAAATGTATTAATACATCCACGTATGCCGTTACGCCCCTAATCGGCAGCCTACATCTTTTATTATGACCTCACATTTGCAATTTTTTTTTTTTTTTCTCAGCTCCAGATCCAGCAGCAAGTTCCACCTTACAGGGACATGAGGGAGAGGGAGGAAAAACGAAGATGCAAGTGAATCAAATTTAATCATATGAATGCACTCTGTTGAAAGAGAAAGCCGTCGCTACTCCCTTCAAGTCGCCGCCACTTCCGAGCAACTGCGTCTCAATGTGAAAATGTCAGTAAACTGCACCCCGGATCCCACCCCTCCCTCCCTCACAGAATGCAGCTGTTAATCTGTGCAAAACAACATAAAGAATAAATAGCTTCAAGAATGATCAAACGGGTCGGGTGGGCTCGAGGGGGGGTTGTCGGCTAAATGTCTGTCAGGCAAGTTGCAAACACAGAAAAAAAACAAACAAACAAACAAGAAAAAAAAAAAACTAGTGCAGTTTTCTTCATGATTAAATAATAAGTACTTTGGAAGTCTGTGATGTGGACGATTGGATTTCCCCGTGGCAACACATGCACTTGTAAAGACTTTGGGAAGGCGGCCAAAGAGTCCTTGGGAAAAGTGTCCCCGTTTGCTTGTTTTCTCTTAAGCGTGCTTCGACTCACTCGTCTTCGTCGTCGTCGTCCTCGCCGTCGGAGAGCGCGGCGCAGGGCCGTATCTGCCGGTACGTGTCCAGCCACTTCTCCAGCATCTGCGTGACCAGCGGGTGGTTGCGGCGCCGCGAGCTCTTCTGCACGGCGGCCAGCATGCCGCCGTCCGTCACGCTGCAGTCCAGCCACGAGCGCAGAAGCTTCTCCTGCTGCTCCTCGTTGCCCATCTGGAGGGAAAAGCACACGCAGGCTTTCAGGGGAACGCATTTGCGATTGCCATTTAGGAACAACCCGAGTCGAGGTCATCGATTTTCAATTTTCAATGGCGCACGGTACCTCCTGCGCAGACAGGAAGTGGATGTGCAGCAGCTTGCGCTCGCTGTCCACCAGAGGCAGGAAGGTGACGGTGACGTCGTCGTCCGTGTTGAGGTTGGCGCCCGCGCCGCGGTTGTCGCCGTAGCCGTCGTTCTCCATGGCCACCAGGGCCGAAAAGTGGCCGCGCGTGTAGCCCAGCGCGATGGGGCTCTTCCAGCAGAAGCTCTGCTCCCACAGCAGCGGCAGGTACACGCCTGCGCGCGCGCACACACACACACACACGCGCGCGCAAACAAACTGCATTACGCCGCATGCTGGAGGAGAGCGGATCCTCGGTATATTCTTCCTTTTAAAAAAAAAATGTGTGTACTGCTTTCATGGAAAAATGGCCAATTAAAATATTTTCAAAAAACTCACTATATGGGTACTGAATCAAAAATATATTTGTACATTTAAAAAAAACATATTCCCATTTTTAAAGAAATATTGAAGAAAAAATAGTTTCAAATGTGCCTGAAATATCCTGATTGGGAAAAAAAAGGCAATCTGGCTAAACAGCGCAATGGAAAAACAAATATAAATGTAATATAGAAAAGGACCATCAAATATTTCAAGTCAAATAAAGACCGTATTTTTATTCCATTCGGAATCAATGTGGTCATTTTTTGGGGGGGGGGATATTATTCCAAACCTTCAGATTAAAAAAATAAAAAAGACTAGTCCAGATACTGTGTTTAATTGTGTTTACTTTCCATACTTCATATGAGTAGTAACTTTGTCTTGTCGTGAGTGAATAAAGTCTGACATCAAGACTGTAAATTCACCTTGAAATCGGGTGAATCCTAGCGTCTCCCCTCGGAAACTTTTGTAGTACTTGACGCCGTAGACGATGATGGGCCTGCGGAGGATGTGCGCCAGCACGAAAATGTGGGTCTGCTCCAGACTTGCCCCGGGCTGCGACCGCACAACAAAAAAGAGCGCAGACGTCAGACGCGGCGGCCCAGGCGGCTTTCCCTCAGCTCGCGTTATTCTCGCGCCCTCGGGCCGGTAAAATGGCGGCGAGCGACGCGAACGTTGCCACACTGCGACGGGACTCACCTGGCTGGCCAGAGACAAGATGAAGGCCCAGTCCTCCTGCCACTGCTCCTCCCGCAAGGAGAAGTGAAGACCGAAGCTTTGCGAGTACCACGATTCCCACTCCTTCCAGCGAGTGTAAAACCTATAAAAAAAAATTAAAAAGTCATTGTTAGGACGCTGAACCTCAACGAGACCTACCAGTGGATCAGGGACTTGTTTTTTTATTTTGAATTTGTCAACAGGAAACTCAGTTTTAAGCCACTACAAGCTGACAAGTGTTTTGGGGGGGGGGCTGCTTATGATGACGTCATTCACTACAGACGCACCAAAAATCAATCAATCAATCAATAAAGAAAGTCACTTTTGGCCATTTTGCCCACGCACCAGTGCGAGCAGTCGTGCAGGCTGTCGTGGAGCGTCTTGCGCAGGACCGAGTCCTTGTCGTAGATGCCCCAGGTGGCCTGCAGAACCGAGTCCAGCAGGCAGTCGCCGGCCGTGCGGTTCCACAGCGCGTACAGGCGGCTGTCCAGGCGCGTGCCGAGCTCCATCGACCAGTTGATGACCGGCGACTCTTCCTCCAGTTCTGCGCGGGAAACGCCAGACGATGGGAGGCGTCCGACGTCTGGCGGCAAGAGCCGCGCTATGCCGGGTGGCTCACCTTTCTGCACGTCCCGATCCAAAACCTCGTCAAAGAGTTTCTCCTGGACGGCGGGAGGCAGGTCCTCAATGTCTGCGGGCGCGACACGGCAGTTAGAAAATGGAGGACGCAACGTGACGAAAAAAAAAGGGGGGGGGGGGGTGTCGTCGGGGGCGTCACCGGCGGGCAGCGTGAAGGTGACCAGGTCGCTGAGGAAGTAGCAGGCAAAGTCGCCTTTGCGCTGATGCAGCGACGCGGCGATCTCACGGCGGATCTGCTCCGTCAGCTCGGGACACACCATGGACGGGATGCACTTGGCCGCCTGCTGATTCACCTGGGCGGGGGGTGGGGGGGTCGTCGTCAATAACACTTGAAAACGTCAACGCCCGCTGTCGTCTTTCTTATGTTCGCCGAGTCGTGAGTGGATGAAAGCCACGCGCTCTCCTACCGAGGCAAGGCAGCCTTAAAATGACATGTGACCTTTTGTCGCCCTTTCCAATATTGAACTCGGCGATTCGTCGGCGTACCGCCAGAGGGCGCCCGCACACCACTACGTTTGAGAGCGTGACGACGTGACGTCGGCGCGGCAAAAAGGCCAGGTCAAAGCGGCCGGGCTGACCTCGGTGAGCAGGACGGCCAGCATGTCCTGCCTCTGGAAGCGAATGGCCAAGTGCACCAGCGTGAAGCCCGCGTCGAACGCCGACGCCCGGTTGAGCAGCTGCACCTCGTCGCCGGTCAGCTGCCGCGCGATGTCGCCGCCCGACGACTTGTACGCCTCCACCGTGGCCAGGTCTCCTTCCACCACGCCTGCGGCAGAGAGAGGGAAAAAGAAAGAAAGAAAGAAAACACGCAGCAAAATGAGTGGCGGGGAGCCATATTTCAGACAGGAGGTTTTTGGTATCATCAAAAAGAAAATGATCTCAGCTTTCAAGACACGCCCACTTGGAGCCGCGCCCATACGGCAACGGTCAAAGTCACAAATGACATGCGTGGGGACGGCAAGAAAAGGAAAACGCAAGGATGTTGGCACATTGTGCCGCATGCCGTTGCGCAAGTCAACTTGGAGTAACCTTTCACAGGTGAAAACTTTGTTGTTGTTTTTTTTTTTTGCTAAATAAATTGCATAAATTGATAGCAGCTTGCAAAACTTAGCTTGAACGATATCGAGCCCATTTTTTTTTATAGACAAATACAGGAAAAAAATGGAATAAAATCAGATTTTTGTGAACATTTTTTCTTTTTTTTTCTCTCTGAAATGATCAAATGGAACGTGCGGACGGACTTGTGCCGTTGCTTGAGGAAGTGCTCTGCCGCCCTCAAAGGCGCCGGACACTTCCTGTACTGCTGGGAACCTCGGAAAACGCAACGTCTGTGTGTGTGTGTGTTTGTGCGCGTGTGTCACCTGACATGGAAAAAAAAGCGAAACAGTAACTAGAACGGTGCTCTGTGCCAAGACTGATCGTGACTGTCAACAAAGATGAGATAACGTTGCGGAACGTTCGGATTTGTGTGGTTAGAGTTGGCAGACTACTTCCTGGTTTAAAAAAGGTGATGTCGTACATTCCAAAACGGACGAGACAAAGTCAAACAAAACGTCTACGGGGCAATACGGTTTTGTCGAAAATCTCGCGTGCGTTAAGAAGTCAGCTGCGCCGACTACTGGCCTGGCATTTACCTCGTACAATAAGCGAGACGTTTTTTTCCAAGTCGAGATTGCGACAGTCCATTAAAGGAACAATAAAAGTCTGCACATGCAAATACAACAATCCATTTGAGGCAGGAAAACGCCTGTTTTTTTTTTTTTATATACGCGTTGACAAAAGGGAGATTTTTCAGAGAGTTCATTTTCACATTAGCTGCCAAAAATCTTTTTAACCACCTCTCGAGCCAGGAAAAACCCTGCGGTGAGAACATCTTTTGACAAAAGGGACATTTCTATCAGGTCACACTTATGTTCTTTCCTCATCATCCTTTTCCAATTAGTTCTGTAGAAATGGGCACAAATTGACGCTGGCAGGGGAAAATACATTATTGGATTTTTTTTTTTTTTTTGTGCAAAATTCTATTTTAAGGCCATATCAACTTGGGGGGAATGATTTTACTCAAAAGAGGG
The DNA here is from genome assembly GCF_054856515.1 of Filicampus tigris. Lineage (NCBI taxonomy): Eukaryota > Metazoa > Chordata > Actinopteri > Syngnathiformes > Syngnathidae > Filicampus > Filicampus tigris. The sequence goes on along the minus strand of NC_141235.1, from coordinate 1,856,081 downwards.
CAAAAGTCAAGAGGAAGGCTCGGCGGTCATGTGACGCCTTTGTTTTGTTTTTTTTTTGGCGGTGTTTACGAGGAAGGGGGCGGGGGTTGTTTTGAGCGCCATCCAGGAGGTCCTTGTGGCCGCTCTGCCCATGCCCAGACGGGCCCATTCATCGCGTGGCCAGCAGCTGGGCCACCCGGCGCCCCCTCTGAGCTCCTCAAAGAACCCTCTTCAGTGGAGGCGCTAAAGGCGCCGTGTCAGAGTCGCCCGCCGCGCGCCGGCTGCAGCAAGGACGGCAAGTTTGCCGCTTTCACGAGCTAATCAGTTGGCCAAGCACTCATTCCGAACATATACACCGCTGTTTTTCTTGGCTTCAAATTAAGGCAGAGGTAGTAGCATTCTGTCCACTGACGAATTGGAAATGTATTTTGGAGGTCACACCAGATGCTGGAATTGTCATTAGCCATGGAAATGACAGCATTTACCTCTGTAGAAATGTTTGCGTCTCGATTCAAAAATTCATTTCTTTAAAATCGTCTTTGGCCCCGCCGGACATCTGGATTTTGGCCTGTTTTACTGCAACGTCACCCCCCCCGCCCCCCCCACTGTGCCATCACAACAATACATTTTAGGTGCACCGAGACCACCTGAAAATCGAATATGCCTGATTGCAGAATTGCGTGTCGCGCACATGTACAAATCCTGCTTCTCTTGGTTCTGTGCGAAAAGGCAAATTTGACATCATCTCCGCATGAAGGAGGCTCGCGCGAGGTCCGAATACGAGACAAACTCACCGGCACAGGCGCTAAGAAACAGCCAGTCCGTTTTCCTCATGCGGTTTCGTATCTGCTTGAGCTTCTTGAAGTCCATCTCCTGCTCCTCCTTGCCGCTCACAGCTCCCGCCGCCACCTCGATCCTCTGAAAGTCCATTTGGACTCTGTCGTCCGTCTTGGCCAAAGGAGGCGACCTCCTCTGGCCCAGAGGACCCACACTGGTGCTGCAGCCGCCCACGCCGCCCCTCCAACGCGCCCGGTCCTGCTCGTTGATGACGGGCGAGCGCTCGTTGGACGGGACGGCCAGCTCGATGGCCCGCGGGTGGTCGCACACCACGCACGTGAGTGCAATGGGCGAGTTCTGGTAAGTGCATGACGAGCACGTCCAATACTGCTGGCGGGTGTTGAGGCGGTTGCGGTCGTTGTACTCCTCGCACGGGTCCACGGCAGGTTGGGGCGGCGCCGGGCGGCACCCGGAGGCGTGGGGCGACTCGGTGGGGCTGCCGCTTTTGGGGCGCTGGCACAAACACTGCGTGCAGCGGACGGCTCGAGGCCAGTTCAGGTAGGTGCACATGTGGCAGGACCACTTGGTGGCGAGCTCCGCCATGCTGGCCGGCCGGACGCGGGGCCTAGCGCTGGAGTCCGGGCAGATGAGGAGGCTGCCGCTGCCGCCCTCGCTGGCGGGGAGGTCCCACGAGCGGCGCACCGGGTCCAAGTCGGGCCCGCTCTTGTACGGTTCCTCCGTGATAATGGGCCCCCGGGACCTGTGAGCGCGGCACATGGTGCACTTGGTGGCGGAGGGCCAGTTCTCGAAGGTGCAGTAGTCACAGGCCCATTTCTCCCTTGGCTCCGTCATTGTGGGTCACCTGCAGGGCAACAGATAGTGTTACCTTATGCGGCCCGCTGAGCACATCATGCATCAACTTCTACAATCGTAGCAAAATCAGAAGAGATTAGAATTTAAATGACAATGCAGTATAACCGCCTAGAAAGTTTTCCAACGGGTATTCATGGAAAAAGGATCTTGCCCGGCTTGTCTGCGAGATTCAAGTTTGTAAACCACTTTGATCGAGTAGCTCTGTGAGGGATCGTGTTGATAGTTTCTGTGACTATTTATGGCACATGTCATGTCAAACGCGGGGCTCGGGGTGCAGATGCAGCGAGTCCCATCAATTTGTATGGCCCACAACAGCAAATAAGCCTTTGTTTACAGGCTACAATGGTAATGTTGAAATACTACGGTGGCGCGTGAGCTAACGATCTTAGCATACTGAGCTAAGCTGACGACGCATTTCGCCATGACACGATGCAAATCATTTTTAGTATTTAGGAAATGTGCCAATCTCTTACCGTCTCTTTTAAACGTTTTGGGAGAACCACAATCAACCCTTTTTCTTCTTGGGTTCCTCTTCTTCCTCCTCCTCCGCCGCCGCCGCCTACTACACGGTCAAATCTATCCCGACCCGACGTATTAAAACGCCTTTTGTCCTCTCACATGTTTACCTCGACGGACACGTTCACCACTCCGAAGAAAGAGCCCGTCCGTCGGCCGGGCCTGTGAATAGCCTCGAATTTGTTTTGTTTTGTTGTCTTGTTTTTGTTTTGTTTTTTACATGACCCCAGATTATGGTGTTTAATGGCGTCGACGCAGAGACTAGCCTGAGCCCAAATAAACGCTGGGACCGGTGACGTCACAAATCAGCTGGCCCAGCGCTGATCGCGATTGGACGAGAGCGGGAAGACAACGGGGTTGCGTTCACTGCACGTCGGTTGAAAAAAACTGCGACAGAGAATCACGGGGTGTTCAATGTACTGTGACATTTGGATTTTCATGAAAGGCGCATTTTCGGGGAGCAACACTGCTGTGTATCAAACATACAACTGGTATGATCTAAGTGTACCGTCTATTATGTATATACAAACATTTTGAATAATTATTAAATATTACATTTCGTGGCTATAGGAAGAGTACAAATGGCATTATTGACCCCAGTGACATCATCACAAGGCGTTCACTTGAACCGGAAATGTGACTATTCAAGGAAGCAAATGACACATTGTGTTTTTATGGTGATTTTGTTAAATTATATGGACTATTTAATAATGTCTGTAGAAAATACTTTTAGGTGTAATTGTGAATATTATCGCGGTGACAATCTTATTTTCCTCATGGGATGACGAAAGTATCCATCTGTCTCTTGTCAGTCACAGCACTTTTGCTTTTGCTTGTATTTTCATGATGCACCACTTCCGGTGGCACACTGACGCAACTTTGATGTTCTCGACATATGGTAGCAGGTTCATAAACGTCACATAAACGCTCGAGCAAGACACTTGGGTTAAAAAGGCACTGGGTACTAATAGCAAGGTATTAGCAAGCATGTATATTGATTATTTAGATTACCATACTAAACTCGTCATTGGCAAGAATTCCTAATATTATACAGTTTATGCACACGTCGTCTTCCAAAAGTCACCACCGCGCCCCAGCCACTGGGCTGTGCCATATGCGTAAACGTGATTTGAATGCATCCACAAATCAATAAATGTTTATGGCACAGAATTATACAGATGAGCGTATTTCAAACGCGAAATGCCTGGCCGTTTCAACAACCGCAAATAACGTTTTTGGCACGACTATCAGTGGTGCGGAAATCACAAACATTACATCACCTCGTGTCAATATTGAGTACATTTGTAAAGTAGGCGTTGATAAAAGTTATAATTTGAAAAACATTATTAGAAATAAATTGTCAACCAACTGTCATGAAGTGTATATATAGACGCGCCCAAATCGGTGACTTCCCACAAAAGGGTGATTCCCGCAAGCGACATGGCGGCTTCCGTGAGACGGATGCACCACGTTTCTCTGCACGTCTCCAACGTGGACAAATTGGCCAGCGACTTTACGAACAAATTCAAGTTCAACTTGTTCGCCAGCAGGCTGACGGAGCGGACCCGGCAGCTGGCCTTCAGAACCGGGGCGGCGGTGTTTGTCGTCAACGAGAGGGCGAACCGAGGAGACTCTTCCCGGCTCAATGTCAAACCGCAGGCGGCAGGGGAGCAGCACCTGTCGGGGTGTCTCTACGACATCCCCCCGCACTACCCGGTGGACACGGTTTGCAATGTGTGCTTCGAGGTGGACGACGTTCACGCCTCGTTCGAGGCTCTTCGGCGGCTGGGCTGCATCTTCCCGGTGCCGCCCACCACCGTGGAGGACCACCAGGGCCAGGTCACCTACGCCGTGCTGCGCTCCGTTGTGGGCAACGTGTGCCACACGTTGATCGACAAGAGCGAGTACCAGGGGAGCTTTTTGCCCGGCTTCCCGGTGAAGGAAGGCGGCCAAGAGGAGCAGCAGCACCGCCCGGAGGCTGTCACCCATGTGGACCACATCACCTACGCGTGTCCCACCGGCACCAGCCCGCAAGTCCTGAGTTGGTACCAGCAAATGTTTGGCTTCCAGAGGTTCTTCATCCATCGGTGAGAAGGCTCAAAATCATTGAGTTTCAAATTAGGGCTGAGCGTTTTAAAATGTATGAAAATAACTCAAACTAGTTACAAGTTCAGTGGCATTTGGCTGCGTCTCCCAGTTGATGCATTGTCGCTGTGCTCGTTGCGTCGTTTCAGAAACGACGAGGAAGACAGTGGCTTTGTCATCAACCAGAAGGGCATCGGCCTCCGCCTATCCGCCATGGAGTACTGGAAATGCGGCGAGTCGGGCCTGTCGCTGCCCGGCGCGCTGCAAAACGAGCCCAGCTGCAAGTTTGTCGTTGCCGAGTCGCTGCCTGAGCAAGGTGGCGACGAAAGCAGAGCACATATTGAAACGACAAACAAGATGACCGTAAATTCAATGTTTAGGATTACCCAGGTCAAACTCAATGTTCTCGCACATCCCACCAGGCAGTAACCAGGTGGACACTTTCTTGGCGGAGCACCGAGCGGCGGGGATCCAGCACATCGGGCTGTACACGGGCGACATCGTGGAGGCAGCGCACAACATGGCCGATGCCGGTGTGCGCTTCTTCTCTCCGCCGCCTGCCTACTATACTGAGGTTTGTGCAAACTGTTATGAGGAAAATGGAAAATTCTAAAAATAAATAAACGCGGAAATCATTTCTCAAATTGTTGACTGTCAGAAAATAATTGCTATTTTGTCCAACTAACCTTTTGCCTGTGCATGACAGGTGGGAAAACTGCAGGAGATTGAGGACGCAGGACAGGACGCCCAGAAACTGGCGCGGCACGGCATTCTTCTGGACGCCGACCCGCAGCAGAGGTGATCTCATATTAGGGCTAGGAAAGGAATCAGCAATCAATCGATTCATGAAGTTTTTGTGCAGGCCGTTTGCTTTTCCTCATCCAGCATAGTGATATTTTTTTTCTAAGCTGCTGCCGTACTTCAGAGCTGCTTAAATCAATTTAAAACTGTGTTAAATTGAAGCAACTATTTATTTGAAAAAACTTTGGACATTTGGAGGACTTTCTTTACTGTTGAAAAGGAGCTATTTAAATTTTTATTTAAATTTTGAAGACATGCTGATGACCTTGGGAGCTCCTTTTTTGTTAGAATTTTACCACAAAGATGTATATTGGAAAACATTTATCATAAAAAAAAAAAAAACCCATTATGGAAATCTGAAAAATTGTTCAATAAATATACGCTTAAAAACGTTTCAAAGTTAAGAGTTTAAATGTTTTTTTAGAATTTGACGCCAATATTTTCTTTTTTGCTGAAAATTAATATTGGCTCCAGATATCGGTTATCGGCCTGCTTGACTACTAATAATCGGTATCGTCATCGAAAAAAACCACATTTGTCTATCTCTAGTGAGGAATCATCATGATTTTTTGAGAGAAATAATCAAAATTGTGTATTTGATTTTCAAGAGCATACCGCTCAGCCCTACTGTATCTGCTATTACTGATGTCTCCTCCCCAGGTACCTCCTGCAAGTGTTCTCCAAGCCCCTCTTTGCCGAGGACACCTTCTTCCTGGAGCTGATCGAGCGCCGGGGGTCGAGCGGCTTCGGCGAGGGCAACATCCGGGCCCTGTGGCGGTCGGTGCAGGCGTACATGGACGGTGAGAAGGCGTAGGGCACTCAGGAAACCTCCCTGCAACAGTCACGTTAAGCACTTTGAGGCACACTGGGAAGCATTTTTCATCTGTGGCACAGGGCACACTTACTGTATGAAATGAAAAACAGAATGTACTAAATGATATTTATCGAAAATATTTTTGCAGTTTTGTCACGCGATGCAAAAGGGGATCGTTTGAAGGGCTCTTGAGCAAAATGTTGTAAATTGACATTTATTCTGTGGGACCACAGTAGCACGATTGATCGACATTAACTGTTAGAAGCAAAGTACACTTCCAGTTAATGTGCAAATTTATTGAAAATGCAAATTAGACCGGTTCTTGTTACCGTTTTTTTTTTTTCTTTTTTCTCGGCTTTGTGTGTTTATCCATCTTGTGACTCCAACTGTACTACAGGGCACACTTACTGTATGAAATGAAAAACAGAATGTACTAAATGATGTTTATCGAAAATATTTTTGCAGTTTTGTCACGCGATGCAAAAGGGGATCGTTTGAAGGGCTCTTGAGCAAAATGTTGTAAATTGGCATTTATTCTGTGGGACCACAGTTGCACGATTTATCGACATTAACTGTTAGAAGCAAAGTACACTTCCAGTTAATGTGCAAATTTATTGAAAATGCAAATTAGACCGGTTCTTGTTACCGGTTTTTTTTTTTCTTTTTTCTCGGCTTTGTGTGTTTATCCATCTTGTGACTCCAACTGTACTACAGGGCACACTTACTGTATGAAATGAAAAACAGAATGTACTAAATGATATTTATCGAAAATATTTTTGCAGTTTTGTCACGCGATGCAAAGGGGGATCGTTTGAAGGGCTCTTGAGCAAAATGTTGTAAATTGACATTTATTCTGTGGGACCACAGTTGCACGATTTATCGACATTAACTGTTAGAAGCAAAGTACACTTCCAGTTAATGTGCAAATTCATTGAAAATGCAAATTAGACCTGTTCTTGTTACCGTTTTTTTTTTCTTTTTTCTCGGCTTTGTGTGTTTATCCATCTTGTGACTCCAACTGTAGTAGTGCATATTTACTTTGCTGCTTACGTTACATGCAGTATCGTAAAAATGAGTTTCTAAACTCAAAATACACTTCTGGTTAATGTGCAAACTTATTGAAAATGCAAATTAGTCGTTTTCATGTTACTGTTTTTTTTATCTCAGCTTTGTGTGATTATCCAACGTGTGACTCTACCTGTAGTTGTCCATATTGTCAGAATGCCCACCCAGTGAGATTCATGAAAAAAAAGATGCTTTTAAATTTTTGGTCTAATCCATCATTTTTGAATTTGTGTTTCGTCGTTTTTTTTTTATTGTATTGAATATTAAGAATGGCATAATTGTGGTTGTCTCAGGAAGATCTGAATTTCATATTATTCAGTTTGTCATTTTATTTGAATATACAATGTGTCGGGACAGCAATATGTCGGGCCAACTGCACGATATGAGAACTTGAGCGCATTGGTTTACATCAGTGTTTATCCGGCGCAATCGCTTGTCACTTATTACTAGGCCCAAGCCCATTAGCTTGCAAGCTAGCTGCTGGCTAGCCTAGTGCCACTGGTGGTGTGCAAATGCCTGCGATTAGCCTGTTAAGATATATTCCAGCAATGGATATAATTTCTTGACTCAATCACGTAGGGATGTGTAGGCATAAGAAACCTGCTAGATTTTTCCAAATTTTGAACGTTGCCTTAAACAGGATTAAGAACCCCACGCTTCCAATTCCCTCAGGGCATAATTCCTGAAAGTTCTCTGAGATCGTACAATTGGAACATTGGACTCCTCCACATTCATAGTATGTTAGTTATAAAATGTGTATACTGTACTTGTTTTTTTTCCCCCCCTGTTGTGTGTAGTGGAGGAGGATAAACTGTTCATCAAAGCGGTGAAGTGTCAGGCCCTCTAACAGGAGTCCTTCAAGCAGCTGTCTGAGCCACAGATGGTGTACTGTACATTGTAGTCGGGCCATAAACTACATGTGTACTCATTCACGTCTTCCTGGAACTTGCAGCCTATATGTAACGGGTAGACAGCGCCCCCTACGGTCTGGATAAACACAATACAAGTGTGAAAAACACATTCAAGCATACATGTCTACTAAGCACAAATCCTGTCTGCCCTTTAACTCGAAAGGCAGACAGTCTAGAAGGGGGCTGCTTGGGGGGGATTAGTGGCACGTAGCAGATGTTACTCCTTGATTAACAAAAGGGTTTCTGCCAGGGGTGTGCCTCAGTCCCCAATGTTATTGAGACACACCGGGTGCACAGCATACTGTACGTGAATACAATACCGTACAAAGTCACTAAATGTAGGATCAAAAGTATTTTTGCAATAATTTTCTGAAAAGGTTCTATGTCATCAAATAATTCCTAATAAATCCTAAAATCCCGTTGGACTGTAATCCACAAGTGCCCAAAAGAATGTGAAATAATACTGTCGAATTTCGTTCAATGATTGCTTCATATTTCTTCATAAATTTAGTACTGAAACTTGTTTTCATAGCTTTGGTTGCATGTTTATTTGCTAATTTAACTTACTAAGCGACTAAAATAAAAATAAAAAACACAAAATGTATTTTAAAAATTTTAATTTAATCACAAAATGAATCTCTCTCCCTGCCAGTGTCAATCAAAAGTGAGCATTACAGTGTAACCTAATTTAGTGTTTAGTGACAGTATTATCTATCAAATCTATTTACAACAACACTTTAAAAGCAACAGGCGGTTTTGTACAGTGAGACTATTCTTATTTGACTACTCTACATGATGTGGTTAGAGCAATGTCAAAGGTCACTTCCTGTACATCTGTTTGCCATAAAAAGTTTTTTTTTTTTTTTTTTTTTTTTTAGACTCACGCTTATTATTGGAGTTTTAGAAAGAAAGATCTCGCTACAACCCCCTCTGGCTCACATTGGTAAAGTTATCAGGTTTCAACTTTTATGTTGTGGAAGCACGGTCGTGCGCGTGTGTGCGCGTGCGTGTACAACTGATTACTTTTCATTACAGCACGGCTGGATTGATCCATTACATTCAAGGAACATTATTTTAACACAAACTTTGAATCTACACTAACATCACACTAGGTTGGAAATGTGAGCGTGAAAGTTAAAAAACACGTGAGTGTTTAACGTGGTACAATTCACGTAGTGTTCAGATGTCGAGTTTAGCGGTGGCAAAGCGTCGCGACGCCCCTCTGCGCTTGCCGTGAATGGTCTCGTCCACTCTGTGACGTCACGGGCAATGTTGGACAGTAGCGCAGTGACTTGAGTAAATGTTGCACTTTACTTTACTCCTGAGCGAATTACTGGCTGCTTGTCTCACGCTGACTTTCTGTTTTTGTTTGCTTGCTTGTTTTTTTGTTTTTTTTAAAAAAAAGCACACCAGATCCCAACATGATCCGGCTCCACTGAAAATCAGCTACAAGGTAATGTTAGACGCCCGACTCACGCTTTGACTACGTCAAAGTATTCGTAAATACTAAATGTGACTACTAACTTGTTAGCTCTTTAACATGTTTTTAAGTGATCGCAGTGGTGACAGTTAGTCAAATAACTTTATGACTATGAAAACGTTTTACTCGACCACGGTCATGTTTCTTTTGTCTGGGGTGTGTATTTCTTTTAATAATTAGCATAAATCCACCGACATTTTTGTGTGCGTTTTTTTCTCCCTTTTTTCAAATTGTCATCTCCACTGAATCCAAAATGTCCTACAATGGAGTCGTTGTCATTTTTAAAAAATGATTTATTCTAATTGCACTTGATGCAAGTTGAAGTGTACCCTGTTATGAATTTGATAAGATAAAGTCGGGTCCCACATGGGGCACAGTAGCGCGCAAGGGGGGTGGGACGAATGGGGCCCAGGCACCCACCTGAGGGTAGGGGTGGTGGAGTTGTGTGGGGACCCGTCAAAGACCAAATTTGAGATGAGCAACAAAATTGAGCCCGGTCAAATGCCCATACAAGTCTCCAGCCAATGCATTAAAAAAAATAAAAAAGCCAAATGAGAGCACAAATGGTTATATTAACTGTTGTTTATTACTTATTTACTACTGTATAAATTCAGATATATATATATTACTACATCTTGATAAAGTTGGACCTAATCCAGGATTTTCAAATATTGACTTAAACGAATCGATGACAAGTTAAAAGACATCTCATGCAAATGGTGTCTCTCCCTGATGTATGGATCTTTTAAAAATAGCATTGTGATTTTTTTTTTTTTTTTTTTTTCTTGCGGTTTGTGTTTAAATGTTAGGGGCCATTACACTGGAATGTTGTTGTCATATGAGTCCAGCAGAACCAGAAATTGAAGCACTGGCTGCCGTCAGTCATTCAGTCACAGTGGGGCTCATAAACGCACCCCTTGAACTCCATGATGTGACAATACATATGGAGAATACTACTCTCCCACTCCACATTTGACCTTTTTTTTTTTTCTTACAGTACAGTAAATCAATTTCCGAGCGGATTGCTGCAAACCTGGTGTTTGCTCTGTAGCCTGCGTGTAACATTCTGTGGGCGCTCGTCACGCCAATTTTCTTCGCCAAACTAATTCTCCTTTCGTGAGGGCATTTTGGCTGTTCATCAAATATTTGTGAGAGGACTCGAGAAGCGCAATTGCCAGGTAAGCAAACAAATGATTTCTAGGACTTGAATTACTGGGAACTTGTTCTTAAAAAGAACAGTTTTTGTATTGCCATCCCGAGTGAGGCTGTTCGAATGTAAAAATCCTTGGCCCAATCAAGTTTAGCATACACGAGTCTCACGATGTGACGTCTCGCTCTAGGTGGGTTCTGTGTCAAAGGCTGAGCAAGATACAAATGGGCTCTGCTCTGAAAGCACAATTTTGCAGGATCTCTGCGTGAAAGAGGCGAGCGTGCCTCTGACAGGTCCCTGTGTTGTTGTGCTGAGCGAGGAGGAGGATGTTTGTGTTTTCGATTGTTTGCCCTTAATGGACTCCATTTTGGATGTGGCCCCTGTGCTAATGTATACAGTGGCAGCGATTATGTGTGTGGGTGGGGGTGGGTGGGGGGGATAATTCAACAGCGGGCCCCCCTGGGAGCGCGCCTCTGCTTTGCGGCCACGCTGAGTCTTTGTGTTTATGCTAAGAGGGCAGCTGCAAGCTGGAGGAGACCTCGGCCCACCCCGGGAACAACCCCCCCCCCGCCCCCCCATTCTGCTGAGCTCATTCCATTCTTAAATGGACGTAGGTGAATGTACCCTACTTTGCTATGTTTACTTTTGGCCCCGTCACCCTGCCACCTGGCCTTTACTTAATGACAACAGAGAAAAAGTTTGGCCTTTGGGTGAATTACCACAGCGATTAGGCATCAGAAAAACTGGTTCCACTCGTCAATTAGGTGTTATTTGTAGCGTGTCTTTTTTTTATGATATGCTTTGTCACAACACACCCTCTACATTATGACACAAGACAGAGTCCAAACATGGCAAGCTAGAAGCAGGTCACGAGCTTTACTTGCATACTAGTAAACCTTTTTTTCGGCACTCTCCACCTAAGTTTCTTTCACAAGTGCTTTTTTTTTTTTTTTTTTTAAATATTATACAGTCAACCCTCGCTATAGCAAATATTTACGATTAATAAATGGCTTGAATGTGTGTAGCGTCAGTTGAAAAGATGCTGCGTGAAGTCGCTTGGAAGGAAGACGCAATGCGGGCCGTATTTTACATTTCAACACGCAAGTTGATTGAGCTTTGGGGGGGGGTTAATATGCAATTTTTTTTTTACCAGCTGTCTCGGGGTTATAGCATGGATTAGCATTAGCGCTAATTGTCAGTCAGGACCCAAATCCTTATGCAATGTTTGTTGGCTGGGGGATTACAGTCTAGCCAATGTATGGAAAAGCTGCTCTAATTGGGGAATATCAGACTTTGCGGCCCCCTTACCAGAACCACCCGGGAAGTGTTTGAGACCCAACACTTTTAGTAGCTCACCACATGTTGGCCCGACACGGATTTGTTTGTTTTAAAATATTGTCAGACCGCATGAACATAAGTGGAAGAAAACCCTTTTTTTTTTGGTAATCATTCATGTTTAACTGATATAGTATGAAAATATATTAAAAACCACATCATTTTACTGCTTTATTTCATTTTATTACTTTCTATTCTACTTAGCATATACGGTGTTTTGGAATTTAGTCCATTTTAAATCGATATCTTTGTATTAGGAGTATTATTGTATATTATCGATTATGAGATCAAGTTGCAATTAACGTGCATTACACGTTAACAATTGTCGTAATAATTCTATTGTTAACAGATTTAATTGACAGTATGATTGTTACAATTGTATTATTTCACCTCCATCCACACTCTGAGCTTGTCGCCAGCCAATCACAGGGCACATATAAACAAACACTCACATTCACACCCATATAGGGCAAGTTAAAAAAAAAAAGAAAGTTCAAGTTGACAAATGTAACTCCTTTCTAATATTCCATATAATATTTCTAACTCCTTCCAAATATAATTGGCATAAATGCACTTTTTATACAACTCTCACATTGGGGAATTCTATTGTCCAGTCAGATTGATGCTACATGCCAACGCTGCTAAACAGCTTGTTGTCCTGACTTGATAAAGGCCAGGAATGTTAATTATATGCCGGATGCAAGTAAACACAGGGTTTTGTGATACACGCAACGCCGCATGGATCTCTGATGTCATCCATCTGACCTCGCTGCAGCCACTTGGCGATGTGGCACTCGCACCCTCCGCAACCAGGAAGGGTGTTTTGATAACCGCGAGGCCGGCTATTCCTGGCCGCCCCCAACTTTGAGGATTCAATTACGCAACTTGGACTTTGTCAATTGCTTTCTCTCCTGCCTCGCAGGCGTCAGATGAACCGATTAGGTGGTACGGTCATACAAAATGATCAAAGCATCTTATTGCGGGGGCATGCGCCGTAACAGACGTGACTTTAACGTTACTCCCTCCATTTTTTCCGTCATAGACGACGGATGCTAGACAGAAACACTCAACTTTGTGTGCGTCTCTCCTCATCAGAGTCGGCAGTCTGCAGAGTGAACATTCGCCATGGCCCACTTGATTGACACTCAGCAGAACGGCTCGGGACTGGGATGTGCGTCGCCATGGTGATCATTTGCAAGAAGAGGCCGGAAAAGGGCGGGGCCAATGTAACGTCGAAAAGCACACATTTGGGCTCGGTGAGTGAGCGCTTGTCGTCGAAGGGCGTCAACCTCAATCGCGGCTTGAATTTCGACATCCGCCGGAAACTGGTCAGGCAACATTTCGCGATGGAAATGAAATTAAGAACACGGGAGGCTTTTGACGCCGTTACATTGAATTGCATCATGGCTCATGATCGTCCTCTGCCAGCCACCGCTGGGGTGTTTCTGTCACCCGCTCTCCATTTACTCCACTCGCAGTCACAATAGACTCGTTCACGTTCCGCAACTCTGACTCATTTTGAAAACCACGTAGGTGGAAGCAGTCGACGAAGAATTCAGCGTTGCCCTCTGGGCCGCAAGAAATGAAGTCAAGACGCCTGCATGATTGTTCTGCTCTTATTTCCACAGCTCCAGACGGAGACCATGAGCCAGGGGACCACTCTCTTCTCTCGTGAACTCACGGGTAAGAAGGAACGACTAACATGCACTCACAAGTTGAGAAGAGACGATGGTAGTGAGGATTAAAGGCAGACGAAATGGACGCACATTTATGTTGGATTATTTCCACCACATCTCCTCTGAGAAACGTCCCAAGGCGAGCAAGCCACTTCTTTTGCGTTCAATCACATAACTAAATGGCACAAGTTATTCGTCCGGCCAAGTTATTGGGCAGGGTCATGCGACACATTGAACTGGATTGTTGAACAAGACACATTTTTATCAAATGGTTGTTTTGTACAACTCATGGTGTTAGTCTCTCTGGGAGAACAGGAAGTGCTACTCCGGAGCCTTTGGTTATAAATAAATCCCACAGGAGTAAAAGCCATAAAACGAAAAGGCTTTACCAGGCCTTTCGAGCTGCTCGCTTCCTGAATCCCCTGGGTTGATCATTCAAATCAGGAGTCACAAGTCTGAGGTTTTTCCTTTAACGGAGGTTTATGACATCTCCGAGCGAGTTAGTTGGTAACGCCGCAGGCTCAGATGATTCCGTTTGATCAGATTAAACTGCTTTAGGTTCGTCAGGTAAGATTCAGATGCTTCGGTGAAAAAAGAGTCTGTACAATGAAACGAGCTCGACGTCACGATTAGCTCTGAGAAGCGTGACACGGTGTGATCTCATCTCAGCGTTTGGAGAAGTTGAGGTCCCAGTGAGAATCCATGGCGGAAGAAATGAAAGTGCGTGCGGTGAATGTGTTACAGATACAAGGCGATGGTGCGAGGTGGCACACAGCTGCGCCTTGCCGCAGAGTCCAGTCGGCAAGAGCCTGGAGAGTCTTTGGGACGTCCTGCCCGTGCGCCGGAGCGCTTCCCGCTGGGGCTGGGATGTGGGCTCCACGTCCGGCGCCATCAGCAGCCTCCTGCAGGACCTCAGCCTGACCGAGGCCGCCGCGTCCTCGCCGGCGGCGGCGGCGCCGCCCAGCAAACGCCAATGCCGGTCCCTCTCCTGCTCAGACGAGCTGCACCGCTCCACCTGGCGACCCCAGGGATCCAGAGTGTGGACGGCCGTGGAAAAGAGGAGGTGCCACAGCGGCGGGAGCGTCCAGCGCGGCGGAATCGCTCAGGCGGGCTTGCCAGCCATCCAGCGCAGCTCCAGCTTCAGCCTTCCCGCCGCCTCGACCCAGCCCTTCTACCTCTCTCACGAACAGATCCCCGAGCCCCGCGGGCCTTCGCCGGCCAGCTCGCCCGACTCCACCCCTGAGCTGCAGCGCCGGGGGGGGCCGGGCGGTCTGGCCCGCAGCCGCTCGCAGCCCTGTGTCCTCAATGACAAGAAGATCGGGGTCAAGCGCAGGAGGCCGGACGACGCACAAAGGCCTTCGCTGGATCTGGCAAAGATGACTCAGGTTGGTGTTAACGAGGCGGGTACGGCGATACCTGGACTAACGAGTTGAATTCCTTCCACCACACACTCTGGTACTAACTTGACTTATCGTAGTCATTGGAAACCAAAGATTTGGTTCACTGACTCACGTGAAGTAGCGGAAACACTACAGCCTCGGAGGATTCAGTTAAGTCGGGTGACGATGATCATTAGCGGAGTCGCCGGAAACTCTGCAGACTCTTAGTGGACTAACCGGCAACTCCATAGACTGAGATCCTTTGGTACACTGACTCAAATGAGCGGAATCACCTCAAAGACTGCTTCTGACGCCATTCGCTTGCAATTCGCCATGGAATCGCAGCCAAACTGGTTCCAGGCAGTGAGCAAGTCATGAAAACAAGGTCCTGAACCCCGCTCACTGGGTCGTGACTGACTTCACTGTGGCTCACAGTGCAGGCTGGCCCACTGGCGAAGGCAGTGTGTCATTTGCGATCATTTAATGTCAGGGAGTGAAACGGCTGCGGCAGAGGTCACGCTAGTGGGGCGTGGTTGTAAAGAGATATTGATCGGGGTGAATTCAGCGTCGGTGCTTGGACCACTGCCACAGGCCGGGCCGGGCCGGGCCGGGCTAGGCCTCACGACATATTGATCAGCTTTTCTATGGACGGCCAGTCAAGGTCAGAGCGGATGATGTTACACTGGCTGTTTCACCAAGGCAAGGGCGATGGAGGATCTTTCCTGGGATCTTTCAGAAGGGTGGGGGCGGCCTCACACTCAAACTCCAGCACGCCTGTTTGGTGATTACATAAGCCAGCGAGGGGCTTTCTGGGCTCCTTTCTCCATAGCGCTCGGGTGCGAGGCAGCTGTTCCGTCTTCTCCGCATTAAAGCGTAAAGATTGGATCATCCCAGCGCGGGCAAAGCTTCTCGCTCCGAGTGTGCAGCTGTCAGGATCTTGGCATCCATTCTACCCGAGGTCCTTTGAAGGTTCTCCTGGATGTATGCCTTCATTGTGCTAAGGCCACTTGAAAAGCGCCAAACATAAACTTTGACTTTATGCGCCAAACATGGTGTTATTCAAATCTACCAATTCACCCTCATTCCCATAGAAGCACACCGCGAACATGAAATTCATTAAGTTACTAGCTGGAATGTACACGGAGTCCCGACATGACGATTTGAGGTACGAAACTGAATTAGCTTGCGCAGTGGTGTAAGAGTACGGAAGAAGTCACCCTCAGTTAGCACTATAATTAATGTTTAAAGCTTTAAAAAAAAAAAAAAAAAAAATACTGTATGACTTATGCTAGGTTAGCCTTAGCTAGTGATAGACTATATGGCCTCCTTGCGTACGTGTTAGCATACAACTTGGTGTCACCTCACTGCCATTGGAATGGAACTGCAACGTAAACTGAGAACGCCCTGTATCTGCTTTTTACCATTCGTCACTGGAGATCTTTGCGGAGTCCTAGACCAGTAGTAATGCCAAAATGTGACCAACTACTGTAGCATTGTGCCAAGTGGGGGAACGTGAAGCGATTAGGAAATCAAGGCGAAGCACATGTTAAAGTAACGACCACTTGCTCCAGAACCTCATGTCTTTTTTTTTTTCTTTTTTTTTCTTCGAAATTGTCACTTTCTCTGAAATCATTTAACAAGGAGCTTTCTGTTTTCCATCCATTCTTCGCAGAAACTTCAGAACTTCCACAGCCTCAGCTGTCCGGGAATCTCAGGCCAGTCTAGACACAGTGAGGACTCTTCTACTACCAACACTTTGGACAACGTTCAGCGTATGACCAAGCACGAGTCACCTGGTCTCACCATCCAGGAGGTGGACTGGATCTCAGATAAGGTGCCCCTGTGGACGGGCCTTTGTAGCACCGAGAAGGACGCCTATCTGCTCGGGGGCGAGCTGGACATTGAGCAGATCGAGAGGAATTGAGACTGACTTGAAAGTCTTATTGACAAAGGCAGTTGTTATGCACTCATTTTTGGAGGGAGTAGTCCCAGTAGACAGGGGTTCCAAGTGTGTCTCAGGAGACAAGGCAATCAATCAGGAAGCGTCAAATCTCAAGGGGAAATAATAAGTCTTAAACATTTTTCCGTAATCCTTCTCTTCCAATGTAGTACGGTGCACTTGCAGCGGGTTTGTACACATTCTCTGCGGTGGGGAAGTTGGGCGACCCAACAGACAGAAACGGACACGCGGGAAGGGCTCAAACCACAACAGGAAAATGCGGCTTCTCTCCGAGACAGATGCAAGATCCTTTATGATGCAAATAGAATTTCATATTTGACAATTTGTAACGACAAGGTGATGTAAAAACACGAGCGTATTTCTATATGAATAAACAGTTTTGAATGTGCCTCGTGTATGTTTTCTTTTTTATTTAGCTCGCTAAAATTACAAACCTATGAGAACCTAGCCTAGACAGGGTCTCTGTGGGACACCAACTGAAGTTTTAAAAACTTATTCTGTATTTAATGCGACAATGCAAACCGACCCAATTAAAGCCAAGCCACAGCGCACTTGATGAGCCTGTGTTTGTGAAGCCGACCGAACTACAATGATGTCCGGTCGCTTCATTTTTGGGGGCGGGGGGTGGGGGGGGGGGGGGGGGGGCGGTGATGATTGCGCTTGGAGTGACGGAGCTAAGCTGTGGTTCACCCCAGAGACCTACCCCCCAGCCCACGCAGCCTTCCTTGCGCAGGGGAAACAAAAGGGTCTTTTTCTCGCAAGGAGCCCGGTGACGTGCGAGGCGCTTGTGAATGTGGGCCATGTGTCAGGCCCGCTTGCTAACCTCACTCCGACCCACCATGCAAGCCCCCCCCCCCTCAACAACAAAACTGTTCGCTCGAAATTCATTCCAGACTTTGCATTCTGATCAAAGTGGAAGGTGTCACTGATGAATATGTCAGACTTAGAATTCAACCATATAACGACACTGTGACTTACAAGTTCACCAGTGTGTTAGGAAACACTGCTTTGCCCTAACACTCAAAGACAGATTAAGTTCTTTTTCCAGAAGCTAAACCTTGTGCAGCAGCCTGAAACATCCTGTGCATCCCCGGCCGACCCTTTAATCAGCAGCGTTGCAGCAAGGGGAAGGAGACCGTGTTCTAATAGGAGATAACGGTACGAAAGGAGGAGGGGGTCCGCAACCAGCCCTTCACAATGAAATGGCATCAAGTGTTCTTTGAGGTCACGCTCGCTCTTATCGAATGACAGTTGGCCCACCACTCACACTGACTCAGATCGTGCTCATATAGTCAAAAACGTTCCCGTAGAAGCACGCCAGAAAGCATCAGGGTGGTCTCGTGGTTAGCACATCTGCCACACGATTCTGAGCTCCAGGGTGCAGCTCCGGGGACTGGCCTTCCCCATACTTGCATGAGGTCTCTCTAGGGTAATCTGGCTTCCTGACACATTCCAGAAACATGCACCTTAGGTTCAGCGAAGACTCTAAATTGTCCATAAGTGTGAATCTGAGTGAATGGGTGTTTGTCCATGCGTGCTCTGAGACGCCTCGGGACCGGTCCCGGGTGTACCCCACCTCACAGCCAAAATCAGATCCGATTCTTAACGAGTCTAGAATTAGATTTGATTATACTTCTTTGTAAAAGCGTGACTTTGGATGAGCAACCTTTGATTAGGTACTAAGACGGGTTAGAAGTTTCAAGTTTGAGGATCGGCGAAAGGCGGAACAAAGCGCGAACAACAAGCGGACCCCTTCAGAAAATGGAGGTCAGCTGCAAGTCTTCACAGACGGCAGGTGGCACAGGGAGGCGTATTTCCCTTTCACCGCGACAGACGACCACCTTTGGCCCTGCGCATGACGCAATGCGTTGCACTTGTTCTTGCGCATCCATCCATTTTCTATAGCGCGTAAACCTCATTAGGGTCATAGGTGGATGGAACCTAGCAAATTGACTGAGGGTAAAAGTCACCTTTCGGGGACTTTGTTTCTTGTCAAAACAGGAGCACTCGGAGTTGGAAGGTGCAGGTGTGCAAAGTTTTGTTGACACCCTGGATCCTGTTCAGGTGCAAAATGCATATAGCTCAAAATATTTCACACTCACTTCTGCCTAAGGTGCTTCTTTCTAAGAGTTATTGCTCTTCCAACATAACATTAAGCTACCCCAGCACAATCTAAGGGGGTCCCATACAAGATCAAAGACAACGCGTCAGAGTTAAAGGTATTAATGGGAGGTTTTAGGACGGACAAGGTATGACAGACACGATCCAGACTGTGCCGTCCCCCCAAGGTGTCAGTCAGCTTAGCATTGAAAATGAGATCATCAGCTTAATAATGAGCTTGTGGAAGGAAAGGGGGAGTCGCAGAGGTCTTGTGTTTTGACTGCGCAGGATAATGAGCTGTCCGGGACAGAACAACAACCTGAAGAGCACGCATAAAGCTTAACCAATCAGTTGGGAAATGTCACTCGTCTTAAAACCACTCTGTTGAGGATGGATCGGAACGGCCGTACAAGCCACCAAACCTAAAACGACGTGAGCCACAAGTCAGTTGCCCATCAATCCTTCCAGTGGCAATTCCTGAGTAACCCCAGAGTAACCTCTCGACGTGTTCCATTTTCTATAGAGCGCTAGTCAACTTTCGGGTGGCGGTTCTTTCAGAATAAGAGCTTAACGCAGGAAGTGGGATGCTAACTGTGTAAATTTCGCTAACTGGCATGCTAGCATTCTTAAGACAAACCTACTGATGATGAAACTTGCCAGTAATACGGGGGAGAACATACGGGTGAGAAGAAAACTACCCATATATCAGAGAAAAGTCTAATTCCAATTTAATAGCGGTGTGTGAGGCCAAAAGGCAATAAAGTATTGGCCCAAATATAGAGTTAAACAATGTATGAGGTGTTTGCAAAGCCGCAGCAGCTGCTAATACTTTGCAGTCGGCCGCTGGTCAGGTTTATTCCCCAATCAAAAATAGGAGTGGCACGTCTGTCTTTCATAGCATTTCATTACCTTTAATTGCCCAATAACAGTCAAGCTTGTGTCAGTTCATGGTGAAGTGAACCGCGAAGACCTCAATTAATCACTTGGCAATGGGCTTTTGTTCTTCGCGCTGGATCCATTTGGGTACACTGGAACCTTCGGGGCTGCGGCCATCGAACAATCGTTTTTGTTTTATTCCAGCTGGCCTGCCCTCGCCCAATTTCTCACCAGTTTCATCAAGGTTAACTTCGGCGCGGGACGCCGGAGTGAATGCTAACGAGCGGTTAATGATGCAACAATAAGGCGGCCGGCCCCCCGGGAGGAATTCGGCTTTGACACCAATGATGGTGAGACACATTTAAAGAAGATTCCAGGGGCAACTGGTCACACTTGGGTTCCGTTCGTTGCCTTGGCGGCAGCCCAGCTTCCCGTTCCCAGATGTGGGAAGGAGTGAATTCCAGGTAGACGACCACCAAAAACTATTCACACGTCTCAGAGATTGATGGTTGCCACAGATCATAGATGACTTTATTGATCATTACTGTCCAAAATCCACAATATGGGCCAAAGTATTGAGGCAAGCCAACTTCATCAATCCATCCGGGGTTGGGCCTAGACTCTTTAGCTGCTTTCAAACCCTCATTTTCTGCCTTACCAAGACAGTTTGGACAATTTTTCCAACTTGGTGGAAACAAGCCTTTTTTCTGTTCATTTCAGCATGATTGGATGAGTTCAATAGAACTAAAGAGCTCCTGACTTCAAGCCTGTCAAACGTTGTTAGGCTGAACTAGAATGCAGATTAAGTGGACGCAGAAAAGTAGAAGATCTTATGTCCCAATGCTTTTGCCCATTTGGACAGTACACAGAGTTAGTTGCTCTTGCCGGTCTCTTGATTCCAAACCCAATTTCTTTTTAAAATTCCTGACTTCTAAACCAGACTATCGCTAGCATAATTCAAGGTCGACATACGATTTATGAGGCGAGCCTTCTTTGACGCTGCTGCTCTGGCAATAAATTTCACCCGAGGATAACTGAAACCAACATAACTCTGCTAAGTCGGCATCCAGTCTATGACAATCATGTGCAGACATACCAAGATACAGTTTGCATGAGACTACGGTCTACAAAAGTGAAGCTTATGTCAGAAGACTGCACGAAAAAAAAAACTAGACGGCTGGATTGACACTTTCACACGTTACTATGACCTACTTTGTGGTTCTGATTTGAGTCCTATACGTGCGGGTTGTGTCATAGATCATTCTACGAAAGTTGACTCAATCGATCCCGATTTGTGCTGACACACTGTACTGGATGATGACCCCTTTTCTGATTTTGGGGGTTAAAGCATAGACCATTCCAATACTTATCAAGCCCACATCACCCTAGGGCTTCCCCCTGTGGCTGAGGATCAAGTCCACAGCCTGGGCCAGGTGGTCGGACGTCCCGTCAGCAGTCACGGTCGGGTGCTTCTGGTCGCTGGGCCTGAGGAGGACCCAAACATGAACAGTTGATGACAGGGCGTCTACCAAAAGATTCCGGTACTAAATTGTTCCCGGGAGATCAGAAGAGTTCACGTCAACAAAGTATGTGGCGCTGTCAAGTCGAGCTGTGCAGGTGCCTGCGGGAGAGTGCGTGTTTTGGGCTCCTTATCAGTCTCGCTCAGATGCAAACTACCTGCAGGCGAGTCACAAGTCTGTCCCAGGATGATTAACGCTACAAAACACGATGATTTATACTATTTTTAAACTCAAAGCCCTGTTAAAATAGCAGGTGTGTGTCTTATACTCCCGTCCCCGTGAAAATGCCAGGTTTTAAGTGAGCGCATACCATGTCTCCTACACGTCACAACAATCTCTTGTATTCGTCATACAGTCGGTCTGAAGATTCTTATTAGTCAAGTACTATTTTCGTCTGTAAACACATGACAACAATCTGCCATGTTCTTCACACCGCGGGTAAAGAAAAAAAAAGAGGCCTAGAGCAAAGAGATTTCTGGCACGTAACATCTTGTGTCCTACATGTGACAATAATGTGAGACTATAAACATTTTTATGCCATTCTTTTTTTTTTTATATACAATTTCCGTTTTTGTGGGGGCATCCTACACGTAACGACAAGCGCAACAGTTGGAAAGAGTAACCAAGCCCTCCGCGTTTGGTTCCCCCCTAAAATGGCGGAAGGACACGAGGCGCTGGTGGCGGTCATGTTCGGGCTCCGTGCCAAACGATGGATGGAAGATAAGGCGGCGTAATCAGCTGGTAGGGGAAATGCGATCCCTACCCTGCATGCAGGGCCCCCCCCCCTCCTTTCTTTTCTTGAAAAGACAAGGGAAGCCGCCTTCATTCATCTGCATGACTGCCCGCAGACCTCATTTATGAAGAGGAGGCCTAAATATTCACCCTCCTGATCCTCCGTCTTGGATCGAGCCACAGGTCGGAGCTCCAGATGGGCTCCGGGCTTTGTCCCCCGGGCCCCCGCGTCCACCCCATGTGCCGAGTGTGTGGCACACACACAGCCATTAATCCTGTGCTCCAAGAGCTCGCCAAGGCACCGTGGCAAATATTTGTACGGCGCCAGAAAGGAGGCCGGGCGCGGGACTTTGCAAAGAGAGGCTATTGAATAGTGAATAGCAGGGGAAACGCTGCCATGTGTTTGCGCACGTCCGTCAGCCGCCTGCGTTTGGGTTACGTGGGCTGAGCTGCTAATGGTCTTGCTGTCGTGTCTCCCCGTGCGGCCTCTGCGACTGGTTGACTTGACAAACTCGCAAACGGAGCTTGTCAAAAAAAAAAAAGGCTGCTCAAATGCCAGGTTTTTGTGATGAGTACAAAACTGGTCAGGGAGGGTATACTGCTACACTAAAGGACATGCAGGAAATTCTGGCAAGTAGTGGCTATGCCCTACATTCTACATGCAATCTACAATCCTCATATAGCGTGTTTGACTTTTATCCACCACTGTGTTCATATCCACGGCCCTGTTAAAAAATATCATTTTTGTATGTGTAACCGTCCTTCCTGCGACGACACTATCCCCCACTTTTTGTTTTTTTTAAAAACTTCTTTGCTTCATGAATAATGAAGAAGAGAGAGGCTCAATGCAAAATTCAGACACAAAGCAGCTTGTGTTACTACCCCAGTGAGGTCATGCGTCCTTCAGGTCTACGCAATACGCAAGGGACGGACGGGACACACGTGACACGGCGAGATCACAGAGATAGGCCCTGCGACACGTCGGCGACTTTCACACGGCCGCGAGGTCATTCAACAAAAGGCCGCCGGCCAACTTGAATGACTCGCTGGAGTCGGTGAATGATCGACCAGTGCGGCCTGGCGGATGGACGACTGCTACTGCTAGTTGAGTCTCTCTCCCTTTTCCTCTGAGAGATCACAGGGACTTTTGTCATCGTCTTGTGATAAAGTCCAGAAGGTGCCGCACCTGGAACGTCAACGCAATATTGGGAGGTCGACAGCAGTCACACATAATTGAGAGAACGATGGTCCTTGATGTCTTTTGGATGAGTCCAGTTGCAAGAAAAAAAACTCATTCAAAGCATCATCGCGCGAGAGACGTCTGCAAATCTCGTCAGACTTCAGCTTCAGGCTGCATCAAGTTCACATGAATCCTGGTCTTACAAATCATATTGCAATCGAATCGAATGTGGAAAAACGCAATTTCTTGAAATACGCATTTTTGCCAACGCGAGTCGACTACAGAGACAGCCTGTCCTTGTAACTGTACGACAAGCACATTTCACGGCATCATGTTCACAGAACGATATGAGTTGACTGTCTCGTATGTGAGACTTAGCTCCCATAAACGTCGACTGACATGAACTGTAAGCAGATACAAATGAGTCACACCATAGCGGCGCTGTCATATTATGTTCCATTTGATGTTTGGAGGAGACGTCTCAATTGTCAGCTTCAAATGTGACCCTCGGCTGTATGTCAGCGATGGCGAAAACGCTTGAATTCCTCACTGAATATTCCCAATCGGATGCCCACGCTCGCCCCTGACCTTTTGGTCATCGGGCCTTTTTCTGAGCATGCAGCGATAATGCAGATAAGACCCACATGAGGGCTGACACAGAAACCAAGTCAAGCGTGAGCAAAACTCAGCATAACCTTATTTTGGTCTAAGGGTGGTGACATGCCGAGTATGCGGCGGCACCTTGACGTTCTGACCACAGTCACTTTTGTCACGCTAGTCTTAAAGTCTTAAAGCGGAAGTCAACCCAAACCCGGCGCCGCCAGGCCCACTAGTTGAAACACGGCATTCTGATTCATTTTGTGTTTGTGGAATATAAGTTAAGCAGTAAAACGCACTCGTTTTTAGCCATCTGCGGGGGCGGCCATTTTGTCTTCTGTCGACTGAAAATGACATCACAGCCGCTCACGACGACCAATCGCGGCTGACCTGTTCTCTGAATCCGAGCCGTGATTGGCCGTCTTCATCTGCTTTGTCCAATGCTTTTTAAAAAAAAATTTTTTTTTTTTATGTCCATGTCAAATAAATAATCAACGAGACAACACTGCATCTTTAGAGGAACCTGCTGTCAGCACATGCAAAGCTCAAGGTTAACTGTAAACGTCAACCAGGTGCAGATCCAAACACTGCGCACGACATGCAAACAAATTCCAAACGTTCACGTTAGAAGAAGCAGCGGCGGCGTGGTTTGGTAGCTGCAGCGCTGGTGCACGCGCAGCACGTGCAACCCGATACTCGAAATCCGTCAACGCTTTGCATGCCCACACGCCATTATTGCCGTGTGAATGAAAAGCACAGCAAGTGTAAATTAGGCCGGCCTTCACCTGGCTTGGCCGAGGGGGAATCCCGTTTATGAGCTACGCGGCGGCGGCGGCGACGACGACGCTGAAAAGGAAAACAGTCGAAGCCTGCCAACGCGGGGTGGAAAAACACTCGAGTCGGATTGTTGTGGAGAAGTGAACGTTTTCATAGCACAGCAATGAGGGCAGGGTTGGCGAGAAAACCACCTCTCTCACCCTCAAGAAAAAAAATGAATCATGCCCTTAAAGACACCACACCGCTTGCGATAACCTTTATGCTCAGCCAAGCCTTGTGGGCACTCGAAGTTTTATTAGGCCTGTTTGAAACTTCTCCAAAAATGAAAATCATTTTCTAGGTGTTTTGCCACCACTGAGCGCGTTTCTTCCATTCATAAGTAAGTTTTGTCCCTCTCCTTTGGGGACTTAAAGTGGAAATCAACCCAAACATTTTTTTTTTCCCAGAAAATTTTCCCAACAAGCCCACTGGTTGAACCACGGCATTCTGATGAATATTGCGTTTGTGGAATAAGAGTTAATCCACTCGTTTTTAGCCATCTCTGTGGGCGGCCATTTTGTCGCTTCTGTCGACTGAAAATGACTTCACCCCTCCTCCGGGCTCAGGTAACGACCAATCACAGCTGACCTGTTTTCTGAAGCCGAGCCACGATTGGTGGTTGCCTGAGCCCTGGGTAGTCGTGATGTCATTTTCAGTCGACAGAAATGGCAAAATGGCCGCCCCCGGAGATGGCTAAAAACGAGTGGATTAACTCTTATTCCACAAACGCAATATTTATCAGAATGCCTTGTTCCAACTGGTGGGCTTGCATCGAACATATTGTTGAAAAATATATGTTTGGGTCGACGTTTCCTCTTTAATTGTATTCGCTTCCTGGTCATTCCACCGCAGTCCCCAGAATTTTCTTCTGGATCAATAAAGTCCATGCAATTGAAGGGAAATTCTCATTTACAATTTATGAAGGAAATCACAGTCAGAGAGGGATGGTATTCACTTCTGGATCATATCCGGGGATAAGATTTGCAGAAATTCCTGCAGGATCAGTAAAGTATCGGCCCGACCCGACCAGGGACTGGAGAATACACGGTACAACCCAATTCAGGCCAACGAGTTATCCAACTTTTATATATCCTATCAACTCGCACCAACTCAATGTCGGTCAGATTTCTGGTATTCACCAACAAGCCAGAGATTCTCTGATATTTCCTTCGGGATCAGTCAAGCATCTACCTGACTTAGCCAGAGACTGACGACTAAACTTCTTCTTTAGCGTCTCGTTTTTATTTTTTAGCCGTAGCCCTGTCCATTCCCTACACTCATGACACAATGCAGCTGCAGGCTGCAGACTGAACTGAGAGT
Organism: Filicampus tigris; assembly: GCF_054856515.1. Taxonomy (NCBI): domain Eukaryota; kingdom Metazoa; phylum Chordata; class Actinopteri; order Syngnathiformes; family Syngnathidae; genus Filicampus; species Filicampus tigris. The sequence goes on along the minus strand of NC_141235.1, from coordinate 1,830,139 downwards.
GCAGTGTTATGGCAACACAACGTAACAGATGCGTAAATCTGCGGCCTTCACACACTCGGGTGAGTTTTCAGCCACCGACTTCGGACTTGGAGTCCAAACGTTGAGGCGGCGTAAAGTTAAGCAGCTGAGGTGGTTTAACGGCTCTTTCCAGTTAAGGACACAAGATCCCAGCTTCAGAAGTAATTTGTTGAGCGACGCAGGAACGAGGATCCCCAAACCGACAAAAGCATTAGGAAAGCTCTTGTGTTCCTTTGCAATACAAACTTATCTCAAGCTGTACAAACAGCACTTAGATAAAGCTTCACATTCTCTCTCTCGGGTTGTTAGGGCTTCAATTTAGAGAGGCATTTTTTTTTAACAATATCCTTGGGGTTTAAACCATTTTCATTCATTCCTGCATCCAGATAGTCCTTTAACAAAAACAAACACGACAAGCGGGCGAAAAAGCACTCCAAACACGCCAGAAGACATGGGTCGAGGTAAATATGTAAAAAATGCAACACCCCTCCACGAGGCCTGAGCTTTAGCGCTTTTATCCACTCTTTTTTAATAAAGTTTTCCACCTCAGACTTACTCGACATCCCTATTTTGATGGGAATTAGCAACTTATACCTATCCAAACACTCCGGCCAGGTATTACGGAGGTCAGACCGCTCGTGGGTAAACCTCAAGTCAAACTGATGCCTACTTGTAGGTACAGAATTGGAGTCTTGAATCAGTACATGACGGTTGGAGCAAATTGCTTTACAGACGCTCAGCCACAGATGCAGAACAGACAGCGACGAATATCCTCAGCTGCTGATGCCTTCTGCAGCCGTCCCGTCGCCCTTGCGTCAATTTTGTAACGGCTAAGAGCGTTTCGTTACGGCTAAGGGACTGCTGAGTCACACACAATTAAAAAGGGAAAAAGCAACTCGGGCAGGGTCCCAAATTCTCCCACAGAGAGTGGACTGTCTAATGGTAATTGCAAAGTGGGGAATGGTTACGGATCCCCCTCCACCTACACACACACACATTATGAAGCAGCTAAGGGGCTGTTCTTGTATTTAAGAGGTAGTGTTTCATGAGCCATCTGTGGGGCATTCACTCCTTTTCTTTCGTGGCCAATCCCTCATGAATAGTACAGCTGAGGTTGAGTGAAAGGGATTTCTGATTCGACCTGCGATGGAGCAAAATTGCCAGGTCGACATTTTGTGCTCCCGTTCCGTTCTGTGCCATTAACACAGAACAGCGGGAAATGCTCCATTTTAACAGCAGTTAGTATTAGCAACTAAAAAATAAAAAAAAAAAAACAGCTCAGCTTTCTTCAGTGATGTCACGATTAAGACGTGCGGATGGTTGTCTTCCAATATATTGATTATTGTTAATCGCTCTTGAGGGGATATAATTATTGCTAAAACAGTCGCGCATGTTGTGCTGCAGCATCATTTACTCGTGGCAAAACTGCCGTTTGACGGCATTTGCTAAAAATCACCATAATGGCTAAGTAAAGCCACGCTTGGTTTACAGTCACGATAAGTCAATGTGTTTGCAATATTTGGAGCATTCCGACGGACAATAGACCGGCTGATACGCTCCGCTTGGAATCTGGTCAGTAAGAGGAAGCAGGAAAGCCTGCAGCGTGAGTGCAGACGGATGTTTCAAACCGGTAATTTCAGTGGAATATTCTACTTAAAGCATAGGATGCAAATGTTGACAGCAGAGAGACCGGTTAGGGGGACGGTGGGGGGGGGGGGAACAAAACAGCGTTGTTGGGTCTGCCAGCTGGACGAGGCAATCGTTCCCGAAATTGATTGTGTTTACGTTACGCTCATAGCTGCCAATTCCAATCCGAGGGAATAGAGTGGAACAACATGGATTAGTTTGTAAGTTAATTAGCATCACTCTTATGGCAGGGCAGCAAATATAGCCATTATGCAACACATTATAACAGAAGTACTTCGTTTACATGATGGATGCTTGCTACCATCAAGAGCGATTGACAACTCATGTAAAGGAAGGAATTTTCAGCCATTATCTGTTAAATGCACGCAAACACCCGATGACACTGGTTACTTCGCACGTTGACAAAAACAAAAGCGTATTTGCAGTTGAATGCGCCTAATTAAGGTCAAAGTGAAACTAGTGAAAGTTTAGTTGGAATCGCAGACGGACGCCCGTTTAGAGGTAGACCGGTCTATCGTATGTACTATCTTTTTCACCTCGTAAAAAAAGGCGAATGATGGACGACGGAAGGCTGCAGACGGACGACGAATAACGGACGCTCAATTTGTCTTTCAAATGGAGCACACCGTTCCAAGATTGAGATGGGGTACAATCATTTTAAGGAGCAACAAGCGTACCTTGTAAAGCTGAATCGCTTTCAATTTACTATTACAAAAGTGTAAAAGCATTTAAAAAGAAACCAAAAGAAGAAAAAGAAAAGAAAAGGCAATCGGACTATATAAGCGTTACATAGCCTATCTAGCTTAGCTGGCTGCACTTGCTAGCAAAGGTTGTGTCCATGTCAGTGCCAATTATACAGAACAAGTAAAATGCTTTTTTTGTTTTTGTTTTGCAGGCAACGTAAAAGGGATTTGTGATGCTTAACGACCAAAACTCTCACTTCCTGTTGAGTCGTTCCCAGAGTCGGAGGCGATACAGCATCCCGCCGGACCTGCTCGGAAACACTCCATTCAGCGCTTACATGCAGTCAAGCGTGGTCCGGCAGGCGTTAGGATTTACACTGTAAACCATTTCGAAGGCGGCAGCGATGGTGGCTGCTGTGTGAAAATGTTTGCCGTGCGCTCTCATCTGCCAAACTCCTACGGGAATCCACAGCGGGTTTCTGCTTAACTCGCAGGTTTGTGTGGGTGTTCCTAATCATGTGGCCAGCTAGAAAAAAGTGCCTTATGGCAGGCCTCGCTTGCCAATTCATTAGAAATGGCATCATTTCACACTCACCGCCAATCATAAATCACCAAACTAATGACACAGTCGAATGTGTTTGAGGCGTTTAAAGGCCCCTTTGGAGGTTGTAATTCCTGACACTGTTCCCATCAACTCAATTTCTATCCATCTTTCATTTCATAAATGGGTTGCGCGTTAAAGAAAAAGAGACTTTTGTCAAAGAAACAGACTGTCATCTCAACAGGCCTCGTATGTGTTCACAGTCATGTGAGTTATTATACACTACAGGAATAACAACGCTCATGGTCATGTGGAGGGGGGAAAAAAAAGAGGAGCGGCCTTGCATGTACAGTACATGTGAAACTGATTAGGGCATCCAACTAGACATGCAGTTGTACTCCCCCCCCACCCTTGTTCTTTCTCCAGCTTTGTCAAACACACTCAAGTCAATTTAAGTAACACACATGACGAACGAGTTCATTCTGGAACAAATCCTGCAGGCCCAACAAGATAATCCCATCAAGTTTGTCTCATTAAATGTGTCGAAACGCCCGCAAGATGGAGAGAAGGAAACCTGTTTTAATGAAGCGTTTAAAGGCATACTCACACTTTGAACAATGACTGCGGAACATTTCTAGTCATTGTGTTCAATTCTGTAGTACAAGGTGACGACTCATGATCATGAGCACCTGGCGAGGGATGCCTCGCAAGAATAATGACACATCTACTGGGTGTGCCCATGGACTTTTTTTTGACAGTGGATTGTTGCAGGTCGTTTGGTTTATTTGTATTGTGCATGTTGGCAGTTATGAATAAATGATCTACGGAGCGCTGAGTGATATAACAGATCATGTCCTGACTCTAATCCGCACAGTTACGATAAGAACCGTCAGTGATTTGTGTCTTTTTTCCTGGTCTGGGCCTGGCTGGCCTATTTGCAGCTCTCTCTTTTTCCTTCCAGCCTGAGGGGAAGCAGAGGTCTGCGCGGCATCTGCTCCATGTGGAAACAGCTGTGTTTTCCCACATCTGACTGGGAGTTTTTAGCGCGCCCAGGATCCACTAAACAAAGCTAAAAAAGCTGAAGCTGCCTGCTGTTGTTGTAGCATCCATGAACTCAAGTAATTAAGACAGTTAATACCTGTTTTTTTCCTTATAGGGGAGAAAAAAAGGTGGTTGATTGAATTAAATCCAAAGCGCTGTCATGCATGACTTCACGCTCGATTTTGTTGGCTTTTTGTTGTTTTGCCCCTGGAAGTTACCTGTCAGCACACTTGCGATCAAGGCATTGTCCCAATACTTTTGTACAGCAGTGCCCCGACGTAGTACGTATGAAATTGCTGTCTCCATAAGGTGGTACAAACCTGCATTTTAACGCACGCTATGCAGGCTTGCAGTTCTGTTTTTCCTCCCTCGAACTATAAAAGCACTTTTTTTTTCTTTTAAGTATTCAACCACACGTGTCTGTAATTACACTGTAGCCAACCCGAGCAGACTTGTATCATAAATGTGTCAACCGCGCAGAGATTCGCTTGTGCAGGGAGCTATTTTAAGAGATGTCTCAATAAAATGTACAAATCTATAAGTTTGGACCCCCCAAAAAAAGGAAAATCAGTTGAACAAAAAATTGGTGTCTGGCGCCCTCTGATGACAAGTGTAAGTATTTCACCCCAGAGAGCTGGTATTTTACATGGAACAGTACTTTATAATAAATCATAAGTGTGATTTTTTTTTTTGAGTACTATCCTGTAAACCACCAACCTGTATTTTCCTGTTCTGACTTGCACGCCTTTCATTCCAACTTGCTGGGCGCCACCGACGTCGTTCACAAGGTCGTCGCCAATCATCATCACCTGCCGGCGCAATGAAAATATATTAGTAAAAAAAAATAAATAAATAAAAAGTGTTCAAGAAAAAGAAAATTCCTAAAGGCTAAAATTATTATTCAAGTAGCTTGTTTTCTCAATCGCTCTGCCTCATGGAGCCTGATATTGAATGCAGGGGGGAAAAAAAAGAGGCTATTTGAAGTCCTCTGATTTAGCAACAAACAACAAAAATCAATTCAAAGTTGGACCAGAAATAGCTTGCAGATATGATCGGCATGTCACGAGAGAGAAGATTCGAATGATACGCGTGGTCATGAGGTGAGTGTTTTGCTTGTCTGCTTCAACTCACCTCATGCGGCTGGAGCGCCATGTCGTTGAGGACACTCTGGAAGAACGTAGCGGAGGGCTTACCGATCACCTCAGCCTCCACGTCACAGGCATACTAGATGAAATCAAACAGTTGATAAAAGTCTTTTTTTTTTTTTTTTTTGCAATTTAGCTTCATCTGTTTTTTGTACTATGGTGCCTTGAAATACGAGTTTCAGTCATTCTGAAACCATACATTTTTGTAACGTGTTTATTACTAAAAAAAAAAACTAAAAAAACAAAACAAAACAAAAAAATCACTCTATAATATGCACTTTATAAAAACATATCGAAAAAAACATAACTGAATACAATGTTACGAATTAAACAGTTGGTGCATCATAATGACAAGCAATCCCATCAGTGTGGTGGCCGCTCTACCTCCAGAGCCTTCATGTAAACTCCCACATCCAGCTTCAGACCATCTGTCTCCTTGTAGTACTTTCTGTAGCGAGAGAGAGCGAGAGAGAGAGAGCGAGCGAGCTTAACCACTGTATGATAAAACTAAAATAAACTAAAACTATTTAAAGGAGATTGGTGAAATGCAATCGCATAATCAATCACGCTGAGCATTTCCAAAGACATGGTGCCCACTTAAACGTTGCAAAAGCAGTGCTACCGTCTCAGCTACATGATAAATGGTAATATCCTCATTACCCTTTCCCGAGAGAGAACAGAGTTGGCTTCTCCAGGCCGATCAGGACCCTGAACGCCTCATTCAGGTTGGCGTAGGAGAACTTTTCAGCTGCGTCCCCAATCACCACGCAGTTGGGGTCGCTCGTGTCTACGCCGTCAAACTCAGGCATGAGCGCTGTTGGAAGAGACAATCATTGCTATTCATTCATTCATTCGTGCATTTCATAATGTCCATTAGTTTTGTCCTTTGTGTTTCGTATAATCACCATTGCTTATTTGATTAACATGAGCTACAGGGAAGTGCTGCTTTCATACAATTTTAGTATAAAATCCCCCCAGATTTATTGCTGACATCAGTACAATTAAAGACTTGACTACTTCGCGTATGAGCAGGCAGTACCGTCATACACCAGCAGGTGGGGCCGCAGCCCTCTTTCTTTTAGCACAGCAACCGCTGCAGGTGCAGGAGAGAAGACCTCGCTGACACAAATATCAAATCCCAATCTTTGGAGTTTGGTCACAAACTTCTCTCTGGCTGCCTGCGTCTCATTTGTACAGAATCTCAGCTTCAGGTCGGAAGCTTTGAGCCTTCACAAACACACAAGGTATACGAGAGTATTCAGTGAAGAAGCCGGTGGTTGGTGATGAGATGAACACGAAACCGGCTTTAAATCGAATGCGTGTGTGCTTTTTTTTTTTTGCCGTTCAACACTCACTTCCTCACGGCTTCGACGGAGCCAGGAATGGCCACCCCGTCGCCCTCGCCGCTGTCATACAAAACTCCGCACATGTCCAGTATGACGCCTTTTAAACTCGTGGCGCAGCTCGGCCAGCCGGTGTCCGCCATTACGATACACCCCTCTTGTGGTACGCATGCGCGACAGCAGCGGGAAAACCGCTGTCAATCAACTCGTCACAGTAGCGTCAGAAAACGAACTATTTTGTTTAATTTTTTTCCGTTTAAATTCAAAAAAGTTCAATTCAATTTAAAAAAATATCATCATTATTAATAATAATAAATACAATACGAGCCTCACTGTTGGTCTCGCTATCCAGCAATCGAGGCGAATGTTACAACATGGGGGCGTTTCCTCTGACGTCACGCTCAGTGAATTTCCCCGTTTGGTCCGCGCTTGCAGACAGAAATCTGACCGGCTCGGATCCGTTGCTCATCGGATAAAAGCCAAACCCCGCAGACACAAGACACGTCCCAAGACGCTCCTGAACTACATTTCATCTCGTTCTGGTACTTCTGTTTTGTTCTCTTCCTATGTCTTAATTCGCTTCTTCTGTTCCACTTGACAGCTAATCTTAGGTTAGCTATATAGCTAATATAATAGCATGATCATAAGGAATAAGAATGAGATGATATTGATGGAAAATTGACATTACGTAGCATAAATCAGCCGATTGGCAACAGGTTTTTTGTTTTTTTTTTAGCTCCCTGCTTTGACGTCTGCAGAAAGTGGGTGTGTGTACTATTTGGAGGCTGCTCACAGTTACAGCCTATCATCTGTAAGGGGCAGGTTAAACTCCGCTGAACTGCCAAAAATGTCAGGACACTTATTATCTACTGCAGTGTTTACAGTTTAACAACGTGAGGGTCAAGGGCTTATTGGTCATTTGGGAGCCGAAAGAAAATCCAGTCTCGGGGCCTCCACATCAGTGGCGTACTTAAATAACTGCGCTACACAAAGGGTAAGAAGTTTACTGTGCTTTAAAGACTTTAAAGATGGACCACTGTTTTAGTGCTTGGTGGCGCTGATAGTCACACATAGCAACAGAGGGCCGTCATTTAATCACAAGTCTCCTAACTGTCACAATTCCGTGGTTTCCAGACAAGTCAACCTTGGGCCACAGCAAAAATGGCCGAGAAGTCATCGTTTATCATACCATCCATAGTCAGGTTTTCATGAAGTAAAATGCACATCCCATACACTCATAAATAATAGAAGCAAGAACAAATCCAAGAGCAACTTTGACTTGGTAATGCCGTTTTGTTTTAGTTTGTTTGCTTTTGTCACTTCCGCTTCTTGCGTCGTTGACTGATTTGCTAGCTAAAAGGCAATCTGATCAACTGTCACCGACGGCTATTGACGTTTTCCATGGTTTGAGCACTATGAAAGGGAAATGATACAACAATCCCGTAATTCACCACATGACAGCAGAATTTATAAACCAATTGCTTCGAATTCTGAACAGAAATGATATATATAAATGCATGCCTCCTGACTGTGGATGGTATGATAAACAATGACCACTTGGCCATGTTCACCGAGTTCAGCGCCATGCAGGATCGAGGATAGCAGCCCGCGACGCACTCTAAAATGTATTGTTGAACAAACAGCGAGAGAACAAACACGCATTGTTGAATAAACATGTACTGAGTACATTCATACACAAATTTGCCAACTCACACCGAGTCACTCCATACCTAGACGTCTTTCTGAGGTTATAGCAAGTGAACCGCCTGCCAACTCTACGAGGCTTTACACAATCAGGATTTTTGGGCACGATTGCCAATCAGCGAGCTAGATAAATAAATAAAATCAGTCGCCACATTTGTGGTCAGTTTGCTTGCCGTAAACGTCTTTTTGCAGCGTAATCCGAGGCGATGAAATAATCGAACGCATGAGAAAGGAGGGCGCGAGTTCTCGAAATGACCACGATAGATGAAGAATTTTCATACAATCATCCAGTAATTATTGCCGGAGTTCAAAGAAACCTAAATGAATCATTTTTCGGATTCAGACAAAGAGCCCGGCGTAGTTGCACTTTTGACACTTGCGCTGCATTGTGAAACGCGTGAAAGCGACTCATTGCTCAGCAGACCCGAGTGAGCGGGGCGGGGGGATTTCACAAAGCCAGCAATGAGCTTATTGCCCTTGGATAGCTGCATGGAGCTTTTGGGGCGTGTCTGCTTACGGTCTGACTGGTTAGCAGGATAACAGGATGTCATGGGACAGGCACAGGAACAGGAACAGTCAGTTGCGGCAGAATCAACACAAGCGCCTTGACTAGCGCCTTGACAAGTGTGCCGTGTCCGCCTTGTCCCCTTAGACGCAAGCACGGCAGGATGAAGTCAATGATTTTCCAGCTCAGTCGCAGCCTGAGGAGCTCGGCGCCGCTCGGCGTCCTCCGTGGCGTCCACTCGGCGCCGCGGCCCGCCGCCACGCGCAAGTTGGAACGGCCGCTCAGCTCGGAGGAGATCTACGCCCGCGAGGAGAAGTACGGCGCGCACAACTATCATTGCCTGCCTGTGGCGCTGGAGAGGGGCGAGGGTGAGTTCAAATATTTGCAATGCAGTCATTGCATTTGCTCGTCTGTTTGTGTTGTTTTTTTCTTTTTTTTTTTCCTCCTTCTTTAATCGTCACTCATGTTGGTTGTGAACGTCGTAGAATTCAGCAACCAAAAGGTTTGCAGCACTTTCTGCTCTTTGGTAATTTAGCGCAGAGCAAAAATCTGCAGTGAACTGCCACCTATTCACGGTTCGGTATTTACAAATAGGTCTCTTTGAGGATGTTTTATTTTGATTTTTTTTTAACTTATCCTCCATGATTCGCTGAATAACGGTGTTTCTTTGCCACCATCTAGGGGGCATTTAGACATAAGTAGTGCTTTGCCACCGTGTGATATCTATATAGTGGAGGGGTGTTCAGTGTATTTAAAATTCATCCTGACAAACTCGCGTCATTAGCAGCTCCCATCAAGCTAGCGGGAGCAAAAAGCAGGAACGCTAGTCTTTTCTATTTGTAGGAATCTTCGTGTGGGACGTTGAAGGCAGACGCTACTTTGACTTCCTGAGTGCCTACAGCGCCGTCAATCAGGGCCACTGCCACCCCAAGATCGTCGCCGCCCTCACCGCCCAAGCCTCCAAGCTGGCGCTGACCTCCCGAGCCTTCTACAACGACGTGCTGGGCGCCTACGCCGAGTACATCACCACCTTGCTTGGCTACGACAAGGTCTTACCCATGAACACCGGTAAGGAAAAAAAACAAACGCGAGTGTCCGTCCTGCGGCTGTCGGAGAAATGCTGACGCCAGTCTTGTCGAAGGCGTGGAAGGCGGCGAGACGGCCTGCAAGCTGAGTCGGAAGTGGGCCTACAACGTGAAGGGCGTCCCCAACAACAAGGCCAAGATTGTTTTTGCCAGTGAGTGAAACTTTCTACAACTACTTTGAATACAAAAAAAAAAAACTGAACATGACATCACAACTGCTCAGGTAACGACCAATCACGGCTGACCTGTGCGATTGGTCGTTACCTGAGCAGTTGTGATGTCATTTTCAGTCGACAGAAATGACAAAATGGCTGCCCCCTGAGATGGCTAAAAACGGGTGGATTGACTCTTATTCCACAAACGCAATATTAATCAGAATGGAATATTTCAACTAGTGGGCTTGCATAGAACATATTCTTCCAAAAAATAATAGACTTTTTCCCTTTAATAAAGCCCACCATGTAACATCCTCTCAAGTGGCCATAGACAGACACGTTCAATTGCTTCATTGAACAAGCAGTAACATAAAGTAAATATGCAATGAGCACATTCAAGCTGCAAAAGTCACAACTGACGCCAGGAGCCTCATAAGCGCGCTAACCGGATAACCCGAGCCAACCAACAGCCAATTGCATTCTCATTCGCTCACGGGCTCCACTCAACCAGACCCGAGTCCATCCTTTTAATGCCACTCACGCTCCCAAGCGACGGATACTACAGTGTAGAATACCTTCGCCTCACATGTACAGTTTGGATTGTTATGTTGAATAACGTGTACCGCAACAGCAGGTTTATGACTGCCAACGCAAGGGAACGTTTCGATGTTAGCCAATTCAATTGCACCTCGTCGGAAGGGATTGTTCGGCGCTCTCGTACAGCAGCTGCCGGGGGCCGCGACTCGCTCAACAATTTTCCCGTCCCATCTTTCTGTGCCAGATGGGAACTTCTGGGGCCGCACGCTGGCAGCCATCTCCAGCTCCACCGACCCCAGCAGCTACGAAGGCTACGGCCCTTTGATGCCTGGATATGAGCTGGTCCCGTTCAACGACATTCCCGCGCTTGAGGTTTGCTTTTGGATTCCGGCAGACAAATGAAGAGAGGCAGCTGTTTGACTGGATTGTTTTTGTACTTGTCGAGATCTTTTTTTTTTTTCCCTCTCTCTCTCTTCTCACCATAACTGCTTCTGCTCACGTTTTCTGTGTCCACGGTAAGGAGGCTTGATCATGTTTGTTCTGTTACAGAAAGTCCTCCAGGACCCACACGTGGCCGCCTTCATGGTGGAGCCCATCCAGGGCGAGGCGGGCGTGGTGGTGCCCGACGACGGCTACCTGACCCGAGTCAGGGAGCTGTGCACGCGACACAACGTGAGTACGCACTCGGGTCACGGCGCCATTTCAAGCAGGAACGACACACTTTTTCGGCAATTTCTCCCAAGATCGGTCGCGCCAATTGGCGTCGTCAAACAAAGTTGGAGGTGGTTATGGAAATAATTCTACAACACTACTTTACAAAAAAGATTTAGAAAAGTGTATTTGTGCGCCGCAGGTGCTGTGGATCGCCGACGAGGTGCAGACGGGCTTGGCGCGGACCGGGCGGCGTTTGGCCGTGGACCATGAGAAAGCGCGCCCAGATATTGTCATCCTGGGGAAAGCGCTCTCGGGAGGGGTTTACCCTGTAAGCGTTTGGGGTTTAAACACAAAACGGAGCAATTTGGGGTTGGTTTTTTTTTTTTTTTGGTGCAACGTGTAACGGTTGCATGCGCCTCAGGTGTCCGCCGTGCTGTGCGACGATGACATCATGCTGACCATCAAGCGCGGGGAGCACGGGTCCACGTACGGAGGGAACCCCATCGGCTGTCGGGTGGCCATCGCTGCCCTCCAGGTCAGAGTTCAACTTCATTCGTTGACCCGTATCATTCGAGAATTCTTTTACATAATTTAAACTGCACATGATTTTTTTTTTTTTTTTAACATGGTAGCCAATCTTTCAGTGTTTTCTCACTGAAGAAATTTAAAATGCTAACTCAACTTGTTGCATGGGCTGCATTACTAATTCTAATAATCCTAATTATAGCAAAAGTAAGAATTCATAGTGTATGAATGCTGTGAGAAAATTTCAGTGCTACAAAGATAAAAGCAGTCAAACCACCAACTTAGCTCTCACTATTTTTTTTTTAAACTTCACTGCAGCAGTAACGTATCTGAAAGTCACTTAAGTCAAAGCTAAATTTTCTGGAACTTGACCAAGTTACGTCTCACGTCATGAAAAACGTGTAAGTCCAGTTCAATATTTTGCCTCCCCGCAGGTGATGGAGGAGGAGAAGCTGGCGGAGAACGCGGAGCGGATGGGACAGCTGCTGCGCTCGGAGCTGAGGAAGCTGCCGTCCGACATCGTGTCCACGGTGCGGGGCAAGGGCCTGCTCAACGCCGTCATCATCAAAGAAAGCAAAGGTATAGCGAGCGCCATTCGGCCGCGTGTGTCGCAACGGAGATGCTGACGAGCTGCGTGTCGCCCCGGGCAGAGTTTGACGCGTGGAAGGTGTGCCTGCGCCTGCGCGACAACGGCCTGCTGGCCAAGCCCACCCACGGCGACATCATCCGCCTGGCCCCGCCCCTCACCATCAACGAGTCCCAGATGAGGGAGTGCGTCGACATCATCCACAGAACCATCACGTCGTTCTAGAACGTTCGGTCATCTGCTTTTTCTTTAAGTGAATCATTCAAACACGTGCTTGTTGCTATTTGAATTGGGCTTTTAAAGGCGGGCATTCTTCTCACTCTTCAAACTTGACTTCAAGATATGATCAGTTTTGTACTGTGGATGGCTCAAGATGGCGTTAAAGGGCCACTTTTGTCTAAATTTAAGTTAAGTCTAAGTTTCTCGAAGCACTTCAGCCCCAAGATATGATTTTTTGTGAAAGTCCAACTGCAAATACGCAGGGATGAATAAACCCGGACACGAGGACACGAGAAAGCATTTGCAGAGAGATACCGACACCTGCTGCTTTTTCTTTGGTATAGCTGCGACAGAATTAAGAGAAAAATACAGTAAAACTAGTTAGACTTTGAAGACGGCCGAGAGAGGGAACGTTTTTGCACTATGAAAATGTCACCTAGTGGTGTTTGAGAGCTGCTGTTTGGAATGAATAACCACTTTTCCTTCAAAGATTTAATGGAGCAGAGATTTTTTTTTGGGGGGGGGGGGGGGACTTTGTGGGGTTTTCATTATATTCCTTTGAAAAGAAGTGCACACAGAAGATTGTCAAGGAGAAGATTTTTTTTTTTTTTTTTTTTTAAATGCGGTTAGGGTGGATGTTGCTTTTAGGTAGCAGAATGCGGCATAACCAGTCTGTGACTGAGTCTTTGTCAAGCTTTGGGGTTCCATCTTATTTTCTTTTCCAAGGCCAGGCTTTTGCTACCCGAAAGAAAATTTGAACTCATTTCAATAAACGATGGCAGTCGTGCATGGTGTGAAGTGAGTTGTATACTGTCTCTTCAAAAAAGAACGACATCACAACAGAACGTTTGGAAATTTTACAATGACCACTAGGTGGTGGTGTGACCTCATTTGAGCGCAAATAAGGCAACGTGGGAACTTACAGACAGGTGCAGTCAGTACGTTAGAATATTGCGGAGATCTTCATTTATTGCACTAGTACATGTCTTTCATTTTTAATCTTTGATTTGATCAAATTACACTGTCATAACACGTAACAGTCAGACGTTTGACACTATCCATTTTTATTCTTGTAACAACTGTTCTCATATCATGACCACCTCATAAGCGTAACATCCGCTTTTGGGGGTAATAAGTGTATTGTGCTCAAGATTATCCGCAGTTGTCTTTTTGGAAAGGGAGGCCTGCAGAAGAGGACAAAAGCGCCCAGTGTCTTCAATCAGACAGCACAGGACAGCTCATTATTCCGTATGGCAGCCAGCCGAGCGAGGCCTCCGAGTTTGCTTGTGAAATATGAGAGGAATCCGATGTTGGCAGCAGCCAGCGGGCTTTTATCGCCAGGTGACAAGGCCAGCGAGGCCCCTCGAGGCTCGGAGATGCGTCCCTCTCGGCCGCCGCCCCCGCCCCCTTCCGCAAACGAGCTTCGCTTTTGGCAGAGCGGTGACAGGTTGAGGAGCGAAACTTTGACAGGCTCAGGCCGGCTTCAAGACACACTCGGAGGTGTGCTCAATTTGGGCAAAAGGACTGGCACAAATCTTTTCATGAATCTACCAAGGCGGTGGAGGGGAACGTTTTTCCTCAAAATAATGGAATTGAGGCTGAATTGAAAAAAAAAACCATTCATTCCCACTTTTTGGTAATACTTTAACGCCTCACCAAAAGGGTTTGTAATGGGCTATAGTTACCACAAGATGGTGGCAAAGGACTACTTTTGTGTAAATGAAGCTCCTCAACTCACTTCAAATTGTTTCATTGTCATCAAGTTGCCACCAGATGGCCACAAAGCAAGACTGTTATCAGAACTATTCTCATCACATCCCATTAACATCGCGACAACTTATAAAAATGTTTTACTCGCATCCGGCTTCTCTCAGTAATTGACTGCTAAAAAAAAAAAAAAAATGTATTGTAACTTTTTTGTAATAACGACTTCTCATAATGACTTTTGCAAAACAATGACTATCCGTATGTTCTTGCACTGTTACCACATTTTACTCCGAAAATTGTAATGATTTCATAACATCACCATTTTTATTGTAATATTGACTTTTTTTTCTCATAATATCTACATGCTGACAAAATGATCATTCATAAAAACATTTTATGGCGTGATCAAATTTGACAAGCGCTACGTCCAAGAAAATGCCATCTTGGGAATAACGAGTCATATATTTTTCCCCACCTACCACAGATAAATTACGCGAATGTAGCTTCTGCATTTAAGTCTACGGTATCCGAGTGCACTGATAAATGGCACATCATCTATAAATAGAATTGCGCATGGACCATTTTTCCCGTTGGACTTGCCGGTGGGGAATAGCCCCACTTGATATGGACGAGGCCCAGCGTCGCCATTAGGAGGCCACGTGCCCTCCTGGGAGTTTCGGACGCATCTTTCCATTAGCGCGTTTGACACTATGTGCCCTGCTTTTACTACAAGGGAGGCTTTGGCGCACACTGAAAAGGGAAGAGATATCAAATCATGCCGTGACAATTTAGTTGAAATGACGGGGGAAAACGACATTTTTCAGAACATTCTGAAAAGGTTACGACATCCTTCTCGTAACATAACTCAAACGCACAAATGTATTCACTCGTATCGGATTCGAAAAGGTGTATGTTTTTTTTCCCCCCACTCAAAAAAATCTAAATCGTCACTTTCACACCTGAGCAAGCAAACAACATGGCCGACAAGTCATTGTTTGTCATACCGTCCATAGTCAAGGTTCCATTGAATTAAACCCACTCATACCCAGAAGCTTGCTCGACACATTCACGGAACGGTAGAATTAAGAGGTTTTTGCGTCATTGCGACTTTTTAGATATGACTCGAGTGAACGGGCCAACAATCGCAGTATGCAAAATAGTCTCGGTAACAAGTGATCAGTCTGACTGGCTGGGAATTTTGGCAATGGCAAATAAAATGGCATAATCTAGTAAATCAAGCCCAGCAAAATGTTGCTTTTTACTTCAACTTGCGCAAAGGGCACATTGTCGTTTGAGTTGACTTTAATCCCTTTAATCATTGTACAAGCTACATCATTTCAAGCTACAGCCACAAAAAAAACAAATCCTGTCCTTCAAGCGTTCCAGCTGGTGCACCACACCGCCTAATATAACTTTTTGGGCCCTCAAAACTCCACTTTCGCTCCCCCGTCCCGTCATGTACAAGCGACCAACTCCCGAGGCTCTCATGTGGCAAAGCGAGGACGCCAAGACTACCAAAAAATCTGGAACATTTCACCGTAAAATGTGCCTGTGGGTATTTGGAGAAGCCGAAAGCCGCAGACAGACCGGCAGATCCCGGGCCAGAAGTGTCTCGAGCACAGATCAGCCTCACAGCTGATGACGGCGAGGAAGAGGAAGGTCAAAGGCAAGAGGGAACTGTCAGCTTCCACTATCGGTATACAAAGGAAAAAAAAAAAAAATCCCGCAGGAATTGGATGTCTCATGGTGTCCAGAGGAATTGTGGAGGAAAAAAAAAAAAAAGAAAGAAACAGTGGCAGTGATTGTGCATGTCCCAAGAGAGGATCAAGGAGGAAGAGGGATGGTTTTTGGGGCTGCTAGTTAAGACGAACGAGCCCAGCTTTGGGCTCGCTGCCACCGAAGCTCTCAAGTGTCAGAAGGGATCAAATCCCGCCGTCGTGGTGGTCATCGACTTTCAGGGAGGACGGCGTCGGTAGGCCGTGTCCTCCCCCAAAGTTGGGCTGCAACCAAGTGTGGACTTGATACACTTCGTCGAGGCTGCTGGGCAAACTTTGGTCCTCAAGGGGACACCTTCCATTTTTAATAATAGACTAAATTTGTCATTCGGGAATGGTGACAATGCGCAAATAATTGGTGCACCTCATAACAGTACTTTAAAAAAAAGAAATGGAGTGATAAAAAAAAAAAAATAACAGGGGGATCCGATTAAAAAAAAAAAAAAAAAGGCGAATAACAGCATAGGATCCCAAAAGGGTTCCAAACAAGGTTAATGTTTCAAACAAGGGTTCCGTTTTCAATGCAAGGTTAGGGTTTCAAACTAGAGTCGGGCTTTCAAGGTAGAGTTCCAATTTCACTTTTTTTTTTTTTTTTGCATAATTTTTGATGAACTCACTAAATAGTGTACAAAAATGACCTCCTTTGCTTAAATTTGCTTCTCAGCAGGTTTTACGCCTTTTGACTTTTTAATGCAAATGTTGCCTCAGGAGGTTGTTAGACTACCTGGTCACAATATTAGGGACAGCATTTCTCCCTCTTCTTCTCAGCATCGCCTCCATTCGCCTCCTGATGACTTCATCCCCACATCAGCTGCTCGCGAGTGACGTATTTTTCTATTTATTTATTTTTTTTTTACACTGATGTTAATTACTCACACTACTGCTGGGGGTGCATCTGTATGCGCGGAACGGCTCCGCCTGCACGGTGAGTTCAGTGACACCGCCGAAGCCGCCGCCGCCGCCGCCTGCTTGAGTAATAAGCGCTCAGCTATGAGAGGAGACGGGAGCCTGCAGGATGACACAGGAGTGAGCCACCTCGCTACCTCGCTACTGCCCTGCCTGCCTTGCCTGCCTGCCCGCGCGCGCCGGAGAGGCTGTGTGATGTTTCACAATCAAGCTTAGTCGTCCAAGCGTGGCGAGCAGCTGGACCGGGCTGGTATTAGTATGCCCCCAGTATCCCCAAAGCCACAGGGCCTACGTTCAAATAGAAACCCGGCCTGCATTTTCTGCCAGCATTTCATCGCCCAACACTGGCAAAAAAAAAAAAAAAAAAAAAGACTAACAATTAATTTCTGTCAAAAATAGGCATGCTCGACATCACTTCTTTTTAGACTGATACTAGCACGAGTATTGATCTGAAGTGCTCCCCAACACCGACTACCAATACCTCTAGCGCGTTAGATATGTAAAATTTCATTGAACACACTGACCAAAATAATGAGAATTGGGAAAACACCCACATTTTGTTCAGATTTGTCAGTTTCATAGACAACGATAAAAAGGCATTTTTGTTTAACCCCTCGGAGCAGTTTGCCACGTTAGCAATGAGTTCTTTAGAAGTCATAATTGAGGTTTTTTGGGCCGAATCCTAACAAGAACAAGCTCAGACCTCCGCCAAGGCCAGACAATCCTATTTTGCAGCAATGCCAAAATGCAAACAGCAAAATTTGAGGGATTTTCCAGAGTTTTGTACAAGATGTTTTTTCGAGTCATTTTTCGTAGCCCAGCTTGGAAGCAAACGAGAATCAGCACAGAAATCCACTAAGGCCAAATGAACCTACCATGCAATATTGACAAAAACGACATTTCTAGATTTTAAAAGGTCTGTAGTAAAATGTAGAAAAGTTGTCTTTTTTTTCCCTTTTAGCAATCAAACAAGAGATTTGACCTCCGCCAAAACCGAGCAATAAATGCCGTACCATTAAAGCGCTTTTTCAGATTGCGCAAGCCAATTCAAACATTGCGCAACGCTTTCCCTTTATTGTCAAGTGAATAAAAAGTGCTAAAGGCCACCCAAAAAGAAATGTTTCTGTCTTTTGTTTTTCCAGTTGTCATAGTTTAATAATAAAAATAATTATAGTCCTCTGGCGGAAACATCTCCAATGACACCACATGCAGTTGCACTTTCATAACTGCAGAGTTATAGCTTCAATCGTTGCGTTTGAATGAGAGTCCGCTCTGTTCACATCTTTGCCACCTCAAGCGTTGCTTTTGGCTGTTGGCATCTTGACAGGGGACAAAAAAAAAAAAAAAAAAACGCTTCTTTTAAAGGCATTTTTGTGTGTGGGGGATGAATGGGGAGGGAAGTTATGTTCTTTATTTTTTCCTTTTCCTTTTCCTCAAAACACAAGACCACATGTGCTAATGGAGGACACACAAGTAAGTGAAGCCGCCACTACAGTGGAGAGGCTGCTTGTTATTGCCCAAAGCCAACATGGCTGTCTTGGAGATGTTTTGATAATTCCGGAAACTTTTAGAAAGAGAAACTTTTTAGTCCCACAGTTACACGAGGAGAGAAAAGGCCACTCTACTGTCATGGAAGAAATGGGCCAGCATCACCAAACGCAAGTCCGGGCTGGGCCAAGAGTTGCTTTACACTTTTTGAATGAACTTACTTCAAGAATGAAGGCAGGAATGTAGAAAGGGAAAATGGCTGAATTGCTATTGATTTACTTTGTAATACTATTGAATGAAGTTATCATTTTATTTTTCGTACCCGTACCGTAACTTTGCAATGATGTAATAGCCGATGAAAAAAGACGTAATTTGATAATAGATGAAAAAGTCTTGACTTAACCAAAACAACCAACTAGGCTCATTTGATTTGTCATTTTGCCAGCAAACAAATGTGGGCGTGTTGGCCTTGCCTCACCGCAACAGCAGACGCGTCTTTGGCAGGGGTGCTGCCGATTGGCCGAAAGGAAACACAGTACATCGCGGTTTGGTCCAAACAGACACTGAACAAGCGTGAGCACGGCAGCGCATTAAATATTCAATTGGACACGATGAGAGCTCACTTGTAAAAAGTAAAAAAAAAAAAAAAAAAACGACTGCTGCTTGGAGGTGTGATATACGAGCGGGTAATATTTCCGGATGAAAACGGCTGAAGTGGAGCGTTTTTTTTTTTTGCTGCCTATAAGACATTCAAAGAAATGTGCACACACATTCATACGGTACATGCATGTACTCCGGTTATTTTAGCCATATTAGCATGCTAGTGTGCAAACGAAGAAAAAAAGATATACATGTACCAAACATACTGTATATAAATGGTCGTATTGTACATATGTGAGCATTTGTTAGCATGAGCAAAGATCTCGTGGCCACAGGCAGAGCGGACTTTATGGATTTGCGCAAACAGCCTGCGCCCTGTGGCGGCGTGCTCGTCTCGCTGAGTAAACCGACTGGGACGTGAGTTATGAGCCTGTCAAAAAGTCCATCTATGAAATGGAGGAGGCCGATGTGGCCAGATGAATCCCGCATTGAATTTGGGAATGAGCGGCCTGGGAAAGCGGGAAGATGGTAGCAGCTGTTGCGGCGAGCGAGGAGGCAGGCAGGCAGGTGAGCCAAAGGAATGTTGTCAGGAGCAGACGAATTGCTTCTGGTACGGCCGAAACCCGTCCCGTCGGCAAGGACTTCCGGCCGTCCAAGGTGGTGAGCTCATGCCCTGCGCTAAACACTGGCTGCTATTCATCGGCAGGCAGGTACCGGGGGCAAACGTTTTTTTTTGGGCGGGTCTGGCAACGTCCTCACTGGACCCGGCGGTCTTGCCAAGGCTATTCATCATCCAAAGCAAATAAAAGTTGACGTTTTACGTTATTTTGTGTCGTGTGAATATAAGAAATGGTCTTGCTTTTGCAATAACGTAATGGTATGGGGAAAAAAAACCAACTTAATTTTACAAGAATGTAATGGTACGAGGAAAACGTATATATGTAAAATAAAGGGGTCGTAATTTTACTTTTTTTTAAGAATATATTTATAAGAATAACACAGTCTAAGTGCCACGATTTTTCAAGTGTACCAAGATTGTGGCAGCTATTAAAAAACAAAAACACTCGAGCCACTGAGAACTCACGTGGGCTAACTGCATTTTGGGCATTTGGAAGATTATCACGTCGCACTTTTCCCGATTCATCGGTGCAACACTGGGCCAAATTTGTTCACATTGAAATTTTTTTCACATTTTATGTCACAGCCTTATTCCAAAACATTCATTTTTACACCAACATCGTTACCTCCGCCAGGGAGGCCGATACAGTTGTTTATCGTTCCGGGAGATGAAAAAAGTGAGTTTGAGGAGATAATCGGCAGCTTTAAAGGAGGCCTCTGTGTGCCTTTTAAAGAGCCCAAGGAAGTCATCTGCACACAGCTGATAAAGACACTCGCAGCTCATTAATATTCATGAGGATGCATTACTAATTGTGGATAATCCCATGGGTGTTTTTACATTCCTTTTTTTCCGTGTTCCATTTTCGTTAATGTTTGCTGATGATTGAATGACGGAAGTGGTAAACTGTCACGCTTAACGGGATGCCGCAGCGACCAAAATGATGAAGTAAAGGCATCGGGAAAAGGTCACAATCAAAGCTGGGAGCAGCGTTGAACGAACCTTAATAACAAAAAAAAGGGAATTATTATTATAGCTGCAAGCAGCACTGAAATGGCCCTAATAAAAATAAACACACTTTAAAAAAAAAAAAGAAAATGATTAAAGCTGCAAGGGGTGTTGAGTGGGCCCTAATAATAATATTATTATCATAACCGCCGCGAGCCACATTGACCAGGCTCTAATAATGATGATAATAATAATAATAATAATTAAAGCTGCAAGTAGTACTTGTACACCTGATCTGAATATGCCGTGGAGTGCATCCGGAACATACTGCAGCTGCTAAGTAACCTGAGTACGGTGATTTTTTTTTTTTTATCTGTGCCTTTTCTTACAGGAGGCTTGTTTTGTTTGGAACAAAATCTCAATTTAGTTTCGTGGAGGCGGCGGTGGCGGGCGCATTTTCCCAGGAGGCGTGGAGCTTATAATGCCGCTGTCTTTGCTGCGAGGCACAAAAAACAAAACAATCATCGCAAAAGGGGCTGGAGGTCTTTTTTCCTGACTGCTGTGCTTCCAAAAATCGCACCCACGCTATTACCTCTTTCAAGGCTACGGAGACGAGAACATGTGGCTGAGATCGAGATCGAAATGGCAAATTTTTTTTTACGTTTTTAACAATTACCTTCGGTTTGGACAGATATGGTCTCTGATTGGTCCAAATTTGCAATACTCACTATTCTCACCTTGAGGTACAAAGCAGTTCTGCTAGCGTGTTTGTTTGATTTACGCCTTTATACAGTGCAGGTGATGGGATTTAAAGGTGGAATTTTAACACCGGAATGTTACAATATGTCAAGTATGTTACACAGTCAACATGAACAAACTGTACAAAGCAGAGTTGGCTGTAAAATGCCCACTGACCCCCCCTGCCCCCTCCATCCAAGCCGTTTGCTTTTCCACTCAGCTCTCCGGCACCTCTGTGACGAGCTCCACGAGGGGCCCGATGTTTTATTTTTTTGGTTCATATTCGCAAATTCCTGAATAACAGATCGTCGACTGTTATGTTCCGCGCTGACGAATGCTTCCTATATTTATAGTGCGCCCTTAAAATAGCTCAGCGGGTGACCCCTTCCGCCGAGCTGCGAGGGGGTGAGGACGTTTCCCCCTGTCAGGATTGAAACACTGCCCTTATTGTACGGCCCGCGGACATGACCTTCATTTGTGCAGTCACACTGTCAAAACACTGGTATGCTAACACACACATGACATAGCACAACTTATAGCTTTCGGCGGCAAAGCTACACACTGGATAGCATAGCGTAGTATAGACGAGCATGTCATAACAAGCGCATAGCATAGCATATACTAGCATTACATAGCATAGCATGGAAAGGGATAGCAAAGCATAGCACATCCTAATGACAGAATGACAGCGCATAGCATAGCCCTCGCGTTTTTCGGCTACTAAATTTGATGGGTGCGTCTTTATTAAATGTGACTGCATGTGTGAAATGACTCGCCGCGCTTTTAATAGAAGCGCACATCTGCGAGTTCGCATAGGATCAAGGTCAAGACGTAGTCACGATTGCTCGGCCTTCACACGCTCTCCTTGGAACCAAAACGCTGAGTCAAGCTCAAGCCGGACCACCAGACACCCCCCCGCCCATCCGTTCTGACCCCCCCCGGGGTGCTAAAACCAGACATAGCAACAAAACACTGGCGGCAAAATAAAGACGACTTGGGAGAATCATCCAAAGTCTGAGATTTCCTCGCAAGCTAACTTTTTCTTTTTTTTTTTTTTCCCTAATAAAAGTTGACATCATCATCATCATCATCATCACACAAGGCTTCATGATGAAATTGTGGAAAAATCTATACAGTGAGTGAGAGTGAGGTAGCCAGACCCCCTGAGGATGCTGCCTGCTTATTGCAATAAGTGCAAGCAATAATAATAATAATGCAAGTTGACACTTATTTGAAAAGCATCCAGCAGCGTGCCCTTAATAAAACAGGCACGCACGTACACTTCACGCTGAAAAGAAATTGTAATCTATTGCCCATTCATCCAAAATGAATTAGAAAAAAAACGCTTTTTTAAAATGTATTTATGTATTTAGTGAATAACCTTTTTATTGTGGATAGGAAACTGAGTAGTATTTGTATTGTATTTTCAAAATCTGTTTTAATCCTAAAATCTTTTTTTTTAAAAAAATATCCCAATCCTTTATTGAATTTTTTTGGTTAACTGATTTAATGTAAATTGTGTTTGTTTTAATTTTTCATGTTATTTTTGTTATTTCAGTTCATGTATGAACTGAAAAACATTTTTTGTGGAGGGTAAAAGACATTTTTTAATCTAGATTTTTATATCAAATAATAAACAGCATTCAATACATAAATTAAGTTTTTCTCCCCTTTTTTTGGACCGAGAAAGAATTGCGATTCGTGTTTTCTTCCCCAAATCTTCCAAAAAGCACTCATTGCACACCAAAATAAACTGAATTCAATCACAAGTCTTTTGCCCCCAAAATGGCGATTGTTTTTGATGCCATTCGTGTTTTCAGTGCCGTCATTATCTTTTGAAATGAATTTCTTCCAAATTCCCGCGAGCACGAGCTGCACTGATGGATGCGGCGGCTAAATGGCACACGCACGCGTGCCTGCTCCCGAGTAAATCACCTGACGGAGTGCACGGTGCGACGCATACAGACGCTTTTGCAATATAAATCGGCTTGGTTATGTTCCACACTGCGTATATTCGCGCACGTGCGTAACGATGCACGCGCTGGCTAAGTGAACTATCATATAATGGCGCATGTGGCCTATAAATCCTTGTTTGTCTAAATGGGAGCGAATGAGCTGCAGCTGTCTTGCTGGTGGTAGTGGCGAGTCCCCTCCCCCACTGTCACTAACCACCCCCCATTCCCCTCACCGGCCATCGATTCGCCACAACCTCACAAGTCAAGCGTGGTGGGGGGGGGGGGGCGGGGGAAGGCACGACCGTATGAAGTTGATGACATTTCCGCATAAAAGGGAAACTTTTCTTCTTGATGGAATAACACGAAAAAATTACTTCATTGACATGTGTAAAAATTCATGCGTTTCATGAAAATAACAGAATACACGATTTAAATGTTTCAAGTAATAGTTGGGACTAAGATTGTTTCAGTTGCGTGTATGGATGAATAATGTATCAGTAGTGTGTGTGAGAGTGTTACGGTAGTTTGTGTGTTTCACGAGTGTATGCAAGAGTCTGGCAGGGGTGTGTCCGATCGTCTTTGTAGTGCATGTGAGAGTGTTTCAGTAGTGTGCGTGAGAGATGAGTGTGTGTGTGTGTGTGTGTATTAATAGTATGTGAGCCTTCCCAGTCGTGTGTGAGTGTTTCAGTATTGTACGTCAATGTTTCAGTAGCGTGCGTTATGTGTGAAAGCGCTTCAGTAGTGCATCTGAGCAAATCAGTTTCCAGTAGCGTGGGAGAGCCTTCCACTAGAGCGTGAGTGTTCCAAAGTGCACGCGGGAGCGTTTCAGTAATGTGTGAGAGTATTTCGGTCGTAAATGTGAGAGCGTTTCAGTAGTGCGCGAGAGTATTACAGTCATAAATGTGAGTGTTTCGGTATTTCCGTTTCAATTGTGTGTGTGTGAGAGTATTTCAGTCATAAATTTGAGAGCGTTTCAGTAAAGTGTGAGAGTAGCGTGAGTGAACCTGTTTCACTTTTGTTTTTTAAGGGCAAATCATTTTTCTGCGGCGCGTCAACGCGTTTCAGTAGCGTGCGCCCGCATGCCAGCATTTCAGTGAATCATTTTTCAGTTTCAACCAAACTACAGATGAAAGGAAAGAAGTGTGCGCATGATGGAAAAGGTATGTAATAACGTGACGTGTGGGTGGGTGTGGGGTGGGGGTGGGGGGGTCGCCTATGGGGGGGCTGCCCCCGGCTGGCCCCCCTCCCTGCCTCCCCCTCCCATCAGAGAGGAGTCAGAGAGAGAGAAGCAGCGAGATTGTCAGTGTTCACATCGCGGGTAGGCGGCAAAGAAGGCAGGCAGGAAGGAAGGAAGGAAGGAAGGAAGGAAGGAAGGAAGGAAGGCAGACAGACAGACGAGAAGACGAGCAGCATCAGCTCGGACTCGTCTCGTGCGTTCACGCAATCCCATCGCGTTGGATTTTCTCCTCTCTCTCTCTCTCAGCACAAATCCCTTGTGGGAATGGAAACCCGCGGCGAGGCGAGAAGTTGCTGGACGGCGGCGTGAGGCGGCGGCGGCGGCGGCGGCGGCGGCGTGAGGGGCTGCCGGCAGCACATGGTACGCTTCATGCGCAGCGTCTCTCTCCCGTTTCAAACGGGACTCGGGCATGCCGCGCGTGTTGACATTTGCACAGTTTGCGTGCTTCTGCAGCCAGGCGCCTTTCCGTTGGCGTCGCCCGCCCAAGTCAAACGCAGGGTGGAAAAGTTTTGCGGGCTCGGGAGGCACGCATAACGGCCGCCTTTCAGCGCGCGCCATCAATGCCTCGCCACACCAAACTTGGTGCGCGTGCGTGCGTGCGCGCGCTCTGCAGCTGGAGCCCCGTCAAACCAGACCAATAATACGCTCACAAGTCGCGTGATAAATCGCCGTTTGTTTTGCGGGGGGTCTGGTCCCCAAGACCACCCCAGCCCTCACACACATGCATGCATTGTGTGCCTCTTTTAGACTCCCACCACACACACACGCACACACAAATAAATGACTCCCTGCTGACCAATGAGTGATTGAGTTGAAATAATATAATGGGATTTCTTTTCTGGTTAAATCAAGATTTGCACTGATTGATTGAAGTATTTGGAACATTTCATTGTACATCATTCATTTCATTTGGATTTTCTTCAAAAAGCATAATACTAGATAGAAAATCATTTTTCAACGATTTTTCCCAAATCCAAATATTGCAATTTAAAAAAACAACAAACATGATTTTTCTTAAGAGTTAAGGTTTTTTTTTAAAAAATAAAACTGTAGTTTGTGATGAAAAAAAAAAAAAGTCACTTTTATAATATCCAAATCATTTTAAAAAACAAGTTTAATTATCTCCAAATGTTTATTTTATATAAATGTTATTTTCTGGAAAGAGAAGCTACTGCAGTTTTTCCTACTTCAATTTTACGCATCCAGATTTTGCGATTAAAAAAAAGAAAGAAGCAAAAATACATATTGATGATGATGTGGGTTAGATGAATAATATCATAATGATATCGTTTTTGAAAGAAAATCTCAAACTGCATGTTGGTAGACGACCACAACACACATCTTGTGGATTCGCCCATGGCGCGACTTCACCGGCAACTTGGTGAAAAGCAGCGTTGTCAATAAGAAGACTGCAAATCCTGTAAATCAGGATAACTCAAAAAGCCGACATTGTCTGCATTTTCATCTGCAATGCACGTGTGTGCGTGTTGCAGAAATGCAAACAACATATGATTACGCTCCGGCAGCTGTCCAGAATGTTGCTGTGACCGCGTGTAGCTTACGTTGTGCCTTTGATGTGAGCGACAGCCGCGAGATTTCCCTCCATTCCCATGAGGCTTCCTTCGAATCGAGCAAGTATGGATTTTTTTTTTTTTTTTTTTCACTAGATGCGTTTCTCAACTTGCGACTTTTTTTGCCCTTGCGTTGAAAATCGCCGCGTAAAAAGGAGCCGTGGTGGTCCGACTCCTATGAGTGCCATGGCATTGAAAAATGGCACGCGCTCTTGATTTGAGGTCACCGTAGGTCAGCTGGAGCGTTTTAAGATGATGTTTATTTCCTCATGCGCCGATCCTTGACGACACAGTCAAGTGATCAGAGCGCACGCTTGCCCTTTAAGAGATTGTGCAGCGGCAGACTCCTAATTATGACCACGGCTGTAAACAAAGTGTATGCGTTGTATTTCTCCACAAAGCGGAACAGATGGGGAAAATGGAAAATGGCCTCTTTTTTTTTTTTTTTTTTTTTCCTGCATAAACACATCTCGCAATTTGTCAGCAAACACGCAGGCGAGGCTTGCGCTTGTTGTGTTGTCTTGGGTGGCCATGACACGTTATTGTTACTATAATGGTTATTATGTTGTCTTGACGTTGTTTTTTTTTTTGTGTTAGTCGAAGTGGGCCGGCGTGCACTGGGAGCTTTGCTTTGGATCATTGGAGACATTTTGGGGCCTGAGTTGCAACTGCACTTTTATTTTCATTGTTTTAATTGTCACTATTTTTTTTTTTATTTTTTTTTTTTTTATCATATCATTGTAAAAGTTGTTTTCCGTATTCTATTTCACATGAAAATTTGTAGGTTTATTTTTACTTCATTGTGGGATTTAAACATGTATATTTATGCTTTGTTAAATTATTTCCTTCGTAACATCATAAAAATATCTATTTTAAAATGTAAACTTTTATTTCACGTCAATATTTAGCAACTCATTTCACGCTACATTTTTAATTTTCTTTTTTTTTTTCCTCCATTGTCTTTTATACTATTTGATGAGGATGATGACAAAGACGACAATAAATACGATTACATTTTTGTAAGAAAATCTTTAAAAACAAACATATAAAAATTCCCGTGTATAATTCCAATGTCTGAGAATCAAAGAAGTTCTTAATCAATCTCGCGCGCTTCTAAGGGGGTCTCCAGCGCTCTTGCTCATTGGTGTAACATTTCTGCATTTCCTGCCAGTCACACTTGTGGTTCCCAAAGAGCAAATCTGCAACGATGACACGAATCCTCCGTAGAATCGGAACAACGTGCGGTCGGTTGCGTGATCTCAAACAAACACTGCCACTCGTCAGCATTCTTTTGCTAATTCATGTTCTAAAGTTGGATGTGGAGTTGCAGGCGCATAATAAGTTCAGACTGATCAATTATTCATGGCTGCATTATTTTACGTGCGCCCTTGCAAAAACGTGTTGTTGTTTTTTTTCCTTCGCTCCCGCGATTGTTTACGCTGTTAAATATCCCCATTGGCCTTCTAGCGTCGGCCTCAAGCGAGATGAAAGGATGAATAAAAGATAAGTAGAACCCAGCGCTGAACGGGGAAGCCACCGAAGCTGCCGTCAAAACAGTGGATAGAAAAAGTCTACACACCCCTGTTTAAATGCCTAGAGGCCAACAGCAACATGGAAGACCTCACGGGAATTTCTGGCAAGTATTGGCTGTCAACAATCTCCTGTTTTGTTTTGTTTTTTTTTTAAATCACAAAAATAGAAGAGGGGTGTGCAGACTTTACACAGTCGGTGTCCATCGTTACCAAATGTGCCTTTCAAGTTTGCGTAGAAGAAACTCATCTAGTTTCCAAAATGTTGACATTCAACGACATCGCCATCTACAGGCCCGGCACGCACGCACGCACGCACGCACATAACGTACGCTGGTCTTGTGGATGTGAAGGGATCGCCACAGTGGCGAGGAGGAAATCCAATTGCCGGCTGTTTTTCTCTCACAGCCCCGGATTAATTTCACGCTCGGCTCGTCAGCTTTGCTCTCGCTTCATTTGACGCCTTAGTGGAAATTGATTTCCTTTGTTGACACACTTAAGACGGGCCATTTACACTCGTCACTCTGCTCTTTTTGTGCGTTCCACAAAAGTATGATCAGTGCAACCTTTTTCATCTGTCAGCTTGTTTGTGGTCGGCAAAGCCGCTCTTCTTCTCCCCACTTCCTTGTTTGTCGCCGTCCGCCAATCAAAGGGCCGGCCGGCTGCACAGTCACATGATGTGGCCTCCTGTTGAACTTTTCATTGCGGCGAGTGGGCCAGCTGGGGAAATAGTTCTCGCCACATTTCACGCCACTTTTGGCGTTATTACCCAAAAGACGTTCAATGGGGTTTTTTTTCCCCGTTGGCTTTAACTATCATGAGACATGTCCGAAATGACATGAAATCATTGGGGTTTTTTTTGACAATGAAATGGAACATTTATAGAGACTACAGTCATGATTTTCGGAAAGAAGTAACACTACAAAGACGAATATCAGGACTCTTAAAAATGAAACACGGAAGTATCTTTGCCATGAGATTCTCCGATTTCTCCGGCTGCAGACGTTGGCTGGGCCTCCATTTTCTGTTTTCTATCATTTTCAGGCTCTGAGTGATGTTGTTCCCTTCCACAAAAATTAAAACCAAAACAAAAATCAAAGTTCCTATCTGAGTAGTTTCAGCTGCTCCTCGGGGCTCTTTTTCATCGATAAAGCGCCTCTCGGCCAAGCTGGGAGGGGGCGGCTTACTTGTTATTCCTCCGCCTGTGCAACTGTGTCGATGTGGCAAGATGGCGAGGTAAATGACACCGCCTAAGCGAGGATGAGGCATCCTCTTATCGGTTCCACAGATAAGGGGGATGGGGGTGCACCTGTGAGGGGGACTGGAGGGGGGGCGGTGTGTGTGTGGGGGGGGTGATGAGTCACCTCCACAGCACTTCTTATCGCCTGATGAATGAGCACAGGTGGAGCGGCACGTCCTCACTACATCACGCCTGCAAAAGCGACTCAAACCCGAGTGTCGGATTCACTGACCTCCATTATCTTGAAACATTTTTTTTCTCAATCAGAAAAAAAAAAAAAAAAAAAAAAAAAAAGAATTCTCTCTTTCACCCATTCCTGGCTCCTGATCCGCGTGAGAAATCAGATTTTTCCGATGATACGATCCCTCATCCGAGCCACGCTGTCTTTGTTGGATCGGATGTCCAAGCAAAGCCCGCCGCCGCCGCTTGGAATCCGTCCCGCGTGTCCTTATCGCTGCTTCCATATTGTGATTCCATGCAGCGGGAGTGGGGGGCGCTTGGAGTGTGATACTTTCGAATAGTGCCTTTCCTCCAATAGTGGTGGCCTTGGGAGCTTGTGTGGGAAATGGCCAAAAGGAAACCAGAATGGCAGACTTTCGGGGCACGCATGTCTTGGTGAGACTTTTTTTTGTGCATCTACTCATGAAAGACATGCCTAACAAATTTCACAAGACTGAGTGAAACTGGCTTCGGGGGCTGAAGTTTTACAACATTGTGGGTTGCGAGACTAAACCCAAAATGAGTGCTTTGAACCAAAATGGCAGACCGCCTGTGCCTTTTTTTGCGGATCTACTCATGAAAGACACGCCTACCAAATTTCATGTTAAGTGTAACTGCTTTCAGGGGCTCAATTTTTCTCAATGTATTTGTAGTATTACTGGGCCCATTGGAGCTTTTTAGAATATTATTCGATGTTATGATGAACAGCTGGCAGAAAGGTTGACAGCGAATGAGTGGTGAGTGCATCTGCCTCACATTTCTGAGGTTGGGGAATCTCTGGGACCACAGCATTCCCATTCCCGATCCAATTTCCAAGTGAAGACATTGACCAATCGACGCCTTGCACGTTTCGCCCGATTCAAATATCATCTTAGAATGAATATTTCAACGTCCCTACAAATCCCGCAGCGTTTCAGTTCAGCATCCACACGCACACAATATCGACAGGTACCCTTTGAAGGTTTCCAAGTCAGCGAAATGGCCAACCCTGCCGTTCGCAGATATCGCTGAGAATCTTTTGCGATTTCGTAACACCGTCCAACCTTTCCGAGCGTCATCCGCAAGTGAGTCATAATCGCTACGCCGGCGCAAACGCCGCAACTTCCTGGTTTCGTCCCACTCGTCCTGTGCTTTCCTCCTTTTTTTTTTTTTTTGCTGCGTGTGCGTCAATGACTGACATGTATGAAAAAGGCGACTCAATGCTCGCTTGTCTCTCGCTGCCAGGGAGGCGTCAGCGGATGAGGTGGCCCCTTGTCACCGGCCCATCATGGACAGTCAGCGAAGCTCCTCCAAACTCTGGGCTCCCGTCGCCAGGCAGCATTCGGGGACCATGACCCGCATGGACTACAAGTACACCTTGCTGGACTCAGGGGGGGACGACTATGGCAATAGGCCGCTGCTCCTGCAGGTGGACCGGGCGCCCATGAACCTGTTCGCCGTCCTGCAGGTGAAGCCCGAGCTCCCGAGGAGGTGGAGCGCGCCCGGCTGCGTGCGCAAGGTCCGCCTGTGCGGCGTCCTTCTCGGCGTGGCCGTCACCTTCGTCATCATGGCCTCGTACATCCTGACGGGGGACCGCAAGGATCTTCTGCTCACGCCGTCGCCTTATCACCACTTGCTCAACTCCCCGGGGCCCCTTGCTTTCAACCTGTCGTCGGTCAAGGACTACGCGCACGTTCGGCTGGCGGTCAAGTCCATCGCATCAAAGGTGGAGTTCGGCGGTGGCCGACAGCTGCCGGAGCTCAAGGCTCTGCTTCGCAGTGAGCAACATGTGAGTAACTTCAAGTCAATCTGGGATCGAGGGACGGCTCTCCGAAAAACCGCCGTTTTACATGTCAACGCGAGACTTCCTCTGTCCTTTTGAGACGTTTATGTGGGTCAACTAAGGACTGCCTGGTTTAAAAAAAAAAAATTTTTTTTAAATGCTTGGTGGGTCTACGTATGATGGACATGCCTACCAAATTTCAACAGTCAATTTGGGGGATGTTGCGACAATAACTGGGCAGCGCGGTTGCCAAGTGAATTCTACATCACAGTTCTTCCTCCCCAAACAACGGCTGCTTTGAGCCAAAATTGGAGACGTGCCGTGTCTGTTCCAACATGCCTTTTCGAGCCTTTTTGGGGTCTACTCATGAGAGACATAGCTACCAAATTTCACCATTCCCAAAAAAAAAAAAAAAAAAAAAAACTGATCACAGATCACCAACAGACAGAATTTGGTTTTAACAGGATGAGCATGTGGCTGTTGGCTTTTAGTGTTGACGATTTCGATTCGGAGAATCTAGGGCTCAATGCGAGCTCTTATTGCCCGCCCTGTACAGAAATAAAACGAAAATCTCAAAGTCATCGCCGGTCTTCCATCAGGGCCGCCGTCTCCCTGCCTCAGCCGAGTCTTAGATTGGCCGTTAATTCCAATGATAACGACTTCTGCCTCGGCTGTTTGTGACATAACTCATTTCTCGTGCGACGCGCTAATGAAAAGGAGCGTGGCCCCCACATGGGACGATCGATATCCCGCCTCCAACAAATCTGGCCGTTAATTGCATTTGGAGGAGCCGGCGTTCAGCTTTGTTAGGCTTTTGACGGTGAGACAATCTGGGATGTGACGAGACTGCGAGAGTGGCCTGTGCTGCGCTCGGGAATGCTCTTCAAAATGTTAGCGTTATGATCTCTAGAAGGCAGCGGCTTGATCCAAATATCGAATATACCGAGATCGGCATCGATGTTTGTGGCTCGGGCGGTTTGATTTTCGTATGATGTAATCACCTTCAACTTTGACCAAATTCTCTTCTTGGGTTTTAGAAATAATCTAAACGACCAAATCATAGAAACACTGAAAAGGTCATGACAATTCATTCAGATTTTGCAATTGGACAATTTACCCACCTTAACTATTCAAGAAGTATTGATATTGGTATCTATTGGCGATACTGGGCCTGTAATTATTTGCTATGGGAATCAATCCCAAAACTTGCAGCTGACACCGAAACACTAATGAAAGCGCCTTTACACGGTCTGGATAATTCCTTTTCATTTCCAATAACCAAGCATCCCAAAGGTGATAGAAATCAAGTGATT
The DNA here is from genome assembly GCF_054856515.1 of Filicampus tigris. Lineage (NCBI taxonomy): Eukaryota > Metazoa > Chordata > Actinopteri > Syngnathiformes > Syngnathidae > Filicampus > Filicampus tigris. Next base: position 1,798,147 of record NC_141235.1, on the reverse strand, counting down.
GGTGTGAGCTCTAGATTGAGTCGGTGAAAAAAAAGGAGCCGATTCATCTGGAAATGTCAACAAAGTTGACTTTCTTGTAGTAGCGTTGCATCAAAAAGAGGAGGGCGAAGCTAACATTGTTAGCTTAGCTGGGGTTGGATTTGGGTTTGCTGTGCACCATTTCCCCCCAACCTCTCTGGAAATACAAAGCGAGGGACCACTGTTGGAGACCGTTCCGACAATCTTAAAAGTTCATCTTAAAAACGACATGACTAAGGACGCAAAGTACAAAACTTGAAAACTTGAGTTCAATCCATCAAGGCCTGAGTCTGACTTGGGCTGTGTTGAATTGACGGTTGTTTTTTTGGGGTCTTTCCAGATGTTTTCAGTCATCCCCCGCCAATTCCTGCCTGGTTTCCGCAACCCCTGCTGGTACGAGGAGTACACCGGCAACGTCACCTCGGACCCGTACGGCGCCAACTTGTACGCGCGCTACGCGCGCAGCTTCCGCGCCGTCTTCCAGCACTTGAGGAGCACTTTCCGAAAGCACTTGTCGAGCCGCGACGGTAAGCTTTACCGCATTCGCTGCCTGCCGTATTTCTACATCATCGGACAGCCAAAGTGCGGCACCACGGATCTTTACGACCGGCTGCGGCTGCACCCCGACGTCAAGTTCTCCACCTTCAAAGAGCCGCACTGGTGGACCCGCAAGAGGTTCGGTGAGTTCGCCAGATGCTTGCAGCGTCTCTTTATTGAGGCACTTGTGAAAACTGCCTAAATTTAAACCAGGCATAATTAGTAGTGTCAGATAAGATTTCATTACAATCATTCACTGGCACGCCACGGATAAATATATAGTTAGCTTACAAAAGATGGTCCCGGTTGCTTTATGCCCACAGGTCACATGACTTGACTCGAGTCAGGCTCAAGCCACCAATTTTAGAACTTATGACTTGCATGGCTAAAATTTAGCAAAGGCGACATTGATTTTGGTATATACAATAATCCATACAGATAATGATACATTGACGCATAAGTGGAGCCGTTTTTCTGAGCTGTTTTTTTTTTTTTTTTCCTTAAATACAAGGCCTCTGCCTGACATCGATGACGACGCTGCATGTACTAAATTTCATGCTTGCGTCCCGATTTGAACGATAACTTTCACTTAACTTCCCAACTATTCAAACTTTCTCCCTTATGACTGTCTCAGCTCTGACTGGGCGCCGTGAATCAAGGCAGCCGCTCGGCGTTTCAGCGGAAGCTTGAGTCAGCCGGCGCTGGTGACGCCGATAGCGCCGACGTGACAGCTCACTTTAAACCGCCAACGACTTGATTGCTGAAGTAGACGAGATAACGACAGCGAGTTGAAAGAGGCGCCCGCTCCCACGCGGCGCATCGATAAACAGTAATCGGTTAATACCGCCTTCGAGAAGAGCCGCCGCGCAATCGCAGAATGACGACTCAATGGGCACGGCGATTTGCCGCCATGCATGTGTGCAATTTTATCCTCTTCTAAGTTTTGGTGTTTGTTTTTTTTATGTGTGCGCCTTGAGCTGCTTTAAAGCAAAAGCACAACTTCAAATAATTTCACTAGGAGGTTTATGGCACATCGTTGCAATATTCCAGAGCTGGGCCAAAATCTTTTTCAAAGCCTTTTGGCAGCACCCTTGATGATGCTCACAAAACCCAATTAAGGCATTGATCACTCGCCACGCAATACTGCCTTCAGGAGGGATAAAGATTTGCTTTGGTCTGTATGACTCATACTCGTTTTTTTTTTTTTTTTGTAGTCACAGCAAAGTTGCAGTGAAGCAATATTCGTCCATTTAGATGACCATTCACACCATTTCTTTAGCACCTGCGCGATTTCCGTCTTTCCATTTCATCGCACTTTACAAAAATGATTTTGGGCGTGTTGATGAATGGCACTGCCATTCATTACAATCGGAAAAGTGGATGTGGGATACAATTGTTTTTGTAAACACAATATTGGGAGTTGATGCCACTAGCAATTGTGCATCAAAGCATTCAGGAACCAATCGTTGGCATGAAAATATATTACACATGATTTCCCTGGACTTGATATTCACTAGTGACGCCGATGCCACTCACCATATCCATCAGCAGGAAAAAATTCTGCGCGATGATCAAAAAGCAACGAGATGAAACAAAGAAGGATGGAAAAAAAAAAAAAAAAAAAAAACCCCGCAGCGATAGCGTCTCGGCGTCGCCGTCCCACCTTGCGAGCGGCATGTGCCACTTGGAATAATGATGCAGCTGGGGAGCGTTTTCCCAGAATTCTCTTTTTTTTTCCCCCCCGCTAAGTAGAACGAGGCGTTGTACGGCGACAGCCGGCCCGGCTCATTATCCGCGTACCGCACGCCCACTCAAGAGTGCTCGGCTATTTTACCTTGCGTACTGTAATTAGAGCGCATTGGCTCGGATGGAAACACGTTTTCCCAGGCGCGAGTAAAGCATCCACATTGGCCCTTTAATCGAAGCACAAAAGCAGTCGACTGAGACAGCGTCAGCGTTAGCCTCATGGACTCACACTTTCCCCCCAGGGATCATCCGTCTGAGCGAGGGCTTCCACAACCGCTACCCGGTGGAGGACTACCTGGACTTATTCGACCAGGGCGCTCACCTCATCCAAGGCGGCATGGCGGCCAACGACAGCGGGACGCCGAGTCGGCCCAACGTCATCATTGGTAAGATGGCGTCAAACTTTCGTGTGAAGGCTGGATCAAATATTTGCCTCACCTTTGAGTACGTTACAACCGTTCGTCATAATAATTTGACAACGTGCACTCCGTGCGGCTGCTCTGTACAACCTCTCTCAAGCAACCACCTACAGCAAGCAACTAACTAGCTACTAACCAAGCAACTAACTGACCAAGCAACCAAATAGGCAACTTAATATCCATCTAGCTAACTAACTAAGCTCAAAAGACATCACGTCTCCTCAAGCGCGTCTCCTTGCTGTGCCTTTTCCCAGCTGAAAAGAGAGCACGTCGCAACTATTGAGCGCATTTTAGCTGGCTAGTCTGTTTTGTTTCTGGCTTTAAATAAATAATCCCGGTTAAGGCGCTCAATCCCCCGATCAGTATTCACACACCGTGCCTCGGGGAGAGTGTCCGGCCAGAGCGACGCCCCTCTGGAAAGCCGGTTTGCCGCATGGCTGCCTTCAACCTTCCATGTGCAACCACATCAGCCATCCTTTGACTTTGGATCACTGTACCGCGCCGTCCCAGTGGGAGAAATGGGATTTCGGGTCATTTTTTGTCGCAGTTTATTCGAAATGTTCTGCATGTGCGTATTACAACTTTATGAATATATTCTATTTTAAAAAGGGTACCTTTTCCATCAATTATTTGCGTCTGTTGGAGTCGAACTCCAAACCTCCAGAGGGGGCGATAATGCGCATTTAAGCGATTTTGTTGACTGTAAACGTTAGGAATGAAAATGTTACGCGACAAGTTGATGATGCAATTTCACTAAAACTGTCCAAATTAGTTGTAGTCATTGCAAAATACCAACACAAGTTCCCATTCATCCTTTTGCTACATGCAAATGTGCAAAAATCATTATGTTGTTCATAACAAACCAAAAATTTGTGATCGGAATGCTTCTTCGTTAAAAACATGTTTACGAAGCTTTCAACCAAAATTCCTGAAAATGTCAATATTGGGGCATGCGTTTTTGGACACTAATAGTATGTAAGGAAACTTGCGATCCTAACTAGAAATTCTTCATTTTTCAGAAACACTTCTGCCCAACAAAAACTCACGTCCATCCACTTTGTGTTTGGCAGGCGAAGCCAGCGCGTCCACCATGTGGGACAACAACGCCTGGGTGTACTTCTACGACAACGCCACCAGCGGGGGGGAGCCGCCCTTCCTCATCCAGGACTTTGTGCATGCCCTGCAGCCTGACGCCCGCTTCATCGTCATGCTCAGGGACCCGGTGGAGAGGTACGCAGACGACATCTTTATTTGAAGGCACCCACAATAGGCATTTACAAATGTTGCGCTTCTGATCTTTGGATCAAGACTTGTCTCTTAGGTGTTCGGTACGCAAAGTGCTCACTGACCGGAACGTTCGGTAGACGGTTGAATGAGATCCAATACGGGGCCTGCTGCCTATGGCCACAAGGGGCGCCAGGCCATTTAACATGCAGACTGGCTAACCGCAAGCAGCTAACATTTAGTCTTGCGCACCTTAACTGATAACAGCCAACTCACGCTCACACAACTAACCATTCATTTAATAAGTGATTAATCTGATTAATAATTAATCTGAAGTGATTATTTTTTCAATTAGTCAACAAATCGGATGAAACTAATGTCAATAATAGCAATCCCTTTATTCCAAACCGGACATCATTTCAATATGACAGCGCAGAAAACAAACTGATTATAATTCAGTCACTAGTTTGGTCCCTAACATGCCGGAAAATCTGCAAAAATGATGATCATCGTTTCCAAAGTAAAAGTCGATATTTGCAAATGTCTTATTTTCAATAAACGATGAATTCATTAGCAAAATAGGTTCATTTATTTTGATTCATTGCTTCAACAATGTTGCACCCCCTGCCGACTCCCACGTCACTCACCAGTCCAGGTCCCGCCTTTTAAAGCCACACACACTCAGTCACAAAAGCGACTACGCTGTAGAAGTTCAGGATGTTGACCCCAAGAGGGTCAGGCGCATTTGTGAACCTGTTATGTGTTGGTATTGTTGTTTGACAATGCAAAATCTATGTTTACTCAAATGAAACAACGGGATGATCGTTAAAATAATCAATTCTGAGGATGTTGTATTACTGCAGCCCTCCCATATTTGTTGCGGTCTCTGCAGGCTCTACTCGGACTACTTGTACTTCGGCATCGCCAACAAGTCGGCGGAGGATTTCCACGAGAAGGTGTCCGAGTCGCTGCAGCTGTTGGACGGCTGCCTGGCCGACTACACGCTTCGCTCCTGCGTCTACAACACCAGCGTCAACAACGGCATGCCCGTGAGTGCCGCACCGCGACACACTCCAGAGTCTTGGCACCGAGCGTTCTCAGCTCAACCCCCAGCCCTCGCGTCCGCCCGCCCGTCCCAGCGCCCCCAGAGCAGACTGGCCCATTACGGGCTGACCACGCTCCGCCAATGGCCTAATTGCCCATCCGCTAATTTGGCCTCACGCCTGCTGGAGCGTGCAAAGCGCATTACAGCTGTCCTCACAGACGCCGAGAAAAGTTTCAGGGCCGAACGACGATGGTTGCTCAGCTACAAGGCAGCAGTTAGCAACTCACATGGCACCATAAGTAAACAAAGCCTCAGTGTCGTTTGATCAAGGAGAAGTGATTGACAAAACAGGTGTAATGACTTGAATGATGATGTGAGACTAAAGGGTGACGGATACAGGGAGGTTTTTTGTTTTTTTGATGGGGAGGGGGGGGAATCCTTTTAGAAAAATAGTCTGAGTTTTTATTTTTTCATTTTACTTTTAAGTCAATCTAAATTATTTTCATGCAATCTTGATTTTAAAAACATCCAGAAAGTCTTCATATGAAGAACATGAAAAGAGGATTGTTTGGGCAGAGAAAAAGTCATAAGCTTACGAGAAAAAAATCGAATCTAAATCTAATGAGAACAATGTAAGTGATGTGAAAACTATTCTTTTTTTTAAGAAAAAGTCAGAGTATCGTCAGGGTTGATTAAAAAAAAAGCACCGCTCAAACAATGTTTTTTTTTTTTTAAAGAAGGAAATGTTAAAAACTGTTGAATAAAACTAAATATTACGCGAAAAATGAGAACTGATTATCTATTATCCAAGCGTATTTTATAAAAACTAATAAGAAAAATAAAAGCATTTGGAAGAGTAAAAAAAAAAAAAAAGAAAATGATATCAAACTTTTTAACCATTTTTGTTGTTGTTGTTTTGGTGTGTGCAGGTGCGACTGCAGGTGGGTCTCTACGTGGTCTACCTGCTGGACTGGCTGAGCGTCTTCGGCCGCGAGCAGATGCTGGTGCTCAGGCTGGAGGACCACGCCTCCAACAGGAAATACACCATGCACACCGTCTTCCGCTTCCTCGGCCTGGGTGAGCGTGTGAGATGGAAACACAACACGACACGTTAATCAGCCGGAAAAAGCGGCACGTAATGTTGTAATGTGTTGCTTTGATCGGAACAGCGCACAAACACCGTCTCAGTAATTATAAGATCGTACAGCGGAAATGCGTACAGGATGAAAATCTGCTTTCGTGGCTATTGCTCAGAAAAACAAAAGTTGGGCAAGGACTTTATATTGATTACAGAAAGAAATATGACACAGTAGTGCCTTGAGATACACATTTTAAATAGCACTGTATACTTCAAAACGTTATGAAAGCATACAGTAATGACACGATTAAATAGAATATAAAGAATTTAACAGATTTGGCCACATTTTTTTTTTTTGCTTCAATTCAATGGCCTTTGTGCTCCTGGCCACCTGAGGGCAGTATAATACAGTCGTATAGATATACTGTACATGGGTATGGTCTCAGTTTTTCGGTAAGCTGCAGTTACATTAGTCGTTCTTCACAGAGGATAAACAATATATGTCTGTGCGTATAATTGTTTTATTTTGCTTATAACAACAGATAATATTTCTTATCGCATCTCTGGTGTTTTGCATTGTTTGTTAGCATTAAGCTAAGCAGACAAACAGTATCTATCTAATGCAAAGCTATGCGGGTGCATTACATGATGTGTAATTCTTTGTTTGATGCTGAATTTGACTGTAAACTCCAACTGGTAGTGGCAATAAACCGCTTGAAGTCGTTTTTATTCACAACTGTATTAACACAGCTTCATTCCTGAACAAATCTATACACTTAAAAAAAAAAGGCTCAGTTTTTATTCTTCAAAATATACAACTTGATTCCCACGATATTACAGCTTTTCAAAAATTATTTTCCCCAAAATACAATTATTTTTATATTATATCTTCAAAGAGAACTCAAAAGACTGACTCCCCCCCCCCAAAAAAATCAGACTTTATTTTTGTCTATTTTACATAATATTTGTTCTATTTTGAGTCCATCAATGACCCAATACTATGACTATAAGTAGCTAGAACAACACTACCCCCTAGTGGCATTCTTTTGCAATTGCAATTTATTTTGGAGTTAGAAAAAAAATGTTCTCTATGTTAACCTAATCAACAACCCGAAGCAAAAAAAAAAAAAAGTTGAATGGGGCAGTTGGCTGAATGGTCTCTTTTGTACTTTGTGGCAACGCACCAACAGGGCCGCTGAGCCAGCCAATGGAGTCGGAGCTGAACAGAAGCCCCGCCTCCAACAGCAGGAGGCCTGCGGACAAGGATCTGGGCCCCATGCTGCCGGCCACGCAACACGTTCTACGCCACTTCTATGCGCCCTTCAACCGCAAGCTGGCGCAAATCTTGCGCAACGACGCCTTCCTCTGGGACTCCACACCCTGACATTTGCAATGAACCACGAACCACCGCTATATAGGTGGGCTCTCGTTCAATGTCGCGAATGTTCGTGAAACGTTCGCCAACTCTTTTAGTGATTTATCTTGTCGCAAGGAACATGTTCAAAATTCCTTTGCGACAAGAAGAGTACAGGCGAATGCTTGCCGAACATCTGACGACATTTTGGCGAACATTTGCGACCTTGAATGAACCCTGAGATGAACACACATTTTTCGACCTTCGCCAACAGTCGGAAATGTTCACCCCTCAGTGGGATAGGGGCTTAATATCAAAACTGGCATCATCTTAAAAAAAAAAAAAAAAAAAAAAAAAATCCAAATCGGTCGCGCCTGACCGTCATCTTCATCATTATCCACCTTCTCAAGTGCCCATTTTCTTTTTTTTTTTTTTTTTAAATTTAATTTATTTTAAATTATGGAAGCCGCAGAAATTAATCAAAGATTGTGAATAGCACAAGTGAGTGTGTGTGTGTGTGTGCGCAAGTGACTTAATTGTTTGTCCGAAGATGTACAGTACAAAGACTTTTTTTTTAATTAAAAAAAAAAAAAAAAAGTCTCCTCTGTGGTACTTTTTCAACACATTTGTTCAATTTTTGACCCCATTATTGCGGTAAAATCCTACATTATAAACACAAAACAAGTTTATTTACCTTTACTGCCACTCAGTTTGACTGAGCATTCATTGTGGAGAGTGAGCATGTCACTTCAGCTCACTTGCGGAATTCACAAAAGCAGTTGTTTTTGTTGAGGCATAAATGAGCGTTGCAGTCTGGCCCTTACAACTGGACGAAAACGAAGAAAAAAAGAAAGGACTTTAGAATAGGGCGGACGTTATATCTATTCAGTGTATAGTAGTTAGGTCAATAAATGTCACAAACAAGCTGACACTTGACACAAAGCCATTTTCACCTGGTTTAGAGTTGAGTGTATTCCTCATCACCGTCCCCACTTTATCTGAGACAGGCCGCCACTGTGTCCACAGAAGGAGGTCTGGTCCGAGGTCCACCTGCTTGCTTTGTGTAGAAAGATGCTGCGTTTATTTTTAGTTCTACCCAAAAATAAATCAACAGAAATTACGTTTGTAACTCAACGTGTTGCTTTTGTAAAGCTTACAGTGGACCGTGAACGTCGAGGGGAAAAAAGAAGGAAAAAAATCGCACTTTTGCCTTTGCTTGGCAGATTGTTATTGTAGTCAAAGGAGATTACATCACATTTTGAAATGAAAATAATCCCCATAAATCAAATGATAACGACCCACACACAGTTCGTTGCTTTTCAATGAGCGGAGAGTTTGTTTTCACCAATTTGACCGCCATTGACTTGTTACGTCATTTTGACGGAATTGTCCTAATTAGCATCACACCGAATTTGTCAAATTATCTTCAAAAACACTTGTCAGAGGCACTCTACCTCCTCATTTTACCGATACAAGTACACAATAAGACAGTATATCTTTTCTATTTTAGCACAACTTACCTCAAATCGGACAAATGTTCCAAGTTTGGGGTCCCAAATGACCGCGTAGCAAGAGTGAGTTTAGCAGTTCAAAACAGGATGTAGTATCCCCTCCGACCGGAAACCCGAAACTAACGCTTGCCAAAGCTTCCTATTCCCTTGAAATATTTTATATACTTGTTCATTTCTTCATTTTAGTTGTATATATCTTGTGATATTCTTGACCCAAAAATGGTCAATTCGTGCAACATTACCCTCTAGTGGTTATTTTATGCACCTGCGATTCATTTTGCAGGGGACAAAAAACGTTTTAAATCCCCCAAACTATACATCAATACAACATTAATGTGGCAGGACTTAAAACATTTATTGCACCTCATTCATAACAGGCTTCTTCAGAGCTTGCTTATCATTAAGATAAAGTGTGTTGGTGGAGGGAAACATCTAATACATGCAGGATAGTGGCCCTCGAGGACTCAACTTTGACATCTCTGAGGGAAGTTGTGCGTGCCATTGGCAAACATCAACCAAACACATTTAAAAAAAGAAAAAAAAACAAAACACAAAAGACAAGCCCATAGACAGCCAAACCACATTTTTACTGTTCATCCTTCAAGGTAGTGTTGAACATGAACTTTAGCTGTTGCACAAGTCGGTGGTGCAGCAAGAAACAGTGGAAGTGCCGGGCCTGTCCCTCCGCTGGCACTCATGCAACGTGAAACAGCCTTTAAGGAAGGTACCTGTGAACAAAAAAATAATAATAAATAAAAATACACAGCTCAAAAGCAGTGCAGGTATCAGCCTTCCACTTTCTTGACTGTCGTGCTTGTCACCACTGGCCACGGGCGAGCTGGTGCCGCGACATGAAGGCGTAATCTTCTGAGCATAGCATTTAGTTTTACTGAGAAGAATTCAGATTTCTACAGAAAAAAATAAGTGTACTATTAGTGGAATAACTGTATTAATTCCAGACTAAATGTGGAATCCTCCGAGAATCACATTTGTTTCGAAGAGAAAAAATGATTTGTTTTAAATAGGAAAATAAGGTTGTATCTTTTAAACATAAAAAAGGTAGTATTACAAAAGTTTTATTTTTCCCCAGCAAATCTGAAATACTACAAAAAAGTATCATCCCCTTACCGAAATTAAGTCATGAGTAGTCGAGAGAAAAAAAGTCGCAACCAACCAAGTGTCGCGATAATTATTTATGAAAAAAAAAACAACCTTTTTTTTTTTAAATAGAATAAAGTTGTAGATTTAAAAATATTGTTCATGAAGTGTATTTGTTAGAGATAAAACAGATCAAAATTACAAACAAAAGTTACATTTTTTTCCCTTGAGAAATGTGGAATATTAAATAGAAATAAATAAAGCACATTTTTTTTCCCAAAGAAAAACAGTCCGAATCTTCTTAAGTTTAGGGGGGGAAAAAAAATCTCCCCGTGTTGTCTTAATGTGAATACGACATACCAAAGTGGGAGCAGTGGCCCAAAAAAATTACACACCCATCATAGGACATACAAGGAGTGAATATGACAAGACTGGACTCACGGATGCCAAATTCAAAGTTGACGTCGGCACAGACGTAGTCGTTAGAAGGGCAGTTCTCCACCGGTCTTACACAATTACGCGTCCCTCCGCAGTAACATTTCAGGGCCTCACCTAGACAAACAAGACAAAAAATGTCTTTAACGATCACAATTACGTGCTTCAATGTGAACGAAGCACGACGCGCTCACCCTGGCTGACCAGCACAAAGACGAGAAGAGCAGCAAGGACGGCCTTCATGTTGTTCAAGCGACGAAGCGACTGGATTGTTGCTCTTTCTCGCCGTGGCCTCCTTTATATGCAACCTTCCTACCCCCAATTTTTACAATGTGGCGCACAAGCCTGGTTAATATTAACACTTTGCCCGTTTTGTTTTAAGGGAAATTACTTTCTTACACAATAGTACGCAAACATGTGCTACAGGTAAAGTAAATAAATAAATCGATCGATTGCAAAAAAGAATGCAGGACGAAGCAATGTAGGGATGATTGCTTCCCAGCTTTTCAAAGGTCATCTGATACTGAACACGGTTCCAACTGACTACAATAAATGACAAAAACATTAAAAAAAAAAAAAAAAAGCACAAAAGACAAGCCCAGTCGAACCATGTTTTGTTATTTTTATTTTGAATTCATCCGTCAAGATGGTGTTAAACATGAACTTTAGAAGTTGCACAAGTCGGTGGTGCAGCAGGAAGCAGTGGAGATCCCGGGCCTGTGCATCAGCTGGCAATCATGCAACGTGCTGCAGCCTTTGAAGTAGCTCGGACCTGTGGACCAAACACAATAAAATAAATAAAAATAAACAGCTCAATAGAAGCGCAGGTATCAGCCTTCCACTTTCTAGACTGTCGCGCTCGTCACCACGGGCGAGCTGGAGCCGCAGCATGCAGTCGTAATCTCGTAAAAGCTGTAATTTTACCAGAATGAAGTCGTATTATTTTTGACAATAAAAACAGAAAATGCAAAAAGTTATTTATTGTATTAAATAGGAAAATGAAGTTGTACCTTTAAAATATTAAAAAAAAAAAAAAAAGATGCAATACTACAAAAATAGTTGTATTTTTACCCAACAATGGTGAAATATAAAAAAAAAATGACCATCCTATAACCAAAATAAAGTCATGAGTAGTAGAGAAAAAAGAGGAACAAAGTGAAACAATTATATTCTTATTTAAAATAAATAAATAAAATTTTCAGAGAATAAAATTGTATACTTTAATTAAGTTAATTAAGCTTATTTTTTTAGAGAAGAAATAAGCCAACATTATAAAAAAAGTTACATTTTTTTCCTTGAGAAATGTGGAATATTAAAAAAACAACCAAAAAAAAAAACCCAATAAAGCAATATTTTTTCCAAGAAAAAGATTCTTAATCTTAAAATAAAAGAATATTCTTTAGGGGAAAAATAAACCATCTCACAGTGTTGCCTGAATGTGAATACGACATACCTACGTGGGAGCGGAGTCCCCAAAAATCCGCACCCATCATAGGACACACTGTACGTGGAGTGAATATGACAAACCAGGAACAAAATACTCACGGGAGCCAACTTCAAAGATGACGCTGGCACAGGCGTCGCTGGAAGGGGAGCAGTTCTCCACCGGTCTTACACAATTACGCGTCCCTCCGCAGTAACATTTCAGGGCCTCACCTAGACAAACAAGACAAAAAATGTCTTTAACGATCACAATTACGTGCTTCAATGTGAACGAAGCACGACGCGCTCACCCTGGCTGACCAGCACAAAGACGAGAAGAGCAGCAAGGACGGCCTTCATGTTGTTCAAGCGACGAAGCGACTGGATTAATGCTCTTCCTCGCCGTGGCCTTCTTTATATGCAACCTTCCTACCCCAAATTTTCACGATGTGGTGTACACGCCTGGTTAATAATAACACTTTGCCCGTTTTGTTTTAAGGGAAATTACTTTCTTACACAATAGTACACAAACATGTGCTATAGGTTAAAAAAAAAAAAAAAAAAAAGGATTGCGAAAAATTCAGGATGAAGCAATGTAGGAATGTTTGCTTTCCAGCTTTTCAAAGGTCGTCTGATACTTTTGTCTTTAGTACTCTTTAATTTTGACTGCTTTTCTATTTGGTAGCGCTCAGACAAATTCTCTTTTGGAGGGACACCTGGAAATGGTCAAATGACCCTAAGATGAACACTTGGAACCAAAATGGCAGACTTCCTTTGTGTTTTCGGGCTGGGTTCTTGAAACTTTTGGGTGGATCTACTCATGATAGACATGCCTATCAAAGTTCATGTTGCTCACACAAACTGGTGTCAGGAGCTGGATTTTCTTTAAAAGACCTCTGCTTTGAAAAACAAAAATGGATGCATGAGAAACATTAACCCCGCCCCACAAAAAGAATCACTACACTTCTAGGTGGGATGAGAATTGCCGACATATGGAGGGAAATAAATCTCACCAGTCGAGATTTCACGCAATACTAATACTCTTGAATTGAATTATGACACTCCACGATTACAAAATTGGCATAATCGTAAAAGACGATTATTAATATGCATTTATATCCCACACACTGTTTGTTTACACACGAGGAAATCATTCTTGAATTTATACATTTGCACCTTTTCTTATTCTATTTCATTTCATAAATGTTGTTTCGAACTTACATAATTACAGTATAGCGTTTCAAAGAAATTTATTTGGCTTTATTGTTTTTTTTCATTTGAAACATTTTCTTGTTTTGTACCAAAAAAGAAATGATCGTTTGAATAATCCTGATTTCAATTATTACCGAAATAATCGTGATTGATATTTTTTTTCTCAGAATTGAGCAGCCCTACTACAAGAAGTGCAGCAAAGATTCAAATCCAAAGCTCAGAAGACAAGCCCATAGGCAGTCCACCTACATTTTCTTTATTCATCCATCAAAGGTAACTGCTGCAAACGGGCTTTAGATGTTGCAAAAGTCGGTCTCGCAGCAGGCGGCTAAGGGGGAAACGCTGCAGTAACTCTTCAAAAAGCACCCGTGAAAAGAGTTGAGCTCTGCGGGCAAGAAAGACACACATCGATGCCAAAACGCAAAAGCAGTACGACAAAAAAAAAAAAAAAAAGAATAAGCAGCCGTCAGACATTATTTGCTGTAGCGTTTGTCCTCAATCCGTCACGCGTCAACCCAGGTTGTCATTTGCAGTGGATGCATTTTTTTTAAAGTGAGAAAAATTCACATAAAAAAGATAAATAAAGGGATGGTTTCCATCGATAACATTGTATTTTTAAAGATAAAATAATCTTAAGAATACCAGAATAAAGTCTTGTTCATTTCATAAAAAAAAAAAAAAAAAGAACATTCAAAATCTTCAGAGAATAACGTTTTAACAGTAGCGTGGTATTGTTTTCCAAGGAAAATGTCACAACCTTTCAAAGATAAAATTATACTTGGAAGAATAAGACAGGCACATTGTTACCAGAATAAAGCCAAAACGTTGGCTCCAAAGAAAACATTAGATTATTTTTTTTTTTTTAAAGAAAGAGGAACAATTTGATGTGAATGAAGTCATATATTCTTTTGAACTAAAAGAAAAGTTATTTTGAGAGAGGAAAGAGGTGGGATATTGCAAAAAATGTTGCATTCTTGAAAAATAAATGTAAATGAAAACTTTTACAGAGAAGTGTAGGATAAAATCACATTTTTAAAAGGAAATTTTAAAGAAAAATGTAAATGCGTAATGCATTTTTTTTTTTTTTTTTTTTTAGGACAAACATTTTCAGAGTGAAATCAGTTTTGTATTAGGATCCAAGGATACTCACCAGAATCCACTTGAAAGATAACCCTGGCGCAGGCCTCGTTGTGCCTGCAGGTCTCCACCGGTTCTGGGCAATGACGTTGTCCTGCGCAGTGACACAACAGGGCCTCGCCTGGACTGCGAAAATGGTTGATCAGAAGCACAACTAAACAAGCTTAAGTGAGAACGAAGCACGACACACTCACCCTGGCTGGCCAGCACCAAGACCAGAAGAGCAGCAAGGGCAGCGCTCTTCATGTTGCTCAAGTGAGGATACGACTGGATTGGAGCTCTTCCTCCGTGTGGCCTTCTTTATAATTAAACAAGCTCCCGAGCCAAAATATTCACCATTTGGCAAAAAAGCTGGTTTAATATGAACCCTGTACCCGTTTTTGGGGGAGGAAACTGCTTTGTTAAATCATAGTGAACAAACATGCGCTTCGGCTAAAAACAAAATCTAAAATGGCCACGTCAAACCAAAATGGCAGACTTCCTGTGTTTTTTCGGACATGGATCCTTCAAACTTTTTTGTGGAATTTACTTTTCTTTGAAAGCCCTCGATTGAAAAACAAACATGGGTCCATCAAATGGAAAATTCAGACGTGAGAAACATTACAAACTAAAAAACAAAACAATTAATATACTCATGAATGAGATGGGAATTGCAGATGATGAAGGGAAGTATTTTTTTCCCTCAAACTTATTGAAGTCTGGATGCCTCTTCTCATAGGAGGGGATTATCCTGCCACTGTGACAAGCTGCCTTTATGCATCCCAGACTGTAGGTGGCGCCACCATATTGTTGTCATTTTGCTGGAAATTGATTTCATTTTCCCGTTTGTGTTTGATGACCAGACAGTTCAAAATGTTTGCATTCAACCTCCACTGAGTTGTTATCACCAAGGCGGACTGGCATGTAAGTGTGACCCAAATAAAGTTGGCAAACACTGTTCTCAAGATTACGATCACATCGAAAAAAGCACAAAAGATGACAGCCACACCATTTTTTATTCTTCACCCACCAAGGTAAGTGCTGTGAAAGATTAATTTCATCAGTTGCAATAGTCGGACGCGCAGCTGGTAGCAGCGGGCTCCAACGAGCAGTAAGCACTCCTGACGCTAGCTTTTTCAAAAAGTTTTCTTCTTTACCTTTGGTTCTATTTAACGAGAGGTTAATCATTTATTATTTGTTAGTAATCAAACAAATTTCTCGGCAAATTCCACTTTCAAGGACCGCTGAAAATGGCCAAATTGAGCAGAAAACGGCAGACTTCCTGGCACGGATTCTTGAGAATTTTTTGTGCAGCCATTCAAGAGACAAGCTGAGGAACTTTCTTGTTGCTAGCAGAAAGTTGCTTCAGGGCTTGGATTTTCTTTGCAGGACCCCTGGCAGTGTCCAAAATGAATGGGAAAATGACCAACGGCTTCCTGTGTCTTTTTGGTTGTGGCTTCTACAAGAGATGCCGAACAAATGTCAAATGGCTTCAGCAGTTTATTTATTCAATTTTTGACAACCCCTGGAGAGGGCAAAAGTGACTCGAAAAATGGCGGTTCAAATCAAAATGGCAAACTTCCCATGACTTTTCGGGCATGGACTCAAGTGAGGCTTAGTTGGGCTTGTGGAGGTCCCTCAAAGTCTTTTATTATTATTTTTTTTTTTGGGGGGGGGGCACTGTTTTGATGTTTAATCCGTTAGGTCCAGACACCACGACTGCTCGCTACTCTGCGTTTGCACGCCAACGCTGGACCTGGACGTGCTTTCGCTTTCTCTGCGGCTGCCCAGCAGGCACTCCAGACTGGACTGGTCCAGACTGAGACCGGGTCGGTCCGATCGAGGTGAGGACGGGACTGGTGGCGGGGACGTACAAGCGGGCATTAAAAGAGGGTGCAAGTCTTGGCCGAAACGCTCAACATCCTCGTGTGAGGTTTGCAACAGGCCGAGAAGGGGGTAAGAACCGGCCGCCGGGGGGCGGGCCAGGGGGTCGGCATCGGGCCGCAGGTCCAGAGCGGGCTGGGATCGGCTGATGGCGGTCGGGCCGACCGGACCTCCGGCGGGGAAGCCTCCCGACGTGCGCGACGGCGGCGCGGCCGAGGCGGCGGCCGGCTGGCTCCGGTGGCCCGGCTGCGCGGGCGCCACCTGCTGGTGGAAGTACGAATTGTGATGGGCGCTGACGTGAGCCTGGAGGAGGTGCGTGATGCGGCGCAGGCCGTTGGCCAGCTCCGAGACTTCCTGGTTTAACGAGCCCATCTGTGCGGAGAAAAGTGGACAAAGCCGCTTTACAGCCGTTTCAAATCCGCAGGGAGGCCGCCGCCAAGTGGAAAAATATGCAGCGCTGCATCGTCATCAGGCTTTTTTTGTGGGAGTTGGGGGGGTGCGGTTGTTCACAATGTTGAGTCAGCTCTCCGGAGAGCTCCGCTGATTAATGAATGGTGGCTCCTGCCTGAGCCCATCTGGAGCCGCCTGCGCCGCCCTATTTACGATCCAATAAGGGGACACAACAAACATACTTGTTGCAGCTTTGCCTACGACCGAAGACAATCTACGAATAAGGCTGCAATGCGGTGGCGCCTTGCTATAAAAGTGACCCCCGTTTTCCCGAGATGACGTGCGAGAAAAAAAAAAATAAAAAATCGGGGATGTGAGCGACGTGAACTCAGCTGACTTGACGTCAAGCAGCAGTTTGGCAGAAAATGAAAAAAATCTTTTGTCAAACTAAACATAGAACAAAGAAGATTATGTCATCAAAACGACTGCAAAGTTTTACTTTGGGAAACTTTATTTTTTATGCTAGGCATGATTTTAGTCATTATACTGTATTTCTATTTCTTAATAGTAATTGGTTGATTAATTGGTCAACGGAATTGTGTTCTCCCAAACCTCAGAATTGGCATCAGCCCCCCCCCCCAAAAAAAAAAAAAAAAAAAAAAAAATCTGTCGGGCCCTAATATATTCTTTATCCTCTATGAAGAATGACTAATGTTACTGCGGCTCACTGAAGCGTTTTGCCCGGAACATGCCTACATGTGCGATTAACTGGCACACAGCAGAAGAAATTGAATTGAATTGAAGAAAAAAAAAATAATCTTGAATTCTTTACATTCTACTTGTCATGACTGTTTGCTTCGATAAATATTAGATGCTATTTTTCTTATTAAAAATGCGTTACAACAATCCTTATGTTTTGGCTAGGATGGAACGGATGAATGTCCTTTTTGTTCATGCCAAGGGGGAAGGATGATGTCACAGATTATTGTACAGTTGTTTTGTTTTTGTTTCCCGGGAAGCCGCTTCGTACCTTTTGGTGGAGTTGGCTGATGCCCTGCCGGACTTCCTCGGTCTCCAGCAACAGATGGCCATTCACGCGGCTGGAATCTGCGGGAATACCAGCAGCTTGTTAGCGCTCCGCTGCTAGGATGCGACAATAAACTTTGACCCCCCCCCCCCCACTTGATTCTCAGGAAATTGTGACTTTTTTCTTCCACTTCATTCATGTAAAACTATCAGATTTTTGTGTCATTGGACTATAATTACTGTAAATTACTGCGATTGAAGCAGAAGTGGATGAATGTCAGTGTCTTGGTGGCGGCAGTCGAGCGAGCGAGCGAGGGCCGCCGATTGGATGCCAGATGGCACGCGGGCGGGTGATTGGCTTACCTTGGCTTCCGCCGCTTCCTCTTCTGGCTTGCGGCCCGACGTGCTCCACGTTGAAATGGAACACGTGTCCGTTGTCCTCGATGCCGTCCACGACCCTTGAGCCCGAGTAACAAGAGAGCGTGTTCAACTAGGACTCCGGCCAGCAGGCCGCAGAGGCTTGGGCGGGGGGCCAGGTGGGGCTTTCTCAACAAGTACTTAGCCACCTACGGAAGGCCCGTGCGGGACTTTTGCGACAGGATTATTCAGTTTGATATGTATTCAACTTTTCAGATGTGTTTTTTGAGGGGGTAACCGAGCCTCTGTTATTCACTGAAAAACTTTGCCATTTGGTGACACCTTCCTAAAGGAATTCTTGTTGAGGAGCTTCATTTAGACAAAGGTAAACCTTCACCGCCATCTTAGCAACCCTTTTAGGAGGGGCATCAGTTACTGTCAAACTTTGGAGACAATTAAAAAGCAGTATACCTGGGACTAAGGTCGGGGGGGCCAAAGCAGGTGACGGTGGGGATGAGGAGCTTGGAAGGCTTGTGCTCGGCTTTGGCCGGCGTCTGAGGCGAGGAGGCGGCGGCGGCGTGGCCGAGGAAGCCGCGGCCGAGGTTGGGCGAGCGGCAGCGGCGCAGCGCATTGAACTGGCGCAGCTCGTCGCCCAGCAGGTTTCCCAGGGAGGTGCGGCGCACGGGGCTGCTCAGGCTGGGCAGCAGCAGGTTACGGCGCGAACGCCCCGACGGGGACAGCTGGAAGCAGTCGAGCGAATCCTCACGCTTGCTCGTTTCCGCCAAGGGAGTCAGGCGCGCTTCCTGATGAGCACAAGAGAGGACAAACGGATTGAAATGGTTTGCTTTACACAAATCTTCACTCCAAAAAGAGAATCACAGCCCTGGCATTGCTTCAAAGTCAAAATTAAATGAAAACAAACCAAACAATAATAATTTGAATATTCAACTATTGGGAAAAAAAAATGGAACTGTGTCAACATAAAATCATTGAAATATGTCAATCAAAAGCTAATCATCCATCTATCTTGTCCACAACTTATTTTATTTTATTTTTGGGGTAGAAAGCAAACAGTTGGCTGTTCACAAGTTGCCCTGAAGTGAACTATTGAAGCAGTTAGCCGGAAGTAGGCTACAAGGACACCCCCGCCCCTTCCCTCCCTCGTCTCCCCACTCCAAATGAGTTCCAACCTGAAGGGGAAGTCCGTGTCCCAGAAAAACAGCCACACACGCACACGGCGTAATACCTTAACAGGTGGAGAAAAGGCTTGGCAATCAACTCACATGCGGGATCCTGGGCGACCTTGAAAACCTGCCCAGTCCCTGCACAGAGAAGAAATAGGCAGGTGAAGCCCACAATTGACTGCATTTGCATTTTGATTTCGGTCCCCAAAAATCAAAAAGGTCAAACGAATCCAAGTTGAAGAAGCAAAAAAACTACACCAAACTATTTCTAGGAAATAGGTCACTTTTTATTTCATTTGGCATTTATGGATACACACGCTAGTTATGTTCAATTAGCGTTAGGATCACGATTGTGTCCTATAAGAACCCCCCGCTTCATGAGAGATCGTGTTATTTATCCCTCTGAGCTGACAAATGTGTCGTTTTCAAAATGTTTGTCTCCCGCGGAGACGCGCGGCCGTTAAACGGCGCGGCGCTCGGACAGCCGGCCCATGCCGCCCGCCCACCGACTCATCTCCCTCCAGCAAGTTATTATGAAACAGCAGCTTGAAGGGAGGATTGAAGGGTTTTCCCTGACTTGGATAAATCCTAAAAATAGCGTTCCATCTGCCAGATTGGACTGCGATATATTTTCCGACGGTCTGTTCCCTTGGCAACGTTTTATCAGCTTTTTGACTAATGGCTGCAGGAACTGGAAGGCGTCCCGGTGCGTCTCCCGCCCTTAAACGCCGCGATGGCGGAAAAGCGCCCCGCTGCGTCACCGCCGGACGTCATTTTGTTTGCCCTCAAACTCTGAGCGGGTGGCGCGAGACAAGTTGGGATGCTAGCGAAGCATCCACATAGGAAGCGCCATGCAAAAATAGGCGGGTTACTTTTTTTTTGTCACTTGTAAATTTTGCACTGACTATATACATATATTAGGCGTGTGCGTTTCTCCAATAAAAGACAATTTGATACATATCATTCGATACAATTCAGGGACGGTTCAACTTTTAAGTAGAACGATTCAATTTGGTTCAATTCAGTCAGATGACGATTCGATTCAATATTGCGCGTCTCAGTTCAAGAGGATATGACGCAAATGTGTAGTACTGCTAATGTGGCATTTCTTTCAAAGATATGGCTCTCCGATAAAAAAACGATTCAATATGTATCTCGAGTGGAACGACTGGATTCAGTTTGATTTGACGGACTCGCAGCTTTTAAATCAAAACCAATTTTCAGATTAAAATAAGTTTGTTACAGCCCTCGTAAAACAGCAAATTGTAAAAAAAAACAAAAAACAACCACAACAACAACAAAAACTGGCCCTAGTACTCTGCCATGATCCTGTATTGTGTGGTAACTGGGCGGTACCTGGTCCTGGCTGCCCTCTCGCAGGTTGTAGGTGATGTTGTTGTGAATGTCGGAGGCGAAGACGCTGGCGTACTCGGGGTAAAGGTGAAGCACCTCCCTCAGCCCGCGCACGCTGATGTACTGAAGGTCGCAGTAGGTCAGCGCCTTCACGTCCGCGTTGGTCTTGATCACCTGCTCGCTGTCCGGCAGGTCACAGCCGATCAGGTCGCCTTTTCCTACAACCACAAAAATACAAAGATCTAAGTCTACATCAAATGCGGGCAGTGATGATATGCTACAGTAGCTCCGTTTTATTCAGTTTACAGCAGTCAATCTCAATGGCAGTCCATTTCAAGTTTGGGGATTTTGTTAAATGATCATTATTATTTTTTAATGTGGCTATACTTATTACCTAGTCGTGGTTGCAGTGAATTTTTATTCAGATGATCCGGAATGTTCCGTCTACTCTATGTCAGCCAGGCTGGCACCGCTTAATTAATTTATCAATGTCCAACATAGATCGGCTGAACGGACACGGAGGGATCCATTTAATCATTGTAGCTTTAGGTTACCCACGAGAACATAACAGGTGTGCGTTATACGATCCCAACTAAGACACTTTTGGCCCACCATCACAATCGACCTTCCCATAAATAATAGGCGGGGACCAGGGTGCCTCTGATTGACTACAGCTGACCTGACCTGAAAACGATTACAAAAACGGAGTTATAACCCTCTAAGCAATGGACAGCTGAACACAAACGGACAATATAACTCAAATACTCACTATATTCTTTATCCTCTGTGAAGAACGACTAATATTACTGCAACATACTGAGGAGTTTTGACCAACGCCATGTATACCCGCACGTTATATTATACTTAGCTACTTTTAGCTTAATGCTAACGCGTACGAACCGAGTATGGCCAGCACCACGCCATCCTTGAGGACCTCCAAGGATCCGGAGCAGACAAAGTAGTTGGCGTGCAGCGCGTCGCCCTGGCGGATGAGGTACTCGCCGGGCACGCAGAAGGACGTCTTGATATGCAGCGAGAGCGAGCGCAGGCACCCGCGGCTGGCGCCCTTAAAGACGGCCAGCTGCAGGATGTCCTTGTTCAGGTGCGTAGCGATGTCGGCGCGCAGCTCGTCGGGGAAGTCGTGCAGCAGCTGCGCACGCGGGCGCCGAGGTGACAAGACGACAGCGGGGGCGGGGAACAATATTCAAGAATTCAGTTGCAACGCTTACAAGTGGAAAAAAAGTTAGCAAGTGTGTTTTGTGATTTAAAACATTTTTTTATACAAATGAGCTAAACAATTTAAAGTTGCAACAGTGAGAATGGGACAAAAATGTAGAAATGAGAGGAAACTATGGCTTTAATTTAATAGGATTCATAATAATAGTAGTTCCCCCCACATTTTACTTGCAAAATAATCTCCAATGGAAAAATGTTTCATTCCAATAACAGGGAAGAACTGCGGCGGTCACTTTTCAGCGTTCCTAACGGGCGCCTGACGAGAAGTTCGCAAAGTTAGAAGAGCAAATTTGCCGCGCGGGCGGCTACCTCGTTGGCGTCGATGCCGTTGTTGACGGACCAGGTGGTCTGGAAGTATTCCAGCATGCGCTGCTTGAGCTGCTGGGGCAGCGCGTGCACGCGGATGAAGTCCTTCAGGTCCTTCATGCGCGTGTGGTAGAGCGAGCGGCGCGAGTACATACGCTGGATGATGGCCGTCACGTTTCCGAACACCAGGGCGTGCATCAGCGCTGCGGGGAGAGTTCGCCGTCAGTCTCCGGAGGGTTGCGCCGGCCAGAGGCGTGCGCGTACGTACCGCCCACCAGCATGGTGCAGATGGAGAAGATCTTCTCGGCGTCGGTGTTGGCGCAGACGTTGCCGAAGCCCACGCTGGTCAGGCTGCTGAGGGTGAAGTAGAGGGCGGCGATGTAGGCGCTGCGCACCGACGGCCCGCCCGCCGTGCTGTTGACGTACGGCGTCTCCAGACGTTTGCCCAGCTCGTGCAGCCAACCTTTGGCACATCCAAAATGAGCTTTTCACTATTAGCCGGGTCCAATGTATTTCCATAAATACACAAGTTTAACGCGTGCGTTTTTATGGTTTTCCTTTATATGGAATGAAGTGCCGTTGAGCGCGCTGACCGATTTCCCAGGTGTGGCTGGTGTCGAGCTCCTTGCGCCCTATCATGTACCAGACGCAGGCCATCCAGTGGGCCAGCAGGGCGAAGACGGACATGAGCAGCGTCAGCACCATGGCGCTGTACTGCGAGTAGCGGTCCAGCTTCTGCAGCAGCCGCAGCAGCCGCAGCAGCCGCACCGTCTTCAGCAAGTGCACCAGCGACGTCTGCCGCCGCCGCCGCGCGCAAAAAACATAACGAAAAAAGACGAGCTTTGGCTCTCCTTGCCCACAGACGAGAGCATCACAGGACCTTGGTTTGGCGTCCTCACCACTGTGATGTTGAAGGCGTAGAGGAGGTCGAACGGCAGCGCGGCCACCAGGTCCACAAAGAACCAGGTGGTGGCGTAGTGGAGGCAAATGGAACGCGACTGGTACACCACCTGACCCGACTGGCTCACAAAGGTGGTGCGGAAGTTCAGGATTATGTCTGCCACAATAAGAGTTCAAAACTATATTTTAATACGAAATCACAAGGTAAGTAAACCAGTGACGATGAGCAAGTCTAATACATATATATGTATTCAAATTTTTTTTTTTCAATGCAAATAAATTACTAGTGTGACATTGTAATATATTCGAGTAAGTTGAACATAAAATCATCATTAGAACAAGACAATAAAACCTCACTAAGAGGAAAACAATGAGGGCGGTATAAAACTTTCAATCATAATTTCATCGAATTCAACTTTGACTACAGAACACGATGCGATGCGAGGCTGAGACCAATCCTCATGCTGACCTGTGATGAAGAGCATCTCGACGGCGATGTCGCTGACGATGGTGGAGCGCGCGGCGGTGACGTTGTCGTGGTAGGGCGTGAAGCTGACGTTGTAGGGCACGGTGACGGCCACGTAGAAGGTGGCCAGCAGGATCAGCCAGTCCCACAGCGCCTTGGACACGCTGTAGTGCAGCAGCAGGAAGCGAGACCGCTGCACCGCTGCCACCTTGTACTCCGGCACCGACGGCCGATCCATCATGTCCTGACGAGGGAGGACACAATGCAAATGTTAGGCGCGTGGTGACAAAAAGCAAGCGCCACGTTGAATTTGGTCCATTTTCATTGGAAGAGTTTAAACGCAAAACAGATTATCTCCATTTTTTTTCCGTTTGAGGTTAATATAAAATGAGGAATAAAGATGCAAATTTGGCAAATGCGTTTTTTTGGGGGGGGGGGGGGGGGGGAAATCTTTGGAAGAGTGCTTTGATGTCATTTGACTGCAAAAGCAGAGAACTTAATACATTTCTTTGAGTCCAAAATGTTCACGTCAGCATAAAAATGTGTGTCAAGTGTTACGTGGAAGCAAGTTTGTAGTGGCAACATAAAATTTGGGAGGCACAGCTACCATGAGCGGATGCGCAAAACAGCCTAAGAAGCCATGCCTGACACAGCAAGTCAGTCATTTTGGTTAGGTACGGACATTTTAGGGTCAATACAGTTCTTAAA
Organism: Filicampus tigris; assembly: GCF_054856515.1. Classification (NCBI taxonomy): domain Eukaryota; kingdom Metazoa; phylum Chordata; class Actinopteri; order Syngnathiformes; family Syngnathidae; genus Filicampus; species Filicampus tigris. Next base: position 1,774,122 of record NC_141235.1, on the reverse strand, counting down.
GGTAGGCCTGTCCATCATGAGAAGAGCCACCCAAAAGAGTCTCAAGAAGCCATACCCGTAAAGACACAGGAAGTCGAGCATTTTGGTTTGAGGCAGAAGGCTTCGGACCGTCATCAACAGCTGACTGACACGCTAACGAGCGTCCAGGCCGCGTCGAGAAAAGCTGCTGCTTTTTTTCCCCCCTCCCCTCTGACACCCTTCTTTTTCATTTGCCTTTCATTCCAGATGTGTCTGCGCGAGCCCGGTGATTGGAAAAAGGCCGAGTGCGGCCTGGTGAGGACGTAGCACTTCATTAAGTCAGGAGGGAATAAAAATTCTCAGCAGGCTTTGAGCTTGATGGAGAAAGTGGATAGCCAATTCTCTGGCAGTCACACTTTGGGATGGAATATTTTGCAATTGAAAATGGAGCAAAGTCAAAGTACAAGAATGGTATGATCCTTCCCCACTGAAGCAAATGCCAATGCCATAAATCGGTTCCAGCTCCCGCCCCCCCCCAAAAAAAAACAAATATTTGCAATGTGTTTTTTAGTAAGAATAATAGCACTCATAACACTATACTTTATAAAAATATACAATAATGACATATTTAAATAGAATGTTCCACATTTTTTGCTCCACTTCTGAGGATATTGTGCTGCTCATTCTGATGTGCACGCTTTGCCCACCTGGGGGCAGTAGAATACAGACGTACGGATATATGGAGCCTGTCAAAACTCCTCAGTAAGCTGCAGTAATATTAGCCGTTCTTTCCAGAGGATAAAGAATATATGCCTGTCGGTATTGCTATATTTTCTGTCTACATGTGTTGCCCCACTGTTTGCGTTCAAATGTCCGGAGCTTAACACCAAATAGTTACCTGCTGAATCCATTTAATCACTGTTGCTAACCAAAACAGTAGCACTCAACTCGCGTTTTCCATCCCAAATTTTAATAGGCTATTTTTCAACTATATTTCTGAATATGATGTGTTGAGGTATTATATAACCACAGAACTTGTGACCTAGTCAGGGCTATTGAAAGAGTGTGAGTGTGTGTGTGTGTGTGTGTTTAAATAAGGGTGAGCTGGCCCTGCTTCAGGTTTGTCTCCAAAGAGGTGCGGAGGCAGACCAAGGCTTATGTGTGCACTGTGAGGAAAAAAATTAAGGAAGCACGGAGGAGGTAACCGACGCGAAGGAAAATAGAACATGGTGGGGGGGGGGGGGGGGGGAACGGAGCACAGCATCGTGGGAGGACGGAGGCGTCCGACAAGACGTCTGACAAACACGACTCCATTCAAAGTCTTTGGCAGCGTGCTCATTCACTGGCCACAACATGAAAACTGAAAAATCTGAAGAAAACTAATTATGCTTTGATTGTTGCTGTCCAGTGCAAAAACAGGTAAACACAAAGATTTTTTTTCATTTTATTTAAAAAAAAAAACAATTTGACATGAAAAATATGAAAATTAAAAAAATAAATGCAGTGGTTCACTGAAGATTCTAAACCGATCCACTACTTGGGAAGAAAAAAATAAGACAAATTGACCCAGTTTTGAACAAAACGACTCCCAAAATTGGGTAAAATTGAGTGGATCGGTAGATTTTTCACCCAAATTGGGTTATTTTGGACCCAACTGTTTTCAGACTGTGGCTATATAATTCAGACACATTCTTTGACTTGTATTTTATTTGAGATTTCTTTGGATACGTTTGCATTTTATATTAATTTCCCACACGTGCTGAATGTTTTTGTTTTCGCATTGCGGCGGCGTACCGACCCCGCCCAGGTTGACGTCGCCTTTGGCGCGGCGGGAGAAGCGGCTGGTCAGCTGGTAAAAGACGGTGCGCCCTCGCTTGCGGGCCTCGCTCAGGCGGGAGTTGCCCTTCCTCCGCCGATGCTTGTCCTCCTCCAATACTAGAGCACAAAAACACAGCACAATGCAAACTGCGGATGGGCTAACAACAATACAGTACAGCCAGAAAGTGCAAAAAGCAATGATGCTGATTTGACGCGATGCCCGTCGACTTCACAGTGGCCGTGTGAAACGCGGCTACTCGTTGCTGGCCTGAGAAGACGTGCGCCTACCTTCCCTGGTGCTGTTGCGCTGACATTTGCCGTGGCTGTCGGTGATGTCCTTAAAGGAGAAGAGGAAGAGGACCATCTCGCCCTTCTCGTTCTTGATGGGCACAATGTCCAGCAGGCACCAGAAGGAAACGCCTGGAAACAGTCAAGATTCTTTATGGAAATTTGTGAGTTGACAAAATCTGCACAATACCCCCATTGTTAAATATTTAATATATTATCATTAGGGATTTTTAAGACCATTATTTTTTCACACCAATACCAGAATTCACTCTCAGTACTCACTGATACCGAGCACAGATACCTCTAGTACTTTTGATATATAAAATGTCATTGAACACAACGACAAAAACATTGTGACCTCTTTCCGCGCAGACGATGAATCCCCAATGTGTCAAACTGCCACAGTATAGCGCCAACTACTGCCGAGGAGGATTTAGTCAATGACAGATTTCTTTTTGCCTTATGTATCAGTGGCTAGTATCCGCACCCTCCATGAGGATTCGATATCTTAAAATAAGGCCGGTATCAGGACTCGCTCATCTATAATTATTTCTATAAAGTTTTACGATTTTTAAAAAATGATATCTTTATATTACCATTTCCATTTAATATATTTCTTGATAAAAATAGGAAGAATATATTATCTCATGCATTAAATAAATATTTGTTCGATTTTTTTTCTAATTATATAAATTATATATTTTAATTTGGAATTTGATATATTATTAGATGGTTGAAATAAACCGGAAAATGTACGATGCCATTACAAACGACAAACAGGCGCACCGCAACCACTACCATGCATTTACTACCATTGACTGCGATGGACGTCAAAGATGCACTTTTACCGGGCTGGTGCAAATGAGTTAAAGGCCTCTAATTGTTATTGGAATAAGTAAATGCCGCGTACCGTCCTTCCTGTAGAAGTGCACCTGGGCCTGGTACTCGTGGCGTCCCTCCAGTGCCTTCTCCATCTGCTGGGCCACGCGCTCGCTGGTGTCGTCGCCGTGCAGGAAGCGGCAGCTGCAGTTCTTCTGCATCACCTCGGTACGAGTGAAGCCCGTCAGCTCGCAGAAGCCGTCCGAGCAGTACACGATGGGGTAGCCGCGCTGGCCCTGCGCGTTGCCCAGCAGGAAGTTGCTGTCTGACGCCCGCAACGCCCACAAGGCAAAGAAAAAAGCAAAAGCAGTTAATCCTTCTAATCAGCGCAGTGCAAAGTACATAAAAAATAGAAAAGAGTTGCATGTTACAAGATAGCACTTTTTTTTTTTTTTTTTTTTTTTAAATCACAAATTTGAAAACATTCTGAATTAAAATATCACACCATACTATATTTTTTTTAAATTCTCAATTTGAAGTAAAAGTCAAAATGGCGGGTGCTTCTTTCATGAAAAATATAACTAATAAAGTCTGTTAAAACACTGAATTTCAAAATTAAGTTAAAATATTTTCTTAAATTTCAAATATGAAGTGTGTAAAATGTTGACAAGACATTTTCTTTATGGAAAGAAAAAGAAAAATGTTGAATATTACAACAAACTGTTTAATTAAAAAAAGAAACTGAAAATGTAAGAAAAAATTGAAAGTTAAACACTGACAGCACACGCTATTTTGGATTAAAAATAAGATAAATAAAAATAACACTTTATTCATTTGCAAAATTACAACAATAAAAACTAAACATTAAAAAATACATAAAATTAAAGGTTAGCCATTACAAGATATGACTTTCCAAAAATGAAAAAAGCGCTTTGTTAGAGCTGTAGCTGTTATGTAACACGCTATATAAAGTTGCATTGTATGAAGCAAAAAGATCACATATTTGTTTCCTTAACTTAAAAAACAAACACATATTTGACTAAAATTGAATGAGACCCACTAATAATCTTTGTCGCCAATAACAAAATTGTTTTTTTTTTCTGCTGATCTCCAGCACACTGGACTTGATTTGGCACATTCACTCAAGTGAGGCAAAGTGGTCCCAGTCCCTCTGAAGACACCAAGCAGCAAAAGAAACCAAAGCAATAAAGCGCCCGAAGCAAGTCTTGAGGGCAAAAGAACGCGGCGCGTGTGATGACTGCCATTTGCCGCTCTCATCAACATGCGCTAATATCTCCACACGCCGGCCTCAGCTTCTTTTTAGCCACATGATTACCACGCCGCGCTAGGCGTGATGATGATGATGATGATTATTGCTATTAGATGAAAGAATGATGGAAGAAAGCAATAAAAAAAAAGCAGATGAGTGCAAAGGGGCAATATATCCAAATGTCAAGCTGCAGGACTTGTTTTGCTCATTAGCACACACTTTGTGGTCGCTTTTTTTTTTTTTTTTTGGCTCTGCTTTGTGCTTGAAATAATCAAGGGGCCAGCCACCGGCATAGTGTGCAAAAACTTGCTATCTTGGTGTTTTGCTTTTTCTTTTGGCTGATTCCAATGATTTGAGGCTACAGCTTTACATTGTATAACTGTAAATAAATTATTTTGGCAAAAGTCACTGCTGCACTTGACAAGGTTGATTTCAAAAACAAAACAAACTGGTGTTTTTGGTAAAAGATTGAATCAAAGAAAGGCACTACGAACACCAAGCCAATTTCGCCACAGCAAGAAAATGATATAATACGACATCTCAAATTCTTGATCCTTGATGTGTTTTGACAAAATGCCACAGACGTTATTAAGACGCCAACCAGGGGACCGTTTTGAATTGTGGGGAAAAAAAGCAAAATGTCTCCACCGCTGTAATCTGACGGCGGCGGAGTCGGCACAGATGTGTCGTTAAGGAAGGGGCGGGGCCACCGGGAGCAATCTCCAGCAGAAGATTAGACTGCTTGGCATCGTCACACACTCGCACGCCGATTAGCAAGCGTGCTCCATTTTATGTTTGTAGGACAAACCCCCTCAAACAGAACAAGGAAAGGGACATCCTGAACACAGGTTGCCTTCACAATCATCACAAACACGGCAGCCTTTTCTGTTAGCATAGCCTAGTGATGGGAATTAGCATTTTGTTTTAGCCAATTTTGTTGAGGCAATTAATTGAGGTAATTTTTCAGGACATATGCACATCTGTTTTTAGTTATCGTTGTCGCGGAACGAATTAAACTCAAGTACTAAACCTACAAAAGAACGGCCGCTAATGCTAGGTAGTGCTAAAGAGCAGCTCTCTTCAAAGTGAAACCAAACTTTTTCAAAGCCATGTTTTTTGGCATCGATATCTCACTGCGGCTTGTTGGTGCCATAAATCCTTACAAATGGAACTATTCTTAGGTGATCGTCGTATCATATATAGTGTCTCACTAGGCCAACAAGCTTCATTTTTGGAACCTTGCTTGATGTGTTTTTGCCTTCCCTGTTTTTCCTTCTTATTTTAGGCTATGTTATGTTACGTGTGGTGGAACGTTTTCCAGTCTTCGCTAGCCTCCTGACTGTCTGATGGACTAGACTCACTCTGGGCTCCGTTATTATTGTTTTTTTTCTTTTGAAAAGGAGACTTTTGTGTTCAGGGGAGATTTGTGAAAGTGCGACTGGTCCAGCATGAGCCCGCCAACACTCTGCTCAGTCTGCTGTGATGTATACGTGCAATTAGGCAAATCTGCGGGGTGCCGTGAGGACTTTATTGTGCCGCACTTGACAAGTTGGGCAGGCACCAGCTGCTTTTTGATGGGCTCCGTGCTGCACATAAAGAAGAAATTGTTTTAAAAACAAATACGATCTTGAATAAACGCGCATGCTGGTGCGGCCTTGCGATGAAATTGCTTTAAAGTGTGTGTGTGTGTGTGCGTGTGTCTGTGTTCGCGCATCACAATGTGACTTGTCTCCTCACCACCGCTTGCTCGTCTTGTAAGTGAAAGGTGTTTGCTGACGGGGTGCGGGTACAAAGGGGCTCCTTATCTGTCCCTGCAGCTGCCTCCACGCCGCCACTGTAACAGTGTGAATGCGTGTACACGTGTAAGTGGCACAAACACACACAGCACATGAGCGAGAGGGGTATTTGACAATTCATAAGGGGTCAAATTAAAAGCTGACGCGCGCGAAACATATTGCAGCAGTGAGCGCGGGCAGCTAATGCTAATGCTAGTGTCAAATGCTTTCTGTACACATTTAAGAAACATATCAGTCTTGGCAATGTTAATGACATTTAAACATGTCACATCAAAGGTGTTGATGATGCAGCAAGCAAAGGCACTGGTGCCAACTTTAGCGTTGACCTAGCGTCTAATTGATTTTCAGACTCAGTTTGGGGCTTTTTTTTTTTTTGGTGTCAAGCTCCAAACAATAGTAGTGAGAAATGAATGCCTTCGGCTAAACAACATTAATTAAAATCTAAATGGGTTTTTTTTTAATGAGAGCAATAAATGTAACGGCATACTTGGATTGACGTGAACCATTTGGTGGCTGTGGAAAATATACAAATAAGTATGTGTGTGCGTACAAGTAGCTAAGAGTGACGCGTCTGAGCCACTGTCTTGACATTTGCTGCTGCCGAGTCAGCGCTTTTTCTGTTTTGTTTTTTTGCGCCCATCTGACGCATTTTCTACCACACAATAACTGCTGTCCTCTGCCTTCCTACATAGCTCAAAGTATCATTGTTCAAAATTCACCATGTTATTTGCAGCTGCTGTCGTCTGCTTGATGAATAAAATAAACTTGTGCTGCTACCATAAACACACACAACATAGCTGGCTTGTAAAGCACATGTGGCACCTTTAAAGCTGACGTGAACAGTGGAGATTAATTGCCACTTGAATTACTTCAATTACTGTCCCGATTTTTTTTTTTTTTAAAGTTTTGGTAAAAGTGAGGCATATCTCTGCAATCTGTGACCGAGTAGATGACCCACAATGCCGCCTGATTCCCACACAAGAGGTGGCGACCTGTCACCCGGGCAACAGGACGGAAGCTATTTTGAGCGGCGGGCATTTTGGCTCGGGGCCGAGTGCTGCAGTGGGCACACGTTGGCCTTTGCACCGCGCTGCAGACAGCCAGCTGGGACCGTCATTCTTATACATTTTGCATTTAATGCAGAGCAGTCACGACAAGGTTGGCATATGCCATTTATTTTGTTTTCCTTGAGCTCTACGGGCAGTTATGATGAAGCCCTACAAAGTCTGTACGAAACCGGATCAGGGAAAAGAACCTGAGAAATTCTGTTTGCTATTTGCTAAACCTACTCAAACAGATACAAGAATAATAAAATTAATCTGTAAATGAAAATGTCGTAAATGTGTCAAATTTTGTTTGCACATTGCTGTTGACAAAAAATGGTACGTTAAAAAAAAAAAAAAAAAAATCTCACACACACACACAGCGTATGATATATATGTATGTGATTAACACCTCAGCATGTGTCATATAAAAACATCGATTCTATCGCACACCATCATCGACAGCTACTTAACTAATCATGGCTTAAACAACTACGCCACAATTCTCTGGTTAATTCCGCTTTTATAACACCGGTTGGCAACTTCCGTCCTCTGGGCCAGGTCGCACGAGCCCACGAGAGCATTTCGATTCGACCCGCCGTGTAATTCTGACAACAACTACACCTCGGGGGAACAGTCGGATAAACAACCACAAAATGCTCATCATATAGAATAATATGGCAAAATTGCGTCATATTTCTCCATGAATTTAGCGTGGGCCTCCGAGGATTTGCGGCTACAGAGGTGGGAGGAGAGCTGAAACAAGATGCACAACACACGTGCGCACACGCACGCACACGTCCCCACGGCCGCTGTCTACAACGAGGCACACGTTCCCCTGAGTAAGCAGCAGCTACAAAACAACAGAGTGGAAAAGCCGCTGCCTAACGTGATCACCGCCATGGCTGCTTGAGCGCTCAAAGTTGGAAGTCAGAGGAAATAAAAGCTTTCGGGGAGGGGGGACGCCAATTATTTCCGTATATTTACTTTTTTGGGCAATTTTAATCCTGATGCATAGAGTGCAGATACTGAAAAAATGAAGATCTTCATTTAGTCACAAATGTACTTAGTGTGCCTGTTTAGTTGAACACAAAGCTAGTTTTCTGTATGCATGGCAACAAGTGGATAAATAAGTTCATTGAACCTTCTGCCATCTAGTGGTAGAGCATTTCATTGTTCTGCCCGTCACTACACGTCGCTGGCAAAGATAGACCGAACGCAGACATTGAAGCCACACAGGAAGTCGCGAGCACTTACGGGTGCCGTCGAAGCGAGTGGCGATGTTGTCCAGGAAGGTGTTCTGGGGGGCCAGGAGCCCCTTCATCACCGGCATGTTGAGCCCGCTTCGGGGTGGGGTGGGAGGCCAAGTGGGGTCACATCATTCCAGAGGCGTGGTGAGGGGGGGCTCCATGCGGGCGGCGACTGCAGCGGTCCACCATTTTATAGGAAAAAAGGGACAAAAAGCCAAAAAGGAGCCCGATCCAAACATGTTGCGAGGAAGTTCCGCGACAATCCCTCGTCGCATCTTCCGCGCTCCTCCTTGCGCTCCTGCATCCCGCTCCCTGTGAGGCGGCGGCCAATCAGACGCTTGCATCCTCTGTGAGCGAGCGAAACACACAGAGAGACAGAGAGAGAGCGAGAGAGAGAGAGAAGAGAGAGAGAGAGAGAAAGAGAGAGGAGCTGACAGCAGAGCCATGGAAGCCACTATCGGCACATGGCTTTTTTGTTCACCAGGAGATGGACGCTTTCTATTGTAGTTTTTAAGAATGTCCTACAAAGTACTAGCCTGTCTGATAGGAATACATTGGATGGATGATTGAATCCAACAGGAAAGAGAGGAAGGACTCCACGCTGGTCTGATCACAAAGAACTTGATTCTCAAAAGCAGAAGGATAAATTCAAGAACATCTACCAGGAGAGACCCAAGCACAATAAGCAAAACACACGCTTAAAGTAGACCAAAATTTGGCACAGCTCGTGTTCTCTGATTGGACAATCCTGGTTGGATTGATTTTTAGTCGTGTCAGACAGCTGACCATATTTGGTCAAACGTGTCTAAACGTAGTTTTTTTTTTTTTTTTTAAAGGTGTCAGAAGTTTAATAGTTTAGCAATTATTCCACCGTTTAATCTGATATAATGATTTTAGTTTTTCATTCAACTGTATTACAAAACCATTTTTCCCCAGTTAGGCTACTTTTTGTTAACCAATTATTATTGTTCAATTGGTATCGAACAACTAAACAACAATGAAGCAATATCACACAAGAGAGATTGATGTTGATTCACTTACCGGTTCGGTCCTTGTTTTCCAAAGTAAAAGCAGATCTATTAAACACAAAAGATCAAAAATCTGTCTGCTATCATCAAAGATGACAGAAATCGGAGAATAATTACGGTACTATAGAAAGGACAATTTGGACAATTTCAAGTGAAACAATGGCTCTTGTTTAATTAGTTGTCAATTTTGACATCTCTAGTCAAAAGTAATTGTGATGTTGACTCTACTGGAATCTAGGTTACTTTTTTACAATCTTTAAAGCACAAAGCCAAAAGGTTAATAAAAGACACCACACACGTTTCTGCAGGAATTTGTGTCAATGTGGTGGGAACACAGACAGTTCTTTAGATTAAACACCATTTTCTGTGATTTAACACATACTGGGATATCTCAGATCCGTTTGACTAGACATGCATCGAATTTAAGTGCACACAACTTTGTAGCATCTGTACAAATTGTCATATTTAAATATCTTCCATTTTTTGTGTATTTGTGCCACTTTAGGAAAAGTCATCAAATTTCAGGGTGAAAGAATGACATTTAGGGTATTTTTATTGCTGTCCAGTTTGTGCCACATGGGTGTTAAAACCAATTTTTTTTCTCCATTTACAGCTACGGCTGCTTTTTTTTTTTTTTAACTCTCACATTAGAGCCGTTCAAATTGTAGCTTGTGTCATACCCGGTCCCATCCCATCTCGGACCCTCAACCCCCCTTTGCAGCATCCTCATGAGAGAATTAAGGCTCCGCGGTCAGAAAAGCCGCTAAGAGCGGATTACGCGCGTAAGCCGGGAGATGTTTTTCATGACGACTTGATGCTTAACACGCCCAAGTAACACGTCCGACAGGCCAACAAACAACTGGCAGCCGACAACAGGTGGGAACGTGCCCACGGGTAGCTGCGTTCAGAAAAAGAAAAACAATATACAAAAGTTTGAAATCCCCTAGAAAAAAGAAAAGAAAAAAAAGACAAAAATACCTCCCAGAAATCCAATTGTTGTGTTTCATTTTTCACAATCACAATAGACTAACAAGAAGCATAGAAGAATATTATCAGGATCATAAAGCATCAACACCGTGCATCTTGCATGTACATTATCATGAACCCATGTTACATAAACAACTGCATTCAATAGTGAAATTATTCAACCCAAACAAGACACCCGCAGATGAGTCTCATCGATGGCATTAGCTAGCATACTAACCTAAATGACATGCTAGCACAAACTTATATGCAATAAAAAACATTAGGGAATACAGGAAAACAGTGATGGCTATTTGTAGGCTATTTTTAGCTGCGTTGGCTGTGGTAAAAAAAATAGGTTTGGCTCGGGCGGGACTCAGACTTTGAAACTTTCACCGCCTCTTCCGTACGTGTGTGTTCATTTAATTGGCTTGAAATAAGGCACACGCAGGTACATGTGAGATTCCACTGCAGTGGTTAAATATAAATAAGATGGCCGATTCGGTGGTCAATTAGGGGATGACTTGGCAGTTATGCTTCATAAGATCAATGGTGGAAGCAAGTGTAGTGAAAGTCTTACCGGCGTAAGGTTCCGCCTCTCGGATTCCATTCCAGCGTCGCCTATCAGTTTCCCCCCCCCCCCCCCCCTCGAGTGAATGGCCTCCCATTGTCTGGCGGGCCCGTTCGTACTTCATCCATCTCGTCCTGCCTCTAATGCATTAAACATGCTGCCCGCTGCCGATCTGCTGGGCGGCCCGAAAGGAAACAAAGACGAGCACCTGGCAGACCCGATTCCAGTCAGGGAGGGTGGCTAGTCAAGAAAATACAGATACTGTACATTTTATTAGGAAAGAAAATACTGTGGTACTTTGACTTATACATTTGATTTGTTTCATGACCACACTTGGAACTTAGTTCATTTGCATTTCAAATGAAGACCATTAATATATATATATATTTTTTAAATGAGTTATAGATCACAATGGTTGAATTATTTTTTGAGAGATTTAACTTTGTCAGATTTTTTTTTTCGCCGCAAAAACCTGGCTTTTGAACAGGGGGTGTGTAGACTTTTGCTCACGTCACGGTTATTATCAATGTCCACCTAAAACAAAGAGAATCAACCACCTTAAGAAAGTCCACTTAGCTCAATGCTAACAAACAAGGCAAAACACCATCGACGGGCTAATTAATAGCATGGCTAGTGGCAGTGTGACAGATAGATGGGGGAGGAGCACATTTAGATATAATCTAACAAAATATGCACCTATTCTTTATCCTCTGTGAAAAATGACGACTATAACTGCAGCTTACTTTGGAGTTGTGACCGTCTCCTCTGTCTCCATGTCTATCAGTATGTCGGTAATATACTGCCCACAGGTGGCCAAGCGGCACGTACCAGAAGGAGCAGCACAATGTCCAATGAACTGAAGCAAAAATTGCGGCGCCAATGGTTTCATTCTATTTAATTATGTCATTAAAATTACGCTCTCTCCATTTTTTAAGTGTAGGCAGCAAAACTTAACAGGCGTGTATACGCCAGTTACACAAATAGTTGGAAAATGTATTTTAAGTACAAAATAAAAATATTTGTACTTGGTTGCTTGCCACGTCCGTAAGGAGCCTGAGCTGAATTCCCTCAATGAAAGCCTCTGCGCGGCCATTGACAAGTCAGGCCCGTCCGCCATTCTCCGATGTCAGCGCTTTGCACTCGATTGACACCAGGCAGATGTGCGCGCGCTTAAATCCTTCAAGCACGAAGGGGATGAGAGGCCTGACAAACACTTGCTAAAACCTCCACCAGGAATCAAATCTCCACAGGGAGAGAAAATACAGTGCAATGCACGAGAAAAAGTGAGTCATTCATGAGAATTGGGACTTGGGAAAAAAAGTTGGCTGGAGTGCGAGTGTGAGGCGCGACAATGTCAAATGCGGACAGAAAATAGGACGATGCTGCTAAAAATACGAGCCCGGTTGCCAATGGGGAGACCTGCAAGCTGTGCAAGAACACACTTGGAGAAAAAAAAAAAAAAAATCACCAATGTATACACACACATTCATATATATACACACACACACACATATATATATATATATACAGTATATGTACACAGTATGCACACATGCATGTACATATATACATATCTATAAAGAGAGAGGTAGAGATACATACATACATACACATGTACACTGTACATACACACACACGCGATCCAAAAGTGGAATTCAGTGCCCTCCATAATTATTTGTTGGCACCCAACACCAACACTGCCACTTGTGCACAACATTCTTTACAAATATATCTGGTGTCATTGACACCAGTACAAAGTAGACATCTTTTTGTTTTTATTGATATATTGATTTATTTTTGTATATGGTGAGGTGTGATTGTTTTTGTTGGTTGTGAGCGTCTTGGTTCAATTGCACCGAAACACACTTAATAAATACACATATCCCCCCCCCCCCCCCCCCCCCCCCCAAATGTTTATTTCCCCACATATGGACTGTATTAGATTCATCTGAGAGGTTTCAACGCAGACTAAAGTTTAATCACCAAGTTTAATTACTGCTGGATGTGTCATTTCTGACACCTAGTGGTGACCATTGCACACAGCAAACTCAACGTCACCCCGGATTGTGTATGGGAGTCCTTGAACAGAAAACAACACAAGTCGGCTGACAATTCAAACAAAATGACATTCTGCTCACATTGTTTTTTTTTTTGCACAGTCTATTGAATAATTTACTTTTTTTTTTTAGCTTATTGGACAGGTCATCAATGTAGACTCTGCATTTGAGATGAAAAGACCTCATACTAAATGACTGATGACAATTGTAGGAGCAAAAAATCAAAATTCAAAAAAAAAATAATAATAAATAAAATCAACATCACTGACTGAGTGACAACACGACGTGAAAATGGAATAAATTGTAGTAGAATAGAATGTAGTAGCACATCAAAGTCACTGATTTCATTCAAAGCGTATAATCTGTGAGCGTATAAAACCGGTGAGAAACTCAACGCCATTTTGTTCTGTCTTGTACATGACATGTGCTAGACAACTAAACTTGCCGTCAAAAGAACGAAGAAAATGCCTGAATAAAACTACTTCAGTAAATATTGGAAAAAAATAAGTATTGAAGAAAAATGAACAAACAGCAAAATAAATACTTCATGGGACCTTTCATCATTTATTCATTAGATTTGGGCAAACCACAACATGACATTTTGCTCGGATTGACTTGTTTCGTACACATTCTTTATCAAAAATCGTAATTATTATCTTATTTGATTGAACGGGTCAAAGTAGAAATTTTAAAGACCTCATACAAAATGATTGATGACAATGGTGGGAGCAAAACATCTCCAAGATGGTCACTGACTTTGAGTGGTAACACGAGGCGCAAGTGCAATGATTTGCAGAGCAATTTGATCAGCTGTCCACAAGCAAGGCATGAATCTCAGATTGTCAGACAACTGTGGCGCATCAGGTGCTTTGGTGGTGCACAATTTGGTGTTTGTAAGAGAGTCGGAGAATGAAACGGAGCTTTCGTCAGTGTCCACGTGAACTCGGATCCTCTGCAGTTTCACTCTCGGTTGCCAGGATCCAAGTGGCTCGCAAAACCTTTGGTATTTATCATCGCGGAATGAAATTGTAAATGCTTCCATGTCATCTGGCAAGGAAGGGTCCCCCCCAAGCCACTCCCACTTCCCAGTGCGCGTTGTCTCCCACCTCAACATCCCACACGTGTGTTCCTGAAGCCAAAGCAGGACCCAGCGCTTCACCAAACATCGACCTCTCTGGATTGTTTGGACGCTTCTGCCCCTTTCCAAAACTCACGCTGGTCAGATCTTGGGACAGACTGAGTTCGGCGCGGGCCGTGTTTGGGTCCAGAATGACGGGACTGTAGGAGATCCTCTCCTTCATTCGTTCCCACACGTTGAACTTGAGGTTGCCCGCGTGTTTGGCTTCGTCCAGCAGAGCTCCTTTGAGCAGCTCGGGCTTGTCGGGCAGCTTTTGGATTGTGCTCATGGCAGTCTTGAAGTTCTTCATGAACGAAACCGGCGCAGACTTCAGCAGCTCCTCTGTGCTTCGGATGGCGGCTGAGAGAGCGCCCGTTTCCCGGCCGAGAGCCTCAATCTTCTCCTTCGTGGTCCGGATCTTCTCCTCTTTTTCCTCCCTCACAGAAGTTACTTTATTGTGATAAAAGTCCCAAAGCTCAATTCCTGCTTGCTTGAGCAGTACTTTTAATATCCGAGTTCGGATGATGACCTTTGGACAAACTTTATGGATTTACTGTGGTCAAATAGTAGAACTGCGATTCGATAAGTGCAACATTGAATGAGATAACGTCCGGTGGAAGGAGTGTCGGGTCAAGAGGTTGTTCGGGTAGACAGTACTACATTTACACTTAAGGTATCATCTTAAAAATAAGTATGCAATTCGAGTGTTAATCAGGTGCGAAACCCAAAGCCACTTTAATTTTGTATCAAGTGGAGCACATCGGAATCAACGCAAATAATATGTTGGCAATAAAAATGCTGGACATTTTAAACCAAAATGAATCCATATTTTTGCCTATCCTTTCCATAAAGGGTCCCCTTTGAAAGCTGGGTAAAGAGTAGCGTGTGAAACAGGTGAGAAACACAACGCCATTTTGATTTTGTGACAATGGCGGGGGAGACAACAAATTCACGCGTTTTCTTTTGTAACTGTCAACCGTCTTGACCCACGCAAAACTGTGTAGAACATTGCCGACAAGAGGCAAAAAAAGCGCCTCTGACCGAAAAAGAAAAAGAAAAACAGAAGTATAAGCATCGCTGGTCAATGAGAGGTCCGGTGTTTTTCCTGCCACTTTGGCTAATGCGAAATGCTACGTCGGCTAGCTGAGTTGCCGCATCTGCGACCACGTCAGAATCAACTCACCAGCTGCTTGTTGAAGGCTGCTCGCCTCCTTTTGGGCTCTTTTTTGAAGATGGCTGAGTTGTGCAGCTCCCGGTGGACACACAACGCAAGGATTCAAGGATTGGTTTGGCCGACATGGATGCGCCGTTCACGCCAACTGGACGGGACGCCGTGTGTGTGAGACGGGTAAGGTGAATTCTCCACGCCGATTGGCTGTCGCTACGCGACGCGCGCCCTGTTTTTGGGGCGATAATAGTCATTGTAACTTAGTCAATTAACGCAGTGTTTTTCAAACACTGTGCCAGTGTGCCGTGGGAAATTATGTAATTTAATTTGTGTGCCTATGCGGTCTAGCTCCTGGCAGCGTAATCATATTGCTAATTGTCTTTGTTTAGAGACAAGCGAATTAGTGACGCATGTTTATCCAAACAGGCCCAGGTTTATGAAAAATTATAAAACAATTTTTTCTTTGTGTTTATTTAATTCCTATTCAAGTCGTTACAATATAACGTCATTCATCAATGTTAAAAATGCTTATATAAACGATATAACACATTGTTAAAATAAGCTTCTTTTTTTTTTTATCACAATTTCAGCTGGTGGTGTGCCGCGGGATATTTTCAATGAAAGAAATGTGGCTTGACTCAAAAAAGTTTGAAGAACGCTGATTTAATGGAATTAGTAATAATATAATTGATTTAAAATATGGGAGCAAAACATCTCCATCATCATTGACTTTGAGTCGTAGCACAAGGTGTAAGTGGAATTATTTGTAGAGGAATTTTCTCTCTTGTCCAAAAGTAAGGAAACAGTTTCATGTTCCCAGACAAATGTGGCCAAGCAGAATGATTTGTTTCGTCTAATTGAGTGTTTGTAAGAGAGTCAGAGACTGAAAGTGATCTTTCGTTAGTGTCCACGAGAACTCGGATCGTCTGCAGCTTCATTGGCGGATTCCAGAATACGTATGGGGTGGTAAACTTTGTGTATTTATCATCACGGGATCCAAAGATCCATACACACATGTCATCTGGCAAACAAGTTCTTCATGAAGCAAACCGGGGCAGACAGCGGCAGCTCCTCGGTGCTTCTGATCGTGTCTGAGAGAGCGGCCGTGTCTCTGCTGAGAGCCTCGATCTTCTCCTTCATCCTCCGACTCTTCTTCTGCACTTTGTCCTTCACAGCGGACAGCCTGGCCTCCTCCTCCACCCGCAGGAAGCGATGAAGCTCCTCGAAATCCTTCTTAATCTTTCTTTCCACCCGCCAGCTCCCTCCTGGACATTGATTTACGTCGCTTGCTCATTGCAGTGGTCTCTTGTCTCATTGAAGGGTTTTAGTTCCTCTCCCGACTCCACCTCGGCTTGCCAAACGGTCTTGCACACGTTCCTCGGGGCCAAGTTCAAAGGTATATCAATCGATCGACACACTGAACTACAGACCGGACACGTTCGATCTCCTTTCTGATCCCGCCACTGCCGCACACATGCGCGGCAGAGGCTGTGACTGCACGGCAGGATAACGGGATCTTTGTAGATGTCCAAACAGGTCGGACATTGCAGATTGTCCTCAATGCTGCTAGCCATGGTCGATTCGCTGAGTCGATTCGCTCCCTGGTGAGTCACAGTGTATCTTCCTCTGCCACGGGTGGAGGAATTGCCAGACAAAGAAAAAGTCCCCGAGTGCACTTCCTGCTTTTGTTTTCAGCCTTGTCCGCATCAAAAACCATGCCGTTTGTTATCTGAAATACACACAAAAGACATTTATTACCACTTGCAAACAGAAAAAAAAAAAAAAAAAAGAACAATTCAGTCCAACAAATGACACCGAGTAAAACAAAGTGAAGAATCGATAAGTAAAACACATCAAAGTTTCACCAACGTGCTACGTAAAGGCGCCGGGAAACAAAACCAAAGCAAAATGCAGACCTGAAAGCGAAGCTGCTCGGATACGAAAAAGAAAAACGAGGAGAAAAGGAGTCAAAAGGATCATTCTGCTTACCTTTGCTGCTTCGTGCTCGATGTACCAGGAGCAACGAAAAAGCGCAAAGTGCTTGCTTGGACGGAAGAAAAACCGGCCAAACTTGCTTCACCAGATGACATAACTTTTTTTTGGTCTTTGGAGCCCTGCTAACAGTGTTTGAAATGAAAACCCAACAGAAGCTGGCAGTATCGGCGGCAACGTAAGATGGCCAATTGTGAATTGGAGATATATATATATATATATATATATATATATGTGTACATTTGTAAAGAGGGAGTGAACCCAAAGATATTTTTTTCAAGAATATGTTCTATGCAGGCCCACCTGTTTAAACAAGGCATTCTGATAAATATTGCGTTTGTGGGATAAGAGTTTATCAACCCGTTTTTAGCCATGTCAGGGGACGGCCATTTTGTCACTTCTGTCGACTGAAAATGACATCACAGTTGCTCAGGTAACGACCAATCACGGCTCACCTGTTTTCTGAAGCTGAGCCGTGATTGATTGTTACCTGAGCCCTGAGAAACTGTGATGTCATTTTCAGGGGACACAAGTGACAAAATGGCCGCCCCCCGAGGTGGCTAAAAAGGGTTGATTAACTCTTATTCCACAAACGCAATATTAACCAGAATGACGTGTTTAGACTAGTGGGGCTGCATAGAATATATTCTTGAAAATAAATAAATAAATATCAAAACAATTGAATAAATATTGAAATAAATGAAATATCTGTGTTTAAATAAACATTGGTGTACGTGAATCAATATTTAAATTACAAAATACATATTGAAATAAATGTATATGTATTAAAATACATATAACAGTGACATATTTAAAACTGAAACAATACTTGAAATATTTACATATACTTATATACATAAGATAATTTAAGCAAAGACATAAATATTGAAAGGAGTAAATAAATATTGAAAGCATTGAATAAACAGTCAAATGAATAGTGTATTTCATGGCACTTCTCGTCATTTATTCCATTTTGGCAAACCACAACATGGCAGATTGCGTTTTTTACATTTTTCATCACTCATCTTAATGATCATTTTTAGTTTATTGAACGGGCCATTCAATGTCCATTTGGGGGAAATCCAACGCAATCCAAAACGAGCCACGATGGAGCGAAACACCTCCAACATCATCGCTGACTTGGAGTCGTGACACAAGGTGCAAGCGGGATTATTTTCAGAGGATTTTCATCCCTTGTCCGGAAGTAAGGAAACATTTTCATGTTCCCGGACAAAGGTGTCTGAGCGGGAAAGTTTGTTTTGCACAATTCCCTGTTCGTCAAAGAGTCAGCGAATGAAACGGATCTTTCGTTGGGGTCCACGTCAACTCGGATCGTCTGCAGTTTGACTGGCGGATTCCACGATGCAAGTGCGCCATCACACGGTTTGTATTCACCCTCACGAAAGCCGACGCTCTTTGTTGCCCTTTCATCGGGCAAGCACGGGTCCCCCCACGTCACCCCAACTTCCCAGTCAGTGTTGTCGCCCACCTTAACATCCCACGTGTGCCTTCTCGAGGCCAAAGCGCAACCCAGCACATTGCTCTGCTTGAACCTTTCCGGATTGTCTGGACGCTTCTGCCTTTTTCCGAAAGCGACGCTGGTCAGATCTTCAGAGAGACTCAGTTCTGGGCGGGCCGTGTTTGGGTCCAGAATGACGGGACTGTAGGAGACCTTCCTCATCATTCTTTCCATCACGCTGAACTTGAGGTTGCCCACATGTCTGGCTTGGTCCAGCAGAGCTTCTGCGAGCGGCTCGGGCTTGTCGGGCAGCTTCTGGATTCTGCTCATGGAAGTCTTGAAGTTCTTCATGAAGGCAACCTGGGCGGACTTCAGATGCTTTTCTGTGCTTTGGATCGCCACTGAGAGAGCCGCCTTGTCTTTTTGGACGGCCTTCAACTTCTCCTTTATCTTCCGACTCTTCTCCTGTTCTTCCTCCCTCACAGCCGACAACCTCTCGTCCTCCTCATCCTGCAGGAAGCGACGAATCTCCTTGAAATCCTTCTTAATCTTGCTTTCCACCAGCTCCCTCTGGTCCTTGATGTGCTTTGCTTGATGATTGTAGTCTTCTATTATCTCATCATAGTCCTCCAGAAGTTTCTCTATCTGACCTTTCAGAACTTTATTGATGGGTTGGAACTTGTGGCCAGCGTGGGTTTTTTCTTTTTTCTTTTCTGCAGGCTCCTGGTGGTCCAAACAGAAGTCTTTCAGTTTCTTCTTGTGCAAGCTGCAGATGTCATTTGACGCCGCTGAGGCTTGTGAACGGTTCTTCCGCGCATTCCTCAGGGACAAGTTCCCGGGTGGATCCGTTGATTTCGCCTTTTCCCAACAGACTGGACACGATGGATCTCCTTTGTCCCCCCGCCACGGCTGCACACACACTCGACAGAAGCTGAGGCTACGCGGCAGCACTTTAAAGGCGTTGAAACAGGTCGGACAGAGGACATAGTCCCAAACCCAGCTCGGACGGTGGAGTTTGGCCCAAACGCGGCTAGCCATGGTCCTTACGAAGATGCCAACTCAAGTCTGCGAGCTTCCAATGTTCACCTTCGGGTTTGCTGCAGTGCTTCTGCCTCAGTCACAAGTGGAGGCAATCACAAGTGCACTTCCTGCTTCAGTGTGCCGATTTGACCGTATGGTTATCTGGGGTCACACAAAAGCACTTCATTACCACTTGCACTCAAGAAAAAAAACAAAACTTTTTCAATACAGCAAATCACACCGAGTAAAAACAAATCAAAGAATTGTAAACAAAACCACACCATGGGGTCACCAACGTGCTATGTAAAGATACCGTGAAACTAACTTGCTCAGATTAAAAAAATAGGAGGTTGAAAGGAAAAGACAGCTTCCTGCTTCGTGCTTGATGTGCACACCGTAAGCTTATATGAATATGTAAACAATAATTATACGAAACTGAGATAATATGTTTGCTTTAGGGCTGTCAAAGTTAAAAGCATTAACTATGGAGATTAATTTAAATTTCATAACGAGTTAAAAAAATGAACTCAGTTTTATTTACTTCCTGTGACAGCTGACCTTGGCGGCACTAGTTTGCTTACTTTATTTTATTTATTTTTTTTAGTTTATTGACGTTTACAATCATTTTCCATAACTTAAAAGTTTGGATGGTACACGACTTTAAAAGAATCTACTTGGGCAGATGCATGTTGTGCTGCTCAAAAGAGAGAAAGCGCTCACTCTCGAATGCGGAAACACGATTGTGATTGCAGCACTCAACCAACCACCGGTGTCCAATTCTTCACTATGTCGGCTGGCTAACTGAACTGCGCTCTCAACTGCGTCTTTGCGCTCTTGAAACAAACACGTCGACTTACGGATACAATAGTCAAGGTGAATAAATGTGAACATTGCAAACTTACGGACAGTACAGCGACGAGGCCGACTGTTGCGACGTGGCCCTGATCTGAAGTGTACAATCTCGCGCCTCCTGAACCCGCTAAACATTGAAAATGTACTTTCGCTTCCATTTTAAAGTCCGGAAGTAGCCTAAACGCGCATCGGCGCCCCCGTCTGCTTGGAGGGTGAATCAGAGAAACTTGGAATAAACAAAAATCCCAGTTGCTCAACACTGTGGTAGTTGGTGCACCTTTGTAATGTGAGAGGGGCTCCACGACCGTCATTACCTTCCGATTCACAGAAAAATGAAAACATGTGAAGCGCTCAAAAAAATAAATATGAAGTGATCAAAAACACTAACATAACTTTATTGTACGGTGTAGCAATTCCTCTGCTTACAGTAAACAAATGGCAAATAAATAAAATGAATACCATAATAATAATACAAATAAAATGAAAACTGACCCATAATGAAGAATATTAGGCGGGGAGCTGTTGAAAGTAACACCAAAAAGTCAAATGAGTGACTGACACACATTCAATTTCAACACGCACAAAATCAATGTTGTTCATTTTTTCCCTCCATTTTGATAACAAAACAACTTGGGGTGAGAATCAGAAAGGCCACCGTGACTTAACCTACCTGACATCAGTTGCTGAACCCGTCAGAAATGTGTAAAAATACAAATGAGATTTATAAATATATAAATCAACGATAGACGTTCACCTGAAGTACGACTAAGTATGCTTGTAAAACTCTTCTTTTGCTTCCTAAAAGTCTTATTTCCTTCATTAGGAAACAGTTTTGGTCAGCAGGAATTGGGCGTCCTCCTTGCGCCGCAACACGCGCTGCATTTTGAAGGTGTTGGCCGAGGCGAGGGAGGAGCTCATCATGCGCTGGCGCAGTTCGGCGAAGGCGCCGCGGCCCACCAGCTGCACCCGCGGCGGCCCGATGCTGCCCTTGATGCGGAACGAGCGGTACACGGCCGACGCCCGCTGCAGGCACGCGTCCAGCTGCACAGCAAGAGCCACGCGTTACGATCCCAAAAATCACATTTGCGTCACTCGGCGGGGAGGGGGGGCACCTTGTGGCGCTGTTCCTCGCTGAGATTCCTCACGCCCGTCAGCTCCAAGAAGACCTGGTAGTGAGGGTCGCCGCTGCCCGCCCAATCCCCTTCGGCCCGGGAAAAAAACAATCAAAACAAGACCAAAAAAAAAAAAAAAGTGCGCAGAGAGCCATCAATATGCAAATCATGTAACATGTCAACATCAAGCAAAAATTCTGAAAATGAGGCAATAGCAGGAAACAGCGAGTTTGTTTCTACATACAATTAATACATGATGTAAGGAAACATGATAAAAATCTGAAATGTGCATCATATTTTTGTTGCCGTACCCATAATCCCGCTCTCGGCGCAGCAGTAGTCGAGCAGGCGAGCGGCCGGCCACTGCGCCACGGCTGCCTTCAAAGCGTCCAGGAACAACGCCTCGGACAATTTCTCGCCGCGAACGTTCAGCATCTGAGCGCGCCTGCAAGCACACGCGTCTTCTCAAGCGCACCGCTCGCAATTTTGGGGACGGCTGCATTGTTTTGGCTGCCGAAACATACGACCAAAACTGTTCCGCGCATCACATTGGGAGGCGCAACTCCGGTTAGGTGTGTGCAGGTGTACCTAATGAAATGGCTTACCTGTATTGAAACTCAACAACGGGGCATCGGTTGTGGAATCCCACCACTCTGACCACGTCACCGATGCGATATCTGCAATTGAGAAAAAAAGAAAGAGCAGACTTAATAAATCACTCTCCTGCAGCAAAAAAAAAAAAAAAAATCAGAGTTAGCCCACTCTCATTGGCTCCTTGAACTGCTTGGTTCCCCCAGTAGGCTTTTTATGCGTGAGCCCACCTGAAGAGGCCGGCGGCGTTGGTGACCACCAGCTCGTACTTTTCTCCCTCCTTCACATCCTCCATGAGAAGCGTCGTCGCCGTCGCCGTCTCGTCCTCCGAGTGGCTCTCTGGTAGGAACTCGCAGAACATGGAGCGAGGACACAGCAGGTAACGCCGGCCGGGCTCCTCGGGCCAAAGGTTCACCCCGATCAGACCTGCACGGGGACCACGCGCACTCTTCACATTCAACGGCACGACCGCGATGAGTGTCAGGAATAAATTAGGGAGACATCACGACAATGAAGTCGTCACTCTGCTCGGGAAAAAAGTCCCCATATTATAATTGTAAAGTCATAGAAAAAAAAAAAAGGAATATCGAAACAAGAATAAGGTTGTCATTTGGAAAAAAATCCGTTTATGAGAAAGTTTTGATTATACGTTTTGGGGAAATTTTTTGGGGGAAAATATTTTGCAAGCCTAGATAGACAGAATATTCCAAGGAAAAAAAAAGAGGGGGAAAAAAGCATTATTTTAAGGGACAAAATTGAATAAATTCACAAATATTCTAGGAAAAAAAACAACAACTAAGAAAAACAATTTCACAAAACTGAATTTGGCATACTTTGTGAAAATGTTTCTTAATTTTGCAAGAGTGGATTTGTAATATTAAAAGGGAAAAACACAGTTACACAGGAATAAAGTTATAATATTCGAAGAAAAAAACTATCTTAAGAAATGTAGTTTGACAAGAAAAAGTTGTAATATTTTGACAGTTAAGTTACTTTTTTTTTTAGCAACCGTAGCTGAAATATTACAAGAAAAGAAAATTGAAGAAATATAGGCCCCGATGTTACAATGAAAGTTTCTTAATTTGTATTTCAAAATTGGCATTTTATAAGAAAAGCCCTTACTTTGACCAAATATTTAATGAGATTACGAGCCAAATCTTTGGCTGGCCTGTGGAGAGACACTGTTGCATATGTGGGGATTTGGACATTAACTGGAAAAAACATCCCGTCTACGTCCCATGAAAGGCAAACATTATGAATGAAACCTTCGGTAGCAGCGTAGAAGGGCGAGTAGAAGGGGACGCCGCTGCAGTGCTTGTCCCTCAGCATCTCGCCGTAGATCTGATTGGAGCCCGAGTCCACGGCCAGAACCAAATTGAGTCGGGGCCAGAGGCGCCCGGCGATCCCCCGGAAGCCGGCCCCGAAGTGGGCCCGCAGCCGGGCCGCCCTCTCCGGGTCGGGCCGGGTCAGGGCCTCCAGCGCGGCCCTCACGTCGGGCTCCAGATGGAGAGCGCCGCTCACCGTCCCGCGCTCCACGTCCTCCGCCAGCTCCTGCCAGCGCTCCTGGAACGTGCAAAGCAATGTTTAGGCCGCACTTACATGCACTGAGGGCAAATTAGGGCTTCCACAATGGGAACCTTAATTGGCTCACTTCATAGCAATCATCAATTCAAAATCTATTGAGAAAGGTTTTATGAGCAACAAGTGCTAATTCATGTTAGCACTAAGCATTGATTTTTTTTTTCTCACAAATATTACAAGTGCTAATTCATGTTAGCACTTGTAATATTTGTGAGGAAAAAAAAAGAAAAAAAATCAGTATTCGCGCATCACATTGAGAGGTGCATTTTTTTTCTCACAAATATTACAAGTGCTAATTCATGTTAGCACCGCTAAGGCTATGATTGAAATATTCCAAGATAACTATTTGACAAGAAAACGTCACAAAAGAAAAAATTACCATGAGAATAGGGTTAACGTGGGTTTTTTGAAGAGGAAAAACATACATAAGAGTAAACAAATGCAATAAAATACAAATAAATATGATTTTTTCTCAATAAAAACTACCATATATATATATATATATATATATATATATATATATATATATATATATATATACACATATATATACAAAATAGAATAAAAAAGACCACATAAAAATAAACGGTGAGTGAAAATGCATTTTGCGACGACTGCACCTGCAACGTGGCAAAGGCGTAGAAGACGGAGGAGGCAAAGTTGGATTCGAGCGTTCCCACGCTGGGATCTTTGAGCGCAAAGAGGAGATGCAGGTACAGCGCGTCCTTCTCGCTCGCCACCTACGCAACGTCACAAGCACGGAAAAGTAACGCAAACAATAATAACAACTTTGCCACTTGCATTATATTACTACAACGTACTTCCAATTGTCATTTTTGTGTTACAACATCAACTCTATTTTATCTGTCTGTCTGTATTACACTGCCACCTTGTGGCCAAGGCGCATACACCAGAAGTTTTCCAAGCATGGTCACAGAACAAATTGTATTCAAAAGTCAAGGTAGCGCTGAAAAAACACAAAAGACGTCCAATCACACGTCAGTCACCTGGAAGGCGGGTGGCGGCGTGGTGTAGAGGTGGAGCATGTGACGAGACGAGGCCGGCGTGGACGAATTGGGCCCGATGGGAATGCCGGCCGCCGATTGGCGGAATGTCGGCGTGTAGAAGAACTTGGTGGTGCGCTGCAAGCTGTCCGTGGCCGGGAACGCTCGCCGCATGGCGTCCAGACACACCGCCACGCCCTGGTGAACAAAACCAACACAAGTTTGTTTTTCCACACAATTTGTGGGTGGGATTGCGATTTTTTTAAAAAAAAATTTTTAACCCCCCCATGTTGGCCTGTTTTACTGCCGCTTCCCCCCCAAAATCCCGCTGTTATGCGACACGCTACCTGAAGGAAGAAGTCACTGTTGGTGTCTTTGGTGCTGAGCAACATGGCGCTGGGCCCGGACGTCCCGGAGGTCATGGCCAGGACGAGGGTTTTTTCGGCGGTGAGCACTCGCTCTTCCCCCGAGGCCACGCGACCCACCAGCTCACGGTAGTGCTCGTACGTGGTGATGGGATGGCGAGCGCGAAAGGTTTCGCTGTCTGAAAGAGACGTGTTTGGAAGAATTACCTTGTGTACAAGTTGGCCTCGATTGGTCACAATTGATTTGGACAAAATAAAAGTCCTTATATTATCAGGAAATGATTAGAATTCAATGCAAAGAAGTCCTGATACTAAAATCATAAAGTGACATTTGCATTAATAAGTTACAAAAGGGAAAAGGGTTTTATCTTATGGTGGAAAGAGCAGATAAAGTGATACTTTTGACTATGATACTTCAACAAATTCTAAAATGTACAAGAACAAGGTGGAATTTTAAATCTAATTAATTGTTCTGAAAGAGTAATTTCCAATCAAAAATTGGACACCATCCAGACGATGTAACAACACTCGCAGGCATATATTCTTTATCCTCTGGAACCCCCGCCTGACAAATATTACTGCAGTTTAGTTGTGACAGTCTTCTGTTTCATCACCAAATCTGTAGGCATTGTATACTACCCCCTGGTGGCCAAGGCGTGCACACCACAATGGCCATTGAATGATCGTGATGCAAAATAGGGGATTGTCTGAATTCTATCTCATTGTTTTTGATGTCTGTTTTTATAAACTACAACACTGTGGAGTGATGTTTTTATGTTATTTACTCACCAAAACACACAGCAACAACAAAGTTTTGATTTGTGGGGTGCGCCGGAACGGATAACGAAACGATTTCAAGCGGTGAAAAGGAACCACCACTGTCACTCGTTTCCACTGACCTTTGATAGAAGCGAAGTCAAAGCGCTTCCCGTAGAGCGTGTGTTCGTTCTTCCGCAGGCGGCTCAGCAGCGTCTCCTCCTGGGCCTTCCTCACGTCCAACGTGTCGGCCTCCAGCTTGGCCCGCTGCCGCCTGCCCAGCCAGCCCACCGCCTTGACAGCCGCGTATTGGCCGAGCAAGCTGCCCAGCGTGCGGCCTTCGCCTCTCACCTTGGACCGAATGTCCCTCCACAGCAGCGACATCGCCACCAGCGAGCACACGCCAACGGCCACAGCCGGGGGAGGAGGCGTGGCTGAGGGGAAACAGTTGCACAAGCCGGGCAATCACAACCGGGGGAAGGAATGGCCTGCTGAGGGCGCTGTTGTGCCGAAGGAGACGTGACCTACCCTCAGTGTGGACGAGAATGGCGACGGCGGCCGATGTAGCCGACAAAAAGAGCAGCGCTGCGGCTCGAAAAGACAACATAGCCACGTTGGAATGTTCTGTAGGAATCGTTTTAGTCGTCAAGACGAGTAATGGCCGTCACGAAAAAACGTTTGACAAATTAGGAGCGCATCAAAAAGTTTTCCTCCAAGTCGGCCATCATCATTTTGTCTTAGTTACTTCCGTGTTTGGAGGCGTGCTGCATTCAATTGCCCATTAAAGAGTGGTAATCGCGAAAAATCGGCGAATTTATGACCCATATGTAAATGTCTAATTTCGGTTTCAGTCTTTAAAAACGCACGTTCAGACAGAAATAAGACTGAATCTCCATTAATGCATACTGGACATGCAAATCTGTCATCGTATGGTAGAAACGAGCGACCAGAGGATTTAACGTATGTTGCATTCACGTCCCCTATTAATTATGGAAATTACGAGATTTAGACACATTTATTATTATCCCGATGCCAAATTGTAATTCCAGTTCCGCTTTGAAAACAGTCCGGATCTTGACAAAGATCAGCCAAAAATCGAATAGCTATTCATGCCATGTCAAACTGATGTCAAATTCTAATACCAATTCCAGTCTAAAAAAAAAAAAAATACGTTCAGCCAAAAAAATAGAGCTACTCGCCATAGTACAAATCGGACATGGAAACTAAGTTTGGAAGTTGTTTAGTAGAAAAAAAAAGACTAGCTGATATACTGTGCTCATGTTTCCTCATTGCATGGTAATGCGTTATCGTGTATATGATGCCAAAAACTGCAATTCTAACTCAATTCTATTTGTAAAAAAATGAGAAGGTTCAGCAATCGGACAGAGAATAATCTCTTAAGATTTTCTCTTGAGTAAATCACAGCACAAACAGAACGCAGCAGGCCTCCTTCCTCGTGTCCAAGTAGTGCAGCAGATACAAACAAAAGCCCCAAAACATCTACTGCTATTTTATTTACAACCCGAATGACAATTGTGCTTTGCTCTGAGAAAGCAAAAAAAAAAAAAAAAACTGACAGAAAACAAAAATCTGGACTTTTTTTTTTTTTACTGGCTGGTGATTCTTTTGATATTATAACTTACATTATACAGTGTTTTTCTTCATGATTGTGAATTGTTAACATGCATAAAAAGACAAATAAAGACCAAGACAGTGGATTAAAAAAAAGGCACCTGCTCCCATGATACAGGCATTTTTTTTAACCATACACAGCATCGTGTGCATTTGTTCAGTCACTTGTGTTTTGTACCGTGACAATATTTTCTTCCATTTTCACTTTCCGTCATGGCCAGGTGTTCCTATTTCTTGGTCCACGCAGCAGGTCCACTTGAGTTTGGGACAATCACGACAATAAGATACATTCAGCAGGCCTCCTCCTCGGCAAATTTCACACACTTGGGACCATTAAACACAACACAAAGTCTACAGTCGAGTGTCCATGACAGCAAACATGCAGTACAGTACATAAGAGTGGCAATGAAATTCACAAAATGTCTGGCTCATTCCAATTCATTCGCATATATTTTTTTGTCTTTTGACATGCTGCCGTCCTTCTATACATCTGTTTCATTGACAGATTGGGAACATCTGCATTAATACATGCAGGTTTAAATATTAAATAGCCACCTATGCTTGAGAAGAAATCTCCTCCAGTAGACTTACTTGGACCTTCCACGCACACCTCCTGTTGCTTTAGAGCACTTTCCTCCTACTTTATTACTATACTTCAAACCTGGAAAAATATTTTTTCGACCCGTTGTAAGGAAGTACATCTAAAAAAAAAATAACAACAACAAAAAAAAATCACTATAGTATTATTTGGTCTGGCCCATTAGGCAATATAGGCAACTGCAAGGTACACCAGGGACTCCAGGGGGCGCCACAAACTCAGCAAATAATTCACCTTCAGTATCGTTGTATTAGGTACACCACTACTTACGCTTAAAATATGCTAAAACTTTATTTTATATTTTAAATTGAGTTTCGTTTTATTTTATTAATTAAAGATAATGGTGAAAACAATACTACTGGATTTTTTTTTTTGTAAGCGCCACATGATCTGCTATACTGTGACAATAAGAGTAAACAACTCTACAGCGCTCTTTGAAAGTGTTCTTTAGTACAGCGCGTTCATTATACCTAAGGTGAATCCCAATTGATTAGAGAGATTAGCGCAGGGTGCAAAGTGCACGACTAGACTAGATTGTGTACACTACTGGCCTCTGTGGCTAGTTTGCTCACTTCCTGTGGATGCTTTCTGTAAAAGGCAGCTTGCCTATTTGATAGATTACAAAGTAATGCAGATGTAACGCTACAGTGAATGGAGAGAGCCTTTTTTTTTTTTTTTTTTTTCCTAAACATGAAGGCACTTCCTGGTAGCACCTGGAATCGTATTTTCGAAGTAACCAGTAAGAAGCCCTTAAGTCGGAGGGGAGCCTGAAGCAACGTGGTTTGGGGGCCTTTCGGGGTCACAGCAGGGTGAAGCCTAAAATGTACTGCAGCAGTTTGTTGCGGTTGGCCTGAGGTAGGAAGGTGGCGCTCAGCTCCAAAGTGGTCAGGCGCTCCTCTCGTCGCTCCTTGAGGACCTGATGAGATAAACACGTGCTGTCAGTGCCGTGGAATTCCAAAAAGGTGATCTTTTTGTTATCATTCGGAAAACATATTTTGGTTACCCCGAGATCTTTGAATGTCCTCACTGTGTTCTTCACCAGGTAATGAGTTGCACTTTCACCTGAGGACAAAAAAGAAAAGTGAATCAGTGAACGCCCTTCCTAAAAAGGGCATTTAATTTAAAAAAAAAAAAAAAAAAAAGGAAATTACAACTATGAGATTACAATGCTATATTACAGTTTATTAAATGGTGATGAAAACCTTGACTTTTAGAACCTCAAAGTAGATTAAAAAATATCATAATGGCCAGAACTATGTTTAGGGCTACTTTTTGGGAGGGGGTTTGAACCAGTGGCCGCGCGCAATCACCGTAAGCAGCAATTCTCCTCTCGGTGCGCGTGAGCAGGTATCTGAAGAGGCGCTGCGTGTACTCGGGCTCGGCCATGGGCTGACTCAAGCTGTGCACGAAGATGGCGGCGCCGCTGTAGGCCTCCAGGACGGGGCTCAGGAGCCGCTGCAGGAACACAAAGAACTCCTGGTGCTCTGCCGACAGGCTCACCTGGAAAGGGAAACCCAGGAAACAACAAGCGGCCTTGCTCGTCGGTATATAATTGAAGCCAACTTGAATGCACCAAAAAAATAAAATAAAATAAAATAAAATAAAATAAAAATGCCCGCGAAAAGAGCAACTGAAAAGAGCAAACGTGAACCTTTAGGTAGCGATCCCGCTGCTCCTCCCCAAAGTCGCTGTCCTCGTCCTCCTCGTCGCTCCTCCAGGAGAGCGGCTCGGGGAACTTTTTGGGCCAAGGTTCTTCCGTGGGGCTGGGACTCAGTTCCTCCTGGTCCTCCTGGCGACGCACAATAAAGCCATCAGGGCGGACAATGTCAAGATCACAGGACGTGCGCTTCTCTCCATACTGACCTCTGCTACATAGAGGACGCCATACTGGATGAGGCGGGTGACGGCGTCGTGGAACACCTGGTATACGGTCTGGCACGGCTGCGGGGCGCAAACAGGCTGGAGTTGATTGTACGTCGGGTCAATGCTCATCCTCTCCGGCCCCGCGCTGCACACAACTTACGGAGGCCACGGCCACCTCGTTGACCAGGAAGTGCGAGAGGCCGGCGGCCTTGCGGATGAGCTTCTCCTGACTGAGCGGCAAGCCGGCGGCCGCGGCGCTCGGCCGTTGTTGCGACGTCGGCGCCGGCGACTCGCACTCCACCGCCTGCTCGCGCTGCAGCGACAGGATGCTGCAGGCTGCGCGCAAATTCAATGACACGGCAGGCAAGATCGCGTCAGGTTTTGCTTAAATATAATTACATGAATTATATGGGGGCGGGGGAATTTTTTTTTTTTTTTTTTTTTTTTTTAAATGAATGAATGTAATGCAAACTATTTGCTTTCTTATTTGCTTCAATAATCGGTGGGACTATTATAATGCGATTATTTAAAATCATTTTGAAAAATTGCAATTTCATCGTCGATAGAGAAAGAAACGATTTCAATGCCGGTATTTGCGCTTCGATAGTAAGCGGCAACGTACCGACGATGGCGTCGGCGATGAAGACGTGGAAGAGGCCGTTGCTGTAGAAGTTGAGCTCGAAGAGCGCCGGCACGGTGTGGCTGGGCGCGATGGTGAACTCGCCGTTGCGGTTGGCGCCGGCGGTGACGGCGATGCAGTTCTCCAGCAGGTGCAGCGCGCGCATCACCACGTCCTCCGAGTTGCCCGAGAAGCCCAGGTCGAAGTCGCGCGACAGCACCTCCTCCTTCATGTTGAAGAAGTCCTCCACCAGCTTGGACAGCGCCACGCCCTGCGGGAAGGACGCTCACGTTTCGTCACGTACGGATGTCGGCCGCACGCACGTGCGCCACACGGCCTGCAGGGGGCGCTAATGCCAAAAGCTGACGATGATGGAAGGAACCCGATCTCTGGGTTATTATTGTGCAGTGACATTTGTTCCACCTTGCTTGGATTGGAGGGGGGCACCAAAAAAGCAGGCCAGCAAGGAGATAGAGTCCTAAAACGACTACCGATTAAAAACAAACGAGCCGACATACCTGTCGGTGTCGGTAGAGCAGCAAACAGGCAACGATGTGCGTGGACATGATGGCGGATGACTTGTTTGCCGCTACGAGAGGAAGATAAAAGGAATGTTGAACAATGCAGAAACAGACATACTGGCTTGGTGCTTATCTACTCAACTGCAGACGTGGGAGGCCTTAAACTGTACAAACGGTAACACAGGGCTGGGTAACAAAAAAAAAAAAAAAGAAAAAATGGAAGAAAAAAAAAAAATCTGAATACGTCCTACAAAATTGAATGCATTCAGTGGGATTATAAAGGTTATACAGTTGCAAAAAAAATGAAGTGATTTCTGCATACATTGCTCATAAAATGTCATCCGATCCTCATCTGTCACAACAAGGCCTCTCAAAATGTTCACAAAGGACTTGAGAAGAGAGGACGCGAGAAACCTAACGTTTGAGGGTTACTACGAGTCATGCTAAGCTTCGGTCCTTGGAGGGCATGAAAGGCAGCGCAAGCAGCACAACGCCGGCGCTGGCGCTGCATTCCAGCCCCTCTTGGGCTCCCCCTCTAGCTCCTCCGTGTCCTATTGGTCCAAAACAACATGCCACACAGCTGGGGGCGCTGTGATTGGCTGCAAGCTATGAAGGAGGAAAAAAAAAAAAAAAAAAAAAAAAAAAAAGAGTATGACAATGCAGCTGAACGAGCTGGGGGGGAACCGGTTTCTGCTGCTGCTGAAAGGCCGGCCGGATTTTTCAGTGGCACACCTTGGGACGGGACATTGGGAAGGAATCAGATCCGCAGCCTTACTGAAAAGAACGTGCTTGGCCAGGTTGTTGATGAGCTGTCGTCGGCACAGGTCTTCGGGAAGCTCTCTGTTCTGCTGGCCCTCCTCCTGCCGGTCGAACAGCTGAGCGTCGGGCCTGAGCGGATTCAACAAAGCGTCACGGGGAGATCATTGGCCGTGCGTTGTTTTGGTGCCGCGAGGGGCGAGTACAAACAAACGGGCAGCTGCAGAGGGACCGTGAACTGAAATGACCCCGAGGTAATGCGCAAATGTCAAACGACGTGCGGGAGAGGGCGGCGGGTGTTGGAGGCTTGATTTGAAAGCTTGAGCGCCACACAAGACGAAAAGCGCGGCACTTACTGCGCATCTATGATGGTGGGCATCAAGGCGTGCTCCAGGGACAGCGGGGGAGCAATGTGGCGGCTTCTCTGGCTCTCCAGGTACTCCTGTGGTCAAAGGCTCACAATCAGGCGATCAGTCAAGCTCGACATAGCGTCGCTGCCCGACGCAATCCTCGCATCTCCAAAATGGTTGCAACAATGACCAAAAAAAAAAAAAAAAAACATCTTGTCTGAGCTAGCAAACACCGCATCGTTCAAGATCAAGACACCACTCCCGATTGAATAAGCTAAAAGAAAAATGGGCTCATGTATTCATTGCTATCGCTGACTGAAATGGCACAGCACAGCAGCGAGGAAAACAAAGAAAAAGCTTTCACTACTCCACAAAAGCTCAACTGTGGTTTCATCTTTCCAATCTCTTTTTTGATTGATTGATTTTGACCACGGATGTGTGTGAAATGCAGCCCCTGAAAACGAGGGCCTGCTCACCTTCAAGGAAAAGGGCTGGTTGAAGTCAACGCGGACGCAGCCGTAGTTCTTCCTCAGCATCCTGAACACGCCGCACGCTATTCCCCACAAGCTCTCGTTCTTCTTGGGCTTGCCCTGCTCGCACGGAAGGGTTCAGACGCGGCCGCCCGGAGTCGCCGGCGCCGACCGGCGGCCTCACCAGCTGCTCGCTGTTGTAGTTGCCCTCGATGATGCGGTCGTAGGAGATGCCCACCGGCACCACCAGCACGTCGCCGATGGAGCCCGCGCGCAGGGCGTCCACCACGATGGACAGCATGCCGGCGCGCGCCGTGGACGGTTTGCCGCTGCGGGAGCGCGTGCCCTCCAGGTAGACCTCCAGGAATTGCTGCTGACGCAACAGCTCTTCCGTGTACTGGAGAGAGAGAGAGAGAGAGAGAGAGAGAGAGTACGACAACCGAGAGGATGCAACAGGCTAAAGCGAACCAATGTTCAAAATGGGGTTGGCTTTGCGTTCAGAAAGAAGGCCGGCGGAAGGCGATCGCCAAGTCAACTCGTGCTAAACACTGACAGGGAACCCTCGCATAGTCGCGGTTCGCTAGTCCTGCATTTGCTTTTTTCACAGATTTTGGGGCGGGGGCGGGGCTGGGGGAACTTACCTGCTCACCTAGTTGCTATGTTTGTGCTCATCTAATATAAAAATATTGCTTTTGGGGCTGGGGAGGAGCTTCATAGCCGTGACTGACAGGAAAAAATGTGCTTTGGTGCCACCTTGTGGCAACTATAGGCAATTCCAAACCGTTTTGGGTGGGTGTCAATTGTGGATTTTTGCTATTCGCTGCAGGGCTCCATCGTTAGCCCCCACTCCCCCCCGCGAATCCGGGGGAGACCAATTTATGGCCCACGGGCCAGACTTTGGACACAAGCAGTGTTGTGCAATATCCTTTCACAGCTGTCTAAGGACATTTGGGGAGGACGGGGGGGGGGGGGGGGGTTGGTTTGTCCGGAAATAGACCGCCGGCTTGGATTCAGCTGCAAAGATGAGAGGCCTTAGCAACATTTACTTTGTTACGTTGGGACCGCGGCCAGGTACATGCACAATGTGACGTTTGGTCGAATCGCTGAGCAGGCACTGTCGAGGTCTAATTTGGTAGCGGGAGGCACAATTTTGAAGGTCAAACGACACGAGTTGGCCACTACCACGCGCGCGCACACACAAGTGTCCTCAGCTGATAGCACTTATCTTATTGGGCTCAACACGCAATTACTTTGGCGGGTCGATGTCAAGTGCAGCCCGTCGCAGACAACAAGCCATTCTTCAACAAGCGCACTCATCCCGAGCGCAGGTTTCCCGTCTTGCAAGTTCACAGAATTCGACAGGCATTTTAGCATTAGGAGATTGGCAGACGTAGCAAGGACAAACATTTGATGTGCGTCTGATTACGAAGGAGTATTAGGGCGACACTGGGAAAAACACATTTTATGACAATTAAGTGGTAACCTTACAGGAGTGTACATTTTCAGATAAAAATTCATCATTTCAAGAGAAGATTTCATCGCGCCCGCCCGCGCCAAACGTCAGTGGACTTACGGCGTATAAGAGCGATCGGTACAAAACGTCTTTCTTGCCGTCCGCGGACTCCTCCATTTTCCGCCGTATGAAGAATCCTCCCAGCTTTCGGATCAAGGTGCTGAAAGTATAAAAACGGCGTTGGGCATTTTCCCGCCGGCAGACATGATGCGAGGCTCACCTGAGAATGGGGATGCTGAGGTTGTTGCCGGCGGCGATGTGCGGCGCTTTGATGTTGTGACAGAAGAGGATCAGCGTGATGAGGAGATAGTCGATGTGGGACTTGTGGACGGGCAGGAAGACCATGGGAGCGTTGTGCTGCACAACATCAACAATTTGGACTCCGGTTGGCTGATGGAAAACTACACAAGGCTTGACAAATGTTGGACTTTTTTTTTTTTTTTTCGGCGGGTCTCCTGACCTCTGCCGCCGCTTTTTTGACCATTTCCAGCTGGCCTTTGTGGATCTGAATGCTCCAGAAGAAACCGTTAAAGAGCCTCAGGAGAACCCAGCCTGTCAGCCTGGATCGGGCAGAGAGGAAAGGTTTGAAAAAAGTGCGCGCGTAGCTGCTGCCACGCGAAGACAGTGACGAGTGCAAAATGAAGTCAAATTGGTCAGTGAAGACATTTGGCAAACACACAATGGAGAGAGGCGAACTGGCAGCGTGAAAGGGGCCAAAGTCGGGAGCATAGACTTGTCCAAAAATGTCTTGCCGTCCAAGTCGCTGGAGGTGGGCCCAATCAATGAGTGGGTGCGGCTGGCGAGTTGGTAGCTTAGCGCTAAAATCAACGCTTTCGATTCATTGCCTCACCGAATGCAACAACATTTGCGATGGCGTGACGACCCCGCCTCAAGTCGGGAGGCGTTCGCCCGACGCACCTGATGAAGGCGGGCGAAACGCTGGCCACCATCTGCTGGAGGAAGCGGCGGGCTTTCTGCTTGACTTTCCTGACCGCCTTGCTGCGCTCGCCGCCGCCGTCGCCGCCGCCGCCGCCGCCGCCGCCGCCGGGCCGGCCGCCGACGGCCTCGTCCGAGTCGGAGGCCACGCTCGAGATGGCGCTCTCCACACTGCAACACAAGCGCCTGGTTGAAAAGGAACGTCGTGCCTTGCAAATATTTAGGCCTCCGGAGCGCATGCCCCACCGTCAAGCGTCACATGAAACAACCGACCAAATCGCTGACTGCCTCTTTCCGTGAATGAAAGGCGGACTCGCTAAACGGCAATGTTTTTTTTAGGGCAGGGTGGATTACCTGTCGCAGTTGAGCACGTTTTCCACCACATTCCGGGGGAACATGTCATTGTGAACGTCTCGCTCCATGACGAAGAGCACGTAGCTCAGTTGCCGCGCCAACCAGCCGCGCTGCCTGCACACAGGGACCCAAACGCGCGCTCAAAACGCAGCACGTGAGCTTTTTCATTCAGCGCAGTTTCATTCATTTGGCAACGAGGCTGCGTTACATAACAAAATGTGTCAAAGGGACTTTTGCAATTTCGAGGGAAAAAAAATGTCACTTTTGGTTTGACTGTGGCTCGACTGCCGTTGAAAATGTACACCTAGGAAAGCTTTTATGACTGGAGGAGTAAATTAATTGACTTGACATTCTTGGCTGCGGACAAATTTGTTTTGAAACGAGAACAACTCAAAGTCGCGTGGTGTTCCACTCGGAGTGTCCACTGTGCAAGCATTGAATATATTTGGTTTGAATATCTTCACGAAGGTTAGACACATGCGACACATGTGACTCCACGGACGTTTCAATTATTCAGCTGTCTACTCCAATGTTGCAAACAATTCAATACACGTGTTTCCACTACTCCTGCTCCATAGAAGCCTCAAAGGGTGCTGCTTCTGAAGCACAAGAGTCAAATTCACCTCAAGGTGCCTTTCAAGCAGGGCCCCCCCCCCAAAAAAAATTAATCTGAAATTTTGGAATGAACTCAATATTCATTGAATTGCAGCACAATTTACATGCAAAGAGCAAAACAACGTGAGCTGCTTCCTGACAGGGTGGACATTATTGGCTAATGTGGGCATTTTATGAGCACGTGGTGGCACTTGACTTTGCAACATGATTCCGTTAGCAAGGTGACTGCGCACGGTTTAACAAATACATTTTGAATTTCTGAAATGTTCTTATATCAATGGACACTTCACAATGACAGAGTGGACACGTTAGTCGTTAGCAGAGCAGCATGTGGGACACGCTAAAATCACCTCTTTTCTATGAAAAAGTCTCAAATGAAGGAAAGACATTTTAAGCGACTTGTCATTGTACTGCAATGTGAGCGAGTGTTTGTTCACTGACAATAAGACCTCAGAGTTATGTCATTCTGTTCCATTTCCACGATGAGAGGGTGACCGTGATGAGGGCGATATGGACCGGCAGCAGGTACCTGGTGTGGGTCTCGTTTATGTAGATGACGTTACGCAGGCCCAGCGATGGAATGCTGGGGTTGAACAGCTTCTCCTGTAGCGAGAATGCAAATGCTTGAATGAAAATGTCTGTCAGGGAGCCCTTCTGCCCCACAGTGATGTAACAGTGGGGCCACCTGCCACAACTATGTTATAAGAAACCGCACTCAGCGTGCCGCAGTTTGACACTACTGCAAACAAGCGCAATAAACATCGTCTCCAATGTCTGTCGCTCCTGTCCGTCAATTACGCGAACGGTGAGGAGTTAATTAGCGGCAGTGTGTAAGGTTACCCAGCTCTGCGGCGTGCAAGAGTGGCAGCAGCGGCCGACGAAGGGCCTCTTCCTGTTTAGAAGCCCCTCCTTCCACGTGGTGGCCACGCAGCGCAGGACCGACGGACTGGTACTGCGGTCCTTCAAGGACAAAAACAGACAAAAATGACACCGAGGTCAAAATAAACAAGAGAATGCGCTATCTGTTGATGTACTATTCCTTAAGGGGACTTGCTGAAATACTAACATGCTAACAGTAGGTATGCTAACAAAAAAAATAGTAACCTGATGTCCTGAATGAGCTGAACAGTTTGTAGATGGAATAATCTGAATCAGTTGAGAAACGTGGAAGGATTAGGTAAAGACAATCCAATTCATATTTTTTTCTGAGAGGAAAATGTGGAATTCAGGAAAAACGTGGTCAATTGCGGGACGTAAAAAAAAACCAACAACAACGATGCTCCGATGTCCCGAATGAGCTGAGTTCTTTGACGATGGAACAATTTCAAAGTGGCCGCGATTTAACGTATGCGGATTTGTGAGTCTTACGGAGTCGTCATTGGGCCGCTTCCAGCGGTTGCACCACTGCTCGCCGTTGTTGACCTGCAGCAGCAAGCCGTCCGCCAACTCCATGGCCTCCGAAGGCCTTTTCTTCTCGTCCCCTTCGGACCCAGCCACCCGCTAACCGGACACCTGCTTGGAACGACAAAAACCACCACAATTGCTTTCAATTGATGTTCTCGCGACGCAGCCAGCTTGAGCACCGGATGCAAGTGAGAGTCCCGCTGAGGGACTACAAATATTCATTTGTCCGCTTGGCCTTTTATTTCCCTCATTGTTTGCCACCACATATGCGCACACCCGTTTGGAAATAGTTTAGCGAGTCGCTTTCATGAATGGATGCTGCCCAGCGTCCAGTGTGCGTGTTGTGTTTCAGCGCCAGTGCTCGCCGCGCACACTGATGAGGAGGCCGAGTGGGCTTTTTTAGTACGGGGTCATTGGCCGAGAGTACTCCCCGCCATGGGGTGACTGCTGGGAGCCAAACAAAAGCAGCTTGAGGAATGAGAAGCCGTGGCCGTTGAGTAACAGTGGAAGGTTATTGCCACGACGCTCACGAAGATGAGAAGGAATAATATTCCAAGTTTCGCCTCAGCTCAAACAATCACTATTTTGTTTTTTTTGGGTAAAACAATACCTGCTAAATAAATCATTTCCATCTGTGGTCCTTTTTCAAGAGTTCTTATGTTTGCTACACATGTTATACTGTACATTTGAAGCTTTAAAGAGGTCATACAATGGTCCCCTAAATCATCTTTCATCATTGAAATGAATGGAACTGCCATTAAGCTGTTCCAGTTCTCCCTCCAACACATGAAAATGTTTGAACTAATACTCTATTATATTGTATTTAATAATAAATAAAAAAGAACATACAGTAACAACATCATTTTGACACACATTTTTGCTTCAATTCAATCGACTTTGTGATCAGTAAGCATCAGTAATATTAGTCATTCTTCTTAGAGCATCGGTGTCAAACTCAAGGCCCAGGGGCTGGATACGGCCCGCTACTTCATTCATTCATTCATTGGTCCAAGTAAGCAAGTACTGGTCATCAACTTCCATGCTGCTGCTAAAATCTCTCCCAGCATTTCAAAATGTCACAAGTAGAAATAATAACAGAGACATTGCAAGCAATTTTTGTTACCAAGCCCCTTTTAACAGTAACTTGAACAATAGGTGAACAAACTATTATCCTTGAAATCTGATTTCAAAACTAGCTATCCATCAGTTGTCATGTAGAAGCAATAAAATGAAATCAAACATTTATATGGTTTCACAGTCATAATGGCCCTCTGCGGGAAATCGTAACATAACGTGGCCCACGACAAAAATGAGTTTGACATCCGTCTTAGAGGATAAGAATACATGCCTGTGAGGATTATTGTCTCTCTGCATGTGTCTCTCCGCTGTTTCTGTTCAAATATCTGTTGCTTAAAGGATACTTTTCAGAATGTTCCTAAAGGGAAACTATGTGGATGTTCCAAATATGCACATGCATTGTCCTTTGGAATATGTTTCATTTGACAGTAAACTTCAACTGAGGAGTGACGTGAATCGACTTGAAGGCTCTTTATTTGACAAAATGTATTGGGTGCTTGCTTAATGCATGAGACAGATCCACCTCTAAAACCATGGCATAGCAATATGCTGTAAAATGTGACTAGAATTCTTGATCTTCTGGGTATTTTCATGAAAATATACCACAAACAGGTTATGGAGATACCTTTTAAATCAAGAATGAAAAGTCTCAAAAATCTCAATGTTTTGACACATTCAAGGATGCTCGGGGAGGGGAAACAAAAGGCTGTTGAGGATCCCCCGCCGCCCCCCTCCCTCATGTGATTTCATAAACAAGCAGGTCAAACTGTCTCGTGACAGACGGACGTGCAAATGAAATAACTAGCCGCACAGACAACAATGACGAGCTGAACGTCTGGCCTCGCACTGCTGCATCACCACGTTAAGTGGAACCAGGATTAGCCACATGCTAACCGGGATCAACTTAAACTGATTGGGAACAAATTGAACATGCACAGCGGTCGCACCTTAGTCTTTACTTCAGTGTCAACAAGGAGCCAACGTGACTTAATGCTAGGTCGTATGAAAGTTGGTCAATTGCGGCCGCCAACGTCACAAACTGATGCAAGAAGCTACCGGCTGCTTGTTTCCATGACAATGACAGCACGAGACGACCGATGGTTTGCTAGCAAGAAGGCGTTGGGGGCTCGCTTACCTTCAATGTCGCATTGCGTTGACTCGTGTCTCCCAAAAAAAAAAAAAAGAGTCTATTCAAAATCGAACAACTCGTCGACGGAAGCGCCTACTCCACAGAGTTTGGTCGCCGTCGGTGCTGTGGTACTGTTCTGACGTCGGCCGCCCCAGCACACAGAATGCGGCGATTAAAGCCTTTCTTCCATTGGAGCAAAAAGCCTCAGGCTCGTCATGAATATTGATAACATTCACTTAGCTCTGATTGGCTGGAACTAACTCCAAAACCCAATCACATGGAGGCGCCTTATTAATATTCATGAAAATTGCGTTCATTCAAGCGGCGTCCCTCATCTTCTTCGTAAACGCACTGCTTATCTAAAAGTCGCTGGACAAAAACACGACTGCCACCGTCAGGTAAAATGAGCAACTACACGTTTTACAATTACTTTCTGTCAGCTGTCATCCTGAGAGGTCATGCTACGTCCTCTAGTGGTGAAAAAAAAGAATTGCATCACCGTACCACGGCACGTGGAACGTACCACGCCGCCATCTGTGGGGCGGGTTGAATAAAATTATAAAAATGATACGACTTTAATACGTTAATATCGTTGGCAAGACCCACACTAGTTTGTTTATTGGTAAATAATGTACTACTTGTTACAACACTTGTTACAACTTGACTGAAAACGACGGGTTTATTTAACCGTTTATAGCTATGGATGTATACACGTTACCCTTGACGACGGTTAAAATGGTTGCGACCGCACCGTCCGGTTTCCCTGCCCTGACTTCTTCATTGAGCTAGCTGCAGACATGAGGTAAGTTTGTCGTTCCACGTCCATTTTTTTAAACTAGCGGTTCTCAGCGACCTATTTCAAACACGAGTGAAGACACTTCTCTAGCATTGACGTGAATTAAAGTGTCACGTAAGAAAAATGCTGATTTTGTCCCTTTGCTAACTAGTTGGCTAACTTCAACAGATACGTCTGACGTCACAACAGGTTGAGAGGCAGATGACAGAAAAAAAAGACGTAGATGACAGACGTTTTCAGTTTACAGGCATTACTTCAATTTTGATTTGCTGTTACATTCCTTCAGGGACAAAGGTATTCCAACTAGAAGTTTGCTCAAATTTTAATTCACTTGACAAGTAATGCAATGAAGGTGGTATCAGAGTTCAAAAACTCAATTATTATTTTTAAAAAATCCATAGTAAATGTGAGACAAAGAGACTGTTGGGAGCAACTATAAAAACAATCTCATGCTACTTGGTGTCATAAAGATACAGTTGGGCTGGAAAATGTTTAGAGGAATTTTGGAAGCGTTCCAAATTGGGTGTAATAAGAGCTTGTGACTGCATCTAATAACATACGTAATCAAACTTGTTTTCCCAGTATGCTCAGGCTTCAGAAGCGTTTGGCGTCCAGCGTCATGGGCTGTGGCAAGAAGAAGGTTTGGTTGGACCCCAACGAGACCAACGAGATCGCCAATGCCAACTCGCGTGAGTTGTTTAACTGGTTCCAGGTTGTAACCTATTTTTGCAAGCTTAATTATTCCAATACGACTCTACATGGCACAGGCCAGCAGATCCGCAAACTGGTTAAGGATGGCCTGATCATCAGGAAGCCTGTGACAGTGCATTCCCGCGCCCGCTGCCGCAAGAACACGCTGGCACGCCGCAAAGGACGTCACATGGGCTACGGTGGGCCATTTTTTCCCCTTCATTTCCGTCGTACTTTGGACACATTAGAATGGAGTGCAGTGTGGATTTAAAAACATTTGTTCCCAATG
This sequence comes from Filicampus tigris, assembly GCF_054856515.1. Lineage (NCBI taxonomy): Eukaryota > Metazoa > Chordata > Actinopteri > Syngnathiformes > Syngnathidae > Filicampus > Filicampus tigris. The sequence continues at coordinate 1,732,632 of NC_141235.1, read as the reverse complement.
GAAATCATGGAATTAATCTATTCCAGGTAGGGATGGGTGTTTTCATTGATTTTAGCGATTTTTTTTTTTTTCTCCCCACTTTTTTTTTTTTTTTTTGAATATATGAACTGCAGAATGCCACGTTTTTAACTGCAAATGAATTTCCAACACACCATTCGAGGGTTTAAACAAGCAGCCTTCGAATGAAACTGACAACTTCTTTCCTTGGGCTGGCAGGTAAGCGGAAGGGTACCGCCAACGCCCGTATGCCAGAGAAGCTGACGTGGATGCAGCGCATGCGCATCTTGCGCCGTCTCCTCCGCCGCTACAGGGAGTCCAAAAAGATTGACAGGCACATGTAAGCGGGAAGCGACCTATCCTTTTTGGTGTCTTTCAAGTTCCTTGAGTTTTACTGAAAGTTCCTTTCCAGGTATCACAGTCTGTACCTCAAGTCCAAGGGTAACGTGTTCAAAAACAAGCGCATCCTGATGGAGCACATCCACAAACTGAAGGCAGACAAGACTCGCCAGAAGCTCCTGGCGTAAGTTCTTTCATTTGATGAAACCCTCATGGAATCTTAGTCATATATTGTGCCATTCGGGTTTTGTCCCCAAGCTCGTTTTAGATCTGTTGTGATTATTAAATGAGTACATAATTGACAAAAAAAACATCCAATACAAATCAATTGAAAATCTCATTTTTGCACGAAGTCCAAGTAAGATTTCAATGTGTCTTATTGACTTTCAATTTGTCATTTTCATTTTTGTCCACTGGACGGGGCTACTGTTGCCGCAGGCATCCCAACTGTTTTTTTGCCAGAGTGCCTCTCAACTGAAATCATATTGCTACGTGTCTTATAAAATCCTTCTTCATAACAAATACAATAAATGTAACATTTTTCTGTGAATTGCACTGAATAACTCTCATTTTAATACAATTTAGCCAATTCCTCCCACTTATCCTAGAGTTGTTAACATTTAATCTAATAATTTTGTGCGGTATAATGAATAGAAATGTGTCTCAGGCTAATTATTGACACTTGTGTCCTCTGGGTCCAGCGACCAGGCCGAGGCTCGCCGCACAAAGACGAGGGAGGCTCGCAAGCGCAGAGAGGAGCGTCTCCAGGCCAAGAGAGAGGAGTTCATCAAGAGCTTGGCCGAGGAGGATGAAGCGGGCAAATAGCGACCACATTCCACTCAGATTTTTGTTATTAATAAATTGGGTTAATGTCACCACGTGCTGGTCAAGGTCGTTTCTTATGTGTGGAGGTTAGATTTCAAATACGGTTGTACCTGGACTTAGAAATAACAATTTCGAGTTGTCAGTGGAATGGATTGATTCCAGAGGTTGCTCTTTGAACAAATGAGTGTTTTGGGCTGGATGCCAAAAGGTGGCAGCAGATCACTTTTTACTGTGGAACTTAAAAAGCCAAGTTGAAGCAACATGTCATTAGTTATGTCATGTATACAGGTCGACAAATAGAAACATCCCAGGCGGGAACGAGTTCTGACCTGCCTGTACGATTTACTCCATGATCCCTGTTTTTAGTGTCCATTGAAATAAAAGGTCACATTGCAGCCTACGTTGATGGAGCCGCCATATAAAAGCAATCCCGCTGCATGTAAAAAATAAAGAGCCATCTCAGGTAAGTAAATGAAATGCTTCCGGACGGGGGGTGTGGGGGCAAAGAGGCGGAGGCCGTTTTGCGGCTCGCCTCATCTCGCTTCTTCATTACGGGGAGGCGCTGCTGTTTCCTGGAGCGTGAGCCTTAATCGGATCAGACGAGGAGAAGGAATATGAGCCGCTCTTCATTATTACGCTCAGCGTTCCACGCACACTCCCATTTTCCACACGCAACAATAACAATACGTAGCTAACGTAATTACAGCTCACTCTGACCCTATTTGCTGTTGTGTTGCTATTTTTACATCCACTCCAGTGGGCCTCCATAGAGGAACGTAAAGTTTATTAACTCTTACTACTGAGGACAACCGGTTTTCATACGATTCATTTTTTGTCAAAATTTTGTTCCGTTTTTTTGTACATCCGCTCAGTTTTCATACAAATAAAAAAAAACAACAACATGTCACACAGCCATTTGTTTCACCAGAATCGCTGCTCATTTGTCGTAAATGTATTACTTTTTTGCCATGGTTAATTAAAAAGGTGTCAGATGAATTCATTTTCTATGGGTAAAATAGTTTTGACATCCAAACAAAATGGAGGTCTGCCCACACTGCTTTCTTCAACATCTGGCCTATAAATAATCTCTATAAACGGATCTAGTTGGAGGCGGAGCTTTAAGGGGCAAACAATCGCGGGGACGCGAAAAACAGCTGGAGGCAGCAAACAAAAACGCTTCATTAAATAATAAATGAGTCAGCAAACGCTAAACGCATTAAAATGCTAAACAAGTTAAGCCGCAGCGTGATTCATTTTGTCACTTTTGCAAGTAAGATGGAGAAGTTTAATCATCAGCGGGGTGACAAATGTGATTCAATTCTTATGGCCATTTTTTTCTTGTTCACTGTATGCATGCGTTGTCTACATTAAGCCACGAGAACAGAAATTTCCATTTGAAGTGCACACCGAACGTCGGAAATTGGGTGCTGCCGAGAGGGGACGAGATGAAAAGATGTGATGAAAAAGAGGCCAAATGTGCTTGGAGCAGAGTCATTTGAATTTCGTGGTTCATGGCGGCTCATCAAAGGCTCCGCCCACATCCTACGGCGGAGGATTAAACTCCTTCACCATCTGGTATCCCTGATTCTGATTTGGGCCCATTTGGTTGAGGAGTTGGGTAAAGCGCCAACTCAAGGAAGTTGATCTAAATCCCCGAAAAACGGCACCTTCAAACCAAAATGTCCAGCAGGCTGGATGACAGATTACAAGGTAATTTGGCGTTTCACTTCTTCTTCTACATTTTTACAATTTCGGTCTGTACCTGCATCTGTAATCTCGATCCGGGTTTGGAATTGATATCTGAATATTTGTTTGCCAGCACCCCAAAAGTAGAGAACAGATTTGAGCATTTAGCGTGTTGTTCTTCTGCAATTCTGCAAATCCTCAAATCTAGATTCGTAATCTCGGTCTGGATTCACAATCTTGATCTGGATCATTTTTGTTGTGTACATTTAAAACTGTCTGCGTAGCCTCGGTATGTTCGAAAGACAAATTTATGTTGGGATCAGGATCCTGATCCTAAATGCGGAGGGGCGTCGATGATATAGCGTAATTGTAAACGTGGTAAATTTATGGAGATGAAATGAATTTGTAGCCTTGGTGAGGATTACCTGGGATGACATCATTGGGTTGCTTTCTGCAAGCAAAACTTTCCGAATGATCCTCTTAACCCGAAGAAAATGCTAAGTTGACGTCGCCTAGATTCGCTTTGCCAAGCCTCTCCAACTTGAATGCACCGAGCCCGTCATGAAGCAAACAATAGCGGCGCTGCAAACCCAAGTGTCGGCGTGTGGATATATTTATATATATATTTCAAAATACAGGCTCAGAAAAGAGCTTAGGCGGAGGAGCTGAAAAATTCATATCTTCGCATTGGCAAATGCGTCGTGACACCAGCCACGGAGCGCACAGAAAGAAAGAAAAAAAAAAAAAAAGGGCTTCATTTTAAATACCTTTCTCAGCGACTTAATGGATTTTCAAGTGCACTTTTAAGATTTTTACCAAACTGTATGTTTGGAAAGCATATCAAGTCAGCAAGAGGCAAACAATTGAGAAGTTGTTTGAAGAGATGTAGACTTAAAAAAAGGAATACTTGTGCACAAATTCAGAAAATAACAAAGCAGTGATTTGGCCATTAGTTGTACTTACGTATGCTGAAAGTTGTAATCGTGCTAAGTGTCGTCCGCGTCTGAAAGAGAGAGAAAAAAAAAAAACCATCCCTAAAATGTTCAACCATCGTGTATATATTTAGTCTAAAAGTCATACTTACACTTAGTCGTATTCGGAAGTGTTGTTCATGTCTCAAAAAGAAAAACAGGTAAAATAGTCAACCAATGCTTATATACACACACACACACACACACACAAAATATCATACTTACATTAAAAGTCTTACTCCTCTACGACATACTCGCACTAAAAGTCGTACTTATGCCAAGTGTTTCATCCAAGTCTCAAAAAGAAAAACTTTCCTAAAATGTTCAACCATAGTGTTCATATTTAAACTAACTTCCACCGTGGTGTTTGTATGTATTCAGACTTGCACTTTGTCACGCTTACGCTAAGAGCCATACTTGTGCTAAAGGTCATACGCTAAAAATCCTATTCAGGCAAATCAATTTCTGTTTTGTTTTACTGTATTTCTTTTCTATTACCTTACTTGGCATGTATAATTCAGATTCGTTCATGGCAAAACGTAAGTTAAAATGCGTAACCAATGTATTACCCCAAATAAGACATCTGACTTGTGCTAAAAGAGTCTGACAGGCTAAAAGTCTCGTCCATGTCTCAAAACGAACCAGGACTAAAATGTAGTAACCTGAAAGTTGGGCGAAAACCACGGCCCATTTCTCCCGACAGTAAGTGCTGCCTGTTTGCTAAGCTCATCGGTGTGCTGTTGATTGCTCAAACACTAAAAGCAGCATTAGGAGCGTGAATAATCGCTCACAGAAATGATTTCATTGTCACTTTGTCATTGAGTCAATGGGTAACCAGAAGCGTTACTATGGGAGAACCTTGTTTACCCAGCCATTAGGGGGATACAACAAAGTTGTTTTTTTTTCTTCCCTCGACTAATTTGCGAGTAGCAGCTTTGAGCAGAGATAAATCACCGGCGTGCTCCCTGGAGTCATTAAGAAGGAACATTAAAGATAAAGAAGCAAGCGTCTTGCCAGGAGCAGCGTCCTCATTAACCTCCATGCCTCAAAGTACAAATACTTTGTTACTTTAGCTTATTTTTCAGGTATCTCTACTTCTTACTTTTCCTCCCTGTATTTGAAGACATATCTGTACTTCCTGCACTTTACTTTTCCAAAATTCTTCATCTTACCCGAAAAAAACTAAGGTGAGGTGTATTTTTTTTCCTGTTGTTATCAATAGCTAATTTAGCATTTTTTACTAGTCAGTTCGCAATGTGCGCAAATCTGGAAACATTTTGTTTTAAAAGCTTGAGCTAACGCTAGTTAGATTTTTTTTTTTTTTTTGCTGTTGGGGCAGAATCATCGCATCTCAAAAACGTATAAAAACGTGCAGTAAAATTAAAATCAAACCGTTTTTGCTTCAATTCAACGGACATTGTGCTGCATCTTTTGATGTGCGCGTCTTGGCCACCTGGGGGCAGTGTAACACAAACACATATGGAGAGACATGAGAGTCCCAGTAGCACCTGAGTAAGGCAGAGGATTAAGACAATATGCATATGCAACGCTCATGCCAATTAGGTTAAAAAATATCGCCGGAAATTCATAAATCGGGTGCACTTAAGGTGTTGACTTCTACTTTTACACAGGTATCTGAACTTATACTTAAGTACACAGCGTGAGTACTTTTGCCACCTCTGCTCGTCCGTGGCCATTTTAGGAGTCGAGGGGGGACGACATCAAAAAGGCAAGATGGAAGAAAACTGCGCTAAGCAGGTGTGGAGGTGGGCGAGCAGACGGTTGACTTGCCACAATGTGCCACACAGGCTTAATGCATCTGGAAACAAACAAAAAAAACATCTGTGATAAGCGCTGACTCAGCCATATGGAACCGCCCGCAGCAGCATTCGAGCCAACTCTAAGGACACGCTCAAGTAAAGTACAACAAACCCACGCAAATGTGCAGTTTGGCATTCTTGAATTCACTATTTTTTGGGGCGAATCTCACTGAAAAGCACACTTTTTCACAGTTTTTGTGCACAGGCGGTATTACTTTGGTATCATCTGAAGTGAGTTGAGGAGCTTCGTTTAGATCAAAGTAGTCATTCGGCTCCATCTTGTGGCATGTATAGGTAATTATAGTGCAGAACTTTTCGGGATGAGTGAGTGTCGCAAGTTTTGGCCAACAGTAGCTCCTTGCGAGTGTCTTCATTTTGGATTTATGTGTTTGGGGTTGACCACTGTACCTTAAAATAATCCTTGAATGTTGGGAATCGAGCGGACTATTTTTCATAACACTGTTGTCTTTTTGGGGTTGATTTTTTATTTTTCTGCCAAAGCTGCAGATCGAAATGTTTCCTCCCCTCTCAACCTGCACGTGTAATCAAGAGCTATTTTTGGCGCACAATTTTCCTCTGCACTTTGCAACGTGGACGTTTTGTTTCCCCCGAGCTGTCAATGATTCAAGTGTGAACGCACCAAAGGAGACGTCGGCCTGCCTGACGTTTCTAGCTCACCTCAACAACATGAAAAATGGAGATATTTGGAGTTTATCCCTCTGTTTCTAAATCATTGAAAATATTGACATGTATTATGTTGTTTTTAAGATACTGTTTATGTGAAAATAACCATATATCTCATTTTCATTTTGGTAATTTTTGAATTTTTTCATTTTGCATGAGTCAGAATTTACATTGTATTTATGTTTAATTGGAATTGTTTTCCTTTTATACACAATTACTGTATTTTATAGTACATATGGGAAAAAAAATATGCAAAATTAAATGATACACATTTTATTGCTTAGTTCCTTACGATACCATTTTTAGAAAACGGCTGATGATGACCAATGCTGTGTCTATTACAGTACACATTTGTTTGTCGGTTTGTTGGTCGAGCATCCTCTCCGGTGACAAAAAAAGACGCCAGAGCAGCTTGATGTTCTGCCACTCGCGCGTCTTTCCAAAATGGGATTCCATCCAGTTTGGTAACAGAATTGGGTCATCATTTGAGAAATTGCGCCACAGCACGCACACGCGCGCACACACGCACGCAGCGCCAGTGTTGTCAATGGCCTGCCAGCAGCTTTTCCGCTGCCAAAGACTTTTATTGGGAGTTAATGGAATTACTTGCGCTCATTATGAGCAAGCGACCCGAGACTTCTCAGGATGGAGGCGAGGGGACCCTAAGTGTTATGGATCCCCAACAATCGGACTAACAAGGAGAGAGAGATGCAAAACATCTTCTGGAGGTGAATTTGGCTTCCTGTCATCAAGTCCACCGACTTGCTAATGACAGGCGACACAATCACTGTCAATCACACAGCTTTGCAATTTTCACCGGGATGTCAGACGTCCTTCCGGGTGGCAATAGCTCGCCAAGCCTGGCTGATTAATTGACCTTTCTGTTGCTCGGATGAATGTTCTTTTGGCACTGCCACGGATAGCGCAGAGTGCTGCAGAGCCGACGTGAGCGAGCAGGCTAGCCAAACATTTTACAGCAGGAGTCGCCAAACTTTTGCGAACTGAGGCCTACTTCCTGCCGTACCGATCGTGTGAAGCGCTTCCAGTTTGATACAAACTTCTGAAATAACAAATTTGCTCGCATTCATTTTGTCTAAATAACTTGGTCATGCGCTTCAACACTGACCTTTGAACAATACTTTAACAATGCCGGCGTGCCGCTATTTTTTAAAAATATTATTTTTATTATTATTATTTAAGAATAGAGAAATTTAGCATCTCGGACTAGCGGTGAGCGAATTTTTACACTGGCCACACGGCTGTCAATAAGCTTGTCAAACAAATGACGACACACACAAACAAACGGAGGGTTCATCGCACTTTATTGGGCAACGCCAAAACGTGATATGGCCTGTCAAAAAAGGATCCTGAGCCCAAGTGTGTGTTTGTGAACGCGTGCGTGGACAAAACAAAGCGAGCGGCTAGATGAGCTGTGCATAGTGTTCAGGTTAAACCGAGTAAATAGATGGATAGAACAGTGCAAAGGATTCACGGGCTTTACTTTTTCCACTTTTTTTTTTTTTCAAATGAGCTCAGAAAGCGGCAAAGAGTTAATGTAAAGAAAAAAAAATAAAAAGTAGGCATGCCAATGAAAATGAAAACTGTAAGTGATGCTCTGCTATTATTGTGATATCAATGCCCTTATTAGTCGCTTCCTGCATGGCTATACTATTCAGAGTAGCATGTCGCTAGAAGGCTAGCCACATGTTTTATTTACACTTATTGCTTTCCCTCGACGCCATTTATTATTTATTTATTTATTTTAAACGCCGGCATCCCGAGAGAGGCCATTTTGAGAAGAAACACCATGATGTGACTGTACATACAGCAGATAAGGCAAAGTGTTGAATTGAGTGTGATGAGGTACATCCATGTGGGGATAGTGTACATCATGGAAGTCACTAGAGAGTGGTGGAAAGTGGAACTTCCAAAAAAGTGGAACGCTCAAAGAGTTGTAAACAATTTTTGGAGTAAAATTTGGAGTCAAACCGTCATCATGTGCAAAATGTCACAAGACCTCAAAGCAGGGCTGGGCAAAGTATGGCCCGTTCTGTACATTTGACATTACAAGGAGGCTTATAATAATGTTGCATTAATTTTTTCCCCTACAATTGATTGATTAAAATATATATGTATTCATTTCTTATGCTATGAAATAATGCGAAATGCCGTTGTATAAGGAATAGCATCTGTGTTGCGGTGTTTATAAGTAGTGGATATTTAAACACGGTGTGGACATACAATATAACAATACTCACAGGCATATATTCTTTGTCCTCTGCAAAAAATGACAAATTTTACTGCTGTTTACCGTTTAATGACGAGACTTTACCTTCCACTAATTTTTTGTCACAATTTGTTTTTATGCGGCCGATCTGTTCATTTTAAAAGTCAATCGAGGCCCTTGAGCACAAACGTTTGCCCACCCCTGAATTATAAAGGTATAACGCCAAAAGTGTGTTTTGCATTTTCTTTGACAGCTATAGGAGAAAAGTTAGTGTGTGACGTGAGCCAGCATGGAAATTCCTGCGACATTTAACAAAAATAGCATGTCGCTCACGGTGAATGACTAGCTTGAAAAACGATAAGGGAAGCTACATGCTCCACTTTGGAGGTTCCACTGCATCGGACATTTGACGGGAAAGCGCCTCAATCTTTATCTAATTGATATTGACGGCGTCATTTTTTATAATTATGTGCACATAATGAATACAGGACTGAACATGTGTGACACAAAGTCTCCCCGTAGGCTTCCTGCAGTCCTATCGCGCTTTCCAAGTTAGCGGTGAGGTAGCCTGACTTCCTGTTTACTCTCCTTGACGCTACATTTCCCACATTGCGCTACACGAAAAGTAGCTGGACAGAAAACAAAACAAGCAAAGCCGTTGATCCCTACGCCAGCTGTTCATTGTATGGCCGTCAGCGAGGGCGTTTTGGGGGGAAAAAAGCATTCCCGAGGATCGCTCCGTCAATGTATGGTAATTATAAGAAGTCAAGTACTAGTATTAGCCGATGTCATATTTCAAGCAAAATGTCCGCCGGCACCAAGCCTCGCTTCTTGCCGCTGCTCAGACGCAGGAAGCCGTCCATCTCCTCGTTTTTGCCCACGCAGATCTGCGGCGGGGGAATGTGGGGCGGGGGGCGGGGTGAACAATTTGCGATTTGGAAAGGATGGCGACAGGATGGGGAACACGATTATGGCCACGGAAAGCGGGAATAGGTACAGTTGACGATTTGGACAATGAAATGGTCGAAGGGTGGGAATCGGATTGAGGGGAAAGGAATGAATTCCCAAAGGTGAATGGGGATAAACAGAAACGATGCGAAAACGTACGAGGGACGGGATATGCGGGGAATAACAACGGGGATGACGATATGGATGATGGATTGGTAGTGTGAAAGGGCAGAAAACAGGAAAAGAGACGTTGGGGTAAAAAGTGAGTTTTTCCAAAATGAGGCGAAAGGTGTGCGGCATCACAATGCAAATATGCCGTCTTCTGTCATTTCAGCACTTTAACGCATCTATTTGCATACATTGTTATTAATGCCTTCGCTCTGCGTGTCTCCGTGTGTGTGTGTGTGTGCGTGCGCTCACCTGGGATTCTTTCACCGTCATCTGGCCTTTGTCTCGGTTGCCGTGGAAACCAGCCGCGACCTTCCACACTCGCTCGCCTGGGCGCACCCGCTGCACAAAGTTGGCGGGGAAATATCCCACCTTGCTGCGGCTTTTCCCCTGATAAGAAAGCACAAAACGCACACGCTTATGCAGGGCAATTACCAGACATGACACGTCGCGATCATTTTATAATGACTTGGTGAAGCAGCAAGTGGCTCATTTATGTACTTTTGGTTCAGAGTAACAGAGAGTTGGGGTTAAGGTTAGTGGGCCGAGTTAGTGGGTAAGGGTAGCAATTAGGGGTTTGGGTCAGTGTTAGGGCTTGGTGTTGGGATTAGAGGACGGCATTACCAGATAGGGTTAGGATTGGGTGAGTTGGGGATTAGACATTAGGGGCTAGGGTCAGGGTATGCGTTTAGGGTTCAGGTCAGGAATAGAGGACGGGGGTTGGGGTCCGGGTCAACCATTAAATGGTCGAGCTGGGTCAAAGTAAAAGGTCAGGGTTAGCTTTACAAGATATAGGGGTTAGGGTTAAGGGTTGGGATTGGGTGCAGAGTTAGGGATTAGAGGTTTGGGGTCAGGATTCAAACAAATGGATAATGGGTTAGGTGTTGGGTATAAAATTAAATTTAGTAGATAGCATCCGGTTCGGATTACGTCAAAGGAGCTGCAGCCACACTGTTTTAGTGGCTAATCCCATAGGAGGCCATGTTTTATTTCAATTATTGTTTACTTGCGTAGGGCTTTTTATTAATTATGCATATTTGACAAAATTCATGTCTATAATTAACAACATCAGAACAAGCCACGCAGCGGCGTTTGTGACACGCTAATCCCGCATTGGAGCCTCCACAAAGTATCAAACGCGCATTAATTGGCTAATGCAACAAATATGGTCAAACTTGTTACTTCACACCTGTTATGAAACACGGACGACATCCTCTTCCCCCCCACGCTAACTAACCATGCTAACACCCACGTCCATTGACCTTCAAAGGCAACCAAGCGGCTCTCAAGTCCCGCTGCCTCGTTGGACTGGAGGAGGCTTGACTGATTGCACAAGTGCCAGGATGGCGTTTGCCCACAAAAGGTAACGGGCGCCACAAGAACAAAGATGACGACGACGCTTCCAAACTCACCTTCCACCAGTCCTCATTGCCGTCATCTGTGACTTTGACGCGATCGCCGGGCCTGAAGGATAAACACAGGCAGCAGCTAGCATTAGCTGAAATGTCATCTTGGGCTAAATTAGGGCTGAGCGGTTCATAAATTAAATCCAACGAGTGCATTAAGTTCATGAGTCAGGGCGATTTTTTAAAATTTATTTTAAATTGTGGCTTCCGTAGCTCAGGAAATGCAACTAGGTGAATTTGTTGACTAGCTAATTACTTGGTTGGTTGAAAATCTGCCTTTTACAGGTGGTGGTCTTCAACTGGTTTGGCGCTCGGCTGTAGATAGGAGCCGCTCACCCGAGGCTCGATGTCACTTTCCTCTATTGCAGAAAGTGTCGCTTATAAATGTCAAGAGATGATTTGTGACGCGCAGATTACCGGTGGGCGTGATAACGTGCTTATTCCTCCAGCAACAAATAAACTCTTTTCCCTCTTCCTGTCACACAAGCCACACAACTGTCTGGCCTTCCGGGTGTATAACAGGTCTTGAAGGAGGTCGACGGGCCATAGTTCATACTACCGCTATTGCAAATGATAATCATAATGAGAAAAACGCACATCAAGATAATAATACTAATGAGACTAAAAGGACTGACTGTAGTTCCAAGTCGTTGTTCTCCTGAGGCAGGAACTTGTAGAGAGCCACGTAGGTGTGCATGGAGTGGACCTCCACACGCTTGGGAGTCTAAAGAAAATCACACGCGTTACTTGGAGAAGGAGAAGAAGAGACGGGGGAAGTCGAGCTGCAGGAGGAAGAAGTTGAGAAGGAAGAAAAAGAGAGAGGAGGAGGATGACAAAGGCGATGAAGAGCAAGACGAGGAGGAGCAGAAAAAGGATGACGAGGAGGAGACAGGAAAAGGAGAGGAAGAGGAGGAAAAGGAAGAAGAGTAGCCAAGTGAAAAAAGAGGATGAAGAGAAAAAGAAGACAGTGAAGTAAAATAGAAGAATACAAGAGGAAAATGAAGAAGTAGAGGCAGGGAAAGAGGAAAGCAGGAAGAGAAAGTGCTAATGCACACCTTTAGGCTGACTCGCTCTTCAGAATCTGCCTTCTCGCTTTCGGGAGGGGTGAGCACTGGAGCACGGGTCAGAAAAGCAGATGTTCACGTTACGCGTGTACGCACGTATGAACAGAGAGCTTTGAAAGGATAATTTCACACACTTCCCGGAACGGGCTCCTCTTCGGCAATCGGCTGATTCTCCAGCTTGTCCGGGAGCTTCTCAACCTGTCGGGAAGAAAAGTCATTTGTGTTTGTTTCGCTGCCAATCCCCCAGCCATCCGCCAGCCGAGAGACGGCTACCTCGTGGCAGGGCGACTCGGAGATGCTGCCGAAGCTGCAGCGACTCATCTGAGCCAGCGACGTCCCGTAGCGCAGCGCTTCGTACACGGGGTCCACCGCCGCGCGGGCCGCCTCTGCCGGTTAGCAAAGCATGCCACACGTTGGACATGTGACGGCAGCGAGCGCTCCGCCACGCAAACGCTCCCTTCACTCACCCTGCACATCGGGAGTCTCCCTGACGATGCCCAGCGACTCAGTGGTTAGTAGAGGTGAGCTGAAGTTTCGCTTAAAAGCTCCCGTCTGAAGAGAGACGGCGTGCGGGGGAAGACGAGAGGTGACAGGTAAGGGAAAGCGCGCAGGCTAAAGTGATGTGAGAGTGAAAAGAAGTGAGGGGGGGGGGGGGTAAAGTGACATTGGCACTTTTGTGCGCATGCAATATCGAGCTGCGGGGTGGAATGTTAAAAGAATGCATGCGGCCACGTTTGCCGCCTAAATGGGTTTGCAGAGGAACTCAAAACACAAAGTAAATGTTGCACAGCGCTATGGACAAAATGTAATGCTGATGCTTGAGTGCTAAGTTTGCCATGGACTCACTAGTAAGCACCGCACTGCATATCGCAATTTAGGTGTGGCTCGTTTGCGGCCAGGATGGGTTTGGAGTGGGGGAAAAAAATAAAATAAAACAGGAAACAAAACATTTTGTAGCAGCTTCAACTACATGTAGTTCTAAAAAATGCTGGTAGGTGAAGATCTCTGTGGAACCATTCAGAAGTTCTACGATTCTGACTAGTTGGCCGCCTAAATGGGTTGCAGAGGAACTTGAAACGGAACTTGTAACTGGAAGTACATATTCCATGGTGACGCCAGCAAAATAAATAGCGATGCGAGGAGGCACAATTTGCTGTGGAAGTATTCACAAGACTGGATGACAGGCCTGGCTAGTTTGTTGCCTAAACAGGTGAGCAAAGAGAATCAACACATGCAGTAAACGCTCCAAAAAGCATGTAAGGCTCATGCCAGAACAGAAAGTTGGGCGTGAAACTATTTTGCAATTTAGACCCAACTGGTTTGCTGCCCAACTGGGTTGGCAGAGGCAATCAAGAAATGAAGCAAATGTTAAATAGAAGCTCCAACAACATGTCATGCTAATGCTAGGAAGTCAAGTTTGATGTCGAACCATTAGCGCACGCTGCAATTCGGGCCTGATGTTCATTGCATCGTTTTCGGACATTTTGACTCCAATTTACCACTACGACGTCAGACCAACTTGCAGCAAAGTCACAGAGTAGAAGTCACTGAGCCAAAAATAGTCGCGCCGAAAAAAACAAACAAAAAAAACAGCCAGCACAAAACCAAACCAGAGGTGTCCTGAGAAGGACGACAACAATAAGACGCGATGCCACAAGTGTCATCAGTTGGCCAGATGGCTCCAGAGCATCTCCGTCACCACATCCAAAGGGTTCGGATCTACATGACTCGGTCTTATTATTACTGTGTCACGTGTGATCAAGCGCGACTAAAAATGACCACGCGATCCAACGACAGACTGCAGAAGATCAAGCGATACGAGGATCAGTGGGAGCTTTATTTAGCGCGAGGAATATGTTTAGAGCGCTCGTCGGGAGTGGGACAACACACAGACGAAAGGCCGGCTTTCTCACCTTGAAGCGCTTCTAATAATAGTCACGTACAGACAGTCAAACGTCAACACTTGCGGGGAGAGAAAAAAAAAAAACAGAAGCTGTGGACAACTAGTTTACTGGCTGAACGTGTTGCGGAGGCAAACAAAACCGAACGTAAACACGTTCGGCGGAATTAGGTAAACACCGTAATAAGACGAGAGAGCAAGCGCTCACAAGTAAGGCCCGACTCATTTGAAAGACAGTTTGAACAAGTTAGCGGTGAAGTGCATGCAAATGTCTCTTCTGTGTCCCTGCAGGTCATCATTTGAGGCGCGGCTGGGCTCAGCAGGCCCCCTTTAATGAAGCTGTTGTTCTTTACCTTAAATGAACGCCGACCGCCGCCACGGCAAGAATACAGAGCGGCTTTATTGGAGCCTTTTATTAAAAACAATGACGGGCACACTCCACGATTGAACATGAGCACGCACCCGGGTGCTGACAGCATTTATTTCCTGCTCTATTTTAAACCCTCAAAGGTGTAAACTCACACAAAATGGCCACCGTCCCCAAAACGGGTGTAAAACTATCATCGAGCGGAATTTTGTGGAAAAGAAGGTGTGTGTGTGTTCGAAATAAAGGGTCAAAACCCCCCTGCATGGAATGAATATTTGATATGTACATTTCAGGCTGAAGTAGCTGCTGCTCTTGACTACGTAAGCACATTTCCCAGCGCGCTCGCTCAGCGTGCGACTACCCGGCAAGTTATGCGGATGTGCGGCTGCTTTGCCAAACGTCTAATCCCCGCTTTGATGAGAGCGCAGCCATCCAAAAGGACAGCGATGACGGCTTGCTTCCGTGCCCTCAAAGGCGCCGAATTTCACACCGAATTAAGCCGGGCCAGCTGGTTGGGGGCAGATGCTGAATTAGCGGCGGAGAAGGGAAAGGAAATGGAGCGTCGCGAGAAGACGGCAAAAGGAGCTGACGGGAGGGCGTCGTGGTCGTACAACTTGACGTGAGGCGTTTTATAGTTCATTCTTTGCATCGACTAACCTTTCACACGTCGGTCAGTGTCTTAATCGTCTTTACAGGCAAGCCAAGCTTATATTTGCGCTGAAAGGGGACTTGATCCTCTTTGTACAGGATGGAGGGCGTGGGGGGGGGGGGGGCTTTCAAGCTAAGCCCATTAGCGAGACTCGAAGGCCAACTACTTGGGAAAGCATTACAGCATCCAGATGCTGTTGTGGCGTTCCGTGAGTCACTACGCACGCCGCCGCGATTAACTGTGCAAAAATATGCATCTACAGTGAGGCGGATTACTGTTACGACAACAGCCGAGTAACTCGACGTCCTCGTGTTTATTCGCTGCCTGGATGGGTTGCAGAGGAACTCAGAACAAGAATCAAATATTCTGTAGCGGTTCCCAACAACGTGCAAGCGCTGCGATTCGGGCTCGACCAGTATGCTGGCTAAACGGGTTGCAATGCTAATGCTACAATGCTCAGATTGGTGTGAAAACAAGAAAACATTTTTAGGCCTGACTAGTTTTCTGGTTAGATGGGTCGCAGAGGAAGTCAAAACCATACCAGTATCCGAAACATGCGAGGCTAATGCTAGAATGCAAATTTTGGTGTGAAATGATTCGTAGTTGCTGCAATTCAGAAAAGCTACGGTTGCTGCCTAAATGGGTTGCAGAGGAATTCAAAACACAAAGACATTTTTTTTATAGCAGTGCCCAAAAATGTAATGCTAATGCCAGAATGCAGCGTTTAGTGTGGAATTAATGACAACTCAGGTCCATCTAGTGTGCTGCCTAAACAGCTTGCATATCAAATTAAAAGCGGATCTCCATTTTTTATTTTATTTTTTTTACAGTGGCACCAACGATGTGAAGTATTTCAATTCAGGCCCGACTAGTTGGCTGGCTAAATGGATTGCAGAGAAAATGTCAAAACAGGCAGGACATCTTCCCTAGCACTTCCAACAACATTTCATGCTCATGAAAGTAAGCAAGGTTGGTGTGGAATCTTTTGGCCAGTAAAGCAATTCATGCCCTACAACTATGCGTGTTGTTGACATGGAAGTTAGCTGGCGCCCGCTTGCTTACCTTGCCATTGCAGGGCTGCTGGGACAGCTCGGACGAGCACCACAGGTGAGCCGCTAGTTTGCAGGCTTTGCAGCGCAGGCCTTGCTTGGAGTTGCCTGCGTGGACATCCACATCGCTTATTTAATTACATTGACAGAAATCCCACAGGTAGACTGACGCGTCGGGTCTGAACGAATGCAGATGATGGCACTGGAGCAAAATGAATCAGTGCTGCTTTTCAAGACACAGCGTCCGCACAGTGAGATTTGTGGACTGACAACAAAGCACAAATCAACTTTGTTTGTGTCTGGAAGGAGAGAACAGGACAAATAATTTCCTAAGAGGTAAAAGGTTTGATGGCAAAGAGATTTATTTGGCCTTTAAAACTAGCACTTGCATCGCTGTGGGCTAGAGACGGCGGGTGTACAATACAATACAATACAATTTCATTGATATAGCGCATTTGACTAGTTTACTGCCTACTTGGGTTGCATGAGAAAATTAAAACAGGGTGTACATCTAATGCAAATGTTAGATGGCAAAATCTGCTGTAGAACCATTCCCAAGTAGAGCAAATCAGCTCTGCCTAATGGGAAGCAAAAAATGCTGTATGTAAGTGGCTATTACCTTGGATCATATGTTTGCATCGTTCGCAGCTGGTGGGCCTGCGGAAGACGTGCTCGAGGAAACTGTGAGTCTTGAGAGGTGGCGCGGACGGGGCCGGAGACTTGGGCTGAAGCTTGGCGCTCAGCGACAGCGCGGGACTGACGGAGGGCGAGCGCGACAATTCCGACAGCGACGGGTCGGGGCTGACGGCCGGCGTGGGAGCGGGCGACCGCTCGTAGGCCAGGGGCGACTCAGACGAGGCGGGTGGCGGCGAAGGCGAGGGGGCGATGATGAGCGTGCAGGGGGGCCGCGAGTCTCCGTTGCTGCGCTGGAAGAAGTTGTCCACGCTCTTGCTGCGCATCACAGACTTGAAGGACAGCGAGCGCTTCAGACGCTGCAGCTGGAAGGGACGCAAACACGTTAGCCAACAAGTAAGGTATGGAAAATTGCCAGATGAGTATGCGGAGGACATCAAAACAGGAAGGACGTGTTCCACAGATATGTAATGCAATTACTAGAAAATGAGGTATAGCGTGGAACCACACTCAAGGCCCAGTCAGTATGACGCCTAGATGGGTGGCAGAAGAAGGCAACATTCGACATTGCCAATCAAACAGCAAGTAGTGTTAACGCTACACAGCCAAGTCTGGAAATAACGGCAAGTAATGCAATCGCAATGCTTGACTAATTTGCCGCCGAGATGGGTTGCGGAATTGATCAAAACAGAAAGTACATTGCTGATTAAACAATATGTAATGCTAATGCTAGAAAGCTAAGTTTTGTGCGGGACTATTCAGTACCGCAAATCAGGCTTGATGAGTTTTTTGACTAGATGGGCTGCAGGGGAAATCAAATCAGGAAGTACATTTCTAATTAAAAAACATGTCATGCTAATGCTACAATGCTAGGTTTGGTGTACAACCAAACAACATCTAACACTAGTGATAAAAAGCCAAGTCTGATGCGGGCCATTTATTTAAGTAGAAAAGCCCTGACTAACGAGCCGCATGCTGCTTCACGAAATCGTTCTTATGACAACGGTCGACATAACAACATTGAATCATGCATGAGTGCGTTTGAACCAAAGAAGAGCACAAGGACAGGATGGAGGGGATCAAGCCCCATTTTCAAAGAGCGTCCTTTCTCAGTCAGGCTTTTTTTCTCCCCTTCCATCTTCGTCACCCTTGCCCTCCCCTGAGCATCCCCCCCCCCCCCCCCCCCCCTCCGCTTCCCAACTTCCTGACTTCACAAATTTGCCACCCCTTGCGAGCGGGCGCCAATCGATCGACCTTTTAAAAATTCACGTTTGATTGGTTTCATTGAGCGGACCCGCCCGCTTTGGCAGCGTTTATCCACGACTCAACTCTGCCTCTTTTCATCTCGTCACGGCCACAATAAAAGGGAGCTGATGAGCCAAACACTTATGTAGCTGTCTTGGTGAAGCAGCATGTGGCTCCAGTACCTGAGATTTGATTTGTGTTTGCGCCAACCGACCGAAATGTTGGCACGGAATTTTACCAGAGTATGCCCGCTGCAAAAAAAAGAAAAGATCATCTCTAGATGAAGCAGCATGTGGCTCATTTACCCATTGTTGTTTTTATATTAAACCAAAAGAACAATTTTGGGTTTTTTTTTTTGTGGCATTTAATGAAATGTTTAGCATTGTGGAAAAGTCCAACGGATATGGCATCAGGTTCTTCTTCTCCTTCCTCTCTCAGAGCGCAAACGCCAATTAGCGTGAGTGATGCAGAGCTGCCTCCGTTGACCCACTTTCTTGCCGGTGCTTTTGTGTGAAAGAAGAAACAAAACGCACTACTCGGAGACAAGCGCATGCTTTCGTCAATGAACGTCTCTGAGGCGAATTTAATAATGGATGTAGGGGACATATTATGGGAAAATTGACTTCTGAATGCTAAGCAGTTGGGTCCCTAGAGTCCGAAATTAAACTACCGAGTAAATCTTAAATTATTTGACCATTTATGAAAATGTGTCGGTGTGCAAGCCCTTCTACACCCACTGTGATGTAACAGTGGGGGATAATTAACATAACTGTCCCCACAGCGAAAAATAGCACTCTATTGTAATATTGTACGTGATGAAAACATGCACCGGCCACATCATTAAATAGAATACAAACAAATGAAACCAATATTGTCACATTTTATGCTGCTCCTGCTGGTGCGTGTGCCTTGGCCACCTGGGGGCAGTATAATACAGACAGACGGAGCAAAACTCAACAGTCAGCCACCGTCATTAGTTGTTCTTCGCAGAGGATAAAGAATGCATGTGAGTATTTGCAATAAACGACAACAAAAGCATGCCAACAGATTAAGGCACCTGGGAACTGGAAAAAAATGCTGAATATGTCCCTAGTTCCACACTCCTGAATGTTATCCATATTTACGGGTAACTCAGAATAT
The DNA here is from genome assembly GCF_054856515.1 of Filicampus tigris. NCBI lineage: Eukaryota > Metazoa > Chordata > Actinopteri > Syngnathiformes > Syngnathidae > Filicampus > Filicampus tigris. The sequence goes on along the minus strand of NC_141235.1, from coordinate 1,713,514 downwards.
TCGTAACAATTCCCTGTTGGATGAAATGCCGGTCATATGTTCCAAACAGTATTTAGCCATCTTATCCTCAGCGGAAAAAGTGCTTTGCCAATGCTGGTGTGACTGGGTGATTCGATTTTTTTTTTTTTTAAATATCATATTTTTGTAAAGAATAGAACAGCCCCTGCACATGCCACATGAAGTGAGTTCGCGGAAAGTGCAGCGCTTGAATTTGAAGTCTCCGAAACTCCTCAGAGGATAGAGAGCAAAAGAGCAAGAAAGCAGTGACAAGGCTGCCTCGTGAGCTCGGCGTCTTGCTGCATTTGGGCCACTGCTGCCAGCGCGCTGGTTCAGCTGCAGTCAGCTTATTTGTGCCAGCCAGTAGGAGGCTACTTGTCGATCTTGACTGCATTTGCTCAAACAACGGAAAGTGGTGTTCTGTTCAGGTCTTTCCTTTCTAAAATCGATGGGAGACGTGGTACCAAATGAAACAACATATTTACCTGTTTGAAAATCCACAAAATGGTTGGAAAGGAAAATCTTTGTGCATTCGTTTACTTGACGACAGAATGTACCAGGCATTTGAAACAAGGCGTTCATTAGGTAACTTTTTGGTAGTTGACGCTAAGGTGATCAAAGTCTAGTGGATGATGAATAATCAGTCACTGATCTTTTTTTTTTTCAGTTGTCAACTCGCTTTTTGTTCTACTCCAATGCATTTCAATGGCTGTCAATTCCATGCAGATTTTCACTATCGGGAACAGTTACAGTACGTGCAGTGAGAAATCTCCATTGTCATGGCAGCAGGATGTTTTTTTTTTGTTTTTTTTTTGCCTCCTTTCTACAGTACTCGCACACACCCACTACTCAATCATTAATTTATCCCAGCATTCTTCACAACAGTCTATTTATAGAAGCCTCGGGCAAAGACTGGTCTCTGTGCTCATTTTTTTTCTCAAACAGGCTGAAGAACAAGGAAGGCTTTTGTCGCACGAAAAGTGCCGGAATAAAAACAAGGTGGATGCTAGATTTTGGGAGGGGCGGTATTTCCACAGTAGGTCGCTTTCTTCTGTCACTATCTAAAGTAGTAACATTCAAGACTGCTGTTCTTGCAAGAATTTAGTAGCATTTCATACAAAAGTGCACGGAAAAACGTTGATTTTCCCCCCAAAATTTAAAGGCATATTTTGTTTCAAGTGTTGACGTAATATTTCAAATGTTTTCTAACATCAGTCACATTGACAGAAAACTGGTGACGTTCCGCAAGGCGCTCTACTCAGTCCACAGATTGTTACTGTATAATGAATAATGGCCAAAATAGCACAGTAGAAAATTTGAGGTGTTCCACAAGGCTTGACACATCAGGTCTACTCTTCATAAATGTCAAAATGACTTGGAATTCCAGAATTAAAAAAAAAAAAAAAAAAAAAGATAAAAAAATACATAGATACATGTGGTCTTCAGTACATGATGGTCCTGACAATGTTTCGAGGTTACAAACGGTGCACAATGAACTACTGCGCGAAACTGCATTAAATGTTTGTTTTATATTTATGGCCTAGGAGTGTTTTTCATACAAATATTTACTGTAATTCTGAATTGACCACAGCATTAGCATAGCTAAGCGAAAAATGAGGGTCACTTCACTGCCTCCCCTGTATAATGCTTGAGGTGCGAAAATGTATAGCTTTCAAAACATTGCCTGCAGAATAAAAAATTTTAAAAAAGATTTTGCATTTACGATCTGTTGTCGTTATTTTCTACAGTGACCTGAGTGGGGTTAGCAGGTTGCAGAGGCTTGGGAGAACAGGTCCAGTCGGCCTGTTTGTTGTGAATTACGAGCTCAGGCCAGACACGGCAAACATCTGCTCTGGGATTGGCTCATAAATTCAACGGCCAGCCTACGCACATTGTGTCGTCTGGAGGCAAGCGGAAAAAAAACCAATGTCACCCGTCAGGATCATTGTGATTTGTTGCAAGTGTTTCTTTGACAATATCTTGTTGTAGGCCGTAGGCCTCCTTGTCCGGGTGTCGCACACAATCAGACAATTTAGGCATCAAAATGATAAAAGCGTGTCGTTCTTGATGTTAACAAAAAGTCTACATTCTAATATTTATTATGTATTTGTTATATATATTAAAATGAACAGAACATACAATAGAATATACAATTTATGATAATTAAAACAAATTTAAAAAATTAAGCACCTGCTTGAACATTTATTCAACTTTGCATTTGCTGCACAGCCACAAGACCCTGCAAATGTGCATTTGCTATAAAAAAAATGGACCCACTTTGCCAGTGTGGCTCATGATTTTTTTTTTTTTGCTTTGTTTCTAGCTTTAAATTGTTCAGCAGTAACTCACTCAGCAATCAGTGTGATCTATGCTTGTACAAGCGTGAGGTCAGGTAATAAGAATTAAGGCAGCTTAAGTGCTGTTACGTAATTAGTCTCGCTTTGTGTAAATAATAATAATAGACATAAAATGGATGCCTTATGTAGCATCAATTTGGGGTGTTCAAAATTTGGCATTGGTGCCAAATTTTCCCACTGAGTATTCTATTAATAAATTTAAAAAAAAAATGGACTGAATTAGGTTATGAGGTAACGTGCAGCGAGATCACAGCTTTTCCTTAATTCTAAATGCAGATATTTTTGTGTAAAAGTCGTTTAATTTCACACTGTCACCATTTTTTTTAATTAAAATGGTTTTCAAAAAGTTACAAAACAGTGTTACTTATTTTTCATATGAACATTATAATATATTGGCTATTTTTTTTAATTTGATAATACATTTAAAAAAAGGGAACAGTATGAAATATCACACTTTTTATTTTTAATACTTTTTGTGATAAGTGATAACAGTTGAATTGAAAACAGTTTCAGAAAAAATACATGAAAAATTGTGAATTTCATTCTCATTTTTCATTTTACTTACACTTAATTTAATCATAATTCATTAACCAATTACACGATTTAATCAAATACAGGAAAGATGAAATTCAAAACGTCAAATTACTTCTACTTTTGTTTTACTAATATTTCATTATTTACAATCATTCAACTAGCCACTGAAAACCATTTTGTCGACGTCACCGGACACTTAATTAGGAACAGATACCCCAATAGAAAGTAATGGTGGGGGTGTTCGGGGGCAGGTGTGGTCTTACCTTGGACTCCGGCTGGGTGGGCGCAGTGGTCGGTGGTCTCTGGAGGTCCCGTCGCTGTGGCTCGTTCTCCGTCACGCTTATTTCCGTCATGACGGCTGAAACTAAAAACTCTCAGTGTTTCTTAGTCGGCAGGGAGAGAGGAACGGCGAAGAAATGAGGCGAGCGACGACGTGGACATGGACATGGACATGGAAGTCGTCCAAATTTGGCGTCTCCCCTCGGCCCAAGCTCGTCATTGGGACGATATATCCCGTTAAAATTGCGTCCCAGCTGTTGACTTCAATGACACATGTCCAATTCGGAAGCCGGCAGCTTGGTGTGGATGCCGGCTGGTTTCTCTCTCAGCCACCAAACGGCCACTTTGCAGCTCCACTCTTCGACTGTAAACTACTCCAAGCGCGCTCCATGGCAACTTTGATTTCCCTGTGACGTAGCGCCCGCCTCGTTCCTGATTGGTCCAAAATGCCCGAGGTACGCCCACGCCGATGAGGCGAACCTTCATTGGAAGATACAGTTATACCTTTCCTGTGTTGCTATGACGTCCATTACCTGTTCTATGGTTATCATCACACTTATTTGTCAAATGCCGAATGACTCGACGGGAGATATGTGACAAATCCATATCGACGACGCCTTAATAATTGCTACTAAAAATCAAGTTTTGAACCTATATCTTGTAAATGTTGGAAAAGTGTCATGGAGTTTGGTTCATTGGCCAATTTAACTGGACATGGTGTCATCACACACGTGCAATGCAATCCAAATTGTGTGAGCTGTTGATATGAGAAGGCTGCATTCCAGCACTTTAATTGCATATTAAAGTGCTGGAATGAAGCACTAAGTGGGTCAAAGCCAACAATTCCTGGTTGGTGACAAATCTCTTTCATGATGTAACACGTGAGTGTGCTTTGCATACGCAGCCTTGTTTCTCTCCGTTATTCATCTCTTTGAAGACTTTTTTTGCAGCTGTGGCCTACTTTTTTTCATGTGCGGTTAGTAATGCTTATGTTTCTTAAGCTGTTTTTTCTCAATTAAGTGCGTTTTGCTTCATCATGTCTGTGTACATGCCAATCATTTCCTCAATTAAGTCAACAGAAGGCATGTGGCACTTCACTAGAGGTTCTCAAACCTCTTTACAAGTACCATCTAAAAATTGCACATGCAAGTTAAAAAAAATCCCCAAATAAAGTCTAAAAGCAAAGATTTTTTAAAGATTAAATGTAAATGTATTGTACTTGAAAGTTAAATAAAACTGAACTGTACTTGTGCAGTGATTCCTCCGCATACCACAAGAGGGAGCCCTAGAATGAGAATCATTGTAGTACGGTATAGGTGATCACCACTTCAATCCGTCTGTTAAATAGTTGGGAAAGTGTGATACAATTCCTTAAAATCTACATATAATTTTTAATATATAATATAATGGTTATGGAATAATTTATTAGAATTATACACATGTAAAGCAGTCTACAGACTGCTAGTCCAAGCATGATACATTTGAAATGTATCATGCTTCGATTATACATACATTTTATTTAGTGTTATGTACTACATTCTGTAAATAACAAATACATTTTACATATAAACTATAAAAATGTATTTTTAATATATATATATTTTTTATACTGTGTATTATTTTGACCATACATCATATGTACAAATTCAAATGTTTTCCCAAAACATTGTCATTTTTAATATTTTAAATAATTATATGTAAACTATATAACGTGTATATTCAGTCCTATAACATGTCATGTATTTGTAAGTTACTCTTACATAATAAACAATATAAAAATATATACATGCAAAGAATTTTGGCATACATGCATAAAATCAGATATAACATGATATGAGGTTATTGTAGTTAGATTGCGGATGTTTTCATCCTTTTTCTTGCTTCGGGCAGGCGAAACCCAGAGAAGCACTTGTGCTTCCTTCCTTTTTTCCCCCCCTTTTTTTTTCTATTTGTCTGACATTTGACAAATTGCTCAGAGTCCACGCGGCTGTTCTAATGAGGTGCTTGTTGTGTATGTGCGGCGTGCGCTTCTGCTGAAAGGCAGAAAGAATAGAAACAAACGCTAAAGTTTCTTCCTAAGAAAGAGGCAATTAGGCAAAACTTTTCCGAATCCAAAGAGGCTAACTTGTCATTCCAGAATAGAAACAAGATGCTGCTGCTGAAGCCTTCAAATGAAGACAAGTGAAGGACGAGCCCAGTCGGAGCTCAATGGAGATGGATGGCCAGAATTCATATACAGGGTACAGTACATGTATATGTATAGTAAAAAAATGTCTATCAATCAAAATAATAGGGCAAATACAGGTGAATATGTATATTCTCGTCCTTATTCAGGAGTAAGCAAGATTTGAGAAGGTCATCTATTTTAGCCGGTGGCTCAGTGGTGACATTCAAGCCGCCAATTGTAAAGTACATCTATTGTATTGTCTGGCTGAAGATGACACTTGGGGGAACAAAAAAGGTTGGACGACCTTCCCCAGGGGAGCCTTTGTGCTGATAATGTCAGGAAGGGGAAACGAATGCACACAATTGAACCACTTTTAGTACATAGTCAGCATTTGTGATTATGAAAAGAATCACCTGATAGAATGTCACCCTCTAGCGCACTTAAGTGGTAGTGGCTCAAAGTAGTGTTTTCTCACCAGCTCTACACTTTGTTTTACTCCCCGACTTTGCTGCTGCTGTAAATAAACAGAGAGAGGTAGTTAAGGCATTTTCAAAAGTTCAAATCTTTATTGAACATGTAGAAGAAAAAGGACAGTATGCCCAACTGCTCTTATTAAAATCTACAGTCAGCTTTAACGTCAAAAGGTAGAGCAAGAATAATGTCCATTTCTCAGAAAACGACATCTTTCCTCATGTAGGAGTCAAGTGGAGAGCCTGTTCGAATCGGATTGCTAACCAAAACAGCTGCACCTATGCCTGGCGTACAAAATATTTAGGTGTTGAGGAAACAAACGCACTCAGGCCACAAATTGGGGAAAACGTTGTGTAAAATAAACGCAACCTGGTCACCACGTATTTCCGTGTCGTGTTTATTTTACTTATCCCAAACAAAATGGACCATTCCAAATAACTCATAAGAGACACTCTCTTTACAACACAAGATCCGAATGTGAATAAATAAGAGTTCTATGAGTTCAAAATGGTAAAAAACAAAAAGTACACTAGATTCTAAATAACACTGAAAGCTTGGAAGTGGACTCATGAGCTGTGGCTGTTCTAGTGGGACTTCACGGCGACTAATTGCGGAAAGAGGCTATGTACTTTTCCTTTGCGCAATTAACGCACCCCGGTCACTTTGCGGAAATACGTGCGTTTTGCATTTTGGCATTTTTCGGTACGCGGCCCTGGGAGGAAAACGCCCAAAATGAAATACCGCTAAGACGTCGCATCCCGAATGACCTGTGTGCATTTCATTTCCGTGAATAATAAAAATGAAATATTTACAATAGTGCCATTAAAGGTTGCCAGTGAGCGCCGAGTCCATGAGGTCGTCATCTTCGTTCCTCATGTACATGGGACTGGACCGCGAAGGCCGCTCAGAAGCGAGCATGGACAAGGAGGACTCTGAGGCCGAGATGGGCGAGCGGGACCAGCTGTCCGCCTTCATGGGGTGCGACGACGCTCCGCCCGACATGGACGACTTCTTCTTCTCTTTGTCCCGTTCCCTCTCGCGCTCCCTCTTCTTCTTCTCCTTTTTGTGCTTCTTGTGCTTCTCGCCGGAGCCCAGCGGGACAGCGCTCATATAGTCCTGTTGGGCAGGGAGCGGTCGCGGCGTCTGGTCGTCGTCGGAGCTCGGGCTGTTCTGGTGGGACTTCTCGGCCACCGAGCTGCTGCCCGACTCGCTCTCGCTGTCGTGGTTGAGCGGCGTGTGGCCAGGCGAGCGGCTGTGGCTGGGGGACGAGCGGTCGTGCTTGGGCGTGGAGCCGCTGAACAGGGGCGAGGCCTTCAGGCTGCCGATCTGCGGCCGCATGGAGTCGCCGGGGCCTTCGCCGCCTTTCTGCAGGGTGACTTTAGCCTTGATGCTGGGCGAGCCTCCGTCGGGTTTGCTGATGATGATCTTGGCTAGGCCGGAGCCGCTCACCCCTCCCGTTTTGGGATCCATCAGCTTTTTGTCCCCACCGCCGCCCCCCGAAACCGACACTTTTGCCTTCGCTTCTTTGTCGGGCCTCTCCCGCTTGTAGTCCCCGCTTTGGGAGGTTGCGGCGTGCTTGGCGGGACCCAAGTTTGAAGGGGGGGCATTTCCGGGAACGCTGCCGGCCGGGGCCCCGGGACCAGGCGGACCCGCGGGCGGGCCGACTTCACAACCGTCCTCACCCACGCCGCCCACGCTCTTCAGTTTGTCGATGACCGCTGTGAGGGAAGGTTTCTTGTTCCGACTGGGAGACTTTCCTTTGGCGTTTGGGTTGTTGGCGTTGTTCTGGCCTCCTCCGCTGCCGCCGCCGCCGCCACCTCCACCTCCGCTGCTCCCGCCACCGCCACTTCCACCGCCGCCTCCACTATACTGAGACTGGGAGCCTCCAGAGAAGCCCAGAGAACCGGAAGAAGAAGAGGAGCCGGAGGATGAGGACGTGGAAGTTGAGGGGGTCCCGCTCATCGGCTTCTGGGAGCTCATACCCGCCCCCGAGGAAGACTTGGACCCTCCGGAGCTGCCGCCGCCTGAGCCTATTGGGGATTTGGCCTTGGAGGAAGGCGGAGTTCCCGGCACCTGGGACTGCTGGATTTTCATGGGTGAAGACAGCTTTTCACCAGAGCTGCTGGAGCGAGAGTGAGAAGGGGAGATGTTGGGCTTGATGCTGGGGTTCATAAGCGACCCGGGAGGCTTACCGCCTTGGGTTTTGATCTTATTGCCAGTCCCAAGTCCACTTCCACTGCTTCCGGTCCCAGAGAGTCCATGTTTTGTGATCGGGGAGGAGCCCGGTTTGCCAACCCCCATCCCCTGAGAAGAACCTTTGGAATGGGACGGTCCCCCGCTGATCCCCGTACCGCTTGCTGACTTTGAGCTGTTGCCTTGCGTCACGGAGCCCTCCTTGGATTTGATCTTGCCAGAAGAGGAATGGGAATGGTGGCTTTTGCTGCTGCCCGTGCCCCCGGCTCCGCCCGCGCCGCTTGAGGCTGAGCTGCTGGACGTGTAGCCACTATGGGAGGAGGTCTTCCCACCTTTAGGGATCTGAATTGTAATCTTGGGAATGGGAGGCGTGGCGCCGCCGGGTGGCGTCTGTGAGCATCCCGAACTTCCAGGGGACTTGGAGCCTCCTCCGCTCAAGCTCCCCCCGGAGCCAGAGCCGCCGCTGGGAGGCGTGTACGGGCGTCCGCCTGAACTGTGAGAGGGCGACTTCCCGTCTGGGTCCATCTTTTTACGTTTGGGCTGCTTCTCTTTGGATTTGCCCTCACTGGATGGAGTCCTGCTACGTTTGACCTGTTTTCCCTCGGCCGAAAGGCTTCCCATTCCCGAGCCGCTACTTCCGCTGCCGCCGTTTTCATCCTTTTGCCGCATGAGGCTCTGTTGTTTGACTTTGGGGTCGCCGCTTTTGAAATCGACGCATGCCGGCCCCAAGCCTATCATGAGGGGGCTCTGGGAGCCTCCAAAATGAGTGTCTCCTAAATCGGGAGCTTGCCCGAGAAGCGGTTTGCCACTGCCGCTGTTGCCTCCGAAAAACATGCCCATATCAAAGGGGTCTTTCAGCGAGGGCTCCGGTGTGTTTTGCCCGTGCGGCGTAGGATTCTGAGGCGTGCCCGACGGCGTATTCTGCTGACTGCTACCGCCAAAACCCTTCACCAGATCCATGTCTCCGTCGGCGCTCGGTGAACTGTCTTCGAAGCAGTTCTGGGAGATGCCGTGGCCCGAGTTCAGCAGGTCGGGGTTGAATTCGGTCGCGTCGGAGAAGAAGTTAGTGGAGGACGAATCGCTGGTGGGCGTGGCCGCGGCCTCAGCGATCAAGTCGGCAGCGTCCGTGAAAGGGTTCTCGTTGCTGTTGGTGTTGAAAATGTCTGCCGAGTCAAACACGGCGCTGCCCTGTCCTGAGCTGGAGGAATCACGAATGGGGGTCCCCAGCGGGCCCGCGTCGTCGCCGCCCCCGCTCATCGGATGCTGGCCTCCACTGCTGGCTTTACCGGTTTGCTCGGGCAAATCTGACAGAATTTCCGTGATATCTGGTCCGATGCTGTCGGAGCTAGAGAGGCGTACCATGCGGGGTGGGCCGGCGCCCGGCGCAGGCTGGGCCTGGATGTGAGACGGCGGATAAGGCATGCTGGGGCCAGAGGGCGGGGTTCCGCATTGGCTCGGGGCTGGAGTGATGCTGTGGGGCGTGTCCAAGCCGTCGCCCGGCAGATTGACATCAAAGATGGAGTTCTGAGACGCATCCACATCCATTGAGAGAAGCTCGCGGTGGAAATCGTCCTCGTGCGAGACCGCGTGGTGTTGATGGTGCGACATGGAAGAAGATGCCTGTTGGGATTTCATGCCCAAACCACCTCCGGCCGCTCCCCCGGCACCAGGGGTCCCGGGCAACAAGCCCCCCTTTTCTGGCACTCGTGGCCGCTTCTTCTTGCCTTTTACGCCTCCTCCGGGGCAAGCGGCCCCCATGCTGTCAGTACGAGGTGACCCGGAGGATGAATTCTGTCTCTCAAGAGGACTGGAACCGTACAGGGCGGCAAAGTCTTGCGAAGGGTTGTCTTTCAACAAGTTCATCAGCATGGGGTGATTCTTGGTGTTGCTAGCAGGCGACGACGTCGGCGGCGGAGTCTGATGAGGCGGCGGCGCGTTCTGCGAGCTGGGACTGGAACCGACGCTTCCCGTTATCTGCAGAAGACTCGTCAGGATTGGGTTCTGCGTCACTTTGCTGTAGTCATCCGGATGGCCTTGACCCTGCTGCTGCTGCTGTTGCTGCTGCTGCTGCTGCTGCTGCTGCTGCTGTTGTTGCACCTGCTGCTGTTGCCCAACTTGAGCTTGGCACTCGGCTCCTTGTCTTTCGTTGCGAGACATCCCAAACAGAGAGGTGATGGACCCGGTAAAATTAGGCCCGCCGGGCGGTCCTCCTCCGGTGGGCGTGCTGCCGCCGGCGAGTCCCAAGAGCCCCATGGGGTTTGTCGCATCTCCGCCTGCCATGTTGTAGGCGGGACTACCGGATGGCGGCGGATTATTTTTCACCATGGTCTCCACCGTCTGCGCAATCAAAGACAGGGCCGGAGTGTCTGCCTGGATGGTCTCCGCTTTCCTCCGGATGGCCCGCATTGTCACCGGGATGGACATGCACCTGAGACAAGAGGAAGGTCAGAGAGGTTCATTTGAAGAAAAAAAAAAAAAGAGTATTTACAACAAATTTAATTATAATGAACCAGTTAATTAATTAACAATACTTTAAAAATAATAATTTCACTATTATTTTGTATTTAAAATCAACTGGCTGATTAATTAGGTGAATGAGAGTAAATACATGTCATGGGAGAGGAGGGTGTTATACATATTTCTGAGTTCAAAGGGAGTGTGTGATATGCAAACCAATAAAATAAATATGACAAAGTTAAATGAATACATTTATTTATTTTACAAATATTGTATTATATCCAGAATAATAATAAATTAAATTCCTAAATGAGATAAAAAACAATACATATTTTAATAGGCTTGGAATACGTATTTAAGTGAACACAAAAACTCGTAATAACGTAAATGTTTGCCCATTCCTGAAGTAAAACATTCCCAATTCTACCAAAACAAGCTTTTTTTCAAATCTACCAAATACCCTTACCTCTGGACCACTTTGGTAATAAAGTCATCGGTGCAGATCAGCGCGTCAGACAGTCCTTTATATAGTTTGCAGGACACCTGTCTGGAGTCGATCACGTCCATTACAACTGAAAAAAAAAATGCATTGAATTCTTGTGCAGGCTGGTCTTGGTAGGAGCGACCTGCTCAAGTATGATCTTTCATGATGACATAACAGGAAGTGCATTGCTCAGCTCAGGAGGAGATACAAGGAAGAGGAAGTACATGAAATCAGCAAAGGCTTCTGTTCAATAGTGTGGGAGCGAGAGCTTACTGCAGACCAACGATTCATTGACGGGATGCTGGAAAGAGACGCTGAAGCTCGAGTCGGTCAGGGGGCAAACCTCAAACTGCAGCAGGCCGATGCTGTCTGAAGGCCAAATGAAAATAAAAGTGAAAAAAAAAAAATCAGCATTGCTGGCTGACCGATTCTGGATTAAAAAAACAAAACAAAAATATCATTGGAGGCGAGGCTACCTTCTTTGATGGACGTCCGCTTCACACAGCTGCCAATCAAGGTGTTGTAGGCCGCCTGGTGCCGAATGATGTCCAGCAGGAGGGGCACCTGTGCCGGGTGGCGAAAGGGGATCTTGCTCACCAGGGCACCTTGCAGGGAATGCCCGTCCTGCACCGGGGCGTCGCCGTTCAGGAAGTAGCAGTGCTGCTGGTCTGGCAGCACCTGTTGGAGCACGGAGAAAACCTCTTGAATTGTTTTTTTTTTTTTTTTTACTTTTTTAAACAAAAATCCGATGTCTGATTTCAATCGACTTCCCCTCCCTCTCAAATGAATCAATCAAAACTGTTCAATTGCCCAACCCTACGTCAAACAACATGTGTCAGGATGCACACTAGAACTGCTTACTGAGTAGAAGTGCATGTTGTGTGAGGGCGGCAGCGTAGCGCCCCCCTCCTCCGGGGCCTGAAGTTGACTCTGGACAATCAGCTGGTAGAGAGCAGACCAGCTTGGGGTGCTTTCAAACACAGGGATAGCTGTAAAACACCCAATCAATCCAATTATCCTTGATTAGAATTGATTGCAGTATTAGTCGTCATTTCATCGTCATGATCAAACTTGTATGACACTAGTGGTTTTGTGCTTGAGTTGCCAAACCAACTGCATAATTTCTCTCAACTTCACCTGTAGCATTGCCCAGTCTGTGAATGAAGGACTGGGAAAATGGCATGGGCCGATTCATCTTGAGGAAAAAACAAGCCGGCAGGTCCACGCAGTTGGAGTTGGTCGCCGTGGAAAAGGAGGGTGTTCTGAAACACATCCTAAATGAACCACCAGTACATGCACTTCATTTAAATTACAGTGCGGCTGTAAAGTGCTCAGAGCGCTTGTGTTGTCTTATTCCAAAACGGATTCAATTCTTTTCTGTCCCTTCAAATTCGGCTCAAGACGTACCATGACGGCAGACTTTTAGAATTTCAGAAAAAAAAAAAAGGATTCCATTTTGTAATAAGGCTAAAATGTAATATCCTTTACCCCTTGTTGTCCACTGGGTGCGATCCAGTGATGAGCGGCGCAATGGGGAGCTTGTAGGTGTTGGCCGTTCCCTCGATGGTGACGGAAACACTAATGCCTAGTGAGCGCGCCACTGTTGTAGACAGTCAGTTTTTCCATGAAGAAAAAAATCAAAACCAAGCTCAAAAGCAGCTAACGGCAAACATCCTCCAGGGGCTTTTACCGTTGGCGTCTGTCAGGTTGACGTGCACGCCCATTCCCTCCTCGAATATGTCGTACGGAGACACGTAGCACTGGAGGGTGACAAGATGGCCGCCGCTCCTGGCTGACAGCAGGCCCACATTGCCGTGCAGGATCGTTTCGACGGCGTTGGCGTTGGTTGCCAGCCTACGGGGGGGTTTTAAACAACAGTTAAAAAAAAGAAAAGAAAGAATTTGACGAGTGAGACGAGACTGGGCGATTAATCGATTTTATCACAGTTTGAGGAGACTTTTAGAACTGAGAAGCAAAAGTTACAGGAATATGAAGTGAAAATGCATCTTCCGTAGTTCAAAGTGCATCTTTGCTGATGTGCAGAGAGGAGATAGTTGAAAAAAGCACAGTCAGTGTTGCCAGCTAAGCGATTTGGTTGCTATCATAAAGAAACTTTTTGGTTTCCTTTTTTTGAAAAAAATCAACTTTTATTCTGTGGAATTTGGTACTCATTAAGGCTCAGTGAAAAAAAACACTTGTAAAAAAGCCATCAGGAGAAATAAAGCAAATCCTAGAAGATGTAAGTAAAAGCAAAATTTGCTTTGAGATTACAGTGGTGCCTTGAGACATGCAAATGCCATTAGTACGTTCCAGTCTCCAAAATAAATGTTTTTGCAATGTGTTTTTAAATGAGAAAAATAGCACTCATTAATTATTGTACCTTATAAAAACATACATCAATGACATAATTAAATAAAATGTAAAGAATTAAACCGTTTTAGCCCAATTTCTTTCGTGTGGTGAGTTGAGTTTACTCCATACAGCGCTCGTATCTCAAATTTTTTCTAACAACTCAAACCCCCAAAATTGGGTGGATGACAACTTGAAAAACCAAGGCACCACTGTTTATAGTCAGCCAATAGCTTGTTGTATAAATGACGAGTGAGGCAGGAAAACGCACCGAAACATGTGCATCATCTTGGTGAGATCCAGCTCCAGAGACTGCAAGGCAATATACATCTTTGTTTTCAGTTTACTGCAAGGCAGAAAAAAAATATCAAAATGGATACCCACACTGGGAGGGGTTAAAAGAATAAATAATTCAAAACACACTTGTCTCCAGGGAGCTTATACAGGTCGACCAGTCCCTTAAGATGCTTGGAAAACTCCTCAAAGTTCTTCTCCCTTATTAGAAAAAACATGCAAGAAATGAACATAATCCTTCATTGATAACAGTGGCAAATTGTAAGCGCACCTTAGATGTTGAATCAACTCAGGGCAGCTCTGTAACAAAAACACATTCATTTTCCTACGACACCATCTTCAAACAAACAAGAACTTTTAGGGGTTGGGATTTCCACCCCAGAACCTTACCGTGGGGTTTTCTCCCTGATGAGCAACTTTGACGTCCACAAGCTGGCCAACGCTGTCCAACTGCACCTCCACGTAAAACATATCCGAAGTGATGTAGCACTCGGTTCCGGACGTGCTCAGGTGGGAGCCCAGCCTGGCGAAGAAAAGACCCCAAACCTGACCAAAGTTTTCCATTGGAATACATTTCCTCTACATTCACTGGAAGTGGGAACACTCACATGTTTTGTCTCGCTATGGACTCAAGACGATCTGTCATGGAAGGCAAAGATGAAACTGAAAAAGAGAATCGCGAGTCAATTTCTTGTAATGAAAGTACTCAGAGCCAAAAGTTCTCTGAACTTTTGATGGAAATGCTGTGACGGACCCAATGGGTATATTTGGTTCCGACCACCTCAGTCCCCTGGAACCAAAAGTGCCAAGAACCCCACATTTCTGGAACTTTCAGGGGAAATGAATCCCATAAAATGTGGAAAAGCTGCTTTAAAAATGTGTCAGTCTCACCTTTGAGCGCCCGCTGGAGGGTTTCCAAACAGGTAAGCAGCAGCTGGTGACCGGCGGCGTTCATCATCCCGCGTTTTTCCTACAGAGCAAACGAGAAAAGCACGTACAAATATTTGTGTCATGTTAAATGTCGTTACTGTACACTAGTGGGGAAAATATGTTTGACTGCTCGGTACAAAAATCATAAGTTGAGGCACTTGTAAGTCATGATACCACTGTAATTCCGTAGTAATAATAATAATAATAATAACAACATGTAATGAGTGGGTCTCACCATAGCCTGACGCACAACCTTGCTGGTCTCCTGCCACGGGCGGGCCGCGTTGTGCTTGGCATGAAGCCTCTCCAGCAAAACAGCCATGCGACTCTGCTTCTCCGATTCTGTAAAACAAACACGCCGCTTTAAATTTTGTTTGGGCAATTTATCGATGTTCGCCAGGAAACAGAACTACTTTCACATTTCGTATGACAAGGAGAAGCCACTTGCCACAATTCCTGTCCATGTCTACATAGGAAAAGACTGTGAGAGAGCTGTCAATAGACCCATGGACCAGTTGAGCCAAGTTTGACAGCTCATTTTATGATGTAAAATAAGTGACAATTTTAAATGTTCACGTTTATAAACGCGTTTACATTCATGTTTTGACTAAAGGACACTTACACTTATTGTGGCTGTAACAAATAATATCATTGTCATTTAATTGTTCTTTAAAAAGAGGGTGAAAATCGATCAAAATCAGAAATCTCGTTAGTGTTTCTTAATTGAAAGACCATATTATCCAGCACTGTATCAAATATATGATTTTAATTAGTTTGCACATTTTTCAATGCGTCTCCAATGACTTTTCCCCTCCTGTACTTTCTGTACATGACTGTAATCCCAAACAACTCTAAACGCTCATACAATCAATTCATAAATAGCATTAGCTCAAACACAACCTACCAGCAGGTAATAAGACATCATGCACAATTTTATAACTGCCTTATTGAAGTGCAACGCAAAGTTGTGCAGGTGCTGAGCATGTATTACAACGTTACAACCAAAACAAGGCAGCATTTTGTCCAACCGACTTTATTTGCGGGGTGTCCAAGTAGCATACAGATTTTGCCCCCACCCCACACAAATAAAAACGAACAAAAAAATACTTGACTGAGGCTAAATTGTGTGCTACTTTCAAGTTAGCCTCCGCTCGCTAGCTTAGCCAGGCTAGCCAAGGGGGCATGACAAAGGTCAGGGGGGGCGACAGTAATTCACACTTACCGGTCACCTCTTCGGTTTTCACCCGCTCCGCGTGAGGCTGACCCCCCGCTGGCGGAACCGGAACCGAAGGTTCCGTGGCAGGACTGCGCTGCATAAGCACTGCGGGCACCGCCGCCATTGTGTCTGCCTCGCGCTTCCGCCCGCTGCCCCTGTCCAGCAGAACACCTTCTCGACCTGTGCCGGCTTCCGTACATTACCGTAATGCACACACAAAACGCCCGCACAATAATTGAGGGACATCATCATCGCTTTTGTAAGATGTAACACAGTAGTAGGAATTATCTATCTTAGTCCCAAAAAACAATTATTTCCTGGAGCAAAATATGGAAGTGCGGCGACAGTTCCTGGAAACTTTAGACAAAACGTAAAGTGGAAATCCAGAGACAGACACTTCCTGAAAGAGTAAGAGGGACGAATGATTTTGAGTGACCTCATCGCCAATTAGAATAGAATTGAAAATCAACTGAACTAAAATTGAAAACCAGCTTTATTCAAGCAACAACAACAACAACAGTACAGTATGACATTTCAATGGAGTGTAATATGTGGAGAATACTTCAGATGGCGCCCAATTACCGCAAGCCAGCTATCCCTGTTCCGTGCGCGTTTTCCCGCAGCTTGACCGGCGCATCTCGCTCATCGACCCGTGGTGATGAGTGCCGCCTTTTAACAATGTCTACTTTTGTGTGTGTGTGTGACAGGGAGGTAATTAAGCAAGTGGATGAGACGACATGGGAAGGGTGCACCTGAGCCCAGTTGAGCAGCTGAGCCTGCACACATGCACGACTCTCCGGGGACGCTTTTGCCACCACCCATTAGGACCTGCCCGTCAGATGACGCACCGTACCAAGCATAAGCTCAAGCTCATTTGAAACCAACCCTGTCTTGAAACTCAAACCCCTGCATTAAACCAAATTTGGAAATCCTACCGAGGCTTGAAGGTCTAATTTGAAATCTTAAACACGTTTTTTCAAACCGTTATTTAAAACCCTAACCCTGGCTTGATTGTGTAATTTGAAAGATAAACCCTGTCTTGAAACACTCACACCTGTTTGAAACCATAATTCAAAACCCTCAAATTTGCTTGAATCTCTAACCCAGACTTGAAAATGTGGCTGGAAATATGAACCTTGTTTTGCAACTGTAATTTAAAACCTTAACCCAGGCTTGAAAACCACATTTGAAACTCTGTCCCATAACACCTGCCTTGAAACCATACTTGAAACTCGAACACTTAAGGCAAAAGAAACAAAAAAAAAAGTCAGACAACGAGTAAGTCTTGCAAGTAGTTGATGTTACACTGTGGCCATTTGTCAGCAAATCATGTGCGTCAGAAAGACGGAAAAGTCGTTGTTCAAAATGATCTGTCATTGTGTTCATTGCAATTTTATGTATGATCAGTACTCGTGGTATCGTGTTCATTGCAATTTTATGTATGATCAGTACTAGTGGTATCGGTACTTGGTATCTGTATCGGTGAGTATTCAAGTGTGAATACCGGTATTCCCTACTTCAAAACCTAATTTAAAACCATAACGTTAGCTTGAAACCCCGAAGTGAAACCTTGCAATCCTAACTTGACCCGTGAGTCGATGGCCACTCGGGAAAGCCTTCTTCACGCATGCAACTCGGCCGATTGAGGGCCCCCGCGCTTGCAGTCGACAGCCACCAGGGGGGAAAGGAGGTGCGGCGGCGGCGGCTCTCTTTTGTAATTGATGTGCCCCAGCAGAGCTGCAGTTGGCACGCGCAAGACGAGGCGACGTGCACCGGTGCCAACAGAAAGGGGACCAGGAGGCCTACGGAGGGCTGAAGGCGTGCCCATCAATCAGAGGCTAGTTCACCTTCGCGTGCCAACCGGGGGAGGGGCAGGCACGCGCCGGGGACCCAACGCGCGCCTCTTGGTGCCAAGGGATGAGGAGTGGCACATGCATGCAGGGACAGAGACTGGCACCAGCCCGCCCGGTCTAATCCGCCGGGTGCAACAGCGCCACCAGGATTTAGTCAGGTTCAACTGCCGACGCTGGCGCTGGTCCACGTCCAAGCTGGTTTTTGGAGGCCATTCCCGCAACTTGAGATTTCTCATTTGAAAACCTAACGCTGTCTTCAAATTCAAATTTCAAAACATGACCCTGCTTGGACCTTTATTTTGAAGCTCAAACGTTTGTCCGGTACAGTGACCATGTCTTGAAACCCTAATCCCAAACACCAAAAAAGGCTTGAAACCCTAACCCCTGCTCAAAACTCTCATTTGAAACCCTAACCCTGTCTTGAAAGCCCAATTTGAACCTTTTCTTGAATGCATAATGTGAAACCCTAGCTCTGTCCTGAAACCCTTCCTAGCAAGCTTAATTCTGCCTAGAAATCATAATTTGAAAACCGGACTTTGTCTTAAAACCCTGATTTAAAACAAAAAATCAAAAAAAAAAGTTTGAAAGCCTCATCCTGTCTTGAAACCCTTAGCCAAGACTTAACCATGTCCCCAAACCCTAAATTGAAACCCTTACCCAAGTTTGGAACTCTAACCCAGGCTTGAAACCCTAAATGAAAGCCCTAACATTTGCTTTCAATTTTTATCCAAGAATACTAAATCCTAAATTGGAACACTAGTTTAAAACCCCTATGCTGTCTTGTAACGTCATTTGAAACCATAACCCTGTGTTAAAACGCTATTTTGAAAGCCTACCCCAGTTTTGAAACCCTTCCTCAAAACCCTAACACAGGCTTGAAACCCTACCCTTGACTCCAAATCCTAACTTGAACCATGCAGTCTAAGCCATGCAGGGGTCACCAACTCCGATCCCGAGGGCCCCTCTCCTGCATGTTTGAGATGTCTCCGTCCTCCAACACCTGATTCAAATGATCAGCTCATCTGCAGGAGCCTGATAACGATCCCGATCATTTGAATCGGGTGTGTTGGAGGAGGGAAACATCTAAAACATGCGGGATAGGGGCCCTCGAGGACCGCAGTCGGTGACCCTGCTGTAAATCTTTTGAAAACCCGACTTAATCTCCTAACTCTAGCTTGAAACCCTGACCTTAGCCCCCTGATTTGAAGCCCTAACCTGGTCTTGAAACCCTACTTTGTGTCTGGCATTTTAAGCAGAATGATGACATCAGCAGATCTTACGAGCACCATTGTGGTTTTTAAAGCTTTTTGAATGAGCCGCTTTCTCTCTCCATAAAAGTTCGAGATCAGCGAGGAGCCTCAAGGCTGGACACGGTCCAGAAAACAGTGGAGCATTATGGCGGGGGGTGATGGGGGGGACGTGACGATAAGGGGGGTACGCTTTCTGCTTCCGTGGCGCTGTGTGCCTTGAAGTGTGAGGGCAGCTGGGAAGAGGAAGCGGGAAGATGGGGAGGAAAGGAGACGAGGGGGAGGAGGAGATGGGGCCGGGGGGCGGGGGCGTGCGTGGGGGGGGGGCCCTGTAGGACCATTTGCGACGAGGCTCATTTGCACGGCGCCACTTAATTGGCTAAAACAATTAATTAATGTGTTGGAAAGTTGGCAGCAAAAGTTCATTTAAAAGGGTTTTAATATGCAATTAGGGAGAAGGCGGCGAGCTAGAAAGGAAGCACACGCGCGCGGGAAAGAGACAGGATGAAAATGTCCTCTTTTTGGGGGGGGGGGGAATAATGCGGCATATTTGGAAAAAAAGGGGCGTGGGGACGAAGAAGGTGACGCCTTTTATAGGCAGTTTCAAAGCATCCTGTTGTGAGCACGTGACATTAAGACACATTACGACAACCCCCCCCACCCCCGCACCCCCCGCAACAAAACAACAACAACAACAACACCATCCTCCCCCCTCCCGTCTCTTTTTTTTCTCCCTCACCCGCGTGAAACATCGCATGACTAATGAGCGGAGCAGGTTGAAATCCTGGGGAAGATGTCCTTGGAAGACGAATGCATTTTCAGCAGAATAATTAACTTAATTAACAAATCCGCATGCATATTCATCAGCCTATTAATGTCTCCTCTGCGCGGCTTGATGAGCAGTGGGGTAATAACCGCCTCATTTGCATACGGGCCTGTTCGCACGACGCCCCCTTTTAAAGGAGCACGCAGACGAGCTGTAGAGAGAAAACGCCAACTCCTCCCAAACTTGGAACCCCAACCGTGGTTTGAAATCCTAATCCAGACCCGACACCTAGTTTGAAACCCAAACCCTAAATTGAAATTGCAACTCTATCTCGAAACCCTACTCGGAAAACGTGTCCGTGAAAAATTTCAGTCATCCAGGTCGTGGTAATCTGTAAAGATTGAGTCTTGTTTCTCGAAGACATTTCATCTTTTTTATTTTTATTTTTTTTGGGGGGCGGAGCATCAGCAATCAGCAGTTCGAGAAGGGACACTCCTTTGCGGACAACAAGTGTCCAAGTTCTGCATTGGGACAATTTGAAAGCGGTATAGAAGAGGCCCTCTACTGAATGTCAAAGTGGAGAAGCCGAGGAGGAGCTTTGGGGCCGGTCTGCCATCCGACAATGTCCCGACGCCCCTCCCCAAAAGGATCAGCTCATTCCGCGGGAAGAGTGGCCCTAACTCGAGCCGCTTTGCGCCAAGGTGATGAGTAAACAACCGATTGGTATGCAGGATGCTCGTTGCCCCAACCACGGCCTATTGTTGCATAAATAGGGAAGCTCCACACCTGAAATTTAGAGCCGAAGAAGACTTTGGGATTCAAGGTGAAACGTCTCCAACAAAGAAGAACAGAGCAGTTGCATTGATTTACTCCGAAGCAAAAGCCCTTGTTTGAAATTCCAACCGTGACTTGAAACACTTGCCGGGTTTACACGGAGCCTTGTTTTCCGATTCGAATTCAATGTAGTGGCGCATGTCGGCAGCGGATGGGAATAGATTCGATGGCGTCCCGTGCAAACCGTTGACCGGAGAACTTGAGTTGCAAGCTTGCAACCGTTTCATTCAGAACGACGGAAATGTCTCCGTGCAAAGCCGTCTACTCGTTACAAACCCAACGACCCTTCTTTGAAACCGCAACCCTGACTAGAAACTATCTTTTCAAACCCAAACTTGGAACTGTAACCCCAGCCTGAAAACCTTATTTAAAAGCCTAACCCGGCCTTGAAACCCTACTGGTAAATTGCGCCTCAATCTCCCTTGCCTTTACGGCCGTATCATGTGGCCAACGGGGGCTACATGATCATCTCCATCTTCCTCTGCCTCAACTCTCAAGGGGGGCGAGCGTGTGTGTGTGTGTGTGTGTGTGTGTGTGTGTGTGTGCGTTTATGTGTGTGGGAGGGGGGGGGGGGTTCTCCTGTGGGGATCTTGTTGGCATTGCTCCACTCCTTTCTTCTCCAGTGCCAGGCTGCCGCGTCTAGCGTGCATGTGTGCCGCTGTCTGCGCGCAACCTGGCGCTCCTAGCAACGCCACCTCGCTCTGCGCACACACGTGCCACATGGCGGCCCGAGCGGTGCACGTGCACACGAACGCAAGCACGCGCACGCGCGCACACTGTGGTGTTTACTGAGGCTTCATTGGCGGCATCTGCGCTAACATGAACCCGCACTGTGAGTGTTACTTGAAAAGGGAAACAAAGGAAGAATGTCGAATGCAATCAGCCGCGGCTGAGGATGGAGAAAGTCAAAAGCATTTCCTAACTTGATCTTAAAACCCTACTTGGACACTCTAACCCCGATTTAACACCCTAACGTGAAAGCCCAACCCTGCCTTGAAACACCACTTGACACTCTTAACAGTCTTGAAAGCCTAACTTGAAGCCCTAACTCAGGTTTCAAAATCTGGCAAGGCTTGAAACTCTTGAGCCCTAATTTGAAACCCTATCTTTTTTGTGGGGCCCGAACCCAGAATCGAATCCCTAAATTCAAACTGTATACCTGTCTTGAAACCCTATTTTGAAACCCCAACTTTCTTCTGAAACCTTAATCTGAAGGTCTAAACCGGTCTTTAAGGCATCCGTTGTCCGTTTCTCTTGCCGATCATGTCGGCAGAGAGCGAGAGGAGCCGGCCGGGCTCGTCGAGGCGATTGAGACGCGCCGGAGGCATTAAGCGGTGTCACGAGGAAATTAAAGGCCAGATCGCTTTCTTAATCAGAGCACAAGCGCTCTGGTTAAGGAGGAATTAGGTGGACAGCTGCTGTGTGGCTCGTGCGCTCGTGCGCTCGCTCGCTCGCTCTCTCTCTCTTCTCATTTCTCATTTATTAGGGGGGAGGCCTTCAATTGTACGTTAAACAACATGAATGCTACATTACAATCGATGTCATGTAAAATTGAGTTCCAAATAAAAAGCACCACAAAATGGGATCACTAGTCACAAATTTGCTAGAAAAAAAATCTGCCCCGCCACCAGTTTGACCAACTGCCATGAAATTGGGAGCACGCAAAGGTTTCAAGGACCCATGCACAAAATTTACAAGACAAACCCTCCAGATTACGATTTCAGGACAGGAATTGATTTTCAAATGAGGTTACGGTTCCAAGACAGGATTACGGCTTCAAGAAAGGGCAAAATATTAGTATATGGAAAAACTCATTTAGAAATCAATCCGTGTCTTAAAACCCTAATTTCAAACCCCATCCCTGCCTGGAAACTAATTTGAAAATCAATGAACCCCTAATCCTTGTCAAAAGCCGACCCAGGCTTGAGACCGTAACTCTGTCTTCAAAGGCTAACTAAGCCTGTCTGGAAACTCTCATTTGAGAACCTATTCCTGTCTTGATACCCTAATTTGAAGCCCTCGTGTTGAAACAGACACGAAAGCCTAACTTGAGACCCTAATTTGATGGTCCCATTGACAAAAGCGAGCAGGAAGTATTCCATTTTGTTTTGAAGCCTCCATTTTGGGCGTCTTCCAGGGCTTGTGGCGGGGAATTTGGTTGTCGGAAGCAGGTAACCTCGACAGATGGGCGACGCTAAATTGCAAAGCTTTTTTTTTTTTTCCCTCTTCGCTTAATGAGGGAGGAGCGTGGCATTGAATGCCGGTTTGGAGGATTCGCCGTGAAAAGCGAGTGCTGGCTGCTTGAATTGTCTTCAGGAGCAGCAAGTGAAGACCCTTTCCTCTGATACGTGCCATCAAACAGCACGCTGGCGCCTCACTGGAGAAATTGTTTTGGTGGCGTTCCAAGAGTGGCAGTCGTGGCCCCCGCGGCTGACAGATGAGCTGTCGCCGTGGTCGCGCGCCTCCATTTACACCTGACGAGAAGAGACGAGCAGCTTCGGGAGGGGGGGGGGGGCGGCTATTTATTGAAGTCTGCTCACCAAAGTTCACGTGTCACTCCACGTTTTTAGCCAAAGCGAACGCAGCGCATCAATTTTCATTTGTGGGTTAAATCAGCGGAATGAACCGGAATGACGCCCTCGGGCGCCGATGCCAGCCTCTGTTTGGACATTGGACGCACATTCTCCTCATTAATTATCTGGCAAAAAAATGAGGTGACCACGGCGAAACGATTTTGTCGGATCTTGCTATCTCTTGTAGAAACCAAAACATTTATAGTGTGTTTTTTTTTTTTATTAGAAAAAAGAAAATTAGCGCTCTAGAAAGAAGATACTGAAATGAAACGGCTTCGCCATATTATTTGCTTCAACTGAGTGGACATTGTGCCGCTGTTTCTGTCGTGAACGCCTTGGCCACCTGGGGGCAGTATAGTCATGGAGACGGTCAGACGTCCTCAGCAATTACTTGTTCTTCACAGATGATAAAGAACATACGCTTGTGAGTATTGTTATTTTGTCTGTCTACATGTGTTGCTCCACAGTTTTTGTTCACACGTATGTTGCATTTTGCTTTGGGCGCCAGCATTAAGGTAAGCCGATTTTAGCGAGGAAAAGTTATGTGGTTCTGTTAAACACACATGTAATCTTTGTGTTTTAGGTTTGGTTGGACAGTAAATTCAAGCCATGTTTAAATGCAAGGCTTTTGCGAAATAAAAAAAGCAGAGGATAAACGTTTTGCTCGATAGTTGGTGTTAAATATCCATTGCTTCAAGAGAAATAACACCTCCGCGCTGATGCTATCTACTAACTCGTTTACGGCATTTTTGCATTGTTTGTTAGCGCTAAGCAAAAAGGACTTAACTAAAGCAAAGCTATGAAGTCGATTTAAATATCTCATCTGTAATTGTCTTTGTTTTAGGTTTATTTTGACAGTAAGCTTAAACTGCGAGTGGCATTAGACATGTTGAAGCCTCTTTTTTTTAAGGTGAGTCTTTTTGACAAAAGGTCTTCTCTTTTTATTGGCCAAGAAACACTGAGAGCTATTTGCGTCAGAATTATAATTCATGCAATTGAATTGCCCCGTTCTCATCTAAGAATGACCATCACTTCTTCTTCTACTCTCAAAGCACAACGTGGCACAGGCTGTGACTACTCAATGCCTAAATGCACATTTCCTCTGCATCGAGTATAAGGACAGAGTTGATGTTGGTTAGTGTGTTTGTGGCGGGGAAGGCGGAAGGGGGGCAACACAACAGATGGCGCACCACGCTGCGAAAGACATCGGCTGCCACGGGTGGGGATGGGGGGGTGGGCTTAGGGGGGCAAGTGGGGGCAGATAAATGAAAGTGGGAGGAGGGTGGTGGAGACTTTTTTCCTCATAGTGCCAGCGGGGATGATGATCAGGAGAAGGAGAAGGACTAGTTGTGTGCGTGTGTTTGTATGTGCATACCTCCATGTGTGAAGATGGCGAGGCTGAGACACACACACACACACACACACACACATGCCCGCACACACGCGCACACACACACACACGCACACCTGCACACAGCTTGTGGAAAAGCCTCCACACGACCATGCTAGAAATTACTCTTAACCCAGTTGTTGTGATGAACAACAAATTGGGATGGTCACGTCACATTAATCAGCCTGCGGCAAAATGAACATGTGTGAAGAAAATGTAATCACTCGGCTTTTGTTTTTTACTCCGTCACAATGAATTTATTATTTTGTGCGCTCAGCCGAGAACTTTAAAAAGAAGACAAACTATTTGTGCTGGGTTTTCTTAAAATGAAGACTACATATTGATGTTGCGCTATCCTAAAAAGAACAAAGTACGGAAGTTGAGTTTTCCTAAAAAACAAAAGACAAATTATTGATGTGATATTCATCCCACCAAAAAACTACTGATGGTGTACTTTCCTAAAAAGAAGACATTTGCACTTTTTGAAGAATTAAAAAGTAGCTCCATTCAAACAATAGGACAAACTATTGATGTTTCACTCTCCTCAAAAGAAGACAAACTATTCATGTCGCCATTTTTCATAAAAGAAAAGTACCAGTGTTCCATTTTCCAAAAAGGAAGACAAACTATCAATGTTGCACTTACCAAAATAGAAGATAAACTATCAATGTTGAACTTTCCTGAAATGAAAATGATCAATTGATGTTGCACTTTCTTGCACTTGATTGGGCCCGCCATTTAATTCTAAAGCCAAATGAAACCTCAAAGGAACAGTTACAAAATGTTCAAAATCCATGATAACAATGAATGTCGAATGATATATTTTGGGGTGTAACTTGAGTGCGGGCTCGTTCTATAGGAAGTGAAAGGGCCCCCGATCAGCCCCACCGCTGCTTTGACACACACCAGCCCAGTTGGTGTATATGGTTCTGCCTACTGAACAGATGTTGTGGAATTTAACATGCAAAACAAAAACCCCGCTCAATTCAACACACACAGAATATACACATGAACACACACATGAACACCCCCCCCCCCCCCCCCCCCAGCTGGCCCCGCCATCAACGTGCCATGTGGCGCTTCATTCCCTCTGGCATTCCCACTCTGGCAACTCGGCCGCGTCTGGCAACTGGAAGGATGGAGGCACATGCGCACGCACGGCGTTGCGTTGACTATTCATCGTTCGCACGTTCTTTATGCATGGCTCTAACGTCACGTCACGTTATTTGGGCGCTTTCAAACGCCACGCTCGCTGCAAGTTTGAATGCCTACGCGTGAACGTAACCCGTTAGCGGGCGCGTGCCACACCAGCAAAGCCGCTTGGGAACGCCCAGCGGAATTCCAGTTACCATGGAGATGTCCAAGCTCATCGCTAATAGAATCTCAACTTGAGAGAGATTAATTCAGGGGGAAAGAGTTGATTTATTCATCCTGTCGGACGCTGACGAGCTTCCCCCACATTTGCTCTGATGTTCCGACCCGGACGGATGCTTATTACCTCTGCCAAGGAGCTTCTGGTTTCATCACCTAGTGTTTGTTATTTTTGCAGACGAAGAAAAAAAACTATGTAAAGCTCTTATTGCACAGTGATAACGCACACTGGCTGCTTAGGAGCTGGGAGAGCTTTCATGGTTTTGAAATGCATTTGCACAGAATCCAGCAACAACAATCGTTTTTTGTGTTTTTTTTGTAAAAAGTCACATTGATAGACTGTCTTCATTTGAAGATAGTACAACTTCGAGTTCCCGTTTGGAGAGTGCAAAATCACTTGCTTTTCTTATTTTTCTGAAAGGTCAAGCTCAAGAGTTTGTCTTCACTTTAGGAAAGTGCAACATCAATCATTCATTTCTCTTTCAGAAAGTGCAGTATCAAGAGTTTGTCCCCAACTTCAAGAGATTGTCTTGTTCGAGAACGCTGCAATCATTTTTCATCTTTTTCTGAAAGGTCAAGCTCAATAGTTTGTCTTCATTTTAGGAAAGCACAACATCAATAGTTTTAATCGGAAAGTCCGTCACCTTTTATCTTTTGCCTTCGTTTTAGAAATGTGCAACTTCAGTAGTTTGTCTTCTTGTGGGAGTGTGCCACATCAATCGTATTTCTTTTTCTTTTCAGTGCAACGGTGAGATTTTGTCTTCATTTTAGGAAAGTGCAACATTGACAGTTTGTCTTCATTTTAGGAGAGTGGGATACATCAATCATTTGTCCTTTTTGGAAAGTACAAGATGAATAGATTTTTGCCGATGGAAAAAGTAGGATGAATTATTATTCCAACAATTCTTAAAGTGACACTCTGATATATTATATCCCAATGTTATGGCGGTGGGTGACAAAAGGAAGTTGTTTCATTTGGCCGCACAAGTTGACAGATGTGAGTTTGACGCCGATGATGGAAGTCCTCCACAAACAACCACCGTGATGATGAATTCGTAATTACTGAGCATTATTCTCTTTGCGCAACTACATTCAAGAAGTGACAGAAGACTAACTCCCGCTATTTACACACAGCGGTAACGGCCATAAAGGACATTAGGCCTTCACTTTGTTCCCAGCCGAATGCATCAATCATGCAGAAGAAGTAAATCTTGCGAAGACACTTTGCGAACGCTGGCGCCCTGTTAAAAGTAACTCCGTCGCTAAGTTCATAATTGGACGAGTCTTTATGTCGCTATACGCATACATTCATTCATGAGCGCATATGCATGAGCATATGTTCAATACCAGCATGTCTCTACGCGACCCTCATGCCCCCCCCCTCCCCAATTCAGTGGATGAGTGCCCCCCCCCCCATCAACCATCCTCTACTGCCTCCCACCCACACCGGGAGCTCCTCTCCTCTCCGCTCCTCTTCTGATAATCTTTTAATCCAGAGAGGCGCGCACTCCATTCCGTTTACTCGCAACCGAGACACACTTGACAAAGTCATCCCAATGCATCGCTGCTGCAAATATTGGCATCCACTCGATTTGACGCCGGGCCTCAGTTTGTCGGCTTGAACAAATAAACGCCTCACCCCAAATTGCACTCCTCCTCAGAAAAAAAGAAATGGTAGCGACTGTAATAAGGCTATTGTTGTTGCTAACCAAAATAGCAGCATGTAGCATGTCGCTCAGCTTGCCTGACACGCCTGCTCCATTGTGATCTGGAGAGAATTTGATTACCGGTAGTTGGTCTTTTTTTTTTTTTTCAGAAAGTGAAGAATCGACAAAATCCACGGCAAGTGCCTCATCGCTAGTTTGTCTTCCCTTTGGGAAAATGCATCAGCAAAGGTTTGTCTTCTTTTAGGAAAATGCAATATCAAGAGCTTCTTTTTTTTTCAGAAAGTGAGACATCAGTAGTTAGTCTTTTTTTTTTTTAAAGGGAATTGCATATTCGGTGGTTTGTCTTCTTTTGAGGGAACTGCGTCATTAAAAGTTTGCCTTCTTGTTGGCAACAATAGATTGTCTTCTTATAAAGTGCAACATCAATAGTTTGTTCTTTTTCTCAAAAGTGAAACCCCAATCGTTTCTTCTTTTTCAAAAAGTGCAACATCAGCAGTTTGTCTTCTTCTTCAGAAAATGTAAGATTTGTAGTTTGTTTGTTGGTGTGTCTACCTTTGGGGAAGTGTCTTCTTTTTTTCCATCAATAGCTTGGCAATAAGTGCAAGAGTACACAGTTTAAACAATCTGAATGATGCTCGAATATAAAATGGCATTTTATGGCATTTGCTTGATGAATTTCTATTCTATTTGTTTCGCTGTTCATTTAACAGCGTCTATGCAGTATGTGATTGCCTTTTGCGGTGGTGTAAGCCTGCGGCGCATCTTACTGAGAGCTGTTCCTATTATTTTGGCCGGCGAATTGACTGAGCATTACTATGTTTGTCATTCGGGATGCGAGCACTCAGGACGACAGACGGCGGACAGCGAGGTGAAATCCGCACAAGGTGAAACGCGCTTTGAGGTCAAAGTCGAAACCTGCGGGTGGCGGCTGAGGAGTCGAGGACAGCGATTTAAGTGTGTCTGCGTGTGTGTGCGTGTGTGTGTGTGTGTGTTGAGAGCATCTGCGTGTTTGAATTCAGTGACAGATGTTCATTAGTCTTTGACAAGCCCACACTGCTCACATCTCAAGGCAATGAAGGCATGAACATAAGGAACAGAAAAAACATCTCTGTCTTTCAGAGATGTCTTTTTTTTTTCTTTTTAAATAAAATATCTTGCCATCATCTTAACTAAAAATACGTTTTGTATCTGTTATTAGCTTGGGTCTAACTTGCTCATCACCTTGGCCATTAACACAGAACCCGGTTACAATGAAAACATTGAATTCAGCATTTTACACGGTCAAAGTTTTCATGTTTTCGTGATACCCAGCTTCTGTGTGAATGGCAAAGGTGCTTTATTGACGTGCAGCATCTACTTTCAAGACCATGTAAAGTGCATTCGGAGATTTCTTTCTAAATTAAAAATAACTGCTGAAATTGTGCAAATACAGATCCCGAATCATGGCCCATCCTTAATGACCCTTTAGCTGAGGGGTCTTCAATCCTCTTCCTGGAGGGTCGCTGTCCTGCCTGTTTCCCAATCTCTCTCTGCCGCAACACACCTGATTCAAATGAGCAAGGTGTGGAAAAGCTGGATAACGATCCTGATCATTTGAATCAGGTGTTTTGCAGCAGGGAGAGTTGGAAAACAGGCAGGGGACACCGGCCCTCCAGGAACAGGATCGAAGACACTGCTTGGCTTGTTCTGTGAATGTCCTTCCAGCCACAATAGGTTTTAAGATGTATTTTCTCGGGATGTGTAGGCATGCAAAAGATCTTTGAGGAAGTATCCATGTGCCTTTTGTGGCTTTAATGTGTCTCTTTTGCAGGATCTTTGCCTGAAAAAGGCTTCTGAAGGTAATTTTTTGTCATATCTATTTACAGACGCTGAATGTAGTGTCCCAAGACTTTTCTCCATAGACTCTTCATGGTGAGTTTGGAGAAAGAGAGTTAGTGTGCGTGTGGTTACATGAAGCTGAGCCGCCAATAGCAGGGAGCCAGCCGAGCCTGAGGCGAGGGTGTGATGTACTGGGAAAAAGTGTTTGCGGGCAGTGGCCGCGAGGAGAGAAAGGTGATGTGGAAAGTGTACGTGTGATTTGGAGGAAGGAAAAAAAAACAACAACAACAAAAAAAACACAAGAAATAGAAGTAGCGCATCGGGATGATGCAGGAAGACGGAGAAGATGAAGAAGATGAAGAAGAAGAAGAAGAAGAACAAAAAAAAATGGAGGCAATGAGTTGGACTGAATGGCATGTGACAGGTCCAGCTGGGAGTTTGCCCGCCCGGCAGCACTGCAAAACCCCTCAATATGGCCGCCAATTACTGCTGCCCGCGTGACCGTGCCATGGCGGCACCACCGGCATCCTCCGCACTCGCCTCCCCATCACCCTCCCCACTGCTCATTGCCTCGCACTCCCTGAAAGATAAATAAATAAAGAAATGAATGAAAAACACTCCTGCCATCTGTGCAGCAAACACCACTGCATAATAGACACTCGGCGGCCACTTCATTAGGTACACCGGCACAAGCTATAATGAGCTCCATGACAGGAGCTGCAACAAGAAAGTCAACAAAACACTCATTTAGGAATATGTTTATATGCGTTTGCGTCCACTCTGTATTTCTGCAAAATATCATAGGGAGGCATTCATTTCTACCTACATTTTTTTTTTACATATTACAATTCAGCAAAAGTGTCATTTAAAACCAAAATCGTTTATGACTATTACGGAGAAAGGACAGAAAAATGAACATGCACGCAAACATTTTGTCATCTGAGCACACGTCAACTGTTAAAAAATGTATACATTTTTTTTCTCTTTAACACTTTACGCGTTTGAATTCATTTGAGGGGCTATTGATGTGCCTCAGTTTGAGTGCTGCTGTTTCGGTTGGCAACAGGGCTCCAACAGCGCCAGCGTTTATCACTGCAAAACCGAAAGAGGAAGACTTTACCAATAAAAATCGAGGTAACTTGTTGCCTTGAGATTTGAAAGTAATGAAGCATTTAAATTGAGCCTCTTAATAAAACGGAGTTACAGCAAATGAAGATGCTTAGTTCAAACAATCATTTCCTACCCATTTATTTATCTCACTTTGTTTCATATCACTTGCTTTTATTACTTGTTTTTTATACGCCTGATGGGAATGGGAGGTGTCTATTATTTTGTCTTATATGACAAGTCAATAAAAGTGGGAATCATTGTGTTTGTAATGTTTTTTTTTTGCACGAACATATGAACAATGTGTGAAAATAGCAGCAACTATTTTTTTTAAATATATTTCAAGATTTGGACATTTTGACGAGGATAAACACAATTAATGTAATACATCGCGTGATAATATGATGAGTGTAAAATGATCCCGATGCAAATGAAGGCCTACACTTCCACACCAAAATGAACAGTTTGCTGATTACATTCTGCACGGCATTTATTAAGGCATTTTGCAGACATTCATTTTGACAAATAGGCTTGAACTAATTGATTTGATGGTGATTAAATCCATATCACAATTTGAAAAAAGGGAGAGGCCCCCGATTCTCAAAGAGAAAAAGAAACTGTTCATTTATGCGACACATCAATTCAAATAAGGGTAAAAATAACAATAAAAAGGAATCGTTGCATATTCTAAATAGTCCAACTATACATGCATGGAATAAAAAACAAAACAAAATACTGTTTTTTTTTTTTATGCTTTTGTTTTTTTTCTTTCGGCAGGCTGAGCAGGAGTAATGAACAGATGCTGGTGGAATTAGCAAAGAAACACCGGGGCCCTCCCACAAGGGCCCGTGCACGTTTGGCCGGGATGCAGCGTGCGTGCGTGCGTGCGTGCATGCGTGCGTGGCGTGGCCTGGCCTGGCGCAGCTGCAAGGGGGCCAGCGTGCACGCTTGCTCGCTGCGTTCTGGTGGTGTTTTGGTGCGAATTACTGCCACCTGTATCGGCCCGCTAAATTCTGATGGACGTGCGTGGCTGCGTTGCACAATTTGCAGAAAGTGCAAATCAATTCATATGTGCTCACGGTATTAAAATCGTGATATAAGGATATTAATACATCAAAAAAGTAACTTTATACATGAAGATAGAGATGCACACGTTTCTTCTTCTGCAAGTTAGACTTGAAGATTTTTATTTTTCCAATTATTGGGTTATTAGATTTCGTTATCATACACCAAAAAATCTAGCACATTTTCCCCCTGTTTTAATAGTGAAAATGTTATTTCTGGGTTTTTTTTGTGAACTGTAAAAACAACAAATCAAAGCACAAAAACTTAAAAGTCATTGTTGTCATAAATGGTATAGTTATTTTTCAAATTTAAGATACGTGAATCGTGCCTTTTTAATTCACTGGTTTCGTGATTATTTGGCACGTTCAACCCTTTGAAATATGACCTTAATTCTAAATTAAAATTCAGATCGTTTTGTGCTTAAAAGTTGGAACATGCAGGTGGGGTTCATATTATTCAGGGCCACTTTGTATGCAGTCCTGCAAGTGACGTGCTCAATTCATATTCTGCATAAATGTTCACTCTTGTCATTTGTGTGCTTTATAACCGAGTGTGCCTGCCTGGCGCACTTGACCATCAAGGCAACATATGGGACCACAGGCGGCGGTCCAACATGCACGGCACCTGCATGATGCACGCTCCCAGCACTATTATTATTTTGATTATTAGCATCGATTGGAGGAATCAGCACTGATGTCATCTGGCCTAAACACAGAAGCAACATTGCGATTGTGCCATTGTCACCGCCAGCATGGGAAAGGAGCCTCCTTGCAGTGTTTGAAAATTGGAGCAGGTATTGTTAAATTCATTTGCATCAAGGTCATATTAAGCGTTAGTGTGTGTATATAAAAGAAGACAAACAATGAAAAGTTATCAAACTAATGCAATTGAACTTTGACACCGCGTCTCATATGGCGTAAGAACCACTATAAATAAAAATAGGATAATGTTTGGGAATCATCTATATTCCTCTGTCATTTATTTGGTTTCAATTGTTAAAATAATGCAGGGTGTGAGTGCACTGTAGTAGATGACATCAGACAATTATAAATCATGTTTTATTTGTGTATTTCGTTTATATTACACGTGTCTGGTCATTTTGCACACACACACACACACACACACACACACGCACGCACGCGCACGCGCACACACAATACCGCACAATGAACAACAGCATGTAATCGGATTACAGGAGAGAAGGATTGTCACTCAAGAGTCAGTTGTGGAAAAAGGCGCTGATGTCCTCGTAGGGGCCCACCGCGCGCTCGTGGTGGCCCTCGTGGAAGGGGGGGATGTTCTCGGAGTGCGCGCCCCCGCCGCGCGCTCCCGAGGGGCCAAACGTCAAAGCGCGTCCGGCTCGGGAGTAATGCATAGACGAGTAGTGATAGTTCCGCTCCGCGTCGAGCTCCTGTTGCTTGCCGGACGGGCCTCCGCCGCCCACGCCGACGCCCAAGCACCCGGGCGGGCTGTGCTGGCCCTCGTAGTCCGGGCTCAGGTAGTCCGGGGAGGCCCCGCCCGGGGCGTACGCGGCCTCGTAGCCGGAGGCGTACGAGTGGCCGCGCATGTTGAGGGCCCCGCCGCCCGGGGCTTGGTAGTTGGGGCTGGCGAGGCGGCACCGGTACGACGCCGCAGCCGCCGCCGCCGCCGCAGCCGCCGCCGACGACGACGGCGACGACGAGTACGGGTGCAAGGAGAAGGGCGAGCCGGGCATGTGGAAGCGCGCCGCGTCCGGCTCGGTGAGGAAGTTGCGCGTGTTGAGCTGCAGGCAGCCGGCCACCAGGTTGGTGGTGGGCTGCGAGAGGCCCTTGCACAGCATCTGCACGTAGCTCACCACGTCCGGCCGCTTGCCATTGCGCAGGATCTCGCCCAGCGCCAGGATGTAGTTCTTGGCCAGGCGCAGGGTCTCGATTTTGGACAACTTCTGCGTTTTGGAGTAGCACGGCACCACCTTGCGCAGGTTGTCCAGCGCCGAGTTCAGGTCGTGCATGCGCGTGCGCTCGCGGGCGTTGGCCTTGACCCGGCGCACTTTGGAGCGCTCCACGCGGGCCGCGCTCGTCTTGCGCTTCTTCGGACCGCGTTTTTTGTTGCCTTTGTCCCCGACGCCTTCATCAACACCGCCCTCCTCCTCGTCCTCGTCGTCCTCCTCCTCATCTGCCATTTCGGACTCGGCTCGGCTGCTGTCGCCGCCGCCGCCGCCGCCGCCGCCGTCGCGCGCCTCGTCCAGCTCGTCCTCCCCGGCGAGATGCGCCTCGTGCTCGCTCTTCACCTTGGACACCTCGCCGTCCGAGGAGTCGGCGGCCCAGTCCGCCGCCAGCCGCTGGACGTCCGGCAGAACCTCATTGAAGAGACGGCTCAACATTGTCACCTGCAGCAGAGGAGGCGGGGTGTTTATATCGAGTCTATGATGTCATCGTTGAGGGTGAAGCTTGACCAAAAAAAAAAAAAAAAAAACTGGCTGGATCACATGATTAGGTACACTTGTAACATACGATGACAATACAAACCTGTGGTGCCTGCGGGCCATATTATTAGGGATACCTGCATGGGATGAGACAAAAAATCTGGTTGCTGAAGTGTGTCGGGTCACATTATTAGGGACACCTGCAACATGGGGTGAGGTGAAAATGAGGCAATGAGTGCGCCAGGCTATATTATTAGAGACAGAGGACAACATGGCATGAGATGCAAACTGGCTGGAAATCGATGTCGGGCCACATTATTAGGAACACCTGCAACAAATGTGATGCATGGGTTGACCGAAAAATGGCTGGAAAATGGGTGCATGGAGTCACGTTATGAGGCACCCCACCATCACATGGGATGAGACAAAAATGTGACCAAAGAAAACAACTGGAAATGGACCTGTCAGGACACGTTATTAGGGACTCCTGCAACATGGGATGGGGGGGGGGGGGGGACAATGGATGTACCAGGCCATATGATTAGGAACAGTGGGCAACATGGCACGAGATGCAAATTGGCTGGAAATCGACGCCTCAGGTCACATTATTAGGAACACCTGCAACATGGGATGAGCGGGAAAAAAATGATGCATGGGTGAAGGCTGAGTAGGAAAAAAATGCCTGGAATTTGTCTCAGGTCATATTATTGGGTACGCTTGCAACATGTCTTGGGCCACATTATTAGGGACTCCGGCAGCATGGGGTGGGACGCAAAATGGAAGGAAATGAATGTCTCGAGTCACATAATTGGGGACATGTACAAAATGGCTGCGTCCGGTCAGATTATAGGATACCTTTAACACGATGAGACAAAATGGCTGGAAACGGCTGTGTCACAACATGTGATGACACAAAAAAAGGGGAGGGGGATTGGATGCGTTGGGCCGCATTATTAGGTACACCTCCAACATATGATGGCACCCAAAGAAACTGAAAATGGATGTCAAAGTATTAGCTAGCCTACACCTGCAAGATGGTATGACCACAAAAAAAAAAAAAGATGGATCGGGTCACATTATTGTAGATGAGTGCTATAAAGGACACACACACACAGACACAGGTGTTCCTAATATTCTGCCTGTCATTTCATCATGTGAAATAGACAAATCAGCATCTCTTTGACACTGTCAATTAAAGTGATCATATTTGTAAAGGGCGTGGCATGGCGTGCAGGCGTAGCTAATGGTCTGACCGAAGGTCACCACCCCTACGTATGACTTCATTAACGTTTTCATTTTTTTTTTAAAAAAAGCCCATCTTTTGTTTAGTTAAATTTAAAAGCTGTAATCCACACAATTTAGAGGTGGTTGGTTTCCAGTAGATGATGTTACGGCAAGACCTAATTTATGTGAGTGCCCCGAGCGAGGCCCTAAATGTCAAATTTGAGCTGAAAAAGTTTTCAGAGAATCCTGATACAATTCAAAAATGTCCACTTTTGTTTGAATCACACCGATTAAGGTTATTGTTACACTTTCAAAAACACAAATGTCTCATCTTGACTCCATACCATATTTGCGTGTTGACATTTGTCAAGTGCACGGCACGAAAAAGGCAATTCATTGACTGAATTGAAAATCAATATAAAACACACTCCAGAGCTTATGAGATGCTATCAGCTGTGTGTGTGTGTGTGTGTGTGTGTGTGTATGTGTTTTTTCCCACCTTTTCTCACCTAATCTCATAAACCGCCTGCGTACAGCCTGGCATATTATACCTTGTCAATTATCCCGCGTGTGTAAGTGGTGCCCAGAGAATTCACGCCGCTTGGCGTTCGTTCTCTATGCAACGCCGCTCCACGAATGACAAAAAGATGGACGACGGACGAGCGATGGGATGGAGGTGGACACAAAGAAGTAGAAATGGCGATTTCCGAAGAACCTACCAGGGCTTTGTTTACACCATGTCGACGGCGCGTCCTGCAGGGTGAAGAAGAGGCTGCCGTGTGGTCCTCGCTCCTACGCGCCTACCTTCCTCTTCCTCCTCCTCCTCCTCTTCCTCCTCCTCCTCTTCTTCTTCTGCGGCCACCCTGCCTCTGCCTGCAGCCCAGACGCGCGCGTGCGTGCGCGCGCACGGGGACGAAGCGCACGGGTGACTTGCGTAGCGGGGCCGTGTGATGCCAGGCCCATATGGCTGGCACGTCATTGGCAAGAGCCATCACATGAGAGTCGCTGATTGACATGCGGCCGCATTCACACAGACTGGCTTCCCCCCCTGGGGCGGGTGGCTGGGTGAGGTGGTGGTGGAGTTGGGGGGGGGGGTTGAGAAGAACTCGCCATCTGTCAGCGGGCTCCGAAAAGCAAAATGAAATAAGCAGTAAGTGAGTGGCTTCACACTGGTTCTGTGTTAGGGGGAAAAAACGGGGTCAATCGCAAAAATGTTACATGTAATCCCGATCATAGGCGTCCATCTTGAAGCATTCCAAGCAAGCTGTAGGAGAATGACACCTGATTGGAGGGGGGGGGGGCTCTAATCAGGGTTTCAGACAAGCTCTTTCAAGATGAGGTTAAGGTTTCAAGCAGGGATGTTTGATGACACTTTTTCTCCGACCGATGTAGAGGGGGAGTATTCATTTTTGGTTTTGGGATGGGGGCCGGTGTGATGTTAGGGTTTTGAGCCTGGGTTGGGATTTTAAGATGGGGTGCTGGTGCCATGTTAGGTGTCAAAATAGAGTTAGGGTTTTAAATTAGGGGTTCAAACCATGATTAGGATTTCAAACTACATTTAGGGTTTCAGACTAGGGTTTGAAGCTAAGGTTGGTCTTTCAAGCCGGCATTATCGCGTGAAGTTGGAGTTTCAAACTAGGGTTAGCCTTTTCTTCTAAGGTTATGTTTTTCACCACCTTGAGGATTTCAACACAGATCTGAGTTAGGGTTTTAAGACAGGGTTCGGGTGTCATGTTAGGGTTTTAAACTAGTATTAGGGTTCAAAGCCAGAAGTAGGTTTTCAAACAAAATAGGGTGTAAAGCTAAGGTCAGGGTTTGCAGCTAGAACGAGGGTTTCATGTCTGAGTTTGGGTTTTAAGACACGGTTTAGGGTGTTATGTTAGGTTTTCAACTAGTAACAATAACACAAACTCATCTGTTAAAGTCGAGCACTGATTGCCACTCCAATACCGATAATAAAGATTCTGGTCAAATGAACACCTCGCTAATGAGGGTTTACAATCGTTAAACGGTTCATGGCTGAAATGATTCCGGAGCAATTCCCGAGTTCCCACGCGGGAAGTGGGAACAACACGAGGCAGACGGACACAATATGGCGGCCGCCCTAAAGCCAGGGTGTCGGGGCGCGATCGCCTAAACGAGTCAATTGAACCGAGCTAAAGCGGCGCCCTCGCGGACGTGCCCGCTTGCCAAGCTTGGCACGGGCGGCCACACGGATTGCGGACGCAGGCCAAGAGACGAGAGAGGGAGAAGAATGCAAAACTAGACAAAGCCGGAATCTTATTTCGAGGGACACATGATGGGAAATTGAGTTTTTTTTACATCTTGTATACAATACACATGAAAGGTGTTTTAGCTTTGTGATGAAATTCTGCATCCAACAATAACTAGAGCTGCAACCAATTATTATTTGAATAATTGATTATTTAATTGATTATAACATTTAATAAGCAACTGGCCATCATCAAACGAGACGAGGCCAAACGGCAGCAGCACTGCACTGGCAAGATCCAGCTGACTGCAGGTTGGCAATCTCACCAAAGTTGCGCCGTCCCTTAGAACGAGCCAATTTCAGCATAGCAAGAAAAATGCTGGAAGAATATGTCAGTAAGTAGTTTGACAAAAACATGCTACAGACATTTTACGAAGTCACCTTGAAACTGTCTTAAATTGTGAAAATACTGTCAAGACATTCCTTTAAGTCACATTTTACAGCCAAGTTGGCCATTCTTGATGCTCACTGAGCTGAACTCGTACAAGATTTGCTCATGTCTGATGTGGTATCGTGCACAATGACGATTATATATATATTTTTGTGCTGCGACAGACCTTTTTAGCATGACGCCACTCTTGTATGGTGGCAGAAGCTTCAACGCTCTGTAATGACACTACTAGTGAACAAATACTTCCATGTTATTTGCCCAAGACAGAGCCATTGCAAAAACAGGCTAAGTGGCTTGATTGATGATTTTACCTCCTTCTCTACTGCAGAGCTTTAAGTGTGAAGTGTCAGCCGAAATTGATATTTTGCACGGGGTAAATTGTTTCGGGGAGGGACGGAACCCTGGCCGGAACTCACATTTAAACTTGTAAAATTATTTTAAAAGTCAGACATACTTAACAGAATCACTAAGCGACTGGCAAATGAATTGACTTTTCCGTTGCTCAGATTAATGGCACAGATGTGATTTTTTTTTAATGCTCAAATGGTTAGTGCTTTGCAGAGCAGACGTCAACTAGCCGGTAAGCCATAATTATTATTTTTTTACTATTAGTAAAATTACTTACCCATAATACGACCGAATCTTTTTCACATACCTTTGATAAACTACCTTCAACAAACCCCATGAGGGATGCTTGATTTTCAGGACGTCACTGCCCTTGTGGTCTTCGCTGTAAATGTTTACATTATTCTGACAGGTTCTGATGGAATAATTTAGATTTCTTAAATCAAATAGGAAAAAATGGGCGTGTATCTGGTGGCGCAAACACAATTTACTTTTGTAATCCTTTTCAATTCAAGTCAGTGGAAGTCAATCACTTTTCTGCCACCGCGAAATACCCACAAAATAAAACTTCACACTCAACTGGACGAATTCTCTGCAGTTAGGTTGGGCCTCGCTTTTTGTATACACGATTTAGTAGTGGCTGACATCTAGTGGACGTAAACTCTTGCTGCAGCTCAATTTGCTTTATGGGACGTCGTGCTTATTGTGACGCGCATAAACCTTAACATTAATTTAGGTACGATAATAGGCCAGGGTTAGGGTTTTAATTCAAGTCAGCGTTAGGTTTCTTGAACAGGATTAGGATGTCATGTTAGGGTCTCAGCCTAGGGTTACAGTTTGAATTTAGGGATACATTATTAAAACTGCAAAACTTTGCATTAATGTACTGTACCTCCTTTAGCGCTTTATCACAAGTGCCTTATATTGAGTATTGAGTATAAGACTATCTCCGAATAATTATATTGATTTTTGTATTATTATTTTTTTTGCATTTTTTGCTGTTTTTGTCACATTACTTCATGCATCTTTTATGTCTGCCCAGCAACGATTGGGCGCGTAAACGTGTCACGTTACCCGGAAATGATTTAGGCCGTTTCGCCTGCGGTTGATTAGTGACGTTTTCACCCGGAAATGATTCAGCCGCAGCCAATTTTTTAACACGAATTCTGCTGTGAAGTTTTCTTGCGAAAGAGGAAAATAAGCACAGCAGACTCAACTGTAAACGTGAGTAAAGTGCTAGTACTCGTAGTAAGGACTCAGGTGCTACCTGAAGCGGTTTGTAAACCACCTGTTTTGTCCATAGTTAAATGCGGCATGGTTCAAGTTGTTTGCGGTATGTAGAAGACGTAATAAGTGACAGTTACAAAAATCACTCTTGACTTTCACAATTATGTCATTAGGTTTGTCGCTGTGTTATTTTATATATTATTTTATATAGTATTTTTTTATATTAGAGCCAACCGAAGGGCCTCTTATTTCCTAATATGGATTTCCGTCTCTTAATAGGTTGGGCGTATTGCTCCTCGGGGTCCTAAAGTTCACTCGATTACTCGGCAACAGCACTCTTCCGCCCCAACTCGCTGAGATATCGCGATATTGGCCGCAACATCTGACCGCGTCATAAGCCATCACACGAACACGCGCTGCTGTGTTGCTTCGTGACCGAGTGCGCATATGTGGGAGTGGGACTGATAGGGAGAGGCGCAGATTGCACTTTTTGACAAGGGCTGGAGACGTGTGATCATGGAGCCCCTTCTGCCTGCAGGGCTCGACACGACTGTGGAGCGAGAGCCTGAGGACAGCGATGCTAAGAGGAAGATCCAGTTCTCTGTGCCTTCGGCGGTGCCCATCCAGCTGGACCCGCGACAAGTGGAACTGGTGAGAATCACGCATATGAGCACAAGGCATCTATTATATCACATTAGAGTGGGTAGATGGACTTACAAAATATTCCATATGGTAGTTATTGATATCAGAACAACTGAATAAAAATAAAACGGTATTAGTTCATTGAAATAGTATTCTATAAATTACATATGTATTTAAATATATACAGCGTATGTATATATATATCCGCCTCGACCCCCCACAGTGAACTTCAGCTTTACATATGCCAAGTCTCCTCCTCACGTGACATGTTTGCTATTGTGCTGCCAGTCATCAATACAGATAGACAGATGACTATGTAAATATAGCTAGATATTTACATATACTTAATGATTTTGTAAGGGGTGTCGACTCCACTGCGAACAGCTTTACAGAATGTTTCTTCTTCACCCACTGTACGCGCTATCCATCATCAATTAGACGATGAGATGGATAGAAAGCCGCTAATGATGCATTATCAAAACCGAAAATGGTGACTCTCTAAGACACAAACCTGTTGCCTTTGAAATGGCAGAACCGTGGCATGCCCCTTCCGACTCTCACAGTTTGTTCCTCCAATCCAGATATGTGATTGTGTTACTTGTAAAATAATAGTATTATCGTTGTTTGTTAATTAAAAAAAATTGTCAGTCTAGATTCAAGTTAATTTTTTGGAGCAAGCCTCTTCCACCTGCCGGTCATGCGACTGCTTTTCCTGATGATGGTCATCTGACCGGAGTGAGCAGACCTGTGGCTCTGTTCTGTTTGACTTTGTACGTGAGGAGAGTGGACCAGAGGAAACTGGATGGGGGTGAAAATGTTAAGCCTAGATAATAAATAGATAGTTTCTATTTTTTAATTTCTTCAGCAAGCCACCTCCAACTGTGTATCATTTGACAACTTTTTCTGGTAACAATCATCTGACCCGAGTGAGCAAGACTGTTCATCTATGAGAGTAAGAAACATGGCTAGTATGACTAACCTTGAAATTGTGACACCTAGTGGTACCTCCTGTCATTAACTCCATAAGGGAGACATCTATTTGAGCTATGGCATTAATTTATTCAAGAGGACGTGACCTTCAATTGAACCTAGCGGGGCGTCTATTTGGGGGAGGCTCCTACCACTATAGATCAACCGAAAAGTGGCCTTATTTAGTCCAAAAGTGCATTTAAGTGAACTTTGGGTAACCCTTGACTGTATTTTGTTGCTCATCATTTTGGCCTCTTGCCCCCGCACCGCACCGACCGCTACTTGCATAACATGAGGAGCAGGAGAACTCCCTTTTTTTTTTTTTATGTGTTACCGCTTGTTGGCAGCAGAGTATGGACAGCGCTGGGATTAAGCTGAGCCGTGCAGGCCTGACTTTTTGCATCTCTTAGAAGTGATGAGGTATCAAAAGGAGAGGAGGAGGAGCTGACATGAGGGATAAAGCCTTCCCCCCTGTTAGTAATATTAAAATTCAGATTACGCACCACCACGGCAAATTTCAGATGTAAAGCAAATGTAGGGCATCTTGGGCTTTCAAACTAAGGTTAGGTTTTGAAATTAAGTTTTTAAGACAGGGCTAGGGTTTTAAAACAGTGTTAGCATTTCAAATTAGGGCGTCAAGTTAAGGTTACGGTTTCAAAAATGGCGTTCAGCTCAGGGTAGGGGTTTCAACAATGGGTTAGGGTTTCAAAATTGGGTTTCAACCCTGGTTTATGATTCCAAATTAGGCTTTCAATTCTAGGTTAGGGTTTTAAAACAGGGTAAGGTTTCAATTTAGGGGTAGGGTTTCTAGGTAGTGTTTCAGGTCAGGGTTGCGGTTTCAATTCTTGTTTAAGGTTTGAATCCATCATTACAGTAGTTCCACTTTAAAGTGTTCATGCTGGAGCAAATGTCAACTTTTTTGATTCACATTAGTCCCCCTTCCGCCTTCATATCCACAAAACGAGCACAAATTCAACACACCAGGGAAGCAAAAGCGGACAAAGAAGCCAAGATGCCGCCCACATGTCGAACCCACGCTCTTCGCTGCGATTGGCCGACCAGCTCTCCTACATTGCGCCAAACTGTCTAATTTCCATAATGTTACAAAACGGAGGTGGTGATGACGACTCTTCAGCATGCTTTCACACT
Source organism: Filicampus tigris (assembly GCF_054856515.1). Lineage (NCBI taxonomy): Eukaryota > Metazoa > Chordata > Actinopteri > Syngnathiformes > Syngnathidae > Filicampus > Filicampus tigris. The sequence continues at coordinate 1,671,472 of NC_141235.1, read as the reverse complement.
GTTGGGCTCGGCAGGTTGAGAACAGGTGCTACAATGGGAAGTGAAGTCCATTTTACATTTACTCAGTTGCATAACGCTCAGCGGTTGTTATGACTCACCCTTATTTGCACGAGAGTGCGTGAGGATCAATAGTAACACTGCCCGTGTAGCCTTGGCTGGTAGCCATTTGAACCAGTGTTTTGTATTCAAAATGACAACAGCACCTTTGTTGTGAATTACTACTCCTTTTTATCAAGCAGGAACTCAATAAAATGGACACGCCCTATACTTGTGAGTTTGCTTTTTTTTTATCGCATGATTAGTTTGACGCATTATTTGTGCTGGAGGCCCTTCCTATGCAAACCACCCATTTTTTAAATTTTTTTTATCTGGGCTTGGGACTGGCATCGGTTGGTCCATATGGTGACATCTTGTGCCCAAGCAACTATGTGGAACTGAGGCGAGTTCTTCATTTAGTCAGGGTTTAGCTTTGTCTAATAGAAAGAAAGGGCTTTTCTGCCCTCTTGTGGCATCTATAGGGAATTACAAGACCTTTTTACTCCTCCTCCTCAATGTTTTTACAATATTGTTTATTGTTTCAAGATTGTCTTCCAAAATTACCCAGAGAAAGAAATGGCTTACAGAAGATTTAATAAATAAATAACACCAAATGCTACCAGGTCTTTGATCAAATCTAAATGGCACAAGGGTTGGCGCGCTGTGGCAACCTATAACAGGACAAGTCGAAAGAAAATTTACGAGTGTGTTCCTCCAAAAAAGCGATCCCAAAGTGAGTCGAGGCCTTCTCCACATGTTCAGATTCGACGTCGGAGGCCCACGCCCGCCACCCTCTTCCGACTGACGGACCCGCCGTCGCCTGAAGACGACACCGGATCTCATCAGGTACACCAGTTTCACGCCAATTTTGCCGTGTGTCTCTCCAGAGTGTGTTGATATCCTGTTGCTTTTTCCTCCCCATGCCTGCTGCAGTGGGTAGTTGGAGAAAACGGAGTACCGAAAGCCAAAACGGTCAACAAGACGCCAAGCACCTACCAGCCACCCTCGCTGAAAGGTCAGTGGGCTCGCAAAGCCTGCATGCTCCGCATTTGTCTCACACAATGATGTAACAATTGTAGTTGCAAAAACTGCCATGTGGTCTACATCTGTCCAAAAAAAGCTTGCTTGTGTGTGTGTGATTGTGAGATTAGAAGCAGGGGCAGCTGTGAGTCTGCTCTGGATCATCCCGGATTATGGGATAGACACAGCTGCGGCAACACGGCCCGCCACGGAATGAATAATGTCATAATAACAAATCCTTTACAAGAAATGCTGTTGGTGAGAATGTGCATGGGTAGAGTTAAAAACCAACAGTTATGCGTATGAGTGGCCAAAATGGCCTTACACTCGAGGTAAGGGCACCAGCCTTTGCTTTGGTATTTGCATGTGCAATACTTGTAAGCGCTGTTTTGTGTGGATTATTACGGTTTTCTATCTCTAGGTTCCACTGTAGTTAGACGTAGGCAGTGTTAGAAGGTTGGATGAGTGTTGGGATGAGTACGCGCAGTTGTTTTTGATCAGGGGTGTCAAACTCGTCTTTTCTCCGGGGCCACATCGTGGTTATGGTGCCCCTCGGAGGGCCGTTATGACTGTGAACCCATTTAAAGGTATGATCATCTGATATGATCACACGTGCACAACAAATTGATGGATAGCGAGTTTTAGAAATTAGAAGCCGGTGAGTAATTGTTTGTTTTTCTATTTATTTCAAAGGGGAACATTGGTAACAATGAACACATTGCAGTATCTCATATCTGGGTGTTGTTAAAATTGAGAACAATTTGCAAAGAAAACGTGAAGTTGACGCACATGATTTGCCTTCACGGGCCACATAAAATGAGGCTGCGGGCCGGCTCTGGCCCCCGGGCCTTGAGTTTGACACCGGCGTTTTTGATGAACCTAAATGCACTTATTGCCATTTTTTAAATTGATCTCAGCTGTGCAGAGAATGGCCCAAGCGCACCTATCTTCCATAGACATGAGCTCCGTGGACCAGGATGACCCACCTTCCGGAGAGGAAGAGGAGAATGTCGATAGCACGCAGTCAGATTCAGGTAAAAGGGAAAAAAAACCCGAAAAAAAACCCAGTACATGATCGTGTCCTCCTCCGTGCCATCTTTCTTAGCAGATGCTAGAAAGCAAAACAAAGCGCCGAGGGCTCAGTCACCGTCGCCGGATGCGTTACGAGCCACAGAGGAGGCCGACGTTGGGGACGAAGCAGAACGGCGGAAGATCTCTTTTGCATAAAAGCAGGGACAGGAGGTTTGTGTGCGTGCGTCCTTGTAAATGTCATGTAAATACAGTATGTGCAAGAACATCTCGGTCTGCGCCACAAGGTGGTGCTAGTGGGAACCCACAATAATGTAACGAGACGTTTGTGTACAAACGATGGTACAAGTGATGATTTGTTAATTGGGCTTTTAATGTGTTTACCCTGTTTAGTAGTATTCTACATATGCTTTGTGTTGGTTGGTAATAAAACCTCCGTAATGGCTTTTGAAGTTCATACTGTAGTGTCTTTATTGAAAGACACTCAACGGATTTACTTATTGAATTGATTTATAAGTAAATGAAGCGCTAATACACTCTTTGAATAGTAGCTTTATTGGCATTTCAGTACAATAAACACAAAAGTCGTGATGCCGCATCACTATATAGAGATGCATAGGGTGCATTCATATGTACAGTCTAATTTTCAGTAAGCACTAATTGATCTACCATCCAAATAAAAATGTTCATGAAATAGAATGTGTAAAATACTGTAAAGTAAATAAGTAAAAAATACTGTCGAGTATGCAAAGTACTGCTACTATCTAATGTATATTTTTCATATTGAATATTTCATACATGAAATTACACAGTTTTACTGTCAATATTTTAAAAATATGTTTATTATATGGACTAAATAAAATGTCATTTTGGGAACAAATTTAAAATTCTCATCAGTGGAGAGAGACTTGGCCAACTTTGGTTTCACGGTAGTCGCTGTTTTGGAACAGCAGGGGGCGATGTGTAAGCACATAAAAAGAGAGGCTCGGCCATCCGAAAACATCAACACATTCAGCAAAGGCACATAGAATTCAGTAGAAGGCCACTTTATGGACACGAGCACCCCCTTTTAATCCTTCTTTGCTTTTGCAAAAAACACCCCAGTCACGTCATCCACCCCCACTCTCATGTCCTGAGGCAGCGTGTACACTTCCAGCCGGATCAGGGTGTAGCCGCTCTCCTTCAGACTGGCGCACACCTCCGCCTCGCCCAGTGGCACCACGGGGATCTTCACCCCGGGCCCCCCGAAGTAGAAGCTCTCCCCCAGGGCTCCGATGAGCAGGAGGTGGCCGCCGGGCCGGAGCAACTTCCCGATGTGGCCCAGGGCCCTGGTGAAGGCGGCCAGGTCGGGGCTGACGCTCTCCAGGCAGAAGCAGGACACCAGGCAGTCGGCCCCCGCCGGGGGGAGGACGCGAGGGTCCAGAGGCTGGGGTCGGTGCACGTCGATGGGGAGGATGTCGGTGATCGCCTGGCGGAGCTTGGCCGCCTTCTCGGTCCATGCCGAGGCACTAAAAGCGACAATTAAAAGTTCGGGATTTCAAAATTGCGAAATCCCTTGCTGTTCATGGCGAACGGGGACCAAGTACCCGAGTAATAAAAACTGCTGCCAATAGCAAAAGTCTGCAAGCTATTGATACCTCAAACGCCCCCCACCCCCCACAAAAAAAATGGGAAATTGCCTATAGATGCCCCAATGGTGGCAAAGCACTCTAATCTTACTTGAAGCCAAGATGCATTTGGGATTTCCCCCCAAAATGTCCTTTTTAGACATGGCTTTGATGGAGGACTATCGTGTCTTCTTTCAGAAAAAGCACAAATATTTTTCAACGAATAATATCACTAATAACACTACTATAGAGTTTAATCTATTAAAAAAATGGCGTCATTGAATACCGTCGCCCCTCCAGCTGGCAGACGTGCTGCAGATACGGCGTCCAGTCCAGGCTGCAGCCCTCCTCGTCCCGCAGCCAGCGCCTGAGCTCCTTGCGGTTGGCCTCCAGGAAGTCTGTGAGGACCACCTCGTTGAACACCTCGCAACCGCTCAGGACTTGGTACAGGGTGGGTCCCGAGCCGATGTCCACCAGCAGCTCTCCGTTGATGTCACCTTGGCAAAATATCAAAGGTCTTTTTATAATACAGAGAACCCTGACTCATTCGTCGGGCTTAGAAACCAAGCCGTATCATTGTCTAAAACAAAAAAGTGCTTTGTGCCCTTGTGTGGCATCTTCAGGCAATTACAAACCTTTTTTGTGTGGCCCTCAACTCCTTTGTCACTATTTGAGGCAGGCAGGGCTCCGTCCCTGTCCTACTGTAAACTATGGCCGCAAACCTAACCTTAAAATTAATACAAACGTATCTTGCAACATTATCCTTTAAACTAAATGGCTTGGAAATTATTTGCGTTTGAGAAGGAAAAAAAAAAAAAACACACCGCAAGTGTGAGTATGCTATCAGGTATTTTGCCCCAAAAACAAAAATACCACTTCCTTTCCCCTGAGCCAATTTATTGCTTTTGAGTTGAGAATACTTGCTCTGAGCCTACAAGGCGGGGAGCAGCGTCTGCTCCTTACCTTCGGTGAAGGCTCTATGCAGACACGCCAGTTTCCACGGCACAATACTGTCCTCCCTGTCAAAGTCGGCCCGCGGTGGCGTGTAGTTGTACTGTAGATATGCCGCTGGGTCAAAACGCTGGTAACAGGCAGCCATGGCCGCCACTCCGTTTTCTGTCCCCGTTTGCTCCATTCTTCCCCCTGTCAGTTCACTTGTGAGCTCCCAGGTGCACCGTTTAGTCCTTTGGAGCCTCCTTTTATATAGTCATACTTGGTGTGGGTGTACCTGGGAGGGCATATGTAGTATATGTGTTTGTGCTTTGGGCGTGCGTTGAGTTTTGGGGTGGATGGTGTTGAATCCTGATAGCGTTTGTTTGTGCTTCCTTTCTCTGCCCTGGAGCACTGATGCCATGAGATTAGGGGGCTTTCAGCAAGACTAATGGATGCATCATTGCTTTCAGGTCTTGTAAGCACCCCTCAGCGGGCCTCTATCTTCATGATCAGTCCAGCTTTGCCTTTGCCTGCCCACAAGCGGGTCCTTCTCAAAGACCATGGCTTCGTCTCTCTCTCTCTCTGGGATATGTGGGCCATCCATTGCTGTATTCTATCGGTTAATATTCCAAACTTTGCCTCAGACTACTAATTTATTTGATGGGGGTGGCATGTCAGTCACGTTTGTGTGTCAAACCCGCAGCTCTCGGCCACCTGGGCCAATTGCTAAGAGACAGAACCATCACCGCATTTGTGGTTCCTGCCCCCTGCTCAAGGGAACATCAACGGTGCTTAGTGTTCAGGTTTTGGTCTGCATTGGATGTCAAACCAACAACTCTTAGGTGGCCAAGCCAATTCCACGTGGATGGGATATTTTGAATCCGAACAACAGGATAGAGAAGCGTTGATGTTTTGGTCCATTAGATCTGGAAGCTGCCCCCCCCCCCCCCCCCCCCTCAGGTCCCTCAAGCCAATCCCTGACGGATGGAACTACCGCCTCCCACAAATGTACTTCAAAGAATTCTGCAAACATAAAAACAAGACAAACACGCGTCACCTGTGTTGTTTGGGGAGCCTTTTGCAGCGTTGGAGCCGTCCAATATTCACTTTTGGTAGGTTGAGTCCGATTTATTGCGGGGGTTAAAGGCGCATGTTAGACTTTGAACAGCGCGAGCCAGCCAGGCCAGCTGACAAAACACCGTTTGAGCCACTGATTCGATTAATTTAACGCCTATTCCCAGTGTAAGCAGCAGCTGAACTGCTGTGGAAAATTGCCACGTTGTCATCAAACCGCTCTCCCCAGGGGTCCCTTGACACCTCGTTCATCCCTGGCAGATGGACACACACAACACAGTCTTGCAGTCTTAGCGTTTGCAATGTGGAATTTTGCCACATGACAGTGGTAAAATTAGGGTATGTGATCATATCCCTGGCGTCACTTTTGGCAACATTTGCCAATTTTGTGATGAAATGACTGAGAAGTATCCATATTTCCAAATGAAAGCAAACGGGACAAACTGGTCACTTCTGCTTTGTGGTTTATTAAAAAGCCTACATGTGCAAGGCCAACACACATTTATATGGGCTAAGGGCAAATCATCGGCAAATCCTTCAACCGAGGAACCTCGGCAATGTCATCTTCACGGTGGTCTTAGTTTCTAACACGAGACTCTTTGGTGTTTTGAAGTTGAACCCTCCTTCCTGGATGTGCAGTGGGCTTCCAGGCTCAACCTTTTTGTCGGGCCCCCTCGTCTTGGTCTCTGGTGGCAGCCTCTGACCGATGGCCCCCGAGAGGAAGCGCTGCAGGTGTCGCCTGGCTTCCCAATATTTCTCGGAGCGCTCCGCCTCAGTGACTGTGGGCCTGTAGGGGCGCACAAAGAAATATACTTGCAATTGATCGTTCCTCCTTCACATGAACTCATGATATCCGGAAAACCTAAACCGAAGACCTTAATCCAAAACTCGAACTGTAGTCCTACCCCATGACTCTAATGTTAAATCCTTCATCCTAAGAGCGAAATCCTGATTAAAAAAAAACAACAACTCAAATTTGAATTCTGCCCCTCACCCCAATTTTCTTTAAAGCTAAATGTACTCCTGGCTCAAACCTGAACCGAAACCCTAACCACTACCACTGGTAACGCCCTAAGCTGAACCCTAACTCCCAACCTCAACCGTAACCACAAACTACAACTAAAACTTGAATCCAAAATCGGAGAAAGTCTTAATGGTGACCCTTGGCCACTAATCCTAACTAAAACCTTAATCCTACCCTTTACTCCAAGCCAAACCTTCGATTTAAACTCTGGCCCTACGCCTGCCCCAGTCATAACCCAACACTGCACAAAGCGTCCACACAAGTTTCCTTGCAATTTCAAGGGGTGCATGCAATGCCACCCTTGGCGCCGCAAAAGACCGTAGAAAAGCACGAAGCGTTGGTCGCTAACCTTTGCACCCGAGGCACGCCGAGGCTGTGCCAATGAGCCGAGTAGCTCTGTCCTCTCTGCCAGTCCTCCTCCGTCACGCTGCAGTCCAGTGCGCCGCCAACACTGCTCATCTTCGCAGGGTCGCTTTCCTTGTTAAATTTGACACGAGTGTGAAAGACTGACTTTTTTTCTACTGAGTCCACTGAGCGAGCCTGACAGAATGTGCTACAAGTGTTGGGTCAGGGTGGGTGGAAGGCGGATTAGTGGCGTGTTTACATAGTTGTGCGTCTGCGGTTATTTTGGTTACATGCCGATGTGAAACACAAAAGCACGGTAAGGCCGACATTCTGAACACTTCTTTCCGATATGTGACCATGGATCGTTTGTCACAGGAGAGCAGACTGTGGTATACAGTGTACTGCCAAAATGTGCAGTATACTGTAGAGAGACCCTGTCAACAAAACATTTTAGAGAGAAGACAATATCTAGGAATTTTAATCTTCTCCTGAATGGTCCTTGTATTCCCCTTATGGGACATTCTTGCAGCTTGAAATCAAACTAAAAGTCTTCTGTCCCCTTAAAAGTTAAATACAACTGATTTGTAATTAGTTTTTCTTCAGTGTACCACTAGAGGGAGCCGGTGTACCGCACTTTGAAAATCACTGCTGTTCAGTATTTCTGTTAATGTGTAAAATGCTGTAAAAACCTGTACAATCAGTCGCTATAAACTGCATAGTTCTGCGATTTAGCAAGGATTTCCACAACAAATACTTAAATTGCACATAAAAAAAAAAATCTGCGATATCGCAGGGCCACAGTAGTCAACTCTGCGTGTTATTGCAAGTGAACATTGTAAATGACTTACTCCCTGTAAAAGTTTTTCATTTTTCTACCTTTTTTCCACCAGGTTGCTCTTCTGTATAAATGGTAACAACCCCGAATAGAGGGACTAAATCTACTCGGCAAGTTTCCAGTTTTCCCAGTTCCTCATTTACACTCATTTACGCTCTTTTAAAATATGCAAGCACTGTGAGTACTTTTTACCGAGATGCAAACACAGCACACGCTTTGTTAGTTAGCCTGTGCGTTGATTAGTATGGCCTGGAGCATCAAGGTAAGCAAGGCTTAGGTCCTTCCGCCGCCAGTCAGATGGACAAATAACAGATGAGCGCAAGGCGCAGATAAAGAGCAAAAAGTGGACTCGAGAGAAAACAGGCCGAAATAATGGAGTAACGTGCATTTAAGCCCCAGGACGATTGAGTTATGTCGGGCGCTGAGGGGCAGGTGCTGGGGAGTCCGATGTCAGCAGCCGGCTGTGCTCAGGGCTCCTTGCGCTCACAAACTTGCCTTTACCTACACCAGTGTATGGTTTTTTTTCTTGCATCTGTTTCCCTCGAAAAAAAGAGTCAACATAAAAGATGCACGAGTAAAGTTTTGGTGTTTTGATACATTGCAAAGACAAACTGATTCAAAATGAAAAATTAAGACCTCTCGTACCGATTTTTATTTATTTTTTGGTGGGGGTGGGCGTTGTTCTATGTAGAAGTTTTTAGGGAAAATTACTTTAATCCATTTTGGAATAAGGCTTTAAAATGTGAAGCGCTGTAAAAACAAACCCCCCCCCCCAAAATTGTAGATGCACTGTACTGTATAGTGAACAGAAACATTTGCAATTTATAAATCAAGACTAGCAGCCAATATGAATATTACATCATAATATGAGTAAAGTAGCGTGCTACTTTGAGATATTAGTTTAATTCATTCCGTGACCGCACTCGTGTCGCAAATCATCTTTGCCAATTGAAATGATTGGAACTGACATTGATCCGTTCCGCCCTCGCCCCCCCAAAAATGTAATGTTTTCTAATAAGAAAAATCATATTGTACCCATACTTTATAAAATCATACAGTAATACAGATACTATGTCTGGAGCCGTTCTCAGCTCCCCAGTAAAAGGCAGTGGTGACAGTATTTTTTGCAGAAGATAAAGAATATGTCTGAGTATTATGTAGTCTACATGTATTACATGTACTAGATTTATTGTTTCACCAACCTTCAGGTGGTGTAAAAAGTGTATTTACAGTGGCAGCCGCCACTTTTTAAGAGCACGGATGTCAAAAAGTGAAGCTCTCATCCGGCAGTTTAGTGTCAGGATGGGGAGGGAGGAGGCGGAGGGAGGGAGCGAAGATGAGGGAGGGCCAAACCAGCTGGCATCAGCCTCCACTTGACACTAAAGTTGCCATCAAAAGGCTTATAGCGCACTGACAAGGTGGATTGTCATCAGCAGTGTAAGTACACACGCAATCACACTCGTCACCTTGTGATCTATAAAGTCACGTCAAACGAGTTGCTGCGGATGCTCTCGCAGGTACAGTGAAGCTGTGTGAAACCGTGTCAAAGTGAGTATGCTGCTCCAGAGGCTGTGTTCCAGGATTCAGCTGCGCCCCCACAAACACTCCTGGAGGACCACCAGAACACTCACACAAGGCAAGCCAGGGGCACCCCTGATTCTTTTTGCTGAAATGGGAGGGCAGATGTTTCCATGGGAACGGCTTGAAACACTCTCAATGCCAGCATTGACCCACCGAAAGAAAGAATAGACTTTCTTCATTTGCCAGAAACAAGTTTGTTTTGAGCTTTGACTCTTCTTTTGCTAATCAGCTGGAGTGAAACAATCATTTCTTTATAATATACAACGAAGAAACACAGAGTGACCACATGGCTCAAGTTGAACCTCGGTGGCTTTTTTTACATGGTATTTCGTCCGTCATGCGCTCCGCGAACTGAGTCATCTTTTCTCACCATTGTGACAGCCACTTTCACTTTTCTACACGTCAGCTTTTTATACCATCCATGTACATACTCTGTTCAAGTGTCAGGGGCCTAAACTTGTCCGACGTGCAACATGTTGGCGTTTTCCCCCCTTCGTCCTTGACATGACCTGCTGAGATTCACCACCGAATCTTCATCTCCTACTGAGATATTGTACTGATCTCAAATCCAAAGCAATGTGACCTACAGGGTTGATTTCATCATTGCGGTAGTTTAGAAACCTACGTTTTACAGGTCACGGATGAAAAATGTAGTTGATGAATACAAACATCGCTAGAGAACTTAAACTGTTGGATTCTGCTTGACTAATACAAATGTTTGAGCGATCCCACCAAAAAAAATGGTTGTTAAAGAACCAGGATGTCCTTTGCATTTTTCACGGAACCCAGCAAGGCCGGATATGCTGCCCGAACTGTGAGCACGGGTAATCTAATGATACAAAATGTTGTCATTCAAGCAACGTTGGCCACAGCAGGGCGGGGCAAGTCAGAGTCAGATAGTCAACGCCATGCCTCGGGTTTCATCCTTCGGGTATTCCCTTAGACACGGGCGTCGTCCCGCCTCTTTCACGGCTGTGATACTCACTCCGACAGGTGCCTGAGTTCATACACCCCTGAAGCTAATACCCTCGTTTGACTTTACTAAATATTTTTAATTCGTTTACAAGTACTTAGCTACAGTATTGACTTTGTGAGCAATAAAATGTGTTCACAGTTTTGGAGTAATCTGCTTGTGGGGAACTTTTTCCGCCCGTTGCGCACCTCATTGTTCCGCGATGGGGTGCGATGTCAGCCATTTTTTGTGCTGATGCAGCTGTCTGCGCGTTACCGAGGTTACAGATGGATGTGAAAGGGAGGGGGTGCTCGTCGCGTTCAATCGTGAAATACGATGCAGTCGATAGAGTAACAATAACTGCAGTGGTGGGAAGTAACAGTATAGTGAAGAAGAAATGCATTGTTACTGTAACAAGTGAGGAAAAATGCATAAATATGACTTGGACACTTTGACTTTTTAGAGACTGCACAGGTGCATGTTTCTGTGGGAGCTTGAGCAAATGTGCTGGTGACACGGACAGTTCTCAGGAGTGTTTCTTTAAACACTGTTACCACTATCATATAAAAAAAAGTTTCAGGACTCATTTTCCTTAATGAACACTCACAATTGGTAAATCAAAAATGCATTTTAGTTGACTCAGATCAGTCTCGGTGTACACTAACTTACTACTACCTGTACAACAAAATTACATTTTGAAATGCTTTCTTTTTTTTGTATTTTTGTTCACTTTAGGAAAAGTCATCAAATTTCAAGGTGAAAGAGCGACATTTCGGGCATTTTTATCAAGTCTAATTTGACCGGAACGGTACCACAATGTAAAATACATTTTATTTTAAAAAAGAAAAATGATTACAAGGCTATAGCTTCATCCCCACTCGACAAAATTGTAATATTTTCTTTCCAAAAACATTGCACACTTTATTGTAGCTGAAGGCAACGTCATTAACTTGTTTACCTAAGACAATATCACAAGATGTGAGGGCTAATATATTACTTTTTATTATTTACATAAGCATTACCTTCATTGTGTTACCTGTTGTAATACAATATTACTACAGCATTACCTGTCTCCACTTTTTTTTTTTTAAATTTATTTATTTTTTTAAACAAATGTATATGTACTTGTACTTATTTACAGAGTACTTTTTCCACCTGTGAATACTTGCCAGTTGTCCCCCTCCACCCAGGTCCCCGTAGCCGCGCCCCCTTCGCCCAGCGCGGCGAGCTGCGTCACGCCAAGAGGATCGTAGTGAAGCTGGGCAGCGCCGTAGTCACCCGCGGCGACGAGTGCGGCCTGGCGCTGGGCCGGCTGGCATCTATCGTGGAACAGGTGAAAGTTTTGCTCAAGCAAATAATAAAAAGCATCCTCCCACACTTTTATCTGCAGTTGTAAGATGACTGCCTCTGGCGGGGAGACGTGATGTGCTAGGAAAATATATTAAACAAAACATAAAAATGGGGAAGATGTCCATCAGGATGAACCTGTTATTTTTATAGTGATTCTATTTTAAGATATTTTTTTTTAGTAAGTTTGTATTTAGTCTAATTAAAAAAAAATGTGTTTTGACTCTATCTATCTATCTATCTATCTATCTATCTATCTATCTATCTACCTATCTATCTATCTATGTTTTTTTTTACATAATATTATGTTGGTAAGCATCATTCTAATTCTTAAAAATATGCTACCTAGTGCCTAATGCTTTTTTAGTATCCTAATTTATATATCTTTAAAATAAATTTTACGCTATGTTGGTAAATGGTATTGCGATTAAAAAAGAAAAAAAAAAAGTACCGGTAGTCAAGTGTTGTTACCTTATATTTCTTAGAATATTTTCAACTTAAACACTGTTCTTATTGTTTATGAAACAGAATTAATAACTTTCTAACAACTATAGCAACTGCTTTTGAACTATTAACATTTTTTGTTTCCCCCAAAAAATGTTGATAGGTCAATGTCACCAACATTTAAAAAATATATACAGTATAACACAAAGAAGAAAGAAAGAACTATGTATAGTGTTACACTTTCTGAAATCAGTTTATTTCGCGCCATTTCGTTTGACGTTATAGGATTAGAAGTGCGTCGCTAACCAAAACCGCAGCAACTCCTCTGCTTGAACTTGACGCGCTTTGTGGCCCACAGGTGGCAATGCTGCAGAGCCAAGGCCGAGAGCTGATGATCGTCACCAGCGGGGCGGTGGCCTTCGGCAAGCAGAGGCTGCAGCATGAGATCCTGCTGTCCCAGAGCGTCCGGCAGGCACTGCACTCGGGACACAGTCAGCTCAAAGACATGGTCACTGAAATCATCATCTGCTGCATGGCGTGCGCTACCTTGACTTACGAGTGCGCCGACTGAAACATTTGACAGCCGAATGTGATTCGGACACACCGCCACTAGATGGCGTCAGTGAACGTCGCATCCTCTGACCACCATTTGTTCACATGGTTACTTACCTCACTTTGCCACCATCTTGTGGCATGTATGACAGTTTTTGTTTGAAAAGATTGAAAATATATATAGATTTTTTTTGGGGGGGGGAGGGGGGTGAACTGGTTAAAGGCATTTCAATTGTGAAAGCTGATTTGAGATACAAGTGATAAAACTTAAGTCAAGGTATCTATGTACATGTGTATTCAGTACAATCAAGCTCATGTGAAGCTCTATAAAATATGTTTTTGTTTTTTTTGTTGTTCTGCATTGTACTTGCAGTCTTTACCCGTGTTGGAGGCCCGGGCGTGCGCGGCCGCTGGGCAGAGCGGCCTGATGGCTCTGTACGAGGCCATGTTCTCACAATACAGCACCTGCACTGCCCAAGTACTCTCTTCCCTTCCTTCCTTTTTGCGGGGTGAGAAATTCCCGTGTTCCATCGTGACTTTCTGCTCAGGTTCTGGTAACCAACCTGGACTTCTACGACGACCAAAAGCGCAAGAACCTGAACAGCACGCTGCTCGAGCTGCTGCGCATGAACATCGTGCCCATCGTCAACACCAATGACGCCGTGGTCTCCCCGCCGCAGCCCGACAGCGACCTGCAGGGGGTAAACGTGGGTACCGATGTCAAGGGGTGGTCGGTGGGGGTGCGGCTGGTGGGCGGGGCCGTTGCTGGTGGCGGGCGCCCGTCAGATAAATACGCTACGCCAATACAGTCCAAAGAGATCTAATACAAGAGCTGCAACCCATTTAGGCAGCACACCCAAATTGCAGTACTGAGAGCTTCAATGACAGATGTGTGCTGACATCAGCCATCTTTCTTTTTTGCCATAGGTGATTAGCATTAAGGACAACGACAGCCTGGCGGCGCGGCTCGCTGTGGAAACGGAGGCCGACCTGCTCATCGTGCTGTCCGACGTGGAAGGTATGCGGCGCCGCGTCAACAACACCATCTGCTTCCGTGACCGAGCGGCGGCAGGAGTGCGGGGGCTTGATGCCTCGCCGTGTCTAACACAGACCGCTACAGTTGACACAGGTGGCGCGGGTGTGTAGCTTACCCCTGACAAATACCTTTTTGATTATAAGGACTGTACACCTGCCCGCCTGGAACCGACGATGCCGAGCTCATCGATATCTTCTATCCTGGAGACCAGCAGTCCGTCACCTATGGGATGAAGTCCAGAGTTGGAATCGGGGGCATGGAGGCCAAAGTAGGTGGGCGCACAGGTCCAGGCAGAATCCTTGAGATTATGGTGCAGATCCGGCTAAAAGCGGCATTGAATTTGCACACCTAGCTGTTCGGGCTTGTCACTTTGCCTGTTGTGCAGGTCCAGTCGTCCATCTGGGCGCTACGAGGCGGCACCTCGGTGGTCATAGCTAGCGGCACGCATCCCCAAGTCACGGGCCACGTCATCGCCGATATTGTGGAGGGCAAGAAAGTGGGCACCTTCTTCTCCGAGACCAAACCGGCTGGTGGGTGGACATTCAACCCCCCCCCGCAACGCCTCACCTGCTTTCGCACCGGCGCTGTCAGCTTCTCTGACTTTTTCCAGGCATGACTGTTGAGCAGCAGACAGAAGCTGCACGCAGTGTCTGGAGAAAACTGGCATCACTGCAACCGGAGCAGGTCGGAGTTGCGATTGTCTGTGTGTCCCGATACATTTGTCCAGAGATAATTTTCCTGTGTGGCCACTGGCCAAGGAGTCCCAAAACTTATGTCCATCTGGTGTAGCTCATCCAGTTTTGATATTTGATTTCTTTATCAACACTGACATCTTGTGGAAGGATGTTGTCTTGCATGGTGTGACTCAATTGTTCTGATGGAACGTTTTCAGAGGAGCGAGATCATCAGCCACCTTGCAGATCTTTTGATTGACAGGAAAGACGACATCCTGTCCGCCAACAAGACTGACGTGGACCTGGTCGCCAGCCAGGGTAAGGCACGCAGGAAGTGCTTTTTGCAGTCATGACACCACTTGTTCTCCGCAGGTCAACTGTCGGCCGCCCCGCTGGCGCGTCTGAGCCTGACTCCGGCCAAGCTGGACAAGCTGGCCATCGGTCTGCGCCAGATCGCCTCGGCCGCTCTGGACTGCGTGGGCCGCGTCCTGCGCCGGACCAGGGTGGCCCACAAGTTGGAGCTGGAGCAGATCGCCGTGCCCATCGGGGTCCTACTGGTCATCTTCGAGGGACGCCCAGACTGCCTGCCGCAGGTAACCCCAACAAAGTCGTCTTTCCTCAAGGACCGTTTAGCTTCTCAATTACAGCTTTTTATTTTCGTCTCACCCTTTTTTTAGTTCGTGGTTTTGCTTTCCGTTATTTTGTTTTCATTTTTTTTCATTTTTCTTTTTTTTTTTCAGTTATTACCTTTCATTTTCCAAGTGTTCCTCCCCCCTATTTAATGTTGTTTTTATTTTTCCTTTTAAGTTTTCTTTCCCTTTTTGTCCTTCTTACTCTCATTTATTATTTCGGGTGAAAAATGGAGGCTTTTATTCTGCGGAGGCTTCAATTTATTGACTGTCAAAGGTGATGTTGCGTCTCCTCCCTCACTGCAGGTGTCAGCTTTGGCCATTGCCAGCGGCAACGCCAGCCTGCTGAAGGGCGGCAAAGAGATGGCCAACACCAACCGCGTCCTCCACCAGCTCACCCAGGAGGCCCTTGCCCTGCATGATGTCTCACACGCCGTGCAGATGGTAAGGTCACTTTTGTTTGTTTTGATTGAGCCAAACTCTCACTTCCACGAATGAACGAATTTTGTGATTTAGTTTTTTATTTGAAAATTCTGGAATACATCCTTTTGGGTTCTTTCTCTTCATTAAAAAAAAACAGCAGCTTTTTTTTTTTTTTTTTTTTTTTTGGCTAGAAGAAAAAAAAGCTTGTGAAATTTGGGAATACAGGTTTTTTTTTTTTTCAAACAGCAAATTTGATCTTAAACCCTAAACCTCACAAAATGAGTTGTTGTTTTTTGATCACCATTGTTTATTTTGTTTTATTTTTTTTTTATCAAGCAAATTTTGATGTCGATTTTTGCCACGGTAACAGGCGCTTCACACTGTTTGTTACCAGGTGAACACCCGCGAGGAGGTTTGGGATCTTTGCCGAATGGACAAAATGATCGACCTGATTGTGCCGCGAGGCTCGGCCGAACTTCTGCGAGACATCCGGCGGACCGCCAAGGGCATCCCAGTGCTGGGTCACGGTGACGGCATCTGCCACGTTTACGTGGACGCCCAAGCCAGCGCCGACAAAGCCCTCAAGATCGGTAACGATTTTGGAAAAGTTGGAAAATTTTGCATGGGAATGAATGGAAATGAACCAGGCCATGATGATGTGGATGCGGTTGCAGTCAGAGATTCCAAGTGCGACTACCCGGCGGCATGCAACTCCATGGAAACGCTGCTGATCCACCAGGATGTCCTCGCGATGCCGCTCTTCAAACAGATCGTTGACATGCTGCACACAGAACGGGTACTGAATGCACACACACGAAATACAAACAGCCCAAAAATATTTTGCGATGAGAAAAAAAAAAAAAAAAAAAAATTCACAACATTTTGGATTTCCATCTAAAATGTGTTGTGATGTATTTTTCTTTGAAACAATCCCACTGAAGAGAAAGTGTGCTTGTCATTTGGACATACGTTTTGACATCTTTTAAAACCTGTAAAAAAGACAAAAAAAAAAAAAAATTCTTAAAATTCACAAACTGTGCCAGATGAAAAACATGTGAGTCCAAATTCTGTGAGGTTTTCCTGGTTATGCAAAAAATGCCAAGTTATTTTTTTTTAGAATGCAAAAGAAAACTGAGAGTTTTTTCTCCTGACATTTTTTATGATTCACTTTTGCAAAGTAAAGAGTTTGTTTTCTGATTAAAAAATACATACATCAATCAAAATGTTCATATGAAAAATAAGTACAGTTTTTTTTTCTTTCCATCAGAAACATTTTTCCTTTTTTATTTTAAAGAACCAAAGCATTACTAACCCCCCCCCCAAAAAAAAATTCCCAAATTTGGTGGTACATGTTCTGACACATTTGTTAGTTTTGTGTTTTTATTCTCAAAACTCCATCAGTGAGTGATTGACGCATCTGCCGTTGCGGTGTTGAGAGCAGGTGAAGATCTACTCCGGCCCTCACTTTGCCTCCTACATGACGTTCAGCCCGCTGAAGGCGCGCTCCATGCGCACCGAGTATGGCGACCTGGAGTGCTGCATCGAGGTGGTGGACAGCACGCAGGCGGCCGTGGAACACATCCACAAGTACGGCGGCTCCAACACGGACGTCATCGTCACGGAAAACGGTACGTCCAACGCAAATATGGGAAAATCACGCATGTTCTTTTAGTCTTTCGTTTAGCAAGTTTTCTTTTTCCATCTGAAAAGCAGCCAAACATTTGCTTCTCTCATTTTATGTAAAAGAAAACATAAAAAGATAGAACACATGACATCTTTTTTTTTCCATTTCATCCAAATAGACTCAAAATTTGGACATAGAGTACATTGAATAAATTGATTTTTTTTTTTTTTTTTTTTTTAAAAACCTCCAAAACATATTTTTGTATTCAAATAATTATTTGTCTTTGGAGCCATAAAAAAAATGACAAAAACAAAAAAAAATTGTGGGAGATGCACGTTTTTCATCCTTAGTGATTTTATTATTACATACAAGACAAAGATGTCATTTTTTGGACCCATTTAGAGAAGCTTTCCCTTTGAATTTGAAAAAAAACAGAACAAAACCAAGTAACTACACACGCGAGTTTTGCAAAGTGTGCACCGTGTCTGTAGTTCCCTCGAAAGTCCAAGTTGTCCATGCCACAAAAGTGCTTGTGGCCAAAACATGGAAGGAAAAACACGCTGTACATTTATTTATTTGATTTGATTTGATTTTTTTTTTTTTTTCCCGTTTTGTCTCAAGAGGACACGGCGGAGTGGTTCCTGCAGCAACTGGACAGCGCCTGCGTCTTCTGGAACGCCAGCTCCCGTTTCGCCGACGGCTACCGCTTTGGACTGGGTGAGTGCCGTGTGACTTCTCTGTTGTCCGGGAGCTCTTCCTCTTCCTCTTCCTCTTCGTCTGCTACTTTTTTTTTTTTTTTTTGTGCATGCAGGAGCAGAGGTGGGCACCAGCACGGCGCGCATCCACGCCCGCGGCCCCATGGGCCTGGAGGGACTGCTCACCACCAAGTGGGTCCTGCGGGGGGACGGCCACGCGGCCGCCGATTTCAGCGAACCGGGCACCATGAAGTACCTCCATGAGGATCTGCGGATGAGCCCGGCCCAGGAACCGCGCCAGTTGAGTTGAAGAAACCTTTTCATTCCTGTCACTCGCTTGCCAATTTCCACTTCCGTAAGTCTTCACAGGAGTTGTTAATATGACTCCCTTAGTGGGGGATTTCCATGAAATTTGCACAGAAATATACAACATATTGTCTCTGTCCATTGAGAAGCATGTATCTCCAAATAGGTTTTATTTTGTGTGGAACCAAAATAAAAAAAAAAAAAAAGAAGAGTTGTTTTCTTTTAATTGGAAAAAATAATTTGTTCTTTAAATTTGTTTTATTAATGTTTCGTGTGCTAATTTAAAATGGTATTTTTTTACCCAAAATACAGACAAAAGCAACCTTTTTGTTTTGTGGAGTTACACATAATTCATCAGAGGAAATTCAAAGAACATCATAAAAAGTGAACGTACACTAAACCGAAAAGTGCACAGCTTCATAAATAGTATATGTCCTTCTTTGTTATCTTTATCATGATGCGCTTCAATCCGTCGGTTAATGAAAGTTGTTCGTTTGAATAACTTTAATTTAAGCCAACGTGTCCTGCTGATCACAGGATTCACATTGCAATTAAATCATATGAAACATGCACGGATCGTAATCCCTATTTCCATCGAGTCCTTAGAAGATGACGGCTTCTTAAATGAAGTCCTCCTTTAGAATAATAACATAGTAGCATTTAAAAAAAAAAAAAAAGCCTTAAAAAAAAAAAGAGAATATTTGGATATTTAGTTTCAAACATGGAAGGATTTGGTCGACATGGCCGGCGTGTCGACCCGCTTTTCACCCAAATTAACGGAGGGCTGTAAAGGGAAGAAGCGCTACTGATGTCTTTGCGAGCGTCGGGCCCACAGGGGAATCTCCCCCGTTGCTGCTGCTGCTGCTGCTGCTGCAAATGGGGCGAGAAAGAGAAAAGATGCAAGACAATACTACAGAGGTTTAATTATCCGGCCGTCACAACTGAAAAAAGAGCCAGAAGGAGACTTCACAATGGGAATCACAGGATTTCTCGCTTTTTTTTTTTTTTTTTTCCCCTCTTATCATCTAAAGAAGTCCAAAAAACGCACTACTTTACCCTTCAATCAGCTCCACGGCACCAAAGAGACGCAGACAAAACTCAACAATCTTCTCCGTTCAAAAGGCAGGAAAAAGTGGAGCACGCAACCTGTTTTTAATTTCATACTACTATTAAAACATACGTAACATATGCAAGTATTTTTGTAGGACATTGCTGGAAGAACTTCCAAAGTTGTTGTCGTTTCCATATTTTTCCCCTCATACCGACTCATGTAAAATGATTGAATTTCTTACTTTTAGCATTAAAAAAAATGTCCCAAAGAAGTTAAGACATGTTACGATAAAACATCGAACCGAAAACAACACTATATTTTATTTTGCGGTCGCGCTCATCCTATTTTGTGCAACTGTTAAATAATCCACCACAATGGTGTTTTTATACATTTATTTCAAAGGTTTGACTTTTGACAGGATGCGTTGATATCGCCGAGCAGACTGGGCGGCTCATTGCGTCGAGTTGTGAATAAAAGTTAGCGTTTTGTAATTTACCTTGCCATCTGTTGAACCACTAATACACAATTTACAAAGTCGTTAGCTTTAACAGCATAATTGCCCATGTCATGTTTTGCTTATTTTTACGACAACAATCAAAAATACCATATGTACTGTATGCACGCATACACATATTCGCTGTCCTGTGAAAAACACTTCTGACAATTTGTATGTATTTATTTTTTTACGCGAATGGGGTTTTCTGCGTTACAGATATCCATAAACGGGAAAATCCCCCCCAAAAAATACAAGATTAGATGCTGAACCAGCGCAGCCCACCCGGCGATGCTGTGCGCCACCACGGCATCTTGTGGGAATTGTCGTCCACCCGTGCAAAAAAGTCAAAGCGCTTGATGGGTGCACCAAAAAGGCGGAAATCCTTTAATTGGACATTACTGGAGGCCAAAACTCATATTTTCTCTCGCTGTTGATCTTAAGAGACTCTCAAACGTGCTCTATTCTTTTCCTCTTCTCTTTCGCAGTCAATAATTAATGCTCAGAGTTATTTATTCATGCGGATCTCGGCCAATTACGCGGTGCCTAATTAACAATTTCAATAATTGATATTTATTTCTGAAAGAGGAATCTCAGGCTGATGTAAAATGCATGAGCAGCGGGTTTTTTTTTTTTTTTTTTTTGTGGGTGTGTGTTGGTTCTGAGCGAGTTTCCCGCCCGCTGGCTTGGGGCTAATATCGGGACACTTTGACGGCGTGTCTTTGGCGCGTGTGATGTGGATCTAACGTGGACGTCTTTCATGGCGCCATGTGATCTGCTAAAGACGCTTACTTGTTGTACATCCGCTCGTCGCCTCTAGTGCTCTTTAATAGCAACGCGACCCACAAAAGAAGATGGAGGCCGCCTCTCGCCTTGATGATAATGGCTGACAATGTGCCAGCAAACGCCCCCCCCCCCCTCCCCCACCCCTTCTCCCAAAAAGTAGAGGTGGATGACTGAAGCACAAACGTATTACATTTAAAACAATTTGTTGTTTAATTTAAAAAACGGAAATACTGTGCATGTTTTTTTTTTAAGTCACTTGCAAACAAAGACATTTTTTACCTTTTTTTTTTAACGCAAAGTAGAAACTCCCAAATTTGGTGAATAAAAGTCTACACACCCCTGTTTTGACATTTGGACATGCATGTTTTTCATCAGATGAACATAAAACTTTTTTTTTTTTTTTTTTCAAAAACAAAGATTACATTTTTTTTTTCGTACAAAGAGAAGAAACAATTTATTGGAAGAAAAAAAAAAATCTGGAGATACATGTTTTTCCATCTGACAAATGTTGAGAGTTTTTCTATTTTATTTATTTAAAAAAAAACAACAAAAAAAACATTTTTAACAGCTATATAAAAAGAAGCTACACACAGTGTTTGGAGATAGCGAAAGTCTCCACACTCATTCCCACAAAACCCAATCGACTTAGAGATACTTCATTTTAAATAAAAAAACAGACTTTCTTAAAACTTGTTTTTATCATTACTTTAGAATTCAAACACCAAAGCAAGATGACAAGTTTTGAAACTTGTGGACCATGTAGCATAACATTATGAGGAATGTTGTATGAAAAAGAAAAGAACACATTTGGACGTTTGTGTTTTTTGATGGGTCAACTGTGCAGATTTTTGTCTAAAAATGGTCATTTTGCTTTGTTTTGAGGAAAATAAAAGCAAGAAACACTTGTTTTGTTATGTGTGTGTCATCTTGAACACTGAGCCTGTCCCAGCTGACTTGCGACTTGGCGAATGGCGGACTACACCCTGAACTGGTCGCCCGCCAGCCAGACATCGTCACTGAGCGGAACTGATCCCACGCTGCCCACACACACACAAGTCAGGCGAGTGTACCGCTACACCATCAGCGACACAAAAAACATTTTTCTTTGTTTTTCTAATGGAATGGTGGGGGGGGAGAAACTACAAGTTGACTTTTATGATTCTTTTTATTTGTGTTGATTTCAGTAAGGCAAGGCAAAACCATTCTTCTAGGGGACTTTTTTGGCGGGTGGGGTGGGGCTTCAACCGGGGGTAAAATGCAAATAGACAAAAAGATTGAAGTTCCACGACAGTGAACAATGTTGACAACAACATGCGTGGAGGAACACGAGTGTGGCGCACGAACAAGAAAAAGAAATCAGTTGAGTTGGGTGACGCGTCTGAGCGAGCCGATGGTGGGGCTGGCGCTGCCCCACTCGCTGTGTCGGCGGTACTCGCCGGGGCGCAGGAAGTACTGGCGCCCCCTGTAGTTGGGGTGCTCGTGCAGCATCCAGTAGCCCTCCATCACGTTGACCGAGGAGATGTCGCGCGTGTGGAAGCGCTCGTTCAGGTCGGGGCAGTCCTCTATTAGCTCCAGGTTCTGCCCGCCGAAATCAGAGCGCTCGAAGATCTTCATCCGGTAGCTGCCGTTGTACTGCAGCCCAAACAAAAACAAAAGAACAAACTTTGACCATCTTTTAAGCCTTGCTTGTTTTTCGGACAAAAAAAAACCCCCACAGAGATACAGGTTTCTCGTCTGACAAATTTTTGGAAGTATATACTTAAAATATTGGAAATGTCTTATGGTCATTTCTGTTGTTAATTTTTGGAGATGCATTTTCTATTTTTCTCCAAACTTTCTGCAAATAGTCATAACATTTGTTCGATGAAAAACATCTGCAATTTTTGTCGGATTTGATCTTTTTACAACAATCTCGCATTTGTGATCGGACAAACTATCTCAATTGTTTTAGGACAAACTATCTCAATTGTTTTGGGGAATATATTTATTTTGTCCTTTGACCCAAAAATTCAAGAGATACACATTTTCTCGTTTGGCACATTTTGTGAGTGTTTTTTCTTTTGCATGAATATCAAACTTGTTTTTTTTTTTTTCCCGTGTGGCGATAGATGTTTTTAATTTGACAAACGTGCTTTTCTCCCCTGCTTCTATGAATAACAAAGAAAAGTGTTTGTTAGTTGTAGCGCGACTCACGGGCGGCACTAGGCGGCAGGAGCGGATGCAGTCGTTGAATCCAGCCCAGCGCTGGTAGTCGGGGTAGTCGCCCTTGTGCAGCACGTATTGGTAGCCGGCGTAGTTGGGCTTCTCGTAGGCCACCCAGCAGCCGTTCTCCACGCGGATGGAGTTGCAGCGGCTGAAATAGTTGTGCATCTCGGGGCAGTCGCCGTTGCACTCAAAGTGGCGGCCCTGGAAGTTTTTATCCTCAAAGAAGACGATCTGCACAAACAAGACGTGCCATTAAAGCTTTGGAAGACTGCACGTTTGGAGTTGTTTCAGAATTGTTTTTTTGTTTTTTTTCGTTTTTTGGGAAAAAAAAGACAATAAAAAAAAATATAAATATAAAAATAGCAGTTTTTTTTTTAACAAATGTTGACTTTTTTTTTAAAGAAATATGTTCTCAATTAGTGAGACACTCAGGTATACGTTTCGACAACTTTTATTTAAAAAAAAAAAAAAAAATTCTCGAAAAGAAAGAAAACAGGAAATATTTTCCTTATTTCTAATTTTGTGAAAAAACAAATGGATTAGTTTTCCAATAAAAAGAAAAGAATTTGGATATACGTCATTTTCGCTTGACAAATGTTGTACTTTTTTTAAAGTAATAAATAATATGTTTGGGTATACCAGGATTGCCTCAGTCATTTAAAAGAAAACATTTTTGTTTTTCAGAACTAAAGAAAAAATAAGTCAAAAAAGTTTTTGTAGTTATTGAAGCTTTCTTATTTGTAAACTGTAATGAAGTCTAATTAAGGGGACTTGGCACTTACCTTGCTCATTGTGATGTCGTTCAAGCGGCAATCAGAAGCAACGGCACATTGGCTCATGACCCTCGATAGATGTGGCAGCGGCAGCCGCCTTTATAGAACCGACGGGCCGCACGTTCAAAAGGTAAGTGTGGCAAAAGGGCGCCGAGTCAGCAGGCCTGCCCAGCTGCACTGGCGGCTGCTTTGTCCTGGCCAAGCGCTGCGTAAAATACTGTACGGCTGCACATTTCCCCAGGGAAAAAAAACAAAAAAAACAGCCACAATAGGAGTTGCAACATCTGCCTTTATTGGTGAGCCATTACTGATGTCAGACTGCCAAACTTTTTTCTAGTGTGAAATTGTTGTTTGTAATGAGTGGGCAAAATATATCTATATATATATATATATATATATATATATATATATATATATAGATATACATATATATTTAAGGGGTAAGGGTATACCCTTACCTTTTTTAAAAAAAAAAGGTAACAGTATAGTAAGGCGTTTTTTTTATTTTTTTTCGAAAAACGAGGTAAGAGTATAGTAAGCCGTATTTATGCACTTTAAGCAAGGTATACCATTACCTTTTTTTCGAAAAACGAGGTAAGGGTATCCTAAGGCGTTTTATTTTCGAAAAACGGGGTAAGGGTCTACCCTTACCTTTTTTCGAAAAAAAAGGTAACGGTATAGTAAGGCGTTTTTTTTTTTTTTTTTTTTTTTTCCCAAAATGTGGTAAGGCTATAGTAAGGCGTTTTTTTTTTTTTCTCAAAAAGTGGTAAGGGTATAGTAAGGCGTTTTTTTTTTTTTTTTTTTTTTCCCAAAAATGTGGTAAGGCTATAGTAAGGCGTTTTTTTTTTTTTTCTCAAAAAGTGGTAAGGGTATATAGTAAGGCATTTTTTTTTTTTTTGAAAAACGAGGTAAGAGTATAGTAAGCCGTATTTATGCACTTTAAGCAAGGTATACCATTTTTATTTTCGAAAAACGGGGTAAGGGTATACCCTTACCTTCTTTCGAAAAAAAGGTTACGGTATAGTAAGGTGTTTTTTTTTTTTTTTTTTTTTTTTCCCAAAATGTGGTAAGGCTATAGTAAGGCGTTTTTTTTTTTTTCTCAAAAAGTGGTGAGGCTATAGTAAGGCGTTTTTTTTTTTTTTTTTGTTGTTTTTTTTGAAAAACGAGGTAAGAGAAAAGTAAGCCATATTTATGCACTTTAAGCAAGGTACACCATTACCTTTTTTTCGAAAAACGAGGTAAGGGTCCTTAGGCGTTTTATTTTCGAAAAACGGGGTAAGAGTCTACCGTTACCTTTTTTCGAAAAAAAAGGTTACGGTATAGTAAGGCGTTTTTTTTTTTGTTTTTTTTTCCCAAAATGTGGTAAGGCTTTAGTAAGGCGTTTTTTTTTTTTTTTTTTTTTTTTTTTTTAAAAACGAGGTAAGAGTATAGTAAGCCGCAATCATGCACTTTAAGCAAGGTATACCATTACCTTTTTTTCGAAAAACGAGGTAAGGGTATCCTAAGGCGTTTTATTTTCGAAAAACGGGGTAAGGGTATACCCTTACCTTTTTGTGAAAAAAAGGTAACGGTATAGTAAGGCGTTTTTTTTTTTTTTTTTTTTTTCCCAAAATGTGGTAAGGCTATAGTAAGGCGTTTTTTTTTTTTTCTCAAAAAGTGGTAAGGGTATAGTAAGGCGTTTTTTTTTTTTTTTTTTTTTTTTTTTTTTTAAAAACGAGGTAAGAGTATAGTAAGCCGTATTTATGCACTTTAAGCAAGGTATACCATTACCTTTTTTTGAAAAACGAGGTAAGGGTATCCTAAGGCGTTTTATTTTCGAAAAACGGGGTAAGGGTATACCCTTACCTTTTTGTGAAAAAAAGGTAACGGTATAGTAAGGCGTTTTTTTTTTTTTTTTTTTTTTTTTTCCCAAAATGTGTTCAGGCTATAGTAAGGCGTTTTTTTTTTTTTCTCAAAAAGTGGTAAGGGTATAGTAAGGCGTTTTTTTTTTTTTTTTTTTTTTTTTTTTTTAAAAACGAGGTAAGAGTATAGTAAGCCGCAATCATGCACTTTAAGCAAGGTATACCATTACCTTTTTTTCGAAAAACGAGGTAAGGGTATCCTAAGGCGTTTTATTTTCGAAAAACATGGTAAGGGTCTACCCTTACCTTTTTTCGAAAAAAAAGGTTACGGTATAGTAAGGCGTTTTTTTTTTTTTTTTTTTTCCCAAAATTGGTAAGGCTATAGTAAGGCGTTTTTATTTTTTTATTTTTATTTTTTTTTCCCAAAATGTGGTGAGGCTATAGTAAGGCGTTTTTTTTTTTTTTTTTTTTTTTTTTTTGAAAAACGAGGTAAGAGAAAAGTAAGCCATATTTATGCACTTTAAGCAAGGTATACCATTACCTTTTTTTCGAAAAACGAGGTAAGGGTCCTTAGGCGTTTTATTTTCGAAAAACGGGGTAAGAGTCTACCGTTACCTTTTTTCGAAAAAAAAGGTTACGGTATAGTAAGGCGTTTTTTTTTTTGTTTTTTTTTCCCAAAATGTGGTAAGGCTTTAGTAAGGCGTTTTTTTTTTTTTTTTTTTTTTTTTTTTTAAAAACGAGGTAAGAGTATAGTAAGCCGCAATCATGCACTTTAAGCAAGGTATACCATTACCTTTTTTTCGAAAAACGAGGTAAGGGTATCCTAAGGCGTTTTATTTTCGAAAAACGGGGTAAGGGTATACCCTTACCTTTTTGTGAAAAAAAGGTAACGGTATAGTAAGGCGTTTTTTTTTTTTTTTTTTTTTTTTCCCAAAATGTGGTAAGGCTATAGTAAGGCGTTTTTTTTTTTTTTCTCAAAAAGTGGTAAGGGTATAGTAAGGCGTTTTTTTTTTTTTTTTTTTTTTTTTTTTGAAAACGAGGTAAGAGTATAGTAAGCCGTATTTATGCACTTTAAGCAAGGTATACCATTACCTTTTTTTGAAAAACGAGGTAAGGGTATCCTAAGGAGTTTTATTTTCGAAAAACGGGGTAAGGGTATACCCTTACCTTTTTGTGAAAAAAAGGTAACGGTATAGTAAGGCGTTTTTTTTTTTTTTTTTTTTTTTTTCCCAAAATGTGGTCAGGCTATAGTAAGGCGTTTTTTTTTTTTTTCTCAAAAAGTGGTAAGGGTATAGTAAGGCGTTTTTTTTTTTTTTTTTTTTTTTTTTTTTAAAACGAGGTAAGAGTATAGTAAGCCGCAATCATGCACTTTAAGCAAGGTATACCATTACCTTTTTTTCGAAAAACGAGGTAAGGGTATCCTAAGGCGTTTTATTTTCGAAAAACATGGTAAGGGTCTACCCTTACCTTTTTTCGAAAAAAAAGGTAAGGCGTTTTTTTTTTTTTTTTTTTCCCAAAATTGGTAAGGCTATAGTAAGGCGTTTTTATTTTTTTATTTTTATTTTTTTTTCCCAAAATGTGGTGAGGCTATAGTAAGGCGTTTTTTTTTTTTTTTTTTTTTTTTTTTGAAAAACGAGGTAAGAGAAAAGTAAGCCATATTTATGCACTTTAAGCAAGGTACACCATTACCTTTTTTTCGAAAAACGAGGTAAGGGTCCTTAGGCGTTTTATTTTCGAAAAACGGGGTAAGAGTCTACCGTTACCTTTTTTCGAAAAAAAAGGTTACGGTATAGTAAGGCGTTTTTTTTTTTGTTTTTTTTTCCCAAAATGTGGTAAGGCTTTAGTAAGGCGTTTTTTTTTTTTTTTTTTTTTTTTTTTTAAAAACGAGGTAAGAGTATAGTAAGCCGCAATCATGCACTTTAAGCAAGGTATACCATTACCTTTTTTTCGAAAAACGAGGTAAGGGTATCCTAAGGCGTTTTATTTTCGAAAAACGGGGTAAGGGTATACCCTTACCTTTTTGTGAAAAAAAGGTAACGGTATAGTAAGGCGTTTTTTTTTTTTTTTTTTTTTTTCCCAAAATGTGGTAAGGCTATAGTAAGGCGTTTTTTTTTTTTTTCTCAAAAAGTGGTAAGGGTATAGTAAGGCGTTTTTTTTTTTTTTTTTTTTTTTTTTTTGAAAAACGAGGTAAGAGTATAGTAAGCCGTATTTATGCACTTTAAGCAAGGTATACCATTACCTTTTTTTGAAAAACGAGGTAAGGGTATCCTAAGGCGTTTTATTTTCGAAAAACGGGGTAAGGGTATACCCTTACCTTTTTGTGAAAAAAAGGTAACGGTATAGTAAGGCGTTTTTTTTTTTTTTTTTTTTTTTTTTCCCCAAAATGTGGTCAGGCTATAGTAAGGCGTTTTTTTTTTTTTCTCAAAAAGTGGTAAGGGTATAGTAAGGCGTTTTTTTTTTTTTTTTTTTTTTTTTTTTAAAAACGAGGTAAGAGTATAGTAAGCCGCAATCATGCACTTTAAGCAAGGTATACCATTACCTTTTTTTCGAAAAACGAGGTAAGGGTATCCTAAGGCGTTTTATTTTCGAAAAACATGGTAAGGGTCTACCCTTACCTTTTTTCGAAAAAAAAGGTTACGGTATAGTAAGGCGTTTTTTTTTTTTTTTTTTTTCCCAAAATTGGTAAGGCTATAGTAAGGCGTTTTTATTTTTTTATTTTTATTTTTTTTTCCCAAAATGTGGTGAGGCTATAGTAAGGCGTTTTTTTTTTTTTTTTTTTTTTTTTTGAAAAACGAGGTAAGAGAAAAGTAAGCCATATTTATGCACTTTAAGCAAGGTATACCATTACCTTTTTTTCGAAAAACGAGGTAAGGGTCCTTAGGCGTTTTATTTTCGAAAAACGGGGTAAGAGTCTACCGTTACCTTTTTTCGAAAAAAAAGGTTACGGTATAGTAAGGCGTTTTTTTTTTTGTTTTTTTTTCCCAAAATGTGGTAAGGCTTTAGTAAGGCGTTTTTTTTTTTTTTTTTTTTTTTTTGAAAAACGAGGTAAGAGTATAGTAAGCCGTATTTATGCACTTTAAGCAAGGTATACCATTACCTTTTTTTGAAAAACGAGGTAAGGGTATCCTAAGGCGTTTTATTTTCGAAAAACGGGGTAAGGGTATACCCTTACCTTTTTGTGAAAAAAAGGTAACGGTATAGTAAGGCGTTTTTTTTTTTTTCCCCAGAAAGTGGTAAGGGTATAGTAAGGCGTTTTTTTTTTTGTTTTGTTTTTTGAAAAACGAGGTAAGATAATAGTAAGCCGTTTTATGCATTTTAAGCAAGGTATACGATTACCTTTTCGAAAAACGAGGTAAGGGTATACTGTAACGGTATAGTAATTAATTAATTATTTTTTTTTCCCAAAAAAAGTGCGTGGGGGCGCTGCGCGGGGGCGGAGATGTCCTTTGGTTTATGGGTTAATATGAATAATGTTCAAATTTCTTACTGAAATACATAGGATCATAATTTGAGTCATGCTAGCATGCTAACATTAGCAGGCTAACTGTAGTAGCACAATCTAGGAACGCAATTTAATCTAGAAACATAAGAGCACATGTTACGGCCTGCATTTCCCACGATTACCACATCAATTGCTTTATTTACGCTTGTACAGACGTATGCATGCCAAATTTTTGTGTTGCGAGCATTTACACCGCTCCACCCATTAGGTGGCGCCAGAGGCTCGCAAATGATTTTGCCTATTTGAAACAGGATCCAAAACCATGCAAGGGTATATACTAAGGCGTTTTATTTTCGAAAAACGAGGTAAGGGTATACCCTTACCTTTTTTCAAAAAAAAAAAAAAAAAAATTATATATATATATATATATATATAAAATGTACGTCTACGCAATACGCATGCGTGTGAGCGTCTTTATTACAAACGGAACAAACATGAATGAGTTACGTTTTTGAATCTCAATATGATTGGTCATAGTGAACACAATGTCAATCAATGAATCAATCAAAACACTTTATTGTCAATCAATGAATCAATCAAAACACTTTATTTGTCCCGGAGGGGCAATGTAGAAGGCGTACCAAGCAGCATTGTAGGACAACACAACATGATCAAAAACATACATCAATTCCAAAAATACAATGAAAATATATATATATATATATATATATCCATCTACTGCCAAGTAAAAAGTGTTCTGTGCTTAATGCTCAGATGTAATAATGATGTGATGATGCAATATAGGAATGCGTGTGGTGCTGGGACTTATTGACGCGCTGGAAGGGCACACAATAACAGTGGACAACTTTTTCACATCAATACCCCTTGCAGCAGAACTGAAAAAAAAAAAGAAAGAAACTCACTTGCGGGTACTGTAAGGAGGAACAAGCCGGAGCTCCCCGCACAAGTGACACAAACAACAGGAAGGCAGCCCCTCTTGAGCATTTTCTGCCTTCATCAAAGACATGGCTATGTGCTGGTGCTCAGCACAGCACACAAGGAGCCTAAAGTGGAGGACGGGGGCAAAAGCAAACCCGAAATGATTTTTATTGGATTACAATACATCTAAGGGAGCAGTGGACCACCCGGACCAGGTAAGCACAAGTGGTTGTTAGGCAAGGCCCCTCTCTGTCCATTTTTAAAACCTGGTTGAAGACACATTTCCTTTCTGGCTTTCTGGTGAGGTGCGGGCTCCAGTGCAGCAACAGGCCGCTCCTTCGCCCAGGCGAAAACATTGCGGCCTCTGCGCAGACAAACTCATTGCATCCAATGCATTGCGAAAAGTGTGGTACCCCCATTTGCCGCAAACACGTAAGAAGCATCTGTAAAAACTGCTGAAAAAAAAAAAGTTCTGAAAAGTGTTGTTGTTCTTGTTACGTTATATAAATTCTGTTATAAATTCTTCGTAGTTGTTGGGACTTTCCTTTTCAAGGTTATATGTGTGTGGATAGTTCTGATGCCACTGAACATTTTGAGTGGTTGAAAGTAACAAAATATTCATAAATGACTTAGTTATCACATCTCAAAACATTTACAATGATTGTAAAGAATTGCGTGTTTAGGGGTATTATACACAAAAATGGCCATTGCTAAAAATGGGCATGCATAAAAAATTTTTTTAAATCTGTTGTTCTAACTCTTTAACCTTTTCAAAGCTCTAATTGTGTGATATGAAATTTTCCAATTCAATTTTGTTTTATACATAAGGGGGCCCTATTTTTTCATAAAAAAAGGGAAGGGTCCCCCCTTACCAATTTTTTTCAGAAAAAAAAAAAAAGCGGTAAGGGTCCCCCTACCCTCTTTTTAAAAAATGAGGTAAGGGGGGACCCTTACCGATTTATTTATTTATTTTTTTTTAAAGGTAAGGGTCCCCCTTACCTCGTTTTTTGAAAAAAGGGTGAGGGTCCCCCCTTACATTAAAAAAAAAAAAAAAAAAAAAAAGGGTAAGGGTCCCCCCCTTTTAAAAATGAGGTAATGGGGACCCTTACCTTTTTTTCTGAAAAAATTGGTAAGGGGGGACCCTTCCCCCAACGTGAGCAAGAAAACTTCCGCCCTGAACTTTGAGGTGGTGGTCGTTAATGGACACAAGCGTCCGTACTGCGGTTCTCAGGCCACTTCAGACTCCCCAATGCGAAGGAAGCGATGAAAATCAGCTAGGTGACACGCTCCACTCCCGGCAGACTGCCCCTCTCAACTCAGTTGACGGTAACGAGCGTTCATACTCGGGTTTGCAGGCCACTTTCCGTCAGCTCGCGTCCAAACAAGGAGACCACGTTTCAGCGCCTCGACCATCCAAAACAGACACGTGGGGCGACCCTGGCGTATAGAACAAGTGTCGCCCCCAAAAACGTTGCCGCGCGAGATAGGAGGGCATTCTTGCTCTCTCTCAAAAGCAGCACGCCGCCGAGGTGTAAACAATGGCGTGGGCTTAATCTGGCGGCGGGCAAAAAAACAAAACCAAAACCAAAACCAAGGCACGCCGGCCAAGTGAGGGCTCCCCAAATGAGGAGCCGGCGAGATCATCCTCGGCGTTCTTTGTCGGCCAATCTCCGGGCGCCGCCGCCGCCGCCGCCGCCTCCTCTCTTGTCCCCGCCAGCGTCGGCGCTCTATCGGGAACGGCAGGCGCCGGCGTCGCTGTGAGCCTGTGCCAGGGCCTCCGGATTTGCCGCCACGCGTCTGATGTGCTCCATCTTTTTTTGCTGGGGGGATAATTAAAAGAGGAAGCGGTTTGTTGGAAGCAGACGGGAGGCGCTTGGACGGAGCCAAAGCGAAGGCATGCAGCTGTCAATTATGCTCACCGCAACTCTTCGGATTGGAAGTTTGCAGAAAAATCTCTGCCTCGTTTAAAGTACCCCGAACAGCTGCACTGACATTCGTTAGCGAGCCTCTCATGCTATATTCATTGCTAGCGTAGCGCGTTAGAGAATCCGAAGAGAAACTTCAAATGGATGTTTGCGTCAGCGAACGCCATCCGCAACAAGTGCTACAGTTGGAAACGGTGGATGGGTGCTGTAGTGTGTCACATAGCTGAACTTCTTTGCTTGGATGACACGAGAGACTTGAACGTTTTTCACCTAAGAACTTGCCCTGGGCTGGTTGTATCAATGAAATACATTCACAACAGTTCAGAGGGGCAGTTCTTTTTTTTCTTCTTCTTCATATCATGGACGACCGCCAAAGATCCCGAGTATGGACGGTTGTATCCTATTTGCACCAAGTGGTCCAGCGGGCAGCTCATGAGTAGTGTAGTGTTTCACATAGTCGACTTTTGTAT
The DNA here is from genome assembly GCF_054856515.1 of Filicampus tigris. Taxonomy (NCBI): domain Eukaryota; kingdom Metazoa; phylum Chordata; class Actinopteri; order Syngnathiformes; family Syngnathidae; genus Filicampus; species Filicampus tigris. Next base: position 1,639,381 of record NC_141235.1, on the reverse strand, counting down.
TCTCGAAAGTTCCAGATGGTTGTATCCATTTGCAACAAGTAGCTTTATAATTGAGTTAATAACAGATACAACCACTCAGGTTGTACGTCAGCTTTACGACACACTACACTAGCCCAAAACTGCCCGCCTGTACTGTGCTGCAAACATCCTTTTTTTTTTTACTTACAACCAGCCACTTTGGAATCTCCACCATCATCTGAGCAAATAGTGTCCACTATGTGACACGCCGCACTAGCAATCAACTGGCCATTTGATCTGTACAACTCGGCGTTAACTTCGCTACTGGCTGCAATCAGCTTGTACAGGCCACTTGAGTTCACGGCTACCACAAGGTAACTCTTCGCTCGCCCCGCCATCCGGGTGCCTTTCAAACAAGTCACGCTGTTTACTGACATAGCCAAAGTTGAAACACCGGCCCTAATCTGTCTGCTCACCTCCTAGCTAAACCCAGCCGGTCCTCCAGCGACCCCCCCCCCCCTCCCCCCTCCCCACTTTGCACGCCGCCTGCCTTTCAGCTCACTAATCACATGTGACGCCCTTGTTCACATCTTCAAATTTGTCATCAAAGCAAATGTGTTCTGACATCAGCAAGTGACAAGCGCACCAGAGGGGAGGCGGAAAAATCAGCGTTTTTTTTCCCCTTTTTCTTTTTTGCATCGTATCGCACCGCCTATCAATTATTGATGACGTTACCCATCGGCACTCCTGCCCCTGCAAGTTGTGCTCATAATGAACTATATCCGTTTAAAGGAAAGAAAAAAAAAAAAAAAAACCTGACTTTGATTGACTGCCTGCACTTTTTTTTTTTTTTTTTTTTTGAAACAGCTTGTCAACATGAAAGCTCTCTCTCTCTCTCTTTTTTTTTTTTTTTTTTTTTTTAATTGCCAGAGGCCATTTGAAATTTATTTTGAGGAGGTGCGCCGTTGTGTCCCAGCAGGTAGATTGGCGCAGCGGGCACAGCCGACATCTCCATGCTAAAAAATTTAAAGACAAAAAAAAAAAAAAAAAAAAAAAAAAAAAAAGGACAGGACTTAACATTAGCAATGCTCAGCATGAGCTCCAATATAGAAGTTTGAATGGATCAATGAATGATCCAGTCAAATGTTTTGCCTTACTTGACTTGACAACCTAAAACGAACGATTTGCAAGACTATAATGGCCATAACATGAGATCCCATACAAAAGCTCTTCAAAGAATCCTCAATTTATACTTGACCATTATTGGAGCATGAAATATCCGTAACACATTAGTAGACTGTATACCAGTAGATTAAAAAAAGCCCAATCAGAAATCAAATAAAAGAAATCAGTTCCATTTAAGATGACAGTGCTCAATTTGGATGGGCATCGGCGGACAAAAGTCATCACGGAACAATATCTTTATTTAAGTCGTTTAGGAGCTTCGCTGCATGGTACCCCAAAAGTGATTCTCGGCCAATGAGCGCCTCTTTGACGGTGACACTCTCAAGTTCTCTTTTGGGGCTATTGTGGATTTCTTGATTGAGGTTTTGTTTGGGACGTGCTCTTAAAGAGCAAGACATTTTCGAACGACGTATCACATCGAGTCATCATCGTGTTACGACTTTTGTGTCCATGTGGCTCATCCGGCGTCTACTGTGGGTTGCATCCCCGGCCATGGTGACCATGTCGAAGTACCCTTGAGCTGAAGATACTGAACCCCCCCAGTTGCTCCTGATGTTGCGTCATCACCAGTAGGTAGATGACGAACAAAGTCTTGTTTGTAAAGCGCTTTGAGTACCCAAGGTAGAAAAGCGCTACATAAAAGTGACAGCCCATTCACCATTTAGTACAAAAACTCGAAAGACCTTTACATTTACAGCTTTTTTTTTTTAAGTGTTGTAAAAAGACACTGAGCGTTAATAATGCAACAAAGTGAGGCATAATAACCTTCCGCATGCGCCGCGCGATCACATGGCTTCAAATTAGAAACTCAAAAGGTGAAATAGGAAGTCAGAATCGAACGCGCAAAAAGTCTTGTCATTGTTTTGAATCTGTTTTTCTTGCCCTTGTCTCGCAGCAGGCGCGCACGTAAAATAAAAGCGCCGCATTAGTGGAGTTGAAGTGACGACATTAGAAGGCGGCGTCCTAAGGGGAGCGTGCGAGCTGTTTGAAATCAGCTTCTGACTGCGCTGCAACACCGACGAGAAGAAGCACGAGCAGCTGCTGCTCGCTCGCTCGCGCGCTCAAAGAGGAAAAAAACACATCCGCCTTGAATTCATTAAGCCTGATAATAAATGCGTTAACTATTCATGCTTCAACTTTTTACCCTGTGAGCTTCTAAACTAAGAAGAGGAAAAAAAATAATGTTATTTTGACCTTCCGTTCCTGTAAGAGGCAGCAGACATGTCGACAAGTTACGGTGAAGAGGTGGATAGTTCCGTTTTGTTTGCTGTTTGTTTCAAACTCCCTTCTTGGGGTTTTCAACAAATTTAGTCTCATATTTTAGTTTTTTTTTTCTCCACAAAATACAATATTTATTCACATGCATGTACAGTATGTGTGTAGTAAAAATTCACATTAATTTGTATGTATTTTGTTCTTTAATCACATGAGGAAAATAAGGATATGAAAGGATATCAACTACCAGTTGGAGAAAAGAAACGACAAAATATACAGTATATAAGAAAGAAAGTAAATACAATTAATATTTAATTTTTTTGGCAGATTTTAAATGAAAGTGATGATGAATGCCTTTTATTTTTGTTTATTTGAATTTTACTTTTTTCTTATTTTTTAAACTTTTTTTTTTTTACTCTCGCTCTCCCTCTGTAAGAAAAATAATCACGTAATCACGACTTTCGGGCTATTTCAAACGAATCTGATGAATAACTTCACCTTTCTTATTATTATCTCTTCATTTGAAAAAAAATACTAATCAATAAATTAACACACAACAACATTTTGTAAGATCAAAATAAAATAGATCACTGTATGTGTGTTTTCTGGTTGAGTAAAGTTTTGATTGAGCTATAAATACAAACATGAATAAAACCTATAAAACAATGTATACATGCATTGGGTTAAACATACTTTATTGTATTTTTCTCTCTGTCTTGACATTTTTTAAACATGTCTGTCTCCTCTTGAAACCATTTTCTGCATGTCCAGTCGATTTAAGCAGGCCAGAGCCAACCAGACGAAAGTGACAATTCCTTTTCCCAACACTAGAGGGCACTGGAAGCCAAAGCAAAGGCTTCCATAAGAAGAACTTGTCTTGTTTTCTTTTCTTTTCAACAGCAGCCATGTGTCTGTTGCAGCTTGGATGTGCATTTGTTTGCTTGCATCTAAACATTTGTAGCACACGAGAGCTCCATGTGTGTGTGCGCGCGGTTAGTTGTCGTGTGTTTGTTGGCGTTAGCGAGGGAGCGCTTAAAAACAAAAACAAAACAAAAATCACTCGTAGACTGACATGACCTGCGTCCCCCAGCACGCAACTGCTTTCAAAGCAAACAGTCAAAAGTGTCAGACACACACACACGCCTTTGTAGCACTTTCAAGCACTGTGTGCGTGTGCGCGCGTAGGGCCATAGAGACGGCGGTCGTTAATGTCAGGGCCTGGCGCGGGAACGGGCCCCCTTTGTGCTTACGACTCATTTTGTACTGTTTGTTTGTTTGGCCTTTGGAAATGTTCTAAAGTCTTGTTTTTAAGCGGCCACGTTTGTACAGATTCGATTGTACGTTTTTGTCTGATGACGACGGATGTGGCGATATTTTGGCCAGCCCTCCAAAAATGGCTTGTCGCTGTTGTTATCCGTAGGTCAAATAAAGCACATCATTTGGATGGCTTTGCACATCCCGTGCCCCTCCACGAGTTTTTGCAAATCCAGCCCCCCCCCGAGCCGCTTTTCATTTGGCAACGTGCAATTTGGCGCCCTCACCTATGCACGAAAAAAAGTCTCAAGAACTCATGCTTGAAAAATCACAGGAAGCCTGCCATTTGGGTTCAAAGCGGACATTTTCGGGCCTTTGGGTCATTTCCAGTGAGCTCACCTGGACTTTTCGGGAAATCCAGCCCCCGAAGCCAGTTTTACTTTGAAAGATCACGTTTGCAAGCGTGTCATTATCATGGACTGGAAGTGTGCCGTGTGCCAGACATTGTCGTTCTCACCTGCAATTTTTGGGGAAATTCAGCTTTCGTTCAGCTATTCTCTCTTAGCAACAAGGCCATTTGGGAGGCCCATCTCTCAGGATAGGCTGCACACAAAAAAAGTCATGCCTGAAAAGAAAGAGAGAGTTTAGCAGATTGGTTTGAAGCAGACGTCACAGGGCCATTTTGGCGCCTCGTGCGTTGCGTTGCGTTGATCATCATCGGCACTACATCGTTGTGCTGGATTTGAGTTCTCGCCATCGTGTGTGGGTGACCAAGTTTGATGACTCACCTCAGCTTGACAATATGCCGTTGGACTGGAAAGCCGCACGTCTCCCATTGATGAGTTTTGCCTTGTCCGCTGGGACTGAGGCGCAAAGGAGGACGAAATCAAGCATATGATTAACAAGTGCGCGCTCTCTTTTGCGGTCGAAGGTGCGCTGGTGACTTGTGAGCGAGGCCTCCGAGGAGCGGGAGGCGCTGCTCCGTACTTCCCGCTCCTGGAAGACCGGCGGCGGCGGCGGCGGCGGCGGCGTTTCCACTCCAGGGAGCCGAATTAAAAAACCATGACAATCTAATTCCCATCGTCAAGGCCCACATTCTTGCCTCTTTTTAACTTTTGGGGAGTCCTCCTCCCTGCCTGCGTCGCTGTTGTTTTTGCCGTTTGTGTTTCGGCGGCGGCGCCGAGGCGCTACAGCCACTTTCAAAGGCTCGCCTGTCACGCGTCGCCTTTGAGGCCCCGTTTGAAACGCTTCTACGTACACGTTGTCACGGAGCCGTCAAGCCGTGATTGACGGCGGCCGTCCCAGAGCGGCAGCGGGGCTCGGCAGGCAGCCGTGGATGTCTGCAACAAAGGCGAGGAGCCACGAGGAGGAGGAGAGGGGGAAAAAAAAACCACACAGATTCAAAACTGATCTTATATAGGAAAAAAAAAAAAAAAAAAATCAAAAATGGGAGAAATTGGATAGAGGAGAGGCAATGCAGTATTGAAGGTCTTCCGGTTAGCCTAGCTCAAGGCCATAGCAGATGCGCGATGGAGCACATAAAGTCAAGCTCGTGTCACACCCACACTAAATATACAATTGGCAGTTCCTTGATCATCACCTTTTAATGCATTTGCTGAGAATTGCTAGCTGCCATATTCTGTAGTTAAGCCTTCACAAACAACACGACTGCATTCATGTAACGCGCCGCCACGACGGGTTGTCGGAACACACACGTGTCTAACAAGCTGTTGCTACATCAAGTGGGACAGGGAGTCCTTACACAGATGTAAACACCATGCGCAACACACACGCACAGACAGATGCCACAAACAGATTCCAAACACACTAAGAGCTCAATACAATTAAAAGAACATCGATTAGGGCTAACACGTGTATTTATTTGCAATACGGCAATCTATAGATTCATTATTGGACACATTTAAATGTACACTGTGTTATAAAAATGGTATGTTACTGGTATTTCTAACTTATCTATAATGGTCAAATACACAATTATTGGGATGAGGCCTTTATTACTTTTAGTGGATGACCAATCAATAACTATGTGATGCACACATTTACAAAGGTAAGGTACACTTAAATATATATATTAAAATGTCACTAGTAGAGTTCTGCCTGATTTTGAACAGGATTTAACAAGATTATTAGTGGTAAGGTGCTTTCTGGTTTTGTTTTTTAAAGTGCTGACCAATGGACTGGGACACCCTTGAAAACGAGATGATTCATCTCAAGAGGCGAAATAAAAATTCACAAATTTAGAATTTTTGAATTTCTAAAATGAAATATTACTAGTGTAGTTCTGCATGATTTATAGCAAGGTCAAACAAGATGCGGGGTAAGGCTTTTATTTATTTAAGTGGATGGCAATCGGTAATTATGTGAGATACACATTTAAAAGTTTGCTTGGGTAATAAAAATGTGACATCTCTGGTGTGACTACCTGATTTATAACAAAGGCAAAGACAAGTTTATTGGGAGTAAGGCTTTTGTTTTTTTTTCTTCAAATCATGGCTCCTAATCAGCAGCAATACTTTTAGCGATACAATTGTCGTATGAAAAAAACAGGTATTTCCTTGGAATAAATATTGCGCTACACTAACTTTGCCAATCAATGTGGGTGGTGTTTTGAAAAGGCTGCCAAATGTCAAGCGCTTATCAAAGTGCAGCTGTGTTTTCTTTTCTGTTAGCAAAGCGCATGTTAACCTTTCAGTCAGCCACTGGAAGTCTGTCATCCCATCAAGCGTCGCTGAACTGCGATCAACAATTACACGCCCAGACCACAGGAACCGTCTATTCGGGGTAAGCCGCCTATTTCCTCCGGCGGACTAGCAATCTAGAAAAGAATTCTTTTGTGGAGCACACAATCAAAGACACACTGCCTGAGTACAAATTGGACATTACTTGAGTATTTGTTCCAGAGTCAGAACATGGGCAAACACGAGATTATTGGGAGTAAGGTGTTTATTTCTTCCATGATCTCTCTCTTTGTTGCTATGCCGTTGTAAGTGCTTATTTATTTCCGTCCACCTATCCACAAATAAAGACATTATTTATATGAGGCACAGATTTAAAGATACTCTTCAAGACAATTTGACATTTGTTTTGTTTTGACAACATTACTTTACAGGCATTCCTTTCTTCCGCTTATTTCTTTGCGGCAAATAATTTTCAGCCTATATCCTATAAAATGAATGACGCATCTTTGACCTGTAGGGGTTAACGTATTCCCTCGGCCATGAAGGGAAAAAGATAAAGGTGAATACACCATCATTAGGGGTAAGGCTTTCAATTAGTTTTTCGATCAAAACAGTCAAGTGTTTGTATTTGATTTGGGGTCTTTTTTTTTTTTTTTTTTTCCATCTTTCGGCCCAACTAGTTTAACACTGAAGTGTACTGCGGCTCATTTGGTATATCCATCTAAACGTGAATTATTTTTCCTATTTTTGGTATGTTCCCTAATTTTTGGCCCAACTTGCTTCACGCTAAAGGTGAACAATCATATTCATGTTGGTAATGCGTTGATTTATTCTGTCTGTCCAAGTGTCAAGCGTTTGCATTTGTTTGTTGTCCCACAAGCTGAACACGTTTGCGGCCCTCCTCGCTGTACATCATCCACTGCTGATGTTATCCTGGAGGAACGGCGGCGAGCTGGAGGGAGCCAACAAAGCCACCAGCAGCGTCTCTCTCTCTCTGCAGTTACATAATTCATGTCAACCATATTCAAATAACATTTATCACATTGTCAATCACGCCGCGTCGCGCCCATCACCTTATAAATTAGTAAGAGTCCCACCGCGGGAGCCGGCGCGTTTAGTCATTCTGTTTGACAACACCAGGAAAAAGGGGGCGATTCCGCAGGGGAGGGGAATCAAATTCCACACTTTCACACTGATATTGCTCCCCTCCTCAGAATGCTTAAAATGTGGAGTCAGAGCCAGGAGGGAACTTGAGTTTAGGCTACAAAAAAACGGGAGAACAGTCTGTGACAACGTGGAATCATGCAACTAAGAAAAAAAAAACAACAACAATGAAGCGGTGACATGTTCTCACTCATTTCCATGGCAATTTTTTTTTTTGGTAGTTACCCCCTCCCCCCAAGACAAGCAAACCAGGGGCTCAACTAGACCCAATCAAAAGCAATTATGGCTCACTTCAGTGAGTTTTTTTTTTTTTTTTCGAACAACAAAATTAAATTTTATGTCATTTATTTCCATATTAGTGATAATGTTCATTTTCGAATTTGGGGAAAAAAAAAAAAAAAATCACAAGCTCTTAAAACAAAAATCACTAGTCAGGGGGGAAATGTTTAATTTATTTATTTATTTATTTTTAAATCAAATCTGAGAAGAAAAAAATAGGCACCAAATTTGGACCCCCCCCCCAAAAAAAACAGGGAAAAACAAAAAACTTAAAGGTACAAATTTTAGAAAAAATGTAAAAAAAAAAACCCCACAATAAATTCACTTAAATTTTGACGCCCCCCCAAAAAACAATTGAAAAGATTTAGTTGAAAGTAAAGCTAAAAAAAGAGAAAAAAATTATAATACTGAAAAAAAATGACCAAATTTGGAAAAAGCAGAACGCTAAAAGTAAAAAAAAAAAAAGAGGAGCATAGCATGTACAAGTCATAAATATACACACGTTCATGTATGTATTTGTCCCTTATTTTCTTTTCTTTTTGTGTCCTTGTCTGCGTTAGCCGGCCTGCAGCGAGGCATGATGGGAAATGACGAGCGCCTCGCGGGCAGGCCCCGGTAAGCGAAAGACCCCGTTCATGACCTCCTTCATCAATAAATGATTGTGACACGCCGCTGTCATTTGCATGCTCGCAAAAGTGACACCTCAGCGCTTTTGTCTACCGAGACGTCTGGAAGGTGTTTTCTTTTCTTTTCTTTTTTTCATACGCAAGACGAAAAGGGGCTTTCATTAGCAAAGGTGCGCTTTGTCAAGGCGATCACAGCGCGTTCCTGCAGGCGATCGCAGCCTCGGCCTCTCGCTTCGCTCTAATTAGGCAGCAGTCAAACGACAAAGCAGCTTTGCCCTTGTCTGTCTTTTCTTTTATTATTATTATTTTTTTTAAAGGTCATTATGCAAATGGTTGGGATGGTGTTGACAAACATGAAAGGCGGCGGACGGTTCTTTCGTTTCCTTTTTTTGATGTGCCACATCGGCTCTCGGACGGCTTAACGCTCGCCCTTGGCAGGTGTCGCGTCAATACTGAGCAGCGATCGATCCGAGGGGGCCCGTCCGAGGGGATTGCGACACGAGGGCCCCAGCAAGAGATGGGGTGGGCTTTTTCATTAGCTCCATTTAAAAAAAAAAAAAAAAAAGAAAAAAGAACAAAAACGCTTTCTTTTGGTTTTTCAGATTACAAAATGTGTCTGATGAAAAAAATTCATGTCAGTCTTTTTATTTTATTTAACTGGTTTCCATCTGAAAATTAAAAAAATATACATACTTTTGGGGGGCGGAAGAAGAAAAAAAAAATTGAACAAAAATAAAAAAATCTCACTTTTTTTTTTTTTTTCTTTTTACCTAAAAGTCATTTTTGTTGGGTTTCGGAAATGAGAAAAAATGTTTTTGGGTGAAAGGAAAACATTTGTTCAATGAAAATGAAATGTGTCAACATATATACTGTATGAGTATAATTTTTTTACCCAGCTAATAAGTAAACTATATTTCATCAAAAATGTGTTCCAAATCCAAAATCTCTCAAGTTTTTTGGGAGTATAAAATATCAGATACAAGTCAAAATTGGATCCAATGAAAAGAAAATGTTTGCGTTGTTTATTTGAACTTTTATCTAAGTAAAACCAGCACTCAAACAGCAACAACTTCTTATCTACATAACAGTCCCAAGAAGAAAAAAAAAGGAAAATATCTGCCACATCGTCTGAGTTTTTTTTTTTTATTCAAAGTTTCCTTTCCATAAACAACAATCGAATTGAAAAGGTTTTTTCTTTTGTCATTTGATAAATGAAGGAAAAGTACAACTTTTTGGGGCGAGATACACCTCTTATTCTCCTTATTATATATTATGTGGTCCGTTAAAAATAAAATGCTTTCATTTATCAGTCATGCGCGCTAGTAATGAGCTCGGGTTGAAATGTCGATCCCAAAAACAGTTCAAAAAGATTTTCTTATGCAAATAATAAATAGTTCAAGAAAAGGCATATATCTATATTAGGTGAGATGTTTTCTTTAATCAAATTAAAAAAAAAAAAAAAAAAATCCCCCCAAAAAAAAGACTTCTCTAAGTTTTTCTGGATAAAAGGACAAAAACTCAGCAAATTTGGAAATTTTGTTGAAAGGCTTCTTTAATGCAACGAACAAAGAAAACGTCTTGCCCTAAAAAGCAACATGGTGTTTAAATCTTCAAGTTTATTTTCCCCTTGATAAGAAACTTTGACCTATTTGTTTTACGAGCGAAAGCGTTTCACATGAAAACGTCGTCAAACTTTCCGAAGTCAGCCGACGACTTGTGATGCTAGTTCAAAAAGACAAAACTAATATCCTTGCATGTTTACTGTCACCGCGACACGTCGAAATGACAAAAAAAAACGTAAAAAGCAAAAAAAAATAAAATAATAAAGCCTGCAGCCAGGCTAGCAATTAGACTTGCGCGCATTTTTTTGGTTTTTGAAAAGTCTGACACCACTGATGTCGCACTTTAAATTAAAAATACAAAACAAGGTTGATCCATGTGATCTATTTATAAGAGGTCGGAAGACTTTACGTTAGCTCCACGACATTTCATAGGAAGGGGGGGGGGGGGGGGGGGCTGGTATGGGGGAGCGGGTGGTTGTAATTGAGGAAACAGGCCTAAGTGTGGCATGTTCAAGCATCCCACCTTTGCCGCCTTTGTCTCACAAGTCTTTCACTCAACCTGGGTTGTGACTTCTTGACAAAAGCGTTCCTCACTTGGGGGCGGGGGGGGGGGGGAGCGCGACAAGCGCTAATTACGCTGGGAGACTTTTTCGCGGCGCTAAAAGTTGAGCGCGGCGAGGGCCGTGCTAATTGCTACAAAACTTTTGGCGAACGGAGGGCGCAGACGGATGCTTTTGACAGGTCACGCTGAGACGCCGGCAAAAATCGAGGAAGCCTGAGACGTAGATCAAAATTAAACAGTTGTTGTTTTTTTTTTGTTTGTTTTTTTTTAATCCCCCGGCTAATTTATGTACAAGTTGTGCGGTGCTGTCGTTTTTTGGCTTGCCAGCGCTCAATTAGTGTGCAAGCCTCAGGGAGCTAATTAACAATTAATTAATAAATTCCCCCTGAAAAGGGGAAAAAAAAAAATCCCTGACATTTGCAAGCCACTCAAGATGTCTCCACCGAGAGTCTTATGGGAAATGATTGGGGGGGGACAAAAGCCGGACCCCCGTGGCCTTTTATCGAGCGTCCGATCAATATTACGCCAGGGTCGGCGTCTTTGAGCTTCTGGCAGCAAAGCGGGACGGGAAGGAAACACGCAGCAAAAGGGAGGGGAGACGGTAAGAGGGTGCAGAAAGCATATCGTTTACTCCTCATGACCTCTTCTTTGGCGGGTGGAATTCAATTTAGAATTTTGCTACTCGCCACCGCTAGCGTTGACTACATATGAAATTCCCGACGGGGGGGCTCAGTCGGCTGATTTAATTTGTCGTATTAACACATAACATGGCCGCTACACGTGATGCGCTTGTCACTGCCGCCGAGCCTTCAAACAGACGTCAAACCCGCGCCGTTAGCAACGAGAGTTTTTTTTTTTTGGGGGGGGGGGGCGTCAAAGGCGCCAGAACGCCACTTGAAGGATGAGCGCACTTGAAAGTCTCCTTTAGGTTTTTGTGGAGAATGCCAAGGAGGACTCGGTCGCAACGTACGTTTGCTGTATATTGACAAGCTGCGCTCGCATAGTTTAGCCATTTGGTATCCTAAACTGCCTACATTTTTGCATGTTGCGACACTAAATAGGCCGAACCCAATGAAGACAATCGGGTTTCAATACGGAGGGCGGCGAAACTCAAAATACCTACGCAAAAATCTCCCCGTATAGCAATAAGGTGTTAGTTTCTTTACATGTCCATTTATTTATGAACAAATTATTATGGGAGGCACAAATTGACAGACAGATGAACCACATACACCTGTTTACGGATAACAGTGAAAGTGGGGTGTGAGGCATTTATTTAAAAAAAAAAAATGCACCTGTACTTTCTTATGCAGCTAGGACTCTCATTAACTTCCAATAACAACCCGGGCTAAACTAGAAAACTTTAGTTGACATGCATGCAAAATCTGTGAGTAACTGAAAGCCCTTAACAAGGTTTATGATCGCCTATAAACCCCACAGCTCGGCGGCAAAGCACTACTTTTATATTAGACTGGACAACAACCTGTCTAAAGGAGGCTCCTTCCCTCATTCCAACATAATTCTTTGGCACCAAGATGGATGGCGCCACAGCACTACTCTTACATTAGAAAGGGCTTTGGGCTGAGCACAAACTCAGCGAAAATTGGAAACTTAGAAGACGGCGTCATCTGGTGGCATCTTGCAGCGTTATAAAAAGAGCACAAAAATTGAGAAGGTGGATGAATTTGTAAAGAGTGAACCACGTGCGGGGGGTTCACTGAATTGGATTTTCGTAGCTAACAGCGCAAAGCCTACGAGCCAGGTCATGTTTTTACCGCTCCGAACTCTAGCGAGTGGCTCACTGTCGTCCCGCATTAGCCGCCGCAACAACGGTTGGGCCGAGCTCGCGCTTTGCTTGGCAACTTCTTGGCTGTCAAACGGGGTCCGCCCGGCGCGACCCCTGCCAAGCAGGAAGCGCACCCTGGCAATCAAATAAGACGAGGAGGAGTGAGATATCAGCGGCTGAAGTCCCATTAAAGGCAGCGCCGGCCGGCTCATCACAGGCGGCGGCGGCGCATCGATTGCCAAAGCGCGTAAAAAAAATTAAAAAAAAAAAAAGAGACGAACGCGAGTCAAGAGGGGATCTGAAAGTGCGCCGACCGGCGGAGGAGCCGTCCCGTTTGTTCCCTGGCAGCTTTGGACCGAGGCCTCCGTGACCGCGGCGCCCCCCCGCGGGAGGACTCCGCTCGCCCGCTTTGATGCCAAGACCAGGCGGGGCGGGTTATTTGTGCAAATATCCCGCTCCGACGTCTTAATCTTCCATAAGGTGATCTTTGCATGGGGTGCGGGAAAGCGGGAAAAGAGGAGGCAAGAGAAGAAGAAAAGAGCAAGTGTACTTGCGAGAGCGCTGGGAGCTGGAGTTCACTACGGGGGCGGCAGGAGTCAACCCCTCCCTCCGCCATCACCACCCAGCCGCAAGCCCCGGGCCTTTTTTTTCCCGCAACATTAAAAAGCGTTCGAGCAGTCGATACGGAACGCAACTCGCAGAAAGAGCAAGGGAGGGATTTAGAAAAAAAAAAAAATCCAATAAAAAAAAAAACGACACAAGTGGAGCGCAAAAGGGTTATACAACACGGCGAGATCACACAAAATGGAGGCTGCGGCGCAAAGGAAGCCGGCGTCTCCGCGCGGATGCTTCATTGGGGGTGGCAGTAGGAAGGGGAAGGTGCAAGGAGAGCGAGCGCACACTCCTGCTGCCAAGACACAAAGTCATGCCCAAAAAAGTGCATGTACAGTAGCTGTTGCCAGGCGGAAGGACGGAGCGCAAAATGGGGCTCTCTGGAAACGCCAGAGCAAGCCAAGCGGCGAGCAGAGTCCACGCAGCTGCCGCAAACCATCTCAGGGCGGCAGGAAAGCGCACTCCTGCCACGAGGTACGATTTGACGCTAAGCAGTGGCAAACGTCCGCCTGACAAATTGCCGCCGCGCAGGAGACGTTTGGACTGAGCTCAAGTGCCGAGAAAAAGTTGCTATGGCGGCTGCGGCCAGGACGGAGCGGCTCAGGTTGGCCTCCGCGGATGCTAAACGCCAATAAAAGGCCTGCAAACAACAACACGGACACGCGCTCCTGCCGCAAAGGCCGCGCGGGGACCAGGCCGAGAACAGTTTGGCAGTTCTCCACACACTTTGCTTTCAATTCGTTTTTTGAGCAGGCTTGTTTGTTTTTTATTTTGTCGAAAACGCTTGCTTTTACTTAAGGTAGGATTTGTTTGACGATACCAAAAAATGAAGGCGACAATTCTTCAACGACGGTTTGACTTTCCTTCTTGTGTACGGACACACAGCGGCACCACAACAAATCGGAATCGCGATAGCTTTCTCGTCATCGTCGCGCAAGGTGCAACAAAAGTGAATAGCGGCTCCAATGTGCGGAAACTGCAAAACACGCAATAAATCCCAATGTAAAATAAACATGAGAAAAATATTCGAATGTGGAGGTCATTTTTTACATTTAAAATGAACCTCGAAAAGCCGATGCATGATATTTAGACGTTTTTACGTTAGAGTCGCAGAGTTCGTTTCAGTTTTATCAGCGTAGAATGTAGTTTCAGTTAGCTTGCCTGAACTTTAATAGCCTTGGGTGGGACGGAGCAAAATGTCGATGAAAAGTGCAAAAAAAGGAAACGGCACTCCTGCCACAAAGTCCGCAGATGCTGGGAAAGCACCTTGAGGAAAAGTCCATTTGTCTGCCGCAAACCGCACGAGGGCGAAAGGAGAGCTGAGCCCCGCTTGCAAAAAGCGCGCGAGTTCAGGTTCGCTCCCAGCCAAAGACGACACCAAAGTTTCTAGGACCGGGCTGCACGCAACGTAGGAAGTGGCAAAGAGACGAACGACGCCGGCGCGGAGCTAAGCGGCGGCGGCGACGACGAACGCGCGCTCGCCATGCTAATGAGAGCGCCACGGAAAAGGAGACTTTCAAACATTTGCCGCTCGCGTTTGGAGATGTGAGGACTTGTTTACGCGTGGCGCATTGTTCTCAAACGCTCGCCGCTCTCTCGTTGTCTTTCTGCGTCTCTCACAAGTTCTTTCAAACGCGAGATCTCCCAAACACTCGACACCTGGCTGGCTGACTGACTGGCTGACTTCAAGAGCTTCCAATCGTCGCACACGCCTGCGCGACTCCATCTCGTTTTTTTTTTTTTTTAATCAGCCATTCAGCTCTTTGCGCGTTCCAAGCATTCGGGTAGACATCTGTAAAAGGGTGGGGGGGGGGCATAGGGGCAGGTCGGTATAAAAACAGGCAAGAGAAGGAAGGGCCTTTGTAAATTCCAGAAGTAATTTGGCTGCGCTTCCACTGGCGGAATTACAGTAGCGAAGGTTACATCCACAAGCTGTTGAAAAAAAGCAACACCGAGATTTCATTTAAAGGGAAAGTCAAGTTCAAAACGTTCTTGACAATTTTTTCGCTCTGTGTGACCCCTCGTGTGTAAACACAGGATTCAGATTAATAACGTGTTTGCGGAATATGGATCAGCAGAAAGGTCCACCCGTTTTGACCCATCTCACCATGGTGATGGACGAGGAAGTCCACAAGACCATTTTGTCTGGCAAGTTACAGAAAAAGGCATCGGGAGAAGCTTTATCCTGCTACAAGACATATATATATATATATTTAATTTGATTTTTTTTTTGGGCCCGCCCTCCACAAAATAAACTGTACATAGCTTTTTGAATTTGGGTTAAAAACATAAATCTGTGAGTCCAGCACCACTGTATTTAGTGGATCTTCCGGCTATTTCACCCTCCATTTATTCCAAATGACTTGGAAAAAACTTCATATAGCCAACTTAATCAGAATCTACTTATGCAACACGCACACAAGCACAAAAAGAACGAAGGCGCCTTCCATTTCAACTCCCACTTGTGGACATTCCCCCTCAGCCCTCCCACAAACGCCGCCGCCAACGACAACATGCCCCATTGAGGAATGCGAAAAGATTAAAAAACAAGAGTTTATGGCAAAATAAAGGCCGGCGGCACGTGACAAGCCTTTAAATCTAGGACAGCGGTCCCAAAGAGAAAAGCGCGCGCGCGCGCGTCAGTGGCGGCGACATGAAAGCGCCAAAGAGTTTTTAAGCGCGCTAGCCGGGAGACGCAGACGGGAGGGAGGCCATTAGCTGCGTGGCGCGCTTAGCGCCCGACAAGCCTCCTTCTATCCGCGTTTGAACCGTCGTCGCATTTTTTCTCCGGCGTGGACGCGCAGATTGCCCGTGTCAGAAGTGATTTGTAGCACCAGACAAAGTGTTTGATTGTTTTATTTTTGAAAGGTTGAGCTTTGATCTGGAATTCGTCTCTGGGTGGATTTTCGCCGTTCAGAATGCTGAACTCCTTCTGATTTGTGCTTTCGACCCGAGTGGCATAACCTCATCCGAACAAACACAATTAGAAACACTTCTTAGGGGCATGTCTGATTGTGCCCCATGAACTCTGCCTGGCAACCAATCGCAAAATCCGGACAAAAAACAAAACATCTATATTTAATGTTATTATGTCAGCCCAAAAATATTTCGTCTCAATCACTGCATCAACATTTCGTGGGGACTTAACGGATTGCGCCGCGTGAATTCTAGTAGCATACGTAACCTAAGCAAGTAAAACAATCCCAGCATTCGGCCGCTTGCCTTCAACAAAAATAAAATCTGCCTAGCAACAAAACGTAGCATAACCAAATCAGAGCAGGTAAAACATGACAACGGTAGATTTGTGCTCCTAACAGAAGGAGACCCCCCCCCCAAAAATGGCACTGCTCAGTTATTTTGGTAGCCTTCCTGACAGGTGAGCCAACGCAGGTCCGCACTACAATTAATTTCCCTGTTCAAGTGTCGACTGGGTGAGAGCGTTTGTCCCGAGGCTTATCACACACACGCACGTAAACAATCTTGCAGCGTCGACTGCACCGTTTAGCAGCGGAGCGAGAGGAGAGCGCCGTTATCGGCGCTCCGATAATAAATACCGTAGCCTACAGAGGTAATGCCGCCGGGCAAATAGAAAGATGATATCTCCGAGAGCGGATCATGGAGACGCCCGCATGAGGCCTCCGAATGGGAAAAGGAGAAAAAAAAAAAAAAACACTTTCATTTTCCCAATTGCAGCTTGACATTTGTCACACTTTTCCTATTGACTTGCTTTATGATCAATAATAATCGCAGGCCGGGATGATTACTATCGACTGAGTCAAACTGCTTTACTTCAATGAACTTTGGAGAAACGCTTCGAGGATACAACTGGACTCACGACGCAAAGTCAGGGTCAGGCAGTATTTTATGATAATTGCCATTTTTTTTGACAGCAAAATCTGAATGAAAGAACTTTTTCTTTGTTGTGGTTATGATTTTTTGTGTCAAATTGTGCTGCGTCATACTGAGTTTGCTGTTTCTAATATTTTCAAGTGACACTGATGAAATGAACTTGACAGAACTTTGAAACGTATACAATTCGTACATTATGATGAATCAGATTTAAAAATCCCATTTTGTGTCATGTAAATGAATGTTTCTTTATTCATGTACCTTCCTTCCCTTGTAAGTCGCAATTGCGCGCGACGCTCCCGCCTAGCAGGTGGGCTCCTCCTTTGTTCACCTCTCCTTCAGGATATTTGGGGAGAAAAGGTCTCGACCTCCTCTCTGATTCATCCTCTCGTCCAACATTCCACTTGTGATGCCAACACTCGTCTGGGGAAAGCTGGCAAAAAAAAAAAAAAAAAAATTAGATCACTTGTAATTTCACCTGCGCAACTTTTGGGCGACTAAGTATGCATGCAAGACAGATGTAACGGTTTATTCTGAGCGATTTCAAGTGGAGCAAATGGCCGAGTTTACGAGGCAGACAAGAGGTGGTATTGAGAATGTCTAAAAAAAAAAACTGTCAAATTCCTGTTGGCTTGGACGGTGGTCATATAATTACGAGTCGATTGATTTTGTAAGTGGAGCAAGCGGGTGTGCGACAAATTTGAGGTACGGCTGTATTTTAGTCAGTCTTGGTGGATGTTTGGGGGGTGCGGCTACATTTGTCAGTAATGAGCTTTTTTTTTTAATTTTTTTTTTTTATAAAGGTCTTTGTTATTGCGAAAAAAGAAGAAAAAGACGAAGAAGGAGGACATTTAATGATGACGTCTGTGGTCTCCAGAGTCCAAAACGCAAGCGATTCCATTCAATTATGCAAATGAGGGCCTGCTGCTGTCGCTTCGGCCGTCACTTTAATGACGACGTAACACACACACACACACACACACCGAGGAGGCCCCATTTAGTTATTTGGAAGTTAATTGTGTTGGTCATTAAAAGAAGTATCAACTGTCACGAGCATAACACGCACACACACGCAAAGAAGAAAAGAGTGTAAGCGTGAATATTGTTTGAATCTCCCTGAGATCCAAGTAGTGTGGGAAGGATGCCGGTGGCCTAGCTTGGGCTGGGGGGGGACATACCCACGCCGACCACCAGGTGGCAGAAGAGCACAAGGAAGGAGAAGAGCCTCTCATACGACGCCTCACTGTCCAACAGCCGGCCACTTTATTAGGTACACCCAAGACAGACTGCAGGCAGCTGACAACATTCCAACATCATCCCAACCGCTTTTCATATATTCACGATGAAAATAAAGGCTGATAATGACACTAAAGGGCGATTTTTAAGAGGGCAAAAAAGGTTGCAAGAATAAAGTGGTTCTTTTCTGAAGAAAAAAAAAATCTTCATATCACAGGAATAAAGTGTAATCATAAGAAGAAGAACTGGCACTGTATGCTGATGTATTTCAATGATTAATTCATATTTAGCGTCTTCATACTGTATTATTTCAATCATTAAGAACATATTGCTTTTGTGAAGTTACTTTTTCACACGTTATGGTTTTTTTGGGGGGGGCAGTATAAAATCAAAGTGACTATATAACATTTCACTTGCCATCCTTGATTGAGCAATTTAACCTGAAACACACACACACACACACACCAAAAATAAAACAAAACAAAGTGTGTACAGCACAGTAAAAGGATCAATGACAATTGAGCAATTTAAAAGGATAAAACAAAAAATATTGAATATTAAATATTAAAAAGCAAGAACGTGTTGATCAATCAATCAATCAATCAATCAATCACATTTTATTTATATAGCACTTTTCATACATAAAAATGCAACTCAAAGTGCTTGAAAACATTCAAAGCAAAACATAGAATTCATTGATTTCATTGTACTGATTTTCTGTCAGAGTAGAACCCTGGAAAATGAGTTATTCAAGAATATTATTTGTCCTTCTACACATAAAGTTCTACAATTAGATTCGAATAGTAGATTGTTGTCTTACATTTTCAACCCCAAACATGATCTGATAAGTGAGGCCATAACACCAAAAAGTGTTTTTCCACAAAAATTGGGGTTCCACTACAAAAACAAACAAAACAATTTTGAAACATTTTTTTTTTACAAATCTTGAAAAAATACATACAAAGAGGAGAATCTGCGGGTGCCGAACTGTGAGTTTATGGTGATCAACTTTATATTTGATTTAATTTCAATGTGATTTGAGATGCCAGTGCTTTGAGTTACGAGCGTGGTCACGGAATGAATTCAACTGGTATCTCAAGGCGCCACAGTTTCACCACGGTTGCTCTTGACTGGTTAGCATGGCGAGCATGTATGCTTGAGCACGCAAGCTAACGCTAGCTTCTGCGTTTCATTTGCTGCCATTGGAAAAATGCTCAAATTGCATTTGGATTTCAATCAAATTGTACTTGAATTCCTTGATTGTGTCAAATTGTACTTCTAGTGCGACGTATGATTAAGGGTACACATGTAGTGATCACGTTTGGCCTGTAGGTGGACTCCCATCAAGCTACATATCAAAAGCGACAACATTGTTGAGAAAAGTGAGCCCCCCCCCCCCCTCACCCACCCTTCTCCTTCTTGTGTTCTTTTGCTTTGTCTTTTGACTTGATGACTGCACAATGGTCGCCGTGAGCGCCGGCGACTGAAGACAAATTAACTTGGGAATGATTGTCACATCAAAGCGCCGCTCGCCACGCTTGTCGTTTACGGCTGCGGGCCATCGCTGACGCACGCACGCGCGCGCACGCGAAGACAATTGCGCGCGGCTATTTTGCTTATCGTGCGCCCACTCGTCTTTCAACTTTGGTGTCCGGCTAATAAATAATGACCGGCAACACGTTGGGGCGTTCAAGGGCAAGATTGATGTGCAGAGTAGTGATGCTTTGATATTGACATTAAGCGTGCCAATAACAACATGACAACATACAGCGAGCACTACCTTGACTTTGGATTTTTATTCCTAATGTGATGATCTCAATTTACTTGTCTGGTGGTAGCTTGAACTTGTTTTTGTTCAGTGTTGTTGCTTGGCCAAATTCCTCATGGCAACTAACGAATCATGAAAACACTCAAAAGGAGCTGCCGTAGGCCACTACTCACATTCAGAAGCTCACACTTGGAAAAAAAAAATCTGTCATAATATTGCAACTTTTTTCCTAGTATGAACTTTATTCTCTTGCATTGTCAGTTTATTTTCTTAGTAAACGTCATGCTTGTAGCATTAGAGAAATGTCAGTAAAAATCCAACTTTATTGTTCTTTTATTTTTCCATCTATTTTCTATTATTTTTGGTGATATGTTTTTTACTAGTACTTTATACAATGACAATGAAGGCAAATCTGATTGTAAAGTACAAGTATTTACATTTTTTAAAGTAAAGTAAAAATACTTTTTTTTTTACTCATTATATTAAGACTTTTTCCTAGAAAAAAATAAATACTCATAATATTAAAAACAATCTTAAATAAAAATGTGACTACTCTCCTGGTATATATTTTTTTAATAAGACCTCATTCTAGTAACATTTTAACTTTTCCAGGGAATAAAAACACTTATTTGCCAATATAATTTCGTTTAAATAAATATCTGATTTTATTGGAAATTTTTTAAATATCCGATCCGTCAAGTGCAAACAACCCAAATGTCATCTGAACAGGCATCATCCAAATCACCCCCAGGGGATGATGTGACAAGGGATGGTGATGTGTGTGTTGGAAGTGGGGGGTGGGGATGGGGGGGGGGGGGGTCCGGCCTTCTTACTGTATGCCACACTCAGTGGGACACACACACACAGAGCTCCCTTTTGGTGTGTGGTGTGCTAATGATTTTAAGAGTCCAATCAAAGGCAGCGTGATGCGATGTGATGTCGCAAGCAAGCAGGAGGGAGGAAGTGCAATGATTAGCGTTCGATTCAGCTCAAGCACCACTTTGATTTCTTTTTTTTCGGGGAGGGAGGGGGGCTGCTCTTCATCAATGCTGTCACAACATGATGGATAACTTGCATTTTTTGTTTTTTGCTTTGTTTTGTTTTTTGTTGTTTTGTAAAATGTTGACTCTGGTTTATTTTGGGCTTTTTTTTTTCCTAATGCTTGATCCAAAGAGAAAACAATACTCATAATACCTTCAGGAATATGAATATAAAAAAAGTTGTGAGCTAAGAATTTAATTAGATTTTTTACAATTTGTAAAAAGAAAAAAAAAAAGTTATTTTTTGTGGTTTTTATTTTATTAAATGGTACCTTGACATACCAGTGCGCCAAGCGAGCTTGAGATCTTGAGATGGGCTGCTTGATCAACAATGTTGTACTGCATTTTTGATCCTGAAATTTCACCACAGATACAAACAATAGATTAGATTTGATGGATAGATACAGTAGATACAGTAGCTAGATGTCTCCAGGTCAAATGAATTTGACCTGTAAACATTTTGGGTTCATCCTGAAGCCCAACATCTTTAACTTTTCAGTCTGTTCCTTGGCTCAACAAAGGTTGTGAAAGACTCACTGGTTGTTTTTTTTTAACGTTTGTGGTGTCGTCCAAGTCCGTGTGGTCATGTGACCGGTTAAGAACAACAATGGCGTCTCCTGCTGTCAACATGTGATGATGTTGCTCAAATGACAATGGAACAAAGTCACCCTCATTTTCTTTTTTGACTGCTTCACTTTGAAACCAATCGGAATACAACGTTTACGCAATGTTTAGTCAGAAAGAAAAATATTTTTAAATCTATATGGTATGCCATAATAGACATTGTTAAATTGTACGTTTGGACCATGTTTGGCCGGAGTGCTTGTTAGCAAGTGAGCACGGAGTGCTTGTGAGGTCTGCCATGATAACAGGCTCAAGTGCTCTCTTTATAGAAGCTCACGCCGACCAGAATGTCCGCCAACTGTTTGTTGACGCAGACACAACTTGCAATTATGGCTGCCCCACTTAAATAGTAGTAGAAGAGGAAGATATGCTCGCTGTCCGGCTATGCTACTCTTGTTGAGTTGAACTTAATTCAAAGTAGGGCGAAGCGATTCATCCTTTGTATCCATGAATTCAAGTTGAGTCAATGTGATTGAGCAAAGAAAAAAAATGTATATATTGTGGCTTCTGTAGTTCAAAGCGCGTCCCTGCTGAATTGCACTACTTACACTAACAATAGGGCTGCGTACACGAACAACAGGGCTGCGTACACGAACAACAGGGCTGCGAACAGAGAGGAGCTACTTGACAAAACATTACAGTAACACCAGTGTCTATGTTTCGGTGAATAGAAGGTACTGTCGAAGTGCACAGCACTTCACCTCGTTAAATTGAAGATGGGGGGAACTTTTGCATGACTATGCGAACAGAAACGCCACAGTCAAAACTAACGCTTCGGACAGTTATCACAAGCCCCCCTTAAATGTTCACAATCACATTTTTTTTTACTGGTCCCGATCCAGTGTTCGTATCAGTAGCTAAACCGTAACGTTAGCTTACCTGTTTGTGGGTTTCGTAATGGCGAATTGCCATTGTTGTGTCTTCATTCCGTGAGGTGCAAACCATACGTTTTACCATCCTTTTTTTTCCCAACACCATAACCAAATTGGTCAAATATCTTCAAAAATACTTGTCATGGGCACTCTTCCTCTCATGTTAGCGATACAAGTACACAATAAGACTGAACTTTTTTTTTAAAGCACAATTGACCTCAATTAGGAAAGATTATCCGAGTTTATCGTTTCAAAAATGGCGGCGTGGTACTTCTTCTTCGGTTTGATGGCGGTCGACAAACAACCTTTGGTGCATTAGCGCTACCTTCTGAAATGGAGTGTGGGGCTGGATAATTCAATCCTATCACGACCTCGTACTTAACCCTATTATGTCCCAAAATAAAAATAGAAATTTACAACTTAACTCAGAGGAACTTCTCTGTAAACTGTCTTTAGTGTTCAAAGCCACTCTCTGACACCGCAGCTCATTAATCAGTTGTCTTTCCGGACTATACTTGACACAAGATTCTAATACATGCTCTCTGGTGTCTAATGTTTGAGGTACAGTAGTAATTGGCACGGTTCTTCATTAAAAAACAATTTACTATTTAAGCCAGTATGTAAAAAAAAAAAAAAAAAAAAATCTCATTCGTTGAATAATAAAAGGGGGTTGTGGGGGGAGGGGAGCGCTTGTTTTCCACGCGTGTGTAGGATTCTTCTTGGGAACATTTTTGCTGATGTACACAGTGTGCGTGCGGGATATCCTAAAATAAAAATAAAAGGGAGTGCTTGTTTTCTTGGACATGGCTCACAGATTTGGTAGCCAACGACAACATTTTCCTGGCATTAGTTCATATCTGCATTTTGGAAGAAAAATATGACTTGGAATATGATGAAAAGTTGCAGAATTCATAAAAAAAAAAAAAAGGGGTTGCTTTCTACATGAGTGTGTCTGCACATGCATGACAATAGGAAACAGTGACAGAATTTCCTCTGGAGGGACAATAAAGGATTTTTCTTCTTTGGGAACATTTTTGCTGATGTACACAGTGCGTGCGTGTGTGTCAGTGTGCGCGCGCGCGCCAAACGCCGATCTCATCATTTGGAAGACTCCAAGATGCAGCCGATAAAAAAAGAAAAGGCAAAAAAAAAAAAAAAAAAACAGGAAAATGAGACAGGAGGCTCCACTTCACAGAAGTCTCTCTTCTTGCTAGTTTCAAGTTGTCCCCGACTTTTATTTGGAGAAATATTAATTTGGGAGAGAAGAGTGGCGGTGGCATCAGAAAGCAGAAGGCAAAAAGAGGGAGAGGTGCAATGCGAGCACATTTCCCCTCGCTTGACGTTTTGCTGAAGTTTGTACGCCACTTGAGCCGCGCTAATGATACCAGCAGAGGCTCTCTGGGGAACGCCGTCCGCGGCTGCCGCGTTTCCAGCGCAAGGTATTTCAGGAGACGCTACGCTAACGCACGGGCGGGCGCCGCACGGGCGGGACGACCGGGAGGCGTCATTCCAGGAGCTCTTCCTTCGTCTCCTTCTTGTTGTTGTGCACACGCAGACATTGTGCGTCTCTTTTTGTGAGGATATCAAGCATGCCAGAGAAATCTTTTTATTAACTTATTCATCGTGCGGGGGCATATCAAGCCCCCCCCCCCCTCCGTCGCCGCTCTTGGTTAAGGCCGATGAATGTTTAAAGAGGTAATTGACGACGAGGCCCTGGCACTGTCGTACACAAACAGGCGCCAACAGAAGGAAATTCCGACGGAGACGCTAGCACGACGAAGCGCCTTGTCCTCGGCAGGGGGTGCGGATGAATTATACAACAATCTGTGTTATGGCTCCCTCCTTTCATAGGAAGGTCAAGACAGTGTTGAAAAGCAGCCCAAAACGCACATAAGAAGAAATAAATGCCAGGAAGACGTGAAGTTGACCACGCTGTTGGAAAACAACTTCTCCCTTTTTTTTTTCCCCCCAAAAGGAATTCCGCAAGGTTTTTATCCAATTGCGAGTGACAATTTCCTTCTCAAGAACTGCCAGGAAGATTGTTGGCCAGAAAACGTGCTAGCCCAGTGATGTAAAACAAGCGCTCCCTTCTTTTATTTTGTAGGACTTCTGCAAATTCCGAGGACATTATCTCAGTATCGTGAATTGTAGTCCGAATTTCGTCCTGGTGGGCTTTGCCTTCATTTCATTAAGAGATGGATTCGCACTCGGAGATATGCCTCTGAAGACAACATTTAAAATCGCATTCTTATCGATGAAATGCGCACGTGGCGCTCCTCTCAGACTTGATGGTACAACTCTATGCCATAGATGGTGGCCTTTTCGCCATACAGGAGACAATGTCTTCCAGTTAGGCGGGCTGAGTGAGCGTCAACGTAAGATGGCCGCTGGTGGTTTGACTTGACCCAACGGCAAGTGGCCTTGCTGGTCCACGCATATGAGGAGGAAATGGCATCGAGTCATGTTACTTGTCAACAAACGTGCAAGTTGAGTGAGAGAAAAGCAGCGCTCCCCTTCCCCTTTCAAAGTCGACATGATCCAAATGATTCAATTTGATTGCCATAGAATTCAATCTTTTCTCTCTCTCTCTCTCTCTCTCTCATTTGAATATTTTCAGGATTTGTACTTTTTGTAACATTTTGAACTTTCTCAACAGTGTGTACAACTTTGCCCACGCTGTCTCCAAACCAAAAGTGGCGCTCCTGGTTTTTTTTTTCAAATTCTTCTTCCTGACGCAACGCACCCGAGACGTCGACTCGCCTCCCTCCGCGCCGCGCCGCGCCGTCCTTCCCAAATGTCGAAATTGCCGATTTCGGGATGGAGCCGCCTGCGATCGCAACGCTGCGAGGAAGTTAGCGGCCTCGTCTCTCCGGAGGCCGCCGCTTCCCCCCTTCATCTAGGCTGTGTGTGTGTGTGTGTGGGCTACAGAAAAAAAGTGCGTCATCATCCCGAGGATGAAAGTGTGTGTGTGTGTGTGCGTATTTTGGGCAAGGTGCCTGCCCTGGAGCGAGATAACGCAAAGACAAGCAGATGGGGGAACTTAAACGCGGAGCCACTCGGGTAAAGCCGAGCTGGCACAAAAGTGAGAGGAGGTCTTTAGAACGTCTCCCAGCCCAGCGCGGTGGATGCCAGACTTTTTTTTTTTATTGCATATTTATTCTTTTAGCAAACTCGCACTCGACAACAACTACAAAAAAAAAAAAAAAAATCCCAACAATCCCTTGTACACGTTGAACTCCGCTTGCCGGTTAGATGGGAACGGGAGCACAACTGTGATGAGGATCGATGACAGGAGAAGGCTGACGCTGTCGTCGCGGCGCATCAATGACAGGCGGCGTGATCGTAAACATCCGAATGTGTTTACACCGCCGCGTGTCAGTAAATGCCAGCGCCCCGAATATCCGACATGGAACGCTTGCAAGGTGGCGTTTAATCACACGCTGCAGCGCAAGCCAATAGATGACTCATTTTTATTCTTTTTTTTTTTTAAACATCTTAAACATAATGAAAGAGATGTGCAAAAAAAAAAATCAACACCTTACCCCATTTAGCGTAAAGTGTCGGCAACAAAGACGGACGGATGGACTCGACCAAAATTTCCTCCTATTGACACTCGGCTTCAGTCGATTGCAGCTCGGTGGGAGAGGCAAATAAAAAAATAAATAAATAAATAAAAAGGAGCGGCAACAGCATTTGAAGGGCCTGGCGGCTGCGGCGGCCATAAATCGCGGGGCCCTCGCAGCACAAAGCCGCGCGCATATTGACGCCCGGCGGGCGGCGGCCGCGCAGGTCAGAGGTCAGTGTCGGGTTCATCATGAGCGACGCTTAAGTCCCCGAAGCGACACGGCGCTCTTTTTCTTCCCAGCCGGCGAGAGGACAGCGAACGTGAGCCCGGTTGCGATTGAGCAAAAGTAGACGACGTTTGATTTGTAATCGTTGTCTTATGCGCTCTTTAGTCGAGCAGAAAATGTTGCTGCGATAAGGCTGGAACGAGAAATGTGGAACGAGTGACGCGCCGTGAACACTTGCTGCGGGTGACACGCAGCGGAAACAAACGCCCGGCCCTCGCCCGACATTTTTGATTGATGAGGAAACGGATGGCAAATTGCAGCGTCCGTCCTGATGGATGACACCATTTGGCCCCCCGCATGACAAAACCACGCTTGATGCCTCCCTCCTCTTTGAATGAAGCGCCATCAGTTGACGTTGCTTTTTTTTTTATTTATTTTTTACTTATGGCCATCCATCTTCATTTAAGGGCGAGCAGTTGGTTTGGGGTGCATTTGTTTACGTGACAACTCTGTGTTAAATGGTCCCTCCAGCAAGCGACGGATTATCGTTTGCCTCGCTTCAATTAGCGGCGGCGCCGTATCGAAGCTAACACGGCCGCCGGCGGACGGTCGGATTGGGGGCGCCCGAGCGTGACCGCCCGACTCAAAGATGGCCGACGGGCGAGGAAGAGGCAACAAGGCGGAGACGTCTTGACGGACGGGCCGCGCGAGGTGTTTAGTAGGCGTGGCCCATCTGAATCGGCGCAATTGACGGAGTTACGGCGCAAACGGGATGGCGGCAAGAGAAGAAAAAAAAAAAAAAAAAACACAGCCCGACAGCCCCGTAATGGTGAAAAACGAGCAGTCGGGACCCTTCCTCCGTTGACAGGGAGGAAATTCACAGTGACAATCGAGGAGTAGAGTGGGAAAGTTCTGAACTCCTACTTCCTCATCCGTGGGATAAATAATTTGAAAAGGTCTGGTGAAGCCTTAAACCCCCTGGCCGGTTCTAAAAATAGCTCAATCAAATTATTCAAATGATTTGTGTGTTTCTTTTTACAAAAATGTGACTTAGTATTTAAAATGTCTCATTTCAAAATTGAAAACAAACCTTTAAAGTTTCAAGTTTTTTTTTTGGCGGGTGACCAAAATGACAGTTGAACCAACAGAAATGTTTTTGCGCTCTTTCATGTGATAGCTAACGTTTGTGTAGCTTCCTGGCGGAGGCTAAAGTGCGGACGTCTTAATCCAATATTCATTCAGATGTGCGCCGCACTCCTTCAAACGGTGGAGGAAGACAATAATTGGCCCCTTTAATAGTAATCAATGCCCAGCGTGATCAATAGCTACCCTCCCGTTCCCCGCGCCTCATCTGGAAACGTTGCGGCGCTCCGCGACCCTCTGCCAGCCGCCAGCTCCCCTCGTGACCCCTGGACCCCCCCCCCCCCACACTTTCTCCCAGGACCGCCAGGCAACATATCAAAGACGGTTGTTGGCGGTGGGGGGGAGGGGCGGTCTTTCTGGCAAAATCATCTCAATAAATAAATATCACAAGACGCTGCCGCAGGGCAGAGCTTTGATGTGAAGGGGGGGGGGGGTGCAGGGGCCCACTTTTTCTGTCCCGTCTACCCCCCCCCCCCCCACCACCACACTTTTCCTCAAGCTTTTTTTTTTTTTTCAATTAGACATGGCGTTAGCCTGAGCGCAAAACCAACAAATAGCGCAGGTAAGTTTTTCAGCAAATAACAGAGAACAATCGGCAAACGGGCAAATTCACAAATGGACAACCACAAATGTGCCCGGATTCACATCCAGTCCACCCATTTCCTGAAAAACTCACCTATTCGCACCTGTCTGCGTATTTTTTGCCCCGTCTCTTTAATCTCGATCTCGAAGATGGTGCCCAAACAATTTTTTTTTACTTTTATTTATTTATTTATTTTTGCTTTGTGTTGCTAGCCTCAAGTGAGCTTAACCACCACTGAAGTGAAAAAAAAAATAAACAAATGAAGCAATTAAAAACATAAAAACAACTGTGATTAGATATTAATTTGATTCGTCCCGCAACAAGTGCTTGATTGCGCCTGCAAAAAAAGAACAGAAACATTTGAAAACAAAAGGCAGCCGACAGAGGCGGGGGGGGATGTTCCGCTTTTGTGCACGCCGGCAAAGGCAAGTCAAGCAATAGTGTGGGAGGTTTTTTTTTTTTTTTTTTCTTTTTCCTTGCGTTTGCCTGAGTGGCAATCCGTCAAGTTGAGAGCCGCCGAGCTCCTGGCGAGCCTACGAGGCATGTGCGGCGCGGCGCGGCGCCGAGCCGAGCCGCACTCTGTCCTGAGGGCGAGAGAGCGCGCGCACTTTTTCCGGGGGAATCGTCGAGAAGAGGAAAAGGAAACTTTTTTTTTCCGTGGGAAAGGCGCAGAGGGGGAAACATGCACTCTTGCAAGTTAAAACACTCCAACTTCAGTCCCAAACACACATTTTCCTTCTTCCTTTTTCTGTTTGGCGTGACTACACAAGCTGAAGTTTTTTGAAGCGAGCAGGTTGAAGGAATTTGCCAGGAAGTCGTCGTCTCCCTCATCAAGCCACCTTGCGAATTACGGGAAGCTGAGCTGTGCCGCTTGAAGACGCCTGATCGGCCAGCGCGCCTGCCTTGCGAGGTGGCGCCACCCACTGGGCTGGAGGACAATTTAGAAAAGAAATATGGAATGACATTTTTTTTCTAGTAGCACAGAGGGCACATTTTTTGGGCTCAAGGGTAACATTTGATTAGCGTATTTTCCCCGATTATAAGACGCTTTTTTTTTTCCGAGGTTTTGTATTTAAAGGGAAGATCCGTGTTTGCCTGCTTTGATCGCATTTTTATTTCTAACCGCAGGTTGCAATTGTGCTGGATAACCGCGTACAAATGCGCTCAAATTTCAGCCGGTGTGGGCGGGGCCACTGAAACCTGACGCTGACACTGCTTTAGCCACGCCCCAAAAATCAGTCAAACCGAAACTGGCGAAAAAGAGTTGAGCGCCCCACGACTAAGTACGAGGTAGTTGTCCATTTTCAGAAATGATCTTCAAACACGTTTCACGTATTTAGAAACAAGTCTCAAAAATTGACTTTAAACCTTTAAATAAATCGAACTCTCTCACAAAACGAGCAGAAGGGAACGAACCCACTGGATTTCTCAGTGGCTCACTTTTTTTTGCCAACCCACAGGACAGCATTGTTATAATTATTGATATGTGACAGCCATGCAAGTTGCATCACCTTGACAAGGTGGAAAAACAACATGACTGTTTTTTTTTTTCTTTTCTTCTTGAGGCCCTCTAGTGGCATGCGGCTTCAAATCAAGCGGGAAAAAAAAAAAGGTAAGAAAAGGCGCCAAGCAAGGTGCGCTATTAAGCCCGGGGAGTGTCAGGACTGCTTAATGAGGCGGTGTGGCAAACTTTCAGCCGTGCCAGATAATATGAATTATTTGTCATTGGCCGCGCGCGCGTGCGTGCGTGTGCGTGCGTGTCCCATCGCAAAGCGGGATGAAGGCGGACCTTGATGGAGAGATGTGGCACTAGCCTGGGGGCTCGCTCCACTCTGAGGCTAGTTAGCCGCCTGCACGGCACAGCGCCATCATTAGGGAGGAGGGCGCTCGTGGCGCCAAGGTGACACGCTCACAAACACGCACACGCCAGCCTGCAGTCAGTCAGCAAGTGTGTGGACGGACGAGTGCGGAGGTGTGCAGTCGCACTTCACACCGGACTTCGCTGGCACTCTCGTTTGCGCTATAGGAAAGCTGGCTAAAAAAAAAAGGTCTAATCTAATCTCAACTTCACAAAACTCCGATTTCTAAGGGGAAGTCGAGTCAAACATTTTGTGCCCATGGTAGCCATTTTATTGTGATGACTATTGCACTCATGGAAGAAGGGTGAAGCCTATTAACGCGCCCGTGTTGACAATGCAGCACCCTCTGAAATTGACGTCAAAGTGCCCACGGGCTCGCATCGAGAAGAACTTTTGCAGTGCGAGTCCGAGGGCACTTTGACATCGATTTCACTTGACAGTAGAGGGCGGTAGAGTATCAAAATGTCGGACCCCGAGATGGATGAAAACCTGTGTAGTCGTTTCTGAATTCTTCTTCCACCAACACAACAGTAATCGGAATACCGTGTTTGGACTGGCACAGGAAAAGATTGGACTTTAGCTCCCGTTTTGACCTTTTTTTCACCTTTGCTTCAAGAAATACAATGGCATTAGTCCGAACAAGTTACTAGACGTCAAATCAAAGTCGTTTCATCAATCAATTTGTTTGGATTGGACTTTTTCAGTATAGTACAGATGTCTCCAACCTTCCCAAAAATTACTTGCATCCTCAAATCAAAATGGCCGCCCACCTGTGCATTTGGCAGCATTGGTTCATATTTGTCACGAATAGCACGTGTGCACGGGCGCCGACATTTTCTAACACCGCGCGGATTTTGTTCCCATAAAACATCGGCGACTGTCCAAAATCCGACGACGGGCACCGCCGTCGAAACAAAACGGCCTCACTTCAACCTGCACCGGAGGAGCCGACACGGCAAACCAATGTAACGGAACTGCCAAGCAATTATCAAAGCTTTCTATTTGGTCAAAAGCAAGCGGAAATGGAGAAGAGACACCATTTGTGATCGCGGCTCGCCGAGGAACGTGGCGAGCGCCGCGCTCGATTCGTGCGCTCGCCGGCAGCGTTGGCCTTCGCCGTTGTTGTCGAGTCGCCACATCAAAAGCGGCGTTTCTTTGCCGGGCTCTACACAGCCTTTGGTTCTCCTCGCTATGAAATTGAACCGCTTCCGTGTTTACGCGGCGCCAAGACAGTTCAAGGGCGAGGCCCGCGCCGATGCATCGAGTGTGCGTACTCTAGACGCTACATTCACGGGGGAACAAAGACCGCCTCTCCCTTCCACTCCTCCACCCAGTTGTTGTTTGCGTGATTGGAGGACATCTTACGGCAGAATACATGTTGAGAATCCATACGGCAAAGCAAATACAGTGGCAATTTTACACTTGGAGAAAAAGAAGAAAACAATCAAAGAATGAAAAAGTTTGAGCGTGTAACGCTTCTATAACCCTGAGAGGAGCACGCCGATTGGATTTGCCGTTTGAAGGTCAAACAACATATATTGGTAGATTGGACGTATACAGCGCTGCAAAGGAAGGACGTATACAGATGAGCTGATCTCTGCACGAGCGCCGCGTGCCGGCGGCAGACTCGACTCACATCGGCACCACAGCAAGCGAACGAGCAAAGACAAAGACGAGGGCGCGTTGTGTAGTCCAAACAACGACGCCATCTTGGCCTAACCTTCCATCCATCCATTATCTGTACCGCTTCTCCTCACAAGGGTCGCGGGGCGTGCTGGAGCCTATCCCAGCTGTCTTTGGGCAGTAGGCGGGGGACACCCTGAACTGGTTGCCAGCCAATCGCAGGGCACACAGAGACAAACATCCGCACTCACAATCACACCTAGGGGCAATTTAGAGTATCCAATCAACTTACCATGCATGTTTTTGGAATGTGGGAGGAAACCGGAGTGCCCGGAGAAAACCCACGCAGGCACGGGGAGAACATGCAAACTCCACACAGGGAGGCCGGAGCCGGGATCGAACCCACGACCTCTGAACTGTGAGGCGGACGTGCTAACCAGTCGACCACCGTGCCGCCTTGGCCTAACCTCTGCTAGCTAAATGCTAACACATTGTGTGTGGAAAACCATAGAGAGGCTCACAAATGGCATCCATGTGGCGGCATTGCGACACTTCAAGCAACAGACATTCGAGCGCAAACGGTGCAGCCATACCTGCGAGCAGACAATAGAGAATGCTTTCAGGCATATATTCTTGAGCGTAGCGTGTTCGCAACAGTCGTTGAGTGAAGCTAGTGCATCATATGTCTATAATGTATTATAAGAAACTTTTGCACTCTCTCAACAAGAAGACAAACTTGATGTTTTACTGTCCTAAAAAGAAGATAAAGACAAATGTATGTCGCAGTTCCCTCCAAAAATGAGAATCACTTTATGGCGGACTTTCTGAAAAAGAGGACAACTATTGATGGTGTAGTTTCCTAAAAAGAAGAGAACTCACGATCTCATTGTTTTATTTGAGAGTCTTTGGTTGTCGGGAAAAGCCGCTGCTTGCAGTTTGCATGTTTTCTTTCAAATAGAAAATGTTTCCCGTTTCCACAAGGGAAATGCAGCTTTCCTATTGGACGCGGTGTCGACACGGACACGGGTCTACACACACACACACACACACACACACGAGGTTCAAGTTGAGCCGAAGCAAAAGGAAGACGCAGGCGTGCACATACTAAGTTGCTTTTATTAATACAGAACTGCATGCTACAGAGACTGTACAGCATTAACATTTATTCATTACAAAAAACGTGGTTTCGGGGAACCATTTGAAAATAACGGGAGAGAAAGAAAGAAACAAACGGACAAACAAAGAAAAGAAAAGATAAGAGCATAAAAGAGAACAGGAACATCACAGCCGTTAAGGAAACATTCAAACTATTTATCATTAGCATCTTAATAAACCAGAGAAGAAATCGACAGATTACAGTCGCGTCATGTCAACTACAATGGCACCGAGTGGATGATTTCTCTTGTAGCTTTTTTTTTTTTTTCTCGTTAATATTTTACAGCCTCTTGCAACATCAACATGCCTATTTTTTCCTACCTACCTATATGTAGTAGTGTACTTAAAAGTGGCAGTTTGTGTATTTTTTTTGTATTTAATAGTTTTTTTATGAACCTCCTAATATACAGAATTTGGCCCGTGTGGGTTTTATACAGTATGATGCCCGTCATTTTTTTTCTTTTTTATTATTAGGTTTAAATTTGTAATATTTGACAATTTGCTACCAAACACATTTGTTATAGCAACATTTATACTACATACATAGCAATCTATGTAACGTCACAGCAAAAGGATGGCATGGAACTGAAACCAAAAGAAGGGGATCCTGACAGCGTGGTCCGGGTCAGGGGGGCAAAAAGGGGTGAAATGATGGCAAAAATTTGGCACGGAAAAATCTGTACACGGCGGATCAACAGTCTGAGAGATGAAAACGACGAAGGGAAGGGCTTTCGACGCACTGTTTTTTTTTTTCGTATAATGGCTTATCGACGCGGTCCTCGAAATACGTGCATACGCTCGCTTGGTGAGATATTCACGGGGCACAAGAGCGGAATCTGGGTTTTCAGAAAAAAGATGGGGGTGGAAAAAAATAGGCCTTTTAAAACCTCCTTGTAAAAATGGATCCTTCATATATATATATATATATATATATATATATATATATATATATATATATATATATATATATATATATATATACACATACATATACATATATATATATATATATATATATATATACATACATATACATATATATACACATATACATATATACATATACATATATGCATATATATACATATACATATATATATATATATAAGTCGCTTACCTTAAGAAAAAATATTTGTACAACATTTTTTTTTTTTTAAGAAAAAGGAAATAAAAAGTCAAAAAAGAGACACGTACAAGATACGACGAGCAAAATCTCTAAAGCAATAAATACTACTGGTCCTAGCGAGGTGACATTTTCAATCCAACGACCCCTTTTAACACCCGCCCACCCCGAACCCTCCCCGAAAAGGTAAACAAAGAAAAAGCAGTGGAAGAATGCATAATTAACACAATATCCCCGACCCGACAAGCCCGTCCGCCCGCCCCCACCCGCCTCCCCTTCCCCATCGCCACACACCCCCAATTTGTTTTATTCTGTACATTTAAACAAGAACAAGTAACATGACAATTCAAAGTTGTTCCTCGGTGCGGTGTCGCCGCTAGCCTCTCGCACTCGCGCGCCGTGTGAAGAAGGGGTGTGATTGGTTCGCAAGCTCGTATTTAATACAAATAAAGGAGGAGAACCAACGCTAGCCTTTAGCTCGTCCTGTCCACTGCTGTTCCAAATTTCTAAACAAAGGGGCTTGGGGGACGCGGGGATGTGGCTCGATTCGCGGTCAGCCACGTCGCTGTCATCCGCAAAAGTTCAACGGAAACAACTGGACTTTTCCGCAAGTTGGTGAAGACATTTTCACCTTTGAGCCAAAACACGTCTTGAGTCCAACTTTGAAGCAAAGAATCCTTTTGGACTCTTCTTGGTTGGTGAAGACCAAGAAACCGACCGATAAGAGTCCCATTGCCTCCATTCAATTTTTGCAGATGACCCACACCTGGATGACACGAAAGATCAAACGTCTTCAAGAGTTGATATGAAGGCGACTGGAATCTTCTTTCACTTTGAAGCCAAAAGACCTCTTTGCTCGTAAACTTGACCGAGGAAGCCTTTTGGATTCGAGGCCAAAACGTCTTTGGGGGCAGCTGGGCTTTTCTTGGTGGTTGACAACATTTTCACATTGAATTCAAACGGTTTCTTCGGTCCACAATAGAACGGAAGCGGTCTTTCAGGTGAAAGGTGGAAGGTATTCAACAATCGGGATCAAATCCAGGCTAGTGCAGAGCCCCTTTGTGGATTCCCATGGCCCGAATGAGCTCGCTGCGTCACTTCAAAATGGACCCGAAGAAGCATTTTGGATAAAAGGTGAACATCGTCAATCACCCAAAGGTGAATCGAGGCAACTGGACACTTTCAACCTACAAGGTCTTCTTGAAGAAGAGCTTCTTCGGTTCTCAATTCTGACTGAAGAAATCTGTTGGCTTGTTCAACAACCAAGAAAAATCCAGTTGCCTCCAAAAGCTTCACTGGTGAATTATAGAAGTGAGGAAGCAAAGTCATCGGGGGCGCGGCCGTCCGCAAGAGTTGAATGGAGGCAAACGGCCTCTTCTTGGTTGGTGAAGGGCTTCTTCAGTTCAATTGGAAAGTGAAAAAGCCTCTTGGATTTCAGGTGGAAACATCAGCAACCAAGAGTAGGCCGGTTACTTGGAACTTTTGCAGATGACCATGACCGAGACGGTACTTGGAAATTGAACCAAAGAAGCCTTTTGGCTCAAAGGTGAACACGTCAACAACCGGGAGTTTAGTGACCTCCGCTCAACTTTTGCAAAAAAAAAACAAAAAAACAAAGGATTTCAAAAGAAAATAAAATAAAAAGGTTTTATCGAGCTGCCGTCACAGCTCCTGGTGTGTTAATTGTTTAGGACAATTCTGCGGTTCCTTGGCGGGTCAAATATTGACCAATGAACTTGAAAACAGAACAATAGCTAGCAGTGGCTAGAAGAAAATAAAGGAGGAGAGGGTCCGACCGCTACTCTATAGACTTGGTCACAAGCGACAGAGGCTGCAGCGAGTGGGAATGACACAGCAGTGGCGAGGGCCGGGCCATGGGGGACACCACCGAGGGGCCCGGTAGCCGCGAGGGTGCCATGTCGCCGGGTTCCGGGGCAAGCCTTTTCCCGCCCGCCGCCGCCGCCGTCGTCGTCACGCTTTCCGGCGGCCCGGCCAAGAGATGCGGGTGAGCGAGGAGCGGCTGGTGGGCGGATTTCATAGTCAGTGAAAGAGGTTGCATTTGTTCAGTCTGAGGTTTGGACTCTTTTGGCGAGGGGGACGGGACCACGGAGGAGGGCGAGGACGGGGGGGAGTCTGGGAAGCTTCCGTCCGAGGAGGGAGGACTGGCGCAGCTGCCTTCACCTTGGATGTAGCGAATGCACTTTTTTTTCCTCCTGGATCGGGAAGGGCAAGGCGAGACAAGACAATCTTTCAGACTTCCGATTTGATCGCCGCGATGCAGCGGTTTGCCATGCATGATTGAGAAATGACCCCCCCCCCCCCCAGAGTAGGAAACAGGACATCAAGCAGGCGGGAAATGAGCGTGGCGGCGATGGGGAGTGGACACGAAGAGCAAGTAATGCTCACTCTCTGGATTGACACCGCCTAGCGTCATGTCGCCGCAATGTCCACGGGTGCTTGCGCTATTTAATTGCAACCGTGAGAATCAAGATGCCAAACATGTTAACGTGCCAGTTTGCCTTGTCAAAGCCACAGTTTGATGTTTTACAGAGGTCGAAGGTGATACGAATTCATCCCGCAGTGTCGCATGTCATCCCAACAATTTTTAGACAACACTGTTATCTGATTATCTTATTGGAGGATGCCGTGCAGCCGTGTGAAAGTTTTGACCGTCTGCCGCCTTGGTTAGCTTGTGATCCAAAAGTCTTCAGGATATCTGTGGCTTGACACCAGAACCCCCCGCCCCCTCCCCGAATGCTGCTGCCTGCGTGGAAAGGAATTACGCCATGCTGGCAGGGGTCGTGAATCTGAACACGCTCCTGCGTGCTCTCCTACAAATATTTTAGTCGTCAGACGCCGTCACCGTCTATTGTGATCCTCCGTATGCCGTTTTAGCCGGGTTCCGTGTAAAAGGCAAAAATCGATTTCTGTGTGAAAGAGGCTCTAGCTACAATCGGGGTTCAACACCGTGTTACTGGTCCCCCCCACCCCCTTCTTCTCCGGCCCCCTCGCCACTCTACCACCTCCTCCTGAGGGGGTCCCAGTTTGTACACTGCATGCAGAATTTTGCTTTCAAAATAATACAGAAAGATGCGCACTGGTGAGCACCTGCCCCACAGACACAAGCGTGCACATGAGGGGTCACGGCCTCATGTTTGCATTCCTGCCGGGTTCGGGACCCCTCTCGAGTCGTAAGGTGACCACCCCGGGCTGGATTTGGTTAAGGCGGGTGAAATCTGCCCCCGCTCACGCTTTTACCTTGACCCTGGCGGTGAACCTGCCTGAAGGCGACGACGGAAACTCAGACAAAAAAAAAAAAAAAAGGGATGCTTTTTGCATCCATTTTTTTTTGGGGGGGGGGGGGCAGTAAAAACCAGAGAGAGCACATTACTGGGGATGAGGCAACACCAACAAAGCACATACATGCTCGGTGGGTGGGAGTAGGGGGTACGCATGCAATTCCAGGAGGCGGGACATTGGGAAAAGTATCGAGCGGGCACGCCGGGGTATCGTTTTGCCGGCGAGTACGTGGCCGGCTCCTGCTAACTGTCCGTCAAAGAGCAACAAATGAGCTCATATTCATTTTTTAACACGCGCATCGATTCGTCGTATGCGCCGCTATTGATTTTTCTTGCTTTTTGTTCGCTCCCGCCGCCTCCCGGGAAATTACGCCGGATTTTCGGCAACGGGAGCCCCGGAGAGGACTCTTAACCTCTCGGCTCCTGTAATGAAGACGGAATTATCGCGCCCGGTCTTGTGATCTGTAGGAACGCGCCGCGTTCCAATGTCGGGAGGGGAGTGTTGACATAGGACACGGTCAGCACAACACAAATGGAATATGCCACGGAGAAAAGGGGGGAGGAGGGGGTGGGGAATGTACTTAGCAGAAACAAATACCTACCATGAAAGCATTCCCAATTCAAAGACTGCTTGTGTCAGAACAGAAAGACAACAGGTAGGGACTAAGTCAGGGTTATTGAAGAGGAGGAAGAGAGGGAAGGAAGAGGAGGAAGAAGAGGGAGGAGGAGGAGGAGGAGGAGGAGGAAGAGGAGGAGCACAGAAAAGAGTGTCACTGAGCGGGCCCCTCAAGAGGAAGCAGGGCTAAAATAAAAAAATTGCCGAGCATCACATTGTTATTCAATAAAAGGGAGGCGCCAATTACGACACACATGACAGTTAATAAGATGGGTCGGGGGAGCGGAGAAAATGGATTTCTAACATCAAAAAAAAAAAAAAGAAAAAGAAAAAAGCATTACAGAAATCCATTTTCTACCAACTGGCTCTAACTGAGTCCAATGGAAAGGGATTTTTTTTTTTTTTTGTAAATACTGTATACTGCAGGAAGTTCCGGGGGGGGAAAAAGCAGTTTGCCATCTGTTAAGCACACTGATGGAAACGTGTTTTAGAGAGAGAGAAAAATCATCAAGGAAAATAGGGAGAGAAAAAAAAAAAAAGGCTCATGGCGGTCGCCTTCCTCCCATTCAGGCAAGTTATGTACCTGCACGGTTTGCACCATAAACTCAGCTGGTCAAGCCCGAACAAGGCACGACACTTCTTTGGGGTATTTGCATCTGTTATAGCCAAAGAGGTAAGGACACAAACAAAAACACACACACAGGAGACGTAGGAAAAAGAAAACAAAACAAAAAAATGGACACGTCATTGCACAGACAAAAAAAAACACACACATGGAGCCTGGGTTGAGGTTTAGGCTGGTAAACACTGGGACCTCCTCCATTTTGGACCTCCCCAAGCCCCCACCTGCCAGTCAATAAACCCCCCAAATTTGATCACACTCATACAAGCGTCACTCAAGCACCCTTGGAAATAGAAGACAGACCGGCAGGGCGTGGCTGGAGGAAGCTGACGTAGCTCGGCGACACAAACAGGAGAGGGGAAAAGACCAAACCGGGGGCGGGGGGGGAAAAAACAAAAACAAAACAAGGGAGCGAGCGAAAGGAGGAGGAAGTCCCAGCGTGGCGTCACACCACCCCCCCTCCCCACCGCCCGCCGAGCCTGCACCCGACCACCCCGGACTCGGTGCAAGCACACCCCATACACACCTGCACGGGCCACACCAGTTATTCTGTTGATCGAGCCCAAAGCGCGCTCGACACTTCTTAGGAGCGCTCAGGTCTGATGCCGCGACGGCGAAGAAAGGGGGCGGGGAAAGCCAGCAAGGAAGAAGAAGAAGGAGGAAAAGAAAATAATAAAATAGCACCAAAAAAATACAAAAAAAAAAAGCACAAGTAGGAGAGAAATAAAGAGAAATAGTTACAGTGAGTCTATGGAGATTGACAGCTATTCTCAATAGTGCCTCGTGGCTGGATTTACACTGCTTGGTTCGACTTTGGAAATGGGTCGTAAAAAAAAAACAACAACAAGGCATACAAATGGAGAGGGGCAATTTGAAAACGTGTCTGCAAAGCAGATTGGACATTTGTCAGTGTGCAACGTAAACGGATGCGAATCGCACGGTCATCGATGATAGGCAGCCTACACAAAATGGAACAAAAAAGAAAGGATCTGCGGTCGCGCTTTGAACAGATAACCGAATAAAGCCAAAACATGTTCACTTTCGTCAATTATCGCCAAATGGAGTTCAGGCCGGCCGATGCTATATACATGAGGGCGTTTTTTTTTCCCCCCGCCCAAACAAAACAAAAATGAAATAATGCACGTGGTGAAGCGAAACTGCAGAAAATATAGCCACTTGAAAGTGGTGTAAAAATGCTCCATTCGAGCGGACTATTTACAGGCCTGACGTGATGTGAAGACGCCAATTAACGCCGTGTGCAAGGCGAGCATCTACCCAAACAAAAAGCATGTGAGGTGAGCCATTTAAATATTGCATTGCTCGACGACCATGAAAGTACACCGACGGCTGACGCGCGTTTACTGAAAATATTGTTCTGTACATTGGTTAAATACATGTCTAAAAAAACAGACATGCACGCATTTTGTTCATATTTCAACCGGCGTTTTTGTCACACAACCGGTTAGAAAGTGTGCGACTGATTGAAAAATGCCCCCCACCCCCCCAACTGTTTAAGTTGTCCATCCCTGCTCTAAAACGAAAAGAACAACAAGGACAATTTTTCTCAGTTGCGTCATTCCGATGTCATCTCCATTGAACCTCTACTTAGACCTGCAGTGTAAATCCAGTCTTAGATGGGATTGCTTCCAAGCATTATTAGTAGTAGTCCAACCACATTCCATGCAAACGATCAAAAGTCAAGATATTAACACAATCGCATTCCTGTAGCGGAATCTAAGCTGAGAGTTCAAGTTGAGAAAATGCATGGCGGAGTCGTCAAAATGGCCAGACAGTGGCAGCTAATTGTTGTTAGCCCTTGCCAGGGTTGAGGATTAATAAGGCGCAGGGGAAATCAAATTCCCGGATCATTTCAGTCACTGGCTTGTAGGCATGGGCCGGTTACGCGTTCCAAGATCCGCCGCCGTTTGTGAGGCAGACGACTTTTGCCCTTGTCAAAAAAGTTGTCTCGTTTGAGAATG
The DNA here is from genome assembly GCF_054856515.1 of Filicampus tigris. Taxonomy (NCBI): domain Eukaryota; kingdom Metazoa; phylum Chordata; class Actinopteri; order Syngnathiformes; family Syngnathidae; genus Filicampus; species Filicampus tigris. The sequence continues at coordinate 1,599,297 of NC_141235.1, read as the reverse complement.
TTTCACGTACGGCGGCTTGGTGGAGGAAGAATATGGGAAATATGCTAACAAAGAGCGGCAGCTAGCGCTGGCAATGTTTCTAATACGACAGTGCCACACATCAGTCTTGGGCAAATTCAGCATCAAGTAATCACCATGATGTCGTCTTGAAATAAACATTTGAGTTAGCGTGAAAGAAATACTTTGGACTCGCTACTACTCGTTGCTAACTAGCATGGCTAACATCCTTTTCTTTCCAATCAGAGCTTAAGTCACAAAGTGGAGAAGAGCTACTCATTTTGGGAAAAAGAAGTACTTTTACTGTCGTATTACGTTTCAATTTTATTTAGAACAAAAGTGATCGCTTTGTTTTTGCATTGACGAATGTGCCAACACATTGTTGGGAATCCACCGTAATACAGTTGAGAGCAGTGAGTGCACAGATTTGTGCTCTCGGTCATCATACCATCAGAATTTGATGGAATCCGGCCCATGCTTAGTCGCTTGCATTAGTGCGGAACAGTGGCCGAAAATAATCTAAAGTGGCCATGCTAGCCTACAGGTGAGGCACAAGGAGGAGCGTTTTATCCATTAAGGAGGTTTACCCTGGCATCAAACCCTTCAGACGCTAAGATCATAAATTACTGTAAGGCAGTGTGAAACAACATGATTTCCTTTTAGCATTTACAGATTCAAAAAAAAAAAAAAAAAAAAAAAAAAAAAGGCAGCAGAAAAAAAGGAAAAAAAGAGAATATTTTGAAAATTTCAACACATCCATGGATAGATAGATAAAGATCAATTAAAAAGGATGGAAAACAAGTTAGTATATTTAATAGTCAAAAAATGACATTAGCACCTGTAATCGGAGGGAGTGAAAGGCAAGGGTTTGGAAAATATTCTCTGTGTTCTGCAACGAAAACAAGAACAGACAGAGAGGCCTTCAAGAGGAGATCACCGTCACCAAAAAACAAACAAACAAAACAAACAAACAACAAAAATGTTTTTTTTTTTTTTTTTTTTAAAAAAGCAGCGGCAATAAACACAATGAAAGCAAACATGATCAAGAGAAATATATACGGGTGAATTATGAAAGATGGAGCAGTCACAGGATGAGGAAACCTCCTTAATTTGTGTTTCGATTCTGATCAAGAGCAAGGCAAGCGAGGGGGCAGCCAGTTAGTGTCCACACACACACACACGCAGACACACGCGCGCACACACACACACACCACCACACACGGTACTGTAGTGTATTTGCAGGCTGCAGGCATTATGAAAACAGTTAATTTCATCTCACAGTATTCTCAAATACACATATACCACAATGCTAACAGGCAAAAAAGGAGGGGGTGGGTGTACGGGATGGGACAAGAGGGGGGTCTTAAGGGGGTTCATGCATATTCAGCTGTTATTAGCAAGGGAAGACTCCAGAAAAGAGGGAGGGGGGGGGGAGGATGGGGGAGTGTTACTGTACAGCCAACGCTACCATTTAAATATTGCATTGCATGACTACGATGGAAAAAAAGAAAAAAAGCAGCACAAACACACACGCACAACAAAACTAGCTTGACTTTTATCTAGCGGGATGTCACATGTGGCTGACACATGACGGGGCCGCTCTAATATGGGAGATAATTGCCGCTCGCTTACCGTTGCTCTCCGCTTGCTGCTTTTCCCTTTTTCTCTTCTTCCTTTTCCCCTGTTGGTTAGCCGCCAAAAAAATAGAAAGAGGGGGGAAAAAAAAAAAGGGAGACAGACACAGACAGGAACCTTAGTTATTATATTGCAGGACGCCCCAAAACATGAAACCGGGAGACTACAACTCCTCTTTGTGTTTATTTATTTATTCATCGCTTCTTTCTCCGTCTTTTTTCCCCCCCTTCCTATTTGCCCTGCGGTTGGTACGAGCCTGATGAGGATTGTGTTTTCTTGTAGCGCCCGCACTCCTCTCGCTTATTTTCCTCAATTTGTCTTGATGGGCTCACAAAACTGGGCTCTATTGACCAATCATTTGCGAGGCCGGATTTACACTGCACTAAAAACAACCACGGCGCGCGAGAGTCAACACGGGCCAGCATCGACACCACAGTAAACAATCATCCATCAATAATAGAAATACGTAATGAAACACATGGAAAGGCGGAAAGTTGCAAGGGTCACTTTTGGACTTGAACAATAGCGGCTTTGTGACCACAAAACGCAAATTATTTACTTTGGAACACAAAGCACAAGAACAACCTGAGGTGATGAGCCACATGCTGCTCCACCAAGTTTATCGACCGATTGATATCGTGTTCCACGCGACAGCGGGCGATTTTGCCACTGACAACATGGCGAAGGTTACATTTTTTTTTTTTTTTTTACACCAACTTTTGCACATGCATTTTTGCCGCACTTCTATGAACTCATTCATATATAAAAGGAAATTGCATGCACATTTCTTTTGGATTATGGAACACCGAACGCGCATGTGATGCGCTTATTATCTATGTCCACTTGGGGTCGTCATCCTGGCATTCGTGACTTTGAGTGCGGAGGGTTTTAAAAGACAAAGCCTGGTCCTGCGAGTGATGTGGGCAAGTGGCAAACGTCTCCATATTTGCTGTTCTGAGAGTGCTATGTTTTACAAATAAAAAAAAAAAAAGCCCATTGCAAGAATCGTTGTAGATTTTTTTGGGGTAGGCGGATCAAATCAACGCCATTTCCATGGGGAAAGACGATTTGAAGAATGGAAGGAATGAAACTCATATCACAAGGCACCAGTGTAGGCCATTTGAACCGAATGCCTAATGTGGGTGGGCCGCGTCACTGACACCACCGTCCCGCGCTCCGCCAGGTGAGAGGCTCGGGTTTGTTGGGGCGAGGGAAGAAGAGTCGGTTACGACTTGTAAACTTAAAAACTTACATAGTTGTCTCGGGCCGACCAGCCGGGGTAGAGCTGCATGTGGAGCTGTCGTTCTTTCCTGGCCAGCTCATAGTACTTGGCCTGCTCCTCCCTCGATAGCGCGTGCCACTGGGAGAGGGCGAGAGGGGGGGTTTGGGGGGAGAAGCCGGCCGGGCGGGAGCGCAAGAGAGAGGTGAGCAGGAAGCATGGAAACGTAGCGCTAGACCAAAGTGCTTCCGGAAAGGCAACTCACCCTCCGACCCAGAATCTGGTTGATGGCGGCGCTCTCCTTCAGCGTGCACTCGGCCACCACCTTGGCCCGCATCTCCTTCATGTAGAGCATGAAGGCGTTCAGCGGCTTCTTTATGTGGACTTGCTTCTTCTTCTCCTCCTCCTTTTTAGCATCTGACTGTTTCCTGCGGCGGAGACGGAAAGGTTGAGAAACGGGGGTTGAGGGGGGGGGGAGGAAAAAAAAAAAAAAAAAAAAGCACGTCCCACAAACGCATTGGGGAAAAGTCCATCATGGTGTGAACTACTTACGAACTGTTGAGGGAGCTGATGTCGCTGTGGGAGGATTCCTGCTTGACGTTGGGTGTGACGATGGCCGGGTGCGGGATGCCCGTGGTGTGCAAACCGTGGTGGGGGGGCACCATGTGTGGGGGGAACCTAGAGGACAGAAGACTGTGTAAATCGTCAGAATGGACGCGGGTGAAATGGGGCAATGGCGCACATGTCAAAACAACAACACGACAGTTCAGTGGGCAAATTTATCGGCCCAAGAAACATAACAAATGCAAACGCACACACATACCACAACCTTTAAATCAGTCATTCAACGTTGAGAAACTTGTATTGTGCGGATGCAACATTTCTTTTTCATCCCAGTCTGTTCTGAACCGCTTATTCTCATTAGTTATCGCATCAGACTTAACTTGGCCAGTTAGCTGCTAATAAGCGAAACGCGGGCCTAAAGTCGAACACTTAAAGAGTTGTTTCGAGGTCGCGGGTTCGAATCGGGCAACGACCTTCCTGTGCGGAGTTTGCATGTTCTCCCCGTGCCTACGTGGCTTTTCTCCAGCTTTCCTCCCACCTTCCAAAAACACGCACGGGAGGCTAATTGGACTCTCTAAATGATCCCTAAGTTTGATTGCGTGAATGTTTGTTTGTCTCTGTGTGCCCTGCGATTGGCTGGCAAACAACCCAGGGCGTCGCCCGCCAACGGCCCGAAAGCAGCCGGGACGGGCTCCGGCACGGGCTCCGGCACGGGCTCCGGCACGGGCTCCGGCACGCCCCGCGAGCCTTGTGAGGAGAAGCGCTTTGGATAATGGATGGACGTCTACCGCTTGAGCCTATCAAAGTGGATAAATTGTAACGGCGAGCATCGGCTGGGCTCATTTCTTCCTCTCACGGTCTGTTTTTCCCTGGTCATCGCGTCTTCTCCGCCAATTTGTGAGAGCAGGCCGTTCCCGCAGGACTGCGCCTCGGCGCGCACACATCCGCATTGTTGACAGGACGGGGGCCGCCATGTGACCAAACATCCAAGAGAGAGGGATAAAGGAGGAGGAGAAAAAAGGAATATTTTGCCCTCTTTCTGCCGTTTCTTTCTCTTTTTTTGTGTGTGTGCGTGTGTGTGTAAAGCTCATTATCTCGCCGTGTCTGGCTGCATGGCTCGGAGCCAGAATATAATGATGAGGATAAACTCGCCAGGAACAACTAGTTTCTGTTGGAGGCCATCTCAGGGGAGAGCGAGGGCGCCACCCCGCCCCGCCCCCACCCCCTCCACATCTCTTTCCCCCAAATACACACACACCCTTCAAACTCTTTTTCCTTCTCCTGCCTTCATCCCTGACACGTTGGTGTTTGTGCCATGTCATGTGCTGATGGGGAGCTCGGCGGGGCGGGCGGCGGCTGCGCGTCGCCCATCATTAGGGGCCGCCGCCACCGCCGCCGCCGCCGCCGCTTCCTCCCTCCCCTTCGCCTCTCGCGCCTCTCTGTGCACTTGTTAAAATTTCCTCTGTTCCAAATCTATTTTTTTTTTTTCCTTCTTCTTCTCTTTCCTGTCCCCTCGCCACCTCCATGCTGCCTGAACCGCCCGCCGCCCCCGCTCAGCGGGCCCAGGTTATGGTTAAAACATGACGGCCGTCCCTTTGAAGAGCAGGGGGCATCGCCATCGCCATCGTCAGGAAAAGCCGAGCCTCGGACCAATTTAATCAACACAGAGAAAGGAACGGCGAGGAGGGTCCCGCCCCGACCCCGTATGTCTCAATCGGAAAGGTATGTCGAGATGGGGGATTGGGGGGGGGGGGGGGGGGCGTTATCGCGGAGCAGTACCGCTTAATTGCCGACGTGAAGCGCAAACCCCCGTGCCTGTTTAATGTGTAATGATCTGGCCGAGAAGGAGCAGGAACGACGGGATTTGGAGGGAGGCGGGGGGGTGGGGGAGTATCAAAGGGCGGCCCACCTGTCACAGGCGGGCGCGCGTGCGCACACACGCTACAGATGCCAAGAGCACCATCATTATCCAAAATCTTCTTATCTGACCCCATGATGCATTTTTAACAGGAGGTGCAAGGTGCTCGCAGGTACCAGATCCATTTCCTGTCCGCTAATTTGGGGTCAGGTGTAAAGAGCACGATGGTTCCGAAGTAGAGAGACAATTCTTTTCAAATGCTCAAGTCTTAAGTCTGCCGCACACAGAGCGACGCTGTTAAACTAGACAGAACCGGACAATGGTGAACAAAGTCAAACCACAAAAAACAAGGCACGTTTTTTTAAGGAAGCTGTAGTCGTATTATCATAATACAAAGGCGAGGAAACGGGTAAGTGAGCCTATCGGTTGTCAAGTCCAACAAATCCACGGAACTCGCGTTTCGGCGACAGAGACTCTCCATGCTTTACTTTTCAGCCACGGGTACACATTGTCGGCCAAATAGCAAAATTGCCAAAGTCATTTTTGAGTGTTTTTTCCAAAACAAGAAAAAGTTCAAGAAATCAGTTGTCTGATTTGAAATTTGGCTGAATATCGCGATCTGGATGAATACAAAAAGAAAGAAAAAAAAAGGACATTTTTAGCAAGGATATTGGAATTTTTTGATCGATATTGTGACACTCAGTAAAAATTGCCTCAATGACAATCATGCTAATGGGCTGAGGAGGTGAAATTCGAAGTCTGTCGCACAGCCGGACCTCACTTGGTTCCAGAAAAGGAAATATCATATGGCACAACGTGGCATTTGCGATCGTCCGTTACATCCATTCACCTGCCATTCAATCGTCGAATCGTAGCAAACCTAGCAGCCCGCGGTCGAACGCCACACACTGCGCAACAGTTCAGTCGCAATCGGTCATATAAATCAGTGTGTGACGGGCTTGAGAAATACATAATTAACTATGTTTTTTTTGTTTTGTTTTTTTAAGGGGGGAATGGGAGGACATGTTAAACCCTTCTCCGGAGACCTCTCAAGCCCCCTCCCCCCACTTCTATTGGGTAATTAAATTAGGGGTTTCATCACAGGGCATTAGCTCCTCACACACACCCCGCAGCCGGCAGATTCAATTAGCCACCATGGAAATAGGATGATGACAATGTCGAGAGTGAATTATCAGTCACTTAAAGGCCCAGTTGGGACGCGGACGCCACTGCCAGATGTCTGGACCTCTGCTCCAGCGGGGACAATCTGGAGAGGCCTTTTCCATAAAGATCGGCTTCAACGAGGTTGACGCGTTATTGAGGACAGTTTAACGACTTGGGAACAGCTGTGCCGGATTGAAAAGTCACCCCCCCCCCCCCGCCCCCCGCCCCGAAATCCCTCGTTCCACACTGACTCTCTCCCCGCATGGACGCGATCCATCAATGTCACAGAGGTCTAAATACAACGCCCACAGGAGCTGCTTTTCCAATCGGCCCGCAATTAAACTCCAGCTCCAATCGGTCCCTCGGCGCTGAACGCAGCCGCCCAAGTCCTGGGCGGAGTGTAGCAATAGAGGAGGACTGCTGCAAAATGGCTGACAGTGTGGTAATACGCACGCCAGGACACTAGTTGGCGACTACACAGAGACTACAAACAAAAATGTCTTGTCCTTCGGGATGACATCATTTTTGGACTAGACTTTATGGGCGTGATTTATAAATACAATACAATTTATAATTATTTATAATACAATACAATATGTCATTTGCTTACTTAAGATCAAAACATCCTTTATTATTCCTATATTGAAAAAAAAAATGCAACACAAATGACAAATGAGTCAAAGACTTTGTAGCATTCCAAATGGGGTTGAGGAGATATGTCACCAAGTGAGGATGTTATCCTGTTTCACAATAATTTGAGGGTCTTTTTTTAACCATATTTTCCAAAGGTTGATTACACACAAAAAACCTAACCCAAAAAGGCCATTTTATTTCTGCACAAAAAAAATCTATTCATCTGGACTCAATCATGCAATTTTCCAAATTCTTGGTGAGTTCTACTCAGGTTAAAATGGTCTTTGTCAATCATTTTAACAGTTTTGGAGACTCTTGTCACATTCCTTTTAGAAATTAGAAAATTATCAAGCTTGTCCTTAAATGTGGACTTTACAGTATCGCTATCGGCCGTTGGCGTATCCGTAGTGTAACGTGACAGATGAATTGATGCATGGCAATATTGATATTTTCACTCAAAATGGGGTCCCCTTTTTTGAATTGTGCCAATTCATTTCCATGCGTCCAAAGCGGATTTGTCGATGTCAAATGTTGGCGTATCGAAAGTAATACCGCAAGAAATGCGAAACGTGTTACATGAATTTCCCCACACAATGCCAAGTTTCTCAAGGGCACCACATGATTGCAAAAACAGCAAAAGGGGAAACGCACACATGCATGTATACACAAAATGGTTATTAGTACACACATAATATGTATGAATGTTCATAGCAGCACTTTGGAATGAAACTGCCTCGTAACTTTTCTCCCAAAGCGCTGCTGTGTTTGTTTACGTCTGGCAATTACGCGGCCCGGCTGATTTAGCATCAGCCTGACGTGCAGCGGGAGCTAAATGTTCTTCGGGGGCCTCATTAAGGGGGGAAAAAAAAAAAAAAAAAAAAAAAAAGAAGATAAATATAATTAATATTTGAGCACCCTTGCTGGAGATTTGGCCTTTTGAATATGGTAAGGTGTGAGGCGTCCTTAAGGGAGAACTTGCAACACTAGCTAAGAGGAGTTTGTGTACGCGCAAACCGCGTGTGCGAGTGTGCGCATTTAGCGCCAAGGGCTCGACTCACCTTGACATGGATGCGTTGACAGTGAGCGCAGTTGGGTAGGGGTGTCTAAAACCCCCTGTTGTGATTGGATAAACAGGTTGACCTTGCCTGGGAAGAAAAAGAAGAAAGGTAAAGAAACAAGGTTGACAGACGAGAAGGTAGCGAGCCCCCTCAAGTCGGCCTCTTTTATTCTCATTTGATCGGGGACAAAAATCTGGGGGATTGCCGAGCGGCGGATCAAAGGCGGGGTGGGAATAAACTCCAGACAATTTTGAACGGCGCAAATCTTGATAGCGGCGGCTAATTAAATTTCATAACCCTTTGCTCGGTGTGCCGCCTCCCTGGTCCCCTCCCCGAGCTGGAACTAGGTGTTTTGTTGTGATAATTAAAGACGAAGTGCGGCTCCCTTTAATGGAGCCATCACGCTAATTGAGGTCTACACATCCAAAAGACAAACAATAATGAATGTAAATTTATACCGAAAATAAAGTGCAGCAAATCAAAGGGCGGCGTGGCGGCGCTCGGGGGCCCTTTCTCGCTATTTAGACGGCGGTGAGAAAACATTAAATTAACAGAGCTTAATTTGTAGCCTTTTGTCATATTAACAAGTGTTGACAAGAGTTACCCAGGGAGAGTGCCCGTGCGGGATTGCGGGTAAAAGGCGGGCAATCGCCATTCATTTACTCTAATTTGACCCTACAGAGACATGCAAAGTGGTGAGCGCCATTTGAAAAAAAAAAAAAAAAAAAAAAAAAAAAAAAAAAAGCGGTAATGAGGAACTTGCGTCAGGATTGTGCGGTCCAGAAAGTTTGGAGATCAGGCTTCAGCGTGATGGAGAAACTTTTCAGAAAACTGCCCCTTCAATGTAGTTTTTCACTCATTCAAACCGATTAGTTTGTGACAAGCTTTGGTCAAAAAATAGCCCAAGGAGCAATAACTGTAACATACCTTTGCTGTCCTTTTTTATTGACGACCGAGAAGCCAAATGTATGTCTCACAAACAAATATCGCTTTTGCGCTACCTTCGAGCTAATTAACTAGGTTGAACTGAGGGGAGTAGCTTCATTTAGCAGTCTAAAAAAAAATTCCAAAATGCCAATTCCACATCTTTGCGCGTCAGCGCCAATTACCCGCGGATTTTGGCTATTTGCTTGACTCTACCATTAAAAGCAGATTTTCCATAATATGTCCATTCGTGGTTTGTTTATTCACAATTCAGAAAGTGGACTTGTCCTAACTTTTCGCACAGCTCACGAAAGATCAAAGTACAAAGAGTAGTAGTAAAAAAAGGGATTCGCTTACTGTGGTACTAACCATCCTAGGGGATGGGGGATCTGGCCGACAGTGCCAGGTGACAGCGGGTAATAAGGAGAAATATCTGTAGGATGCGGAGGCCTTGGAATTCCTGCAGAAAAAGATGACATGAGAACGTTGAGGAGGTGGACAAGATGAAGAATCAAATCTTTTGTCAGAATCCAGAGTGTCGCACACATCACAGGAGGAGGGAGACGAGGAGGAGGAAGCCTTGTTGCTAGCGTGTACATGTCGCGAAAAAAAAAAAAAAAAAAAAAACAACAAAAAAAAAAGGAAAGAAAAGAAAAGAAAAAAAAAAAATCACACTTCCTGATCAAAGGCCTCGCCAGGCGACAGCGGCACAACGTGTTTGGAGGAGGCAGAGAGGGGAGAGAGGTGAGAAAGAGGAGGAGGGGGATAAAAAAAAAAATAATAAAACACCGACACGATTCTTGTCACGTTTGTCACGCGAATTGGGGTGATTAATGATCTAAAATGACGGAGGTTTAGAAGTTAACAAAACTCAACAATATCATTACGCCGTTGCGGGTGATCAGAGGGAGGTTGCCTCCTCATTGCCTGTCACCGACATCATCCTCCATGCACCACAAAAGATATCGGAAATATGCAGCTGTTAAACATTGTTAGCAAAGCGATTTAGGCTAATTGGTGACTACTACAATCGCTGTTTGGTGTCACCAACGGTGAAAAATGTACAATTGTCTGTGGGGAGCAGGTTCCTTTGATTTCACCGCATCAATCAAATCGCGCGGATGGTGTAGTAGTACGAGAGTCGCTTCTGACTGTATGGAGATGAATAACAATAAGGTGGATGAAAGCATCTAATATTAGCTTTGGATTAAGTCAAACTACTATGCTAATGCTAGCTAGCGATCGTACGTCTGATCAATTCTGACTATAGAACATATTGTGCTACATCGCATAATAGCAAAGTGGATTAGGGTCGCTGAGATGAGTTCATCACTGATTTGAAGAGCTCAATAGGTTCGATTTGGATGTTAGATTTGGACTCATAGCAGGTAAGGCTAACGTTAGCTTCCCAGATAAATTTTAATAGGTCAAGATGACGGATGATCATTCAACAACCTTTTCTCATGAAAAGATGTGTACTTTGATTTACATTGGTTGCAGCAGAGTCGTGCACTCGAAACCTTTGTTGGGCAATAACTTCATTACGACACTTAAAATCTCAAAGTTCTGGGATAGTAAGCACAGTTTCCACTGGTTTGTACTCAAGACGTTCTGTTATCCTGAATAGATGCAAATGTCCTGTAAAGACAGTCTAGTTTAAAAATAACTTCTCACACGAGAACGAGACTCATTTTCTGCCGACATAGCTGAAATAGCATCAGGGATGACTGCATCTTCAGGCTGTGGTGTAAAAAATGTATACCTCGTTTTGGAGCACTGTTCTGCTAAAAGCCACACACGCGGCTCACCAGACCTAATGCACCTCGTTAATTAATTAAGCACTGAGTCCCAATTAGGTCCCATTACGCACTGCATTAAACAGCAGCTGCTACATTATTTTCCCTCTTGTAAGAGCCGTTGTAATGAGGCGACATCATTACCTAAATGACTGACTGGAGACCAATGAAATACCAGATAATAGAACGAAAGGGTTGACCATGAACAGAATAAGGCAGCAGGTCAAGTTCCAATGAAGGCCTCAGAATGATTCACGTGAGAAAAGCGGGAGACCCCACGGGGTATAGGGTTGCATCCATAATCACAGATTCGGCCGTCGAGTTGAAATAACACTCAGGTTTCTGGGACCGAGGCTTCAAATGCAAAAACAGTCTGTGTTTCAAGTCTTTTCAAGGAAGTTTCGGTGTCTGCTTGATCCAGAGTCGCCAGAGACACTTGCCTGTTTTGGGGTCCACGTCTGTCTGTAGGTGTGGTGGTGGGTTCCCTGGTGTGAAGTGCTCATTGCTGTAGGTGATCAGCGGTGTGAGAGGGTGCACGTGGTGCGGGTGCTGAACCACTGGAACCTTATTCGACTGCAGAAGAGACAAACCACAAGAAGCAAAAGAGGCCACAGAGTTAACATTGGGAGAAACGTCAAATAAGAGCGTGTCGTATTCTGGGCGTCCTGGAGGCGCCAAACCGCTGGGCCTCAGTGAAAACATTGCGGTTTGTAATTAAAAACACTTCTGCGGTGTCACCCTGGAATTCAGTGAGAGTCTATGAGGCCCCGGGGGGTTGCCGCTTCTCATTTGGAGCTTGATGTGTGATGAAGCACTTTTAACCACAACGGCAGCGCGAGTCATCGATCTTGCGCAAACTGCCGAAAATCAAGACAACGCGTGTCAATCCAGAGTCATTAGCGACTTCGGTCAACGCGACACTGATCCCTCCGTCTTGCCGGCTTCCCCCCTGGGCCTGATTCTTGAGGGGTAGTAGGACCGTACCCCACTAAAAGGGTTAGGAGCTGAAAATCCATTTCTGCATTTTTGCCAAATTACTTCGAGCTATGTAATCTTCTCTTTGTGCTCCTAAGTGGCGCAGCCCACCCTCTCCCTTTTTTTTTTTTCAATTACCCAAAGATTACAGTGGAGCTGCCGTGGGGCCCCCCCATGTTCCGGGCTCAGGACCGTACCCCCGGCCAGATAACCAGATTAGAGCGCTGCTGTAGATTAGCCGGGTGGCTTTCGCCCCTTTAGCCACACATCCTTCCCTTATCCTGCCCTCAGCAGCCAAAGGAGCAGCACTAATCAGGCTTATCATAACATGGATGATATGTTCAAGGGAGGGGCTGCTGGGGGAGTGTGGTGGCAAAGTGGAGGGAAGGGGGGTGGATCTGCTTGAGTGCGTGGTCTCGTGTAGACCCTCACACACCCTTATTAGTGACTTAAATCGCCGCATAAATTGAAAAAAAAAAAAATATGTGGCAGATGTAAGGTTAAGTTTGAAAAGCATTGATGGGGGCTGGGGGGGCATGCAAGTGGATTTGGGAATTTGGGCTTGGTCTACCCCAATGCGTTGGGGCAAACTGGTTGATATTCGGACTTAGGTATGTACAGTAGGTAGTAAAAAGCCATCTCTTCCAAGATTTGTCCTACATTGGTTGGAGAATTGTGGGTGGTGGGGGGGGGGGCTTAGGGGGGCATTCCCTATTGCCATGGTCCCAATGAAAGATTAATGAACCCCCGCACAACTCCAGGGAGGCAAGCGAGACTCCTGGGACTCATTCACAGCCCTGAGCTGAAAAGGCTGTGAAGGAGTGGGGCTGAGCAGAGCGGGGAGGGATTGGGGGGGGGGGGGGGGGTACGTATATGTGCTTGTGTGTCGAGTTGGAGGCGTGGGGGTGTGAGGTGGAACGGCATTCGTTAGAAAGAAACACAAACCAAGGCGCTCGTGATCTGATCTGCACATCCAGAATAGACGGATGATGGGGAGGAAAAAAGCAGGATGATGACAGCTGCCGCATGCAGCTGACGAGTTCTGTCGCTCTTTCCTCTCTTTCCCGAGTACCCCCCCCCACCCCCACCCCCACCTACCCCACCCGTCCTCCTCCTCCTCTCACCTCCTAACCTCCTGCTTCACGAATCCCTCGGGTAATGATGTGAAAGAATGTTGTCGATTCTTCATCTGCGTCGTGAAAAGCTTTACTGGCGATTTGAAGGAACTCTTTTGTCCGCAGGGCCTTGGCCATTGAGGGGACGGTTCAAAATGCCTGAGTCCCAACTTAAAAAGAGGGGAAAAGGGCGAAAGACCAGAAGATTTACATCATAAACCCCCTTTCTGTATTTTAGTACAGTAAGATAAAACTTTTGGGTTTCCAGGAGTCGAGTAGCAAAATGACTGATTCACACCGAGCCCCCTTCCTACTGCGCTGATGTGCCTGAGAGTCGTAATTCCTGGGCCATGGGACAAACAGAAGACAATGAATGGCCTTCTCCTTCAAAAAAGAAATTGTGTCTTGTAGAAAAGAAGCTAATTCCACATATACTCCATTGTTGTTTCATGTGTTAAACACTTTGTGGAACGGCGGCTAATGGACTCCTAGTGAGCAATCATCTCAGGCGGCACAGTGGCATCCACTCGCGCTGCTGATGACGTCAACTCCAAAACCCAGCGGTGCCTGCAGGAAGCAGGCCCGGCACCTGCTCCGAATCTTTCGCACTTGACTGGCGGAGAGGCTCGGGCGCTTCTGTCGCACAACATCGACAACAAAGCGCCGAGAGACAAAAGCGGGCGACGTGGGAGGCTTCTCCTCAAGGGCCAGGCGAAGAAGAAAGAACGTTTCCTGCCCCGACACCCCCGCTGACTTGCATCCTTCGTCACTAGAGCAAACAAAAATAGCATCAGACAAAGACGTCCGAGCTTTTCAAGCCTCCAAAAGACACCTCGCATTCACGAGACCCTGAAAAACAACTGCCGTCAACGAACACACAGACTTCCGCTATTGTCCAGGACACGCAAGGGCGCCCGCTTGCTGAGTAAGGCAACGTACTCGAGTATGGGCGTGGGATTTGCCACCTCCAGTTATGCTACCGATACTACCAGCGCTTCTATTTATTCACTGCTCCTACTTCCTACTGTAGGCCTTATATTCATACCAGAGGTCCTACTCACTTTTTCTACCAACGCCGTTGCCAACAGTCTATACCTTTTTTGGCGCCTTAGCGTCCAGGCATCCGGCTTGCGGTCTACCGAGACTCACCGTGACCATATGACAACGGCAACCGCATGGGAAGACAAAATGTGCGCGGCGCCGCAGTTGATCGGCCCGATCAGGATTCAGCGTTCCGACCGGCTTAAAATTCCCAAGCACCTACGAGCGATGGATGGGCTGCCACAAGTCTCAACATGAATCTACTTTTGGAAAGAGCAGTCACTTACTGTAAAAAGAGCCCCCGGGAGGTGGTCAAATCAATGTAATGCTTCAAGTCAGACCTCCGGTGAGAGAAAGGAGTAGGGGCGGAGGGGGCGCAGGAGCTAGCCCACAGGCTCAGAAAGTGACAGCAGGACAGAACCAGACAAAGGCAGCGGGGGCGGCGGGGTGAAGGCCGGACAGGAAAAAGCTGTTGGCCCGCATTTCCGCCTGGCGGCACCTCGCAGGGGCCCTAAAAGTGAAGGTGACGACCTTACGGGCTCCCGGAGGGCCCGTCCTACGCTAGAGTGCCGCTGCCTTTCTTCTGCTTTGTGTCATGATATGATGAGTTGTCACAACAGCTTGCCGGCCGCTAATGAGCCGCAAGTGAGGCCAGGGCGGGGACGAGGTTGAGGGATGAGAGTGGCGCGATGGCTCGAGGTCCGCTCGGGCCGCCGCATTTTGGTGGAGGCTGGGAAAGAAGGTGGCCCGCGGAGTGACACCAGGCAGGAAAACAAAAGTGCATCGCAAGGTGTCAGGAGCGTGATCGTCGGAATAAGCCCGATATCATAAATGTCAGCCTGTTGAAATGTGTTTATTATTTTTCTTTTGGGCGGGGCAAGGGGGTTCGAATGCTCCTTGGATGCTTGAGCACAAATCTGCAGATTCAAGCAGACAATCTAAAAGGAATACTTAAGAGATTAACGGCAATGGAATATGAAATGCCCGGAGAAATTAAAGGCTTATCAGAGGCTGGATCCGCCGGCATTCCGCGCTGATTAGCCCTCGCAAATCATATCTCTTGGTCAGCCCGGGATTGATCCGGAACTGTTGATCTCTTTGCGGAGAGAGGGTGCATCTCCCGGGGCAAAAAAAAAAAAAAAAAAAAAAAGGGGGCGGAGGCACCCCGAGATGTTTTATCAAACTTAATTATTCACTTTGCAGTCGTGACACGCCGACTTGCTTGATCAGAGTGCGGAACAAAAATATTATGTGGGCCAGAGCCTTTGCTCCCCCGTCCTCGCGCTGCCGCTCAGGTCGCTCGTCAGCCCTCATTTCCTCGCTTGCCGCGTCTTTGATAGTCGGCACATCAAATGGAATGGCAGAGAGGACACGTTCTGATGTGTCACACACAAATAAAGCTGCGCGCAAGTAGCTTAAATATGAAGTGCTATTTGGTGGAAGTGTTGACAAATTGACTCTGGGGCGCGCACGTGCGTTCAAGCTGCTTCCCCCCTCTGCACTCCGCTACCGCCAACCTTCCTCTCCGCTACACTTTTCAACATAAACAGCCTCTTGAGCTCTCGTACCTGAGTTAAACGGGCGATATTGTGTCAAGAGCGCGAGTGAATTCTGCCTTTTGAAATGCAATCAGCCCCGCAGAATTTCACTTGAAAGGCTGGCAATCAACATTTTGAATTGGACGCCGACAAAAGAATATGTTAGGCTGTCAAGCTTTTAGAATTTATTCCTTGCCGCCGATAAGACACGAGATTGATTAAATACGGTTTTCTTGGGTAAACAAAACTGCTTTTGAACGGGGGGGGATAATCCACTTGTAAAATGGATATTGATGGCTTTTTAAAACGTATGACGCTTAGCATGTTTACATCAAGCAAAAACAGGCGTCCGCCCCTTGCCTCAACGACAACCGCTCGGAAAAAAGAGGTGCCCAAAAAAATGGGATGCGGCCTACTCACCCAACCGCTCAGATTGAGATGCCAGCCGCCCACCCTGTGGACGAGTCCCGGGCCCACGACGCCGGTGTCCTCTGACCCGGCCGGAGATCCGTCCCACGGGTACATGACCGACCCCGCTCCCCCTCCGACCGCACCCCCCCCCCGCAGCGATTCCGGCCCTCCCTTGCTCCCCCTTGCGCGGCGTGCCGAAGCTCCCTTTTGCCGTGCCGTTAAGCCGCTTCTTTCCTCGCCGCTTTCCCGCGCTGAGTGAAGTGTGCATGTGTGTGGGTGAACTTGTGTTCATTGTGCACTCTCTCTTTACACTCGCCCGTGGCTGACCATTGTTCCCCAAGGGTGTTAGTCATTTGAGCAGCTCTCCGGCAGGCTGCGAGGCCTACTGCTACCTCACTGCCTCATCCATCACACGCTCTCCTCGCGGAAAGTTTTGATAGCGGTGACAAGAAGTGAGGGTAAGGGGATGGGCAGGGGGCGGATGACCTCAGGCAACAATAGTTAATAACAAAAAACGAAATCCCTGCTGTAAATGTCTGCGTGTGTGTGTGTTGGGGGGCTGCCCTGCCCCTAGGATGCCCACAGACCAACCGGCAGCTTGAAAAGCTCTGGCAAAGTGGAGAATACACAACATAGTCCACAAAAAGAAGGCAGTCCCTTTGCCAAACATGTGTCTGTGGTAGTAACTAATGGGTGGGGAATCATTCTTTCAAAATGTGTAATGATGACATTTTTGGAGCATTTGTTGGCTAAATGTTTGGTCTTTAAAAAAAAAAACAATTCCTCTGAAGTTTTGTGAATTCTTTTCTGAATCACCAGGGCCAGATCAAACGCTATAGCAGGGCATTTAACGCCCACAAATTCCTGATTTTAACAATGGTTTTAACAAGTTCACCCCAAAAATGGCTCCATCCACACAACACGTTCAAAACTTTTGTTTGTTCCGAAGGACAAGGAGAATTAGTGACTGCGAGTGTTAGTGCCTTGAAATATGACATAGAAATAAAAGCTCATTGAATCACAATGAAACGTCTCAAAGAAAACAGAATATCATCCACATACAGTAGAGGCCACTTTGAAATGGTTTTCATTTTGAGATATTAGAATTAGAATGATTACATTTCTTATTCTTGTAAATAAAACAAAAATCATAACCTAAAAAAATATATTTTTGTTTCACATGTATTTTTTTAACGGCCTTAAATTACAAGTATATGCTTTAATGACCTTACAGCCAACCGCCTGACAACCAGAACCACACCAAATTAAATATTTATAGCATACATTATTTAAACGTGTGCACTGTATCCCAAAAGAAATATTCATTGATTAAAGCCTAAATAAAAGTTTAAACGTATTCAATTGTAACGAATCAATTATTGAATTTCAAGGAGAAAACAGGGTACTTATATAATTCTTTTATCCACCTAGTTTACCGGTACGTTTGTCGAAGCCTAATTTGGGTGAGCACATGCATCTTTCAAACTTTTCCAAATATGTAAATTCAAATGTAAATTTTCCCCTTAGCATCCCGCAGGCCGCGTTGCAGAGAGTCGCGTCCCGAGGCCCAAAAGGCAAAACAAAGCTGAGGGAATGTCAGGCACAATAGCGCGAGGTGGCGGCAGGGGGGCTCCCCGGCTTGACAAGTAAAAGAGCCCCACGACGAGGCGGCGGCTAATTGCCCGCCCTCCCCGTCCATTCAGCCGGGCCCGCCGCGCTCCCGCCGCCTCCCTTTTTGTCCCATGTGTACTTTCTTCAGTAAACGCAAGGTGATGGACAGTTTGCCATCGCGTTGCCACAACGCCATCAACAACAACAACAACACCCAAAAAATAATAATAATAATAATAATTTAAAAAATAATAATAATAAAAATAATAAACTGAGGGAGGGGGCAGGAAATTGTTTCCACTGCACTAAAAGGGTCAGAAGAATTAAGAAAACAGGGATCACAATTCAATCTAAATGCTTTTTTTTGCTTTTTAAATATTTTGTGTTTTTTTTTTTTTTAGTCAAATGTGATTATTTTTAGATAAAGAAACAAATGTTAGTGAACTAAAAGTAGAAATAGAAAAGTGTATTTTCAATATTTCTCTCATTTGACCTAGCTTTATATGAATCACATGTGACTACAAACAAATACACACAAAAGATTTAGTGGCAAACTACAAGAGACAGTGACAAACCAAGTGCAAATTCCATTAAACCTTGATTGAAAATGTGCTAAATAAATACAAGGGATGTCTTCCTTCATTTCAATACAATTCCAAGAGACAGCAAACAATCATCATCATCATCATCATCTTTATCCGGACGCCTTGGACTCATTCATTCCTGTCAGCCTGTCAGGACAAAGCAATCAAACACTGCCTTTCATTAATCCAAATTGTCAATCTGTCACTTAGCACCATAAGTGTTATAAACTACCCAAACGGAGCCCGGCTGCGGAAAACCACACAAATAAAACTAAATCCGATATAATATTCAAAGTCGTGCAGGAGAGAAACGGCATTTGCACATGAAAAAAAAAAAAAAGGGTGAGAAGTCTTACCATTTAAAAGAGCTGTTTTGGGGATGCTGCTCGCTTCCTGGTTAAAACGCGCATGCCGCCACTCGTGCTCGTGCACTCACTCCAAGCAGACTCCCACCACCATGTCAGCCACTAATCCACTGGGGGGCAGCACCTCGTCGACGGCGGCCCCCCTCACTCACGCCCCGATGGGTTAAGCCGATAAGACGGCGGCCGTCGCCGAGCCGACGCCGGCCCTTCGGGCTCGAGCCGGTGCCGCGGACGGCGCCCGGCCGGACGCGCTCGGGCGCCATCCGCCGCTTCTTCACGCCATCCGCCCGGGACTCCGTCGCTCTCCCCCTCACCCGTCCTCATATGCACCACCACACCCCCCCCCCCACTGCGAACGGCCCTTTTGTGTCCGTGTCTCCCGTCTTTGATAAAGTGAAAAGAAAAAGAAGAGAGGCTTTCACTCACCGGCTCGGTGGACATAAGGCGAGTGGAGTGTTGCGTCTTTTTAGGAGTTGCCCTAACTTGGCTAAACTCGAGCAGCGGGGTGTCTCTCCCGTCATGTCAGTAATCCCCCCCACCTCGGAGGAAAAAAAAAGGAAGAAAGAAAGAAAGAAAAAAAAAAAAAAAAACTAGCCACGCTCCATTCAGCGCCGGTCACACTATGTTAAACGCAAAATCGAGGGGTGGAAAAAGCATTCCGAAGATTTTCTACAAGGGCGGAAAAAGCGTCAAAAAGAGCAAGCGTAACACTTCCAAGTCCGTTGAAAAAGTCAGCGGCAACAACGGCGAGTCTGCCCACAACAACAGCAACAGCAACAGCAACAGCAGCAACAACAACAACAACAACAACAACAACAATGGCAGCAGCAGCTAAAAAGGGAAAAAGCCGGAAAAAAGAAAACCCAAAAGTCAAGGCGGAGGAGCCGGCGGAGGGAAATTGCGGCCAAGTGGCGTCTGCGCGAGGAGGAAGCCCACTCTTAAAGCCGTGATCCGACCAGCCGCCGCTCACCACCGCTGTGAGCCTTTCAACCGCCGCACACCAAAAATGACTATTGATCTTCAAATGCTGATAATTGAAAAGATCAAAAAGATTAAACAAAAAGGGAACAAAAAGAAAGGGGAAGAAAAATCAAGAATGTGCTGACTTACCATGTTGTGCGTCCTCTCCTTTTTGTTGCCAGTTTTTTGGAAGGTTTTTGCTGTTTTTTTTAAGAAAAAAAAAGTATTTCGCATTGAAGGTGTCAAATTCTTTCCAGCCGCGTCTCTTGATCGTATTACTTCCGCAGTCCTGCTTTCCAATGCGTCTGAACTTTTTCCCTTTTCTCTTTTATTTTGTTTGTGCTACCTTGCCTTTTTCCCCCCCTTCTTTTTTCCTCTTCTTTTTCTTCTCCTCCGCTTTAAGACTTTAAAAAGGCTCGCGGCCGCCGCACGCGCACCCGCTCGCTCGCTCGCTAAAGCAGCACAAATTATCTCGCCACCTTGCGCAGCGCTCTGATGCTTTTGGCCGCCAACTTTGCGAGGCCCTTTTACGACTGCATCAAAATTAGCATTGTCAAAGCGGTTAATGAATATTAATATTGTATTTGTCATTGGAGCTGGCCCATTGCTGAACTCCGAGTCATCCATCAGGGACAAGATTAAGCACACAATTATTTCTGACTGACAGGGACCAAATCTGGAAGATTTTTTTTTTTTCCCCTCCCTTCTTCCCCCCTCCGACAATTTAAAAAAAAAAAAGACACAACATCGTCTTTAAGGTACCTCCCACGAGACCGGGCCAGATTAATACACTTTTAATGAAGCAAGATTCCATACTTACTTGAGGGGGCTAGGGGGGGGTTGGAAAGGAAAAAAGGGGGAACATATACTTGAAATCTTCTAGTTCATTGTTTTGATGAGAGATACAGGATTTTGTCTTTTTTTTTGCGTGTGTATGTGTGTGTGCGGACAATAATAGATTTTTGCCACGAGCGCTGCTTAAATTCACGATGAAACATTTATTAAGAAAACGTCGGACCCCCGGCTTTCGCTGTCTTTCTCGGCGGTGCGCTGCCGGGGCTGACCGCCGCGGACCACACAGGCAGCCAGCCCGCTGCTGCATCCGGCAAGTGAGAGGCACACAGAAAAAAATAAATAAATAAATAAAAAAAGCTGCAGCGAATGTGTCACTTTTTAAAGGAATTTGGTCATTCCATGTCAATTCCCAATTTGTTAATAAGATGTTGCACTTTTACAACTATGATTTGGACCCTTTATGACCAATGCCTTTTCCCATTTTCCTGTCATTATTTTACCCGTTCTATCTTTATATTTTTTTAACAGCATTTTATCCATTTTTCTATCAATTTTGCACATATTCCGACCATTATTTTTGCCCCTTCCTACAATGATGTTGTCCCATTTCTAACTGCCACTGTGCCCCTTTTCTGAACATTAATGTGCCCCTTTTTAATACCATTATTTTGTCACAAGGACACAAAGCTGTATGAAACAAAGCTAAAACATGAAAAAAAAAATGTTTTAAACAAAAGCATCTGATGTGGCCCACAAATGTCAGCCCAAACTAAAAAAAAAAATGAAAGAAAAAAGAGAACTTCCAAATTTTTAACATGGATTTCTGCCCTTTTTCTACCATTTTGTCACAAGACCAAATCAGTCTGTGTGAAATAAATCTGAAGTGGCAGATGTGGAACAAAACACCAGCCAAATCTAACAAAACAATATTAATTCCCAACTTGTAAATGTGAATGTCTGCCCTTTTTCCTACCATCATTTTGTCCTGGGATCATCTTGAGTTCCCATAGTAAAATAAAGCAAAAAGAATTTTAAGACGCGGCAGATGTGGGGCACAAACGGCAGGCGCCCCGTGAATCGACGACGAGAACGGGAGTTCGAGCGGCGGCGCTCGTCAGACCCAACTGAGAAGCCAGCCGGCCGGTCAGCCGGCGGACTAAGCGGGCGAACGACCACCCCTGCAGGCTGCCCTAATACCATTAGCAACCCTCAGATGAACACACTAAATTGGCTTTTGTTCTCCAGTTGCAGGTCCGGCACACAGATGGTGTTTTTCTTTTTCTTTTCTTAAGTCGGTGGAGAGCGTGGAGGAAAGTTTGCTTATTCACCCTTGCCGAAAAGCTGCTTTCAGTTTGCTTTATAAATATATACAGTGTGACCTAAAAATTATTTAGTGGTTGAATTCATTTATTTCATTAGAGGCAACATTCAAATGATGTTATTTTTATTCGTACATTTTGTGAAAAACTTTGTAAACTTAATAGACAAGCCTGATTTGGAAATAAGAAATCTTTTTTCAAATAATAATTTCAAATGACATTTTTGGATTAGCAATTTTTGTCGTGTGATTCATGGACAACTATCAAGTACATTAACCTGACTTAATAATGAAACACAAATTTTAAAGGGATCATTTGAGCGACAAAAAACGTATACAAACAATTGCTAAAATAATGAATAGTGCTGTAATTCACATCTAAACCAACAGGATTTCTTTTAAAAAATTAACAGATGTCAAAGAGGTTAAGATGCAAAATAAGGAATAAATATAATGTGTCTAAAGACGTATCGATGTGATCAATTTGTATGAACTATGCCGCTATCAAACGCTAACATCACAGAGATATTTTTTGCCCAACGTTGAAGTCTCTATAAATGTTATCGTTTTTCAAGGATGCTCCAAAAAAGGTTTTAATTGTTGAGCAGATGAATCCCGCCACCGAAAAACGGCTCCAAAGATGTGGAGGGGAGGGCGAGCGAGCTACACAGACAACAAGAGCGAGAGAGCGAGAGGCCCAGCGTGATCACATCGGCGCTGGTATCAAATTAACGCGGCGACTTTGAAACTTATTGATCTGCTATTAAGACACTCGTGAAGTTGATGAAGTGAGTGCTGTAGGTGACTCGGCCCACTTCAAAGCGGCCGCATAAAACAAGACACGCTTTGATCAGGAGAGCGGGGCCTTCACACGATCGGTTGGGGATTTAAAAAAAAAAAAAAAAAAAAAAAGACACACCCTCCCTCACCCAAATTCTCCTCGCACTCACCCCGATCCGACCCGGATCCGGATTTGCCGCCACCGGGAGTCTGAAACCATTTCAAGGACGCCAATCACATTTTTCAGGAAGGCAAATGAGATTGTTTTTTTTTTTTTTTTTTTTAATCCTACCTAGCAGATGAAATTGCATGAAAAAAAAAAAAGTGTCTTTTTTTTCTTTTATTGAACATGTGCTTTTGCACAACTGCGCTTCCCGATTCAAATGACAACACGATGCGACGATGGCCATTAACATTCCGCGGCGATAAGAAGCCAGGATGGAGGATTCTTCACGGCAAATACGGCGTGTAATAAGGCGCACAATGAACCAGACAAAGCAAGAGTGCGAGCGAGATAGCGCCACTATTGTGTGCTGAGCACCCCCCACCGCCACACCACCACCCACCCCCACATACTTGGCTTAAGGCACACAACATTCAATGTGACGCGCTGCCAATCACACCTGCACTTTCGTTTTCTTGTTCTCATTATTACCACTGGGTGGAGGTAGTAAGTTAATGTTTTCACGTTTGCGACATTTATTGAGGACGCTGCAATTTGGGACTTCTTAAAGGCCACTTGCTTCAAATTTGACACCTCTCATTCAGTAAATAGGACCACCATGAGTACAAATAATGCCAATGAGACTGATAACAACAGATACAATTTGAAGGATGGCAAATAATAACGCTTCGAACGCAAACGTCATGAGGATAAGATCATTTTCAAGGACAGCAGATACTAACAATGTGATCGGCTCGACAAATACTAACAACTTATTGGTAAGATTATTAAATCAGTCAATAAATTATATCTAGGGAAGTTTACATTTTTCAGATTGATAGTACTCACTCAAGTATACTCACTCATACAAAGTACTTTTAATACATAACATGTCAAAGAACACAAAGACATCTAACTGTGACCTTTCTTTCTCTCTAACGCACAAGCTCATTTGTGAGTGTGTCAAAGCGCCAAAGTGTAGCGGCAGGACTCAATGTAAGATTTATGTATCGGTAGCCTTCACATGTACCCGATACATTGACATTACACTGTTTTTGGTACTCTGCCATCCCTAATACTATTAAGAGTCTACCATCATAGAGATATGATCATTTTTAAAGACAGAAAATGCTGCTAACAAAAGCTAAGATGCTAATGTTGTGATTATTGTTTAAGGACGGCGAATATGAATTTAAGGACATGAGTGAAACGGTAGCTTGAAAAAGACATGATGCTAAATGCTAACAACATTGCTATTGTGTGATGCTGCTTAAGAGCCAAATCAAATTTTTCAGGATGGAAAATGATGCTGCTATCAAATGCTAACATCAGCAATATTGTGATACAATTATGGTTTCGGCCACTTGAGATGGATTCGATATTTTGTGGTGATATTTTTGATAGACAACAGCGCTGACTTTTTTTAAATACAATTTTTAAAGTTCAAGCCGCTAGCTCACAATAAAAAAAATGCTACCATCAAAGAGATAGATTTAAAGATAAAAATTTTCTAATTGAGGAAATGTTCACATTTGAGAATCAAATCGAAGACTGCAAATCTGTGGAAGCGAAAACCACAATTTGATGTTTTGCATGCGCTCCACTGAGTTTATGACTTGACATAAATATTAACGGCCACATTAATGGTCGACAAGAGAGTACTCGTGTGTGCGTGCGAGCGCGTGCGGGCTAAGCCGCGTCTGTTTAATTAAGGGGCCTAAAACAGATGACAGTTAAACATTTCAAGCGCGCTCATCTCCTCCCCCCTTTTCCCTCATTTTGTTGGGTGTTGGAATTAAGAGCGCGGTGGGCCCGGCGTGTCGCGACAAGTCAGCAAAGCGACAAAACAGCCGTTTGCTGACAATTGCGTTGACGTTCTGCGTCTTACTTGCGTGTTTGATGGAGTTAGCGAGCGGTTTGACAATTGCGTGGTGGGCATGGGGAGGATCTGCGATGAATCAAACGCGTATTGGCGTAAACAGCTGGGGGAAAAAAAGCACAGCTTCACTTAATTATGTATATATGAATTTACGGAGTGGAGGAAAAATTGCAATTAAAAAAGAGAAATAAAAGCCGTTTGTCCCTTTTATCCTGACTGACAAAGACTTGCTTTGCTTCTCCGCAATGATCCCCACCACGGATCAGGCGCTGATGCATATTGCCTCGAGTCAATGTCAAATCCCAGCACAAAAAAAAAAAAAAAAAAAAAAAGATAATAAACAAATTGAGATGGAACAAAGCCGGCAGCACATACATCACTATAAGACCCCTCTGCTTCATCATCATCGTCCTCATCAACATTACCTCAGCTTGTAATGTGACTGCGTTCAACTGCCAAAACAACAAGAACATGACATTCACATACATAAATGCGTACCGTGTTAAGATGGGGTTGAGAGAAATCGAATATGGTGGTGTGAAAAACAGAAAAAGGAGGCAGGAGAGGGGATTTAAAATAAATAAATAAATAACTATACGCCCCCCCCCCCCCCCCCCCCCCACACACACACACACTGGGGTGTGCGAACCTTTGTGCTCAGGGGCCACATTTGATCTTTATATCAGATAGATGTGTGAGGTCATTTCAAGTTGAAATGTGTCAGTAAAATACTTTTTAAACTAAATCTATAATAATGCATTCCTTTTTAATTGTATTATTTAGAGAAATTAAATAAAAATTCACCATTTATAAAATATTTGTAATGATATTCTATGGCGTTCTTATTTTTGTATTTATAATAAATCACATAATGTAATGACAAATTAATAATGAAAAGCAAATTAACATTGAAATTAAATTAACCAATTGAGGGGGGAATGCTTGATTCATGCAAGAAATTAAAATTGTAATTTATTGTGCAATGAGTTATCTAATTAAAACTTAATAAATTTCACAAAAGAACTAACTGTTAGCGGGTTAAATTTCACAATAATTCTTCGTTGTTTACAGTTAATCAACTAGCAAATAATTAAACGATGAATAACCGACAATACATTTGAATGAAGACACTATAGGGGACAAAAATTAGAACAGAAAAAGGTGATTTTAACAATAAACTATGTTTAAAAGAATAAAAACCAAAACAAAGGAGGTGGAAGAGGTGTTAAAAAAACTGCATGTGTAAAAGCAAGCCGGGCCAATTAGTGAGGCGAAACGGGCGAGGGAGCTGCTACTCGTGCTTGTGCTGCTTGTGCCGCTCGAGCTTCTGCCGCTGGCGCACTCCAAAGAGTCGGCGGGACTCGCGGCGACGCTGTCATATCGGCGGGATTGATCATCAGGCCCGCCATTTCCAATGGCATGTTGTCATGGAAAACCCAAAGCCATGGGGAATCACCTGCCTCCACCCTCACAACACCTCCATCTATGGGAGTTATTCAAAACCTGATATATATATATATATATATATTATATGTATATGTGTGCATATATAAAAAAGGTTTATTTTGAAAAGATGACAAGTAAACGGTATATTCTTTAGAAAAAAATAAATAAAAGTGAATTATTCGGCTGATATTCTAAGAAACGACAGCAGAATAAAAAATACACAAACAATAAAGAACTCTTAATTGTGTAAAATTATTAAGAAACTGAAATCTTGAAACACTCAGCAGCAACAGCCTATGACTATGACACATCCTAGTTAAAGACAAGTTGTTACAGTACATATATACGCTTTTTGTGATGAAAAAAAATAGATACAATCACAGTTACAATTATTGCTAACTAGATTAAAACTTTTTTTTTATAATGACATATAGTAAATTTTAAGTCTTTATGAAATTATTTACACTTTTTAGGCATTAAAATCTTTGAATGTGCAACAGCAGGGACCAGCAGGGACCGTCGAGCTCTGGCTTGTTTGCGTATTCGTTTGCTCCTCTTTAGTGCCGCCGCCCTCCTCTCCCGCGTGCAACAGTCAATGGCGCCCATGCGTAATCTCGCGCTAATAAGTGGACCGAACCGAACATGCCATACCAAAAAGTATTAATACCCCCCTAGAAATATGGACTCTAGCTCCTCCTCCCACTCCCAGGCGGTCTACCTAAGCTCGTTCGTCCCTGAAGGTGGTAAAAACTGTGCCATCTTTGATTTTTTTTCTTTTTTTTTTTTTACTCCACACACTATGCACACGCAGCACAAGCCAGATAAGGCAACAAAAAGGCGGCAAGAAACACACGCCATGTTGTGTTACGGCACGACAACTGAGCCTTAAGATACAGTACTCTTTGTTGTGTAACAGCAAGATGGGAATCTTTGCTCATACTACTGAAACATCAAATATACATGGCAAAATGGAACCGCAATAAACTGACAGAACACTTGCTCATAGGAAACTATGGCAACCCAAAGGACACAAAAATTAATTTTTCAGGTACAGAAAATGCTTTGATGGCTATCCAACTGAGACAAAATAAATACACAGACAATACAACAAGATCCGCAGACACAATTCTTTATCCTCTGCAAAGATCCGCTAATATTACTTTATCTTACTGAGATGACTTATGTCTACTTTTATATACACGTCTGTATTATACTGCCCCAGGTGGCCAAGCCATGCACACAAGAAGGAGCAGCGCAATATACAGACTTGAGGCACAATTATAGAGTGCTAATTGTTTGTGTTTAAAAAAGATATTTACAAAAATATTTGGAGTTTTACGGGGGAGGCGGGAACAGATTTATGGCATCTTTTTTTTTAATTACAAATGGGGGAAAAACATTTGAGACAAGAAGTGTTTTGCGTTACAAGTGTGGCCATGGAATGAATTAAACTTGTATCTCAAGGCACCACTGGGCAAAATCTTCACTAAATCTCCAGCAACGTATTGGAGCACAAAAATAAAGTTGTCCTTTTTTGTAAGGGGAAAATGTTACTATGGCAACTCAACTGAAGCAAAGCACACGTCGCAAGATAAACAGGAAATCTACAGCAACACAATAGCTCCGCAATATTTTGTAATACAATTGAATATTGCGTCACCGTGATCAAAGTCTTGCGACTTTCATTCACGTTTCAGCCAAAATGTAACCAGCAGAAGTCGTCAATCCATTTCATTTGGGAGAAAAACAACTTTTGTTTTGAGCTTTTGGCGACCAAACGAGTGCGCTCTTGGCAACCACGGGGAGAAAGTCAAACAAAAGTTACGGCGAACTTGCGAGTTCAAGGTAGTGGCGGGCGCTGGGGGGGGGGCTACTCGGAGTGCGTGTCACGTACAGTTAACCTTTTTATCGGGCACGCCTGTGGTCTCATCAGTCGATGAAATTCTTCGCCGCCGGCCGGTGGCGGCTTAACCGAGGGGACGCCAACCAATAGAAAAATATTTCATTGTGTTAGCATTTCAAATGGCGAATGGAGGGCATTGAGGGTGGGGGGTGGAGGGGGCGCTCCAACCGATCGTTGCCAGCGGAATTAATTGCCTATTCCGAGAATAATGTCCCTTATCCGCAATCCTCGAAGGGCTCAACGCAAGCAGAGGATACTTTTTTTTTTTTTTTTTTAGTTTCAAAAAGAAAAGTGCCTAGGGGGGTCGTGGCCCATTTAGGCTCAAAAAATGCACTGAACCGAAATAATCCATATGACAATTGCATATATTTTAGTGCTACTTAAACAGTACGTAAATTAAAATAAAAACTACATTTAATAGCAATAAAACAACAGCACATTTCTTTTATATTTTAGATTTTTATTATTTGGAACGCTTGTGTGTTTGGCTAGCCGCCAAAGCTTGCTAAATGGCTCAAGATGGTGCGACCCCGGTGGCGCTTCTATCCTTTTATTTGGGGGGGATTTCAGCTCAGGCTCTGTTACACATCGGCCAAGCATATGCGCTGACCCCAACTTATATCGGTGCATTTTCTTTTTCTTTTGTTTTTTTTTTTTCCTTTTCTCCCCTTAAGCTAACCCTTTATGAAGCGGCGCGTCTTTTCGGACTGAAAACGGCATTAAAAATGCGGATTTGTTCCAACGCTAAGACGGAAAAGCTCGGACCCCCACTGGAAAAACTGCACTCTAATCAGTAAGAAAACACTCGCCTACGGAGTAAAAGCAAACACTTTATTTTATTTCTTTCTTTTTTTGTGAGCAATCAAAATTCTTGGTCCAAAGGTGTCGATTTCACTCCTCGCCAGATGGACGGGGTAAATTCGCCGTCACCACCCCCCACCTCCAAATTACGCGCTTCCCCTGCGTTCATTGCGGATTCAGCCCGACGGAGTCAATCTTATTAACTTCCACGCCGGTTCACATGTGACATTTGCTTCAATTTTTCACTGGCCGACATCAAAAACATCAATTAGCAGCTGGAAAATGGGAAAGCGCGAATGACGGCCGCCGATAACGGCGTCTCATTTGAAGCGGGAGGGTAAATCTATTCTCCGGTTTTGAATGTGCTCATTACGATTGCCTGTTTTCAAAGAAGACCTCCAAATAGCAAAGAAATTAAATTTATCTCGTCCAAATGGCCAGGAATTGTTTTTTCGCCCCGCATTCTTTCATTTTTTTTAATCCGACGTCTATCTCGCAGCCTCAGCGTGGCAACGCTTTGTGCCAAAGCTGCATTCTTTCTTTTTTATTATTATTTCTCATTAGAACAGATCACAACTCTCCACAGAAGTTGAAACCCAACACCGTCGCCCCGCGCGCGACCCGTCGAGATTATTTTTGAAGGCAGTCCGACGTCACTTCAGACGGGGGAAAATTATGCGGCAAAGTAGCCTAAATGTGACCTAGCGTTCCAAGCCAAAGCGCTAGAAACGCTAAATGCCATTATCACATTAAAAGAAATATAATTAGATGCTTTTTTTGTTGTTGTTAATGAACGTGTCAATCTTGCAAATCAGTCTCCACAAATGCACCTGTGTGCTTGGTAAACAAGCAAAGCATTGGTTAAAATTGTAATGAATCGAAATATTTTCATTTTAAATATTTATATTTGAATAATTGTGGTTTCAATTGTTAATTGAAAATCCCAACTAAATGTGTAATATTTCATAGGAATTATCATGACATATTTTAAAATGTATGCATGCATCTGAAACTTGTTATATGCTGTAATAAGTATTATAATTGATCACGTATTTTAAGCTTAACTTCAATTTTATCATTTTAATTTATAAAACTAATAATTGATAAAACTAACATTTGTTGTGGGAATGAATCACACACCAAAATGGCTATTTTAACACTTCAAATGTTTTTAAATGTAGACTTTAATAATAATCTGCTTTCCTGAAAATACAAACATTAGAAAATATGAAATGCCTTTTAACATTAAAAAAAAAAACAATCCATCCGACCAAATTGAATAAAAAAACGTTTTCAAAAACAGTACAAAAAGATGGCAGAGTGGCGTTTGATTTAATTTAATCTAGTGTTTCACGGTGCCATTGATCCACGGCTGCGTGTTTCATTAAAATCTGAAATCGGAAGCCTCCCGCCAGCCGTGGCCGGCGAAGGCGTAACTCAATAAAGCCGTAACCTTTAAGTAAAAGGCTATTTTTGGTGTCCAAATCCAGCTATTGTCAGTGGCTTCCTTATGCTTGAGTTACATCTCCGAGGGGCCCGAACAAAAGCAACTTTAGCGGCAGAGGGAAGACGCTCGTAACGTATCGCATTCCTCCGGCTCATTGATTCCTGATCTTTTTGACATTATTTAGATGCGTTTTATTTCCTTGGCCGTCTTTTTGCTTGCGTGACACAAAAGACAGCCACCATCCAAACAAGCCACACGGGGGAGTATCTACTATCTGTCAAAAGAGCGGGCTTTTTCCCGGTATGCAGCGGCCCGACGCTGGGACGCAGTGCCGAGAATCAGCGGGATGAAAATATCACTTTATAATGGAGGCTAATCAGATTTCGGGCTGCTGTTTGCCTTCGGGGCCAAAGACGAGACAACAACCTTGTAAGCGATGCACTCACCGGGATAAAAGGCCAAAGCAAACATTTTAACAAGTGCAAATGTTACGCTATACCCATCGCTACAATTCTCATAACTGATCTGAGCAATTTGGGATTTTTTTTTTCCCCCTTCCAATTAGATTTTTTAATTTTTTGTTATGTTTTTGTCATTTTAATAATACCAGGACCCTTGTGAGGAGAAGCGGTACAGATAATGGATGGATGGATGGATGGATGGATAATACCAGGCCTCGAGCCATGTCCTCATCATGGTGAAGGGCTTTGTGCGTGTGTATCAATCTTTGAACGTTTGTAGTTTAGCCCCAAATGAACCCCAAAAGTGTGTCATGTGGCCAAGTGGAACTTGATAGTCTACCAACAAACTGTTTACACCAACTACCAACTCCAAAAATATTTTGTTCACCAACATGACCTATATTAAAATATAGTAGCATTTTCATCATAAATGAGCGGTTTTATTCCTAAAACTAATATTTATTATTGGGAGGCACTGTAACAAAACACTGCTCTTCAACATTAGAAAATGCAATTTGAAAAAGGACTTTAATAATGATTGCACATGACAGTTAAAAATTCTACTTGAATACATTAATGTGGGTGGGTGTGAAAAAAATCTGGTTCTGAATGAATTAGAAAAAAAAAAAAATCAACGTAAATAATTTGGTATTTAAAAGATAAATATAAATGATCTGTCTGGAAAAAATGTTGAAAACTTCAAAAAATATATTGTACACTAATAGTTGCAAAATACTGTACCGGATTTAAATAAAAGTTTACATTTTTTATTTTTAGTATCTATTTCATGTTTCAAATGTAAATTTGACTGGCATTCAATGTAGGGATTGTAAAGTGAGCCCCCGTACCACACTTTGGGAATCGCAGGTCTACCGTGTGCGTCTTAATATTTGATCACTTGCGAAACGGCCAAATGTTGTATTTGTAATTATTTGGATTGTAATTATTCGACAGGAGAAAAAAAGGGAGCTGTTTAACAAGTGTGCACAGTGTCTGAGCAAACAAAAGCTTTGTGCGCGCACACTGGTTGGAGAGAGCCACTCCAGGCTATTAACCCATTACGAGGCCAAATAACAAAATGACAAACGAGCAAAACGGCAGCAACGCGCAATTATTGTCGCGTCCTTCCGAGGTTTGGACTAACGACGCAAATGGACTTTCGATGAGATCGGGAGGAAAAATTGTAGAAAGACACTTTGCATTCTGCACAGTGAGCTCCCCCTTAGACTCAACATTTACACTTCAACTTTTTATGCGTCGATGTTGACGAATTTGCAGTGGCGTCAACCTTGGCCTGAGGCTCGACTTTGAGATCCTGTTCTTAAGCCTTCAAGTCTTAAAAGAGTCTAGATTACTCAGCCCCATCATATCATACCTTTCCAAATGGCTTTTGAGAGTTTGGACAAATTTGCACTTTCATGTGCGCCGTGTTGGCGGACAAGTCGCTGCTCGGGCGAGGGGGGGGGGGGGGGGGGACTGCTTGGGGGGGCTTGAAAGGAGAGATTTTTAATGAGCTGAGGTGAGGTTAATTGGTCCGAGTGATGTACTTCTTCCCTGTGAAATGAAGTCCATTTCCAGGACGCCTTTAATAAACAAACACTTTAGCCCAATTTTAGCTTCGAGAGAGAGAGAGGGAAGGGCGAGCGAGGGCTTGATGGATGGCGTTTTTAAACAATACGGCGTTAACGTGATGACAGGACGCCTTCGCTTGCCATTAGGAACTACATGATGCGGATCTCGGGCGACTAAGCGACCTTGTAATCAAGTGCGAGTGCGACGACGCGCGGCTGGCTGTTCAGTGGAGCTGCCGCTGTAATTACCGAGCAACCGATTCAATCCGTCTTCATTGCTGCCGGCGCCGCCCCACCTTTTGATGGATAGTTAGCATTAGAACGTGACAAAGCCCTTCAACAACTGAGGCGTGTGCAGCAAAGAATGTGTGCGTGCGTGCGTGCGCGCGCGGTCAAAGGGATGCGTCCTGGCTGATATTCACAACAGCATTGTTTTGTGCGGCTCAAGGCAGAGATGGCAAATCCGGGCTCAGAAAGTAAAACCCCGCCGCACTTTGGCTGGAGTCAGCGGTGCTTCTACCAGCAGGTAAACGAGCTCATAACGTATAATGAATAAGTCCTCATTATACATGAAAAAAAAAACTTAGTGGGACACTTAACACACACAGACACACACAAAGAGTCTGTTTTAAAAATATGAGAAATCTAAAACAAATACATACACGCAAGCTAACAATCATTGTGCACCAAACGCTTGACACTTAAAACGCACGCGCACACTTCTGAATACGTTGATGAGGAATCGGACCAAGATTCAGTATTGGCAGATACTTTAAATGAACTGAATATAGTGCAAAACAACCCCCCAAAAATGTGATCACGACATCCCTAGTTCTCAGTGCACGGCGCAAACCTGACACGCAGACACACCCCCATTCTCTCCGACTATGTATTTGTGCTCACACACACGTACTTGGCTGGCGCTCACCCCGACACGCGGAAAGGCAAAAGCGCTGGTCGCTAGCCTTTTATAGCACGCTGCCCCGACTACACACACACACACACGCACGCACACACACATAACAAAGATACACACACTTGCGCAGTGTCTTCAGCCAAAGATAAAAACCACAGGCTGCCACTGGTCTCCTCCTCTATATTTTCAGTCTATATATTCAGTAGGCTGTATATCTTAATTATGCCTCTTCTCTGAGAAGACAGAAAATGAGGCCCTTCCCGTCTTGACTTTTACGGGGACACTATTACACGTCTGTGCAAAAAAAAAAAAAAAAAAAAAAAAACACACACACGTTGGTCTTATTTCGCTCGCAGGGCCCATTGCAGATTGTCATTAGAGAAGAAGAAGAAGAAAGAAAGAAAGAAAGAAAGAAAGAAAAAAAAAAAAAGCAAGCGTGCTGTCAAAATGAAGTGCAGCAGGCTGTGCTGGATTAAGACCTCACAAGGTAGAAGACAGAGAACAAATGGCCCCCAAGACTTGCAGCTCAGTGTGATTATCTCCTCCCTTTCTCCTCATGGGTCGCAGCTTTTAGGGGTCGCCACCATTTTGTTCACGCACACGCACGCACACACACACACACACACACAGACAGGTTGAGGGCTTTGCCGTTTCAGTGGCTCAATCGCATCTGCAGCTCTCCGGCCATAATGCTCAGCGACCCAGCAAAGGCCCGCATGGCGAGCGCCCGGCCCCACCTCTCTCCTGGAATTAGACGGGGCCCATACCACCGTAGGCCCCAAGGTGGCGCTGCTGCAGGCGTGTGGGAGTGCTACTTTAGCTGCATCCACCAGGAAAAGCAGGCGGGGAGTTAGTCCATGACAGCAAAGATCCAAAGTCAATAATATGATGTTAGACTACAGGCAGACACTTTGCACTTCCATCTTTAGTTGTTTGTTTGTTTTTTTTAAGTGTGAAATGATCCCAAACTTTGGACATTTTGTCTGTTGCTCATTCTTTTTCCTCCTGGCTCGCATTTATTGCAATATGATTATCAGTGCTGACATTTGGCATTTTGAAGCATTCCAGCATGCTTTGTTGAAACTCTGATGGCTGGTAAGAAATCAATTCCAAACGGGGTTATTTTGGCCCTGCATAAGACCCCAAATGCTGGAAACTCCCCGCACCATTTTGCGGGGTTTGACTTCAAATAAAAGATAAGTAAACGTTTAGTATTCACGTGAAATTTTGGAAAACTTCACTTTTGAAAATTGAAGGCCGCTATTAATTTATTCATTTAAGTTTTCATAAAACATTCTGCAATTAAAACACGCTGCTGAGCTCCCACCTGCACATTTTGAGGAAAAAAAACACTAACGAGTTGCAAATCTGAAAAGCTGTTTAATAAACATAACATGCTTGTTGGACTTTGTGCTATTCAACATTTTGATTCTAATAATTTCAGTTTTCCTGCAAGTACGTATCGGCTTCAAATACCAGTTATTGGTTTACTTGGCTACTGATAATCGGTATCGGCCCTGAAGAAAAATTCCAGAAAATAATCACAGCAAAAACGCACGTAAAAAAATTCCGATGTGAAATGTGGACCATCCCAAAAAGTAACCGATGCCTCCGTCTGGATGTGAGGCCATTGCGCTGGCTTGGACTGGCTGGCCTGCCGCAGTTTGTTTAGCGACACTTCTTTTGACGACGCCCCCGAGGCTACAATTACGCTCCATTAGTGCCTTTTACTAAGTTAAGAGGCGCAGACCGGTCAATGAGGGGGCAGCCGAGGGATGACGAAGAGGAAGAAGCAGGCGACTCTCCGGCAGTCCTGTCGCTGAACAGGCACTAAATAAATGTGACAGCCAGTGAGAGTCAATTAAAAAAACGGTGTCGCCGGTGTCTTGGCGGGTCGCATAACCTCGGCTGTCAAAAAGAAGAAGAAAAAAAGACTTTAAAGCGCTTTTTTTCTTTTTTGTCATCAGAGCATCGCGGTTACAAAACAAAGCGCTCTATAAATACTCGCCGGCTGCGGTGAATGCGGAGATGCGTGGATGCAGATGTCACAAAGCATTTTTTCGGAAGGGGGTTAAGTGGGTGGTGGCTGTGCGTGTCGTTCCGTGCCCCCAAACGCTGAATAGAGCAATACAGCTGGCTGCGAACAAAAACCGCCGCCTCTCTTTCATCAGCCAATCAAACCCCCCCCCCTCCCAAAAAAAAGACGAAGAAGAAGGCAAATGAATGTATCATTTCCATCCCTCCTCCTCACAATTCCTTTTCCGTCGACCCCTCGATGGAGATGTTTACAGATCAGCTCTCATTCCCCCTCTTTTTCACATTTGCGCTTGGACACGTTTCAAAAGCGCGGGCCTTTTCATCTTCGAGGAAATTTTGCTCCTTCATGGCTTTCAAAACAGGAAGCGGCGACAATATGAAAGCTGAAGGCGCATCACCGCCGCCCCTTCAGTCGACGCATTCGAGTGCCAAGGTGCCAACTGTGCCAGTCACGCTGACCCCCCCAACCCCGCCACCCCGCCCCATCTGCAGCAGGCAACTCGATATCATTGCTCCACCAGCCAACTCGAGCCTGAATGGCATTCACGGCCCGGGCTGGGAATTGTGGTTCGAGCTTGCGCGCGCTATTGTGCTCTTTGTTCACAGCTGCTACGTTTATAAGAAGGAGAGAAAAAAAAAAAAAAAAAAAAAAAAAAAAGCCTTTATCACGGAAGTCAACGCCAAAAGGATCCAGGAATACATTAGTGTGCAAATCATTCCAGCATGAGGCTGATTAGAGCCGATTCCCCGAATCGGCTCATGACCCGCAAAAGAAAAGATTTTCAAATTGACATGGCCATAAAATCTGTTGAGTGTGGTATGCAAACCAAAATGTTCAATCAATCAATCATAAGTGATTTGGCGTAGTACCTGGACTGTCCTGTGGGAGGCAGCAACGTGCACAGGTTGCTAGGAAACTATTTGAAAAAAAAAAACAAAAAAAAAACAGTGGGACGAACGGTAGACCCCAAAAAATGTTTTTAAAAATTATGGTTTGGTTCATTTCAGGATAAAAATTCCTTTGAAATGCGCTTATTTCTGAATACCGGGCGCCATTGAAGTTCCATTTTTGGCCATTGCTCGACTATCCCAGGATGGCCCCCAGGTAGATTCATTTTGATCTGCCGTATAATTGCACAATCCAAACCATTTCTACTCGGCATATGTGCCTATAATTACCTCTGAGTTCGAGGGGACACTTATAAGCTTCCCGTTATCAATCAGCCATTTCAATTCTGGTTCTCAGGAAGTTTGATCCAAACGGACATGTGACGGCCCTCTTTGAGAGTTTCACGCGCCCAAGGAGGCTTTCGCATCAAATACGGCAAGTGCTATTTTAATGGCACGAACGTAGGTGTGTGTTTACTCATGTTGTATTCATAATTCTGCCCCCTGCAGGGCATACGAGTCCACCGAGTACCCTCGAACACGCCATGAGGAGTCTTTCCAAAGACAGCTACTTGTACACGCGCTGGTGCACACTCGGATGAAACAAAGCCTAACCGCACAAGTCAACCTCACCAAAAGAACTCTTTTCAAATGTTGTTCAGATGTTCTCTCCCTGGGTAGGAAAGCAAAAAAAAAAACAACAACAAAAAAAAAAAACGTTTTTCCACATTCACAACTTGGTTCCCCTCCCGCAGCGCCGTTTCCACGGACGGGAGTGAGTTCCCTCCCATCGATTTTCTCCCGGCTTTTCGAGCCAGTGTCGTCTCCTTGTGCCCTCCCCCTCCCTTTAGCCGTCTTTTTTCCTCCCGTGGCGTGACGCTAAAGAGAGACGGGAGGATAAACCGAGACACGCAGTCCAAAGTTTTGGATATTGATTTCTGTTTGATGCAAAAAGAAAAGAGAACAACAAGAAAAACAAGCTCAAAAGACGGGCAGAGCCTTTTTGATCAGCACTACAGCGAGGCCAGTTTGTGTTGCCGTTGCGCATCGCATTGTTTTGCTTTGCCGGGCATTGTGCAACCTCCAAAAAGGTCTGCGGGGCCTATTAGATGCAGTGACCATAAAGGAATCGCGGACAGGATTCCTGCTGTCCAATGGCCCAGAGAAAGTGTCACAGCACTAAAATGAGAAAACAAAAACAGAAGGCCTAATATACAGTAACGTCCGTCCATATATTCAAGACCGGTTCAGAAAAAAAAAAGAAAAAAAAAAAAAGAATCAAAGGCACGTACGGTGTCGAAAAGTGTGTTATTCACCGTACGCTCAATCGCTGTGATGTGCGTCCGTGTCCACTGGGGGCTACAATTAGCCCATCAAACTGATTCCGGCAGGGAATCCGCAGCGGCACACCGATCGCCTTTTCTGGCTCTCTGAAGCCGGGCGACTTGTATAAGGAGGTAGCCTTTCATGTGCTGAGGCTGCACGCCGGCCTCCCCAGTTCGATTTTGCAGCCGTCAGCGCTGATGAGACGCAATTAAAATGGCGGGAGAGGCTCGTCGACGTGGCATGGACGCCAAATCAGGTAAAGGAGTGACTTTTGAAGCACCTCGAAGGCTTGCAGCAGGTATCCAAAAACTGTGCCTTCCCTGCAAAGAAGCTGCACGGCAGCATTTATTATCATAATACACATATTACAGTTAGCATGTTTTGTATGATTATTTATTTCAAGGAAGACTTGCACAAAACAACAACAACAAGAGTTCATCAAGTTGTGGTTCGTTCACTTGAAAAACCTGAATGTTTGGGCACTCACAAATCAAGGTAGCAGCATATAGCACCACTATCGTTGGCAAAACGGTGGGTGTTATTATTTATTTTTGACAAATTATTGACCAATCTTAAGTGATGAAAATGGCGTGCTCTCTTTGACAATGAAATGATTTTGAAGGTAGCCGCTTTCCACCCAACGCCAGCGATGATAAACAACAAAGGTGGACGTGAGGATGCGCATAGAGCTTCCCCCTGTGACCTCATCTTGGCCTCGCCAGGGCCCGCATTTTGTCCGGAACTCCGATCTCCGGAGGGCCTCGATGGCAGGCGGCCAGGTGATTACACACAAACGCACGCATTTGTATGCACAACGTAACAATTGCACCAGCGCTGGCAATTTGTCCTCCTCCTCCTCCTCCTCCTCGTGACACGCACTCAAACACGCGCTAATGCCTGGCCAAACACAAGGACGACATTCTGTCAAGGAGGATTACAACAATTCCAACTTGACCCCCGCTTCCAGCCGGCCCGCCTCCGGCGTGACTGCGCCTGAATTTACGGCAGCGAGGCCAAAGAGCATTTAAACAGGTGTGCGGCCCATGCAGATGCTCGGCGGGCGAGCATGTGCTTCACATTAGCGAGCGCGGCGCGGGCCAAAGGAAGCTTGTCAAGCGCGGTCATCTGGCCGGCTCGTCAATTTCCCGGATCGAGGAATCCGATTCTGTCCGGGAGATTCTGAAATGTGCAATTCGGGAGTGAAGTGACAGTAAGTTGCTTTCATCAAGTAGTTTGGAATCCAAAGTGTTGACGGAAAAGCAAACCCATCTCAAACCGAACCCTACTTCGATCCCAAACCACAATTCCTACCGCAACCTTAGCCCATAATTAATTCAGGGTTGGCCCCCCTCATCTGAAGACGTTAATGCAGGGGTCACCAGTGTTTTTGAAACTGAAAGCTGACCTCGTAGGTACTGATTAATGTGAGGGGCTACCTGTTAGATACACACTTCTGAAATAACAATTTTGCTCAAATCGTTTGGGGGTGGATCGTCTCATCGTGGTTGCACCCGCTAGCTTGTCTCTACGAACGTTTTGTCTAGCGCTACAATACTGACCGCACAAGGACACCAGCGAACCAATGTGTGACAGGTGAGCTATTTATAAAACAGGTTTGACCCAAAAAGATGAAACGCTTCATGTCTGGGGGGGGGCTGCCCGACTACAGTATAACCCTAACCTGCCTATGTTGCAGCGGTTTACAAAGACTTTGCTCACACCGCCCCCGCCCCCCGACCAGACAAATATGTCACAAAAGCAAGGCCTGCGGTTCTATCGTCTTCCTCCCAAGTCTTTTTCAAAGGTCTCGGAGCCATGTGTGATGCAAGAAATAACCGACGAGCTGACTAATAGTTTAGTAGGCTGAAAGGAATCCCCACACAAACATACCTTTGAGGCTGAAGCGTAACAGCCTGGAACAATTGTATCCAGCACGACTCCTTTTCAACATTTCTCAGACGGTTCAAGAGTTCCAAGAGTTAAGAGTGTTCTTGAGCTATTTTCAACACTTTAGTGACAGGCGACGTGAGGACAGGCCAATAGTACGGAGCTGTTAAAAAAAGTATGAAATTGACCATATCTGGATGCACGAGGTTTGCGCCAGACAGCAACAAAACTTAACACTAGCCCAACACTTAACCCAAAGTCTAGCCCATAACTTTCCCATCAATTCTTAATCGATTGTACGCCTCTGTACGCGAATATTGTACATAAAGCAACTCTCCTGGAAAGACGTCCAAGCAGTCGCTTCTGTACAAGACCGCCAGATTTATCAAATGAAAACCTCAAATCTCAAAGCGCAACGAATCGAGTCGAGTAACAATGAGACATTACAAATGCGGGAAAAAACTGTGAGGTGAAAATGCGGCAACAAAGCCAAGGGGGAAGTCACGCTTCAAGGAAGCATCTCCCGCGTTCGTTATTCCAGGGTCGCCCCCCGACCCTTTCCCCACCTCCAAAGATTCCGCCATAGATTGCCCGTGAATGCCAGCCAGAAGCAAGGCAGCTATTCATGCGGCCGCTTGATTTAAGCACGCCTCGCTACACAGCAATCAGCTCGGCCCCCTTCTGCCTCGGCAGCCGCTCAACTTGTCTGACGTTCCGACGCAAGATGGAGACACTGCCAAAAGTTCCAATTACAATACCCGCTGGTGGGAGAAAGTAAAAAAAAAAAAAAAAAATGAAACAAGGCAGAAAAAATAACAAATACAAACTATATTAGCTTGAGGGGTGAGTGGATTTTGCTGGTTAAAAAAAAAAAAAAAAAAAAAAAGTCTGCCGATTCAACATCATCGCCATTTGCTGTCCGGTAATGAGCCCGCCGAGGAAAAGGCGTCTTCTGTCGAGCTCCAATCACATCGTCGGGGCTTTTTATTTCAATATCTCGCACAACTGTCACACAAGCTAGTGCCTGGGCGCAGCTCGGCTAACTCTAGGAGGATGTTAACAAGACAAATGAATGAATAAATACACCGCTAATGTGTTTCGGTAATGTTAATAACGAATGAACGCTAGACTGCTGCTTTGACAGCGCCCACGATTCGGTGACAGGCTCGTTTATTCTTTACCCAGCATGCAGTTCTCAGAATCTTTCACCGGTCTGCCGTTATTAGTTTGGATTTATCCCCCCTCGATATGCCGTCAGGATTGAGCCATCAAGCATGATGATCCCCCTTAATCTCGCCACATCTCGCTCTCCTTTTCACCCCGTCACACTCGCCTTCCGCTGAGGTGTCTCCTTCCTCTGATATATGTCTTCTTGGTTTATGTTGTAGTATTTTTTTATTACATTTTTGGATTGTTAGTACTGTTTATAGTATATCGTAGTTTAGTATAGTTTATTTATATAAAATATATTTCATCATATTTTTTCCCATGTTTGCGTGCTTTTGTCATGTCATTTCCCCCTCAAATATTCCAAGTCATATTTTTGTCGTTTTCACGTATTTTTCCATGTGTTTTTGCAACTGTTTTTTTTTTATTTTTTTTTTTTAGTTTTCTACAAATAAAGTCGAGTTGAGTTGAGCAAGATGTCGATCATTTGGCTGGCTTTCAACTAGGCAAGCGTATGTAATGTTTGACCACTCCCATTGGCAAATGGCCTATTTGATTTTGGCAAGGCCGCGATAACACGGGTAGGTTTGGGATGAGTAAGTCGCCGAGCATGTGCACACCTGCACAGGTATGCGTACGCCGTCTGATCGCATCATCGCCTGTCTCGCTCAAGTGGCCAAAACCTCCAGGACAGGAACAGGGAAGCACGCTGAGAGCAAAATACGTGTCGTATCGAATTTCTTCCGAAACAAAACACTGGCACTCCGACAACAACTACGACACCGACTTGGAAGACTGAGCGTTTAGAAAAAATAGATAAAATCAAAAATACGCAACAACAAGACACACATCAAAACCAGAGCCAAGCAAATCCGATGGAGTTCAGGTGGGTCTCTCCCGGAACAAAAATCAAATAAATTGGCGGAGCTTTAGTGTGGTTCTTCTGACTGGCCCGGCCAACCTGAAAGCATTGTTTGGAACACAACGGCAGCGTGACGGTGGGGCGGGGGGTGGGGGGTGTGGAGGGCACGTCGCCAGACACCTAAAAACAGAATTGAGCAGATACCCCGCGTCCACCCCTGCAAAACCTCAAAGAAAAGCCCTTCTCCTTTTCTAAGGGGGCTGCAAACAAGAATTCCAGGCAGCTTAAGTGCTCTCTGGAATCACTCAGCATTCAACAGCACCGTTCAAATTTGACTGCGACGGTGTGTTCATCCACAACTTGAAATTGTTCCTTAGGGAATTCAAATCGTCTCTCCGGTGAGAAAAAATAAATCACCAAAAGGCAGACCATTTCGAAAACCCCAGGCCAAACCCTAACACGAACCCTCAATGCAGTCCCTACTGTAAAATAACGAATCGTATCACTAACCCAAGTACTAAACTCAACGAATTATTTTCATTGAGCAAGTTTACTCGTTCGGGTCATTGCAGTACTGCTTGAATTGCAAAGTCTTTTGTGGTGCTGAAGTGCTAGAAAAGTGTCAAACTTGACTGTAGCAGCACCATACCGAAGCACTCCAGTTCAGAGTTGGCATGCGACGGACTTTTGAGTCTTTTCTAAATGACAATCCAAAGAATAGATGGATTGTGGAAACGGTGTTTTAATGAATCGAATAAGGCACCCAATGCAATTACAAGTTTTACAAAACATCAATCCACAACTTCCACCACC
The DNA here is from genome assembly GCF_054856515.1 of Filicampus tigris. NCBI lineage: Eukaryota > Metazoa > Chordata > Actinopteri > Syngnathiformes > Syngnathidae > Filicampus > Filicampus tigris. Next base: position 1,557,389 of record NC_141235.1, on the reverse strand, counting down.
ACCACCACCACCGAAGAAGAAGAACCCTGACCCCGAACGCTCGGCATCGATTGGTACAATTGACACGCTCCTCGACATTAAGCGACATGTTTTTTTTTTTGTTTGTTTGTTTGTTTCCTGAATGCCTGACATGAGCATTGTTAGCAAGGCCCCGGTCTCGCTTCTTCTGCACAATGCTGCCCGTCTTGCTTTTGTTCGTGCATGCTGCGTACTTGTTTGTGTCTGCGCGGCTTCAGACCGCCGCATCTTATGAAAGGCAAAAATGCATTCACCTTCTTCTCAAAAGGTTGTCGTCTTGAAACTTCCTCGCAAAAGGGAACAGACCTCTTGGGAATAACAAAGAGGGTTAGTCATAGGGACGGAAATGTGATTAAGCCCACACAGTTATGGGAGCAACAACAGCCTACACTTTACTTTAGAGTTAAACTTTCAGAAAATGTTCCAACGGCTAGCAACACGGCTTAAAATATTCATTATCTACAGTAATTGGGTTTCAGTTACTCCCATCCAGTGCATGCCTTCACAAAAACAGTTGTTTTGTACTTGCTACATCTATTATTTTTTTATGTTTGGTTAGATATTCTGTATTTTTTCAGAATTTAAAAAAATATATATTTGACATAATATTTTGGTTCTGTATTTTTTTTTTTTTCAATTTCTTGCTTTTTTCACTTTTTTTTAAGAATGTCTTAGGTATTCTATTTTTCTGCAAAATATTTTTGTATTTTCCCCTGATATTGGTGCTTTTCTTTCAATATTTTTTCTGATATTTGATTAATTTTCCATCTAATATTTTTGTCGTATTTTTTTTTTTCTAATAATCTCTTTACTCTATTTAACATTTGTTTCATTTAGCCAAATGTGTTTGGACTGTATATCACATTTTCTTTGCCTCATTCCATCACTGCAGCCAAACTGTCATCCCCATCGACGCCATCCACCCCCTGTTGTATCCCCGCCTCCTCCTCCTGGCTGCACCCCCGCCCTTCCCGTGCCCTCAGCCCAGTGCTAATTGGTAAATCTGTTGAACCATGCCAGAGCCAACAATGAGACACCTGGAGTTCTGTCAAAACAAGTTTCCCTGTGAAACAGCCTCCAGTGTTAATACAGTAGCACAGCCAGCCGCCGGCCGGCCAGCTGAGGCGGTCGGCCAAAGTTTGGACTACGGCAGAGGGGGGGTGGATGGGTGAGGGGTCCCTGAAAAAGAAGCCCGCTGTACAGTTTGTCAGCAATAGATTGGATTATTGATGCCACTTCAAAACTTTGACCTTTGAATTGTTAACGTAAAAGCCGCTAGTAAACCGTGATTACCGCATTTTTCCGACACCTACTTAACGCTGCCGCATGGGAGAAACGAGTTCAAGTTGTTGTCGGCCGTGACATGTGACGCCTGCGACTCGTCCTGCGCCTGACGAGCTGTCATCCGAAACTCCAGTCACGCCTTTCCACGGCGGGACGTGAAAAAGTGCGCTCGTGTGACACCGATGCACACACACGCAAGACAGACAGACAGACAGGCGGGCACACCCAAACGTGATCCTGCCTGACCTCGTCAAACAAGTTCTAGCAAAGACGTATCGCATGAGAGCCAAGCCAAGGCGGCCAAGGTGACATGCGGAAAAAGCAACATTTCCTCTTGCTTGTCTTATTGGCACCGTCAAGTAGCGCGGCAAGTCAACAAGCCCGTGACCAGCCAAACGATCCCAGGAGGACGATCCCTAGTCAACCCCTCCGGGACTGATCAATCTGTATTGAAGTACTCCACCTTTGAGGCAAACGGGGGACGGGGATCTACACTGCATTAACTCATTCATTGTTTTGAGTCGCAAATGTAATTCAACTGTTTAGCGCCACCTACAAATATACTCGTCAAGTCTGTTTTCCCAACCGGTGAGGAGGGGCTCACCCAGCTTGTCTGAGAAGGTCAAGTTTGTAAAGCACTGACCGCCATGACTAACAGATCCTTGTAGAGCGTGATGTTGGATTTGAGGTCAGCACAGCTTTCGAGTAGATGATCAAGAATAGGGGAGGTGAATCTCGGCTGGTCACGGCGATGACCATGAGAGAAATGGCAACATTGGAATTTGGGCAAGGTTAGGAACAGCACACTCAATCAAACAAGAGTATGTATCATTGTAGGTAGTACAAAGTGTGAGCCGCCGTCGTCGGAAAAATCGAATTCCGCCGATATAGTATTAAGCGTTTAATTTTTGGGGGGCTGTTCCACAAACACAACGGCAACCAGTGACACACTTCAACGTCAGGCATGAGTCTCCCAGTTACGATGACTAGGCCCAGTAATGATGACTGGATGATTGTTTTTCTTAAACAGACTCAGGCTCGGGGCTGAACCAGTTTCTCTCTATTATAGTCGTCATGGTAATCAAAGCCGTACCGTGCAGTGGCTCGTTTGCATGAAACGATAGCGCCCGCTCAAAACAGGCTGATTTCAGGGGAGCGTAAAATATGGGATGAATGGGTGCATTTCAACAAAAGCACGTCACAGGTGTCTTATGAAGACACACGCAAACTGTTACTAATTGTGGGGGGCGGCGAGAAAATGTGCACAATAGGTCTCCTTTAAATGTACCAGCAAGATCACGCAGGCATGTTAAGTACAAGGCAAAAAGCGTGAGAGGGGGAGTGGAAAACACACAGAAAGAGAAAATATCAGACTTAGTTTGGTTATGAAAAGAGCTGAAAAAGCCCAACAAGCAACAAGAAAGCAGCAGCAACTGATTGAGCAACAAGCAGAAACAAAGGGGGATTATCATTATCACCATGATCCCAAGATATCATTCATTAATTCTTTTTTTTTTTTTTTCCAAATCATCAATTAGCAGGTGTTAATTTATGTGGTGTGGAATTAAAAAAAAAAATCCAGCATGATATTTTGGGGGAATTCAAAGGTCTCTCACCAAATGAAATTGGTGAAGGCTCAGATCTGACTGTCCAGGGAATTCCCAGCAGAAGGGCCCCTGAAAGGCAAAGATGGACGGTCCCAAGTCACACAATTATATGAGCTCTTCACACACACACACAAACGCACGCACGCACGCACGCACACACACGGACCAGGATTTATGCAAAAGCAACGCGTTCTCCCTGCAAAATCCCACATCCCCTTGCTTTCTGACTTATTCAAACGACGAGCTCGTCTCTCCGGACTCGGCCTCCTCCGGGGTGCATGTCGGAGTCGCTTATTAAAGCTTTTACAGCCCAAAACCAGGAGAAAGACCGCGCTCGTCGATGGTTACGTCGCTGTCCGCACCGGCTGGCTGCTTGTTAAAACAATATTACATTCTTTAGTACATTACGGACATTTTGCTTGCTTTCTGAGAAGGGAAGAAGAGACTGTGTTTCACTGCTACCGCCAGAATTTGGTGGAGAAGAAAAAAAGTTCACAAAAAAAGAAAATTAAATGAAAATTATACCATTCATGACTAACAAAAACACAGCCATTAAAATTGGTCAAAAATCCCCTCAAAGAGCAGGTTCAAATAAGTGACTGTTGAATCCCACACAGGTTGAGCAGGTTAAAAATGAACTGCCGTAAAAAAAAAAAAAAATAAATAAATAAATTGCACATGCAAAAGTCCCAAAAGTTGTGCTGGTAAAAAGCATAAGGGGAAAAAGGCTACCGTAAACCCCCCAAAAGTTCCATAGGTTCAAATACATCTCCCATAAATGCCACATTAATTGCAAAGCTTAAAATGAGACTAACATAAATCCCCTAAAGTGGCGCAGAATCAATTAAAACTACCGTAAATGAACTCAAAATTGTGCAGGTTAAAATAATGAGATCATTTTTAATAGTTTGTCAACAGGGAAATTGCATACTACTTCAAAATCCTCAAAAGTTGGGCAGGTTAAATTAAGACAGCCGTAAATTGTGGCAAAATTTTGCACAGGTTAAAAAAAAGAAAAATGAAATGCTAACTACCATAAATCCCCTAAAGTTGCACTGGCTAAAATAAAACCAATAAATCGCCTGCCATTTTTTTTTTTTTTTTTTTTTTAATTCGTTTGCTCACTGTGCATATGCAACATTTGCACGGGCCCAGTCAGTCCATTCGGGCTACCTCGGGACATCCACAAAAGAACAGCACACCCGATCACATCCTTGTACGTGTTGTTGAGCGCGCAGCTGTTGGTGCGAGTCATCGCAACCGGCCCTCGGGGGGTTAAGTGCAAGTGCAAATAGAAGCCGGTGATCTCAGCGCCGAGAAAGCAACTTGTCGGATTGCTTACAGGCACCCGAGTTGGTCAGTACACGAAAGGTTAGGTTGCTTTTCCTCGGCCCTTTTCTCTCGCTCGCTCTTGCCAAATCAATCAACTGTACGCACTCGTCGTTTTTTGGTTGCTATGCCATAATGTACGGACACATCAATACAAGGACTGCTCGTCTTTGCAAAAGAAAAGACGACAAGGATCTACTGTATTTACTGGCCCTGTTTTATCTGAGAGGACACAAATGGGCAGTGAATCCAAGTGGAGACTCTATGGAGTGTATAACGTTCACCCACAGGAACTACACACCCACACACACATCGGTCACTACATTCTAACACCTTCCGCAGCCAATCTATTGGTTTCTTCAAAGCAACTTTTGTCAGTGGAGCGAGTAAGTGTGAATATTTGGTCAGTTAATGATGTTGGGAACTATGATATTAGGGAAGAATGAAGATTTCATTCCGAAGATGTTCTGGGGAAGTGGACCTCAATTGAAAGTGTTCCATTAAAGGACCAGCGTGACTCTTTTGGTCATTGTTGTCTTGCTGACAAAAGTCAACACAGAGCGGATTGTCTGCGTCTAGACAATAGCCTCAGGCCCGACAGGGCGTCTGATGACATACAAGCGCAGCTCCCCCACCCCCGTGATCTCTTGAGCAAACGTCTGCGGAGGACGGCGTGGAACAGATGAGCATCGGCACTGCGCGAACGTGGTCAGGGCGCGTGGGTGGTGTGTGCCCACCACGGGGTGGTTCATTAGCAACATCTCGCCAGTCTTGAGCAATTGTCCCGGCGGTCCAGGTGCACGGCCCATTCAGAGCGCAGGAAGTCCCCTTTGTCCCGACTGGAGAAAGAAGTGGCAAAGGAAGGTGAATTTGATCCGGCGACTGTCTATTCACTCGCTGACCTCGTGTAGCAGTCACATGACCGTCCAGTCCCGCTCAGAGTTCAACGTCCTCCTAATGTGAAAGTGAAAGGTGCTGAAATGCTGGGAGGTCCTGGCAGCCATAAAAATGTCCAGATTCCATCGCTTCCTCTGCGCTAATTACCATACACTCAAGGTGACGGGGGATGGGATCTGATGGGGGTGGCGGTCCCCCCAAAAGTCCCCCCAACCCCCCCATTTCCTCGTCCCCGGAATCTTTTTCTTCGCAACCTTGACGACACAATGACACACTCACCGAGGCGCAGTCGGGAAATGGTTAACACTCCAGCCGTCCCCTGCTGCCAGTGAAAGCCGGCAAAACAATGGAGACATTGTTGGCCTCTAGACGTTGACGCCGTGAGTGTGCGCGAGTGCGTGCGCGCGTTCACGCTCCTGCCCCAATTCCGAGAGTGGCAAATTAAGCAACAACAGCCAATCAGAATGTGGAGTCGCTTCTATCCACGCCCACTTTCCCGTAAGCAACAAACCATGTCATTGTGTTACTTCAGCGAAAAATTTGGAGAGATTTGCGAGAAAGATTTGAGGTGTTTTCATTTATTGGAGAAATAACTGCTGGCAGTTCTGCTAAGGTTTCATTTCATTACGGAGATTTATGGTTTGCATTTTGTTTCCTTGCCGTCAATTTTTACACTTTTTTTCCAACTCTTCAGCAACTCAGCATTGCAACAGCATTCACCAAAAGAATCAACAGAGGCTCTGAGAAAATATGAAATGAAAAAGTATCAATACAGCTGCGAGAGATGACAAAGCAACAAGTTGTTTTTGCCCTGAACCTGCGGAGCTGCGATTTTCTTGGAATTTCTTGGAATCACTTCCTCAACAACCAACACCCCCCCCCCCCCCCCCCCCCAAAAAAACATCAATAGATGGATAAATATTGTATAACTTGCAGCCAATGGCGTAAAAGTTCATCGGCGGCAGGTTTGGAGGCTGCCCGCGGGGTTGGTCAGGCACTTCAGAAAGGTCTCGCCTAGCCCCCTTTTGAGCGCACGGTAAACAGGTTGCGGGCGGTGCGCCAACTCCGACAGACGGGCCGCCATGAGGTCACTTCCTCTTTTCTCCACTGATACGCCAGCCTTACCCTCTCCACTGAATGTGTGCCCACAATATTTTTTTTTTTATCTTTCTCCACACCGTGTCCACACGAAAAATGCCATCAGTATCATGCCAAACCAACAAGTGGTGCGAGTTCTAGTTGGGATCAACAAAGTCGCTTGCGAAAAAAGCACAAATCAGCCAAGTGGGCATTCTACGTCATGTATTAAGTATTTATTTCTCTCACTTCCCAATAACAGGTCTTCCCATGTGACTGTCCAGCCAATATAACAAATAAGGTTAATTTCCCTTTAGCAAATGAGTAACGAACATTAATCAAATAATCCATTTAACTTAAAAGGTCATTAAAGAAATGGACAAGATTTCATATCACTCATATTTCTGTAGAATTTTTGTAAACTGTAAATTCAGAAGTTTGGCTGTCCCTGTTTTGACAAATGGTAAACCTAGTATCAAAATAAAAAAAATAAAAATAAATACTGTAGTAATGCTCTTCAAATAACGGTTGTGTTCTGCAGGATTTGCTGTATGTTGACAAAATTAAAACTAAAGTCTACCAGCTACATTTGCCAATGTCTTTACGACCCCAAATGCAAGTGCAATTTTTTATGATTTTTAATAAATTGTTGCACCCGTTCACCTGCCCAGCGTGTCCAAATCTAAACGTGTTTTATTTACAGTCGCCTCGATCTCCGCTCCCGGTCATTTGGCCGTTTGTTAGCAACACTGGAGCCGGCCGGCCGGCCGGCCCTTATCTCGCCGGTCAATCGGCGGCGTCTTATCGCGGCGGGAGCAGCCCTGCTACAAACGCTCCGGGCGGTGCCAGGTCAAGGTGTCCGAGTATTTCCTATAATTTGCAAACAAAAAAGGAAACCACTGTTGACAGCACTTATTGATAAGGGGATCACGCAGAGGCACGAGGAGGCCGGCTCGCAGTCAAAAGATTGATTGAGTGATACGGGCGGGGGTCCACGCGGGGTTAACATTGGCACGCTGTCCACGAGAATCTGTCTTTTTTGGGGGGCTTTCCCCCCCCCCCCCCGCCTCTTCTCTTTTCCAGATGCAACAGAGTTGGTATGATGCAAACCAGGGAAACATTCAATCGCACCTCCTTTGCAGTCAAGAGGTTGATAGCGGAGCAGGAGGAAAGAAGGAGCGCCAACAATACAAGCTGCGTTTCACGTTCAATTTCATCACGCGCAGCAACAGCAACTTGTGTGTGTGCGCGCGTGCGTGCACACGCGATGCTGCAATGCCTCGAAGCTTTGCGGCCTGTGTGCTGAAGGGGAAAAGAACGGAAAAAAAACAAAAAACAAAACAGAACCTACTGAGTTATTTATCATCAAGTTCAAGAGTTTTTTTTTATTTATTTATTTATTTTTTTTTGGACCAAACAAAGACACCCTCAGAACTGGACATGCTCAACTTCATTAGCTTAGCTAAAGAAAGCTAAAGTAGCGCAATACTCTGAAAATTACGTCAATTCATACTTGACATACTTCACTTGTGTGCGAATCACTGATCGCCAAGGATTGTAAGTATGAAACTATGGATTTGTAGTATTCAGAGAGCAAAAATCTGCAAATAGAGAAGATCCACACTTTGGCCAAAAGCTGCAACGTCAGGATCCAACTCGACCACGCACTGGCATCGATACGAGAGCTCAAGACAGCAGAGATTGGCCAAATGAGAAAAAGAACGATTAGGCGATAATTGTTCATTTTCCCCATGTAGCCAAACGTCAATCTGGAGTTGTAAAGCAGTTATGTCGTTTACTTTGCACTTCACGCTCATTTCAAGACAAACAATAATCACAGATACAATGATGTCAGAAGCTCCTTTGTTACTGCACAAAAGTTGCAACTACAAGCAATAAACTTTGTTCCCAAACTCCATTTTGAAAGGTGTCGTAAAAAGCGGGCATGGAGGTTGGATGCGAGGCCCGTGGGCATTTACAGCCCGATGAGTCATTTTCAAGGAAAACAAGAAGCAGGAGTATTTACCTGCCTACGACCGCTTTAAGGACTCATTTTCAGCAACTCCTAAAATAACAGCGCAAGGAAAAGGGGCCCCGCTGAACCCGCGGGTTTAAAAATAACGCCAGCATCCAGTGGAAGAGAAGGAGCGACCCCAGCCGGTTTTGTTTTGTTCGCAATAACGCTTGCCGTCGCTCAAGTCCTTTGTCTGCCACACAACTTTTGACAGCGCTTCTGTTTCAAGTAAACAGCCTTGTCGACTCTCGCTATTTAAAGACGCCTCACAACACAAAAGGAGGCCCGGGCTTTGCCAAAGACGCCGTTCGTCCCGCAACGTAAAACCCAGTGTCCCGGTCCAATGTCAGATGTGACTCGCCGGCACAGGCCGTCGCGGCCATATTCACGCTGAAAAAGCTGAACGACCAATTCAACGATAAGACAGCCGCTTATTTCGCTGCCCCGTGGCCAAAGGAACGCTCATATAAGCCACCGCGCTGAGTCGTCAAGAGTCCTGTGATAGAAAACGTAATCAAATTAAACACGTTGTGGATCGCGATCCATTCGTTGCGATCGTGATTGTGACGGACACCACTCCTCAGTAGACTGCGGTCATACGACTGTTTTTTTCGCAGAGGACTAAGAAGATATGCCTGTGAGTATTGGGACGTGATCCGTTTCCATGTGTTGCTCAATTGTTTGTGTTCAAACAGACGCTGCTTAAAGGCCTACAGCACCGCGACACAGATGACATTTGTTAGCCCCTTCCGGGGCATTTTGCATTGTTTGTGAACATTAAGCTAAGCAAAGTTTGCTAAGGCAAAGCTATGACGTTGAAGCACTGAGTTGACTGCCACTCTACAACAATTTGTGGTTGCGAGTCAAATCTGAAAATAGTCCGAGCAAGCCGGGTCACCTGCATCTCAATTCGACTATCGTACATAATCAAATATTGGATAGATTTTAAATATCCATTCGCAGTAAATGTTTGATTTAGTTACTTCATTAACAAATCGGTTAATTTGTTGTAACTCAATTACAAACAATAACATGAGACAAAATAACGTTATGATAAAAGTCAACATATTTTACACTGCTCTCGGAATGACAGGTGGTTTCCTTTTTGCAAATGAAAGCTTTGCCCAGCACTGCTCAAATGACTGGGAAAGCACTTTGACAAATTCTCCATCCCAAACACAAAAACTTAAGGTGTCTAATTTGTCCGCAACCCCACTCTCATTGATTTTCCCTCTTGGCTGACCCCGGCGACCCCGCGCACAAAAGCACATCCTCGCACTCAAGCTCGCCGCCGACCTCTGGAAAACTTTGCGCCTTTGAGCGCAAACTAACAGCGAGGCTCAAGTGCGACTGGCCGCCTCCTTACATATGAACATGCCCGCGGTGGACGGATTGCTCGGTCCAGCCAGCCGACAACTGCCAGAGTTCTGTCCTGCATCTCCGCGGGTTACGGTAATCAATGCTGGACGATCGCCCACACGCAGCAGCGTTGCCTCATTCCCGAGCAAGCTATCGAAATGTTGCGCGGTTGCACCTGCCACACTCGAACAAACATGCATTTCTTCACCGCGTTGGTGAGGGGGGGGGAAAGGCAGCGACATTTTGCTTTTGCGGCTTACAGAGCTGGGAGGGGGGAAAAAGCAGTTGCTACTTACAACGATGTGTGCCGGTGAAGGGGACCTGGCATCTTTAAGTGCTTGTCTACTCTGAAGACCTCCTGGTTGAACATCTAGCAGGGGCCATTTCATCTGTAGGTACTGAATGGCAGAAAGGAAACAGAATGGAAAGAAGGGAACAAAACATGTTAACAATGCAGAAAGCAAAAAAGAACAACATAAAGTCCGACGACAAAAGGGAACATTTCTTTCCATGGGCGTGCAAACTCAAAAACAAGGATGGTGGATGGATGGTGCGCTTGAGTTCACAATCGACCAGTACGGTTGCACTGGGCTGGAGTTTTTTTTTGTCGGCACTTCTAAGCATGTTTGGCTGCTCGTAACGGTGGAGTAAAAGAGCCGCCTCTTTGAAGTTAATTGTCTCCAATTAACTTTTTTTTCCCCCCGTCCTTCCCTGCGAGCAGAGAGGGGAGGGGAGAGGAGGGAGCAAAACGAAAGAGACACTTTGCAAACACGGGTGCCTTTTTGCTCCTTTGATTAAGGTGCATTGTCCTAAAAGAAAAAAAAAGATCTTGGCCCAAGGACAACAGGCATAGCCCAACGGTCTGTTCTAAAAATAGCTCACAAGTGATGGGACAAAGTAACTTACTAAGACGAATTAAAGCAGAGGAAGAATGCTCACATTTACTTCAACTTAACATGGTATGCGTTTCTTCCAGACCTTATTTTGTTTAAAATTTAAATATATTGTGTTCAATGGAAAAAAAAAGCTTTTTCTTTTAAAATAGGTCATTTTACAGATGTTCATTTTCACCACGATATTTTGCCTCACGGTTATCATAGCGTCAGAGTGTCCCACGTGCCACCCCGACCAGGATAGGAAAAGTCGAGACTGGATGGCGGACCAATCCAGAAAATAAGGACTAATCGATCCATTCTTTCCAAATGTTGTGCATGAGTTTACCTGAATTAAAGCCGGACACGGTAAGGTGGAGGCTACACGAGCGCGATACGCTTTGTGACTTGACGATGACCTCACGTCATAAATGCGACTGTTGAGAGTCTTTTATTGGCAGCCATAAAGAAGTCCAAGCGTGGCGTCTCACCAGGCTAGACCTCCTGACGGCTCGCATAAATGATTGACCGGGCCCATGTCAGACGTTTCTCCCAAAGCCTTTCGCTCTCGCTCGCTGCGTCTCCGCATCACACGTTCACACGCAAACAGATAAGCAGAAACAAGGGTCATGTGAAACATCTGTCAAAATGCAATGACACGCTGGATGGACTATTCCAGCACGTCATACCTTTTCCCGGAAGACTATTCCCGGAAAGATTGCCTTTCCTAGCAAATCACGTTTTTCTTCCACCGCAATTCAATGGAACCTGAGAAAGTCACACGACTGCCGCCACACAACTAACTCTTTATTTGGATTTATATACCTCCCCTCCCAAAAAAAAAAAAAAAAAAAAAAAAGTCGGTCATTGCCTGTGTGGTGACGTCATGAGGACAAACATGCAGTTCTTATCAATGTCATGCCCACCTAGTTTGATAACTGGGCAACTGGATCCCAGCGCTTTTCTGAGACTTTAAATGTAGCACGCAACCAAATCATCGTAATTATTGAGAATTGCAAGGTTGAACGCTCCGCCCACATGCAAAGACAAAACCACAAATTCCTCACAATCTAGTGTGACACGTTTGTCTACAGGACTTTAAGTGCTTCAAATTTGCTGACAATCAGACAAAAACATGTCTTGTACGCATGATTTAGATTGTGTAACACTGGGAAAAAGTTCAACTTTGAAGATGAATCCCTAGAAATGTTTCATTTTTACTCATTTTTGACCAACCTCAAGTCTTGAAGTAGGTTGCGCTGTTTTTTTTTTTTTTTTTTTTTTTTTTTTTTTAAAATTGGGAGATGCACGATTCTGCCGTCTATCTGTATATGATTAGTTCAGATGGGGTGGCTTTGAAGGCCCCTGGGAGGCATTCTATGACTTGGGATGACTTTTCACTTGCAAATCAATTCAACTTAATTTACCAACGGGAAACGGACTTTTATGACTTCTCCTGAAATATTGAAAAGGGTGTCAGTGTGTGCTAGCAGAGGACCTTTTTGTTCCTTTTGACACACTGGCTTTTTTGTCCAAGTAATCATTTTATATCTTCCCACCATCTGACATCCACATGGAGAATTTTGCTTGAGGTCGAGATGGTATTGGACTGCCGGTGCGCATAAAGAGTGAGCGAGGCTCTTTGTTTATTTTGAATTCTGACCTTTTTGTATACATTGCCATACATGTGCAAGGCCAGGTTACATATCTTTTGGGTTGCCATCCTGCAGGAGTGCCCGCTAGTTTGTATGCACGCGTGTGTGCGTGTTTGAGTCAGCGCTGGTCTGAGAGAGTGTGTCACGACCCTTCCTGAGACTGTGTCTAAATCAGTGGTAATTAGCGGAGAGTTCACCGCAGGGGGCCTGCCAGTGGTCGATGCTGGAGGGAGTTATTGACTCCATGACCACGGTTACAACCCCTGCAAAAGGGTGGTGGGGGGGGGAGTGTTGCCTGGTGTTTCTCCACAACTCATTTATGACCACAAGACGGCTTTTAGTGCTGCAAAGCTGTCTTTGTTTATGCTTGTTTGTCCGTGGAAAAAAAGTGAACAGTGAGTGAAAAAAAGTGAGTTGAGGTCTGTCGGGGATTTATGGACCCCCTACACACCGGGAATTATTGTCACGACGGGGAAAGAGGAGAATGGTGGGGAGTGGATGGAAGGGAGTGACGGAGCAGACATGTACTCGATGCAATGATGCCGCCATGTTGGATGTGGCAAAGTGGCGCGGTCGGAAAGCGCGCTTCATTCATTTTCTGATTGGAGCTGTACCAACTATTTTACAAAGTCAATTTCTCTTGGGGGTTACCCTTCACTCAACAATGTCTTGTGCTGGTCTTTGTACCTAATACTATGAAGTCCCACATTTAGAGAATTCTTTCCCATTTAACTAAATTGCCCCAAAATGATTACTCTGTTTTTGGTTTGCTTAATTTTTCCTCATACTACGTTAGGGTGTGTAAGAGTTTTTTGCTTGTCCAGCTCCAGTGATTGCCATTATAAATTGTTCAACTGATGATATCAAAACAATTCATGCAAATCATTTAAACTTCAACATCAGTGCTCTTTATTTAAAAAAAAAAAAAATCTACATCAAGTCCACATTTCAGGATCGTTCACTGCACTTGTTTTCTTGCCTTGTTTATGAGGCAGATCGGCCACATGCAATTTGTGCTGCCGTACTGCAGCAACAAGCCAACATGCTCAATGAGGATTGCATGCATATGCTGTATGAATATGGAGCTGCTGCTGTCATCTGTGAGGTAATACAAGATGGGTGCGAGAGAGGAGCCAGCGAGTGAGGCCAGCGAGTGAGGCCAGCCGGTGAGGCCAGCCGGTGAGGCCAGCGAGTGAGGCCAGCGAGTGAGGCCAGCGCCGCTGCAGCGGAGGGGCAAACTGCAAATCCAGCCACTGGAATGTCCTGTCAGTGCATGTGCACGCATGCTCGCAAATTTGTCAACGCAGCTGTAGCATGAGGACATTCTGAGGGAGCGTGAAGGTGACACCCTCCCAAGAGTGGTACTGGGCCGGTTTGTGGGGGGGGGGGGGGGCATGTCCTAACAAGTGGCCCCACTTCAGCTCGCCGATTGCAAATGTCCTCGCACACTAATCTCTCCTGCAGCTTTTACACGCACGCCAAGGAAAACGAAGCCCTGGCAAGCTGCGCCTTTTCCGACCAACACCCTCAGCATCCTCGCCCCCTCCCCCCTTTCCCCCTCTCGCTCTCTCTCCCTCCAGCAACGGACACACTGCCTGGGCTTGAGTAGGCCACAACCTCTGACCCCTCTCTGCTGCTCCCAAGCCCCTGCCAGCTCCCCCCGCCCCCTACGCCCCAACCTGAAATTTCTCCCGCTATGAGGGGGCCTCCCGGGTAACTCAAGAGCCATTCCGAAGTGACAAATTGCTGCGGAGTTCCAGGATAACTCTCTCGTCTCCGCTGTTTCGCTTCCTGCACTCCCACCCCCTCAAACAACCCCCCACCAAGTAAGAACCACCCAGATTGCTTCTCTCTCCTTTTCAGCCCTACACCCCTTTCAGCCCCCCTCCCCAGCAGGCCCCACAATGGAACCTGAATGAGTCAATTGTCTCTGATGAAGTGAAAGACAACAGAGTCCTCCAAATCATTGTACCCCGATGAACTCAACTCTCGCCGGGCCAAATTTTTCACCCCAGGCAAACGAAAGCTTTTGGGTGGGAGATTGGAGTTGGGATCATTTCAGATTTCCGAGGCTACTTGCACAGGCGGTCCTCAGATTTAGGACGATACTGACATACAAGGTTTGGAGGTTATGAACGACTTAGTTTTTCCAGATAAATATGTACCGTAATTATGACTTTACGTCACCATAGATTAGTGTTACGTGTTCTTAGAAGATTCTTAGAAAGAGTCCCTGACTTCTCCATCATTTTTCCATCAATTAAGTGGCCATCTGATATATTGCATCACATGACGTCTGAAACAGAGGCCAAAGCACAGCTTGTTCGTTGTGGGATTACGAGCGAAGGGTGGCCGACGGATCAAACAAGCAGAGTTTTATACGTGACAATATGGCGCTCAAATTCTGATTCACTCTTCAGCAGGAGACCGTTGGACAGACGAAGCGTCCGACGGGCACCCCGGCCGCGGCAGCAATTTTAAATTTGGGCGGGGGCACAAGAGGAGGGGTGGGGTCGTAAACAGACAAATAGCAGCTTGGGTTTAGAGTCAGCATATGGATGTTGTGTGTCGCGACAGAGTACAGCAGAGCTCCAAGCCATCTGTCAGACATGGCTGACCATACACGATACACGATTGTCCGGAAAATTCATACTTGCGCAAATTATGCACACCTGAAAGCAACATTTGGAATATGTTTGGTCAAAGAGGCCCAGTGAAAACAAAAAACAAACAAAAAAACTCTCCGAGATGAGATTGACATGCAGATTACACCCAATCATACTGCTAGCGCTTTAAAGAGCTTTATTAAAGACTGACGAGATAAAGACGAGTTAGAGAAGCCCATTTAAAAAAAAAACCTCTGCGAGTAAACTACCCGCGGATTAACGGATTAACCCCACCAGTTTGACTACAATCTGATCCCTTTAAAAACACGAAGGCCGCGTTTTCACTTGATCTGTTTGCAGTGAGAGTTTGTCCTTCGTAGCAGGTGGAAGGGAAAGCGCAAACAACAGTTGTTGAGGACGGAACACTTAATTTGGTGTGCGACAGAGGTCAGGTCAAGCTTAATTCTTCCCCTTTGAAATCCCTCTGGGGTTGAAAAACAAACGCAGAGATACAGATGTTTTGGGAGAGGTCACTTGAAGAAAATTCGACGCAAAACAAGCCGAAATTTGGACAACATGGGCAGCTTTGGTCCGACTAATACACATTTTATGAGTAAATATTGGAGAGAAGAAAAAAAAAATAAAAAATACACCCCACCTGCATTGATAGCCCGAGGCACTTCGCAAGCAGGAAAATAAAGGCGGAATATGGGAAGGCCTGGGGTTTGTGTGCCCTGGGGCGAGAATGGGTCCATTGGGCCTATATCCACTCCAAAGCCAGAGTCACTTGGGGGGGTTGAGGGGTGGGTTCCGCCGGCCCTGAGCGCGCTCGGGCCGCCGAGCCGCTCCGATATCCACCAGCTCACGCTGCCTTCTTCCTTGCAGGATGAGCTGGGCCTGACTCTTACAAATAAACACGTATTCCGAGGGGGGATGCCCACGCGGCCTCTCCTGCCTCACTACCAAACACAGACTTGACTTGCATCTTAAAATGAAGGCGTGCTTGTCTAACTACACTTTTTAAGTTGCTCAACCTCAAATTTTCATTCGCTGCGGTGGACGTTTATATTTGTCAACTGGAATCCAACCGTTTATTGCCAACTGATGTATGGAAACACCTCAAGTATGTTGTGCAAAGGGTGGCCCTGGAAGTGGGTCTCGCAGATTTGTGAATTTCAATGACTGACAAATCCCCATAGATGGCGGCATTGCATCGCTTTGGATTTGAGATCACCACAGTATTTGAGTAGAAGATTGAAATTAGGCGGCGAACTTCGGCTTGGCACATCATCGATGACGGAGAGAAAAGTCCAAACCTCCAGAGTCGGACAAGGTTCGGCACCTCACACTTGAGCAAAGAATGTACATTTATGGCATAAATAGAGTAAGTGTCGCAGTCGGGAGGAGAAAGTGTGAGTTGCGATCGTGAGAAAAGATGACACAGTTGGATGTGAAAAAAACGCTATTGTCGTTCAACTCGAGCAATGCGGTGAGTCAGCGTCACTCACGCGGTTGGTTGTATATCTGTAAATGTTCGATTGCTGTCAAAAGTCCATTCTCAGTCTTGTTTTTCCGGTGAAAGAAGACTATACTTTCTTTCAGCACTACAAGGAACTGTGCTTTGAAAACATCTGGCAGTGAATGAGTTGGTATTTGTCAACTTGGACAGACTGCACCGAACGGCCAAGACAACAATATCTTGCTCGATTTCGATCCAGAGAAGGTTTCCAAACAGGAAAGACTAAACTGTCCATAGGTGTGAATGTGAATGTCCTTTTGTCTGTATTTGGACTGCCATTGACTGGTGTTCAGTCCTGGGTGCTAACCGGGGAGAGGTTCAAGTTCACCTGTGACTCTTGTGAGGACAACCACTATAGAAAATGGAGGGATGCTTGGTTGATGGTTTAAACCTTCCAAGTTTTTGTGCAACTTTTAAATCAAAGTGTTTCCCAAAAGGCTTCCAAATTGGACAGCAGTCTAGACGTTTCCAGAACCTTTCGATGCATTCCATTCTTGTTCTGTATCAGGTGCCTTTTTACGCATTATTTTAAGTCTCCATCAACCAACACTTGACTTTTGGCCCGACATGTCATGGATGTTTATCCTGCTCTCTTGAACATTGGTTCGTGAGATAAATACAGTTTCTGCTCTTGCAATGTTGACTTAACAGGTGTGGACAAATGTGCTAGTCAAACACCAACCCGAGTGACCAGTAAATGGTGAAGATTGCATAACTGCTAGCCACCTTGTACAGAAACTGGGCAAAACAGAATGGCTAGCCTGCTGGCTATTCTGATCTGTACAGCACACTATCCCTTTCAGTGTCAAATGATGTATCATATCTGTGCCATTAATCTGAGCGACAGAAAAATTCATTACCAGTTCTGAAATGATTAAGTTAGCTATGTCTGAATTTCCACCATTTTTAAAATCAACTTAACTGTTAAAATGAAAATTACGGCTGGCATCAGCCTCCCTTTGAAGCAATTTATCACACCTAACTTCATCTTTTCAACTGACACGTCACAGATTCAAACTACGGTTGTGGAGAAAATGGCTAAAAAGCCATTTACCTTGTTTTCTCAAAAGCTGCGCCTTGGACAATTGAGCTCGAAGAGTTTGTTTACTAATGTTGAGATTGCTAAAGCTCTTACTGCAGAGTAAATATTGTGTAATCGTCGAAAGGTCAATTTAGGATTCTTAAAATAGTTGAACTGGATTTGACTTGAAGATTTGCCATGAATGAAATCCATGACTCCACAAACTGAACGATCTAGTGATAGAACTTGACAAGACTGCAATCTACCACCTTCTCAATTAGACTCAGAGGAGTCAACAGTGCTCCATTTCTTCCAACTCTTCCCTGCCCCGTCCCGTGCCATTAGGCGTATTTTAGCCGCTCTATAAATAGCGACAGGGAGGATGGCGGGCCAGTAGGAGATGGCGAAGCTTCCATCAGCCTGACTAACGAACAGGCCATCGCTGGCACCTTTAGCATCGGGCACTGCCGCAGTGCCTCTCCTTAAGGTGCTTCCTCCTCCAACAGAGTCGCACTAGCTGTTCATCAGTGACTGCGATGCGCATGAAACCAGCTGGCCTTTGTAGGCAACGAAAATCACAAGGGTGACAAAACGAGCGGAAACTTTTTTTGCGTAAAGAGCCAAAGAAATTGTTGGCACGATAACTATCCAATAATGCTACCTAACAAAACACCAAATGGCAGTAAAACATGTTTGTGTAATTTAACTAGATGTTATAAGGTGATTAAAATATTTTTCTTGTGTAGATCAAACATTTTTTGTGTAATGCTGCTAACTATCCAAACTAAAAATAGCAGTCAAAAGATTTTTTTGAAATATGCTAACCAACATGAAAGCACAGCATTTTTCCTAATTCTGCAAGCTAATATCCAATCTTTTTTTCTTTTGTTTTTTTTTAATAAATCGCTCATCCTCAGAAGGTCACAGGTGAGCTGGAGCCAACCCAACTGACTTTGGGCATGAGGCGAGACACACCCGGCCGGGACTGATTGCCAAACAATCACAGCTACTAACTATCATATGGTGATTAAAATATTTGCATAATCCTCCCACTTAACAAACCACAATCAAAATATTTTTGACATAATCCAGTCAACTAACAAACGAACCAAAAGCATTCAAAACATTTTTGTGGGTGTGATCCTGCTTAGGCAACCGACAAACAATCAAAGAACAAAACTTTTTGGAGAAATCCAATTAACCAAACAAATGGTGATTCTGCTAACTTAAAAACAAAGAAGTGACGATCACAACCTTTTTTGACTAAACTTCCTCAAAAACAGGCCGACAATAAAACCAACAATAATAATGATTACTCTTAAGGTGTCCAAGTCTTCAAATCTTTAGTCATTGTTTTGTTGGCATCGGGCAAACATCCTTCACATTGTTAAAATGGATCGGAAACGGGTCCCTCGACTTACCTGCCAAAAAATGTTCCCTGTCACCGTGCAACACGGAATTTACCTGTGCTAACACGGCAAAAACTGGATTTACTGGTCCAACTTTGTCTTCAAAAGGCTGTCACGTTCATCAATTCCAAGCACCTGAGAAAACGCTGCAGTTTAGTGCAGAGGCTTTATCAATGGTAAAACCAACAAATAAACATGATTTTTCCTAAAGCCTTATTTTCAATGAAACTTTTTGTGACTTGTCAAGTAACTCGCTGGACCGTTAATTTACAGTAGAATAAAACGACAGTGAATCCCAATTATATAAAAATAAAACATGCTACTAATTACATTAAAATGTATTAAAGGTTGGGAACCGCTGTGCTCTGATGTTTCATGTTTTTTTAAATCTGTGGTGTCATCGATTAATTGACTTAGTCTTTTATCACATTTTAGTCGATCTTTCGTCATTCGAGTTTTTTACAGCATTTTAATTCATATTAATGTTTAAAATACTGTACAGTATTCATATTAAAAGCTGTACAAATATAGTGTGGATTGAAGGGCTATAACAAGAAGTACGCTCTTGGATTGTCAGCGCAAAACCGTCCTGATTGGACTGACCCACAAGATGGTCCTCTCGCAGGCCCTCTTTTTGGCGTAAGGCAAGACCAGGGGGCGGGTTGGGAGGAGGTCGTGCAACCCTCACCACAAGCTCAACGCGAAAGGAGGCAAGTTAAAAAGGTGAAGCGGCAACCGAGCTCATCTGAGGGTGTGAACTGCGGAGCGCCCACAGTCTGCTGGAGAATGCCGTTATTTGTTATAGCGCAACGAGGAGAGCTGCCCTTGATGTTTTTTTTGTGTGTGTTTTTTTTTCTTTTCTTTTTTTTGTTCTGCGAGGGTTCGCTGTGAATTAGTTAAACGGCAGACGGAATATAAGGAAGCTGCTCTTCACAGGGGAGACAATGTGTGCACTCTCAGGCTTCAACAAAGACATCCGACACGCCGGGAACGCCGCCGCGCACTATCACACGAATCCACCTACACATATTCATCAATCTCAAAGTATCACGCATGAGGCACCGCGCGCGCACACACACAGGCAATTAATCCTCATAAAAGCAACGCACCGAGGAGCAAACACGCTTTTTTGTCTCTTTGGCACCTGCAAGCAGTCCAGTCTGAATATTCATAAGAAATGACAGATCGCAACTCAAGACCCAAAGACAGCTTCAAGTTATGGATTCATTAACACATCTTTTATCAAAGGATTCATTTTATATTTTGCAGCTCGCATCATTGCTTAATCAAGATGTTTGGATGGCACCTTGATTCTCGGATGGACTTTTCCATTCAAAGAAAATTCTGAACGTAAATTCAGTTTGCTAGGTTTACTCTTCGACAAAGTTTCGTTGATATCGATTGAGATTTTTTGGCGTAATCCTCCTAACCAACCTGCAAATGATGATCAAAACATGTATTTAACGTATTCCCGCTCCAAACGGTCATCAAGTTTTTTTGTGCGTAAATCAGCAAACTAACCAATCAACTGAGGTCGAACAGAACATTTTTTGCGGGATTCTAACAAACACGATCAAATCATTGTTTCCCCGCAGAATCAAACAAAAAAAAAAACAGTGATGCAATTTTTTTGGGGCATAATTCCTCAAACAAATAGCAACCAAAAATGCGATCGAAACCAATTTTGGCCTAATCTCAATTACCTAGGAAACAGTGATAGACATTTTTTGCAACCTTCTTTTGTTACCAAACCAACCGAGAAATTAAGCTAAAACGTTTTTCGCGACAACTCGTGAACAAACTGCGATTTTTGCTTCTTACTCATAAACTAACAAAGTCATGATTAAAACATTTGTTTTCTGGCAATTTCCCAACTAACTTACAACTAGCTCAAAACTTGACCGAGCCAGTGACTTCCACACTTGCTTCTACAAGTTTTTTTGTTTCAATAACTTTAATGAATAAACAAGTAATAAGGGCCTCGGTTATTGCAGCTCATTAAAAAATGAGACAATAAGACTAGTCACTCTCGGGCCCGAGTTTTTCCAGTTTGCTCCCTTCCCCATTTCCTAACCTGACCCTATGACTCCTCTCCAAATTTGACTTTAGTATTATCACTTAATCACGAGACAATCCATCCTCCTCCGCTACACCAACATGCCAATTATTGACGAATCCGATAGGACACCTCCAATACTTGAGTGAGACTAATTGACTTAATGTGTGATATAATTATTTAAATAATGTAAATATTCTTCCTCCCCCGCCCACATTTGTTTCTTCAGGCCTTGCATGGCCAAACGACCAACTCCACCCAAGCTTATCTTCGCCCGCACCCGCCCCTGGACAAAAATCCCACGCCGAAGATAACGTGTCAATAATGAGCTCAGGCCATCTATTGATCAGCTTAATTTTGCATCTATTAGCAAGGGAACGGTTTGCTCCGGGGGCGAGGGAAGCTGGGCGCTAACACGCACCGACAGGCTGGATGGAGATCATTACAACTGATGTGTACACACACACACACACACACACACACACACACACGCTCACACAAAAGTACGTATGCCGTGATTGACATGGAGATAAGGCAGCAGAAGCTGGCGCACGCCTCCCTGCACACGGAGCTAATGATACACCAAAACATGCGCATATGCTCAAGTCTATCTAGGAAGCTGCAGCGGGGAAGAAGAAAAGCAGGCCACACTGCTTTTTTTTTTTTTTTTTTTGCTAATTGGCACAGTCAGACAAGGAAGCTCATATGAGAGAAAGTGAGCGAGAGAGCGAGAGCGAGAAGAAGCATTTAGTGGAGCACCTTGGCTGGCCTTAAGTCATTTAAATACTGGAAACGCAGAACGGAGCCAGGCTACGACCAGGATTTAGGGAGCCTTGGAAGCTCACCTAAGTGGCGCTCACTGTGAAAAAAAAAAAAAAGCATTTGTTTTGTCGCCATTTGCTTGCCTTGTGGAAAAAGCTGGGGTGACATTCCATCGCCTCCTCTTTTCTATAGAGCCACAGGGATTGACTAATTCCTGTTCAAATGGAAAGGGGGTGCCATTTTGGTTCTGAGGTAGATCATTTGTGCAACAGTAACTCAAAGGGCAAAAAGTGAAATTATATCTTAGTAGTCTATCTGCACTAAAACGTTTGCTAACTTCTGTCCAATGTGATGGTGGGACAGGCAGAGGCTACTTCCCGTTTCACGAGGATGAGTGTTATGAATAGACAGAGGGTGCAATTTTCATTCTGGGGACTCTTGTGATAACTTCTGGCAGGTGCAATTAATGCAAACTAACTCCTGGTTCGTGTAGGATGACAGTTACAAATCACAGACAGTGCCATTTGGATTTTTTTTTCCATTGAACCATTCACACTATGGTGATTTTTGAATATATCAACACCTGTATCTGGATCAGAAAGCAGACTCAAATCAGGAGCTCGCAGTTGTGATGGAGGCACAGAATAACTGCGGGATTGTAGAGGATATGGAGGGGGGGGCGGGTGTTCGCGCAAAAGTGATGTTGAAACCAATCTGCACATGTTACAAAAAACCAATGGGCTCTTGTCTTTTGCTAATATTTGGTACAGGATCAGACTAATCCCTGAATCATGGAGGACGGCGGTTAAGAACAGACAAAGGACCTTTCACACAAGATTGGCTCAAAGGGCCAATAAAAAAAATCCATTTGCACCTGTAGGGTTTTACTACTCTACATTTTACTTTTTTTTTAGCGGTTAGCTTGAAGAAGCCATGCCATGCATCTTCTTAAGTTCTCTCTTGGTGTGTCGCATGATTAGCTAGTCCTTTAGAGCTAACAATATTGTCAAACATGTATCTTATTCTTATGTTACGGAGGCGAGGATTAGTGACTCCAAGGAGTGAAAGTCCGGAAGGACGGCGTTTCGTCGCGCCGACTAGCCAACCGCAGCCCATAGCTGGTGCGGCGCACTTTAGTTTAGCACCTAGCATTAGCCAGGTAGTTCCCAAGCAGCCAGGAAAGCAGGGAGGCTGGGTGACGGTTTGACGTGGACGTGCATACAGCTGCTATTTCCTCGATATCCTGGGTCGGAAGAACTTGAAATCATTTTCACGCTGAGGCAGATATGATGACATCAACAAAAAGCATTACTGCTATTGGTCGAGAGAATCCAAATCCGCATACCTTCGACATACCATCAACCCCTCGGAGTAGATAAACCTGGATCATGCAGGATGACTGTTGCGAATAGACGGAGAGTGCCATTTTAATCATAGCGTGGATCATTCATGCAATGTTGACAATCTGCAACTTGATCCCGATAATTAGAAACTGTAGGCTCTTACTGGGATGTTTTCCTCACTTCTGTCAAATGTGATGAAGACAAGGGTAAGATTAATTCCCGGAATAACAATATGTTGCGATTCCCCTCCTGCTGCAAGCGGCCTCATGCTTGGCATTGACGCAACCGCCTGAAATATACAGGAGGAGGCTGCACTTTCTAACCACGCAGGCCAGACAGCAATACCTTCGTGTATGTCTGAAATTTACGCGGGGAGGAGGTCTTGCATCGCGCAACCTCAACTCTATGGAAGTGAGGTTGGAGGTACTAAAAACCTTGGCTGCAAACTGTGTTGTTTTTTTGTTTTTTTTGTCAGCTGAGAGATGCAGCAGAGGGATTGAGGGAGCGGGCTGAGGTGTGTAGCGGCGGTGGTGGGCTGGAGGAGGAGAGCGGGTGTGGGGTGGGGGGTGGGGGGGGGTGTTGGTGGGGAGGGAAAAGCCCTCAGCCAAGCCATCAAGTTGAACATTGAACTTCACAGTAGTAGCTGCCTTTCTGCGCCGCGCCGTT
Source organism: Filicampus tigris (assembly GCF_054856515.1). Taxonomy (NCBI): domain Eukaryota; kingdom Metazoa; phylum Chordata; class Actinopteri; order Syngnathiformes; family Syngnathidae; genus Filicampus; species Filicampus tigris. The sequence continues at coordinate 1,533,895 of NC_141235.1, read as the reverse complement.
TGATGTTACCTCCAAAGCAAGCGATCAAAGGCTTGGAGTGTGTGGCGTGGGGAAGTCCCAAGCTCTTAGCCTGCCAGCTTGTGATATATGCAAAGAGTGAGTTGGGAGTTAATAGAAAAAATAATTTAAAAATAAAACGAAGGAAGGAAACTGACATGGAATGTCGCTAAATACGACGAAGATGAGAAGAACGCGATGCAATTGGCTGCTTGGTCACACCATACTGGAGTGCGAAATGCGTTCAGATGGCAACAATCGGGTAAACGCGAGGACCGGGCACGATAGGAGCCACTTTGGAAATTTGAAATTCTTGGTACAGATGCTGTATATTCCCCCAAAGAATAAATTGAGTGGAGGTTGTAAATAGTTGTAACGAGCAGATATCCACAGCCTTATAATCATTTCTACTATAGCTGTAAAGACAGAGTACCAAAGCGCCAGGATCGCACAGACAGGTTGGTTAACTCGTGGCGTAATCGGAGCTATTGTCACCAGGAAGTACGTGCAATCTAACCATCTGATGAAGCAGTAATGCATCCAACTATGCATTGTGATGACTGTATTCGCATTTTAGTGTTACATTAGACAACGGCAACATAACAGTTATTTGGCAGAGTTTGCAACAAAATTGCAAACCTAGCGCAGTTTTGCAATCTGTGTCTGCTGATGACGGTACCAATACCTGAATGGAGATAATGTGGCTATGAGAAATGGAGCTATGCCATCTCGTCCCGGTAGCATAATGTTCGCAATAACACGCTGGCATCGAAACAGGTGTTCAAAACATTTAGAGATTATACCACACCTAAAATGCTGTGTACATCCTGTTACAGCAGTGAGGAGCGCTATGCAAAGGGAATCACTGCCTATGCACAGTTCAGTTGTTTTTAACTTTTATGTTCAATACAGTTACATTTATTTTTTAATTCATAGGGGGCTACGACTGAAAGAAATGCGTTTGTTGGTCTTACAAGTTCCTCCTAGCCCCCCCTTCCTCCTCTCGGTGAGTGGTGAGAGACAGCGTCGTCATGACGTGAATATACAGAGCGGCGTTAAAGGCAGGACAGCAGTAAACAAACCTTGGTTGTCTCAATGGAGCACAAACACACACACACACACACACGTGGACTCAGCTGCGCCACAGTGTTGCGAGAGGTTTGTGCTAGAATTGACACTGAGACAAACACACACACACACACGCTGACACACGCACACACCCTTTCCCCAAGGCTGTAGGATTAAGAGGTCCAGCTGGCTGACAGCAAGCCCTTTCCTTCCCACGTATCCTGTCAGCCCCGCTTCACCCCACCCCTGCAGAACCCCGGGTCTGTGTGCCAGTCAGCTGGGCCGAGCTTGCCAGCGTGACACACCTGAATTCAACGCGGATCGTCTCGCGCATCATTTCAGGAATAGCCGTCTGTGACGCCGGACGTGTGCACGTCAGTCGACTGATGAAGAATCTGAAAACTTAGCCTTAGAAACCCTTACAAACATGAAGCTGGTTGTCCTCAACGCAAGCAACTGGACACGTTTCCACGCTTGGACGGTGAAGTCATATCAACCCTCCCTACTTTTGATATATTAAGTCAGGTTTCCCATAAGCTTGACATCAAATCCTGATCTGCCTTGTGTTGGCGGCGTCAACTACGTAATAGTGTGACGTCCTAAGCGGTGCGACAGTATAAAGACTCATTTGGTGGTCTCTTGGCGGAAAACCAGCACTAAGTGATGATTTACCGTCACTCAATCAATGGACTGAAGCATCTTGTTGCCTCGTTTAGATGGAGGAACACTACACTTGGTACCTCAACAGGGATCCTCAGATACCACTACCACCTTTGATAAATGTAGACTGCATACCACATTGAACCGAAATGAATAGGACAGCATCATACAAATGGGGCTTCAATGGGGTTGCAGGTTCCTTCAAAGTTACAAGAAAAAACACTAAGGTCTCAAGAAGCATTAATGAATCATGATAGCAGTAATTAAACCACCACTAGTCATACTACCAGATAAAGTAGTCCGCAAGGGGCCATAGCAGCCTTGTAGTATGGCAGGAAGAGGAGATGTGTTGCCTTTTGTATATTATTAATGGACTGCAGTGTCTGGTTCCACCTTTTCAATGTGGTTAATACTTCAAAATAAGAGTTGTTACAACTTCTAACAATTGAGGTGTGAAATCAAATGTACCAAAGTGAACCAAATTGAACTACAACAGCCTTGCAGAACCCAAGTGGTATCCTGAAGGACCAAGGAACATCCCAACGAGAGTCTTTTTTTTTCGGTGGCATTGTCATTTCAGTCTGGTCTTCATCAATATGGATCACAGAGTCAGAGGTTATAAGAACCAAACACATAAATTCTTCAACTTCCTTATTACCAAGCCCGGCGTGAGTGACGGGCCTAATACGGGAAAGTTTCAGTGAAGACAAAACACGAGCCGCACAAAGGTTGCGAGCACGACCACGGAATGCTAACGCCCGACTTGGAGCTGCCTTGCCTGAATATATCACTAATGAGAGCAGAAGAAAAAAATTCTATCCGGCTACCCTGATGCTGTTGGTGGAGCGGATCACTATCATAGATTGGGGGAGGGTGGGGTGTAGGAGAAGGGAGAGGAAAAAACAGACAAGGTGTATGGAAAGAATAAGAATGAGGGAGTGAGAAATGGGGAAAGGGAGAGAAAAAAAAAATCACTATGATGACACGTAAGTGCAAAAAGCGATTAAGGATTTACTTTCAAAAGGACTCCCATTGATCTTTTTTTGATAGACCTGCAATAAATCAAACTGGATTGACTCGCATGAGAACCAAGCCTAATCCTTTAGTCAGATCCGGGAGAACTCCGACCAAACCAGCTGTTAATTTAGGCTTTACAAGATAAAGAAGGAGAAATCCAACCTGATGTACCCTAGGGCAGAGGCTTACATCATCTCTGTAAAGCAATCAACTTATTGCCAGTTTGGAGAGGTAATCAGAGCGAATACTGAGAGAGGGATGGCAGGGGAGGGATTTCTGGGTGGAGGAAGAGAATAGGACGGGAGTTTGAAGGGTAGAAGCGCGGCAGAGACAAAAATAAGTGAAGAAGAACAACAACTTGACGTATGTCTGGTAGAGGTAAAGCTTGAATGATGGGTTCTGGTCGTTTAAAAATATGCTGACATGATTTACACCTTGGGCAGCACATTGGTCTAGCGCTTAGCGCGTCCACCCCTGAGCTTTGGGGTTCAAATCTCGGCTTCAGTTGTTCTCCCCATACTGGGGTGGATTTTCTCAGGGGTTGTCCGACTGCTTACTCTACTGTACGAGTTAGGTTCATCAAAAACTAAATGGTTGCAATGTGGCATGTGACTGAGAACGGTCGCTTACATGTGCACTCCAATTGGCTGGCATCATATAGTAATGTGCTAATGTGTAACCCACCTCCCGCCCTGTCAGCTGGCACAGGCTCCAGCTCTCCCGCGACCCAAATGGTGGACAAGCATTAAAGAATATGGAAGGAAGGGTGTATTTACTCCTTCAATTATCTCTCAGCGGCAAAAGTGTTAACAGTAGCGCTCCATCCACAATGCCCTGCAATTTCCTTGGAGGTTAGCCCAGATCTCATCCCTCCACCGTCCCCCATGAGCCGGTGCCACCTCAGTCGGGTCCTGCCTGCCACGAGGCCGCCACACCATAACACAACCATAGCAATTAAAAAGGTTATTTTTGTATGGCGGAACCAGAGGGATGCTGTTCCTCCTCAAAACAACTGGGCGGAAGTATTGCAAAGCACAGACTGAACCATGCTAATGTCTTTTACAGATCTGTTGTTTCTGTTTACTATAATCAGATGAATGCAGGGGTGTAGGCTCCTCTTCACTGCGTGTCACAGCGACAACGGATGCAGAGGATAAGGCTTGAAAACTCCAAGCACAGCCGCCTGCCGCGCTCACGCTGACACAAAGACTCATTAGCTCGCCATCTTTCCCCCCACCACCCCCTGTCTTTAATGTCCTGTTTACGCTGCAAAAACAACCAGATCAGGCCTGAAATCCAATAACGGAGCTTTGCAGGGCCCTTACGCCGACCCCGCAGGAGTGCTGAGGAGAAGCAGGCCTTGTAGTCTCTGGATGCTGTCCAAAGGGAAACCAAAGCTCAGGAGTCCATAAAAATCCACAGAGTTAAAACAGCAGTCGCCGTTGAGGCTATCAACACACCACACGGACACACTCGGTCAGGCTTTAGTCTCAACCTCGCAACCGTTTTTAAGGCAAACCCAGACAGGGTGGAAAAACATTTCAAAGAGTTTTGTAAATTTCTGCCCAGCCAATGTAACTACCTATATCGCTGCATTTATTTTTTATTTTTTTGTCAACTTTAAATCTTCGGCTACTGGCACGCACGCACCAGCGCTTCCCTTGGTGGCCCCCGAGGTCACATTTAATTACACAGAGTATTAATCTCACCGGACGGACAGATGGCAAGCAGGCCGCCTCTCAATTAATTTATGCCCAATTGAATCATCACTGGCGTGATTCGCTAAATCACGGCACGCCGACAAGCGAGGCCACGACTCTATGGGTGCGCTACAAGTGGGGAGAAAGGCAGCGGCGGTAAAGCCTGGGTCACAGGGGCAGGTGTGCCTCTTGTTTGTGACAAAGATCAGAAAAGAGTTGAGAATACAAGGGGATGACTGTTTGGGGAAATTGGGAAGTTTGGCACTGATCGCTGCGGTATTTAAGAAAAAAAAATACACAGGCCCTATTTTTCTTGAAACTAAAACCAGAGCAGAAAAGTAATGTGGAAGCAGTTGGCTCCAGGCAGCCCATCCGAGGAAACCACATGGCAAGGCCAATTCAAAACATGAAGAAAACGATTGTCTCCTCCATGTACGCCAAGAAAAGTTGGATTTTCTGTGGTAGCGGGGGTCTATTTTATGACAACCATTTGTCATTGGGGAGCAATCCCAGTGGGCTCCACTCCTTCCAGCTAAAAACCCCAGAGTGGAAGCAGTCCCATGGCAGCATCCACCCATGCTGATGCCTCAATCATCATTTTGAAGCAATTAGAGGTTGACTTTTTCCGGCGTCTCTGACCGCATCTCGTCGTCTCGCCAAGGACCTCAAGAAGCCAACAAACGAGACTCTCATCAAGTTGGGGCCAGTTTAGTAATTTATTTGTCACTCAAAAGTGAGCGGGGGGCCTCTTTCCGCCTCAGCCGCAGAGTATCTTATCTGTGCTGACTGTCCAAAAATACGCTCAGAATTCCATGCATGTTCTCCAGGTGACGTTTTAAAATTTTCCCTATAATCCCCACTTGAGACGTTGAAAATGATACTTTGAATACCTTCACAACTGAGCTGCATAGTGCGAAACTCAATCCAGCGGTAGTGAAAAACATTTGTCCAACTGGCGACCCAAGTAAGACTGGCATTCTGCCACTAACTGGGAACAGTTGTGTAAAGACCACTGGACCACCGATGTAACACAATCCGCAGGGGCGCATAGAAAACTTCCACAAGTTCTCCTTTTTCCGAGTCGGGGCAAGGAATTCCTCTTGCCTATAGACAGCGGAAACAGTTGTTCTCCCTGGAGATTGGGCAAGCACTTTGGGCGGGAGCTAGCAGCCAAATTAGGGGGAGGATGATGACATACGCACATGCAAAGTTACAGCGCTGAATTTTCACACTCCCAACGTTCATGTGGACTGCCCCGAAGAGGCCCTGAGGACTTCCTGTGGCAGCCCATAGAGCATTACGCTGCAGTTTCGCTCCATTGCTAATGTGTTCCATGTTTATGTTGCCATCGTGCAAAATTTCTGCCCGCATCGCAGGCTGTTCAAAGAACGCAGTGTTATTCAAATAGTGATTTACAATGCAACAAAAAAACCTAACGGCATAATATAGTTCTCATCTGACCGAAAGGTGAATTAAAACGAGGCTGGTAGTATTCATTCACTATCAACCACAATCACTGTTTTACCTAGTTGGGCAACACATATTTGGATGGTAACTTGACTTTTATAGTTGTTGGTGAATGACACACCGTTCAAATTAGCAAGACGCATTGTAAATTCCCATGGCGCTTATCATCGTTTTACCGGGTTGTTGAAGGTGTCGTTTCGTGACAAGGCAGCCTACTAATGTTTGATATATTTTATTATGGCTGAAGAACTTCAACAAAATCTCCCTTGGCACAGGATCTCTGAATTTACATTTTCTTCATTGATAAATGCTTCATGCCACTATAATACTATTTTTCTCTAAACGTGCATACTGCAATTTTGGAATACATGGCAATTTGCCATAAACATTAAGTTGAGTCTAAATCCTACCAAAGCTACAAATGTTCCAGTCCCAGATAAAGATGGCTAAAAGTTGTCCTTTGAACGCCCCAAGCTACAATCAACAAGTTTAAACATAAGCATGCAGAAAAATGCCGGAAAAAAGATTGATAAGCAGAAAATGCCGTTTATCAAATAGTGGTTCAGAAAGGTGGCACCAGAATTCATCGAGCCTTGTCGTTCCCGGCTCCCTCACAGTCAAGGGGAGGAATTCAAGCCGAGGTCTCTGACCCCAACTTGACCACGAGCCGTAAGTCATTCCCCAGCTGCTGTGCGTCAAGCCTGAGGGCCAGCACCGGCACCTGTCTTGGACAAGCCTCCGCATTCACACCCGGCATGGTTACACTGAGGCCGGCCGCATTTCTGTCAGGTGACAAATGCTAACACACGCACTCTGTGTCCAACTCTGACTAGAAGCACTTCAGAACGAATGTGAACTACTTATGCAGCATCAGAGCGAGAAAGGGCTTCGTCGCACGTCTGATTGCAAGACGGTGGCTTCAACCAAAGCTTTCCAAAAACACTGACGCTTGCGCTAACCACTATTTTTGCACAGCGCTCAGCTCTCACAACCGTTGAGTGATTCTACTCCGGCAAAACAATGGATTGCTCGACCGGACGAGACAAATTTCAGCAATCGGTGCATGACAAATGAGTGAGACTGCACTCGCAAAGGCCTTCCCGATAGCGCAATAAATGTAGCATCGGCATCGCTCCGTACATGAGGGAAGACGGAATGCAACTTTCCCTGACATCACAAGACCAATGTTCTCATCACAGTTTTTCATCTTGCGAAGCGATCTGGTGACAGAAAAATCTTTGGCTGGAGTTGGACACGCAGCAATAACAGGCCAGTCTGTAGACGACAGCACCTGATTGAGCGCGGTGTATGCTAAATGGGGCTTGTATTCACTCAGGCATGCGCCGGACCGCGACCGCATCTCCCCACCTCATTTGCAATGCAATCCCGCACGGTGCACACACTGCATCTTTTGTGACTTCCGTGTCCAGGCTTCATTTGTTTTGTCCGCCAAGTAAACTTCTCGGCGAGCGACGGGCATCTCGATGCATTCTGTAATCCCTACACGGCCTCCCCGGCGCGGCCACGTCCGTCCACACCGGTGAGTCGCAACACACACACACACACACACACCCACGCACACACACACACCTCTTCCCCAGTCTGACTAATGTGCCCTGACACTCGTACATCACCCCGCAAATTGGCCAAATGAATTAACTGCGGACCCTGCTGAGCTTTACGGGCTTTAAATGGATTTCCTCCACTCCAGGTCTGCCCAATAATTGCATTTATCCATCTTGTTGAAGCCAGGTTTACACACTCGCAAAAGATCATGCCAATCCCCTGGAAACATTTTCCGCTCCGGCGGCCAGCGCTCGAGACATTTGTCATCGGATCATAACGGCTAATTCAAACAACAATTAGCTTGACGACTGGGCCGTATATCAATGTCGAGCTCCTTGTCGGACAATGTGTCGTCTACCTCTTCATCCGTCTAGAAACGCACGCACGCACGCAGGCAAGCGCGCGCGCCGCCTTCCATTTTGTCTCAGTGCGGGCAACTGCTCCGTGCAAGACTTTCGAGTGTCGTCGGGCTGGTTGATACGACCGCAGTAGGGTAGAAAGCGCATGCCTTTGTTCGGCCAAAGATCCAGACAGAGTGCTAGGCAGGCACTGAGCACTTGTTCAGCCGGGGTCATCTCAACACTCGGGAATGTTTGAACAGAAGTGCATTAGACACGAGAGGGGGTAGGTGGGGTGGGGGCAAAGGACAATTCCACTATGTAAACATGCAGCTACTTCCTTCCCTGCGCTCCTGAGACAAGCCACCGTTCAAACGGCATTCTTGTGCAAAGGAGCCGAGGCCGGCTGCCGCCCGGGCCGTGGCGGGTAGCGATGAGGGGCTTCCAGAGCCACGCTGCCGGGGTCCCACCCACGGAGTCTTCTCCTCCACATTTTGTGACGGACGACTTATCTTTATTGATATTCCAAATATGCAAAAGTGCGGCAGCCAATAAAGATAGAAGCGGCCGTAAAGAGTGGAGATAAGGAGCCTCCAGGTTCTAAAGGGCACTGCGACGTGCATCACATGACACAGAGGCCATCCCAGCATGGTGATGCCAGCTCCTAATCTCAACTTTCATTATGAGGGCTGTGCTTTCTGATTCATAGCTGCTATCGTGTATCAACCTTTGGATTGCGTGCCGATACATTTTGACCTAAAATAACTTCCTATCGGAGACTCCTATGGGTTAGGCTCATTTTATTATCTTAAGCTACCAACTTGAGCGGAACGGCCCGCGTTTGTGTGTCCAAAGGAGAACGCCGCGTTATTCCAGAGTTTGTCTTGAGCGAATAGCATCTGTAGCTGAGCCTCCAAAGACACATTTTGCGGTGTTAATTTTGGACTTCGACAGGGGCTGATCCACTTATGTGGCTTCCAAACTAAACAAAAAATTCAGTCTCCCACTCCCTCAGATAGGAAAAGAAACTGCCACTTGGGAACCTGCTGGAGCAGAACTTGTCCCAATTTTGTTTCCAGACCCGTCATTACGGAGAAAGCAGGATATAGCCCAATTCTTCATGAGGCGAGGTGCGGAGACTCAAACTGCAGGGACGTGTGCGGCAAAGACCTGCGTTTTTGTTTTGTTTCGGGAGATCCAATATATCCGTCATCGTTTGGGCTCGGCTTTGCTCGCCTGCGCCTTGCCTCGCCGCGGCGAGACAAACGCCATTGTTCAGCGGGGAGCCGCCGCGGCGAAAGCTGCCGGGAGCCGTGCGCCGCTGGTCATTATTCCAATCAAACAAGTCATTTCGGGGTGACTAGATTGCATCGTCTTCCGCCTCAAAAGTGCCAAACCACCTGCCCCTGGCCTGCCCCATTCCTTCACTCTTTCGCTCTCATTCTCTCTGTCAATTAGTCAGTCAGTCAATCCCTACTGGCTGGACGGCGGGGGGGAGGGGCGCATTCGTCCAAACAAGTCACTTCATTCACTCTGACCCCTCCAGGGAAAGAGGACAATTGAAAATTCACTCGATGCTGTGAGTCAATTTGCTCGATTTCAGAATTGACCTCTACCTGATGGGTGAGGCGGTGTGCTGAAATGAATACACTGACAACTTGGTACGGTTGGATGGCCTCGATTGATTGATTGAAATAATTACTGGATTTAGGGCCGCAGTCCTGCGAGATTTGGTATCTGGGCCTGAAAATGAGCAAACTGACACCAGCTCTGCCTACAGTAGATGATGTAGGCCGGGGATCACCAACACGGTGGCAGCGCCAGGTCCTTTATCATATCTACGAAAAGAATTTCATAACATACAAAAAAATAAATTAATAAATGCTACCATTCATTTTGAGATTGGGGGGGGGGACTAATTGGAAGTTTAAATAAGGCATCAGTGAAAGCGGCGGTAAGAAAGGAAATACCACACCAATAAAGAAAAAAACACCACAGCAAGTCGGCTTTTGTCGCCGTTGTGTTTTCTGAGCCGTATAAGTGTGGCCATAGCCCATTACCTTCATTATAATGCTTGGCAGGGCCCACATGCTTGGGGTAGGACCATGTGTGGCCACAACAAGCTGTTCACATGAAATGTTATCTCGGGCTGTACACAAGTTGACAGCTGTCTCTTTACAGGAAGCCTATTATTATTGTGTAAATAGGTTTCTAACATCTGCTTTAGGAGCCAACATTGGAATTTACTCTTAATCTGCTTTTCCACTGGAATTTGCTCATCAACGGCCGAGGGTGGGGGATAAAAAAAAACATTTTAAAAAGGGAGGAAATCGAACACATTTCCACACCGAGGGGGTTTATTTTATTAACCTTTTGCATTTTCAAATCACGGTGCAAACTTTTTTTCTGTCTTTTAACGTGCAAATCCTGCCATAATCCGTAGATTAGCAGATGATTTCATTGCGGCGTGCGCTAGCAAATCTCCCTCACCTTTCGCATGCGGCTACGCGTCCGCCACCTTTCATGGCGGATCGCCTCATTAGTGCCCTCGCGCCGTGTTTTTTTTTCCTCTTTACACAATTGCGCATAACTCCTCGCAGCTTATCCCGCTTCAATTAAAAGTTTAATTAGTAGATTAAAAATACACAGGCTGCAGTTTTATCGCCATTTAGTACACAGCAAAGCCAATTTCCAACAGGAATTCCCTTAACGATGAACGCGCCAGATACAAATTATTAGCATCAAAATCAATGAGAACGGACATGCGGATAAGGGGTGAAAAGTGATGTGAAGATGACATCATGACCTTTATTTTGAGAACGATGGTGTTGTCCATCACACAATCTTTGACCCATCCCATGCTACCGCAAACTAGGCAAGCAAAAAAGGATTTGTATATTTTCTATGAATTAATTTTGATGTAGTATGATTGATTATGAAATGCATTTTTGTATCTGGAATTCAGAGCAATTCAATCACATTTTGTATCTCCACCAAAATTTCTCAATCCTTTTGAGAGTAGTCGCCATTTTGTGTGCAGCATAAATCATTTTATTTGTACCAAAAACTTGGTGCTGTTCATAATCTGTAAAATATTTTTCATGTTGTCTCGCATGATAGGGTACAAAAGTAGGATTGATTGCTGGCATGGGCTCCGATTTCCTTCATTTTGTGAAATCCTATCTTGTCCACCAATCTCATCTCGCTTCACAGATGTCTGAAAAAGTCAGACCAGGCCAATATTATTTAAGCAAATAAAAAATAGAGCAAATTTGATTTCCATATTTTGCCATCTATGATGCCACTGACTTTATGGCTCTTTTGGCATGGAAACATGTATACAAATACAAATATAAAATCACCAATCTACTTTCACCCAAATAACGGAATAAACTACATTCTTACAGCACAATAAAGCATATTTTTCTTTGGAATTATTTTTTTTTTTTAATCGAGTATTAAAATGAGACGTGTAGGCCTTTGTTTGTGGTCCTTTAAGTGCTAGCGTAACGCAGGTTTGACAATGTTGCTCGTTATCTGGCCACACGTGATCATTAGGAGCTGCAGTGGCACTGCTTTGAGACACAACAGTCACCGTGAGCTGTCATGAGGAGGGGGGCGAAGGCGTGTGTGGCGGTCAGGAAAGGGCGCCACCCCCCCCCCCCCCCTTTGTCAACGACAAACATGTCTGCACCAGCGCACTTTGACCCCTTCCCAAACTTGCCGCACAATCCAATGGAGGCAGACCAGCACGGCGAGACTTCAACACGTGCGGGAAAAGTGAAAGTTGGCCGGCCAAGTTCCATTCCCGCTCTGGCCTGGCTGCTTTTTGTGGAGCCCACATTTTTGTTTTTTTGTGGGGAGGAGGAGGGGGGGGGTCATTGTTTGGACATCTAACCAGGAACTGTCGGCGCTCTCATTGCCCCGCCATTAGGAGCAATTATGCACTCCATTCAGGCAGCTTTTGTGAGGGTGACCCCGCAGCCCCACTCCGCTGCCGCCTCACCACCCAACCCATCCCCCCAACCCGGCGTCCATGACCCCCCCCCCCCCCCCCCCCTACTCTCCACTTGCACACATTTCCCGCTTTCTTGTACTTTCCCTCCCACTTTACTACATCTCACAATGTGAGTGAACTTGGATTTTAACCACTAGCAACTATCCAAATCACCTCCAGGGGATTCATTGGTAGGGTTGTCGCGATCCGATCGACATGGCCGGATATCGGGGCCGATCGCATGATTTTTAGCTATCGGTATCTGCTGAAAAGATTACATTTTTAAATGTTCTTAATATCAAGAATAAAATATTTTAGTTCTTTACTTGATTTGAACCACTGCCGATTTACAGCCATAAACAAAAAGGTATCATCATGGGATACCTTTATTCAAAAAAATAAAACAATAAGATAATTGAGGCAATGTGGATGTGTCTTCCTTTTCTTCTTCATTGCATTGCACTCGGGTGCAAAAAAAAAAATGTGATGGGGAACTGTCGTCTATCTGCTTTGAAGAACAAAAGAAAATGCCATTTTTTGTACTTGTGACCTTAAGTTCATGTAGATGAATTTGAATTTAAACTATTAGCAACTCTCCGAATCACTTCTGATTTATTCATCTTCTACCTACTTTGGAGAATAAATCAGTGCAGCATTTACTGAAGTTTTATTGTACTAGAGAGGCTTGAGACGCTTATGTTTGTGCGGATGAACTTGAATTCAACCACTAGCAACTCTCCAAACCACCGCCAGTTGATTTACTCATCTGCTATTTAATTACAAGAACAAATAAATTTAGTGGACATTTACTGCTTTTTTTTTTTTTTTTTTTTTTTAAACTTATGACATCTATGATGCTCAGCTTAATGTGAATGAACTTGAATGTAACCGCTAGCAGCTCTCCAAAACACATGTGGCGGATTTACTCTTCCTCAATCTACTAAGAGAACGTTTTTGTTGTACTAGTAACTACTTGAGATGCTCGTGACACAATCATGGAAATGAACCACTAGCAATTCTCCAGGCCACCTCCATTGGATTTACCCGTACGCTATCCACTTGGGAGAGCAAATAAAAATGGTATCACGTCTTTTTTTTTTTTTTTTCTTCTTGTAGACATGACACTCAGGTTCATGTGGATGAATTTGAACAAGCATTTTGATGCTTATCGGTCGGGCCACAGAGCCCTTTTCACGTCTTTTCAGACGCTGCGTTTGCTCTCAAGGCGAGGGGAGGCTTGGCATTCTGGCAAAGTCGCTCGCCCTCAGCCAGCCGTTTTCTTTTTGTAACTTTTTACTAAAGATTCGACAGCTGGAAGAAAGAAAATGGGGGTACGTAAACACACGTGGATTAAGGGCCAGCGCGACGGAGGGAGGCCGATATTTAACAGGAATGACAAAAGTTGGTGTTCCAGATGTACACTGCTATCTTTGTGTGCTGCTGCTGCGGCAGCTATAGAAATGCACGGGGGAAAGAGCAAGTGAGCGCGGGAGGCAGGCAGGAGGTAGGGAAGGGGGGGGGGGGTGACGGCGGGAGGGAATGTTGGAAGTGCGTCTGAAAAAGGGGGGGTACACTAAAAGGGGGGCGGGGTGTTACGAGTGCACAGCTGCTAAACGAATGCCTTTGTGCAAGACTGTCGACATAAAACTAAAAATATGTCAAGATGTTAAAACAATAGTGTCAATAAAGCTCATTTAAAAAAAAAAAAAAAAAAAAAATCCAAGCCTGACTTGACTGCAGCTGAATCCCCCCGCCCACTCCCAACCACCACCACCATTTGTCTTAACACTCCCTTTGCACCAGTTAAAAATCTGATAGGAAACACGTCCACATTTTTATTTTTAAACATTTCAGACGGTGACAGGCAACTCAGCCCGCCAACATCCTCCGAATTAGACAATTAAGCCCCGCGAGGAGAGATGATGAGGGGGGGGGGGGGACAAACACACATCTTCTCAGTAAATATTTACGGCAAAAATCTTTCCCATTCATTCGCCAGGCACTGACAAAACCTTACTGTACTGCCTCTCCAAAGTCCCCCCACGCCCCCCCTCCCTCCTGCACCTCTACATCTGCGATTCATTGACTTCACAATTTACCACATGTCGAGCCGGGGAGAGGTCGAGCCTCCACGTGAATCACGGTGCAAATATGCGAGTGATTTATTGTTTTGTTAAAAAAAAAATATATATAAAAACTCACGCTCTCTCTTCTCGCTGTTGGCAGAGCGTGAACAATTACATTTCGGACTAATTAAGCTGGGAGAATGTGAGGCCGCTAATGTCTCGCAGGCCCAGCGTTTTAGTGTGCCAAACTTCCTACCCCTCCTCCTCCACTGCCCCCACAGGCTCTTAAAGTTAACTCGTCAAATCCAAAGCAGATTTTACGAGTCGTGGAAAAAAAAAAAAAAATCTGGAAGCTTCCACCGCAGTACTTCTTTTTTTTTCGTCAACAAAAGTGATTTGCAAGACAAAAGGGCCCAGCAACCTTGTGCGGTTTTGACGCTGAGCCCCCCCGGCCCAACTCCCAAGTCCCCTGCAGACACCAATTAGACCACATTAGCATGTAAAGCCAATTTGATAAGGTGTAACCCCCCCCCCCCGAACACACACACACACACACACAAAATCCTTTAAATCCTCATCTTTGGCCCAAAAAGCAAAAAATCCATTTACAGGAGGGTGAACACACGTAATCCATACGATGACGCATTGTTGTGCTGACAATGCCGCCATGTTGAGCTGAGATACCGTCGCTCGGTGCGGCAATTAGAACGGATACAAAAGGATCCCATCGTTGCGTGCTTCTGGGGACAGTAAAATCCACATGCATTGTTAAAATGAAAAAACTAAAAAGCGGAGTGTGTTTTAAATAAAAATAAAAAAAAGGAACGCTATTGTTTCAGTGTGTGTGGGGTAATTACACATCCGAATACATTCTCTTGGACAAAACTCTAAATAATGGGTTCAAGGGGTGGGCCAAGATGGAGGGGGGGGGGGGGCATTTACCTGTTGCAATTGGGATGAGAGTCCACATGGAACCGGCGTTAACCCACCGCCGCAAAAAGGCTTTAAAGAAAAGTCCGAGCTGAGCGGACGTCTGCAGAGCGAAGAGTGGGAGGGGGTTGCTTTTTAAAGGTTGGACACATCTCAAAATGCTTCACTGATAATAAATTGTCAGCCTCTTTGGACTCGGTGGTGCTTGGCAAAACAAATTCCCGCAAGAGGTCACGTAAATGATGTTAACCCCCGCTGTTCTGTCAAAAAATAAAAAAGGCTTCCAAATCCATATCAAAGCCCCCTTTTTTTCTCCGTCATCGTCGCGAGTTGCCGCATAACAGACAGCTAATCAATGTCCAGGTGAATTATTAATGGCGGCTTTACGTCGAATACATTGATATTAGAGCCACCGACCACTTCAAAGACGCTAATGGCTTGGACACAGCAGGGTGTGTGTTGGGGGCGGGGGGTTATTTACAGACCATCCGCAGGCTCGAGGAAGTCCAATTGCAGACATTTGGAGGGTTTTTGGGGGCACACCTTGATGAAATGTAAGAAAACGTTATCACGTTACAAATAGCAAAGCCTCCTCCGCCATGAATGACTAGCGATGGTTCCATCCATGCAAAACACACCAAAAAATAAATAAATACATAAGGGCAGAACTAGCAATTAAGTGTTATTTTTAAGGATAATTGAGGCCTTCATTTTGGAGTTTAAGGGATATGTGCTATCTTGGAATCAAAGCTACTTCTTATTTAAATTGAGGAAAATGTTAACTAGGAATTTTCAGACATTTAAATGCAGGAAAATCTTGAGCAGGAAATTGAAGAAGATGCTCATTATTTGTGAATCACAATTTTTGGGGGGAGGAAAATGTCTACTAAAGAAATGGAGGAAATGCAAAAGGATGACGCCGAGATGGAATCGAAAGAGCAAAGTGCAACGCGTCGTCACAGGACTCATCATACGAGGAAGTGCTTCACATCGCTCTGTGTGTCTGTTTTAATGAGAAGAAATGATAGACGGCAACAGACTTTAAATAAAATAAAATAAAGGGCTGGGAGGAATGTAATCCTTTTTTGCTTTTCAATGACAAAATCCAGAAAATGATAGTACAAAAATTAAGAGCAGAGAGCAACAATTTCATCCTCATCTTACAAGCCTAGCGTATTTATTTTCAAGGTGTGCACAATAGAAAATGGAGGAAACAAATATGAGGCGCGGAGCTTGTGCTGAAAAGGGGGGTGAAGGGTGTATTGCGGCTTGGAGGGTTCCAATTTCCTACATGCCTCGCCTTCGCCTTAACCTTGTAAAATGAGATGACAGGTCCTAAAGCGCTCGACTTGTAATTGCAAACGTTTAAAATAATATAATGGGAGTATGTAAAAAGGGAGGAGGGGGGGGGGGGCGCTTAAGGCTCGCCGTAGCCCCGGTGGGAATCAGCGAGGTGCATAATTAAAAGCCCAGCTAAATAAATAACATGAATTTATTGATGAACTTGAAATTCCCAGTCATGATGAGATGCAGTACACCCCTGAAAATAATAATCCTACGAAAGAAAAAAAATCAGAATGTGTGGACATCCTTCCTTCTTTTTTTTTTTTACACATGCAAATAGCAGCACACTTGCAGCTCATTAGCATATTTCATTGGTGCAGCTTTCACATTGTTGAGAGGGGAAAAGAGGGCATTTTTGATGAGGGCTGAGCAAACACCAGCCAAATGCATTATTTATTAACCAAATAAATGCATATTAATTGTTATTATTTTATTATAACAATAATTATTATTATTTTGCCAAATTTAAATATGCACACACACAGACACAAACTTGGCCTGCCACATAAAGCCCCTTTTTCATTAGCCACTTAGCATGCTAGCAGCGACGACAGACAGGACTCGGGAGCCGCTCCAACTGTACACTTCACGGACAGTGGCAAAAAGTCGACTTTTGCGATACTGTCCACTTTTGCCCCCCCTTGCCGAGACGCTGGTGACAAGGCTCGCTCGTGTCGTGTCGTGTCGTGTCGTTGCAAAGAAGGACAAAAAGGTGAACTTACTGTGCGTGCTGTGGGAGAAAGTGATCCGTTGGGGATGTAGGGGTTGGTGAGATCGGGGATCATAATAAACGGGTAGCCCGGGTACGGTGGGCTCTTGAACAGCCCTCCATCTTGCCTTTTCGCTGCTAACATGGCGGGACCGGAGTTGTGGTGGAAAGAACACAAAAAAAGAAAGGGCCAAAAGTTTTTTTTAACAATAGACAAAACGACACAAGCAAGGGGGGAGAGTGTGTGCAGTTTCACATGGAAGCCAGAACTCACCCTCCTCTAAACTTTCTCGCGTTTTGTCTCTGAAAGTTTCAGACCGAGGCGGAGGCCGTCTCTCCGCCTTAAGAGAGGTTGCAGTAGGGAGACAAAAAAAGAAAAATGGAGAAGGAAAAAGCCATGAAACACAGGAATTGGGTTCGCGGGATACCCAGGCCGAACTTTGGCTGCCTCACAAGCCGCCGCCGCCGCCGGCCACTCGGCTCGGAGTTGGCCGGGGGGTGGCGGCGGTGGAGGGGCTGCGGAGATCCCAACTTACCTCCGAGTCGGACGAACTGTTCTGATTTGTTTCCGACTCGTTGACGAGCGACGACTTGACGTCCGCTAAATCCCTTTCGGCCGACGAGTTCTCCGAGATTTTCTCCTCCTGCTCCCCTTCGTCTTTGAAGGAGATCATCTCATCGTTGGCGCCCAGGTCGTCCCCTCCACCGCCGTTCAGTTGCGGCATTTTCGCTCCGCTTTTTTCCCCCCACGAGCTTCACTGAAGGCGGCTAGCTTGCTGCTGCTGCTCTCGGTAGTGGCGGTGGGGGGTAGGGGGGAAGAGCTCCAAAAGGAGAAACTTTTTGTGTGTTTTTTTTAAGAAAGGACCCCTCACCGTCGAAAAAAAGTGCCACTTTCCGCGACTTCGGGGGTGTCGTTAGTGGCGTTTCCCCCCTCCAGTTAGAAAAAAAAAAACACACACACACACACACACACACAGCGTGTGGCGTTCGCGGTCCCCACAGAAAAAAAAGTCCCGAAAAGAAAAGGAACGGGGCTCTTGGCGGAAACGGGGAAGCCGGAGAAGGAGCCGCGGTGCTCGGATTGAGAGAGTTGAAGTTGGTCGGAGTGGTTTTCAGTTCAAAGGCGGCGCTGATTGACAGATAGAGAGGGATGGAAATAGAGAGAGTCTGGATTCGGGATTATTGACAGGGAGAAACACACAAGAAACTAATGAGATTCAAACAGGGAGGGACTTGAAGTGACGTTTTCATAAATGGAAAAAAAAAAGAAAAGAGGAGGAGAGAGGGAGGAAGCCGGCTGTGTTGGAGCTTGTGAGGCAGGACAGTGAAGGCAACACCGCAGGAAAAACACACCAAGGAGTTGTTGCACACATGAAAATATAAAAAATAAAAGCACACATGGGCGGGCTCAAACGAGAAGTAGCTTCACCATTCTCTCACATATATTTACATTTTTTAATATTTCACCATCTTCCTCTGCTCAAAGGCCTTCTTGGGGAAAAAAGAAAGAAGAAAAAAGCACACTAAACCCTTGTTTAGTCTGCACTGATCTATTTTTTCATCATATTAGGTAATATTCCCTCACATCTATTCTTTTTTTTTTATCATTGTACCCTGCCTGCGTGACAGGTGAGATGTCCTGTGGGACTAACCTGAATTCCTCACGGCTGCTCAAACTGTTTTTTTTTAAATTCTATTTTGTATTATTATCCTCGGCAGCTGGGCTGAACAAAAAAACATTTTAAAGGAGAAGAGAGAAAAAAGGGATTTGTTTCCACATGTAAACATGTTATAATGTAGAAATATATATATATATATATATATATACTACATATATATTTTTAATGAGATTGGGTTATGTAGCAGGTGCTGCTTTCTATTTTAGTGGTAAATGATGATTATTATTTACTTAAAATAATCTTCCAACAGTTTCTTTGAGACAAGAGGTTAAAAAAGACAATTGTTCTACATGTCAAACGTGAAAACTAATTTATTTTGAAACGGAGAAAAACAGATACTCAATGTCCACTTATATAAACTTGTTGCTTTGGATTTGGATTTTTAACACCATCTTTAAGCTATTTATTCTTAAGATATAAGATATTAATGAGAGTGTGAAGAAGAAACACGCTTACATGAGATGTTTTCCATTTTTGGGGGGGTCAAATTATTACCTTTTGTTGTAACTCAATAGAATCTTCCCACTGTTTATTTTCTTCAAAGGTTAAAAGACTTTTTCACCACACACAAACACAAAACACAAACTACTGTAATTGCTTACCTGTAATGTAAATAAATGGATGAAGGAGGAGGGGGCGTATTCCTGCATCCTTTTCCAGGGACGCGTGCGTGCGTGCGTGCGTGCGTGCGTGCGTGCGTGCGTGCGTGCGTGCGTGCGTGCGTGCGTGCACGTGATATAAATCAATGATGAGCGCCGCTTACCTTATCTCCTCATTTCAGAACATGCCGTCTCTCTTTGGAGCTGTGATTTAATGGAACTATTACCGAATCCACAATGATTTTCACATGGGCGACACACAAATGACACAATTATAAACATGACATTGGAGATTGCAACATTCCAGCCAATTACACGTGGAGGCAGCTTAAAGCGTGTGTGCGCCTTTTGAGGGTGTGTGCGTGCGCGTGCACGCCAGCACACGCGCCCGCGCGCGCGCACACACACACATTCCATACAGCTCAGGGCCCCCCAAACCTGAGCCCACACGTTCCAGACCAAAGCAGACGAGCGCCGAGCAGTTGTCGCTTCGGATCGCGCACGCCCATCATGACTGTCATTAGTGACCTCGATTTTAACCATTTGAATAAATATGCAAATGTGTTGCTTTACAAACTATCCAAAGTACAAACGGTCAATTACCCATCATGCACCTGTGCCTTTAAGCACCCCTTTTGTGGCCGACATTGTCATTTAAAGTTATAATTACATGTACGCAAATGTATTTTTTGGTACCTTACGTTGCATTTTGTCATTAATGCAATAATGTAAGATACTTTCCACTGTAATTAGCAATGAAGGGATTTGTATTCCACACATCAGAATACATGGAGGAGAGGGGAGAGTCCCCCCTCCCCTGGATGATCAAGTCATTATAGCCTACATATATTTGCCCCAAATATATATATATATATTTCTTTAGTTTTCTCTTTATTATGCTGCGAGAATAGCAAGCCTGCTCCCTTGGCCCCTCAGCTTCTAATCATTAGAGAATAAAAGAAAATAAAAAGCTTTTGTATGCAGCTGTTACATCTGAGCACGTCACTAAAATAAATGTAAAAGTGGATTGTTTACCAAAGCCTTAAAGGCTATTTTATGCCATGCTGTACATTTGTTTTTAAATCAAATAAAATGGGTGATTACATATAATCCCATTTTTAGGCTCATCAAGATGGCGATAGATAAGCACTTGATTACATTTCCTTGACTAACTATGGCTAGCATTAGCGATCATTTAATCCATATTAATAAAATATATTTTTTACAAATGTATTTTGGATTAAGAATGTGCTTGATTAGACCGCAAATGTGTTGCGAGTGAATCAAGAGCACGGCCAATGATCGCAGCTAAGTAGTGCACGCAATCGCTTCCGGGCCTGATTTATGGACAACCGATTCCACGCAATCAATTGAATTCTTCAAAATAGATGAATCGATTATCGCGCTATAAATTGTTAACAAATGTGACAAAACAAAAACAGAATTTGTTCGTTGCATAGGCTCCAGCACACCCTTGTGAGGTTAAGCGGTTCGGATAATGGGTGGATGGATGGTTGTTGTTGAAAATTTAATAACATTTCCATAATCAATCATGGGGGAAATGAACGTTAAATGAATTCATACTCGTACATTCTATTCATTTAAATTGAAGACGGACAACTCGACGGAGAATGAATCGAAAGCGCTTCTGCAGGCCGCAATCACGGAGTGCACTCCGTTGTCACTAGTCAATCGCTTCTATACACACGCTTTATCAATCCCGCGCACACTTAACAGTAAAACACTGTTGGGGTTCCACAGGGCTCGCTGCTTAGTCCGCAAATGATTACAAAATTCGCTAAATGAACGTTAAAATATTTGGCATGCCAGTAGGGAGCGCAGCAGCGTAAAAATATGTGCTTACAAGGCGCAACAATTTTCCTTTTTTTCCCATTTGATTGTTGTTGATATTATAGCCTAGTATTGTATTTCACACAAGCATTTATTGCGGTTATGATTTTACTACTGCAGTAACGTAGGTAAGGCATAGAGTAAACTGCGTTCTGACTAACACACAAATTCATTTAACATCAACCTCTGTAGATGGACATTGTGTTCCACAAGGCTCTATACTAGGTCCATCTGGTTTTGACACGAAAACCTACTTAAATGTCACATCTACCGGTACGTGCCATTACAGTTGAAATCTGGTGTCGCGCCACACGGGTCTCTACTCGGCCCACGCATGTTTTTTAAATAAAAGTATAAGTGGTTCAGCTAATGGATGGATGGATGGCTGGCTATAGTAGAGAACTAGAGGCTTTCCGCAAGTCTTGGTACTAGGTCCACTCTACATAAATGTCCAAATTACTTGGCAACCCATTCGGAAAACTAAATCCGTATTTATGGCTTTACTACTGCATTAGTGTTGGTTAGTGATCGAGTACGGGGAGTTCCGACTTTGGTTTAAATTCAGGTTACGTCGCCACAGCAACAGGTCGGGCAACACCTGTTAGTGCCTCAATCGATTAGGGTGGTTGTAAGCAAAGCAAAATAAAAGGCCCAGCCAATAGATTGGAGTTGTTGTTGGACCTTGTGTGATTGATGCAGCTTTTCGCAGCACTGCAAGTATTCAAGACGGCCGCTACTCATCCCCCAAGCCTGATGGCAACCGCGGCGCGGCGCGGCGCGGCGCGGCGCGGCCGCAGCAGCTCGCTGGGAAATGTAGGGCGTTTTTTCAGCCACAGACGCCAGAGTCATTCATCACGGTCCGCAGCAGGGCCTGAACACACCCACAATGGAGTGCACCTGAGAGACCAGCTACCTCATACGCCAGTGGCGGACACACACGCGCACACGCGCGCACACGCGCACGCCTCAGCTGTCCGTCACGCCGCGAAAGCCGAGAAGCAGGCGTCTGCTGGCTGCTAAATGCAAATGAAAGGCGTATTTTGAGGGATGCAAAGTTTATCGGCTACATTTCTTTTGACCTTGCTCAAGGGCCAAGTTTGATTCAAGGTAGAATTTGTACGCAAAAGACTTTGTATTAATAATAAACAATAATGAATTCTCATTTCCCGATACGCACATTTTTTTAACCCCTCCCTCGATATTTGTAGAAACTCACGTTTATTTGCGTTTTCTGACCCAATCCACGGCTTATTCGTGTATTTTTTTGTTTACACGATCCCCTGCATTTTCATGTTTGTTCTTCAAAATATTTATCAATATTTGACTCATATTTTTGACATTCTTATTTTCCAATAAATAAATGGAGCAAACATTGAGGTGATAACCGGCTACAAATGACGGCTAAATAAGGCAACAAATATTAGAAGGCCCTTGACAATGTACAAGGAATGCAAATGCTTGTCAACACCAAAGGAAAAAGCAGATGCGCTTCCTGTTGCCATCCAAGCAAATCCGATGTTTTGTCCGAGGGACCCTCCGTGTTTGAAAAGGGACAAAATGTCCTTTACAAGGCCGGCCGGGAGCATCTTGTTGAAGGCTCTTCCTCAAACAGGAAGCAGGAGCTCTGTTTTGTGACACAAGCAAAAAGAGGTAAGAGGGTCTTCTTCAGGGCGCTACAATTGCATTCCAAGCCTTGTAGGACCGAAAAAAAAAAAAAAGTACACACACACACACAAATAATGAATCGCCTCTTTTGGGGGGGCCTCGACATACC
The DNA here is from genome assembly GCF_054856515.1 of Filicampus tigris. Lineage (NCBI taxonomy): Eukaryota > Metazoa > Chordata > Actinopteri > Syngnathiformes > Syngnathidae > Filicampus > Filicampus tigris. The sequence continues at coordinate 1,511,133 of NC_141235.1, read as the reverse complement.
CCAAAACTCGCCAGTTTTTGCAAGCGCGTGTATCCCGTGTGGAATGATTGTATTTAAGAGCTCCCGTTGCCTCGACAAAAATGTTGCTGACTTCTCACAGCAAGTCGACTGGATCGTAGAATTGGAGCCAAATGGAAGTGCTGTTATTATGATCCAAATTCATAACATTTACAAAGCTCCAAGCTAACAAATCTTCCACATTAGCTAACAGGCATTTTGTGGGGCTCTGTAAATAAAGCCCAATGTTTGGGGCTTAACAGCGCCCCCACATGGTCCAAATCTTTTGCTCATTCTACGATCCAAGTTTTACAGCTCACGCCCCTCACAATTTTATTGACTTGAAATTTTTCCCGGCAGCTTATCCAAAAGTTTTTGGGATCAGCGAATTTTGGCCAAATGAACTTGCTGTCGCGGTTTGATTTGTCAAACACTTAACCAAACAATTCCGACTGACGAGAAATTTAGCGCAGCGGCTTCCAGGAAAGCCAATCGAGGAATTGAACTTGCGTTGCTCTTATCGTGCCCCAAATTGACCTTGGATGATGTTCCAAATCCTTCACCAAACAAGTACGATTGACTTGACATTTCAGTGGCGCCGTCTGGAAAGTTAGAAAAAATACAAGTTGAAAACTATCCCCTGACACCAGTTTGACTGGGTGACAGCAAGTTGAGTGTACAGGTAGCCTCCAATCTTAATAGAACAAAGGACAAAGGTCTCAAGGACCCTTTTTTGGAACTGGACATCCTTGCTTGCTCCAATTTTCAATTATTATGAAATATTCACACTGTAAAACCAAGTCAAGTTTTTTTCTCCAATTGAAACTCGCCACCGCCGCTCATTTGCGGCTGTTTTTCTTCCAGCGCCGCCGATGCTCGGAAAAGCCGTCGAATCTTTTTTCTCCTTCTTTTTTTTTTTTTTTTTTTTTTAAACGCCGCGCACCTATTAACGAGCGCCACAATGGCGGCTGACCTTGAGTCAAAAGACGGCACAAACGAGAGCAACGTGTGGCGATCATTAGCCGGAGGGACGGCGTCGGGAGGCCATTGTGCTCGCCACAATGCAAAGTCAAAAAGGACGCGAAACATCATCAAGGTTACGCTGGCGAGAAGGCTACGGCGCCGTTTTGTGCGAGCATTACGCGCTAATAAAGCAGCGCGCACATCTAAACTGCGGTAAATGTATTCATCAGAATGTTTATTAAGTTGGTTTCATTTGTGAAGACGGCGCGCTTGCATAACAGCTCACACTCTGTGAGCTGACTTTCTAACCGTCATTCCGGCGAGCTCGAAGAAAATGTATTTTGCAAATTTTATGTTTGACCTTAGCTACCCGCTACCTTTTTCCGGCCGCAAAACACAAGAAAGTTTGATGGCCGTAGGTGCATAATGGTGGCGGCCACACATTGTTTTGACATTTGCTTCGCTACTTCGCTCGTCTCATCACAAAAGGAAATCACGACACACTCGCTTTTTTCGGCAATCGGTCAATAAAGCCCACCTCGGCAGTGTCTCAACACCTTTGTGGTTACTTTGCTGTTGGCCTCTGATGCCGTCCTAGCATGAAGGGAATTTGCAAATTTGGATGTTGGACTGGAGGGGCAAAACCCTCCCGGGTTAGCGTAGTGCTAGCTAGCTGCTAGGACAGAACGTGGACACATTCAAAACTTAACCAAAAGTGAAAAAAAAAAAAGGCCCCAGGTTCCGAATATTGTGGTTGTACGCTCCATTTTGAACCTTAGCAACCTCAACTGTCCAATTTTTTGTGTTATTATTCCAAAGTCAGTCACGTTATTCCTGAGGTACCAATGAGTAGCAGTCCTCGCAAATGACACGGCAAATTTGTTGTAACAACAACTGTTGTCTTTTGTTTGAAATTTGGAGGCCACGTTTGTTTCACCTATCGATTATCTCTCAGGTCTTCCCAAAAGTGGATCGTTAGGGCGCCGCGCGATGGCAAATAAACGCTCGTCAACATCCACGCATACACAAAAACTCAAGTGGAGTTTCGGGGCCGCGGCCCTTGTGGTCTTTCTGGCTCCTAATTGCCAAAACGAAGGCAGCAAAATCAATGGGCCTCAACTTTTGCATCCGAAGGGTCTTCGTATTCTTCTTCTTGCGCAACAATCAATGCGCTGCACATCGCTGCAGGATTTGGCCAGATGAATTTCAATGAAAGCGGCGGCGCTAATGAGTTTTGCAGCCTTTCGCACCATCACCATGCCCCCCCCCCCCCCCCCCCCACCCCGCCGCCGCCATTGCCTGTGATGAATAATGAATATTCCGGGCCACGGGATGACATATTGTGTCAGGACACGTCATCTTCTCAAACTTTTCACAACAAAATGAGCAGCATCGCGAGCAACGCTCAAATACAGTAGCACAGTAGGCCCAAGTTATCATCACAAACCATTTCTTCAAGCAGCTATTACACCATGCATGCACATTAGAATGTGGAAAAATGGCCGTTTGGTGACATTTTAAATTGTCCAAAGTATTTTATTTTTTTTTTTTCAAAGCAAGACCGCTAAGAGAAATTTCACTTTTTCTATCTTAGTCTTTGTGCTTGTTAGCCACCTTCCAAATTCATCATCAGATCACAGTCATATTTGATCAATATTAATAAGCGTAGGCAAAACTCCTGCGGTAATTACCGGAGTCTCTTCAGGGCTTTCATTTGGACCATTACGAACGCCTCGGCATCTTTTAGATTTAAAAAAAGAAAAGGAAAAAAAAAAAAAAAGCGCACTCCTCTTCTTTTATTTTCTCACATTAAAACCCGACACGCGTCTCCTAAAAGCTCTAATAAGACAAAGATTCGATTTGCATCCCCATACAAGTGTCGTTTTCAATTGATTAGCAAGCGGCCATTGATGTGGCGCAAATGGATGTTTTCCCCTCTGTTCTTAAGGGCGCCTAATAGAAGGGGGCGGGCGTCCCGGAAGGACGTGGGTGTGTGTGTGTGTGTGGGGGGGGGGGGGCACTTTGCTACTTTGATGTTCAATCAGGAGGGGGCCAAAAAAAAAAAAAAATCTCACTTCTTCTTTGTCGGACTGTGTTTTGTCAATAACGACGACAGGCAAAGATGGAAACGATGAACAATGTGCCGGAGACTTTTTTTGATTTCGGGGCGTTCGTGCAACACATTCCAACATGACGCACGCGCACGCACGCACGCACGCACGCACACAGGCACGATTCCAATCGGGCCCCACAAAGAAACAACAGGTGCATTCAAGGGCGGCACGATGTCAGCAACCAATTGCCTGTAATCTAATGTAGAAAAAGAGGATATACAGTATATATTCATTCATCCAAGACAAGTGTGAGGACTATCCATCGAGAATGAAACAATATTTATTCATTTATGTATTCGATTAAGTCAACACCATTGACAATGATGTATTCCCGTACGAAAATACATTTTAGAACATAAAAAAAGATCCTAACGAAGCAATCTCGGACTTGTCAAGATGATGGTACAAGCTCATCCTAACGTGATCTCAACTTTGTCTTTGTCTGCACTGAGGGCGGCGGTCGCGGCTCACCGAAGCCCCTCGCAGGTAAGTCAAGCTCAAAGTGAACAGAAGAGGCTCTTTCCTATCTTTCGCTTAGTTTTGTTGTTTTTTTTCTTTTTTGGGGGGGGGGGGGCAATGAGAAAAAGTGCGATGATAACTCGGGATGGGTGAGTACCGATAGCAGGTACTCGGTAATATCGGCGTTGGGCCGAGACTGGCCTTAGCTCAAGGTATCGTGTACTCGTGAACGCGCTCGGTACCGGCCAGTGATACTGAAGGCCAAAATCACGTTGAGTAAGTCCTCCTCGGCAGTAGTAGGCGCTATACCGCGGAAAAGGAGAGAATGAAAGAAAGATCTTTGCTCACATTTGACATTGAAATGTTACATAGCTCAAGTTTTCAGCGCGTCCATACTCTGTATCGGTATTGTGACTTATCAAGTATGAATACTCGTACTGGTATCCAACATCCCAAATGATAACCATGGAACAGGAAAAGGAACTTTTGGCAAAAATCCAACTAATCGTAAGTCATGAAAGAAAACATGAAACGAATGCTAAAATGAACGTGGCTGAAAGTATATTTTCTGTCGAGTTAAACGATTAATAAAAAAAAAAAATCCACTTGTTCAAATGACGACTGCAGAGGGCGCAACAACAACCCAGTAATGACTTCATATTGTAGCCTGAAAAACGTCAAACTGTCCTTGGCAGCAAACTTTGTTGTCTTTGTCGGGGCAGAAATGAAAATTGCAAGGAGGGCAGGTCCATCCGCACCCGTGTCAAAAAGTCTGTTTGGGCGCAGGGGCTCATCTGCATATGTGAATAATACATGCTGCTTATAAGCATATTAAATGGCGGGCCGCAATGTGACGGCTGGCCACTTGGTGTCATGTGAGGAGGAAGAGATTAGACCTCGCCGCTTAATTATAAAGATGTCAAGTGTCGGCGGGTCGGGGGGGGGGGGGGGGTCGCCGCCTTTAGTTTGCTGATTATATGCATAAACTACAGATAAAGTCTCATCATACGGGCTATTAAGGCCGACGCAATTCGCATGCTAGCGCTGTCTGGCGGAAGAGGAAGCCGCACCGCGCACGCGCTAAAGCGCTCCGCCCTGTCGGGGCGCCACAACTCATCCAGTTTTAATCACGCCGCCATTAAATGAACCCGCGCGTCGGCGGCGATCGGGCTCGGCCTCGCAACTCGCCAAACACCCTCGCGGGCGCGAGGCCCCCCGGGAGAGCACCTCGGCTTCGCCTTGACAGGAGAACCCGTCAAAGCTGGCCCACGCTTTCTGTGTTCCTGTCAGTCACAAGGAAAGACAACCCCAAGCTAACCCCCACGGACCCCCCCCACCCCCCCCCCCCCCCCCTAAAAATCAGAAGTTGGCTTGGATGGAGGCTCACTCGACACCCCGCAAAGCAAACGTGACTCACTTTTGTCAACGCAACACAATGGATGACGTCATCGGGGTCAGAAGTGGGAAAATAAATAAATAAATATATATATAAAAAAAAGAGCAACGGGACCACATATATATATATACATATATATATATATAGATATATATATATATATAGACACACATGTGAGTTGATTTGAAAAGTGTTGCGCTATAGGTTTTCCCAACTCTGTGGAAATGAAAGTGGAAGCGAGGCAGGCAAATATTAGAGGAGAGCAAGACAGCAGTGTGATGTGTTCTTTCAACTGGACTGAAATGTCTCGTACTGAAGCTCAGCTGAGTGATGACGCGCGCGCACGCACACACGCACGCAGAAAAAGAGCTCAGTCGACTGGTTGCAAAAGACAAAGAAAGCAGCAAGATGTGAAGAATGAATACAAGAACATAAAAAAAAAATGGAAAAATAGGAGGGAAGCGGAAAAAACAAATTCTTACTTTATTATTCACTTTAATAAAAAAAATAAATGCAAAAAATATAAACAGATAAGCTTTAAATGAATGAATTTAAAAACGATTTGATCAAAGTAAAGTGGATAAATTATATTATAATTATTAGTACCGTTAAAAAGTTATTTTATGTTATATATACATATATATATATATATGTATATGTAAAAAAAAACAAAAAATAAAATGTGTAATGAAACATTAATTTCACAAGGTAAAGGCTCTGGGGTTTTAATTCGTGTGTTTTGATTCGGGGAGCTCATCCAGCACTCCCACACTACCCCCCCCCCCCCCCCCCAAGCCTCCTCCTGCCACCCAAGCCCCCCGCCCCAACCCCGTCGCCCCCACCTCCTCAATTTTTCATGTGTTGAGCCCATGCTGCGTATGTGAAGGCCACGCTAGCAGGCTACAAAAAAAAAAAAAAAAAAAAAGAGCAACGAGACCAAACAGAAGCCACTGCTACAATCCGGCTGGATGCGTGTTGCAGATATTTGCCATTCGGTTTTGCTTGTAGTCGAAAACACCATTGGAAAAATTCTAAACGCCATCCTTCCTATTCCAGTACAGCAGCCAGTCATATTGCAGCGGTTGTGTGTCCTGCCTACAAATCAAATGGGACTCATAACAACGCCTACATTTCTCATCAGTGCGGCACTAATATGAGTGGCTCTATGCTAAGGGTAAACGACATATGAATGTGAGTACTGTTTGTCCGTGCATGTTGTTGCTTGTTTTCGGTCAGTTGCTTGAAGGGTTAAAGCATTAGCGATGCTAATTAGCATTAGCATTAAGCTTATTGGACTGAAAGGCCAAGCGATGCGAAAAGTCCGAAGTCAGGACATTTGTATCTCAAGGCACAACTGTGCGAGTCGATTGAGCTCACCTGCTAAGCTTTAATACGATATTAAATCGTTAGCACTGATGCTAACCACCAAAGTGGAACACCAACAGCGTCAGTAAAGGTGGTCGACCTTTTTGCCTTTTTTTAAACGCAGTTTTGTCTTTCATTTCCTATATGATGAAACATTCAATGAGTACCTGTTTGTTTATTAGTAGGCTACCTACCCCCCCCCCCCAAAAAAATCTGCAATTAGGTGAGTTTGTGATGGCAAATTGACGGCGGGTTCAGTCGCTTTTGTTGCTTTTTGGCAAATGCAAAAATGGTTGTCCGGATGCACGTGTGAAAAACATCAAACATTTGCCGTTTTTCTGCCGCCTTTTGTCTGCAGCTGGATGTTATTGGAGAGCAAAAAAAAAAAAAAAAAAAAAAACCCTAAACTAAAAGTGTGTCTTTTTTTCCCCACTATACATGCGTGTGTGTGTGTGTGTGTGTGTGTTTCGCAAACGAACGCGCACGCAGGCTTTGTTTTCCTTTTGAACATCCCTTTGATGCCGCTGCTTACTTATTTATTTATTTCCCCCCGCTCACTCTCCGGCTCGGCCGGATGAGGCGCGCCGTGCGCCGAGTGGCATCCATCAGCGAGGCGCCTCTCCGGGTGACCTCCACTCCCTGTCAGTGTTGGGGGGAGGGAGGGAGGGGGGTGGGGGGGGGCAAAGGAGGAGGAGGAGGAAAACCAGAAGGCCATTTGTGCCTTGGTATTTAATCCATTACATACTCTTTGTGGAAAATGTGACCTATTATGACATTTGCCAGTCATAAAAAAAAAACCAAAAAAAAAAAAACAACCTCAGTTCTATTCTTCCAACTTGTTTGATCATTTTCCGACAGTGATCAACAATTCATAAAAATGACAACAATTTAAAATGTCATTCTTTTGTACTTTTGTTTTAAGTGCTACGATGTGTGTCTGCTACAATGGACTGTTAACTTACTAGTATGCGTTAAATCAAGGAAAATGGTGGGAATCTTGAAACTGTATATGCCCCCCACCCCCCACAAAAAATATATATTGCACAGTGGCAACAGTGGTCAAAAGGGAGCTTGAAACAGTCCAGAGAACTGTCTGTGTCCCCATCGCATTTGCGCAGGTTGCCGCAGGAACGTGTACCTGTTGGAATCTCGAGCGAGTGAAAGAGTGAAACAGTGTAAGACCGAGCTATGATATCAAAAGTGTACACACCCTTGTTGAAATGCCAGATTTTTGTGGTATTAAAAGAATGAGGCCAAGACAAAAATCACTTGACAATTTCTACCATTAATGTGACCGCTAACCCAGTGGTCCCCAACAACCAACAAGTAGCAAAAAAAAAAAAAAAAAAAAAATGTTGTAGCTGAGCATATACGTCGTGTTCAGGAATCTCCGTCATTACTTTCCGACTGTGATCAATTATTATGAAAATGAACAGGATGGTCATCTTAACAATGGAGGAAGCTGCAGAATCTGTCCATGGTGCTGAAATCCCTGCAGTGTATTTTTTTAACCTTTTTTTTGGTACAGTAATTATTTTACGCCTTGAGTGCACTCCTAACATTATGAGTATCGCCTGATAGGAATTTCTTCCGCCGCCTTTTGGGATTGAGCAATTTCACCATATTTTATTGAAGCCCTTTTGTAAGGCCTAATATTCAGCAGCTGTGATCTCCGGTGGAATGACAATTTTCAGGGTCAAGGAGGGACCGGGGTGATGGGAAACGGGGGTACTGGTAGAGGGGGAACAGGTGGGAGGGGGCATGGAAGGGTCGGGGGGTGGGCGTGGGGAATTGATGGGATAAAAAAAAATCTGAAAGGAGAAAAGGCGACAGAAGAATCTCATGAGTCGTCTTAAAAAATGAATGAGAAAATGGGCAATCCTAGAGTCATGAAGGGGGGGGTGTCGGAGTGGGGTGGGGGGATCAATATGGCCTCTAAACTCATGGGGGGCCTCAGCAATCCTTGACATGAGCAAAAGTTGTTGCCTTTGCCCTCAGAAGACAAGTCTTGTTTTCCGCAAGAAAAATAGTTGGCCTCATTATTTGTTATTGTCACTGGGGGGCACAAGAAGGTTTTGGTTGGGGTTGGGGTGTGTGTGTGTGTGTGTGGGGGGGGGGGGGTTGAGTTGGTGCACATGGCTCTTACAGATCACATGACCTTTCAATATTCACCCGGGATAGGAATTGATGCAATATTATCCCAATATTTTGCGTGAGTATTGCAAAACAAGGGATATCAATTTTGGAATCCAATAATCTAAGATACACAATGAGATCGATTCAACCAAAGAATGGAAAACTTCTCAGCAACAGTATCATGATACGGCGATATCGTGTATGACAACGCTTATCTTGTAATAAACTAGCATTTGAGCGCTCTGCATTGATACGATACTGTACGCGATAATGGCAGTATCACGATAGAGTGATATCAATGATTGATATGACACAGTATCATGATACGGTAATACCAGGTGCAATGAGCCATATTTGGAGAGAAAACATCTACAGGTATCTCAAATGATATCTATGAAACCAAAGAATTTTTTTAAATGGTATCACTGTAGTATCACAATACAGTGACACTGGATCATGACCTCTGCTAACTTGAATGGCGACAGGTGGATACAAAGGCGAATCGCACCTTTTGCCATCTAGGAGGGAGATTATTTAAGTCTTCTACCTGTCACTGTATGTCACTAGCATAGATCGAAAAGCAACGATACATTTTGTCGTCAATAAATCCTCATTTTTGGACCAATTAAAAGCCCTTCCCCTGCTACAAAAATCTGTGGTCCCTAAGGAAAATCAACCTCTGCGATTGGCTCCCTTGTCATAGTTGAATAGAAATTGGAGGAGGCGTCAGGTTCCTTACCTTTGCCTTGTGTCGCCGCACACCTGCTCGAAAGGTGTTTTGCGGCAAACCAACCAAGATTCCTTCTTCCAGCCGTCTGTCCATCTGTTCATGGCAAGCGCTAAACGCACCCCAACACCCCCACCGAGCGCACCCCCACCCCCTGCTTCATTAGCCAGCTCTTCAGTAGCCTGTCACGGCGGATGCGCTCCATCAAAGCTGATGGGCTCGCTGTTTTTTCGCGGCGAGATGTCGCGGGTTATCACGCCGCGCTCAGATCTCGGGCTACGGGCGGAGCGTGACTGGCAGGCCGCCTTTTGAACACCGCGATTCCTCCCAGTTGGAAATTTAGAATCGTGTCGGCTAAGACGGCGCATGCAAAGTAAATTGCCGCGCGCGCCGATGGGTGGGTGGGTGGTTGGGAGGAGGGCTGGCAGAGTAAAAGCTCCTCGCTCTCGATCAACGTCCAAGCGGGAGAAATACGTCTCGGCCTCTTTGGACTGCGATGGGACGAGCGTGTAGTCGGCCCGGCACGTTACAAGACTTCTTATTCCACTGACAAATGTGCTGTCTTCAAGTCTTCAATTGCCTTCAAAGAATTTCACAGGGAGGCGGCCAGCTGCCCGGCATCACGCGATAAGACATGGTCTGGTCTTGCCAGGCATTAGAAACAGAACCCCGATAACAGATCTGCGGAGATGCGGACGGGATCACGATACGGCGATATCGGCCACCGGCGGGGTTGTTGCAGCATGCGGGTGATGACACGGCGAGTGGCTTGTTGAGGTTGAACCATTTATTTGAATGACACCAAACAACAGGACAGACACGGCAGAGCGCTTGAGCGAAAGGCTGCGATTGGTCGCTCGAAGCTTTTGGGCGCGACTTCCTGCCAAAATGGTTGCAGCAGCCAGAGCAGCGAACAAACGCTGAAGGCCCCCCCAAAAAAAAGCCATTCTCTCTGGCGTACAAGGAGAATGTGGCACCTCTTGTGAATGGTGTAACACTATACTGTGTGTTTCACCGTGCTGGAGGGGGGGCGGGGGGTGGGGGGGGCGTTTGACAACAACAGTGGCGCTCAGACGACACCATTGTTGCGTCTCCTCGGGGAGTTGTCGCAGTGAGGATTCTTCTCATGTACGTGCGTCGGTATGTGTGCGTTATTGGGCGGTCGGTGTGGGGGGGGGGTGGCATCCGAGTGGACGCCCACCCCCCCTTGTGTGGTGGGGCCCCTCCCGTCACCATCCCTTGTCATGGTAAATGGCTGACAAACATCAGACGGCGGGAGACTGGGGCGTTTTTTTTGTTTTTTTTACACTTTCACGCGGTCGAGACGGCTCTTGCGGGAGCGCCCCAAAGAGGGCGGGGGTGGCATGACAGCATGTCGTCGGTATGAAGGGTGGGGAGGGGGTCCCCGACTTTTCATGTGGTCGGGCTAACCGGGGTTGAACTTTGAGGTGAACAATCATCTGAAATCGACTCGCGTGAAAATGTAAACGGAGATCTCAGAGGGGGAGGGGCATCTGTACCTGCTCACTGGAGGAAATCCTAACCTACATTTGACAAGTCGAAAAGGTGGAGTACTAACGAATGGGATGGGGGGGGGCGGGGGGGAGTGGGGTGACATTCCTCAAAACAAGTCTCTACCCGCCGGTTTTGAATGCCGCCTCTTAATGAACATAATCGCCCGGCGACAGTAATGACAAGAAAATAAAAACATCTAAAAAGGAGATGGGGGGGATAGTAAGCGCGCACCTCCCTTCCCCAGCGCAGCGACCCCCCCCACCCCACCCCACCGCCCCCTCCTTCAGGTTGTCGCCGGCGCTCAATTATTTCCTTGTCAAGTGGCGGTGTTTTTAATGAGGCCCTGCGGGACTGACGTCTGTCAGTCAGCCCTGACTTTTTGACACCATTACAACTTCAAATAGAAGCCGCCGCCGCCCGCCACGCTGCCTTCCACTCGCTCGTCTGACAGGCTGGGAAGGGGGGGGGGCTAGTGAGGGAGGGGGGAGAAAAGGTGGCAGGAGAGGAGGGAGACAGAAGAAACACAAGAGCGTGTAGGTAGGCTGAACGCACGCACGCACGGCCGGTCATTAAGCGGCCCGCACGCGCTTCCTGCTCGGCTTCCCGTTTCATGACAACATTCGGCGGGCCGGCCCCCCAGCACGGGACGGGACGCCCCCCCCCCCCACCACCCGCCCCACCCGACGTGGGACGGGCCGCTGCCTTGTCCATCGTTAATGGGAGACTTTGAAGCAGATGATGGGGGCGGGGCCGGCGGGGGCGGGGGCTTCCGAAATCCCTTCCATGACAATCGCGACCTGATTGAATCCATGACAGAACGCGGAGCGTGCTCCTCTCTCTGGCCGATATTTTACTATCACTGTTCTGTGAGATGAGGCGATGCCTCTGCGGTCGGGGCGGGGCACAACTTGCGTAAGACACATGATAATCATGTGCATTTATTATACGACCGTGCCTACACGGTAATCGGTCGACACTCCTTCGCCAGCCATCAGGTTGTACTTGATCCGTCTCAATTGAATTCAATTATCTGTCATTATTGTCAAAGTTCTTGTCCTGTCTCTTGCCTATTAAACGCCTCTAACATCTTTCCCTTGACACCAACCTCCATTATCAGGTTTGTGAATGCCATTTTCTTCGGCGGTATGAATAAAACGCTTTGGGTAGGGCTCCCTTTTGTGTCAATTAGCAAAAGAGTGGCTAGCCTGCCGGCTAACATTATTAGCACTGCTGCTAGCGTCTTTCGTGGGAGCAACAGCGAGTCAAATCATTGGTCGGACCGTTAACGGTCTGAATTTCAAATGTACCCGTTGAAATGGAAACTACGGCCGGCGTTTTGCTTGCCTTCAAAGCAGGATGGCCGGCGTGACGTCTTCTTTCGACTGACGCGTCACACGTTCGGAGTAGAGTGGCGCAGAAGAAGGCGAAAATCAACACGCTGAGCTTGTTTGCTCCATGGCTGTGCCGTGGTCACGGGGCATGCAAGGCGTTGCTGACTAACGGCGCCGCCGGTGACCGCCAAAGCTTTTGCCACCCTGAAGTAAGCCTCGCATCATGGTGAAAAGTTGGAGTTTGTTGTTAACTTAATTTGGACTCCAAGGAAAATACAGTTTGAGCACAAGAAGACGCCTTTATAAATAAATAGCAGAATGAGTTCCATAAACATCTCCAAGCTATACATGACATGATGTCCATTTAAAATGTGAGTAGACACTGTAGAAAGTTGACTGGAGCATCGAACAAAGAGAGGGAACACACATCTGCCCGCCTTGTGTTAATAATCACAAAATGAATCATTCTCAGGAAATCGCTCCAATTTCTGACTAACAATCACCACTAAAGTTTTCTCTCCCGGTTGATTTTGAAATAAGGCGCGAGGAGGACGATCTGAAGCGACTTTTCCGGAGATCCCACTTTGTCCTCCTCCTCCTCTCGTGTGTCCGAGACAAAGGGGCTGAGATCAACACTATGAATCTCTTTGTGTCCCCGGAGACGGACGCCGGAGCATGACAGAGGAGAAAAGACGACAAAACGCAAGACGACGACGACGACGAGGGTAAAAAAAAAAAAAAAATCCTTGTCAGCCGTTGGAAAAGCTTGATTCATGGTGACCATTTGTCCTAATTACAGCCCAACAACACTTTTTGTCGCTATTAATCACGCGTGTGTGTGTTTGTGTCAAGTTGGACGTGTGGGTGTGTGTTTGCGTGTGTGTTTGGAGGATCAGTGGCTCCGCAGATTGAAATAGATGGCCAGGATGATGGTGAGGACGATGAAGGCTCCCAGGACGAAGACCAGCACGCGGTTCTGGATTACCCTGCAAACAGAGACAAAAAAAATAAAAAAATCATAAAAAAAAACGACAAGGGTGAGACCCCACTTGGCATATCTTGCAGGGGTGGGCAAAAAGAAAATCACAAAATAAATGCTTTAAACACAACCAAAATGTTTCGAGTTTAATGGGGCAGTTTTACAGAAAACTTCAATTGGCAGTGACAAACAAGCGACTTGAAGCAAACACGCAAGGCCTCTTTTTGGCCTTCGGAGGTCGTATCCGAGCCGTAGCAGAGGCGGGAGACCACCGGCTATGGGTGTGAAATTTAACACCTGACACTCACTTATCCCGCCCGTCAGTTAGCTGTCACACGCAGCATGTCTTTTAATTGCGGGATGCAGTGTCTCTGTGTGAAAGTGGCGCGAGGTTCTTTTCAGTTCCAGCTGTGTGGTCTCTCGGTGTGAAAAAGTGCCCACCAAAGGGTTAAAAATCTAGCGTGAGGTCAAAAAATAACAGTGTGAAACCTTGTAATGAACAAAAGCTCCACTCAAGCGCAGAGGTGCGCCTCTAAAAGTTTATTTGCGAGCGAGGGGGGGGGGGGGGGGGGGAGCGTCTCGCTAGCTTGCTGCAAGTCATAAAAACAGCAAACTAATGATGGAATTTACCATAAAAACATTTTGACCAGGCCTGACTTTGGAGGAGGACGGAGGATGGAGGGGAGGCGAGGGGGTGCGCGTGGCGAAATGTCGACAAGACGGATCGAGCGCCGAGACATTTGTGCCTCCCCAAAAAAATTCTCCACACTGGCTGCCGCTGACAAATGAGAGAATTATCACATTTGCTGACATGTGGAGGAGAGGCCGAGGTTGGGGGGGGTGCGCGCTGTCCACTCCTCTAAGCGGGAGATGAATAGCCCCCCCGGTGGTGGTCATTTATCACCGGGGGTGCTCAGTCACCCCGGCCCTGCCTGCTGCCCACCATCTTGCACTTAAGTCTTTATTTCCAGACGTGCTCATTACTGCTTGATGTGCGCCGTTAAAAAGTGTTGGCGGTGATGGTGGTGCGCCAGCTGGAGGAGGAGACGCCGCGGTTGCGTGTTTAGCCGACGCTATTACTCGACATGCATTATTTACACTCATTATTTATCCTGGCCAAATACGAGTAGACCAGAGGAGAGAGCGAGGGGGTGCGCATCTTGGTGCGAGCGTGTGCTAATGATAATTTTGCACATGAGGAAATTTGGGGGGGCTCAAGAAAAAAATACAGGAGAAATTTTGAATCGGCGCAAAAAACTTTAGAAGAGGTTTAGTTCCTAAGAAGTTGACTTGCATCTCTGATTAAAAAAACAAAAAAAAAAAAGGTTACAAATTTGTTCCATCCATCCATCACTCAGCAAGTAGTACAGCGGGCCGTTTGGGGTCCGGCCCTTTTAAATACCAAGCTAAGATCCTCGCTATTAAACTGATCAGTGAGTGGAAACACCGTCTCCTCTCATGCGCACGCGCACACACATGCGCACATGCGCACGCACACACATCCGTCCCCCTCCTGTCAAGGCTGCAGGACGGATGCGGTTTGATAAGTTGTGTTCCGTCTCGCCACGTGTCAGGACAGGATCAACGAGTAGCGTGTTCTTCACACTTCAATTTCTCCTGCCTTTTTTTGTCTCCTTCTCTTTCTTGCTTGCGAACAAGCTGGAGCCAAAGACACTTTCTTGCACGTGTTCCGGGGCCACCCAACCTTGTCACGCTCGCCCAGAACACGCATCCGTGTCATTTTGCATCCCGGCGCGAGGAGCGCGTCCGTCGCGGCGCTTGTGAACCTTCGCTCACATTTGACAGCAATAAAAAAAAAGTAAAAAAAAAAAAAACACTCAATGTCGACCTTTCACCCTGACATTTGAGGACTTTTCCTGAAGAACACACAAACCTCAAAATAATCAACAAAAAGTTGATTCTGAGCGAGAGAGAGAGAGAGAGGCCCCTCGGAGACCACATGAAAATAATGAGGACTTTTCTGTCAGGAAAGATTTACAAAATCGTAGCAGTGTTATTAAAATTTAAAATCTCCCGTTTTTCCTCCTCCTTCTTCTTCTTCTTTTTCTTCTTCTTGCTCTCTTCCATCCTCTTATTTTTTTTTCTCTCTCTCTCTCTCTCTCTCCCGCCGCAGCCTTATTAGCTGTAATGAGCGGCAGGGTACACCTAACCGCACGCGTGTGCGTGACCTAGATGACGCTCTCGTATCTTGAGTTGGCGCTGCCTTGTTTTGCGAGTTGAATTTATCCTGCGAGCAAGCTCGTAAGTCAAGTCACTCGCATCTGAAATCAAGGCTGCCCGCGGCAACGAATAGAAATGAGAAGCATCCTGTGAGGCCGCCCCCGTGTCATCTGTTATTTTGAGTGTTGAAATCGATGACCTCACTCGAAAAGCTCATCTGTCTGAGAAGTGTCTGATTTTTTCAAAATAAGACATTTGCAAACATCTGCTATTGCTTTGGAAAACAATGATCAACATTTGTGACACTTTTCTGGCATGTCGCACACCAAAACTGGAAGTGAATCATAATTCATTGAAGTTTGCGCATTTTCTGCACTGTCGTGCAGAAGGAAGTGGTCGGCGCCTGCAGACTGAATATTGGCCTCTTAAACTGCTTAGGCAGATCATCGTTTGATTTACCGCGTCACTCATGGCTCCGAGACCTTTGAAAAAGAATTCGGGGAGCTGATGTAACCTCAGTCGTTTGCTTTTGTGAGACGCTCAAGGTTTAAGATTTTCATCCGGGCAATCCGTAATCCTGGATCCTTCGTATTTTGACACCTGCAAACTGCCGTCAAATCTTCTGAAAATTGGTCGACGCGGGCCCGCCGCAACACCGAGGCCCCTCCCACTCGGTGGGCACAAAAACAACATGTCCACTAAGAACAAAGTTAGCTGCAGAGTTTCATCTCTCAAGCCCTCCTTCTCGGCACCACAAGCCCAATAAAATAAAAATCAATGGCTGTCTGAGCTGCTCTGGCTCTCCCCCGCCAAGAGCCTGGGAAGATACGCCGGGCCGGAGAGAGAGAGAGAGAGAGAGCGAGAGAGAGAGAGAGAGAGTGGGGGAGGGAAAGATCAATGCGCTCACAAATGGTTTGAGTGATGGACATGGTGGAGGGGAGGGTCCGCACCAAAGCATCCACTTGTTAGCAAAAGCTAAAACAAATACATGCTTCATTGAGCTCGAGACACACACACACACACACATACATATACACGATGTGTGTGTGTGTGTGCACATATATATATATATATATATATATATATATATATATATATATATATATATATATATATAGGTGTATTTGTATATGAGGGCTGTCAAGAGATTAAAACAAAAAGGAGGGCTTAATTAACAATGATCTGTAATTACCGTATTTTGCAGACGATAAGTTGCTACTTTTTCCCTAAATTTTGAAAAATGATACAGTCTAACGGTGCGGCTATTCTGTGGATTTTTCTTCCACCGCTAGGGGCGCTCTACCCGGAATTACAATCAAAACGAAGCGATGGCTAAAAACGGGTGGATTAACTCTTATTCCACAAATGCAATATTTATCAGAAAGTAATGGGCCTGCATCGAACATATTCTTGAAAAAAAATATGTTTGGGTTGACTTCCGCTTTAACTATGACTGTAATTGTGTCGCAATTAATGCACTAATTTGACACCCCTAACATATGTTTGATTTATTGCTTCATTTTAATCTTTAGCTAGCAGAGCACTTCACAGATTCTAATTAGTTGAAAAAAAAAAAAAACAAATACAAAGTTGCTAATGAGCGGCGCATTCGCCAGACTTGAACGTGTTCTGCGCTTATTTTCTGGCGTCCACGCAGACGTAGACAAACGACAAACAAGTTGACCCGAGACGCCGTCCCGCCGCCCATTGCTCCCGAGGGGGCGTTCAAGATAAACCATTTCACTTATTTGTTGACTTTTTTTTTGGGGGGGGGGGGGGGGGGGGGGAAGCCCCTTTCGAGCAAAGCAGCTGCAGAAGAGCGCCGCCACCCGCCCGCTTGCCGCCGCTTAATTGCAAGCTGTTTACGGTAATGAATTATTTAAAGATCATGGCTTAATTCCCCGCAGATGGAAGAAGGTGCGCCAAGAGGCCGCCTCGCACGTTCTCTCGGGTTGCGTGTGCACAAGCCTGGGCGGCAGGGGCGGTGGGGGGGGATTCCCAAAGTGAGGTGTGCCCTGCAGGGGGTGCAGGGGGGGAAAAGTGGAATGTGGTGATGACACCTTTACACAGTGGGTTTTTTTTTCTTCACCAGATTAAAAGGTTAGTCATCCTCAAGTTTGTCATTTTAGAGTGTGTCCTCGTGTATGTGTGTGTGTGGAGGTGGTTGGGGGGTGGGCACCATATCTTTTGAGATTTTGAAGGGGGTGCATTCAGAAAAGAGTTTGGGCTTTTGAAACTTTGCCAGCTCCTAGGGCTTCAATTGGACCGATTCTGCCTTTTTTTTTTTGCAGAATTTTGTTTTTGTTTTGTTAACCCGTCTGATTTGTGTAATTTCCCAATTTTTTTGAATGACAATAGTAAGAGAGTGTCAAATATTTGTGGATTTTTGCAATTTCAGGCTGTTGGGCTCGGTCTCTGTCCCACACAAATATGAGGGGCTACTGTATATTTATTTTAAAAAACATGTATCTTCAAATCTTTATTCCTTAATTTCTTGCTGTTGCCCAGATTTGAAAAAAAACATTGAAATATATTCTGCCTTTGACATTTGAAGTAAAGCGAGTGCAAAAGCCTGCAAATTAGAACAAAAGTTGATGATGCTCAGGCCAAAGTGATCGTTTGAAGCTCAATTTCACAGTTGTGAAAATATTGAGCTGTTTTGTTGAAATAGACATTTGGATCAAATTCACCACATCAAAGCGCAACAGGTTTTTGTTTCGCGGGATGAGCGTGGAGCGAGCGTTCTCTTAAGGTTTTTTTTTTTTTTTTCTTTCCCTCCGCCTCACTCACTGGGGGCCGTCAAGGCAAGAGAACGGCACGGAGGCTCTACAGGTTCATCCATTTTTAATTCAGGCGGCTAACAAGGCTGGCTGGCCGGCTGGCTGGCAGCAGCCTTAGACCGGGACCCGCTTCTCTCCCGGGCCACAGCCAGCCGGCTGGCCAGCATATATGGGAAAAAGAGAGAAAAGAGACACTAAGAGGACAAAGAATGACGCCAAGGAGGAAGAGAAAGCGGATACGCTGCGACCGCCACTGGGATTTTTTTTTTTGCCGGCAGCAATTTTGGTGCTCGCTGCCGCTGTCTCTTCCGTGTCGTCCTTTTGTGGCGTCATTCGTTCAATGTGTCGTCTTTTTGTTATCATTAAGCAGTCCGTTTTCACACGCAGTCCGTTTGCAACCGATAGCTCAAAACCGGATTTTCCGGCTGACTTCCCAGTTGTTCAAATTTCCTACAATGAGGAATAATGTATCGATGGCTGGAGGTTCTTTTGAAGTCCCAAATGCGATTGGCTATTTTGGTCGATAAACGGCTTTGTTTTGGCAATTTTTCTAGCAGTTGCACTCTGCCTTCAAAAGTTTGGGAAAGTCTGTTTGGGATTTTCCTTACTTTACTTACTTGCTTAACACCAAGTCCATTGTGGGGAAAGGTGACCTCACTTCTTGGGGCCATCTCGTGAGAAAGACGTTTTTTTTTTTTTTTATATATAGTAGGGCACACACGCCTTAAGTTTCAAGTTTCATGTGAACACTTGGGAAAAAACATGCTGTATCTATGACATCATCCCGCATGCTAGCACTGAAAATCCTGAAGTGTCTTTCTTCAGAAGTCAGCGACACTTTTGTCAAAATAGCTCAAGAACTAAAGACTTATTTTTAGAGCAGGATTCTTGCTATGGTGATATGAGCTCGTATGAACAAATGCCGCCCACGCCCACATCGAGAGCTTAACGAAGACTATGACCAGAGGCTAATACTAGTTACATTGTTAGCTAATCTGTGCTACACCGCAGCTCTGCTTACCTCCTTTTGGCTATGAAGACAGCGGCTGCAACAAATGTTCAAATAACTGGAACAATTCAATTCCAAAAAAGGTCAAAGCAAAATCTCAGCCTTGAATCAAAAACTCTCAAGGTCCAACTATTTGTAAACGGGCATTATAAAGTCACCATTCCATAATATGTCTCCTTTAAATGTGCAATGAATTTTTCGGCAAGGTGAGGCGGAAGTTCTTGTTAGCGGGGTCTGTTTGTGATTCGGCGACAAACGCATCAGCGATGAGGATATTTGTGTTTACGTCTACGCCGGCACGCGGCGTCTCTGCGCGCTCTTTGTTTGCAAAATGGAACTCGGCTCTCCAAATATTTGCCTCACCATTCCAATGCAGTGAAGTTGACCCTTTTCTTATACAAACAAACGGGTCACTCCAGAAGTGGGAGGACACACCCCCACCAAATTTCAAAGAACCCATAAACAAAACACTAAATCATCAACTTGTTGTGTAAATTAGACTTATCCTGAGACAAAATCAAATTGTAGTAAAAGACATTCCTAAATATTATTTGAAATACCAAATAGCGCTTGGCTTTTTCCTCCTTCTTCTCCGTACCTATTGATGACTACCTCATGACCGAATATAACAGACAAAATACGTTTTAAGCGCAACTTTTTGGGGCATGATTTTGTTCATAGTATTATTCAAGTATTCTAATTGATCAAACATTTGGCATTTGCACACATATGCTAAATAGAAGTACATTTATGTCCTGACATTGAGCCTCGACAAATACAGTACGCAACCCGATTACTACAACCATTGTAGCCATTTTGAGAAAGAGAAAAAAAAGTGAGCTATCTATACGACTCAGTAGAAATCACATAATCAAGCCTATCGACCCAAGTTAGCTTCTTGTTCTCATATATTTGAATGGAATCAATGTGTCACTCAAACCGACACAACATACAAGAAAACATGAGATATCCAAGTTTTTATTTATTAATTTTTGATTACATAGCTAATTTTGTTCTTGACCAATTAGCATAGCGGCAAACACAGCTAGCATGTACGACTGAGCAACAACGCAATAATAACACCGATTTGCCACCCCATTATTGTAGTTAGAGTAAAACTACAATGAATTTAGTATTCAAATAAAGGATGTACAGCATTTAACGGTAATTGTAAGAAATATGTTTTTCAGGTGCATGAATATCTGTAACAGGGTTGAGAAAACAAAATCTCATAAAAAGTGTACCATTGATGGTTGACCTGGACGAATCAAATTAGGTGATATTTTCTTCTCCTTGCAAAAATAACAGAAAATTCTACAATAAATGGTCAATAAATGCCTCAATTGTCGAAAGACCCACAGACAGTTCGACATTCTGCACTAGGGCTGATTTTTACTATCAAGTGGAAGCATAGCTCGTGTACTTCCATCATTTAAAAAAAAAAGAAAAGAAAAATGTAATCCATAAATAAAAGAGCCGATCAGGGAGAAACCGGCATAACATTTGCACAGTGAGACACATTTAAGTCTCCGTCAGGCAGCCCACCCGGGATCAAAAATAGCCTCGGAGGACAAAAGTAGAGCTGCGAGAAGCCTCATGTCCGTGCTGAGGTGCCTCACACACAAGGGCGTGCACCTTTGACGGCTGGCAATTTGGCCAATGCCAAGCACCTAAAAAAAAAACCTTCGCAATGACCACAAACAAGTCGAAAAGTGCAGAGACGACCCGGAGAACTGAAGACGAGCTCGCTGTTGGGTTACATTTGTACAAACTAAAAAAATGCTTTGTGGGTGTGCAGAAGAAGATGGTGTTGAAGGGGGCACATTATTTAAAAAGTTTGGGATGGCCTTATCCAAGTCAGGTACAGTGGAACCTCACTTTTTGTACATACTTTTGCTTTTATTTGGTCTTGAAAAAGGTTGGCGGGGGGGGGGGGGCCGGGGGCTTCCGGTTTTCGTACATCCGCTCAGTTTTCGAGCAAAAAAGTGTGACTCTGTTTATTTCCAGGAATCGATGCGCGTTGGTCAAAAGCACTTAGTGAGTTGTGTCTCAAGGGTTCAACATACAGCAATGCAAGATCTGCGGAAGACACTTTGTCAAACGGCAGACCTTCAAAATAAAAACAAACATGAGAAATATTGATTTGGATTTCATACAATTCAGATTTTCTGGAAAAGAAGTTTCTTTCTTTTTCGGACAAGCACTACATGTTTTCATTTGGGATATTTAGATTGTGGATTTTTTTGTTGTTGAGTTTTTTCGGTTCTTGTTTTATGAGTGCATGTACAAAATAAAGGTAAAAAAAGTTTCATCTGTCAAACAGAATCATTACGAAAACTGAGGCTCCACTGTACTGCCAAACTGTGGTGTGACAACTGCTGGGGGTCGCTTCTTTTTTTTTTGCTCTCTCGGGGATTTTTGCAGGGTGGGGGCGTGGCTTCTTGAAAAGGTTTGGTGAAAGACTGGTCTAAATCAGGGTTCCCCAAACCAGGGGTGGGCAAGTGAGCGCCCTCCAGAGGTGGCGTAAATGTCATTTCTATCATTTTAAAGCCAGACGAAAATGGCGCTCAAAGATTCGAGACGTTTGGAGGTGCGCATGCAGGTAAAGTAGTCTCGTCGACAATGTAAGGGCTACAATGTCATCCTACGGCTCAACGTTTGACACTACAAGGGAGGCTATAGTCATCCTAAATAATCGATGTCTTTCCATTAAATTTGCACACTCGCTTCCCTTTGCCTGTTTAAGATGACAGAGAGGGAGACACTGGCAAAGGAAAAGGAAGCTAGATTATTTGTATTACACCACATTGTGTGATGAACTACATGTAGAAAAATGGATGTAGTCAAGCGCCGCAGGAATATTGTCATTGATTTCATAAAACACTGAACCGTCACAGTCTGAAGCGCCGGATGGTCAGTCCTTAAAAACAAGCTTGCCAAAAGCAAAGGGGGCACCAGAAAAAAGTGCTCTTCCTTGGATGCGAGAAACTCTCGGCATCAGCAGCATCGGCGTGGGCGTGAAGCGCCACGAGAGATGCAAATTGGCAGCTTCACCTTTCGCATTTGCTGCCGAAACGGGTTCAAGAGTCAAGGGGGCGCCCGGGATGCTTTGGGACTTTTTGGAAACGCGAGAGCCAATCCATATTTGCAGGAAGCCGTGGTGAAATCTCAGGAGTGCCTGATATACAACGCAAAAGGGGCGGGGTTAAGTGTTGAGAGGGTATTCATTGGAAGCATGTGAGTGTTACTCAGAAGAGACGCCGTGTGACCAACCGACACACAAAGGCTGTGGGTTGTTTTTTTGTTTTGGTCACTGGTCAGCAGTCCAAGGCTATCTATCTGTATTCGAGTGTTCGCCACATCACAAGCCCACAACCATGGATGTAAAATTCATGGAGGAACCGTCCATCAAGTATTAATGATCACATTTTTTTCCCTCCTCGTGGTCACTGAGAGAGTTCCCTCAAGAGAAAACACCAAAGAGAAAAGCAAACGACAGAGGGATGGAGTATGGGGGGGGTGGCAGAAAAGGCCAAAAGGTGGGGGCTAAGGAAAGGCTACAAACATCTTTGGGTGTAAAATATTTTTCTTTTTTGAAGGCCAGCACCTGAAAGCTAGGTCTTGATATGCGGGTCCCCAGGTATCAACACAAACTTGTAGACAGTTTGGGCCAGTTTTTGTTTTTTCCCTTCGCGCCCCAACCCCTAATTCTCAACGTCTTTTGTAAAGCTACCAAAGTTTCCAAAGCAACCCGAAACCACCCAGGACTGAACTATTTGTATTCAGACATTAAAAAGTCCGTTTTCCATAATACCAAAGACTGCATGGAAACCGGACACTCCCGTGTCGTTTCCGGAGTGAATACGGGCAAAATGGGAATTTTTGATACAAACTCCTGCCTGGCACCAGATCAGCAGCAAAAGTACAAGGTCAGCAACGTCCCCTGCAGCCTTGCTGACCAACATATAATCATAACCACCTTCTTCCACCATCCCTGCGTCTCCACGACGGGGGCTTTACGCAGCCGCTTGGATACGTTAAAACGGCCGGCCCCGGTGATCAAACGGGCAAATACCTCCCAGGTCAGCAAAAGGGCTACCCTGCGCCAGTTAACAATGCAGCATTTAAACATCAGACGTATGCAAAGCGGCCGGTACACAGGGGGAAAGGAGATGGAGATGGAGACGAGGGGAGAGTTGTGGGAAGCAAAGCCTGGACCAGAAAGATAATGAGCACTGGGGCGCGCCGAGGGAGAGCGTCAGGAGCTATTTAACGTTGTAGCATCGGCGCTGCAAAAATTTGAGATGTCAGACAAGGAATGGAAGATCACTCATATCACAAGGCTGAAATTTGTTGACCATTTTCTGTTGCAGCTCAAAACTGGTTTCCAAATGTACTTTGGCGGAATCTTGAAGGTATGGATGGCATTATGGGTTATGGGTGGACCCTTAAACCAGCTTTTCCTGCACTTTCATTTACATCAGAAAAGTCTTATGGCACAAAAATTCACTCCGCCATGGAACAATTTACATCAGAGGAGGATAGGCCGACGAGGGCCAGTTGAATGGCCGCCACAATCAGCAGACTTCATTCCACTGGATTGCTACTTTAGGGTAGTTGTCCAAGATCAAGTATATTCAAGAAAACCAAGCACTGCCGATGAAATATAAATTCAAAAGAGAAGCATGCTGAGAACTGTCTAACAAGGATGACCATTGTGTCAAAGGGTGCTCATGTACTGTATAAAAACCACAGGGCGGGAATGTGCAATTGCAAAAGGCCTCACGAGAGCTTATCTTTAACACTTATTTGTATGTTAGTCTAATTGCTGTGGCACATTATGGTTGGGAATCACTGACTTAGATCACAGGACTCAAGTTTGTTGAGCATTTTCTTCTACCTGTTGAAAAATGTCTCTCCGAGTACAACTGTAGAAGCTTTCAAGTATGGATGGTTGGACGCCTACTGTTAAGGAATCATAGGGGTGAAAAGGTAAAAGGTATTTTTTTGTTGCCCGGCCGATTCCCCGTCTGCCTCTGCCTCTTGCTTGGTTAACCGACTGACCTGCTGTCAAAGGAGCCTTTGTGATGGCGCTCTGGCAGGAGGCCCATCAGATCCTGCGCTTGTCTGTCTCACAGAGAGGGGGGAAAAAAATAAAAAGTGGTGGCAGGAATGTGCAGACAGTCTGACTGGTGTGGCCTGTCCTGAACTATGTCCCAGGAATTACCTGCTTGGCACAGGGGGGCAGAGACTTTAACGCCCAACGTTTATTCACTTTGAACATCGTTCCGCTTCCATATTGATCATTTTCCATCTACACGTCATAAGTTAAGGCCGGGAATGTCCTCATAATAATTGTCCGTATCAAGTTATGAACTATAGATTTTTTTCACATATATTTGTAGTCTGTCCTGCAAATAAATGGATGATTCCCTCTGACGAACTTCTGTTCCTTAGGTATAATATGTCTCATCACTTTCGAGCTGGTTTTCTTTGAAACGACCCCATGATCCTTCAAAGAGTAACAGGTGCAAGTTTCTACGTAATACTAGGGCCTCTACTGTTCATGTGTTTGCAGTGTGCCTTTAAGGGGCGTGGCCTAGTGAGAAATATCAGGAGCGGCAGGCTTGTAGTTGAGTGTGAGCATTTTGATGTCTTTGTGAGTGTTGTCATTTTGTTTTGGTCCAGACCAACCGACTGTGGCTCTCCTTGCCCACATGCCAGGGTAGTAAAGTACTCTAATTGCTCAATTTTGTTTTTCACTTCACTGCCAATATTTTGGCTTGTTACACCCCCCCCCCCCCCCCCAAAAAAAAAAAAAAAAAATTAAGGCATCAACCAAGTGTGAACTTGGAATAGGTCAGGGCAGTTCCAAGTCAAGGTAGCACTGTACTGTAAGGCCTACGTTGGAGGTATGCTTGGATGGTAAGCTTCTCCTAAATCAAACACGAAGTTCTGACAGCGCTGCTTTACGCTAAACAGAGATCACAACTTGCACACTGTACTTTTGACTTGGTAGAAAAAAAACAACAAGAAACTGCCAGAGACAAAAACAAAACCCAAAACAGCTGCGACAAAGTGCCACTTGTGACACATCATCCCAGGAAGCAAGTGTTTCCACGGCTGCTTCACAAACACAACTTCTGACAATGGCGCATGATCAAAAGGGGAGCAGGTGTAAATGATTTTAATCCCCCTCCCGCACTTATCAGAAGCACTCGCTAAAGCTGCCGCAGCCTCAAGCGTGCCCCTCGCCTTCACCCCGTGGGACAAAGAAAGCGGGGCGGACCCTCAGGACGTGAGTGAAGAGGAATGCACATGCAAATTTGAAAAATGAAAAAAAAAAAAAAATAATGTATGACACTAACACGTTGTTGCGATTGCAGAAACCGGAGACTAAATTGTGTCCTGTTTACGACGAGTGAGATTCAACTTCTGCTGCCAAATTTTCAAAGGTCTTCTTTTTGCATGACAGGATTTTGGTAGATTTGGGTGGCAAGTAAAAACCTAAATGAAATCAAGGTGTCAATTCCTGCTATTGGGTATGTCCTACAGAGTAGCAGTTGAAGTGAGATACAACTTCTGTTGTAAAAATTGGCATAGTGGTAATTATTGAGGTATTGTACACAAGTGGTAATCGTTGCGCTTTGCGGAAAGAATGCACCATTGGATGTGAAACTTCCTCTAAAACAGGC
Source organism: Filicampus tigris (assembly GCF_054856515.1). Classification (NCBI taxonomy): domain Eukaryota; kingdom Metazoa; phylum Chordata; class Actinopteri; order Syngnathiformes; family Syngnathidae; genus Filicampus; species Filicampus tigris. Next base: position 1,485,486 of record NC_141235.1, on the reverse strand, counting down.
CAAGTTTGTATCACATACTTTAGTGTTGCTTGTGTAAAGTCAGCAGAAAAGGGATGGCCAAGCTGGACACTTTTACAACACACACACACGCACGCACAGGCGCACGCACGCACGCATGCGCCTTTCCTCCAGCCGCGTGACATACTGTACGACCGCAATCCAAAGGACGCACTCAGCAGATCGCCGGGCGCGTGTGTTTAGGCACAAAACAGAAGCGGCATTCTTGGCAGCGCTGGCGCGTCTGCGAACCCGTCGCGACTCGCTCATTTCACACGGCGAGGTGAGCCAAGGAGCAGGAACAGAATGGCCCAATAAAACCCGAGCCAGCGAGGGGAGGGGGGGGGAAGGGGACCAAAGGGCCTCGTCTAAGTCCCCTTTGCATCTCACCTCGCGGGGATTGCCTAGGAAATTGTGCAAAAGCATTTTGGCCGTAAGACGGCGTCCTTTTATTCCAACAATTGCCTTTGAAAAGGTCCACTCTTTGTGAAATTTCTCAGAGTCTTGAAATGAAAGTTTGTTGAAAGTGTGTGTGTCTACAACTGGTAAAATAAATGCGACCGACTCCCTTCCGAGGCTAGCTAACTAGGCACCTAGCATGGCTAAGGTCAGTTGGTTTCCGCGCTGACATTACGTCACCGAGTGGACAAGAAGCTCCTCATTTTCTGAGAAATGTAACTGTGGTGCTACGTCGTTCTTTCAGTTGCAAAATTCAATTGTGTATGTTGCCTTTTACTAATGTATTTATGTATGGAGTGCATTCAATGGAAAAAGTGGCCCATGTCTAGTGTGCTTAAATTCTAACACGGTCGTATATTGTGAGACATTTGAGTCCAATTCTGACATTGTCTGTCAATCAGGACACCTGGCAAAAAACATGCCAACACTCAATTTGGACATTTTGGGACATTGGCGCCCGCAACCCCTTGTGAGGGTAAGCGGTATAGATAATGGATGGATGGAACCTTGACAAATTCGGACCATGTGCTCCACTAGGACATTTGAATGACGTGCTCATGGAGTCTGACTTGGGACCTTTGAGTGAAATGTTGAACTTGAAAATTGAAGGCAAATAAAATCAGGGCATTGTCTCTTCGGTGGGGCATTTCCTGCCAGTTTTGTTGGTCAGGTCGATTCCGGGGGCATTTGTTGGTCAAGTCTTGCTGCCACTGTGAATGTGTAGCGCATTTCGCTGCCTCTTCTATTCCGGTCTGCAAGCCACAGTGCTGTGTAAAATGAGAGGGAATGCTATGTTTGGGCAAATCTAATTTGAGGGCCTTGTTTGTTTTTACTGCCTTATTTTGCAAGCCGGTGGTTGGTTCCAAAAACGCCTTCTCTCTTTTCCCCTCCTTTTTTCAAACATTTAACAAAAGCGCTTATTCCCAACAGCGGCAAGGAAGTCCAGTCATCTTTGGCTGGATGTGCCGCGTGATTATGCGGGTCGTTAATTGCGAGGTTATCCCCGCGTGTCACCGGAGCATATGCACGCGAGCAGACGTATAGACGGATCTGAAAAGAGAGGATATTAGCAGCCATCTTGGGGGGGCGGCTAATTGTGATGTATTCCCAGCGGGACGAGCGAGGAGCCGTTTCGGGGCCGAGTCAATGCGCATTAATTAGCAGGGAATGGAGCCAAGTGCCATTATTTACAAACGGCGATAATCTGGAGCATTCTGGTGCCACTTGTTTCATGTTACAGAAATATGTCGGGGCCAGCGGACGGGAGGAGTTTGCGCCCAGGCAAACAGATGGGGATGCCGAAGAACGGGCGCTGTAGCGCTTGTCGGGAAAACGTTTTCGCCATTGAAATGAACTGAGATGCCTTTCATCTGTTCCAGTCCCTCTGCACTTGGATTGGCCGATTTGCAGATTGGAGTGTGAATTGGTGGCCATCAGCAGATCCTTGCGAGTGGCATCCTCAGTTTGTATTTTTGGGTTTGACTGTTTGTCGCGTTCAATAAATGGTTGAAGGTGCATTGGTGAGAATACAGCATCTTAATTCATGCAAGCCATTTTCAAGTTTGCCATGTTGCCAGCCATTTTAGAGCACCTTGACTGATCTCTCAAGACCCAAAATGTGACAATATAAGCCGCAAACCAACCAAAAGAATTCTCTCACTGGGTTCACCGGAAAAAAGTCTGAATCTAAATTCTGCCGTTCTTAAGTAATCAGCAGAAAAACATGGGTTAGTTTCACCCAAAACAATGTTTTCTGACCCCAAAGTGGAAAATATATATTTTTTTGCTTTTGTGACTACTTGAACTACAAAACAACAAAAACAAGAGAGAGAAAGGACTTATGATGACATTTGCTCCAAAGCTGTGCTGGTCTCAAATCCAAATAGATGCAACCCCGCCAACTACAGGGATCTCTTAGTCAATAATTAATGGCCTTTATTTTCTTCTTGTACCTCAAATTTTGGATCGCGACAACAACAAAAAATAATGAAAAACATAAATAAATAAATAAAATCAACCACGCAATGGCCATCAACTTGAAGAACTAAGTTGGGGCACTTGCAAGTCAAGGTAGAATTCACTGTACTGTACAAAGACACACAAGTACATAATAGACGCAGGCTTCTACATTTTAACACTGGCTGCAAAAAAAAAAAAAAAAAAAAAAGAAATGTTCATACAAGAGTGTGAGCAACCATAAAACTGAGCTGAATGAACATCTGTACATGTTTCATAAAGGCCCACTTGTTCTACACAGCCCAGTATATTCACAAATGGTACACAGGATTCTCCTGGAAAGGGGACATTTGAACAAATTGTTCATCACAATTATTATTAAAACAAAATCTTTTATCTGGGTCTATTTGTTAACGAAATCAAGTCAGTGGTGACAACCAAGAAGTCTTTTTGTCCCGTGAAGTAGTTAGCGATTACGGTTTGGCTCCTTGAGGAAGCAGTCAGTCTTGCGCTTTGGACACGGGAGGGGGATTAGTTAAGCTGCTCAGACGGGGAGTGTGCTCACTGCGTGGTTTTAGGTAACAGTATCCGGTGTTGGCTGACACCGATGACACGACCCGAAGCCCCCACTCCCACCCCGCGGGAGTCCGACTCACTCGGGGTTGCTATTCTGTGTCCTTAACAATGCCGGCTGTCAAAAGAGCCAAACTTGAACTGCCTCGGAGACGCAAGCAGCAAGTCAAGTGCATTGTTAGTCCGCTAATGAGACGGTGGCTGTTATTTCCCAAACCCAAAAGTTGAAGACGCCGTGCCACGAGATTGGGCGAGGGCTTCGCTTGACCTCTTTCCCCCTTGAGCTGAAGGGAAACTTCCCAGCGAAATTCGATAGCATCCGAGAGGAGCGGGCGTCTGTAATTTGTTCATCCCAGCTCTCGCCGCACTTGCACGACCTATTTTCCCTCCGACCGACACGCCGATCGATCTACTTATCTCGGCGAGATCAAAGCCTCGCACCGCCCGTGTACATTTAGCCCCGACTCTGGTCCTCCCACGTCATGTCTAAATATTAATGATAATAAAGTCTCACAGCCGTTCGCCGTGTCAGGCAATTACGGCCGGCATTGATCGCCGGTTGGGCGCTCCAATTAGAAGCCGCAGCTCGTAACGTGTCCTGGCACATCAAAGGATAACCGCCATTGATCCCCTCCTGGATCTTAACATTTAGCGTTAGGAGACACAAGACGGGAGGGGGATGTGTGACGCATGGGAAAAGGTGAACAAAAAAAAAAAAAAACCCATCTTTTCTTCCAGCCAGGTCTGGTAAGGAAGCGTACGGAAGACGGGCGGAAGATGCGCGGGTGAGTCGCGACGCAGGGGGCGACTGGAAAACAAAACAAAAAAACATTTAAAAGGAGATTCCGACAGAGGACAAAGGAAGCGAGGATCCGGAACCCTGCGAAGAGGCCTACACAACACCGCGATGGACTGAAACAGGTGAAAGTTTGAGGACATTTTGTAAAGAGAGTTTTGGAAAAAAAGGCTGATCGCCATACATAGATAACAAATGCACTGGTTGATTTGCATAGACGGGTACAGTTACGTGGCCAACTACGAGTGCGAGACATGGCACGAACGAGCCATTTTCATCTATAATGCGGATTAATACAAATAATAATAATTACAAAAAAATAAAAAATAACCTAACTGGACTTGGGGTTTATTTTTCCCAAATTGCAATAACGGTAATTGCATAGACTGGTCTCGGAGCCAACGAGATTTTTACTTGTAGCTACACTAGAATGCCAGACAACCGTAAACGACAGAATGAAGCTATGTTTGTAAAGTGTCCTTGAGGATGCAGTTGAAAGGTGAACTTTCTTACTAAAAAGCATACAAGGGGCACAAACGCTGAACAATTGGCCTGTGTCATCTTGAAGAGCAACACTTGTACGCTTGTAGAGCTCGTCAAAGAACAGTGTTGCGCACACACTAAAGTGCAATATCGCGCAGGAGCGGCCCAAAGCTCCCATCCGTCGCCCCGTCCTGTCAATAGACAGTCCCCATTAAACCGGCCGCATTCCGCGCACAATTGCCACCAAACAATCGGGCTGTTGACTGTGTGACAGGGCTTGTTGTTGGCGTCTTTCTCCGCCGTACCGATAGCTCTGATGGTCCCGAGGTTTATCCGTTGTTCTGCTTTACAATGCCGCGCTTCACGCCGCTAATAATGGACTGCAACGGCGAGCGCCAGTGAAATGCCGGCCCCTGTACGCACAGCTGATTGACTGGCTCGGGGCTGGAAGTATGTTGGGAATGATGCAAGTTAAGGGAAAGAGGCCAAATGAAGAAAAATGGGACAGGATGGTACTCGGACGGTTTTCTACATGCAGCCATTCATCGGTTTCTATAGGGCTTGTTCTCTTCAGGGTGCGGCGGAGCCTAACCCAGCTAACGACAGAAGACAGGCGGAGCGCAATCTGGACCAGTTGCGAGTCAATCACCACGGGGCAAAACTTCCATTTTCAAAACCTTTATCTTGTTCATGGTCACAGAAGCCGCAGCCTATCGCGCCCTGGACTGGTCGCCAGCAAATCAAAGGGCACATATCAAAGCGAGAGACAACTATGAAGCGGGTTAGGCCAGTGAAAAACTACACTACCAGGGAGTCAAATCATTAAGTCTGCACACCCTTAATAGCTTCTTGTTTTTCCAAGGTTGGTTTTTGCGGATGATATTTTTGCCTGTGGATGCGGTGTCCCTCACTATTATACGCTTTGCTAACATGGTGCCCCACTTCAATTCTGTACCTCGGCGTTCCTACCAAACGATGTAATTAAAGATTGGTCGAGCGAAACCAGTGTTTAGAAAACCGTTTGCGTCAAGTCCGTCCCCAACATTCTCGTCCAAAGGAAAAAGTTTGAGGATGGTTGCGCTTGGACATGTTGAAACAGACTCTTGAGACAATTTGACAGTCAAACAATGCAGACAAAAAACATGGGAAAACATTTGTTGCTGGATCCTGGCATGTGCGTGCAATACCCGCTGATGCAGTCGGGTCAGATGAGGGGATGGGAAAGTAACACGGGGACGCTAGGCCAAGACTTCAATGTCCTCACGACTTCCCTTCAACACTCGAGCAACGTTACAACGCTGGCGCCATCGGAATACAGGGGGCCGGCCGGAGGCGGGTTAAGTTCACTCAATGGCCCACAGGATGTGCCCGCTTGACCCGGACTGGGAAAACAAACAAAACCCGAGAAATGTGGATTTTCTGGGCTTTAAGTGAGAAGAATTGAACATGCTAGATTACCTGGTATGTGCCTTTTCACCATGATGTCAAATCCATTGGCACCGCGAGTAAATAAACCCTTGTATGTCATCTGACCATTCGAGAGCAACTGAGAAAATCTTAGTTTTGGGCATGTTCAGGCGCCGAAAAAAGCTTGCAATTCAGCGGAAGAAAACATTCAACGCGGCAATTCCAAGAGGGTCCTGAAATTGAGAGTGCTGCAGCTAAACCTTTCCATATTGTTCATTTTCCATGCCCACATAGTATGTTCCAGATCCGTTTGAACCTATTTGTATTTGTAGCCTGTCTGTCATTAATAAATGGATGATGAATCCTTAATATTTAGGGATAAGGGAAAGTGTACACATCGACTGCATTAAGCTTTTAGCATCAATTTCACTGCATATGATTACTCGTATGCTATTTCACTCTTGTGCCGTTTCCAGATGCCCGTCGGGCCTTCAAAGACCAACAGGTGCATGTTTTAACAGTGCAAATGTGGTGGGTAGTTGCCGGGACTTTTCCAACTCGCCCGTGAAGACAACACCAATGTCCCCCAAAATACACACATTTATGGCATGTACCATCAGTTGTACAGCTGTACAAATGAATGACTTTTGCAAAGACTTTGATTTGAGAACTTTTGGGTTCATTTTAGGATATGTCATCAAAGTGACATTAAGCCTGTTTGTTATTACTGTCAAATGTCGATGTCCTGGTCTTCCATCTTGATTTGTTTTACATGATTTCCTCAATGTAGAATTTCCCCAAGGAGTTTCCAGTCAGGGGAATCGTCAACTGGAAACCTGACCCAACTTAGCAACGGTAACTCGGGGTGTCGGATCTTTGGGCGAATACATTCTGAAACCGCGGCACAGCAAAACGGGAGCTAATGACCTTTTTGGACAGAGGCCGCAGCGCCGCACACGCATGAGGAAGATTCCCGTCAAGAGCTGTAACATGTTTGTGAATGCGGGCCTTATGTTGCCGTGGACAAAACAGGCGTTGGTTGCCAAAAGTAAAAATACCCAATTATACAGTACAGTAGCAAATTCTTGTGTGAGACAGCTCGCCGAGTGATGATGTTGACCCAGGAGGTGCAAGCTGAGATCCCTGTCGCCACAGAGACGTGAAGACCGCGGCGGAGTCCCCCCCCCCCCCCCACCTTCCTGACCGCCACCGGCTCCGGCTGGCAATGAGCCTAGCCTAGCACCGGGGTGCTCGGCCAAATGCTCGTCTACTCTGTCAGAACCCCCGCCCCTCTGATAGCCTCGCGCATGCCAGTCTGTTTGGCTGGCGTGGGCCAAAGGCGAGGGGGGTGGCGAGAGAAGGGCCGCCAGCTGGGCCGCTACTTCATCGCAGAGTAGCACTCTCCCCAAACAAACACAAGCCGTCGGTTACATGCAACCTGTCATTAGCAGTCGTGCATGACTGGTCGACTCCCCGAAACGCTCAGCCAAGCCTTGAACATGCACTGCACTTGTCTCGAACAAATGTCTCGGCCAAAAGGAGATATTTTGGCTGCTTTGCAACTTTATCAGCGGTGGTGTAACTAGTTTGACTTGTATTTTTATGTAGGGAACGTGCGAGACGAATGCCAAACGCTCTTTTAGGGATTAACCGCGTAGCGTCTAATTACACTACAGTTAGTCAACTTCCACAGGCTAAAAATGGAGGTTAGGCATCGGACATTACAGGGTATCGATCGAGGCTCTACCGGCCTTTGCGGCATAACTTTTGTTTGGTTTTGGGTTGCGTTGTCCCTGGTGGAAAAAAAGCATTCTTGCAAATTCCCAAAACACTAATCAGCCAGCGGCGGGGACTTTTTCAGTGGAATGCCGTTACACTGGGACAAAAGGCATCCAGGCATGAGAGTAACAAGCCAAATAACCGGTGTCAGTGTTGAGCACAAAGATGAGAGTGTCTTCTGACGGCTCTGGTGGCGTAATTCAATGGTGTGAAGGCGCAAAATGCACCCAAGTGGTCATGCCTGTGTCATTTATCTGAGGCTGATTGTTCACTCATCTGTGTAGATCAGCTAAAGTGCTACCAAATAATTTGACCACAATCTGTTCTGAGACTCTGCTCGAACTTGGATTTGGTCAAAGTAAAATATACCATTGACATCAATTCCATCTGTAATATTTGTTCAAAACTGGCACTGACATTTAATTTTTTTTAAAAAATAGCTGGTCAGTGGCTAACATGAGAAGTTGAGCTAACAGTCTTGATTAAAAATAGTCGCGCAAGAGCCGAATCTGAAAAGACCGTCGTTCACAAAGACTTAGTCAATGTCTGCGCTGTTCACGATTTGGAAACAGGAAGTACAAATCCTACTAGCCAGTCTGTGGTTAGCATGATAACCTCACCTAGCAGATGACATATACCAGCAATATCAGGAATGGAAACAGGAAGAAGTGTTCAAAGTCATATGAAAAACAGCTAACAGGCAACACACATGCTAAAACTAGAGGCAATTATCTCTGACGATCATGTTTCTTCAAGGAGCCTCCAAATGGATATTCCTCTTCCCTTCCTTCGGTCCTTTCAGAAGTGTCGTAAAAAAAAAAAAAAGAGAGAGAAAAAAAAAGCCCAAAGCAAAACTGCACACAGAGTTGATCCTTTAACTCCCAAACTCATCTTTGAAGGATATTTTTCATGAACATTTTGGCCCAACTCTAAATTGGACAACCTTTGGGGCGGACAATTTAAAAGATTGCAGTTCTAGTCATAGTCTGTGGGTTTGATATGCCAAAACGTGGCTCAGATGCCAAACTGTTACGACAAGCAAAGCAGACCCTACCTGTGAATGCTTTGCTCTTTTGTCCAGTTGCGTTCACTTGATTTCTTTCTGTGAGACGTTTGTGTACTGTCAGAACAACTCCCACCAGACGATTGTCATGACAACATCTGTGTAGTTGTTCAGCAAAAACAATACGAGCTCGCCTCTCGACAGCACTTGACAGACCGAAGTGTGTGCGAGCGGTTTGGGGGGGGCGAGTGGGCCTACTGGAGGGGCAGGGGAAGGGGAAGGTCTGTCCTCGTGCCTTCTCGCCTCTGGCTTCGAAAAACAACAACAACCAAAAAAGACGTTTATTTAGCGGATCAAAGAAGTGAAAGTCGGCGAGGTTTTATTTAGCGAAGGAACGCGGCGTCGTATGCTTGACAGTGACCTCGGCGCAAACCCGTTCAAATGTTTCACTTTCTTCTTGTAGTTTTGTGTGGTTGAAGAGTCTTTCAAACAATCAACACAGCAACTCTGTCTTTGTTCCATTGCACCTTTCTCGGGGGCTGCAAGGATTGAACACCAGCGTGATTGGCAGGAAGATAATCACTGAGTGACATGATAATTATGTGAAAACATGTTCCTTAACGGAGACAACGATCCATCCATCCGTGGACAATTTAGAGCAGGGATGTCCACAGTTATTTCATTGTGGGCCAAATACAGAAAAATCGAAAGAAAAGGTCTTGGTCAAAATACTCAAAATTCTCGCATCTCCAAAAACATCACTTGGTCAATAATTTGTAAAAATGACAAACCCTCCTGAGGTCTGACCAATACTGTTGATTTGAGAAAATTATGAAATTGACCAAATTTGGACATCGGATGTTTTGGCCCGCTGCCAGTTAAACAGCTCAGGGGACAGCTGCTAAACACCCTCTAGTGCAAAATTAGAGGGTTTCCTATGGTAAAACAAACCCTTTCAAAATTGGAATAAATTGAACACATCTTCGCCTCTACAAACGCACCGTCTTCGTGGTCGACCCGCACCTGACATTGGGGTGATGCATCGTCAAGCGTCTTTTTTTGCCTAGCCCTCCTTTAACCCCGACTGACTGTCACTCCGACAAGACGGCGGGAGATCAGTGGCACTGGCGTCCCTTGAAGTGGCTCCAGGTGTCACTCCAAGGGTACCCGCCCCGTTTGATCCACCGTCGAGCGCCTGTTGGGCCGTGGCAGCCTCTGATTTTGCCCGTCAGAAGGGTGGGGGGACGGGGCGGGTGGGGTGGAGTTTCCAGGGAGGCTTTACCTGTCCAAAAGTTCTTTGGAGTGACGGCTCGGGATAAGGGGCACAGCGCGGGAATCACAGTTTTCCTGTTATAAATTTACTTCCGAGCACTTGGCAAATGCCCTCAGCTTATAAAGGATTTTTAGAAAGCTGTCTCAATTAGGTGAAAAAAAATACCCATCACAAATTGTAGGGGTAAAAAGTGCATTTGTCCTAATTAGTCGTCAGGTGCCTAAATTTAACACCTCCTCAAATTGTATAGAAATAGTTGTAATATGCACCAATTAGTTGGCAGGTATCAAAAAAACTCCCTCAAAATGTAGGGAAAAAAAACAATTGTCAACCACTTAATTGTGGTTGAAGACAAAGAAAACGCCTCCCTCAAATTATTCAGGAAAAAAAAGGGTTATGCCCCAATTAGTGCTCAGCTAAATGAAAAACAAATAAATGCCTCCCTTAAGTTCATAGAGGTTATTGTATAACACAACAGACCTCTATTGCTAACAAAAACAGGAGCACTCCATTTTTTTCACACCCCCACACAGGGGCTTGAATCCTGAATAATAGACGATAACTTCAGTGGATCCTAAAAAAAAAAAACCAAAAACAAAAAAACGTTGCCTTTCTTTCCCTTGTCAACAACAGCTTCCTCTAAAGGGGCCACGCCAAAAGCGCCTCATCAGCACTCTCTAATGGGCGAGCTGGGAGACAGGAGAGGAGAAAAGATGAAGCGAGAGAGAGGAGGTGGCGATGGCGCTTGTTTGGCGAGTAATGAGGGTGAGGCGCGCAACGCTGCTGTTGTCCCAGCAGCGGCCTGTACAAACACACAACCCGTTATTAGTATAGTGTCAGTATCGCCAAAGTATTGTTTCGCTTACATGCAGCAATTCCTCAAATAGCGACTGTCACTGTGTGCGCTAGCCACTTCAAGACAAATAAATGCCTCCCTCAAATTGTAGGGGGAAAAAAAAAAATGGAAGAACCAAGTGGTCGTCAAGTAAATATTTTTTATTAAAAACGCCTCCATCAAATTATTGGGAAAAAAGATAGCACATCCCAATCAGTCGCAAGATTGCCTATTTACTTAAAGGCAAATAAATGCCTCCATCTAAGTGTAGTTCAAAAATGGAATGGGTTACAATTGGTCGCCAGGTAAATAAGACAAATCCATCAAATTGTGGGGGAAAAAAGATAGTTTGTCCCAATTAGTTGCTAGCAGCGGCAGTTAATGAAAAATAAATGCCACCTTCAAATTGCAGGAAAGAAAAACACAAGTCACAATTAGTCATTGGGTGTGTCGTCCACTTAAAGACAAACAAACACCCTCAAATTACACGCTCAAGCGTCCCAACTGCCACGTAGGGACAAATAATGGAAAAGTTCACAATTAGATGTTTTAAAAGATGTTATAAAATACGAAAGCGCTGAGACCATTCAAACTCAGTTGCTGACCAAAACAGCAGTGCCTTATCAAATTGTCTTTTTCTGTTCATATCCAGAACAGCAACAAATTCAGCACTTTGTTTACCCAGCCAAACATTCCCAATCCATGGCATGTTTTCTTGCGCGTGGCACAGCTGCGCCCATTTTGCCACTTAAAAGTTGCAGGGGTCATACACAATTCCCATTTTCAACTTGACGCCAGAATAAAGAGGTTTGAACATGAAAACGCTTCCCCGGCGGGCCCGTGACCCACAGGGGATGTGACAATATGGCATCGTAAGCAAAGGCAAACATCTTTCAAAGTACTACATGGAATCTACGGGCGAGATCACAGGCAAACGGAATCTCGCCGGAATGTTCTGCCGCTCGGCGACTGCGACGAGTTCACGTTCGCATGTACAAGTCAAGTTCAACAGCCAAAATGGAGTATGGCTTTCAAAAAGCAAATGTGCCCTTTTGAACTCTGTTGCTAACCAAAACAGCGGCAGCATAACACAGGAATTGTATTTTAATGATAAACGTTTAATGAATTTTGGAGGGGGTATCCGGTTGTATTTATCAAAAGTATTTTTACAACTAATGGCCTCCCCCAACAGATGCTGTCCCCCCCAATTATGTGAGTAAATAGACTCTCCCCCGACACTGTGTGGAAATCTCCGCCCCCGCACTTTTGAGTCCAAGTTTTCCCCACTCGTCTCGCCCTAAAAATTGGCGACAACACTAAATAAATCAAGGCAGAGTACAAAAGGCGACGGCGAAAGACGTAAACAACGCTGCGCTCCATCTTTCAGCTTCAATTATCGCCCAAATCAAATCATTTTGTTCGATCGTGCGCTTCAAGAGGGCCCCGGGACGCCGCCGTCACTGATGTGACCTACATAGCCGTACTCCGCAAACACAGCTGGGAACGTATACAACGTACGCCCTGACGACACCATAGAAGAAGGACAAAGGGGAATTTTGGCCTGATTTACTACGATCCCAAAGTGCAGATGCAAGAAAATGCAGAGGTTTCTGAGTGGCGATATGGCATGACTCCTTCTTGTGACTGGCTGCAAGTCAGCCGTTGGATCCTTCACAAGGTCCGAAATTGCAATGCTGAATAGACCATACCTCAGCAAAATTGATTTATTTAGCCTCTATTTATGATCAAAATCAACCGTGGGGTACTTTTTGTCTTCACCTCACACAGTCCTGGGTGCACTCGGCTAAGAGATCAGCTCGTGTTTGTGTGTGCAATCAAGTTTACGCATGTTTTTTATGAAGGAAATGATTTCTTTTAAAAAGCAGCAATAATGTTACTGGATCCAAAAAAGTCTTTTCGCGCTGAGGCGAGCAGGAGCCTCCCGGCCGACAGTACTACCACTGGAACTGCTGGGAATGGAAATGTGGCTCGCGGCCCAGTTGGGGACCACTGGGGCTCTGGCAGTGGGAAGAAGTGGGCACAGCAAAAAGGGGGCAGCGAAGCGGGCAAGACAAGGAGGAGCTGGGGGGGGGGAGTTGAAGCAGCAGTGCTGTCGGACCCTGGCTGGCAGCTGATCCCACATGCAGGTGGTCGACTCAGTCGCCAGGCAGATCAAAAAAGTCAAGGCCCCGAGTGGACCTCCCTTTGAAATGGGAATGGAGGGGCCTGGATATCAGACGGAAAACATCAGCAAGCTCCCGGCGGCAGAACAACTCCATATTCATGCGCTGCCGGGATGGACATCGCTCGGAGGTGGACTGCTCACATCGGACGGGGATCGGCCCGACTGACGAGGACAACCCGGCACAAAAGACGCCCTGGAAATTTTTGCCATGGCACATTCGAGCCAAAACGTCAAGGATTCTTTTCATGCCATGTTTCAGAAAGACGATTTTTGGAGCCACTTTTCTCAAATGGATAAAAACCAACGTGAGTTTTGATCACCCAAAAGTCACTGAAAAAAATACCTGAAAGTAGACGCCCTGGAGGTCCTTTTCAGACAAAGCCGCAGCTATGTGGAGATGAGCGCTTAGGCTAATTGCCTTTTCTTGAACCCTGACAACTCGCTTAATGGGTGTCTAATTGTTTCTCAGCTGCGGTGACAGTTGGACAACCGCCGCGACACTTGGACAAGGGGTGCGAGGGAAAACACGCCGACGAGCTGTTATAGCAGCTGTTTACAATCCTAACATCCTACGTATCATGTATTACCATTTTTGAAAGACTGGAAAGATTGATTTGAGACAACCGAATGCCGATTCAATTAGTAGACCTTTTGAAGGATCCGCTGTTTTAAGAATTTAAAGTGAAAAACAAAATATTAGTGCTGCGAAACGCTTCTGTAAATTTCGGCGAGGTCTTGACAGTTTGCCATTTTGCACAGGAAGGAGGAACAGAATGTACTTGAAAAAAAATGTAAATACACGTATTGGAGGAGACAGAAATGAATTAGCCGGAATGTATTAATGTATTTGTACGGAACAAATTAGACTGAAGTCAAGTTACCATAGCATCAATCAAAAAGGAAGGTGTAAATGCTGGATGAAGGGGGGCAGGCGGAGCAGCAGACTTGACGCACTTTTCCGAGTTGTGCCTCTTCCTACTTGAAAGGCAAGTTTTCTTTTATTCAAATAGTGTCAACACAATCCAAATATTTGTGCTTTGAGAAGCGGCAGGGGGGTGAGAACGTTAGCGGGAGCGCTCATAAATCCTGATTTGAGCTGGGCGTTCAGGGGGCTCGCACGAGACGGGTGGTTGCTGGGCCGCTTCGTCTGATTAAGTCTTCCCATTAGGTGACAGCTGAACTTTAACATGAATATGAGAATATTGAAATAAGGCTGTTATTTACTTAGCGGAGGGGACGGGATGATGAATGATTGTTGGACAGTTCTGGGTGACTGACCGCCCCCCAAGGCCCCCCTGCTGGAAATCTCCCTTCGCTTGCCGTAATCAAACGTGACAAAATGGAGACATATGCAGAAATATTGGTTACAGTCGGCCTGCCCTCTTTTGTAGCCCCCCCCCGCCCCCAAGCCCAAATTGTCTACGGGCACTGAAGCATCTATTTCAATTGGCACTTCCTTCCCGGCCCCCCGATTTTACATTTAGGCGCTGTCATTTACATATTACTCTTAATCAAAATCCACAGTGGGGCGACAGCGAGGGAGGGGGCGACAAGAAAGAGGGAGCGGGGAAACAAAACCGTGGCGTCGCGGTTCAGGGGGCTGGCACTTTATGAAATGGAGATGTGATTGAACGCGGGCGCGTGTGTGTGTGTGGGTGTGTGTGGTAGACACGGGTGGCGCAGCAAGGAGTATTGAATTATTTGTGTTTGAATTGTCTGTTTGATGGCGACGGCGGCAGGATACACAGAGACGGACGGGCGAAGGCAAAGTTTTACAGAGGTTTCATCCAGATGGGGCATCATCATGTATGCACCGTCAACTAGTTCAACAATGAGGCTCCAATCTTGTCGAGCTTTTCACACTCGTGGGTGCCAGAAAGGGATTGCGTGTCATTCACTAATAAACACGTAGAAATCAACTCAATGCACAAATTGAGTGTGTGCGCAAAATCACAGCAGGATTCGTGACGGGTGCGCACAGGCCAATTTTTTTTCTGCAGCGTGCGCATGTTAGTCAATCCTCCCAAAGGACCCCAAAAAGGGCCCAAAAATGAAAGGAAGACATTTTACAAGGGCGGAAATTGAAGTTATTGTGTCGGAGGTGGAGGCAAGGAGAGCAAGACTGTTTCCACCGGAGTGTCGATGGCGAACTCAAAAGATAGCCGCGCCTCCGTCACGGAGGCCGCCCATGCAATGTCACCCGAGACTTCAGAAAATGTTGTTTGATATTACGGATGTGGATGCAAAGAGAAAAGAAGGAAAGCAGGAGGACAAGGACCACCTGATGTCACTCACATCACAGGATGAAAGACACATTTCAATTCATTGGCAAGTCCCTCAACGATCATGTTCTGTCTGAATGTCCACCAGGTCGATTTTTGAATCAATTTCCCTGTTGAAATGTAAACTACGGCTGCCTTCCAGGCAACTTACCTCATTGTATCCCTTGGTGGATCGGACAGAAAAACTTCAACAAATATAAATGATTTTCTAATTGGATCCCATTTGAATCCAAGTTATCTGAAAGTCAATTGTTGTGATGTCAAAAGTTTGATCAGAACCAGCCTGCCAATTTTGTCAGCATAACTTTGGATCTTGACGTTTGTATTCTCTTGGCACCAGAAGAAACTCTGGATGTGTACAGCGATGAAGAGGGCGAGTTGATACTTTTTAAGTAGGGACATTTTTTTTTTTTTTTTCTATCGTGTCATTTGCTTGCTAACGTCCATTGACGGCTAAAGAAGCAAAAACCAGAGTTTATCTGGATGACCCGTGTTGGCGAGCCGTTTAAATGGCACCTTGGTCGAGTTTCGTACCTGCCGCTTACCTTCTCAGCATGCCGGTGAGGATGCGAGAGCTCTTTCCCAGGTTGGCGTCCGTTTCTCGCAGCTGGAAGGACACAAGCAGAGGACATGATGGGGTTAAAGACTTCACGCTAGGTCCTGGACCAATTGGCGAGTTTGTTGTGTTCACAGCCGTCCACTTGAACCGTCACTAGTCAAGTTGAAGTGAGCGCATTTTTGGGGTTGGAGGCTCCCAATTAAAGAGCGGGATAAATTGAAAGCAAAAAGCAGGTGGGTCTGGAATGTGTCCCCCATCACAAACGGCCATTCATGGAAGATGATATTTGTTTCAGGCAAGGGGCTCGCTTGGTTTAGCTCGAGGTAAGACAACTATTTTGTACCACAAAAGCAAAACAAAAGGCGGCCTCTCCTGCTGAGCATACTGTAGCACTCCATGTGTATAGCGGGTTGTTTTGTGGGGGGGCAGGGGCACGGAGGTTCAAAAGCGAACAAATCTTTATGCATCAAACATTTCTATTCCGGCAAAGTGGTTGTTAACTACCTCTTCAACTGCATCGATTTATCTCGTGGCTTCTTTTTACTTTGCTTATGCCCCACAAACGGACTTTAAAGTTGCGCGCGTGTTTGTGTGAGTGCAGTGGGGGGGCGTCGAGCAAAGAAGACTCTCGGGAAGAAAGTAGAGAGAGAGTTAAAAAAAAAAAAAAAAAAAAAAAAAAAGAGAGAGAGAAAGTAGCCTCAGTAGACACAGTGGAGCATTTTTGAAAGGAGATGTTTGATTTCCTTTGAAAGGCCTGAGCGAGGCCCACTGCCTTGTTGTGATCCTTAAGCAGTCTGCGTTGAGGGGGCCGCCAGGGGTGGGGCGGCCCTTCCTGTGTTTGCTCTCCTCTTGCCTACCTGGCCTGTCTGTCTATCTGCCTGCCTGCCTGTCTGTCTGTGTGTGTGTGTGTGTGTGTGTGTGTGTGTTTGGCAGGCGAAGGATTTCGGCAGTTCTCTCAGGGGAAAAGATTAAGGCTAACGTAGGGCAATCTATCGATTAATCGGGTTCTTGGGTCATCATTTTCACATCGTTTTGCGTATGGTAAGAAAAGAGCCCTGTGGATGGAAGACAAACTGCCGGTACATTTTCAAAGGGCCATTGAAGCGCCGCAAAAACGGATTTAGCCAAATCTTGAACGAACTTCACTGGCGGAAGGAAGCAGCATGAAATAAACGTAACGCGATTGAGTAACATAACCAAGAAAATGCTCTCTATCACTCCTGCAAGAAGGCTTGCACTGCAGTGAAACATGAAACAGGCCAAAACCGAATTTTGGAGACAGGTCATTCCAGAAGTAAGTGCAGCGGTTATAAAAAGTCTACACACCTCTGTTCAAACGTCAAAACGCCTTGTTCTCCTCGCTGGGGATGCGGCTGGTTTTTTTTTTTTTTTTTTAACATTAAAACTCAAGTTGAATGAGAGTCAGCACACACTTGCCAGTTTCAAAAGTGCCTCTGGTCAAGAACAATTCATTCAGATGTTCTAGTAGGCTCTTCCTGTCATAGTTTCTACCAGAAGCCTGAATGTTTCATGCTAACTTCTTTTTTGGACTGTTCATAATTCCATCGATGCTTTATTTGAATAGATTTGGATTCCAGAAAAAAAACAAGCATGACACAGAAGCATGAAAAAAAAAAATACAAAATCCAAACTGTAATTTCTAATGTTTTCATTAGCATGATCTTTTTATAGAAGAGGAAAAGGAACTCTTTCAAATGTCTGTGATAAAAATAATAATCAGAGGCCATGCGGTGGCAGGTTAAGGCAGGGCACCGGATTTTGTGAGAGGATGATTCTGCCGCATGTGACACAATGGACGCCGGTGTTTAAGCAAACCAAACAAACTTATTCAAATGCACAGGAAATAGGAATGACTAAAGGAAAGAGGCAAACACAAAAGCGCAGACGTGCCCGAGGCGACGAGGCGGTACACGAGCCGCGTTTGCCGGCCGGGCCGACGCCCGGTTGGCGACACTCACCCTCTCTCTGGCCCGCTGGATCTTCTCACGGTCGGTGTGAAGGTTGGAGAGAATCTCTTGGCCCACTTGTTCTGCGGAGCAGCAAAGCAGTCGCGTCAGCACGACGAGGCACGACAACACGCGAGCTCAGTTCAGAGTTGCTTCTCCAAGGTGAAATTGGAGCCATTGTCAGGCACTTTTCTGATGCACTATGTTGGCAAGCTGCTCCCAACACCTTGCAGCTCAGCTCGCTGACGATATCGACCGATCCTTTCATGGGGAATCCTTGAAATGCTAACTAGCGTGAAAATAGTACAGCCGGTGCTCAAGCATAATCGAGAATTGTTTCCGAGAAATTGCTTGTGCAACCTTCTTGAAGTCGACAGAAATGAAGTTCTGGACTTAAAAAGAAGGACGGGATAAAAGTAATGGAATGAGGAATACATTAAAATGAACAAGATTTCAACACACAGATTGTATTTGTACTACCTACAACTGTAGAATTACAGTATTTCCTATTTTATTAAGATAAATGTACTCATGACTAGTAATAAAATGTCCACCAGAAGTTAGTCTAATACCTCTTTGAGATTTGATATGAAGAGGGAGTTTGCAGTTATCATAGATCAACAGAAAGATGCTGTCGACTGATTGAGATGGACAGCCAAGTGGACAGATGTTTTTGCAGTATAGGGTTGGTGCGACGAATTCAATATTTGTCACGCCTTTCGGTTATGTGTTTTTGAAACTCACTTTGCTTTCTTGAAATGCTTCTCGGCATTCGTCGGTGCAAACGCATTAACGCGCAATTACAAAAAACATCGCCGACAAGGCACCTGACAAGCTCGTCAGTGGTCACTGTCAGTCTCCTGTCCCTTGGGTTGGATACGCCAAAAAAAGACCAGCCCGCCCCTACGCAAAAATCTCCTTCCATCAATGCAGCTACAGCATTAGCGTTTAAAAATGATGGAGGCGAGAGGATGAATCGGGAGGGGAGTGAAGAATCCTTGCGCGGATCAAAGACGGGCTTTCAAGCGCAACAAACAAATGCGGGATAAACAACACAGTCGCTGACTGTATTACACTACACAGGTGCCGCACACCAAAGGGCCCACGTGCTGAGCGCCTGTTTGGGAGGGGCGGGAAGGGGGGGAGAGGGGGGAAACGGGGCTACATCTGGCAGCTAAATAAGAGAGTGCAGCGGGCGGAAGAAGTAGATGACATTGTTTGTTTTTTTTTGGGGGGGGGGGGGGGGGCTGGGTCTGAAAATGAGAAGACGCCGTCAAACGAAAGACACTCCATTCATCCGCCGATCCTTTTAGCTCCCCGACACTGTAAGCGACTCAAATGCGTCGCTTCCTGCCTTCATTAATTTCTAATCCGGGAGCAGACAGATTGAAGGATACCCAGATTAAACAGCGCAGTCAGACAGTCACATGTGACAAATAGGGCAGATTAAAAAGACTGAACGCAGGTATTAATAACCATAACAGCCCAACACCACCAAGACACCCCTCCCTACCCCCGCCTCCTCCGTCGCTATCGGAGTAGAACAAGGGAAGGAACAGGAAGGCGGCGGTAGCGGAAATCTTCTGTTAAAGACACAAATAAGCACATCTATCCGTTTGTGTCAGGGCTGTGTTTTCTCTCCTAAATAAATGAGTGTGACAAGCAGCACTGCTAGCAAGACGCAACTTTGGATTCCCCCCAAACCGGCAAGCAGATTACTGGGAAAGTTTGTGTTGGAAAAGGAGGCCTCCAATCATGCCCGAGGTTAAAGTTCGTTCTTACGCGTCGTGTCCTCATTCCTGCCTTGACTGCAGGTGAGATCCAACTTCTGTCGCCAGTATTCGCAATAGTTTTGTCAATTGTCATGCGAATTCAACAAAAGCCAGTGATGAAATTAGGGTGGCAATTATACTTCCCCACTTTGTTTTGCAGCATTTGGACGGTATCAGTTCCTGCTTGTAAGTTAAGGTTGAGGACGTCCTTATATGCAGGGGTGGATTTGGTGTTGGAAGTGAGCTCCAACTACTGTTGCCATATTCTGAACAGTTGAGTCAATGTGCTTCTTTTCAGAAGAGAGTACAGTCAGTGCATAGTAAGCCGGCTACTGCCGACTAAAGAGGACATTAAGTGTCAAATACGAAAGGTATTATGGACGAAAATGGTAATGGCTGCCCTTGGAGAAAAAGCATTGGCTCCTGTATTTGTCATGGAAGGTTTATTCGATGAAAATCTCATATGAACTCTCAATACAGACGTGTCCTGACCTTGTCTGAGAGGGGAAATTAGATAATGACGTTCTCAAAAGGAGATTTTATTTTTTTTTCCAAATGGCTCAGTAAAGTCCTTTGCTGCTGGACTAACAAGGTTTAATAACAGCTTGTTAAGGCAAATCCTTTAAAATGGCTCCCAACTGTGTCAACAACAACAACGTTTTATTGGATTTAACGTACTGCGTTTGGAGCGTTACTCATTTTCTGGCAGGTAGCTCCATTTCCACTCATCTTAATTCTCGACGCTCTGGTTTGCAGACTTTATTAGGTGATGGGAAGAACAACGGTATATGATAAATGCACACAAATTCACCAATAAGAAGAAGGAGTGGAAAAAAGGACAGCCAACGCCGAGAGCCGCAAAAATTTTACATCTGCTGCCCTGGACTTGTTGCTCGTTAGCGAGTCAAATATTCCCTGGCAGTTTAAACAGCGATTAACAATTTAAATAACCCCGGCGCAGAGAGCTCGCTCTGACTCACTCGCTAAAGATCGCCGTACCCCAAGGTCTATTTAACAAGCCCATTATTACATTACGTGATGCTCCGCAGCTCCAGTTTAGCTGCTCGCTCCGAGCGAGAGCCGCAGGAAAGAAATAGCCTCGAAAATCAAGGCCTAAATTTAAGACTGCCAAAGAGGAAATCGTATCTGAAATGAGATTCCCTCCCCCAGTAAACCCGTTAGCTACTCGGGGAATTGGCACGGTACATTCCTATGATCGTTCAATGATTTGTACTTTTACTAACCATTTTAAGGTGGTGTAGTGGAAACTACAAATAGAGTGAACACCTACCGCAAAGAGCAAAAATCCATTAGCAAATGTCACGCGCCCAAAAAGGTTTGCAAATAGTGTCAACAAACTTTTTTCCATCCGAGAAGGATGTGGCCTGGCTAAATGGAGCTCCGTCGCCTCACTTGAATTAAGATGCTACAAAATGGCACCAAAGCAATACTTTGATACTCGACGTGGCTATGGCTTGAGCACCGAAATCATTTTTTTCCAGCAAAAAACAGAGGGCAGGTTCCTAGAGAAAGGATTCGAGCCTGCAAAGTGTGGGGCAGACTTAGAAGCCACTCATCCACCACGTTGCCAAAAGACAACAAAATCTCTCTGAAAGCCAATGATTGCAGGTCTGAACTTCCTCCACTATGCGGACACATTTAATTGGACACAACATCGATTGTATTTCACAGGAGAGCCCCTCTCTCTCTTCACCCATGTCACCCTCCAAGCCGCCCAACACACACACATTCCAGGAAACGGTCTATGGCGACCCCGCAGGATGGTACCGAGAAACCCAGATAACATTTTAGACCTTTTTTTTCCCCCAGATTGTTCTGCAGCTCAGACAGTGTGTGTGACAAAGCGGAGCAGCCGACTGCCAGCGACTCCCCGGTGCATAAAGTTACCTGTCTTTGTACACTTCTTCTTTTTTCTGTTCGGGGATGTAACAACTTCTACAACTGGCTGGTGACACACTTTCATCACCTTTCATCAAAGTTGTAGCCACACTGGGACGTATTTGTGATGCCGAGCCCACAGGCCATGAGGCTAGCGAGCTGAAGAGCAAGAGCTCCTGCTTCTTTGGCGCGGAATAAAGCGGCGCCAAGTCCACGGTCGCACAGGATGTATCACGCAAGATTTAGCCCAGGAACAACAAACTCCTGTCCAAGTTAGTTAGGAGTTAGCAGATGGTGTCAACGGGAGCGCGGACATTACAGTACCAAGAGGGTTGGGATGTGACATCGTGTTTCTGGGTAGCTTTCGCTTTCGGGTTTTGGATGAAGCTGAATTGATGGCTTCAGTCAGGGTTTCGATTAGGGCTGGGGGTTAGTGGGCAGGGTAGGATTGGGTTCTGCTAGGGTCAAGGATTCTGTTAGGGTTTGGATTTCAATCAAGGTTTTGCTTCGGTTTGTGTGTCAGTGGGGATTGGAATTTGGTTTAGGATCTGGATTAGAGTTCAAATTCGTCAAGGACAGTTTCAGGGTTTCAAATTTGGTTTTGAATTAGGATTGAGGGCACCATTTAGGGTTAAGGTTAGATTTAGAGTTTGGATTAAGGTTGGGGGCTTGGGGCTAAGGTTGGGCAACGGCTTCTATTAGAGTCAAGGTTGGGTTTAGGGTCCAATGTTGGGTTGCGTTGAGGTCAAGGTCAAAGTTAGGTTAATGGTTTTGGTTTGGATTGAGAATTGGGGATTAGGAACTAGTGTTGGGTTGACGATTCAGTTAGAGTCAAGGTTCGGTTTGGGCTTTTGGTTGGACCTAACAAATTTTAACCCAAGTAATTTCCACTCTACGCATGTAAATGTGACCAATGGAATCTGGGAGACACCAGAGAGAGCCAAAGACCAACCTACCGGGTGCACACAGTTTCTCCACAACATTACCTTGACATGAGCCTAATTTTGCAAATCCAAGTACAAAAATCCACATTAGTCCTGGCCTGCTGTGGAAATGGAATATTCTGGGTAAGGCGGCCCGGACTCCATTCTATCCCAAGTTAGCCCTTCCTTTCGTCGGAGGGCAGTCAGGGTGGATTTGCGGGGCCTTTCTTCACTTGGCCAGGCTGTGTTTTATTCATCGCCGGCGCCCTGACCCCGCACGGCTCCTGTTCTGACAAATCACTTCTGATTAAGACAGATCTCCGTTAGTCAGCCACTCAACTTGGCCTATTCATCATTCTCGGTTCTCCTCCTACCCCGCCCGCCTCCCGCGACCCCTCCGCCATCCCGCGTTCCCCCGCCGACGGATCGTTTGCCTGTCCGTCAGACCGAAGCGTGGCGCAAGAGAGAAATTTCCGCCGCCGCTTTCAACGACTGATTATGGACAATTGGCGGGACGGCGCGGCGTAAGCTAGTCTTATGGGTGATAAGACGCCAGTTTAATGGGTATAAATGACCGGGCCGGCAGGAGAACAGCTGCTAATAGACACATTTGTTTAAAAATGAGCAAAGGTGCAGAGAATTGAAAGCTGCATTCGAGCACGGCCCCCGTTTCCCCCGCCTTCAAAGTCTCCAGACGTCAAATTTACATGCATTATTTAAGCCTCTCAAAGTCACTCTCTTTCACTTGTAAGGCAACTTGCTCAACTGCGGCGTTTTCCAGCAGGCCCGCTCATATTTAATACCTGGCATTACACGTAATATTTACAATGAATGTAATCGTCAAAGCGAATGAAAAAAGCATTGATACGCAAAATGCTTGAGCAGAGTAAACAAATTCCGACAATGTAGCTGGGCGCGCGTCGACAGGCATTGTGTTAACACGTTCAACAAACTCCATTAAATTAACCTGAGCGGCAACCGGCGCCGGTGGCAGAGGGCGGCGGGGCGAGCGGAGAAAGCCCGGGCTGCCGCAAGCGCAAATTGCTTGGACTTAATCAAGCGCTCTTTACTCAAGCATCCAAATGAAAACTAATGGACTTTGGGTGCTTGGGTGTGACAAGGGGGGAGCTTTTTTTGCCTTTTTGGTTTTTGAGGTCGTCAATTAAAAAAGACGACAATAAAAATCGAAAAGACGGCCGGGCAGCCAATACAGCCGAGCTGACACGTTAATTCCATTTGCAGTGTTGAGAAAATTATTTTTTTGATTAAACTGGCTGGAATTCGTAAAAAATGTATGAAGCGCAGAATTAAAAGTCACCTCCGAACCACGTATGCATTATTCAACACGCTGACATTTGTGTCGCATGAAACTGCATGACCAAAAAAAAAAAAAAGTACAGTACACAAAAGAATAAGTACTGGAAGATGAAACTAATTTGAATCCATTAGCCGTTGAGTAGCTGTTTAAAATGACCAGAGCGACACTGAAGGACGGAGTGCGATTAAAACTGGCGGGAATGTTCATTTGTCGCCTGCAAAAATCAATGGCTGTACGGTATGGACTTTTTGTCCGAATTTATGGATCAGGATGAAGCATTAGCTACCACAACAATTAACGTAGTAGAAAAACAACAAATTACAACCTGACAACGGAGAGATTTGACCGGCTAAATGTTGATTTTCTCTTGTGAGTTGCAAGAATGATGTAGGGAAAAAACTGGGACCAATAGATTCAATGTTTTTTTATTTTAAAACAATCTGGTGTAAACTGGCTCAAAATGTAAAAGCAGATCCTGATTAAAAGTGCTTTGACATGACTGCGTTTTCACAGTACCTGTATTCTGGTTTTTCAGTCTCTTTTCAGAAATGTTTAGGGGTGGGATATGGACCGACTCGTACTCTCGCCAGACGTCTGCTCTGTAAACAAATGCAATGCAGCTCAGGCTCTGGCTAGCCGAGATCATGGCTAACGGTGCGCTTTTGGCAGTACGTTAACTTGGCTCATTTGAAATGGCATCAGTTGTCTGCATTTCTCAAAAAGAAGGCAAGCTATTGATGATGTGGTTTCCCCCCCAACAAAAGGCAAGATATTGATGGTACAGCTTCGGAAAAAAGAATCTGTTGATGTTGCAGGGTTCAGAAAAATAACAACTATGTTGAACCATCCTAAAAAGGACGGCAATCTATTGAGGTTATTTGGTCACCTTACTGTATGTGAACCAACTTGTCATCTTAAAACCAAGGTATGAACACAAATTGATGATTTTTTTTTTCAACATTACACCACAAATAAAATACAATGAGTGGCACAACACAGACAAAAAACAAAACCCCCCAAAAACCTTTCAGCCACCCTTCATTACTCAGTTACACCCATGAACCAACATAGGCCGTAATTTTAAATCCGGAACGTCCTAATCCAACACGACGTGCACGCAGGCGAAAAGTTTCCCAATTTGTCGGGAAAGTGGACCCGGCAAGAGAGACGTGTTCCCGGGCGGGAGACGGGGGAGGAAAAAAAACTTGACGTTGATTTACAACAGTTTAAGAGCGCTAATCATGGCATTACCATTGATTAAAGACTTGGGCGTCTTTAATCAAGAGAGTTGACGGGCAGATCAAAGAGCCTAACACAACATTTCTTGCCTTTTAATTATGTGTACAACAGCACACCTCGGGCACACTCCTTCCCTGCCCATCCTCTCAAAGTCTGCGAAAGGAGATCTAACACTCCAAAAAGCAGTTCATTAACCAATCAAATAGGAGATAGCTGAGAAAAACACACACACAGACGCAAGCGTTGAGGATTCATGATTAGTGAGGATCTGGGAGGAGGTCTTTCGCAGTCGGTTAACACGTCCCCAATTGGAACGCCTTCATTATGCTTGTCAAAAATGGGACGCGGCATCAAGCTCATTTACATGTTTTGACAAGGCCTGTCGGGGTGCCGCCTCCTCGCGTTTTTTCTTCAGAGTCCTCCGAGTGTCTTTACCTCAATGACTGCTGATTATAGGCCCCTTGCCGCTAAATGAATTAAATAGCTTGTTAAACGCCATTCAGCCCACCCGCCTTCCACTGAGCGAGTGAAGTCCACATGAAGGAGCTGCCGAAAAAGATAGCGACATCAAACCAAGCCGGGAGACTGCGGGACAACTTCCAAAAGTTGACCGTGTTCGCGTCCAGCTGTTGGCTGAAGTTTCCAAAAGTCGGACAGATTGGACCACAACTCCTGCCCGATTTGTACGGCACAAGCTCACCAAACGTTGAACGCAAGTGCTGTCAGGCTACGTTAGCTTGGGTTAGTGTGAGGCTGACCCAGCAGTCATGCAAGTCAGGGCTAGCGACGTGCTTTTGGTAAAAGAAGCGAACATTTTGGTTTCACGCTTTTCTTAAAAGAAGACAAACCCTGTCATTTGTAATAAACATTCACTCGAAAAGAAGACAAACGACTTCAACTCCTATCTCAACAAACGGCTGTAAGAGTAAATGGAATTACAAGCTTGGTGACGGAACAAATTCATGTTGTGAATCGAGCGAGCGTCGCACACCTATTTACAGAATATGGCGCATTTAACAAGCAGCGGGGACAAAAGACTGATGAACACAAAGTTTGTCTTTGACTTGAGTGTAATGCCAATGGTGCGCTATAAGGACTATAATAGCGCCATTATACGTAGGCTGGCGACATCACGCGCCTCATTTAACAGTGAGTGGGAGGCCAGCCAGTTGAAGGCCGATTATTGTCATCTGCCACTGTGAATACGCGGCGTGGCGCCACATGTGAGGGCATTTCAAAACACTTGTGTACAGCAGGCAGGTTTCCCCCCCCTTTCTTTCTTCCTTTCTTTCAGTCGTCGAGTTTTTGCTTGAAAGCCGCATCGCGCAGTGAGGAACACAACATATACGAGGAAGTACAATGGAGCTTTGACGGCCAAGATCCTTTATTACAAAACGCATCTTGGTTGTCGGCCTAGAATAAAACTGATATGGAAAAAAAACGCATGTTTATCCTCTGCAGATTGTGTTGAGGGTTACACAACATTGTACAACATTGCAAACATTGTTTGATATAATGTCAGATTGCCTTGAACGCGTTCATTATTTGCATGCACGGTAAGACTAGACTTTCATTTCATCTTTTCTGTTTATTATCTTTAACAATACAGGACATATTGTAATAAATAGCTATTATTATTTAGTGGTTGTGGAAAATGATGGAAAAAACCCAGAAGACATTATAACGCATTTATAAAAATATACAACATACCCTCAAAAGACGTCTGGCACTTTCTGCAGGTACCAAAACAATAAAATGCAATAACAATTCTGTCTCATATTTACTATGTACATATTATACTGGAACATATATACTGTATATGTACATATTATACTGGAACTTACAATAATACGTATTCGTTTGGAAAACATTTTAATTACGTCATTATTTACATGGAGGAAAATCTAATTCAAAAAATCATTATAAAATAAAATTTAAAATGATAAAAATGAATTTTTAAAAACAAACATCTTACACCAAATAGATGCCAAATAGTTTTTGCGGTTGAGTACAAAAACATCCACCACCTGCTGCTGGACGCAATTTTAATCTGAATGCCTTATTTCAATTAGTGGGCCTGCAGAGAACATATTATGGAAAAAAATATGCTTGGGTTGACTTCGCCTTTAACGTTATGTTGATTGTGGCACATATTAAAAAAAAAAAAAAAGTGAAGTACATAAATGCCCAGATGCCAGAAGATTTACATGATTTATTATAACAGATTATGAGGAACTAGTGCTGCTCGACATGCAAATATCCTCTTCCAATATGAGCACGCTCCATTTTGATTGAGGCTGACACTTGACAGCCCGGTGCAGGGTCCCGGCCCGGCACGGCCACCTCGCCGTACCCCGGGGGGCGCCGACCCGGCCCCCTTCCCGGCACTCCGCCCCACCTCGGTCACCGGGGCGTCACGGAGGCTAACGAGAGGCGGGGGGGAGCCTGCTTAGCCATTCAAGCTCATCCGTCGGCTGGATGTGTAAGCAGCTCCCCGAGAGACCCTCGGCGAAACAAGTGTCAAAAGCTAAGGAGACGCTTTGTACCTGGGAGGTATATTAATGCTCTGATAGCTTGGGGAAAGAAGGCGGGCAGGGGAAAGAATAAAAAAAAAAAAAAAAAAAGTCTTTGTCCTCGTAGAAGAAGATGAAGGACAAAGCCTGAGACAACTTTTGAGGATGTTAACTTGGACAGAACAAAAGGCAGACCATCAGGGAGAAGTACTGAAGGAAAGCTCCCTAATGCCTTTATGCCTTAATCGAGGCGGTTATTCACCTAATTACCAGGCGCACCGGCCGTTTATTTGTGGGAGGCATTGAAATGAGGTCGTGTAACGCACTTGGACAGTGGTACCTACGTCAGACGCGTTTGTAACGGCTTCCCATGAAAGATTAATCAGTGCGGGGTGGGAGCAAAAGAACCCCAAAAACTAGAGTGTGGCTGATAACTTGCAAAGGCACTTTGCCAAAAAGAAGACAACTATCAATGTGGCCCTTCCTTAAAAAGAAGACAAAATACTAATGTACTTTTCCTAAAAACAGAAACTATATGGTGTTTCAAATATTGATTGATGTCTTACTTAGAGAAAAATTGGATAAACCAGTGATGCTGCGCTTTCCTAAAAAAAGAGAGAGAAAAAAAAAAGAAAAGAACAATTACTATTTATGTTGCACGTTCCTAACAAGAAGAAAAACTCCAAATCTGAACGACTCTTGTAGCTTTCTGTGCTGGACTGAGCTTGAAGTCCAACTGGCCTCCCCCAACAAGTGTGAGTCTACGGGGGTCTCCTGCCCTCCGCCGGGCAATGCATAATTTAAGGAACGCAGAGACGGAAGCGTGTTCCTACCAATGTTTTCATTAGGCAAAGCTAACACATGGGACCTGCTGACGACAGGCGGGTGAGTGCAAAAAACCCGGAACAGGTTCTGCATCTTCTCATGGACTAATGTGAGAAAACATTTAATTCCGACATCAGACCTTATAAAAGGCACACAGGCCTGCTTTTTTTTTTCTTTTTTTTTTTCGCCCCATGATATATTTTCAATCTTTCCAAGCTTAAATTAGCAGGAATTTTTTAAGATCAGGGAGTGTTTTTTAAGCTATGAAAAATGGATTAAATGAAGAGGAAGTCTGGCCTTAATGAGCTCCCTGGGCTACGGAGCAGCAGGGACCGCGCATGGTGGGGGGGGGGGGGGTCTTCGCGGGGGTTGGGGGGGTGGAAAGAGGCAAGCCTTTGAGGAAGAAGGGGGGCAGTGGGGGTTGTGGGGGACGAGGCCGTGCCCAAAGTGTGCCAGCTTCTGCCAATGGCACAGACGGCACCTGGGCAAAGCCTTCGTGCCAAAAGGAGGCGAGGAACAAGTTTTCCAACCTGGAAACTTCAGCGAGTTGGACTTTCACACTTCTGCGAGGGAGGGGTGGGGGGGGGGGCTTTCAGTGGATGATGGTACTGATTTTGTTTGCTACAGGTTTTTGAGAAACCATTTAAAAAACACAAACACATTCAAATCATCTGTCCGTGACAAAAACGCAAATTCCAGCCACCGGCTGACCCTCGCGCACCAACCAACGATCCCGCAAATTTCCAAGAAAACCAGGCTTCACCTCCCGCAAAAAAACATCCCAGAAAGTGAGGTTCAGAGATGGATTGAAGACTTAGAAAGTCAGAAGTGCTTTAGCGGGACAAAAATGAAGTTGGCCCACTCTAGTTCACAGCTTTCTGATAAAAGCAATTTGTTTCTTTCTAGGCAGCGGCGGTGGACTTAGGGAAAATAAAAGTCAAATGTTCAAATATTACATCTGAAAATTGAAATTGAAAACTGAAATTACAACTGGCACACAGAACAGCAGCAGAAGAAGAAGGTGAGAGGAGGGGTGGGAGTTGGGAAAGGGTGGCGGGGGCCCATCTTTGGCACATTCCTGGGCTACTTTTTACCTGACAGCGATTAGAAGCTGTCAGAGCCTCTCCGACCTGCCACTCCTCAGCGCTCGCCGGAGGCCTGTCATTACAAATAGACCCGGATTAAAATACCACAGCGCCGGGGTGCGCGGGCCTCGACCTGGACAACCTCCCTGGCTACACCTGCTTCAAACTGACAAATGTCGACGCACACCAGTTTATGGGGGGTCCGAGGTTTACACCGACATGGGAGGTTACGAGGTTACAAACGGCGTGCAAAGAACTCCTTTGTGCAGCTGAGGAAGAATATGTGGTAGAAGGTACAATCACTTACCACGATACTTACAGTTTCTCAGTGTACAGTGCCTTGACACCGTCTTGTGGCATCTTAGTGTGTTTTAGAGTAAAAAAATGTGACGAGCTGAGTGTTAAGGTGAATTTGTCAATCGTAAACCGCAAATATGCAGGGGATTGCTGTGTTGTTTCACCCTCAAATTGTGCGTGCCTTGCAGTTTAATTGGGCTAATTGCGACAAAGCATCGAGCACACCCGCGTCCTTTTTGCCACTTGCTGTCCCCATACGGAAAGTTAACAGAGAATAATGAGCCAGGCGAGTTGCCGGATCTATCCGATGTCAACAGGAATTGCCTGTCTCGACATTGAAAAATGGCCCGTCTCGGAAAGATGACAGTCGCCGGCAGCTGCGCTGACAGGCCAATACAGTGCAGGAGGAAGGCATCAGTAGGATGAGCTTCGTGAAATGTACACAAATGCAAACCGCACCACCAACGTTCCCGTAAAGAACAGCCCAAGCCACTTCAATACAAAAACAAATCAAGTTTAAAAAAAACAAACAATGTGACTTTTACTTGGACCTCAAACGGAGCGTGATGTTGTGAGCTGCTGCCATGTCACAGTGGCGAGTACGTCAAGGCAAAATTCTACCATAAAAATCCAAACAGCAAACAACAATTTACAGAAGCAGCCGCCCAACCACTGGGGCGGAGGTGTAAAATCAAAATCTTACTTTATTTGAAAGGCTGGGGATCGCCGATTTCCATGACAGATTAGCTGAATGCAGCCTTAATCGGAGTGCAAACATCCATCCCAGGAGAATGTTATGAAAACAGATTATCTTGAAATCACCTAACAAAAACAAATCAATGTCTCCATTGCTTTTATGAAAAGAAACACCTGCACTGGTGTACACATCGACGGGTTTAACTACAATTAGCGGCTAATACAAAAGAGTTGCTGCCAATTACATCAAATCCCATCATGAGCCAAAGCTTTTCCCAGCTGCCCGTCCGTGGAATCGGAGCAGTGGCACCTCGGAATCGGGAAAGCTAAAGCCCAAGACGTGACAGGAAAGTGTCAGCTCTGCTGCAAGATGTCCAACGGACACACGGGCAAAAACCTGATCATTTGGACCGCTAACTTTCTGCTACACTGTCAAAAATGAGTACCGAGAGGTCTGCTTCTGTCCCTCCACGTACGCTCTACACCTTGTACGGATAGTTGGGGACTTTTCGCCAAAAACTGGTTCATTACATTTAAACTATATACTTTTTGTATTCAATTGGATCATAAAATAAGTTAATTGTTTTTGTAAAGAAATGTGAGTGGGGAACTCTGTGCCAAGTCAATAAAAGGTTGAGGTTACTACTCCTCATACTTCTGTAACAAATTGGTATCACAAGTAAAATGCTAAGATGCAAGAACCATTGGGACAGACTGAAGGTCCCAGACCCAGATTACGTTGTGAAAGGGTGCCACACCCTGCTGACCTACCAAAACTTTGGACCAATAATGAATTGTAAAAGAAAAAAGTGGTTGAAATATTTCTTTCACCGCTGAGCATGTTCCAAAAACAGACTCCCAAGACTGGTCTTATTTCAGTCAAAAGTTGGCATCAAATCGGCTTTACTTGAACGGGATGTTTTGTCAAGGTGGCAACACAGGTCATGCACACCCACCTATGAAAAAGCACCTTACCTAATTACCAAATCCCCTCACTGCCAGTTGTTCATCCAGCACGGTATATGATAGTGTGACGGTACAAGCGTATAATGTTTAATGGATAGTCCGCTCTCCCAGGGCACGTGGAAAAAAAAATGTCCATATTCATAAACCGTGAGGTAGTACACAAGTGCAAGTGGCAAAAAGGAAAGGAAAGCAATGCGTGTGTGTGCATGCGTACTTGGACAAACTCCCAATAGTGACCCCGTTCCTCATCTCCAGGGCATAAATAAACATGTGTGCAAGCGCGCCGGTGGATTATAATCACAGAGAGAAAAGGGAATCAAATTTATTCCACAACGGCCATTAATATTTCAGGCCCGTTACTGTAGCCCGCGTGAGGGAGCATGAATGATTAATTTAGACATCACCTCTGTCACAAGCCCTTAGCAGGCTCGGCCCAGGATCAACCTATGAGAGCGGTAAACAAAAGGGGGGCTCCCCCAATGTTTTTTGTTGTTGTTGTTGTTGTTGTTGTTGTTGTTGTTGTCGGGCTGCTTGGGTTTGGGGTTTGTCTTGTCTGGCAAGACAAGAGGGAGGACTGCGGGTGCTGAGGTGCTGTCTTGTGTTGTTGGACAAGTCGGCTGCTTTTTAAGGCTTTTCTTATGGCGCCGTGACCTTAAAGACACAACTATCCAGAGGATCTAGTCACCGAGCGTAGAAAAGAGTGGCTGTCTGTCGCTAGCTTCAAGCGATCAAAAGTAGCAACAGAGTTGGAACACCCTCGAGGCTGGAGTGTCGTGACCAGCGTAAATCTTGCGCGGCACAGGGCGTCTCTCCGCGGGCAGCCGGGTTACAGCCGGTCTTGCTAATTCCGCAGAAGAGTTCAGGCTGTCGGATCTGCGAGAAAGAGGGCTGCACCGCTTTGGGAGTGGTCACAGTCGACCTCAATCACAGCCAATGCAAGCAAATCCTTGCATTCCCTTGAAACGCGGCATGCCGGTTGTGCACCAGAGGCTCGACATTGCGGAAGCACATCTGCGCCGGCCCGCGCAGGTTGGGGGGGGGGGGGGGTCTGGTCTACCAATTTGTCAAATGAGCCTTGTCCTGATACTGAAATCTGGATCCACCTTTTTTGCAAGTATCAATACTACATGCGCTCTACATAAATGGCATAACTGACTGAATTGCATTCCAGCAGGCAAATGAGAAAAGATTTTAGGTTTACCGACTTATGACATTTCGCAGTTGTGAACGGCGCACAATGAATTAGTGTGCCCAGCAGTGTGTTTTATTTATGGCCCAGAAGTTTTTTTCACACAAATGTTCGCTGTAATTATGACTTTACTGCTGCGTTAGCATAGGTTAGTGATAGACGAATGTAAAAATGTGGGTTCCAGGATGCTCCGCACATCAAAGCGTATATTCGGGCTCATCGGAAATGTTGACCATGACCAATCAATCCATAAGCCCACAAAGTGGATACATCAATAGCGTGTTAACACCTTCACGTCAATGGCGGCTGGTGGATGGGAAGCGGGTTCCATCAATGCTAGATGAGTCTGTGTATGCGTTTTTTTTCTCTCGTTTATTTGTGTTGCAGGATTCGCGTGACGCTTGTCTGACAAGAGGAGATCACAAGCAGGAGGCATCCATCTTGATGCCACCGCTGCCGTCTGGAGGGCCTGAGGGCTGTCGTAAAAATACACTAGGCACCGTACTGTACGTACAGCGCACGCATTTCGTGTATGTTTTGTCACTGGATCATTATTCAAGAAAACTGTTCCACAAAAAAAGCTAATTAAGGCTTTTATTGTATGTTTTAATGGGCTGTTAAGTGGTGGGGTGGCGGGGTATGCGTGGCTACCTGCAGTGAGCCTGACGGGGGTGGGTGCTGGGGAGGGGAGGGGAGGGGGGACTCAAGGCTGGATGACACTGATGGAATGTGTTGGCACATGCCCTCGGGTGGTTTTGGTGTGGTTGTCATTTTGTTGTTTTTCCTCCATTGCTGTCATATCATTCAAATGGCATGAGCCCCCCCCCACCCCCCCACCCCACACACACACACAAATGTTTCATAAATAAATAAGAAACACACCCAACAAGATGGATTGATGAGCTGTGATGTTTCGGTTGTTGTTTGGACAAAGTTGTTGACGGGCACTTTTCTCTCTCGGGAGATTGTCACAGAAAAAAGAGCTGGCTAAGAAAACTTGTCTTCCGCTTTTTCAAATGCTGCAATAACCTGGGGTATTACCTGCATGACCTATGACACAGGTGTCAAACTCAAGGCCCGGGGGCCAAATCGGGACGCCACATGATTATTTGCCGGTTTCTTAGAAAGAACTATTCTCGATAGTCAAGTTTTGGAAAAAAATGGTCGCAAAAGGGTTTGGAAAATTGCTAAAGAAAGCAACCAAATTGGCTCCTCTCTGTTTGCAGCCATGCTGTTAAGTGTGAGCAGTGCGTATCGACGGGGACATGCTTAGAACTACAAAAGCCAAGTAAAAAAAGGGATTAAAAACAAGAAAATCGTCCGGAAAACCTCGGACTACTCAATAAAAATCGATTCATCAGCCAACCCAGGAACACATACTGCTTACTCTTGGAATGTGTTTCTTCCCTCAAAACACAAACCGAGGAAAAAAAAACTCGCACATAACGAGAAATTAACATAATAAAAAAATTACATAGGGGTCTTGCTTCTCAACACGTGGCTCATGGGACTTTCAGAGGTCAGTGTGCATCTGAAAAACTTTCCCCGGTTGGAAGAGGGAAAAAAATGTGTAGGACTTAAAAGCGGCGTCAACTTCCCGACTCTGTTGGCTATAGTTTCTAACGCCAGTCGCAGATCGATACATAACCATACATACAGCGCAAGTGGAACAAGTCCTGTCAAAGGTTATTCCTTTTTTCTCCACGCTTGCCTCTTCATTCGGAACGAGGAGGAGGTGCAAGAGGAGATGGAGGCGAAAGACATGAGAGCCAAGAAAGACAAACGCGGGCAAAAAAACAAAAACAAAAGACAAGATCCCAGCTCTTGTAGTCGCGGAACTGGGTGCTTAATGGGCTTTGACGTGATCGCCGGAAGGCCAAGGAGAGGAGGGGGGCGGGGTTGCGTCGATAGCGGTGCGCGAGAGTGGCCGGGGGGAGCTCGCAGCGCCGGCTAGGGCCAAATCCCTGGTACGAGCATGGACCGGGGGCCTGACCGCTAATCATTAGAAAGTCAATGAGTTCTTTAGCGCTCGCAGCCACGCTCGGTATCCCGTGGATATACAAATGTATACCGAGAACTTCACCTGCCAATGTAACACAGCGTGTCGAACCACAGCACTACAGCAATACCACTTCACTTGATCTCATACGCTCTCTGTTTTGATATTTTGTCAGTTTTCTTCCGTTTTTCGCGTGAGAATGTAAAACTGGCCAAATTTGAAGTCATTCTAATCACTGCTATAGGTTCGCAGTGTCAAACGGCTGTAGAGTTAGCGCTTTTTGATGCTGTGGCATCTACTATGACTATAGAGCGCGGCCCCTCCTCGTACCAGGCATTGGACACAGGGGCTTTCCAGAGACACGGGGAATAAACTGCACCCCCTGTCAAATCAACCCCAGACCCCCATGCATTTTTTAAAAGTCTCAAACTGATACTGACACGTAGCCCACTGACTGGACTACATAATGAGACATGAAGTTGACATTTAAATTAAAGGCCATTTAAAAAGTGAAAGGTTTTCATTCCGTCATATCAGATTTCTTCTGCTGGGGCCACAGATAGTAATTATTAGCATGTTAGCATTTTGGTTAAAAAAAAATACAGTAGCAGTAGTAGTCAAGACCAGATGGACTGAGGCCAAGTCAAGAGATTTCGAGGACTAAAGACCAAGACTTTGAGCAGTCTCGATAAATTGATACCAAGATCTTTGTAAGTCTACAATGAGTAAAACCGAGACTTTGAGTACTGCAGACCAAGTCAAGACCAACACTTCAAACAGTTCTGACCAAATCAAGATCAATATTTTAAATGGGTTCAGACCACATCTCAACTAGGCTGAGTCAAGACCAAATCAAGACTTTAAGAATTCAAGGAAGTAAAAACCCAGACTTTGATGGGTTTGGACCAAGTCAAGACCATGACGAGAGCAAGTAAAGGACACAACTTTGGGGAGTCTCCACCAAGTAAAGACCAATAGCTCAAGGTCTAGACTTTGAATCAAGTCAAAATTAAGACAAGATCATGCCAACACCTAGACTTTGAGGAGTCCACACCAAGTTGAGGCTGAGTATTACAGACCAAGCCATGACCAAGACTTTGATGAATCTAGGCCATGTGAAGACTTTAAGAATGCAGCCGCCCACTTAGTTTTAACCTTTATTTTCCCAAGAGCTTGAATTGATCTGTGTTCATTTTGTGTTTGAGGGCCCATCCTTCGGATGTAAAAAGCTCATTTGGCCCTTGAGCTCATCAATGTTCCTCACCCGAGCAGTAGTATGTGCAATCTGCTATTGGACTAATGAATCCCAGTATGATGGCTACCTGTTTTTGTTTGGGTTTTTTGCATCAGGTGCTTGTACATTCAAGCATATTTAACACCCTAAATCCAAATTGTGCCTAATCAATATCCTCCAAGCGGTTTAGCCTCCCTCTGATCAATATGCACCCAACCTAAATTTTTTTTTAACCAACATTACTACCCTGACAGTCGCGCAGCTCGATGATCTATCGATCAAGACGCTCAATCTTTAAAGGCGAAGATTTGGACAGACAGAACCTAGCTCGACATTTGGATTAGATGCAAAGACGGGAGTCTGGACATTGCCAAGCTGACAAAAATTGTGACTTGTAAAGGAAGCGATGCAAGCAAATTTGTGAAAAATGGCTTGGATGATATCATCAAGACGGAGGGGATGGAAAAAAACAAAAACAAATGAGGAGAAGAGTGACAGAGGGTGTGCGAGGGTGTGGGGCTGCCAGAAACAGGGTCTTGGGAGGGGATTGACGTTCACTGAGGCTTCTCAAAGCCGCCGAGCCTCCTTTGAAGGGATTATTAACACATTTTGATTACTCTGGTCCAGTTGTCGCAGAAAATATAACCTCCATCAGGGCTAGGGAACAGGCGCCCACTCCCCTCTCCCCATCACCCTCGGCTGCCCCGACTCAAAGTCGGCCGCTAATTACCGCCTCAGACGTCGCGGAGAATAGACGATCACTTTATTAGTTTCACAGATGAACGTTGCTACGTCAGCCGTGACCTGCATTAACAGTAACAGAAAGCCTGAAGTTTCGCGCAAACTTTTTTTTTTTTTTTTTTTTTTATTCCTTAAAGCAGGAGTCTTCAATCCTGTTCCTCGAGGGCCGGTGTCCTGCCGGTTTTCCATCTCTCCCTACTAAAGATATTCACCAAAGGTCTGCAGAAGCTGGATAACGATTCTGATCATTTGAATCAGGTGTGTGTTCCAGCAGGGACAGATGGAAAACAGGTAGGACACCGGCCCTCGAGGAACAGGATTGAAGACTCCTGCTTTAAGGAATAAAAAAAAAAAAAAAAAAAAAGTTTGCGCGAAACTTCAGGCTTTCTGTTACTGTTAATGCAGGTCACGGCTGACGTAGCAATGTAGCAAAGTCTTGACTTTGTCTTGCCCTGTCAAAGTCTTGGTCTTGACTTGTTGCTGGTTTATGTGGCCTTGACTCCACTACTACTACTTGGTCGCAACCCCTTCAAGTGAATTACTCAAGATGAAGATCTATCAAAGAGTTTTTTTTTAAATAGAAAAAGGTTTTACTGAATAACTTGATGTGACTAAACCTGAACATTTCTTATGAGATGAAGAAATACATAAACTGACGATACAGTGAGTTCATTTGAGTGATTCCATCCGACAAACAATGTAGGCTGGTTGCAATTACATTTTGCCCGCATTGTAGTTTCGCAAAATATGTTGAGGCGCTGGGGACCCTCGGAACTCCCTAGCAATTACAACCACGGCCCACATTCTGGCTTTTATACTGCAAAAATAACTGTCTTCAAGAAAACATGTCAGGAGACTTAACAGCGAGTTCAAAGATGGACCAATTTGGACAGTAGAGCAAATAAACTGGAATGAATGGATAAAATCAATGAATCACCATGCCTACTTAGGATAAGCAACCTTTGTGATATTGGCCTACACAGCTTACTGCTGGTCATTTCACACAGAGACAACATGAAAAAGACACCAACAAGATCTGAGTTAAGGAAAAGCCATCTATAACAACAGCAAAAAAAGAACAAACTCTGCAGTCTTGAAAAAGAAGGGTGACTTTCAAGTGGCTCTTGATAATGAGCACAGCAAATGCCCACTTTGTAGACGATCTGCAATCCCGTGTGTGAAATGTATAGTCATAAACACAGCAAAATGAGCAAAGGGATGGGTGGGGGGGGCGTTGTTTTTGAGAGTACTGTACACATGGTTTGAGGAGAGGGCCAACAAAGTCGACATCAAAAGGGTCCAGAATGCGAGAGGTAAAAGTAGGCCAGGCCACAGCCTGGGAGAGAGAGGATACAGAGGATAGTGAGAGAGCCGGAGTGAGAGAGGCAGCGTGGATGGAGAAGGGCTCGGTCCCAAGCTGGGAGCAGCTCAGGTGCGAGTTGTGAGGAGGCACCTTCTGTTCATGGCTCGGAGGCCCCGTGGTAGATCGAAGAGGGGTCCGGACAGACATGGGCTCCTCATGTTTGGCCCAAATAATCCAGGTGGTTCAAGACGCATGCCCCTGTCACACCACGCGACTTCAGTCCCTGAACCCCTTAACCTCATGCAAATACTCAAAGTTGACTGAAAAGTAACTGATTAAAACGGGCTGCAACCAAAATTACAACAGCAAAGGTCCTGAAATGATTCATTAGTAGAAATTGACTGTTTGCCGTATAAGCAGTCTCACGACTGTAGGAACAGGTGGCAAGTAGTAGTGGCGTTATAAAGACCACATACTCAAGGACAAAGTCAAGACTTTAAGGAGTTTGGACCAAATCAAGACCGAGACAGGACAAAGTCAAAAACAAGATTTTGAGGAGTCCAGGCAAGTGAAGCCTTTGTAGTGTCCAGGCCAAGTCAAGACCAATGCTTTGGAATGATTTGATTCGTGAATTTGACCAAATGTGACAGGCGCAACATGCCCACCCTGCTTAACGAAGGCTGTACGTGTCAGGAAGTACATCTCATTGATGGACATTCAACACCGCACATAACTAATGATCTGCGTTTCTCTGATGATCATCTTGGCAGATCTCCCACCAAAAAAAAAAAAACTCTGCAAGAAATATGTTCAAACCAGTCAAATCAATTAGATCAAAGACAGAGCTCACGTATGGAGACTTGTTAAGTTAACTGAAGGTAGGGTGCCAGAGTCGTTTGCAGTCACCGGCATCTAAATTGGGAGTGAAGTCTCCACGGGAGAGATGGGTGAACTTGTCACACAGGACTGAGGAAGTACAAGTGAACACCAGTTTATCATGGGGGATATGTTCCGGATTCACCTGAGATCCCCGAGACCCATAAAAAAACATTGCTAAAGATGAACCATGAAATTGTGGGGTGTCACTGTGGAAACAATACAAGATTTTAATCAGCGTCATGTCTTTTGTGTGAATGCAAGTGCACACGTGTGTGTGTGTGTGTGCGTGTGTGTCTCAAAGGCATTTCCCTTTGCTCTGCATTTGCATGAATTCCATACTTGCGGCCTTTAATAAGAATTATCGGAAGAACTGATGGTTAGGGCCTGGACGTCTAAACAGCTCATTAAAACCTCCATAATACCTGACTTCAAGCGCAGGAAGTGAGTGGAAAATTGGCAGGCAACGCTACGGACTGCAGAAATGTCCACGCAGGATAACGCACGCACTTTGGAGCTTTGTGGAGATGGTTTGTATATTTCCCTTTGATTGCCAGCCACTGTTGGCTACTCCTGTCCATACATGTCTGAAAAGGTAAGGTGCAGTTTCGTGGGTTAAGATTTTCATCTCATTGTATTTCTGGTTGTTATGTTTTTTTTTACATCTAATAAATGTAGATTTAAACACTAATTAGAGCAGATGTCCAAAGAAGCCTTTAATTAGACTCAAGTTTTCAGGCAAATACTGCACACAGTATGTCCAAGATTCTAAAGAGACCAGACCATAACTATAAGGGGTGTAGAATTGTCAAGAGTTTGAGGACTCAAGACCAAGTGAAGATCACGACTTTGAGGACTTGAGACCAAGTCAAGACCACAACTTTGAGCAGTCGAGAGCAAGTGAAGACGAAGACCTGAAGCAGTCGAGACCAAGTCAAGATGATCGAAACTTTGACATTACGAAACCAAAAGGAGTCCAAACAAAGTCAAGATCAAGAGTTGGAGGAGTTGAGACCAAATTAATATGTTGAGGAATGAAGACCATGACTGAGCAGTGGATACCAGACACTAACTGTGTGCTAAACTAACCGAGGCTGAAGTCAGAGCTTCTGACATCACTGACTAAGCCACACTCCCTTCAAGTTAACAAAAAAAAAATCATCCAACTTTAGAAATGCATTCTTTTCACTGATGATAATTCACCATTGGTGGGTCTCCCGGCAATGAAAGTTTTGAAGATGAGAATTAGAACAGACTGAATCCCCCCCCCCCCCCCCCCGACCAGGATGAGAACGAAGTACTAACATTCCAAAGTTGACATCAATTCCGTGTGTTGCCACATCCACGCGCACCTTCACATCCAACTGCGAGAGGGTCCAGACCAAGCAAACGGGTCCCTGAGGCCACCTTAGCTAGTCCTTCACAAGTCCACTTAAAAAGCTGGGCGGCGGTTGGCCTTGATTGATGCTCGACTAACCCGAGATCAGAGACGCGCTCGGGGAAGGACCGAGCCGAGCGGCCCTGCCGCTACCCGAGCTGCGCATACATCAGCCCTTCAGGATTAGCGGCGCACGTCTCACGCGGCGAGGCTCCGACTGATGTGAGCGTCGGGGACCATGTCGGCCACTTAGCCGCCACTTTCTACCTGCTAGTCAACAGTCAAAGTTGACACGAGAGCCATTAGCGCGCAGGACACAGGAGGAGTTTTTTTTTTTTTTTCCCCCCTGCCCGACTCGCTTCTTTCTTTTCAATCCGGAATGAACATATGACTTTAGGACACAGGTTCATGTATGAACGTGCCGCGATCCTTGGCAAGTACAAAAGCAGAGGTGGATGAGTAACTACTTTCTATTCGCCTTCTCTTTTTAGGAACTTGGGCTCACACACACCCGTCCAAATGATTTTTGTGTGTGTGTGCGCGCATCTAGGCGCACTCCCCTCAAGCACTTTGTGGTGAGAGCAGGCGCCGCCGCTTTCTACGGCAGCTCAAGGGCGCAGCCTATCCGCCAAAGAATAGAATGCAGCTGAGGATGGGAGGAATAAAAAGTGCTTTGCTTTCAAAGAGCATTCATGGAAGGTTCTCGTTCTGGTTCTGCTGAATGAGGGAGCTAGGAGATGAGACTGATACATTTTCATCTTTGAGATCCAGTCATTGTAGTTTTTATTTTGGATGTATTTTGGGTTGTTTTTGACAAGGACAGAATGTAAACCACGGTTGTTTTGTTGTCTAAAACTGTCATTCATGCACGACACACTTGGGTAGCAGTTACCGCCCTCCCCCAAGACAAAAGGTTGACATTGTTGTGCATCAGATGGGTTGTGACAAATAATA
This sequence comes from Filicampus tigris, assembly GCF_054856515.1. Lineage (NCBI taxonomy): Eukaryota > Metazoa > Chordata > Actinopteri > Syngnathiformes > Syngnathidae > Filicampus > Filicampus tigris. The sequence goes on along the minus strand of NC_141235.1, from coordinate 1,444,725 downwards.
TGTGAAAAGTGTTTATTAGTTTTAACTGTGATTCGGGGTGATGCGCTTAAGTAGCAGTAGCAGAGCACTCCTAAGGTTACCTCACCTCCTCCCAGGCTTTACATTTTTTTTGTCCGGCTCGGGCTTGGCAGCAACACTTTTTTGTCAGTTTAAGACAAACCCAGTTGTTGTTTCTTTAAACTGTGACTTGGGGTGAGGCGCTCGACTAGCAGCCACAGAATGCTCCTAGTGTTAGTTGGCTCCCACAGGACAAAAAGGTTCTTCTTATTTTGCCTCAATATGGCAACAATGTTTGTTTATTTTTGGTGAAGAGTTCTGTTTTCTAAAACTGAGTTCTTGTGTGACGTGCGTTCGAGCAGCAGCAGTGGAGCCCACCTAAGGTTAGGCCCCTTTCCAAGACAAAAGCTTTTTCTGCTTTTGTCCTGGTAAGGCAACAATAGTTTTGTTATTTTTGGTAAGATGGTGACAAACAAGTTCATCTTCTGAGAGTGTGACTCAAGCTGAGTGACACGCTCGAGCAGCAGCCATGGAGCACTGCTAAGGTTAACCCACTTCCAAAACAAAAGCTTTTTCTCCTTTTGCCCTGGTGTGGTAACAAGAGTTTTGTTAGTTTTGATAACAAATAGTGAAATCGTGACTCGAATTGTGTGATGCGCTCGAGCAGCAGCCTCCTAAGATTCTTCCCAGTGACAAAAGCTTTTCCATGTTTTTGCCTTGGTATTGAAAGCGTTTTTTGTTTCTTCGAGGGATAAACCCAGAATGTAAAAGGAGTAGTTGTTGGCCTAAAGCTGCGACTGGAGGTGTGTGACGCGCTCGGGTAGCATACGAGGAGCTCTCGCCAGGTTAGCAAACAAAAGCTTGACATTCTTTTGCAAACTTGCTGTCATCTGTGGCCACATTGGGAAAAACACAACTCCGTTTATTTTTGTCAACCTAAAACGCCGACTGGAGTCGCGTGACGCGCTCGAGTAGCACCCGCCGCCGAGCACTCGTGAGGTTAACCCCGCCGACCAAGTCCCCGCTGTGCCCCCCACCGACGGGCAGCTGGGCTAGCCAGCTGATATCCCGGCCCAGTTCCGTTTCATCTTGCCCGGGCGTCTTAAACAGGCGGCAAGCCCGTCTGATGGGCACCAGGACGGCTAAAGGAGGACGCTCCTTTGACACGGTCGAGGGGAGGGTGCGGTTGGAGGTCCTTGGGGCCTCCCCACTGAGGAGGCGCGAGGACAGATGGAGACGGCTAATGCGGCTGGCCGTGTTTGCGCGGGCTAATTGCGCTCGTGGCCGAATAGGAAGCGTCACAAGACGCAGATGAAGAAGGAGCTCATCGTGGCACGCGTTGAAGATGCGCGTTTCTTCCTGAAGGCGCTTCAACTTCACACATGCTGCTGCTCTATCTTCTTTTTTTTTTAACATCTGAAAAGGTATCTTATTGAAAAACTGAGGCTATCGGGTCAGCACGTGCTTAAAAGAACACAAATGCTTTGTGGCTAAACAGCAAAATTGTTGCAAAGCAAAGACGTACATCTCATCTTTTTTTTTTTTTTTTTTTTACATGGGCTTGCTTATTTATTTATGAATCATGCATCTTTGTAATTTTGGTTCTAATATTCATAGTAATTGTCATTTTGTGATATAATTAAATAAAGTTAATAATAAGAATGAAACAGCTATTTAAAAGCAAATAAGCAAAAGTAATATGAAACACTTCGAACATCAAATTCAAATATTTTTTCTTGATATCTGGTTTTACTGTTTCACAAAATAAGATTCTTTTTTGGGCCCACCCATTAATCAATCAAAGAAAGACAACATACTCATCTAAATAAATACTTTGCATTTATATTATGTATCATGACATACATGCTTGGTTCCAAAATTGATGATTAGTTTAATTTTTTTGGTATTAGGGACCAAGTGACATCAATATTTGATTCATATTTACAAGTCATGAGTAATTGCCATTTTAAGACATAATGCTGCACTTGAGAAATGAAATATTCAGAGTTCAAAAATGACCTTCTCAAACGTGTGCATCGTAACAAGAAAACAATAAATTGTACACTGAAATGTTGCTCAATTTATTCAAATTTAGTTTGTCGGTGAAGCCTTCTGTCAAGGGTGGGGAACCTGTGGCCCGTGGGACATATGTAGCCAGTCGGAGTGCTGCTGCTTCTTTTTTTTTTTTTTTCAGGCCTGCCGTGAAATTCTACAAACAAAAAAAACCTTTGAAGAATTTTTCAAAATGTATTTCACCAACGTAATAATTTGTTTCATAAATTTGGTAAGGTTCACAGCGGTGTTTTGGAATAAAAAAAAATAAACTGTTATGCGAAAATGGTCATTACGAGGTAAAAATGTGATAATTTGTCATCCAAGTCATTGTCGCCATCAATGCATCAACTGCGTGACATGATTACATTGTTTCTCTCTCCCGCTTGGTTCTCCTTTCCCATTTTTTTTTCTTAAATATAGCGGCAGGCGCCTCAGATGTAGCGGCCCTTTAAAGCGCCCGTGGGGGGGCTCAGAGTCCTCGCTTTTGTCTCCTATTTCCTTCTGAAACCGCTTTTCTTGAACCCTGCGCCGCTCTTCACAGTTGTTGTCTCGACTCTCTGCTCGCTGTGTGGCTCTTTCTTTTTTCCTACGACCAACAACACCCCCACCCCCAGCACTCTGCTCCCCCAGCCCACCACCCACCCTCCATCCTTCCCTCCCTCGCTCCTCCAGCTCTCTCCGTGTCAGCCAGAGGTCAATGCTACACTTTTTCTTCTGCACGCAACAAGGCCAGGAGAGAAGTGTGTGTGTGTGTGTGTGTGTTAGGGGGTGTGAGGGGTCTTTTTACTCATTGTAACCTAAAAATAGCAAACTATATCTGCTTACTTTTAAGACACAGGTGTGAGCGGGTGTTTGGGATCCACGCCCAATTGCATCAGGGGAAGTGGGAAAAATATATATATATTTTTTTTTTCCCAAGGCCCTACAGTACAGACTTCAACTTTGGTGCCAATCACTATTTATTTACATTTTTTATGTTTTTTTTTTTTTAATTCAGTGTCTGATGCTTTTGGATAATTCAATTTGACTGGGTCATTTTGGCCCAGTGACATTATCAGTCATCCTGGGAGTTAAGTAAAGTATTTTGTTTTTCAAGTCTTTTTGTGAAATTTTGAAAAAAAATTGTGAAAAGTGACATTTATTACAAATGTTTAAAATCCAATGTTCAAGTCCTTTGGATAATTGAACATGCATGGGTCAAATTGACCCATTGTCTTTTGTGTTTTTGTTCCAGAGAAAGTAAGAAAAAAAGGGGGGTGAAATAAATGTCTTTTTGTTCAGCCGGAATATTCTTCAAAAATTTAACACACTTTTGGATAATTGAAACAGGCCCGGGTCACACTGAAACAGAGACATTATCGCGCATCCTGACATACAACATAACTCCACGGTTATATAAAGAAGAGTCTTTTCTTCCCGAATCTACTTTATTCTTCAAGTTTTTGTTCCAATTGACATTTATTATGTTTTTTTTTTTTTTTTAAATCATGTTTTTGACACTTTTGGATCATTTAAATTTGCTTGGGTCAAATTTGCTTGGGTCAAATTGACTCATAGAAACAGGGGTGTTAAACAGAGAAGAGTAAACATTTTTATTTCAAGTTTGGTGTCACCTGCTATTTCTTATAATTCATACAGATCTATTTCATGACTTTTTTCCCCCCGCACAATCGCTGTTTGTTGTCTGTGTTCCACATTGTGGTTTGCATATTCAGAGGAGCTCTCTTTTCATTCGTCGGTTTAAAAAAAAAAAAGGAAATTGGAAAAAAAAAGGACACTCCTTGAGGTATAGCATAATAAATGACTCTTTTGGTTTGCCGCCACAACGTAGCATTGTGCGTTCACACAGAATACGCCGTCATTTGATAATTGTTAGATTAATGGCGCCCGGAGCCAGGACGTAAATATTTCACAGCTTTGAGAAAAGGAGGCCTCGGAAAAAAAATTATGTTTTGAAGGAGGAGGGGGGTGGGGGCTGATGGTGGTGGTGGGTGTGGGCAAGTGTGTTTTTCTTCAAATTTAGTTAACTCTATTTCCTGAATGTATATGCTTCAGCTCTTAAAAAAAAAAAAAAATCCAGCCGCCGGCGTGCTGTTTATCGCCGGATGAAAGGCAACGCTGTAATTATTCCCTCCCCCCCTCCTAATCGGACCTTGTCAGCATGCCGTCTTATCGAGAAGAGGAAAATGACACCGATGCTATCGAGGAGCACCGGAGTCCGAGCCTGCGGCGCATGTCCCCCCCGCCAATCACGGGCCTGAGCCTCGGCCCCCGCCGTATCTAGCGCCGGCACAAACGGCAAGCGCATGCCTTTTTTTTTTTTTTTCATGTGGACTTCAAAAAACGGCCGCCAGTCATTAAAATTGCAGCCGCGTCGTTCCTTTTTCGGCGGCGGCGGCGGCGGGGATCAGCCGCAGCGAAAATGGGATATGGGACGGGGAGACTGGCTAAACGTGTTAATTCCGTCCTCACATGTTTACGTCTTAATTTTAATCTGTTTGAGGAGGAAGGGACGGCTGGCGATTGGAAAGAGGGCGCAAGGGCCAATGAGAAAGCTGAGAGCTGCAATAAATCGCCATTATCTTTGACACCCTCGCACTGAGCTGTTCCGCGGGGATTTAGGGGCAAAAAAAAAAAAATTGTTTACGCTTCAACTGCGCTAGCTGAGGTGCCGCTGGACAAAAGGCCTTCGGTACACAAAAGCCAGCTAGCATACGGACGCCCTCAATGGGACGGGAAGAGCTGAATCAACAGACTGCAGCTTGGAAAAAAAAAAAAAAAAAAATCCCCAGTGGCAGTAGAATGTTTGGAGATAATCAAGGCCAAGGTACTTCGGTTGGCAGAAATGTGGCTGACTACGACTGAAAACAATGACAAAAACTTGGATTAAAATATACATTTAATATTAACCGTGGAGATGACCTTTCCAAGACGGATCCTTGCTGAAAAGCGCTCCGCCGATTTGCCGTTCCCGCGGAATGTCCCATTTCGTCTTCCATTTGAAAAAATGAACGCCTCCCTCTAAGTCATCCGCTGTGCCCCGTTCACCCCAAAATACAGATTTCAGCCGCACCCATTTTACCTACTTGACTAACCAAACCAGCAGCGCCGCTGGGAACAGGTGTGGAGGGCGTTCCTTTCAAAGGAAACCGTACGTCACACAGAGACGGTAGACTTTTTTTTGTTGTTGTTGCTCTCGCCAGTATGACTCAGTTTCGCTCCAGTCTAGTTTCACTTGAAAGGAATTGAAATCATGAAATATTGTTTATTTGGGCTTTTGAAAGAGTTGCGGCATCATGGTTTGGGGTACATCAGACCCACAGATAGCGAGTGTTTCCAGTCCACTTTTAATCTTGCGCTCAGCCCATTTTGGGAATCCCGGCATTATGCGGGACGACCACAAATTGTGCAAATGCCGTACGTATTTGTCTTCTGTTTTGTTTTTGGTTTTTGTTCTGGCCGCCGCCGAATCTTTCGGCGTGGCGCCGACTCGTCGGACCCCCCCCGCCCCCCTCATGTAATGGTACCGCCGCCCCAAATCAAAGAGCTTTAACACAAGCCGATGCGGCCTTTAATAGCGTCGTCACATCATCACAGCGTCCTCGCGCGGGCTCGCTTAGCTTAGCCTCCGCTAATGTTGCGGCTGCCACTTTGTTGCTCGCTTCAATATAACGACAAAAAAAAAAACAAAAACAAAAAAAAAAAAATCGAGAGAGTGAGTGAGCAGGAAAGGAGGATAGAAAGAAACAAAGTGGTGCCCCCCTCCACTCACAAGCCCGATTGTGAGTCTCTGGTACCTTTGATTGACAAGCTCTAATCAGCTCATCAGCCATCCTAATAAAGTTGGTGGCCCGCGGTGCTGCTCTCTACCTGGTACGCCGTAAACTTCGAGGGGTGGGTCAGAGGCTCCAAAGCCCGAACCGCTCGGCTTATCGAAACAGGAGTGAAATCAATCCCTAATGAGCTGTGCTCAGTTTTATTTTTTCACGCTATTGATTCATGTCCCTCACCACTTTTAGAAATGTTTTTGTCTCCCTCCCTCTTCACTTTTTCACAATATTATTGCCGCATTTCAAAATGGATTCAATTCATTTCCAAACCTCATAATTCGCCCAAAAATATCTCATACGGACAAAGTGAAATGACATGTCTTTTTTTTAATCATTCACAAATGGATTAAAAATAGACAGCTGGGATAGGCTCCAGCACGCCCGCGACCCTTGTGAGGACAAGCGGTATAGATAATGGATGAATGGATGGATGGATTAAAAATAAAAATCTCCCGATATCTCATGCACATTTTTTGAGCTTTTTAAATTGTCAACAATCATCGCTTTGTATTATTTCTCACCATTTTGAAAATTATCTTGTCAAATTAATGTAAATGTATAATTTAGAGCAAATACTTCCAGTACAGAAATAACATTTTCAGTGAAACTCAGCGAGATGAACATGCGCAGCAAATTTCATCCTCCCATTGCTACAAATGATTCTTGTCACTTACCTGCAAAACTGGAATTTGTTTGTATAATTTACAATAACATCTAGAGTATCATGCAACCATAAACAAAAACAAAATGAATGACATTTTTCCTCAAACTGATATAAAATCAGTAGGAAGAACTTCCATGGAAAAAAGTCACTTTCCAAGTTTTAGAAAGAATTATTTTGGCATACATCTACAAAACCTGAATGTGTAATTGTGTATGTTGAATTTGTACTGAAAAAAGCAAATCTACATGTATAATGAATGCTCCAGTAGACAATTTTGTTTTTGAGTAAAAATGATACAAACTCAAAGGGGTGACAAAGCAAATTTCACTATCCATGTAATAGAACAGTGTATTTTTGTCAAACGTGCACACGTTTTATTTGTATGTATGCATGTATGTAATATAAAATAAGAAAATATTCAGAAAATTAATCAAGGTAAAGTTGCCGATTGATGCTACTGTAAAGAAAAAAAAATTACCAACATTTTTAGTAGAAGTGAAACAAAATCAGTGACATGAACTAACAAATGATATTTCATTCAATAGTCTATAAATGTTATGAATGTACATTTAAAAATATTAGTAACAGTGCATCTATAATATAATGCTACTGCAAACAAAAAATATTGAAGTACAGTTTGAGTAAGACTGATACAAAATCAGGAGGATATTTCATTAATCCGTATTGCATTCAATATTTTTCCAGGGATGAATTGTCAGATTATTTGGAAAATTATAAAATAAAATAGATTAAGATAAGAAGGCCTTTATTGATCCCACAGTGGGGAAATTTTCATTGTTTATTTGATTATTTGGAAAATGATGATCATTATGTATGTGCATTTATGCAGAAAAATGGCCATTTATTATTTGTCTTTCTAATTTAGATTAATGGCAGGACACCTGTCATGCCCTGCTACTGTAAACAACAAAAACAATCAGAACTCAAGCATACAAAACTACAGACAACAAACAAACAAATTACACACAAAATTTGACATATTTATTTCACATGATTATTAAGAGCTGTTTTTTCGCCAAGCCCAAGCTAACTGTCGTGCTTGGTTGCTTGTTGCTGCAACTTGCCTTTTAAGTTTTTTTTTTTTTTTTCTGTTTTGCTAACGAACTTCTATACTTTATTTATGAGACGAACAGAAAAGTCTGCTTGTCAGTGAGTTGGGGGGTGTGCGTGTGGTAAATAAATAGCGCCGCGTGTCCAAAGAGTGCGCTCGCTATCCCTTTGAGGGCTCTCACTGCTCTTGACAAGCCTTTGTTTTCTTTAAATACACTCGAGACGCTGAGAATAGTTTAAGAAAAAAAAAAAAATTAAATGCTAAAATGTGATGATGATACATTGTGAAGATTCGTCTTTTCTTAGAACAAGTGCACCCCCTCCCTTCCCTTTAAATCTGACCCAGAAGCATGCTGGCTTTTTGTTCGCGGTCATTACGAGAGACGAAGCTCGAGTGGGGAGGAAAAAAAAGCGGAATTTCAACACCGTTTCTTTGTTCTTTGAAATGTGTATACATATATTTTTGTTTCGTTTTTTTTTTTTTTTTTTTTATGTCTTTTGTTTCCACTTCTCTAATGGCGGTCAATTGCATTTCTCAAAGGACCACGCGGTGTGATTGTGAGCTGCAACTTTGAATGAGCGCAACATAAAGACCACATCCGGACACAGCCGACGTCTGATTGGATGAATTACTTGAATTATTGAAATGCCACACCAGCCTTTGTTTTGCTCACGTGGTATTTGAATGATTTTTGCAGGCCGTTCTTTGCCGCCTTCCTCAATTGTTGACTTGATTGCGTGACTTTCTTCAGGCTTCTGATTGGCTCAGAAAGGGCTCAAAAAGGAGTTGCAGCGCCACCTGTTGCTTTGGCCCAGGTTTGCCTAAAAATCCCATCATCATCATGTGTAGTATGTGTAAAAGTACACATATTCGGATTGGGATATTTAAATACGGTTCCGCGCCCGAACATATTAGGTAAAGGGCAAGGCGAAAAGTTGCGCTTTGCTAAAAAGAAGAAACTGTCAAAATTTTACTTTCCTAAAATGAAAACATTTAAGATGGTAAACATCAGGAATGAGATATTGGTATTTTATTATAGAAATTGTATTAAGAGTGGCTGTTGTTAATTGACAGTTTACTGCCAGTGTTTTAAGATTTTAAAAGTTACAATTTTCAAAGTCATTGTTCAAATATTCCCGTTGAGTGTTCTATCGTGCATTTTGTTTTCTTACTGAATCAAACCATAACCTTCAAAACAAGTTGCGTACCATTTTTTTTCTCCCGAGGTGGAGTAAAACAGTCTTTATTCTCGATTCTTCCCATTTCTATCCAAGTGTGTTGAGAGAAAAATCTATTCCCAGCGCATCCTTTGTCTTTGTTGCGGATGCACCGCGTGTTTGACCCGAGCAGGCGTCGCCATTTCAGGTTGTGCAGCTGAGCAGAGGGCCGCCGACAGCCAAGTAAAGTGTGGGGTCACGGATTAAACGCGCCGGGGCGAGGCATCAAACCCCCACACCCCCGCAACCAAACAACCGACGCACCCTACCGTGGGTGCGCGCGGGACCTCGGCGAGATTTCTCTCGGATGAGTCGGCCGGGAGTGACAGAGGGTCAGGGTTCACGTGGCGGGAGGACCGACCGAGCTCGAAAGCCACGAGACCAAACGCAACTCAACTGTTCGGGGTCTGGCATGCAGGCAAGGACAGCCAACTTTGCACTTTCAGATGTTTACTGAAGAGGATAAGCAGCCAAGTGCACAAATGCAAAATGAAAATGCTCACAAGGAGCATGGAGACGTTGCTGTGACTTGGCTTATCCCAATGTGCAGTAATTAATTTTTTGAAACGTGAATTTTTGGGGACGGGGCTGGATCACTGCTACCTCTTCAAAACGCTGTTTCCCAGAAGTGTTACTTTGTTGCAGTGAGTTCGGTAGGTAGAATTTAGCTCACGATTGTCCAGTTGCATCCTGCTTGAGCAGCTAGCTTATTCCTTTATAACACCCGCATCGAGTCCCATCCGCTGAAAAAAGATCCCAGCCACTCCCATCTGCTCTGCGGGGCTTTCGCAGAATTCGCAGCATGGATGACGACGGCGGTTTACGCGCATTTTTAAGCATCCGGCAGCTCGTATTTATGAATCCACGAATAGTTACGCTAGCGGAGAAAAAAAACACATCAAAAGTCGGCGGTCCTTCTTCGACTTGAATTATTAAATGTGTCAATGTCGCACACGCGCCATTTATAGTGTAAATTGACAAACTTTCTGGAAAACTACAACGGAAGCCGCGGAACGACACTTGAAGAACTCGGCTTTGATACCTCTCGGAGGAATACGGTGCGGCAAGGAAGCGAGACTGGATTAAAAAAAAAACCTGGACGCAAACTGGTTAAATCTATTTAAGAACCAAATGAGGTGATGGAATTATGGAACGATAAAAACAACCTTATTAATACGTTTGTTTGGAGATGTGTTATTTAGAAAATCTTCCACCTGAATTAAGAAGTTTATTTTCGTAAGACCCTTAAAAAGAAGAAGAAAAAAAAAAACACCCAAACACACACACAGACATTGAAAAAGACGCAGTCAGTGTGGCGTAGCGTATGCATGAATTTTCCTCTTTGGGATGTGTCGCTCGCTTTCTCACTCCCAGCCTGCCTCACCTTTGATGTGCACCCGAAAATGTCATCAGGCGTCAAGGAACCAGTTTTTCTTTTTTTTCTATGCTTCTCCGCCAAACACCATCTTCCCACAATCCCCCCCCCCCACCCCCACAAACACACATTTCCACCCACCTCACATATGAGCGAGCCAATTTGCTGTCGCTCACTCATCCCTCACAGAATGCACCCCAATCCTAAATAAGAAGACGTACCGGTTTCCACCGCTATCTGGTAGCCGGCCTCGAGTCTCCGCGATGACCTTTCCAGCCTCTCTGTGTTGTCCAACAGATGCGCTCTCTACAACAACAACAACATGGAGGACACGTGAGGAAAAACACAAAGATTGATTGAGGGAGCACTGGGACGCAGTTCAAAAGAAATGCGCCGCCAAGCCTCAACGCGCAGACCCAGCGTGTCCGACGCAACAGCGCCAAGGTTGCCAATAACCTTCATGGATAACAATGTGTTTATATGCTGATGGAATTGCAAGCGCATGCATGTCATGGATGACAATGACGATAATGGGAGGGGGGGCCCGTGGCCTCGTCTTGGCCACCGAAAAACAAACCGCCGCGACTTTGAGGCGGTTTGTTGGTACCTTAAGTTACAAGTGGCACAATCTACGAGTTTTTCAGTTACCAGCCATTGCTTGGTCGATTTTCTTTGCTTTGTCTGACGAGCAATAATATGAGTAGGAAGTCTGCTATCTTAATGCAAACACATAGACGACGGGCTGAAGAAACGATTGATACTGAAGTCGTTATAAACCTTTAAAAGACTGAACTTATCCAAGGAGACTGCACGGCATGTTTGAAATGCATACAATGGAGACAGTTGTATCGAGAGCTAAGGCAGAATATCGATAGTGCCGTGTTCACATTGTGAGCCCGGACGGTACAGTATTGATACTTGGTGGGACAAAATGTCGAAAGTGCGACGTGTCATATTCTAGGCTCTCGCGGACCAGTACAATATCAATACTGGGGTTGGACAAAATACAGATGTGTATGTAATGTATCGTTTCGCTATCTTTCAAAGTATCGCTATTACAGGTGGGTGAAATTGTCTATATTGTGACCTATCATGGCTCTCACTGTATTGTAGTGTTGTGTACTGTATTGATACTTATGTATTGGAGCCTATCATTTTCGTTTGGGACCAACTGTAGATACAGCATCCATTTGAGCTTTTTGCGGTATAATATTGATGTTACGGGTGGGATAATTATCAATACTGAGTTGTAGCGTTACGTTAGCCGTCTCGGTCCAGAATCAATTCCATTTCCACTGCCTTCAGTCGAGAATACTAAGGATCGTGAGTATGCTAGACTTGCGTGTTTACACAAACAGGGTCGCCGTTTGATGGTCTCTCTCACGCGCGACTTATTTTGACACTCAAAAACAAACGAAACGAGATGATGCCCACCACATGAGCGAAGGGGACAGGGGGAAGAAGTCAAATCCGGAGAGTGGGTTTAGCTGTCAAAACACGCAGCAGCTAATCACTCAGAGGAAATGGAAAAACACGCAAGGAGGGGGAGGCGGGTTGGAAATGAGTCGACGCACTTTTCAAAGTTTGACAATAAGAGGAAGGGGATGGAGAGAACTTGGCTTCCATCTTTGTGACAGATGTCATTTTAAATAGCGGAGAGGCTTTTTAGTAGCTAAAAGCCAGGGCAAGGGAAGGGAAGGGAAGGACCCTAGTGGTGGGAATATATATATATATATATATATATATATATATATATATATATATATATATATATATATATATATATATATATATATATATATAGCAATATATATCTCAACAATGTGATGTATCGAGTCGTTAAAAAATTATTATACCCGGTGCGAGAGAAAATATAGATATTGTGACATATCATAACTTTAACCAACATGCTGCGGTGAGTATCCACACTAGATATGTAGATATTTCTTTGTATGGTTTCAATATCTCACACAGTAAAGTATCGATACTAGGGGGAGGGCAAAATATCAATATCTAGCTCAGTTAGCAATGGAATTAATCTTGTAAATCAAGGTAGCGTTCTATTTAGAGAACTCCGGCCTTCCCTTGCCTTCTACCAGATGTCATTTCAAATACCAGAGTTGCTTTTTTTGCGTAGGTAAAAGCAAGGGCAGGCTAAAGATGTGTGGAGGGGAGCACGCGGCAGGAAGTGAGTTGTTTTTTGGCGTGGAAGTGGGAGGCGGTGGCGCAGCTTTGGCGGATGGCGACAGCCCTGCGTTTGGGCTATATAATGAGCCCCCACGGAAGAGCTGAGGCGGCGGCGGCGGCGTATTGACGCGAGATGTTGAAGCCAACACACCTCGACCGTGGCTGCAGTGCGCGCCGCGCACGGGCACACTGACAGAGTGCCGCACTCCCCCGGCTTCTTCAAAGAAGCCCAAGTGATTAGTATGTTATCATTACCATTGGAAACGTGATTTTTCTATTCCCTCTTGGCAAAAGGTGACACGTCTCGGGGAGAGACGGCCGGCAGACTCGCTGCGATGGGAAGCCACTTCAAAGCCTTCTCCCCCTGAATCGCTCTTGCTTCTCTTCCTTCGTTCTGGGCCGGGGGTGGGTGGGGCGGGAGGAGTGGGGGAGGTAGTGCTGAAGGTGGCAGTGTAGGATGTGTGTGTGTGTGTGTGTGTGTGATCATTAAGAATAATGTGCCCCGAGTTAGACGGCAAAAGAACCCGAGGCAAAAGGGTGAGGGTTCAGCCGCTAAGAATGCAATAATGACACGCTGTGACGCTCCTAATAGTGACACAGGCCCACTGGGAAAAAAATACTTTAAATTTTTTTTTTTTAAAAACACACTTAAGGCAAAACAGTAAGAAGTCCTTGCCACTCTATAATGTTGAATTTTACCAGAACTGTCTTACAAAATATGCTTCTAAAGTTGATGTATGGCATCATTAGCGTGCAAATGAATTCATTTTTCTATGAAATATACTCATTTTAATCCTTCAAGGAGATATTCAAAAGTACTGATAAGAGGGGGTTGAACAAAATAGCAACAAATATACTAGCCGTATATGGTTATCTCTCACGGTACAGTATACAGTGGTACCTCTATTTACGAACGTCTCTTCATACGAAATTTTCAAGTTACGAAACGGCCTCAACAGGCAAATATCGCCTCTTGTTATGAAAGAAATTTCTAGATACGAAAGGTAAAAATACAGTATGGGCAGCTACTCGCCGCTCCGGAGTTTCCTGAACGCAACATACTCATAGCTGCTCTGCCATTGGCTAGCCTAGCATCTTTTTGGCATCCCATTGGCTAAGAGGGACCTCTACCGTATGTGTCTATGTGTGTACATAGACAGGTAGATAGATATGTCTATGCAGCGTCCTCGTCATTCGCCCCCATGAGGTGCTCCGATAGTTTAGATAGTAGATAGTGAATTAGAAACGAGGAAAAAAAAAAAGAAGAAAATCGTTTTTTTGGTCCATACAAACAAAAAAAGGGATAATAGAAAGGAGGATGCGTTTGGTTGATCTCGCCAAAGAATATGACCGTAATGTACTTTACTCTATTTTTTGTTTTTTACATTATGCAGAACTCCCAGGTATTGTGCAACAATCTAATTGTAACATGTTTGTATTTGTTACATGTTTTGATGCATTTTTATGCTTTATAAAACATTTGGGGGGATGAATATTGGGGGGCTTGGAACGGATTAGGGCGCTTACATGGAAAACACGTCTCTACTTACAAAATGTTCTACTTAAGAAATTTCTTCCAGAACCAATTAATTTCGTAAGTAGAGGTACCACTGTAGATACTACAGGGAGGTCCAAATATTGGTATCAAAATATTGGACTCTTATCACTTACAGCACAGAATCGATACTAAGGGTATGACAATTGGATTGTTATCACTTAGGATACAGTAATGACGCTTGCAGCGGCACAAAATATTGATCCCAATATACTGGACCATTATCCCTTATGGTACAGTATCAATAAAATATAGATATCAATATATCTGATTGTAATCTCTTACGGCACAATATCAATATTAGAGCTGGGACAAAAAAAAAATGATATCAGTATATTGTATTGCATTAGATCTCAAGCAGTAGGTGTACTGATACTTGAGTGAGACAAAATATTGATATCTATATACTGGACTGTTACCTCTTACGGTAGAGTATTGATCATCAGGATTGGGACTTAATGTCACTATCGCAATGCAGTGTATTGTTAGGACTGCACAGTACAGTATTAATACTAGAGGTAGAACAAAACATCGATATTTTGACCTCTCACCAGCTCCTACGTACAGTATCCACAACATTTCAATATCACGACGTATCGTTTCTTTAGCTGTTGTGGTACAGCATCGAGACCGGTGGTGGGACAAGATAGTAATAACACAATATTTGATATTGTTAACTGTCACAGTGCTGTAATGATAATTGCGGTTGGACAGTGTTGATATTGTGATTTATCATTGTGTTGGCGAGACGAATGCTACTATCTCTCATGGAAATGCGATGATACGGGTGGGAGAAATTGTCGCATGCTTTTGTCTGCCAGCTTGTGCTAACATTACGCGGTCCAAAGTCAAGGCTGACCCATGTGGTTTCAAAAAAGAAACTAAACCATTGCAATTCAAATTTTTGTAATTGTAATTAACAAAAAAAATGTCTTTCAATCCAAATGTACGGGACAGAGTGAAATGACCTCACGCCCAGCATTTCAACGCATTACAGGATAAATGTTGTGTAAATACGAGTGCAAACTCCTTCCATCTGCGCATCCTTTTTTCATCTGACACCTACAATTTCTTCTGAGGAGGCACGAAAATTGTGTTGTTGTTGTTTCTGTGCGTGTGTGTGCGTGGTGAAGCGCTCCTCAGTTGTAAGTTATTAAGAGGATGCCCCGGAACAATGCAGCTGGAGCTCAAAAGAAATCCCTCTCTCCCCTCTTCTTTTTCGCACTCCTGCCTCGTTTTTTTTTTTTTTTCTTCCAATATCAAACACGGGCGGTTTCTATCACCATTTTCGAAAGTTCAGATGATTTCCTTATTATTTCAATAAGGGGCGGAGAAGGAGGGGGTGAGTCAAAGTGAATAATGATGACAGCTGTGATTCAGACTGACTGTGTGATCTTCCGCGCCGTTTGTTTGGGACTTGTAAGACGAGGAATTACAAGTGTCAAACAGCTGTGAATATGGCTGCTAAATATTTAAACATGTTTTGCAGTTGAAGAGAGATGGGTGAAGAAAAAAAAGTATAGTTTTTTTTCCCCCTCTTTCTTTAAAGCCAAGCTTAAGTGCGTATAAGCTGTGCCAGCCTTTGAAGACTGGCGGTGAAAAGGGGGCACCCGATCGAGGCCGATTACGCCGACGAAGCCTTTGGAAAAGGGGAGTCGACAGGTGAGGTAAACGCGAGGTGTCTCCTGACCCCGAGGCGAGGAGGAAATTAACAAAAGTGTGGGAGGAAGACAGGCAAACTCGAGGACAACTAAATTTGAAAAAAACACACGAGAACACAGCATCTGGGCCTGTTGGGTTGGCGCTCTTAAATTATGAATCGCTTTGAAAAGGAGCGCAACTCCACAGATTGGGGAGAGAGAGAGAGAAAAAGCAGCTGGAACGTTTAAAGGTGGCGCGCTGCAGCACCTGCGAATAAAAGCAACAGTCGTGCCTCGCAGGACCTGAACGGAGTTTGGCAAAATAAACCAAGACTAAATATTGACATTAACGATGCATGCTATCGCACGGCGCTAAGCACGTCTGACTTCAAGTTCTCCGGTTCAGGATTCGAGTTTGGGGTACTAGTTTGCGGGCACGGGGCAAAATACCAATAGAGTGAAATCCAGGCATCACAACATATTGTTATATCGTGAGACAAAACGTCAACACGGCGATTTATCACAATGTTAGTTGTCATGGTTCAGTCAGGATATTACAAGTGGAACAAAATGGCAATATCCAAATGTATCTGGAATAGTACAAAATTGATACTTCTAATCTTGAGCTCTCACGGTACGATCAGTACTGATACTAGGGTCAGGATAAAATGGTGTTATCGTGGCAGATCTTCATCTGGAATGGTAAAGTATCGCTAGTAAGTGTGGGACGAACTATCGTCATGATGGATCGTTTTCTTGGTTCACACGTTACAGCATAGATGTTAATATGTGACCTGTTGTTGTTTTAGCTCAAAGATAAAATATCGCCACTGAGATGTACAGTATGGCAAAACTACGACTCGTATACCAAGCTCTCACGATACAGTATGACTACCTGGAATGGAAAATGCAGTTCATAGGGAATCTGTTGATATCGTTAAAAACAAGAGCAAAAAAAGTTGTGGACTCAGTGCTTGAAAAAGGGCAAACCTCTTCACTGTCTTACATTGAAGAGAAAGAACAACTCGAGAAGCTGGCATTTTCGTGAATTCATTATCTTTGACTTGGCCTTTAAGCGCTTTAGACCAAAGTGTGTCCAAATGAGCCCGATTTAATTTTCTGCGCAACAGACGAGGAGGGCAAATGGAAATTTCAGTGGAAGGACGGTGGGGGCAAAAAAAAAAAGCAATTTAAATAGTCAGAGAAGCACTTACCTCTTCGCGTAACTTTATCAACTGCATCACGAGAGCCAGGCAAAGAGATGGAGAGAGAGCGGAGAAGAAAATGAGAGAGGAAACATTTCCAGGAAGAGGGATCCGTCACGCGGCAGCGCGCGCAAATTAACCTTGACGATTTTTCTGTTTGCACGCCGCGCACTCGGAAATCAGCAGACAAACGCGCTAAACGCAGCCGAGCGCTGACTTTTTGGTGAACAAACAAAGATCAAGTCGTCGCACTGTCACATTCAACAATGGCAAGGACGTGGAGAGCGCCGCCTGGCACCATCAGCTAGCATTAGCCGCAAAGTCATGGGGAAGGATGTTGCGAGTGCGCTGACTTTCTGTTCAGAACGTGTCAAAACATGGACTTTAGCATTTCTCAGCTGTCAGTTGGGGAAATTCTCTGCAATGGGATTTGGCGTAGTTGAGTTTCATGGCATTGGCGCAACGGGAATTAGTCAGGCACATTTCTGATAAAAGCCACACTGAAACTGAAGTCGATCAAAAATGAATTTCACGGGGCAAAAAGTGAAGTGCTCTATTTAAAAGCAAACCATTTTCGCTGCAGAGGCAAACTTCCGCAGAAATGTGCTGCTAACGTTGTTCAATGTGACTCTGATTACTCAAGAGATTGATTTCCGTAATTGCACGTTTGTACAAGTTCCAACTAAAAGTCTACTCTAATTCCCAGCATTGTCGAAGTTGTTTTTTTTTTTTTTTGCCATTTATATTTAAGGGTAATGCAAGATGAGGTTGAAACTAGTGCTGCACAATAGATCACAATAACGATAAACAATTAACGCACTACAGTACCAATACATACAGTTTTGTGGGATTATAATTTTTCGTAGATTAATTTTAAATTAAGTTTTAAACTATTAGCATATGCAACTTTAAACATTTGTGGGGGAAGGACCATGAAATATTATTTTTTTAAAGAAAAAATTGTGAATAACTGACACAAAACAAGTATATATGTTAGTGTTTAGGATAAAAATTTTATAACGGCTCACTGCTACATGCAAATCAATAAAAAAAAAATCAGAATGGTTCACGATTTTTAGTAAAAGCTATTTTTTTTTCTCTTCCACTTGTTCTATGGAGAGAAACAGAAACTCAATTGAGCGACGCAAGGTAAATAATTCTAAAAGTGCGCCTTCCGAAAGAGCCGGCCGGTCGCCGCTAACAAGATGTTCCTTCATTCCAAGCACATGGCAAGATTGGTTTATTTAAAAGGGCAAAGTTTAAAAGGACACTAAGGCGGGGGGGTGATGTGGTGGGGGGCTTATTGGAAAGAGTAGCAGATCCTACCATCGCTCAATGGCCCGCCAAACAAAACTTCTTCTAGGCTCATTTGTGCCGCCTGACCGATTGCAAATCCTCACGGGAGGACCCGCACAAAAGCCTGCTTGAGATGTGTTCTGGTTTTTTTTTTGTTTTTTTTTAGCTTGATTTCCCTTCGCCCGACGGCGTCTTTAGCGCGGCCAACGACGCCGCTCGCATTGTGGAACGCCGTCAATGTCGTAATTATGCCGTTTTCGTCTTGTGTTTTTTGGTGCCAACCAACCAGCCAGCATTCAAAATTGCACTGCTGCAATTTTTCTGTTATGATAATCAGCATTTTTCTTCCCAAACAAAAGATTTTTCTTTTTTTTTTTTCCCTCCCCGCCACCCCCTACCCGAATCCGGAATTCGACACAAGTGGTAATGCGCTTCCTTTGTAGCTCAGGAAAAATCTGGTCGGTGCCGGCTGAAACCGGCGCAATCTCTCGTGGCCAAGCCTTCTGCCGCCACTGAAATCGAAACTATTCGGCGTGTCGTTTATGTGTGCGTGTGGGAGAAGAAAAAAAAAGAAAAAGAAAGAAAGACGGGGAGGGCAAAAAAATGTGCCGAGCACGTGATAGCGCCAATTCCGCCTCTGCCGGCGTACAGATAACGAAGAAATGTACGACTCTATTAAATTGTCCTTTAGCCATTATCGCAAGTTGGGACGGTGGCCTATTTCCTTAAGCTGGAAATCCTTTGGCCTTGTAACCAGCCCATTTGTCAGCCGTAATGATCGGCGGCGGCGGCGGCAGCAACGGCGAGGGCCTACGCCACATCATCCGGGCCCCCGTTTTACAAATGGCCGGCAATTTAATTGACCCCTCTTTGCCCTCAACTTCTGCTCCCCTTCTCTCCCTCCTATCGCCGTCATCTCCTTAGATGAAGATTTTCTTTTTTAACTACTCTAGTTGAGAGAACACGACAATTATTGGAACAAGATTTCAAATGCAATTCCAGGCCAAGGAGGAGTCGTACAGTCCATTAAAAATTGGTTTACAATTACTCTATGTACTCCACTGTATTTTTCATGATTATTGCTTGTAAAAATAATAATAATAATAATAATAATAAAACCAATATATAATATATTAATTACAATTGTTTAGTTTCTTTTTCATGAAGACTCACCTGAGGATATGTATAATCTATTATGGACAAATTATCGTGCTACTGTTTTTGTTGTTAATCGATTTTTTTTTTTCTTTTTTCAGATGTAAATTGAAATGAAGCTGTGAGAACTCTGTGATTTATTGGAACAGGCATTTAATATCCAAATGAGGCCAACAAGGAAAACAGAGTCATACCTTCCATGCAACACTAGCTTGTTCCAACTGGGTGCACCGTGTTATGTATTTTTCATGTTTTTATGTAACGTTCACTTTTCCTGCTGCTGTCGAATAAAACAAAATAAATATGAGCTGTTTTTTTCTTTTTCACAATTTGTTTTGGGAGGGGGTATAAAACACTTTTAAAAATAAATAATGATAAATAAATAATAATAAAAAACATGAAAAAAAACTCACTTGAGATACATGTGGCATGTCAAATTAATTAGATAATACATTAATTTAAATTATTGTATTAAAAAAAAAAACACACACAAAAAAATAAAAAACAGAAGAAGCCATTCTTATCCTTCAAAGAGTTTAGGTTGTTGTCCAAATAAAAAACATTTAAAAAAATAACATTTGGAACACAATTTGAAAGGCAGAATTAGGCCAAAGAGGACAACTCAAAACTGGATTATTTTAACTGTATTTTTTCCAGGTTTTAATTAACTCTGATGTTTATTGTCACACTCCTATTGAAAAAAAGTAATTCTGTGAGGTTTTTTTTTTCCGCAAAGATTTTTGGGGGGGAAAAAAATCATTTTTAAAACCCTGCTTGAGATACACATGACATATCAGGACAAAAATTACCACAGACAACTTATTGCATTATTCCTGTTGTTATCGAGCAAGTCTATAATTGATCATATAATACATATTTCAAAATAAAAAATTACAGCAGTGGATTTGAAAATTACAATGTAAAGTTGGAAATGTTTTGTTTTTCAAATAAATTGCATTTGATAAAGCATTTATTTTACCACCCTTTTTTAAATAATCTATAACATCTCTCATTGAAATGTATTCCAACAAATTCAAAATTCATTGGGAAACTTTCTTTCCAAATTGCTTTTATGATCTTTAAGTAGAGTAATAGGCAACTCTGGACAAACAAACAAATAAATAAATAGAGACCAATAACGAATTGGATCTTTTAGGGTATTTTGACCATTTTTCATTTTCTGTAAATAAATGCTCAAAATAAAAAATCTGAAACTGATCACTTTGTCATCAACTCTAAATTTCCCCAATCTGTGTGTGAAAAGCTATTTAAAAAAAAAAAAAAAAAGATGAATTGTATTCGAAACGAGACTTCTTTTTTGTTTCTTGTTTTCTCCTTGATCGGCGGCCGTCAGCGTCTCAAACGTGACATTTGGTGACAGCGGATCTCCTTTCCCACTTGCGCGCGTCACTTTTGTGTCTCGCTAATTTGCAGGCAAATATGCATATCAATTACGCAGCCTGTTTCGCCGCACACACGCACCGCATGCACATATGTTTGGAAGATGGTGAATGATCATTGAAATGGTAATAAGGAGATGTTAAGAAAAAAGAAAAGCGCCATATTTGACTTCTAAATATAATCTCATTTATTTTAGGCTCATACAATTTTGCATTTTGAATTGTTGCAATCTATGAGTCAAAAGCTGTGTGGTCCAAGTTGTAGCGTGTGTGTGTGTGTGTGTGTGTGTGCGTGTGCCTGTCAGCGGTGTGGCTTTCTATATCATTAAAAATGCATGCAAAACAACTTTGGTAAAAGAACACGAGACACAGAGATATTTTGCACTTTAAAGACTGCCAAAAAAAACAAAAAAACGCTGTGAATGAATATTTTACTTGGGCATGAAATGTTCGATATTTCAGGAAAATCCTTTTTTTTTAATGAAATTAATGAATGAATGAGGTGCCACATTTTGTGTGAGGGTTTTGTTGTGCATGTGTCACCATCTAATAAGAAGTCAAAAGATGTTATGTTCGCACTTGAACGTGTGTGTGCGTGTTCCCTACGAGCCAGTCATATTCTATAGTGTTAAAATGATGATTTTCATCATTTAAAAAAAATAAGATTTGAAATGCATAACTTGGCCAACTAAGAAAACAAATGTTGTGCAGTTCATACAAAACTAGCTTATTATTACTCTATTTCTCATCATTTTCAGCAGCACTAATTTTCATAACCGAATGTAATTATTTTTCCTTGATAAAAACTCACTTTGAACAGGAGTTCAAATGAAAACTAGGCCAAGGAGGAAAACAAGAGTTGGACAGTCCACAACTACCCCTGTAATTTTCCAGACTTTCAATAAACATGCGTTTTTATCGGTGCTGTCCAACTATAACAAAATATTTTGATTTTGAGATCATAAGTTGACCTATTTTACACTTTAAAGACAGGGAAATAAATTCTGTTAATATTGTAGTTTGATGAGTAAACTTTGGATTAGTGAGAGGTGATTGTTTTGAACAGATTGTGCCAAGGGAACAAGCAGTTATTCACCTTTTTGTGCGAGTTTTTGGCATGCGCTTTTGTCACAATTGAATAAGTCAAAAGACAAAGATAAAAAGACATTTTGCACTTTAAAGTCGGGCAGGGGGAAGGTGAGAATCGATTATTTCAAAATCATTTAATGCTGAAACGTAACATTTTTTTATTATATTGGAATGCTCTGAAGAGTAAACTTAGCAATCTGTTTTTCACTTTTAACTCACTATTTGGTGATTATTTTTTTTCCAATTGACAGATGTGCAAAGAAGCAGATTTGACCATTTTGTGCTTCAGGGCCTATTATGGGGCGGCACCCAGCTGCGATGCGACTGCGGTTTGTTATTGAACTGCTGCTGCTTTGCATTGTGTATACGTTCGTACGTGCATACGCGCGCGTGTATGTGTGTGCGCGTGTGCGTGGGTGCCGGCAATCTGGCCGGTCCCATGCCCCGCGTCGGCCCAGCTTTGCATTAAACAGTGTTGCTTCCGCATGACTTGGTGACAATACGCCGGCGTCGTCCTCAGATCTAGCGAGGTTGAGGGGAGCCCACCCCGAAAGCGCCCCCCCCCCCCCCCCTCCCCACCCCGACAACCCCAAGGCCTCAATGTCGGCCTCCCACACCGGTCGGTGGCCAGTCGGGCCGGGGCTGATTAGCGGCTCACCTGGCTCTCCGAGGAGCTGGCGTCGTCCCCCAGGAGCTCGTTGCGCACCTCGTCACTGTAGGCGATACGTGACCTTTTCTGCCAGGAGGGAGTGAAAAAGAAGGGGGGGGGGGGCAGAAGAGGGGAGGGTGGCAAAAAGGAGAAAGACAGGAGAGAAATATAGCTTAGTGCTGTTGTTTTGTGTATTGAGAAGAAGAACAAGAAAAAGAACCGGCATTCCTGAAGCACGAGGGCCCCCTAATGGAAACGAGTGACAAACGGGAGGCACAAAAAAAAAAAAAATGCAGGACTGATAAAAAATAAATAAATGAAAATCTCCAATGGGGCAGCCGAGACGGTCTGAAGTTGAAAGACGGTTTAGCTAACCAAAACAGCAGCACTTTTCAAAGCATGGTTGACTTTGTTATTTTCTTCAGCATAATTCAGTTTAATTTATGTGGTATATTGGATACTTTAATGACAATTATTACAATAATGTAAACACATAAAAAAAATGCAGTGAGTCACAATCACCTATTCAAAAATAAATAAATAAAGTGGATGGCCTTATTGTTTTCCTCTTTTTATTATGGATATCGAAACATATGACCCATTTGAAGAATAAACCTATGGATTTTTTTTAAGAAAAAATTGGGAGGGCCTTTTTGTTTTCTTCTTTTAATGACTAAGACTGTTCAATTTACATGGAATATTTCATATATGGACTCGGCCTGAAAAGAAGTTCAAAATGCAAAACTGTAAAAAAAAAATAAAAATAAAAAAAATTAATATATATTTTTTTGTTTTGTGTTAGGAGGGCCTTGATTTCTTTTATATTTGTTATTATTATTCATTTAACATATTGCCAAGGGGCTAAAGGAAGAGGAAATGTGTTCTTTAATGACATTAAATATACAGCAAGCCACGCTGACCCCGAAACATGAGGTAAAACATAACATGCGGGTTCAAATAAGAATATATTGTAGTACGGAAGTGGTCCTTGCTTGGCTGGGGGGATGAGGGGGAGGGCAAGGCTGTTGTAGTGCGCTAGGTAAACTTGTGCCACAGGGGTGGTGCCCGCATGAATCAAATCAAATCATGTGAGCATGAAGAGTCAGTGGGACGGGGTGGAGGCGTTTGGGAGGTTGGGGGGGGGGGTATTATGAGGAAGTAGCACTTGTCAGCACTAAATCTTTTCTTGGGAGGGGGGCACTGGAGGCAGAGGGGGGGCTGTCACCGCTGTCATCCCAGTGCACTGGCAGCCTCTGTGATAGCGCCAATGCTGGGACTCAGACAGGGAATAATTCATCAGCCACTGGCGTGGGGTTGCCTTGCTCGCTACACACACACACACACACACACACACACACACACACACACACAATCTCCACAAAAACAGGGAATGCCACGTCCAAAACGTGTGAGTGCGTGTGTGTGGTTTTGGGGGGCAGACAAAAATAAGACACCCACTTCACAAGCGGCTGCAGGAGTGGGCTGGCGATGTAGCGCTTGTTTACAGACGGGCGGCCCGTGGAAAAAACAACGTGTTGGCGTGCCCTCTTAAACTGAGCGTGCGGCGACAGACAGCACGCGCGCTAAAGTGTTTACTCAGCCGCATTCGCTTGCACCAACAACAGCCAACAACCCACCACCCCCCCCAACCCCACCCGCACCCCGCCCCAGCCCACCGTGCTCTGCCTCACTGCTGTTTTGCAAGATGGGACCCCAAAGAAAAAAAAAAAAAAAAATACAAATCAAAGACAAAGATTGTGACAGTACAACTTCTTTCATACAAAGCCATTTGGTCGCATTTACTTTCATTTGAAATGAACTAAAGAATGAGCAGGATTTGACTTGCCGCATAACAACAAATCATATTCATGTAGTGCTTCATACAGAAGCTAGGTATTCAATCAAGTGCGATATTTTACAGAATGAAAGTCTGAAATCTGGGGCCAAAAAAAGTTACGATATTATTGGTCAGACATCATTCGAATAAGTTGTCACTTTTTCAGGGAAAAAATTGTGTAAGAGAGTTTTTATTTCTGTTTGCGTTTTGAGAAAAAAATATTTTCAAGGAAATTATATTTTCAAGATATGTGATTTTAATGAGAAAAACATTGGGCAATGTTAAGAAAAAATATATTGCATAGGAGTAGGCATAGAAATGTTTTAATCGCTTAATGATATAATATGCTTCTTCAAAAAGTCACATTATAGATTTTTTTAAAAAGGTGAATATAAAGTTGTATATTTTTTAGGAAAATTTCTATATTCATAGATATTTTTAAACTATATTTGTATGGATTTTGTTTTTAAATATATTTTCACAAATATTTTTATATTTTTTGATTTTGCCATTTGAAGTTTATATTTCTTAGAGGGAATTTATTTCCCCCAAAACAACTATATTTGGGAATTTAAAAAAATCTATATATTTTCTAGATAAAAAGCTATACATTTTCTGAGCAAAAAGTCTGATTTTTTTGGGGGGGGGGATCCTTAATATTTTCTAGATATTGTTTTAGGCAAAGGTGATACAAATCTCACAGAAAAAGTTTGACATTTTTGATTCCTCTGAAAAATATGATGCTTATTTATTTGAAACACTTGATGTCTGATGACTTTTGAACAGCGCCACATCCGCGTTTTAAGAGGTTGTGCCCACTTGTGCAACCACATCTGTCTATCTTCAGCTCAGGTTTTTTATTTCTGAATCCCCAAAAGCTGCCATTTGAACAGGGTGTGTAGACTTTTTATACCCACTGTATGTCTAATTAAGTGGCCACTGCGCCCAATTTCACACAGAAACGACAATAAGCATTAACGGCGTGAGTTCGCAAAAGCATTCCCGATTTTGCAGGCGAATAATGAAACAGAGACCCAAAAACAAAACAAAACCACAAAAAAAAAAAAACACCCACGTATTGCATTTAAGTGGAGATTCATGATAAAGAGCCTGAGTGCAACTTAGGGGGAGCGCCGACTTGCAGCCGTAATTGAGACGAGGAAGCGTTGCGAACGCCATTGATTCGAATGTCTTCAAAAACAACAAACGGCGACGGGAGGTGTTTCTAAATAGCTGTTTGCGTGTCAAGCACTTCCGCAATGCGACAGCGCACAAAGGCAAAAAAGGTATAAAAGGGCGGGAAAATGTCAGCGCAATGAAAGCGCCGCCGCCGTTTCCCCCGCGTACACTCGCGAGCGCGGCGGGTTTTTCCGATTCCCCCCCTGGAAAACAAGCCGTCCCTCGATGATTAGCACCTTGCCATCTCATGGCAAACATCAATAAGGTGTGCCGCCGTTTGCTCGTTAATACGCTGACACATTTGATAATAAGCAGACAAATGTGTATTTCCGGGTTAGGAAATCTGGGAATTTATTACGAAGAGAGCATCGAAAAAGTATACACACCCTTGTAGCATTGCAAGGTTTTTATGATGTAAAATAACACAACTTTGTCCACCATGAATGTGACCTATGACTCCATTGGAAAGAACATTTTTACTCCAATAGCATCTCATAATATCAAGAAAAATATAATAAAACAATAACATATTTTTGTGCTTGCTAAAATTTGTTTTTTTGATTTGTTTGTGCAAATTCTGATTGAATTTGTTGTGTTTTTGCAATTAAGCTATTAGGCTAACGAAATGTCAGGCAAAGCATTTGAGAACAGCTGAACTTTATTTGGGGTTAAGGCCAAGAGAAGTCATTTCAAAACCTGTTCTACCATTAATGTGACCTCTTTATACATTTTTGAGAATGAAATTCAAAATCAAAAGCTTAGATAACGTGGTTGCACATGTGTGCACACCCCATGTGTCTCTGTTCAAAATTAACCTACCACATTCAAAGTCATGGGAGTCAGCGCACACCTAGTATCTGATTAACAACCCCAAATAAAGTTCAGCTGTCCTAGTAGGCGAGAAGAAACAATAATTTGAGCAAGCGTTTCTGGAAAATGTTTATATATATATATATATATATATATATATATATATATATATATATATATATATATATATATATAAAAAAGTCTACACACCCCAGTTGAAACGGCATAGTTTCTGAAGTCATATTGAAACATTTTCCAGAAACGCTAGCACTTTTTCTATATTATATATATAGATAGCCAGCCAGCACCTTAAAATAATCAGATGGTTGCTTTTTGCCGAGATGAGGGAGGAGGAGCCTTTTTTTTTTTTTTTTTTTTTTTTAAATCCTTTTCAAAGGTCTGTCTTTTGTCACTTTTCTAATCTTTGGGTGTGAATTTTTGCATCTTATTCCCACACGCACGCACGCGGAAACAGTACAAAGGTACTTCTTGAACTTGATGCAAATGCCGTCAAAGCAGCGCCGCCGCGCAAGTGTTGGTGTCCTGTCCAAAAAAAAAAGCGATAACATGGATAAAAAAAAAATCATCACCCATCAAAACATAATTACTTATGTGCGCATAACATTCATATCAGATATGCTAATGAGTTTTACATAATTCTCTGTGTACACTATCTCATTATTGGAACATGTGTAAAGAAAAAGTATTGTTTTAAATCACAATATCTACACACTGGGGAGTGTGGATATTTTTTTTTAAGTGGCTGCCCGTGTACTTGCGTGCATTTGGGCCGCTTAGATGACATGCTTTTTCCTCTTTCATCCACAGGCAGGCCCACATCTACAATTAGGAATTTTGTTCAGTATTGTTTTAAATCAGGGCCAGTGCCGGTTCTAGCAGGGCCACCACTCGAAAAGGGCTGAATGTCGGACCCCGAGTCATACATTTTCGAGATACAAGTCACATTTTTGAAAAAAAAATTGAAAGATCTGTGAGCGGAAAAGTTGTGTATTTCTTAGATCCTGTTGTATATTTTTAGAGAATCAAGGTTTTCTTACAAAAGTGATCTCGAAATCTCCTTTTCCTCCCGTGTCCAAAAAAATAGATGGCACAGCTAACTAAC
Source organism: Filicampus tigris (assembly GCF_054856515.1). NCBI lineage: Eukaryota > Metazoa > Chordata > Actinopteri > Syngnathiformes > Syngnathidae > Filicampus > Filicampus tigris. The sequence continues at coordinate 1,417,390 of NC_141235.1, read as the reverse complement.
ACACACAAAAATATTCTTGACCATCAAAATGTAACGCAAGCACCATTCCATTTATTTCATGATAGAGTTCTTCTTATGTGTGAAAAACTATCATTAGTATTATTTTTTTAAATCTCTCTGCTTGACTAGATTCAAAACCCCCCAAAAAGAGAACATTTCAATTTTTTTTTGTAATGCTTCCCAAAGTGTCTTGTGTGCAGCCATTTGACTGCCCTCCCACTGCTCTTGGTGCCGCGAGTGACACCAGGACAATTGCAAATAATGGTGTGCGCCTGCAAAGCTGAGGAGAGAAATGTAAACAGTTCATTAGATGGGGGGGAATAAAAGGCGTGTATATAAAAATGAAGAAAAAAAAATATATACCCAGGGGCAGCGTGTAATGAGGGTCCCCTGAAGTTGCGAGCTCTGTTTGGCCAGCTGCACATGGTTGCTGGCATAGCGTGAAGTGCAATTAAGCCGACTCGCTGCAAGGTGGCACCTTCCTCGCTTACCCAGCAGGAAAACCAACATGAGGACGAAAAAGAGGACGAGGAGGAGGAGCGCGGCCAAAGTCGGGGGGAAAAAAAGCCTAAATAACTGTGCGATTGTCTTAATTCTGACTTTATGCCTCCAGATTGTATTTCGCGATATCCAATTAATTATGGAAAAATTTACTTTGGAATGTTTGTACACAAATTGTTGAAAACATGAATGCAACTTTTTACTCAAAACTTGCTTAGATTCCCATTTTCGTCACGTCTATAGAATATTTGATTCCAGAAAATAAGATTTGGCATCAAAAAATGTTTTTTTATTCGCAAAAATGTCAACTTTTTGCACCAAAATATAGCGTTTTCTCAAAAGTAGCGATTTTATCTAGGAAAATATCAATTAACCTGACTAAATAAATGAAACTATGAAAAGCATATTTTTTTCTTAAAATTATGCAATTTTCCCCTAAAAAAATACTTCTTTCCTTGTTTCTTGAAAATATACAATAGATTTTATATATTTTCCCGAATTTAAAATGTATTTATTTTTTTTCCCATTCTCAAAATTGTGAAACTTTTGTCTCACACATCTAAAAAATGTACAACTCTTTTCTGTTTGTTCTTGAAAATAGACAATTTCATGTTTCTTAGACATAAGATTCAACTTTCTGGAAATATAAGAACTTCTTTTTTTTCCTCTCTTGAAAATCGGTGCCTTTAATCTTATTTTTTTCCTCTCTTTTCCAGTGCGGCCATTTTTTGCTTTTTTTGCAGTACAGTAAAGCACAAGCTTGAATATTTTCTTTTCCAAACGTACGTAAGCACAGGAGGGTGTCGTTTGTTTTATTTCCGTCTTTGCCGACTTCCTTTGCTTCGCTTGCACGAGGGGCTACTGTACACGGAAAATAAAAAATAAAATAAAAAAAGAGAGAGAGGCGACGACGGCGGCGGCGGCGGCGGAGAAAAGAGGAGCCGGGCGCCTCAGATAACAGCATGGGGGCCCCTCTCATTAGCTCACAGGTTGCCGCCTTTGGTGGCTTTCCACTCGACGCCTGCAATGTGTTCGCTCTCCTTCCATGAAAAAGCAAAAAGTGTGTCACCAAACAAAAAATAACATAAAAAATCATCAAGCACGCAAAGAGTGAGGTGAGGAGTCTTTGTTTTATGGAGTTGCGTTAGCTTGAAGGCATTCATTTCACTTAAAATGACCAACATCTACCAAAGATGGAGTAAACAGCATCCCTGGGGAGTCCTGGGGGCGACGGGGGGTGGAGGGGGGCCTTTCAAGCTCGCACCTCTGTGATAGCAGCAAGCCGTCGAGGCATTTGAGGCCTTGACGAGTGGCCCGAAGACAGCGGCGGCGAGTAGCGCGGACCCAACAAAAAGGTGAGCAAATTGAAGGGCTATTGATTGAAGGAGCTTTCCGAGGCCAAAGGGGGGCGGGGGGGGGGTCCATTAAACCCCGTATTAAAATATGGAGGTGCACCTAATGAAAAATCAAAGGTGCCCCGTTATTGCTGCCTCCTCACCGTGGTTGCACGGTAGGGACGTGTAAAGGCGAGAGAGGAAGACGGCAGGCGGGGCGAGGGAGGGGGGCCAGGTGCTGCCGGTGCTAAAGACGGGCAGACAGCGTTGGTTCGCGGGAGGGAATCGATAGAGCAGAGCCGTCGGGGGGAGAAAGTGTGGGGAGCATGGGGGAATAAAGTGGGCCTCCCCAGGTCAGCACCGGAGAGAAAGGTGAGATTACAGCAAAGTGGAGGAGGGATTTTCCTGACGGGGGGGATGAAGACTACCTGGCAAGCCCGGCAACCAAGCGGCCCATTAGCCTGTGGCTAACTGCACAAGGCTCACCGAACCCCCCCAACACACACGCACACACACACACCCCACACCCCCTTTTTTTGTGGAAAAAGGAAAGAAATACCTTCACTTTTAACCCGTTCCTCCACTTTGGAAGGAAGCTCACTTCTGACCTCCACTTGTGATTCAGTTTTGTTTGATGTCTATTCTCGGGCTCTTATCTAAAATTGAAAACTGTCATAAAAAAAAAAAAAAAAAAAAAAAGCAAAGTAAAACAAAAAAAAAGAAGCTAGACACAAAAGGCGGACAAGTTGGTCTGGGCAGGTGTGTGCTTTTTATTATTATCGCAAAATTAGATATATATTGCTTTTTCTCTATAATGTATGACTTTCTAAAACAAATGTACAACTGTCTTTCTCAACAGAAAATCTAGATCTAAAAAATAAAAAATAAAAAAGATTTTCAGGCAAATAATTTGTTTCTGGAGGAAAATGCCACTTTTGTTTACAAAATATTTTTCAATAAAGTAAACTTTTGGGGGGAAATACATGCTTTCTTCATAATAACAATATCATTTCTAATAGCATAATTGACTAAGTCACATTTGAAATAATAAAAGAAAGAAATGGAGTTGAAAAAGACGCACGTTAATGACGCAAAACTTTTTCTCAAATATAGAAAACGTTTTCTCAAAAATAGAGAGCTTTTTCTAGGCAATTACTACTTAGTAACACAAAAAACATTTTGTGAAAAAAAAGTTCGGGTTTTTTTTGGAGAAAAAAAAGGTATCCTTTTTTTCTGGAAAAAATAGGACTTTTGTGCTCAAAAATATACAAGGTTCATTTTTTCCCTAAAACAATCATTCCTATTTCACTTGAAAACATTTTTTTTCTGAAAAACATTTTTTTGCTGTTTCTAAATAAATCACTACCATTTGGAAATATGTTCTTCTTCATGAAAAAAAATAAAATTCAGAAAAATATGTCTTTTTCTCAAAAACCTTTTTTTCTCCAATATATTGGACTTTCATAGAATTATGTACACATTTTCTAACCCAAAATACACAACTTTTTTTGGACACCCACTCGTATTTATATGACAAACTACACTAGAGAGGACAGTGGACTGGACTTTCTGAAAAATAAAGCGCTTTGGAAGGAGGCTCACTTCTGACCTCCATTTGTGATTCAATTTTAGTTTGATGTCTGTTCTCGGGCTCTTATCTAAAATTGAAAACTGTCATGGAAAAAAAAAGAAAAAAAAAAAGCAAAGCTAGACACAAAAGGCGACCGAGTCGGCCTGCGCGTGTGTGCGTGCAGTGGACATGGACTCGGCGTAGACTATCTTTTTCCTTTTCTTGTAACGTGACCATTGTCGCAAGCCAATGGCGGACTTGATTAGCATAACAATACGACGGGACGCACATCGGGACTTAGCCAGATCATTATCGCTACATATTGAGGTATTACTTTGTTATTCCACATGGCGGGGGACACATTCACATGCTGATGAGAACACCGCCTCCTCCCCCGAACATACACACACACACACACACACACACACACACGCGCGCACACACACACTTTTTGACAAGCCCTCCAACATGCACAATCCTGAACCACCCAAGCACTTTCCCGGCAGTCCTCAGGTCTTGTCTTGGAATTTGCAACAATGGTACAAAAAACACATTGTATTAGCAGCAGGACTCAATGGTTTGCCTAATAGCAAAGTGGCCTAACTCATATTTGAGTGTTTTAGGAAAATAAGAAAACACACCATTTTGACCACGCGCATTGGTGATAATGTAAAGGTTGAAAATGACTTTGACAAACGATGCCAGTGAAAAATACCAATGTACTTGCTAAAATCTTTTCCTTTTTTGTGTTTTCTGAAAATGTTCAAGTATGCCTTATAGTTTTCTTTACTTTTATTTTGCCATTCTGCTAATAATAGTCCTTTTTTAAATGCTTTTGGCAAGCAAGAATAAACACTATTTTTAATCCAGAGCATTTTTTGGGGGGGGTTGAAATAGTAAGCTAAATACAACTTGGGCAATCAATCATGCTACGAGGCTGACAAAATGTTAATCATTCTGAAAAAAGTGCAAATTTACATGTTTTGATTGACAAAAAAGGAAAAGTCGAATAATTCACGCTGTGTTATGGTAATAAGCATTACAAAGACTGCAAAATAAAAATAAAAAATGAAATCCGTTAACTCATCTTGTGCAACGTATTTGTGGTCAAGGCGCTGCGGTGGGGAGGGAAAAATGGGTGTTTGCTCATTAGAAACACTTGAGAGCATGAGAGCCTGAGAGCCCGTTTAATTGCACAAAAAAAATCTATCTATCTATCTGTACATGAACTCTGCTGTTGCTCTTTCTGTTATTAAAACGCAAAATGCCAGCGCCTTAAAAAACAGAGGGATAGAGAAGCCAATGATTCATAATATATTTCATGAATACTTCATGAATCCCCCACACTTAAGCCAGTCTTGGCAAAAAAAACAAAAAAAAAAAAAACATTGTCACCTATTCTAGTACCCGCTTGTCAGCACATCACTGGGGAGCGGGTGTCACATGTCACTTCTGGTTTACGGCGCTCCGCGGGATGGGCTGCAGACACTGGGGGTAGGATGGCGAAGAAGAAAGTGATGCACTAGAAGGGGGGGGGTGAAGAGGAAGGGGATGTTATCATATCATCGCCCTACGTCTTTATGTTTCCCTCCCTTATTATCTGCGCCCTCCCTCCACACTCACGGCAAGTCACTCAATCACACGAGCCCCGAGGACAGCAAGGGGACCCAGGGAGGGCCTTTTCTTTTTCTTTTTTTTTTGCACAGCCAGACGAGCGTCTGAAAACTATACTGATCGCTGTCAGCAAGCGAGTGAGTGTGTGCGACTTTGCGAGATAAGCGAGAGAGGAAGCGATAGGAGAACGGTTTGCGGGCCGACAAACAAAATAACGGGAAAAAACGCGGTGGGCCATAGAGACAAGTGTTAGCGTGAAGAGATCACCTGATTGATGATGCGCTAAAAGACACGACTTCGAGGCTGCCAGGTGATGAAAATAATCTTCACGCAGTCGCCTCAGTGGGAGAAGACGCACAATGGACGCATTGATTTTTATTGATTAATTCATGTGTGTATTTTGTTTTCACTGTCTATACATTTGTTTTTTTTCCTTAGATGTAGATAATTGTTTCTCAACAAATATCCTAAAACTTTTGTAAAAAAAAATAAATAAATAAAAATGAATTATATGAAATAAATATTTTTTTTAATCATGAAAATATTATTAGCCTATTAGCATAGTTGCCTAAGTCATATTTGAATATTTTCAGAAAACAAAGAATAGGTTTTTCTAAGTACATTGATTTTTTTAGTTTTGATTATTAATTTGGTAACAGGAAGTGAAAAACTACATTGGCAATTATGCTATTAGGCTAACAATAACAATACAAATTTTCCCCTCAAATATAAATGTTTATTTTCTGATACAAACAGCCTAAACAAGACTGAGAAAAGGTCTTTTGATGGCAAAACAATCATTTAAAAGGTACTTTACACATTACAAGCTATTATTCTTAATATTATTTCTATTATTAGTTAAGAATGCAAAAGGTTTTGTGAAAAATGTCCTGTATAGTTTATTACCAGTGACATCAATTCCAAAGCAAAGACTGTGTTCAGCATCAACATCCCCTGCAGCTGTTTGTGCGACAGCGTCCTCCAACCCTGCTTTGACCCTCCACTGCCATTCAAATATCAAATCCCACAAACAGAAACGGATTCAACGCGAGCGGGGAGGAGAAAAAGGGGCTTATCCGCAAACTTGTGCATTGTTAAAGATGAGCACCCGACGCGACAAATCCACGAAAAAGGGAAAGGACGCAAGTGTACGACAACAAGATCCGTTTGTTTACATCTGAAATCTCGCCTGGCTTTTCATGGCGAGCTGCGAGCGCTTAGACTTTGGTGTCACTGATGGGGCTGCTGCAAGCATGAAAAGAGTCAATCTGCTTTGGCTCCTCAGCTGAATTAGAACAAGTGAGGCGGGAGTGCGGGGGGTACGTGGTTTTTTTTTTGGTTTTTTTAAAGCAGCCGACTCGTGTCGGTTTGTCATGTCCGCCTCTGTTTGACGACGACCGAGGTCAGAACAACGAGAGGCCTTCATGACGGATTACAACAATGTGAGTGTGTAATGGTGCAGGGACGACGTCTCAGCTTTCAAAAAAAGAAGACATTCAAAACTTTCCGTTTTTCGGTCAAGCCTCCGCAACCTTGACTCGTCCCCGACCGCTAATTAAAGAAAATGCCTCTGAATATTCATTCATGCATTCAACGATAGACGAGCACAAAATACTGCACCAACATCTCAAGAACGCGGCTTTGAGAGCCAGGACTAATAGCACGGGAACCTCAAGAAAAAAAAAGGGAAAAAAAACTGGACGTACGGAGGCCAGCTCAAAGTCAGTATCATTTACATGTCATTTTAGAGGTGAGGAAAAAAAAAAAACACCCGAAAAAGGACAAAAATATTAATTCGTTGAGATCCCGCCAAATGGCAGCTTCTTTAAGGGTTCCCTGCTCCCATCTGGGAAAAAAAAGTGTTTAAAACAAAACTAAGCAAAGTTGGAAATTGCAAAGACTTTTTGCGCTTTCACACTGCTACATGGCATCCTGTACGCAGATATCGCATTTTCTCAAATAGCTTTGGCCAGGTGCGTCATACACATAAGTAAAATAAACGCCTCCCTCAAATAAGCACCTCCCTTTCCCCAAAGGGGGAAAATAATTATCTGGAACTCAGCAAAGTAGCATACTGTAGCAACGCTTTGCGCTTTCAAAGATCTTGTAGTTCCTCAAAAAGTTTGGAAGAGGTGTATCATCCACACCGGAAAAATAAACGCCTTCCTCATACATACTGTTTTACAGAGCAGCGACACAACAGAAAAATGCCATCATTTACAGGCAGCATAAAAGAAAAAGAAAATTCATTAGCTCCTTGACAGAGCAACGAGCGACATCATGACACAAAGTGTGGCACTTTTCCTCAATCCCATCGCAAGCTACGTTCACCAGGGTCCAGTTTATAGTTAAATGATTTCGTTAGCAACCATTTGCGCAAGAGGGGCCGGGGGTGGGTGTTTTGGGGGGGGGGTATTCATTAAACACAGATTGCGTGATGTTGGGCCCGTTTGAAAGTTGAAGTTATTTCGAGAAGGTCACAAATGAAACTGATAGAGCGGAATAAAGAAAAGAATACAAAGAAAGTTGGGAGGTGGGGGGCGGGGGGATCTGCGCCAACATTCTATTCACCTCATCCATCTATCTGGCAAATAAAGTGCTCCGCATTTCAAGGTTGGGCTTTGGAAAGGCATTAATTACCTCCCTGGGCGGCTTTTTTATTTCCAAATGAAAAGGCACAGTCAGAGATCCCACTTGACCGTGACTGAAACGCTAAACAACAGAAGTGAGCAAAGGGATAGGTGAGCGTCATGACGCACAGAATGCGACTGAGGCCTCATTGAAGTGAAGTAGCCACCTAAGTGGGGGTGGCGACGGCCAACGCCGGCCAACGCCGGCCATCTTCGACGGAACAACGTGACCAAGACAACGCGCGCGGCGATAATGGCGGCGGATTGAAAAGAAGTGTCCGGATGAAATGCTATCAGGCTCACAAAGAGAGAAAGAGACTTTGGCTGCCGTCCCGACTGGATGTGATCAATGAAATCGCCTGACTCTTTGTGAGAGGGAAAATAGCGTCCCGCTCCTCAGGCCGACGCCACCTTGACCATCGGCGGCCTCGATTTCCCACTTTAGAGGTATCCGTCAATAGGATTCCTCACAGCTTTCTGTTTAACGCCTGCCAATGAACCTTCAACAAAGTCAACAATGCACAAATATGAAAAGAAAACTCTTTACCATGTGTTATTTAAAAAGGTATACATTGTTTTTTGGGGGGGCCACTAGGGGACAATGACCCCCAAATTCTAGCATGGAAACCTGCGATGGAAAAAATATCATTAAGTACAGTACGGCGATAACTCGACTTTAGAGTGAGCTTCGGACACGACAGCAAACTTAACAACATCCGGCCGCAATCAGTTCACGTGGTTATGTGAAGGTCTTTTGCCAACTTTCTTCAATTTAAAACAGACTTCTCAAGCATAGAATGTTAAAGATATTTACAACAATGAAGCAGATGTGGATAAAGGACAGGCGGCGATCAAGGGCGCGAACATCTTTTTGCATTTGAAGGCGTCGGAAACGGATTCATGGGGTTGACCATTCTTTCAATGGGGGATGTTGATTTGAGATGCGAGCACGGTCAGGGAAGAAATCAAACCCTTCAGTCAAGGGTACCTCTGCACATGATTTGTTTTGACCAAATGAAATGATCAATTTGGCCATCGGATAGAAGTGCAGAAATAAATGACGGCAGGATTAAAGTGTCTCCCGCCCGCAAGGACATTCACGTCAGATTATTTTCATATCCGTTTTACAAAGAGGGGAGATCAAGCAAAGCAATAAGAGGACGCATTTTATGATCAGAGATCAAAAAACGGGCAGAGTCATTTGGTAAATGGAGCCCAATATTGTCCTTGTCATGAACCTTCCACAGGGCGGGAAGATTCTTGGAGCAATGTCGCCATCGGCTGGCAAAAAAGAGGAACCAGCAGGCAAAAGAGCAAAATAATGAAAAGCGTTGCAAGAAATGCTTTTTGATGACTAGTTTATGTTGAACACAGCACGGTATGAGCACAATTGATTGAAATGAAATGCAATTACATTTTAAGAAAGTCAATCTTTGTTCTGAAACACTTTTCCACGTTAAGATGTTGGCCTCCACACCAAACTCAAACAAATGAAATAAAGCTAATTATTACATTGAACTAAATATTACTATATTGCAGTTTTTCCTTAGTAGGGCGGTGGGTTACCTAAATGTTATTAATCATATCAAATTATATATACATAAGATTAAAGTAAAATACAAAATCCATCTATTTTCTAAACCACTTGCTCCCATTAGGGTGATGAATTAAAATAATTAAATGAAATAATGAAATCAATTAAATTCATTTTTGTTTATTTCATTTAACTTAAAATTCAATTCAAATGATTGATTATCACCCATTTTTTTCTTTGTGTCTCTGATGAAAGGTAAAAACATTTCATAATATAAACATATTTTTAAAAAATAATTACATGTAATTAGTATCGTACAGTAAATTGCATTTTATCACAAGAATATCATCATATTTATCTGCATTATTGTTTTAATCAGAATTTTGTTTTCCAAAAAAAGCAACGATATAAGCATTCTTGTCATTATTATCATCCTCATTATTAATGAAGAATAGTTAATGGCTGACATCCCATCATGTTTAGACGTCAAAAGCTATCCCGTTAATAACACCTGATCATTTTAAAAGCAAAAACAAAGGAAAAAAAAAAATGGAGTGTTGTTGCCGAGCCGCAGCAGACATGTGCGGACCCCCGCCGTCCCCGCTGGGAAACGGCGACAAGCTCCTTTGAACACGGCGGGCTCTGTTTACCCGATAAATTTGATGAGATTAAGCCGACGTTGGGCCTCCTCTTTGCGTGATCAAAGCGCCGGTTGAGAGGCGCCGGTTTTCTCTGCCTCCACCCGCAAAGCGCATCCGTTCGGGGCTGCTTTTCATGACACCCCTTACGTCAGTCAGCCATTCTCAAAGTCTGCTATGCCGGCTCCCTCTAACGGTAGGCCAATGAAGCACTGTCTAAAGACACTTCACCTGTATTTATTTCACTTTTTACTACATTGTGCAAGTGACTATTGAAGTAAAAAAACAACTATTTAGTAGGACAGCAACAATTTTCCTGTTCATTAAAACATAACGTTTTGGATGAACTCTCTTTTAAGCGATGAATGTTAGCATTACCGTTGATTGCGTTTCCAGAATAAAGTTGTTGCCGTCATTAGAATTGAGTAGGATTTTGTACTAAACATACATTTTTTGTAGGTATTTTCAGGCCTCCAAATGATAGCGAGAATGTTTTGGGGGGATCGTGGCAACGTTCAAATTTAAAAATGGCCCCATTTCAATGAAATGGTAACTAATTAGAGTTTTCCCATGAAGTGAGGTCAAGGGGAAGTCCCTTTGGAAAAGTTTCTGTCACTTACAAAATCCTTCTCCAGCTTGTCCACCTCCTGCTTGTAGCTCTTCAGGCGGCTGTTGTACATGGCTCGGCTCTGGACAGGGATCTCCCGCACCTCCAGGTCCATCTGCTCCAACTGACAAAACACACCCAAAGTCGATACGGCGCTTTCACAGTCAACTCCGCAGTTCGCTTTCACAGTCATTTCAAGCCCAACTCAAGTCGAGCGAAGGCTCGCTCTGACCTCACAAGTTGGCCCGCAACACAAAGCAGAACAAAAGAAAGACTGTGAAAAACAATCAAATCACCTTACACCGCCCTCTGCTGTCGACGGAACTTGACACCAAAGTGCGCTCGGGCTCACATTGCGAACGTCTCGTGACCGGATCCAGAAAACGGGTGAGCTTCGACGTCCGCAATGCGAGCCCGAGGGCACTTCCAAGTCGATTTCAGTTGACAGCGGAGGGCACGATGGGACAAGATGGCCGCCGCCTCAAATGGATGGAAACGGGTGGAGTACTTCTTATTCCACTAGCGGAGTATGAATCGGAATATCATGTTTCCACTAGTGGGGCCACATAAAGCATGACATGGCTAAAGAAATATTTGCCTGGAGTTCTCCTCTAAGAGGGAGACCTACCATTTTTTTTACATTGCTGGTTTATTGTCGTAATTATAAACTTGGCAAATTCCCTGAATTTTTGTAACCCTTCTCGTACGTCAAGGAAGCGGCAGTGCACATCTGTGTAGTCGTCGGTATGATTTCATTTACATGTGGAATGGCACAAACAAGACAGCTCTGAAAATAGTCAACTTCAGCAAATGACAAAACGTGGCGTGCTGTTAATTAAGCGCATTCCCGTGTAGATGGCAAAGCGCCGTCACTCATCTCGCCATCATGAAAGTTGTGACAAAGGAAAACGTCGTCAAAAACCCATGTAGATGAGGTGCAAGCGCATTTGATGCCTGGCTAAGGCGCCTGTTTTGACTAATCACCGTGACATAACGAGACAATTTGTCTGCTGTCGGGCTCGTTCGCATGAGGACGCCCGCTCGGAGAGAACGGCTTGAAATGTGTCACGCTGGGTGTCACTTACAAAAAACAAAAAACAAGGACATTAGCGGGCCAGTAATCACGCAAAAGTGGGGAGCCTCCTCGACGTTTGACGCTCCCGCCCAGTTCGTTATTTCCGAAGTGGAAATGAGCCATCAAAGACATACCAACTCTCTGACTTCTTCAAGCTGTTTGTCGACATTTAGAACCAGCTGCGTCTTCTCCTCTGAAAGGGAAGAAGAAGAGAACACATATTGATCAGGAGGCGCTTCGTGACAACAGCCCCCGCAAAAGGTGCCAATGGTGCTGGCGGGTGGGGGCGGAGAAGAGCAAAAAAAATGCTAACACGAGGACACATTTGAAGCTATATTTACACGTTGCCGGCGCGTTTGCGTGACGCCTGGTAGTTATTGGCGTGCGCGGGAGAGGCCTTTGTTGCCTCGACGGGGAAGCGACGTCGTGTCAGCTCGGCTCGAGAGTCGGCAAAGCGGCGCGCCTCCTCTCGCCCCCTCGCGGCTCATTTTCAACATGGAAGACTTTTGGACTACTTGTGCATTCATTTGGCCAGTGATATTCATTTCAATAAACGCATCATATTGCGCTGCTTTAATTGATGACATTTTTACATTCCTGATTTTTTTCCGAAATCAATTTCTAGTTTGATTTGATTTCTGATTCAATTACCAATTCGATTTCTGATCCAAATCTGTCATCCTACACTTGATGTGGATCGATCCGTAATTTGAGTTTGACATTTGCCTAGTATTCAATTTCAATTCCAGACTCAATTTTTGATTGAATTCAATTCCAACTCAAATCCAATTTCCCATTGTCTTCCAGATTTTATTTCTGACTCATTCCCATTGTCTTCCAGGTTTTATTTCTGACTCAATCTCAGATTCAATTTCCAATTGAATTTCCAACTCGAATCTCCCTGTCTGTCTGTTTTCCTGCACTTGGTATAGAATCGATGGATTCAGGACAGCCAATTTCAAGATGAAATGCTGTACTGTTGAGCGCAGGGGTACCCGGCATGTCGTGAATGCCGAGAAAGTTGCCGTGCTCACGAAATACGACGTCATGACTCAAGTAGACATGCTGAAAGCGAGGACCAGCTGACCAATCTTGCTCACATTCTGAAGAAGCGTTCATGTTCTGAACTGCTATTTATACAAATTGAGAAGCTTGGATTAGTTGTACAGTACTATTTTTGAATACTTGAACCCCTTTGTTTGAGGAATACTTCATACAGCCAATACACACCCAACTCCATCTCCAGCAGCCCCCCACAGGTTGAGTTTGAGACCCCTGATCTAGGGGCATTACTAAATAACTTCCATAAAATAAACAAATATATAAAGAAATTTAGGCAAAGAATGCATTGAGATGCTTAGTTTGCCGCATGAAAAAAAAGTATTTATTTCATTAGATCAATGACCTTGTTTCTTTAGGCGCTTGTTAAATATCACAATAATATTGATATTGCAATATTCATTACCCCTAGTTTAGAGGTTGATTTATTTCAAGCTATTCATTTATGTATTGAATGGCTTTTTCTATTATTTATATTTATTCCTAGGGGTATTCTAATCGGGGTTAATTGCTGGCAATTTCGATACCAATCTTCCATGGGTGAGATCGGCCGAGACTGATTCCGATCACATGGAGTCAATGCACATTTTTCCATTGTAGAGCTGCTTATGAACGATTTATTTTCATAATAGATTCATTTTTTTTTTTTTTTTTTTTTTTTACAAATAATTGGTGAATCAGATTAAAGAAAAATTATATCTTTATTTCCATCCCTTTATTATAGAAAAATATTTAAAATTGACAGTGCAGAATGTACATCGGCCGATCACGATCAGTGACCTTTCGATCGGAACATCGATATTGATTACACCAAACGATTTGTTTTTTTCAAACACCATTCCCTCTCACTTATCTTTCATGTTAAAATTTACTGTTGTATCATTTTTATATCATCGTTATTTATAGTTAACCTAGCATTATTATTGGGAGTTGGAGATAATTCTCTTAAGAGTTTAGAAGTTGATTTGACTGAATATAATACATTGATATAACCTATTGAATCTTATTATAATTGACTTTCAATGTGTGACTCTCGATGTTTGTCATTTTAACACATTAAGACGTACGACTAAAGATGTAAACAGAAAGGATAAGGATTAGGTCAGAAGTAAGATTCCTTTGCGAGTCAGGGGAAATGAGTAATAAAGAGAGCGACTTGATTTTAAGACCAGAATGCCTACGACGTCTATTCCCGTTTGGAAATGACGCTTATTTGATTAGAAACACTCACAAGTTGCGGTCATAATTAGCTAGCCTCCCCTCGTCAACCGACGGCCATTCGTGCACTCACTCGCCTACCTCCACCCAGCTTGGGAATTCTGCCGATTTTGTTGGTAATTTCCGCCGTAACGGTTCCAAAGTCCTGCTCGTAAGCTTCGAAGTCTGAAGACATTTTGTCGTGTGCGTTTAAATGGAAGTTATTTTCAAGCTCACAAGAATAAAAACAGCGGCTCTCAGGTATCCCTTCCTTGTGTTGATGTCAAAGATGTCCGGCAAAGAACTAACTCGGTTTGCTTCTTATTCTGTTTTTTTTTCTTTTTGTTTTGTGACACTATAAATCGTTAATGTGATGATTATTGTCAATTAATTGTAATAAAATTCTACTGACTTGTAATATCAAAATGTAATAATTACGTTCTAACATAGGAGAGCAACTTAGAAAAATGTCCGGAACATACTACACGAGAAATGTTCCGGCTGCTACACAGACGAAGTGTCAAGAAACAAGGAAGTAGTCGTGCTGGCCATTTAAAGTGACCGCTTTTTCATTACCATTCAAACCCAAATATAAGCACAAACGGTGATTTCTAAATCCGTAAGTAACATTTCCATCTGCTGAATGTGTTGACTGTCGTAAATTCATTTTGGACGCTTGTCTTGAGCTGCTTGCTGACGAGCTAGCCGACTAGCACGTCTCGGTGACAATGTGACGTAAAACACAGGCTAAATAGACACCCAAAAAAATCGTTATTCTTCCATGTAATGTGTTTGCTTGCTTTGTTTTTCTTGGCCCCGAGTGGTCCGTTAACCCAAAAGGTTATATCAATTTCAAACGAATTCTCTCTGCCTACAAGAGGCTTGTGGAAAGCAATTTTCAACTTGGATATGTCGTTTGTCATTTGAGATCCAGACCATTCATCGATGTAACAAGCTCGTGTTTTTAGTCGCTAAATGACATTCTTACTGTTTCTTTCTTCCAAGATGGGGACCTGGAGTACGTCCCAAGTGTAGCATACTCCTGAGAGCACCAGTAGAGGATGCTGCTCACTCACAAGAAAAACAACAAAGGCACACAGGATGTCCTGCTGAGCCCACATCAGTCCCGTTACTGGCTCACCGGAAGCAGAAGCGTCAAAATATGTGCACCGTCCTCACCGCTGACTTTGCTAGATAACACAAAGTAACCCGTCGGACCCTTGCGTTTCACCTCATCATGAACTTGGTGGCGTGGGCCAACTTCCACGAGGTGCGCCGATTGTGCCACTGGGGGCCGATCATCGCTCTGTCGGTCATCGCCGTGTGCTCCACCGTGGCCGTGCTGGATTCCATCATCTGGTACTGGCCTCTGGACACGGCCGGCGGCAGCATCAACTTCATCATGCTCCTCAACTGGACCGTCCTCATCCTCTACAACTACTTCAACGCCATGTTCGTCGGGCCGGGCTACATCCCTCTCGCTTGGAAGCCGGTGAGTAAGCGCTCTCTGTGGGGATCGTGAGCTGAGAGATAGGTGTAGATCATTTGTGTCCACCTCCGCCCCCAAACAGGAGAATCAAGAGGACACGCAGTACTTGCAGTATTGCATAATGTGCCAAGGGTTCAAGGCCCCGAGGTCCCACCATTGCCGCAAGTGTAACAGGTACAAGTCACATGCCGCGCTGCTTGTGTGTTTTTTTTTGTTCACTCAAATTTTCAACTTCAGTACATTTCTGGATTTATCGGCATGTGTTCAATCGTCCCAGGTGCGTGATGAAGATGGACCACCACTGCCCCTGGATCAACAACTGCTGCGGCCACCAGAACCACGCCTACTTCACCAGCTTCCTGCTGCTGGCCCCGCTGGGCTGCGCGCACGCCGCCGCCATCTTTGTCATGACCATGTACACGCAGCTCTATGAGAGGGTCAGCGCACCGCCCTGACTCCTCCTCCTTTTCACACCATAGAGTGAAACGTCACAGTGGACGCCCTCGTAGAAATGTTTCAAATTGCCGATATTGATAGTTTAAACTCTCAATATATATGACAAAATATTATCCTAAAAGAAAAATTGCATATAGGAGTCACAAGACAGCGCCAAAGCACTATTTTCCATGGCTTTGGAACCATCCTGTGGCATATTGGGCTATTTCACAATGACCACAAATGCAGTGAATTGGCCAATTTTTCACTAAATAGCGCAGGCGAGGTTCAAGTTATATTTCTTTCTATTGAGCATTCTTAAAAGATGAGTGACTGTCGCCTTTCCTGCAGATCTCCTTCGGCTGGAGCACGGTGAAGATCGACATGAGCGCCGTTCGTCAGAGCCAGCCTCTCATGCCTTTCAGCGTCGCCGCCTTCGCCGCCACACTCTTCGCTTTGGGCCTGGCGCTCGGCACCACCATCGCCGTCGGCATGCTCTTCGTCATCCAGGTGCGTTGGAATGCGCGCATTTGCGCAGCTCCAGTCGGACTTTTGAAATGAATTGTTTGTCGTTGGTTACACGAGTGAGTGGTTCCCAACCATTTGGTGACATTTTAGCTTAATTTAGCTAAATAATATGTAAACATACAATTTTTTTTTTAATTTTCAGATGAAAGTCATCCTCCGAAACAAAACCTCAATAGAGTCCTGGATCGAGGAAAAGGTGACAATGATTGTTGTTTTATTATTTGTGCTTCTTTTTTTTTTTCATGGCCAATTTTGACCATTTTTATGGCGGATGCCATTGCCAAGATATTATATTCATCATATTCAAAATGACTTGAGTATGTCATTGATGCATCAGCAAAGGCTGCAAGAATACTCCCATGCATGTGAGTTTGTTCTTTTTAGTAAATTTTCAAAAATCTCATAACATTTCCCACATTGTCATTGTGTATTTTTGTACAGTTTTCGACACGCTCCTCAATTCCAGCAGTTTCTTTAAAATGCCACTAGATGACAATGTTGCTCCTCAAGCATCTTCCTGCTCATCATCTTCACTGTAATATGTCCTGATCTTGGAACTGACATTGAATCGCTTTGTATTTCATTGTTTCCGTCATAGTTTTACTTTACTTGAGTTTTCTTGCTTGGCTGGTACTCATTTTTAAATGATGAACTCATTTTTTCTCAAACATTGCCTGAAATGTGACTAAAGGTTTGCAGCCAGCATCACTGAAGAGATTTTGTTAGATTTGAGCGCTTCCGCTCTGTTAGTTTCCACCCTTTGGGACTAATAAAAGACTCGTCTTCTCTCCCGGCCGCGCAGGCCAAAGACCGAATACAGCACTACCAAACCGAGGAGGAGTTCATCTTCCCGTACGACCTGGGCAGCCGCTGGCTCAACTTGAAGGAGGTCTTCACGTGGTCGGGGGCGCCCAAAGGAGATGGCATCCTGTGGCCCGTCCACCCCAAGTGTCACAAGCACACCTTAACGGTCAGCTCGCGTTCCTCTTTCATGCCGCCGCCTCACTTGATTGATGGCGTCGCTTTGAATTGCGCTTGTCCCCTTGCCACAGATCGAGCAACTCAAGCAGAAGGCCGACAAACGAGTGAGAAGTGTAAGTGCCCGGCGACAACGGTTGATGAAGCAATATTGATTGATTGATTGATTGATTGATTGATTGTGAGAATTTGATGTTGAGTTGACCAAGAAACATGCAGAGCGCCACAGTAGCATGTCTGAAAATAAGAAACAATACTTCAAATGAAATTGAATAAAACAATAATACACTTTATGGTAATAATATAGTTTATAAGTGCATTATAAATGTTTGCAAAAAAAAAAAAAAAGAATAATTTCACATTATAAAAACAATCATCTATTTTTGTAACGAACCGCCCAGCATCCCTGAGTGTTGACATTTTGGAGTCGCCGAGCTGTTTGAATAAGCAACATTTGCGGTGTGGCTCGGCCAGCAGGTCCAGTACCAAGCGGTGGAGGACTACAATGGCGCTTGCTGTCCCATGACCAAGGGCATCCAAACCTTTGCGCGGACCCCTTGCACAGAGGAGCCCAGGATACCCCTACAACGGGGGGACACCATCCTGGCCACCCGTGGCACCAAGTGAGCCTCGCTTGCTTTTGCTTCGAAGGACACATCGACACATTCACCAGTGTGAATTTTTTGATTTGCTCTCAGAGGACTAAAGCATCTCTCTCTTCTCCTTTAGATGGTGGATGTATGGAGACAAAGTGTTAAACGAGGAGCAAACCAGAGGTAAAAACGACAAGGAAATGAGTCAAGTGGTAGCAGTTAGTACCTGCATATCCGCTGTTTGCCATTTGAGAGTTGGCGCATAAAACAATAAAAAAATTCATTGATTTGGTGGGTACGCTATTGCTAGCTAATACTGTTGATGAGCCTCACGTGAAGGTGGTTTCTTTGTGTTGTTGAGTCATTTATGCAATGCAGTTGTTGATGTCATCTTGTGGTACACAATTACCAACCGCTCTTGAAGAGAGGTGTCTTTTATTTGCTGATTTTTGCTCTGGTTGGCTGCGTTTGGATCAAATGCCTAAACTATCTTTCACTTCTAGCGGGAGAGCGCATCCGCGGATGGTTTCCGCGGCGATGTGTGGAGAAGTGCCATTACGACGCCGCCGCCGATAAGAAAGCCAACTAACGCGGTCGTCCACTCTCGTACGGCGATGTCACTCCGGGTGCTGCAAAGATATTCTTGTCAACACATATTTTGATACTGACTTGACTTTGTCCGAGCATCGGCGGTGTGTTGAAGAAGGGTCTGAATTTCAACAAGGCTTTAATGTGACTACATAACTTGTTTGACTTGAATTCTGTAGTTTTTTTTTTTACACGTGCCAATGTTGTGCATTTTTTGCTAATTATGCAATGCCTCTGCTGCCCCAGCCGGCCAACCCCCACGGCCACGTCATGCAACTCTTTCTACTACTGTAGCCCAAGAAGTAGTGCTTGGTTTGGGTTTATGATGTTTTGTAACAACAAGCTGTTTGCCTCAAATTAAAACGATTTCAAAACATTCTCAGAGACTCTTTTGTATTCGGCAGTACAGTAATTATGTTGTGTTCCTTAACTTGCAACCAACATTCACGTATATTCTCTCTCCTGCCATTTTCTACTGCGCTTGTCCTTGCTTAGTGTGAGCCCATCCTAGCTGATGTGAAGAGGAGCACAGCAACTAACCAAATACATTCAAGTGGGTAGCAAAAGTACACACGCCCCGGTTCAAATGGAATGATTTTTTTGGTGATGTACCAAATCACTTCAAAAAAATCCCTCTATTAGTTAACCTCTAACCTGTATAACTTCAAAATATATATTTATATTTCAGAGAGGGGAAGTACCAAAAATAACTTGATATACTGTGATTCCACTTATAAATGGAGATGCGGCTTTGATCAGCATCAAGCAATCATGTTCAAACTCGTGTTAGTGCCTCTGATTACCCAACATAAACCTGGGCTGTTCTATTGGGCTTTTCCTGACATTTCAGTTGTCACGTCATATAAAAGAAGCCACGCACGATCAACTTCCACAGCATCGGAGGGAACTCATTGCTCAAAGGTATTCGTCAGGAGAAGGATACGAAAAGAAAAACAAAAAGGCAACAATGTCATATAGCATAAATTCTCCCAAGGATTCAAATAAATGCCAGACAGATATCAAAACAGTTTGGGCGGAATTTATTACACAGGGGGTAATTATTATTATAAGTATAAGTATTGATTGAAGAGAAGATGGTCTGGCTGCAGCAAAAAGGGCCCTTTTTTCATGAAACTTGTATTGCGACATAACGCTAAAGAACTCCATACCCCAAGCACCACTGCGGTTTTTCACCTCTAAGTCCGCTCCCCCTTCACAAGCTGCTCTGTCAAAGCGGTTGTGTTTAACCATTTGGACTGGCTCGTTGAACATTCGCTTTTCTTAAAAGTGGGGACAAAAAACGACGATAAGCAGGTATGCTCACAGGCGCACTATTTGTCAAATCACCCTTTTGTTCGTTTTGCGTGATCGTGCGTCAAGCCGACGAGGTTTCTGTGTGCACTGCGCAGCCCGACTGACAGTTGGCCCCGAGTGATGATGACACTCCTGCTAGTTTTGCTAACATCATGCTAATGTGGAGCATCCCAGCGGTGATTTGTGATTGGTGGTTTAGCGGTGATTAAAAACGGATACGCAAGTAAGGTTTGAGTGTTGCTGCGCGTCTAACAAGCTAGCTATAGCCACCTTTTAGCTTCTACACAAAAGTGAGCTAACTTGAACACAAAGTGGTGAGGCATTGGGATAATAAGCAGGGGCAAGCGCAATGTCTAATGATTAATTGCATTTATAACAGGGTGGTCCTGTTATTGTGGCTCACACACGGCCTTGTTGTTTGGGGATGACCATTGACAGTGCAGCTCAAAGGCATTCGGTTGATTTGTTTACAGGAGATCTCGGAAATATTCATTTAAAAAATGTATATTTGTACTGTTTATCCAGAAAAATATATTTTTTTCGTTTATGACCTACATATGAATACGCTTTTTTTAAAAAAATTAAATACTCTTGAAATATACAGCTTTATTTTGTATTCAACAGGAAAAAAAGATTATTATACTACCGATAAGATTATTATAAATGTAAAGGATGTGCCCATATAATCATACAACTGAAAAGCATATTGAATGGGTAAAACTACCCCAAAAATAGTTCATTATGTTTTGTCTATAGATTTTCACCAAATGCAGGTGGTCTGGAATGTGTCCCCTGCATATATTTTTGGGTCCTGTTCTCCGTTCTCCATTGCTGAGAAACACGTGTATTTACATAAAGTGCTTTGTTACACCTGGAGCTGTTGTGAAATGCTATATGAATAAAGTTGTATTTTATTAAAGTTGCTCATCTCTAGTCTTGCCTCTCCGCAGCTTTTTTTGCGGCGACAATGGCATCCGGGACCATGTCAATGTTCAGCACGGGCATCCTGGTGCTGACGTCGCCCCTCCACACCTTGCGCATCGCCCCCGTACTCCGCTCGGCCGCCCAGCTGGTGGAGAGCACTCTCTACGTGCACCTGCACCCGGGCCTCAACCTGTGCGGCGGCCAAGCGCGGCCCGTCTTCGTCCCGCCCGCCGTCGACCTGTGCTCGCTCATCGGGCGCCTGTACAGCAACGCCTCCAACGTGTGCGCGCACCTCGACGTCCGCGTCCTGCTCACCCACATCCACCCCACGTCCGGCATTGGCGGCCCCTTCCCCACGCCGCAGTCCCTGTCCCACTCCCCCGAGGTGCTCCTGACGGACTTCCCCCTGCAGGACCCGGCGCAGTCGCACCAGGTGACGCAGTGCCTGCAGGGCTACGCCGGACGCTGCTACGCGTGTCGGCCCGGCCTGCCGTCGGTGTTGCTGCGCCCGCCGCCGCCCGCGCCGCAGGAGCAGACGGAGGCCGGGGCCAAGGAGCCCCAAGAGGACTGGCAACCGTTGGAGACGTACCCCGACGTGGTGGTGGGCGGCACCTTCGACCGCCTCCACGGGGCCCACAAGACCCTGCTCAACGTGTCGTGCTTGCTCGCCACCAGACGCTTCCTCATTGGCGTGTGCGACCAGGCAATGCTGAAAAGTAGGGCATTCTTGAAATCATTGACGAAACGGTTACAAAAACATTTTTGAAGTTATTTCCCTCAGGGTCTGCCTTTTTGAGCCATGTTATGGTGGAAAATTGGCAAAAATGTTGATCAATGTACAGAAATCTCAGAGTATTAAATGTTGACAATTGTAAGTTAGTCTCTAAACGACTTATTGGTAATAGAAATAATTGTGAATTACTTTGATAATCGATTTTTCACCGTCACGTTGCATGATGGCTACCTGCCGGTGGAGAAAGCCTCAGATTACATCTCGTGAAAGCATCCTGACGTGAACTCCGATTAATCGATCAAATGTTAACGTGAGCGCAGTTTTTGGGGTTCCGACTAAATTTCTCCTTGTGGCCAACAGAAAAGGTCCTGAAAGAGCTCATCCAGCCGTACGAGGTGCGCGTGGATAAGCTCCACGAGTTCCTGCGGGACGTCAGGCCCTCGCTGCAGGTGGAGATCGTGCCCCTGGACGACCCGCTCGGGGTGTCGGTGGTGGACCCCATGCTGCGCTGCATTGTGGTCAGCGAGGAGACCCGCAAGGGGGGCGAGGCCGTCAACAGGAAACGCATTGAGAATGTAAAGTAGCTTGACATTGAAAAAAAATAATTTGATTTCATTGCTGCGTTTATAGAGATGTGTGTGCAAATGGAAATGCATCACAAATAAGACAACGCAAGAGTCAAACAAATGTACCCTTTATTAACTCAAGACTATTATCCATTTTTATGTCAAAATAAATTGGTGCCAAAGTTTAGTCTTTTACAGTCTATCTGTTGTCATTTGTGCATCAGGGCCTTCCCGCTTTGGTTCTTCACGAGATCCAGCTGCTCAAAGACGCGCATCGCTCCGAGTCGGAGGAGGAGAAGATCAGCTCGTCCAGCCTGCGCTCCCGCCTGCTGGGGACACTCCTCAGCCCACCCAAAGTAGGTCCACTCATTTAGATTTTTTTTTATCTTGTAAGAAATTGAAAAAGCTTACGTCATCGTTGTCACTTTTCCGCCACCCAGAAGTAGCCTGGCTGCGCCTGTTGTTGACACAATTTATGAAACGGTGGCAAAAAGGTCCTCGGGCTGAGCTTTGTGTGTGTTCTTCCTTTTTTCCGGTGTGAGGACACGCCCCATCTCCCTCTGCGGCCGTACGTGATCGGCCTGACGGGCGGGAGCGGCAGCGGCAAGAGCTCCGTGGCCAAGCGTCTGGAGGACTTGGGAGCCGTCCTAATCGACTGCGACAAGCTGGGCCACCAAGTCTACGAGCCGGGCACCGCCGCCTATCGCCGCGTCGTGGCGGAATTCGGATCGGGTACGCTCGGACTCCTTCCTCACACCCATCACTGGAAAACAGTCAACCCTCACGCAAGTTTTTTTTTGTAATCATTCTTAGATATCCTAAATGAAGATAAAAGCATCAACAGACGCGCCTTAGGGAAGAAAGTGTTTGGAAAAGAGGTAACAAAACATATTGATGCACATGTTGAGGTCCCGGCTGATTTGTTTCCTTTTTCAGGAAAGATTAAAAGCTCTAACGGACATCGTGTGGCCTGAAATTGCAATTCTAGTCAAGAACAGAATCGGCCAAGCCAGGGAAGAAGGTACGAAGTTTCATTTGGGACAAGCACAGAGCACACGCAACTTTTTTTTTTTTTCTTGGCAGGTAAAGATGTATGCGTGGTGGATGCCGCGGTTCTTGTGGAGGCGGGCTGGACAGACATGGTCCACGAGGTGTGGGTCACCATCATCCCCGAGGAGGAGGTGCGCTACACGTCAGACAAGCGGCGGTGACACTCACTGGCAGCTATCCAATGACACAAATGTTGTACGCGGTTTGGCCGATCACAATTCACTGGATGTGAAAAAGTTGGATTGGAAAATTATTAGGATCGGATTTGGTTTCAAATGTGTGCGACTTAGCAAGAGGTGGAATCGTCACACGTTTTTATGCGATGCTTTTTAAATTCTTCTAGTCAATTTTGAAGATTCTTTCACAAAATAAATGTTAAAAAACACTTTCAAAAATATTAAAAAGAGTTGTTTAATGTCTGATTGATTGCTTTGGCTAGTATGTTGTGTACATTTGTATTTACAAAAATAGTCATGCTTTTCACTTTGAAATATGGAATAATCGTTGCTATCCTGCTAAAGAAGGCGATTCTAAATTTTGTGATTTGTAAAAAAGAAAAAAAAACTGAAAAACTGAAAATATATTTGGTAAGTTTTGAGATTGGACTGAACAGGTGTTTTAGGATTTCAGGTGTTTTTTTTTTTGTTTTGTTTTTTACAAAAGGTATTCTAAAAATCAAGTCAACCAAAGTGAATTACATGATTTTTTTTTTTTAATGTCATTTAAAAACAATCTTTTTAAAATTAATTTTACAACATACTGTATCATCAATGTTCACTGAAAAATATGTAATTAAATTTTTGTTTTAATTGAATGAGGGGGAAAAAACAGCACAAATAATCTTGATACTGCTTGGCCAAATCTGATCCGACCAACTTCCACTACTACTGCGAGAATCAAAAATGAGTCTGATTATCTTTTTTTTTTTATCAAGGCATATTTTGTAATGAAGAGGCTTTTGTTCTCCAGGCGGTGACCCGGATAACGGAGCGGGACGGCGTGGCGGCGGACGACGCCCAGCGCCGCCTCCTCAGCCAGCTTTCCAACGCGCAGCGGCTGGAGCACGCCAACGTGGTGCTCAGCACGCTGTGGGATCCCGACGTCACTCGTAAGCAGGTGAGCCCCCCCCCCCCCCCCAAAAACGTCCTACCCACACACGTTGGGCTATTCCTCATCCGGAAACAATTGACAAGCGAAGCTTTTCCATTTGGCGCATCTCGTAAGGCTGTAACAATCAATTGTGTTTGCGTTCCAAAAGGTATTAAAAGCGTGGAATCTTCTTCAGAAGAGGATGCAACAGAGACTGACGGGCAGCACGGTAGAAAAGTAGACCGGGCTAAAGAAGAACAATCACAAATGGTACGGGCATCCAACTTCAGTGCCTCCCTAGTAGGCCCTTTCACACTAAAATGTATGCCTTTTACACGGAACCCAGCAAAGGCAGGATCGTATTACCCTGCTTTCAGATACGGTAGAAGACATCCACAAATACTTTGTTGGACTGTGACAATTGCTTCTGACACAACAGGGGCGGAGAAAATGTCGCACCTCTGATTTTTGCTCTGAAACTTGCCAGATCAACCCCCCCCCCCCCCACTTCCAGTGCCTTTTATACAGTCCAGCGCCGCGGCGTCAAACAGTGTGAAAGGGGCTATGTCAATGCTCTGATTTTTTTTAAAAACATTTTTTACTACCATAGTTTTATTATGCATAAAATGCGTGTGTCGGGGGGGTTTAGTACATTGTATTGTGAAACCTGAACTGTGCGGCGACGACAGCTTTTCAAGGTCTTCTACCCATGGGAACTCCTCCAATGGTGTATTTATGGACTGTCTGCATCGTATTTTTCAAGCCATTAAGGAGCTAATCAATTCTTTGGATTAACAAGGGACAAAAAACATTTTGACTGTAAAGTCATGCATCTATCACTGTTAATGTTATCGTTTCTGGGCGTGGCGATTTCCACAAATAAATTTTTTATTTGTTGAAGCCGTTTGAGGAATTCTTCATTTCACAGCCCTTCTGCATCAGTCGCTTTCTGCCGCCTTCCGACACAAGAAAAGCGGCGGCTTGAGAATCGTCACCAGTGACTTATACGCCAATTTGACGTAAACTCACACATTATTGTTCTCTTTCAAAATGTAGCTTTTATTTACGAATGCTATTAAAAGATTCACATTGAACAACATGGACTATGCAAAAAAAAAAAAAAAATGTACAATTTTCTCAACTCGTGTTGAATAATGCAAACGTTTGACCTCGTAACAGCATGCTTTCTTTCAAAAGGATGAATACTTGAGTAAGTGCGGCGTTTTTGCCTTCACGTGTCTACTTTGAGTCGGGCGGAACACGAGGCCCCGCCCAGCTGGTTGCTGGCCCGACAGGCGTACACGCCCGCGTCCGACGCGTCCACGCCGGACAGGACCAGCGAGCAGTGGCCGTCTTCGCCGTATTCCATCGTCACTCGGGATGACTCGGACAGCGGCTTGTCGTCATGGAGCCACTTGACCTCCGGATGAGGGTAACCTGGAGGTAAACCACATGGGCAACGCACTCAAACAAGAAAACACAAACAGACTGTCTCTAGTTTGATTCCCGTGTACCGATTAGAACTGTATCATGATGTGACACTGATTATAGTATCATTTTTTCCAATATTTGCGCCGTATCGTGATATCGGTTTTCTTAGATGAAATTACATCTCTCGTTAAAATCAGTTCAGGATTTCACTGCATCATGACTTTGTCTACACTCTATCCATTAGCTCTGTATCGCGATACCACAGCGTTGAAAAAAAAAATTCTTTTTGGGGGGGGGGGGCAACTTAGTTTTTGTACTGTATTCGTGACTGCGCTGACTTGCTTGTCGTGGCATTTTCGGCTGCCCTGATGTGATTTCATTTAATTAAAAATGCTCAGTCCAATCCCAATATTTCCCACTAAAGTGTCTGTGTTGTTTTGCCTCCCGGGTTAATGAAGCGCCGGCGGTCATTCTAACCGTCCACTCGGCACGCCAGACGAGCGGTGGCTCCGGCGGGGAGGCTGGCGTCCCTCAGGGGCTCCCGGAAGCGAGGCTCGCCATGCAGCTGCTTATCCAGCGAGCGGATGGCCTCCTCTGCCTCTTGGCTCCAACTAGGCTCTGGATCAAGGGGACAAGCAGGCTTGAAGGATTTTGAGTGGCGGTGGGGCGGGGGACCCAAATTGAAGCGACAGTGTGAAAGTGCGATTCATCTGACTGCCACGCAAATGTTCCTCCAGGACCTGGAACTCCAGATGCAGTGCACGCAGAAACGATTCACTTTGTTATAGCCTCATTCCACAAGGGAATACATTTATTTCCCCCTTCAAAAATTTTACACGCACACCATAAGGTTAGTGTAAAAAAATAATTTTATGTATGCAAATGTTTTTTTCCAATTCTTATCTCAGTACTTTGCGAAGTAATTACAGCCTCAAGCGTGGCACAGCATTTAGCTAAGTTGTCGCATTCTGAGCTCACATTTCAGCTTTGTGGCAAAAAAAAAGAAGCGTTTTGCTGGTGTGTGTTAACCCGTCTTACCATCCGAGGAGCTGCCAGGAGAGTCTGGCCTGTTGGAAAGGTTGGCCATGCGCTGCAGGGCCAGAACAGCCTTGCCGGTTTTCTGCAAGTTTGAAAAGACAGCAACGCGCTCATCAGACACACTTTGGACTAAGAGGATCCACTACTCAAACACAAGGCCAACAACCATGTAAGATGACTTTCAATTAAGGGCAAGCAGCAGATGGCACTGTTGTTCCAAAACATTATTGTCTAGAAACGACATTGCCAAATGGTGATGTATGGCGTGTTTTTTTTTTTTTTTTTTGTATCCTCTCTTTACCTTCCACTTGCACCGGGCCAAGAAGCGTCTCATCTTCTCCTTCCTGAGGCACTTGGTGGGTCTTCGGTTGAGAGCCGTGAAGGAGGCCATCCAGGGGTGGACCAGGGCCTCGATGCACGACATCCTACTCCTGGGCACGTTGGGCAAAAACACCTGACAGGTAAGACTCACAAGTGGGAAACTTCCCGCAAAAACAAAACCGCACAATTTCTAGAGGAGCAGTGTCCAAAGTCAGGATAGATTGACTCCAACTACTTGAGACTAAATCTGATTCCTTCTGTCTTGAAATATACTTGACCAATAAGTTTTTTCCTATCGGATTTATAAAAAAAATAAATAAATAAAATCAACAAGTTGGACACCCCATGTGCTCGCGCTTCCTACCAACCTGCGGTCTTTCTTCAGAAGGCCGCTGATGAAGTCTTTGGCTTGGTCAGAAATGTCCTCAAAGCTCTCCGGGTCAAAGTTGTAGCGCGCTGCGGTGACGAGTGCGAAAGTCTCGGCATCGCTACCTCCCTGGAAGGGCGACTCTCCGCTTAGCCTGTGTGGGGAGGGAAAAAAATATATATATATCCAAGATTTATTTTTTCTTTTTTTTTAAGGAAATTGCTTTGGCGCCATCTTGTGGCATTAGGGGCCAATGAACTATGTTGTAGTGATGGGAGGCGCTTCATTTATCCAGGCCATAGCCTTGTTCAATAGAAAAAGTAGCTATCGGCGGCATCCTCACACTTTCAAAATCAACTCATCTACATGCCATTTATTTTTATGAGTAATGCAAGATGAGTTTGAAAAGATTTGCAAGTGTTTTGGGATCATAAATGAGGGTACCTTTATGGTTTCAACTATTAATAAACAAAAACTTTGAGGGGGGGGGGGGGAGTCATCTGTCACTCGGGGCTTGGTGGCTAACGGGTTGGTGGCAAGAACTTTAAGAAGGGGGCAACTATGAAGGTGAAGATCCAAATTTGGCCCGTTGAGCCTTGGCGAAGGTCTGCGGCCCGACGCGAAACCATGTCCTTGGTGTAATACGGGAGTTAGCGGATTGTATTCTGCCATTTAAGCCAAGATGGCAACACGTTGCCTTCGCCACAGTGTTATTTATAGACGAAAAACTGGGGGATGAGAATTAAATTCCCTCTAGGATTTCAAAGAGTATTCCCAGCAGGGTAGTTAAAAAAAAAAAAAAAAAGTAGCTGCGTATGATTTATATATTTACAATATGAAGCAGATGACGCCAATGCTCCACATGTCCGTCTCCACTCCCACGGTCTCGTAGTTGATCACCTCGGGGGCCACAAACTCTGGCGTTCCGTGCATCACCAACAGGGGCTTGCCCTCCTCTGCAAAGCGCGCAGCAACACAGCAGATTCAGCACGTCAGCAGAGAGGGACACATTGACCTCGTTGGAGTGATTGATGGATACAGCCACATACGGATTGCAGACAGATAGACAATATATAAACAGACAGGGACAACTGAGACAGATGGCGCTAAAGAGCTGGATGGATGCGGCGCAATACAGAAAGATAGCTGGACAGCTTGAGAAAGACAAATCAAAAAAGAGACAAAAATAGACGGACGGACGCAGAGCAAGACAGAAATAGACGAGACGGACATCAAGTGTCGCGCTGGCTTCTCTCGTTTCCTCACCCAGTTTACTAGCCAGGCCAAAGTCGATGATCTTGATGCGCGTTCCGGTGTGGTCGGTGCAGACGATGTTCTCGGGCTTGAGGTCCAAGTGGACGATGTTCTGCTTGTGGACGTAGAGCATGCCCTCCAGGATCTGCCGCATGTAGCCGGCGCTGGTGGGCTCCGTGTGCTCAAAGTTGTCGTCCACGATGCGCTCGAAAAGCTCCCCGCCGGCGATGCTGCGGCGGGCGGGCGGACGGACACAAAAGAGCAAGTTGGGCGTGGCGTCGGGTGTGCCGGTTGGACGCCTCTTGGTTACTTACTACTCCATGACCATCACCGTCTCGGTGGGGGCCTCGTAGGCCGCCAGACATTGGACCAGTTTGGGGTGGTGGAGGCAGTTCATCAGCTCGATCTCCTGGCGGGCGGCCGAGCGTTCCTTGGAGCTTTTGGCCCGGTAGAACTTGCCCGCGTACACCTCGCCCGACTCTTTGTGGGACAGACGGAAGACCTCCCCAAACTTGCCGCTGCGCAAGAGAGCGGGCAGCCGCATTAGAACCCAATCGTAGATGCTAACATTCATTAGCACCAAATCGTGATCATTTATTTATGGTTGTAGATATTTTTGGGGCCAAAATATATCATCTTTTACTGCTATATCGCAATATCACAACATCATGATCAATTGTGGATTCTTTTCTTGGGGGGGAAAAAAAAAAAAAAAAAAAAAAACCTACACTCCCAGCTTCTCGTGGACGTTGTAGTGGTCCTGAAGCTCCCGCTTGGTGTCAATCACCACTTTCACAAAAGGTCCCATGTTGTCCTTCTTTTCTTCTTCTAAGACAAACCAAAATGAAGTGAGCACGTGGGCGGTTTGGAACAAGTTAGGGCAGAAGGCGTCAAACGGGCAAAATAACTGACTGGCGGTGGCCATGGTGACGGCGTCCGACTCCTGACTGGGCTCGCTGACGCCCTCGGCGTTGTAGGCCCGCACTCGGAAGCGGTACTTCCCGTAGGGCTCCAGGCCCGAGCTGACCTGGGTTGAGGTGTTCTTACAGCGTTGGGCTATTTCCGTCCAGTCGCCAGATGCGTCGGCACCCTGCCGCCGGACCTCCACGATGTAACCCAACACGGCCGTGCCGCCGTCAAAGCTGGGACCCGTCCAGGAGAGGACGAGGGACTCGGCCGACAGCTGCGAGATCACCGGGTGGGACGCGGGCGGGTCTGGACGATCTTTTGGAAAGGTGGGAGGATAACTCGTTGGCCCGCAGAAGCTCATTTCAAAGCCGCGCACTCACGTATGACGCTGAGGGAGACGGTGTGTTCGGCGGAACCGCTTCGGTTCCGAGCGATGAGCGTGTAAGAACCCGTGTCCTCCGGGAGGGTTTCGGAGATCACCAGGCTGCTGTGCGTGTCGTCGCTGCTGACGGACATCCTGGGGTCCGCCAGAACCGCCTGCGAAAAAGGAAGGAAATACTGCAGTCAGCGTTAGCGCTGTATCGAAGATTTTGCAGCGTATCGCGATATCACTTTAATGAGGCAGCGTGGATCGTTTCGAGCAACAAATCCATTACCACCGTATCATGATATTGCTCTCATGTATTGTGGGTGGTTTCCTTGCAAAATATCCAGCCGTATCACGATAATAATGCTTTCCTTATAATGTTGAGATGTCTACCGTCAAGGGTTTGTGCGACAACTGCTTCAATGATCAATATCTGAACAATGGTTTGCTGCCAATACCAATATCAATTATCTGTATCACGATATTGTCACAATGCATCAAAGATGTTTTTGTTCCTTTGAATTTAACAGTAGCCTAGTATTTCATATCATGTATCATGGATGCTTGTCTTCCAACGCATTGATTAACACTGTATCACGATATCATAATACAACTTAGATTCTTGTCGTCCTGGTATCACTTAAGTATCATGATGCTTTTCTTCCATCACATCCATTAGCATGTATCGTATCGCGATACCATGAGATCATTACGTGTCATGGACAGTTTTCTTACAATTACTCCATCAGCGTTGTACGGCGATATCACTGTAGCATGATGTATCACACATTTTTCAATCCCGCCCGCCCCCCCACCCTCAAATATATCCATAGTGCTCAACAAAATGGTGTGAGTTGGACCTTTCCTCTGTTGAAAATCCAGCAGCAGGCCACGGGGACGGAGGCAGTGCGAAAATCGCAGTGCAAGAGGGCCTGCTCGCCGACCCGAACCGCCACGTGCTCCGGCGGGTCCAGAAAGTCGACAGGTGAACCTTAAAAAGAAAAAAAAACAGAATAATTTCCCCTGTTCCTGTCGGGCCTTTTGTTTGGGGGGCCAACTGCTCGCTACCTATGCAAGCTGAAAAGTAAAGCGGGTTACAGCGGCGCAACATGATTGGCAGATTCAAATAAGGTGGGACCAATCAGGAGTGAGCAGGCCTGATTAGGTTTTTGTTTCACCTGGCACTTGTTGCTGGCAGGTGAGCTCAAGAATTGAGTGATTGAGGTGTCACATGATCACAAAACCCTGATACGTCCCATGTGGCTCTCCAGTCGCGATATCGCAACATCCTCATGTATCGGAAATGTCTTTCCGCCAACACATCCTTTGGCGCCGTACTGTTCCAACATGCAGCGAGTCAGCGAGCGAACGTACCCGCTTCAGCTTCTGTCCTGCGGCCGCTCTCTTTTGCGGACGACTCTTCTGCCGTGAGCTCCATCGCATCCGGACTGCAGCTTGTGTTTTTCTCTGCTTGAGTGCACACAACGCAATTGCAGGCCTTTACTGCACGGCAGGAACGTGACCTTGATTATGCCCCCCCCCCCCCCCCCCTAAAAAAAAAAACACACAAAAAAACATACCTTCAATGTGACTTCCAGAAGAATTCTCGCAGCTCAAAGTTGTGTCATCTCTGGTGACGCCATTTATGACATTTGATGGATTCTGGTGATGAGGACGAACCTTCTCATCTAAAAGAAAAAAGAAGAGAAATAATAATTATCATATTGACTCATTACAAAGCATTGAAACATTACTTGGAGGGGCTAGTTTGAAACTCTCATTTCAAACTCACCCGCCTACTTGCAACCTTAATTGAAAACCCTAAACTTTTTTGAAGGCATAATTTGAAACCCTAACCCAGGTGTGCATGTACAGTATTCATCCCCTCACCATTTTCTCACTCACGAGACATTCACAAGGCAAGTTCGCACGGCATTGTGTTGCCAGGAAGCCCTCAGGCTTTGACTTCTTCCTGCGCGAGCCACTTGAAATGTGGCGCCGCTGATTATTTTCATTAAGATCTGAGATTAACCAAGCGTTTACTTGAAAAAACGCTAACTGCTAAAGTGGCGGGCTCACTATCTACGTCTTTATTGCTTCGGTTTTTGAACATTTCTCACATACTGTTGGATGAATCACAAATCTATGCGGTATAAGGTGTTTAATGTACTTCTTAATGTGGATAACTGACACATCTGGGGCACGTTAAAACTTTACCTTCATATTGCCCTCTCTTTGTTGCTTGTATTTATTTATTTATTTTAAATATATCACTTAGAGGAAATTAAACATCATTTGCCCGTAAGCTTTTCATTTCTTTCATTGGGCGACTGACACATGTGGTGATAAATTTGGGCATGTCATCTATTATAATATCACTTAGAGATAATTAAACAACCATTAGTGGTATGGCGTTTATTTCTCTCAGCGAACGACCAACACATCCAGTGATTAACTCGGGCATGGCGTCTGTTTTAGGAAATAGGGTAGTAGCATAAGTGTAAAGTAGCTAAAGTAGCTTTTACCTCTTTGGTGCATATACAGTATTTTTCACCTGGACTAAATGAAGCATCGGTTAGTGGTATGGCGTTTATTTCTTTCAGTAGACGACAAACATGTCCGGTGATTAACTGAGGCACGGTGTCTATTTTCGGAAATATGGTAGTAGCATGAGCGCAAAGTAACTCTACCTCTTTGTTGCATATGTTTTTCAGCACGTACCACTTAGACGACAAGAAACGTCAATCAGCGGTAAGGCGTTTATTTTTTCCAAGTGGACGGCAGTGGTCTGCGCCTGGCGCGTTTCAAGTGGCAGCGTGCAAACCTCCGAAAGCCATTATGTCGCCCCGGATGGCGCTCTGCAATGTCCCCCATGCGAAAGGCTGCGAGTTAAAAAAAGGTCAAGCGTGAAGCGCCTGCAGCCTCGCAAAGGGGGTGTTAAACGCTTCTGAATGCAAGCCAACAAAGTTTCACGGAAGATGCGCTCGAGTTACAAACGGCCGTAAATAAGAAATGGGCAAAATGAAGTGAGATTTTACCTGTTGGACAGAAGAATCCCGCAGTGTTTCTCATCCCCGTCGCCTGGGCCGGCGGGTCCGCTTTGCTGCGTGTGCGCCCCCGGAGCAGCAGGCGCACTGTGGACACATAAGTCTTTGGCTCGCCACCATCCTCGTCCATCCTTGCGTTTTAAAATAGCAGCTGACTTTCACTTTGAGTGATTCATCCCACGGGCCGCCTCCTGTGCAAAAAAAAAACAAAACAAAAAAAAAAGCCTCTTATGTTAGGAGGAGATTGCGTGCCGTGACCCCGCGGGAACCCCCCCACCCGCCGTCACCCACCCCACCCGCCGAGGGAAGTAGGAAACTCCTTGTTTTGACGCCCTGCTTTCTCGCAAAACAGACAGCGTCACATGCGACGGTAAACACAAAACACGTCAGTGAAAAGTAGGAAATGTGTGGGAGGGACAAAAGAGCGGCGATGACAAGGACAGAATGAAAAGAAAAAAGGGAGTTGAGC
The DNA here is from genome assembly GCF_054856515.1 of Filicampus tigris. Classification (NCBI taxonomy): domain Eukaryota; kingdom Metazoa; phylum Chordata; class Actinopteri; order Syngnathiformes; family Syngnathidae; genus Filicampus; species Filicampus tigris. The sequence continues at coordinate 1,384,141 of NC_141235.1, read as the reverse complement.
TGCGCAAAACAAAGAAAAAAGTCAATGTGCTATCAGAGTGCCCCCAGGAATCAGGAAAAGCGAGTAGGGCGGCAATGTGTTGTAAATGAGACGTCTTCACCTCCATTCATATGGCCCAGCCACTCTATGGAGGGTGTGGCACGCAGGGCTGACGCTCTTGTCGCTCTGTGTTTATCGAATTGCGCCAACTCGACAAGGTTTCGGTGTCAAGTGGGTGACTTACTTTGATAACATCTTGAATGTCCCAAATTCTGTCTCCATTAACTAACTCTTTGTTGCTGATTTTTGGGCAGCATATAACATTCAACATAAATGAAACGGGGTAAGGTGTTTATATGAAGGAATGCAGTAGTTGCTCACGGGTAAATAATCTCTTTGCTGCTGTTTGTTTTCAGTTAGCATATAACATGTAGAATGGCTGTCAATTCGTGGTCCGGGGTCAGGCATTTATTTCTCTGGGTGGATGACGTCTATTTGAGGAAATGGTTAGGTTAATTATTGATTTAGTACAGTATTCAGTCGGATGAAACTTGGAGAATGGATGTCTATTAGACTGAACTATCTATTGAAGGAAGGCCTTTATTATTATTAAAAAGGACACACCCGTAATTAATTGGGAGATCAACCTGTCTTTGATGCTATCATTTTTCTTAATATATCCGCTGCTGCATATTATTTTCTTTTACTTTCAATATCAATTAAGCGTGGCTGCGAGAGTGGACCGACTGAGCTGTTATTTCCTGAACACGATCCGTTACACCAAATGAAACATCGATTTGGGCTAAGGCATTCATCGTTCATTCTTGAAATTTGACATCACTAGTGCTTGTTTCAAAACAAGATCTAAGGACTAAGGCTTTTATTTGAGCACATTTCACCCCCCCCAAAAAAATTTTCCATATAACTACAATTAATATCCTAAAAAAAAAATGCTGAAATTCAACACTGCTGGTGTATTTGTGCCCATTTTCTTTGTGTAGCCTAAACGCAAGCATGGGCCAATCTTATGATGGAGACATTCTCGTCTGTAGTGGAGACTGTTGAGTGCTATGTGTAAATTGGAACCATATGGGGTGGATTGGGGGGGTTGGGGTGGTCCCCCCGGTGCTGAAAGCATGCAAAACGCACCATCCGCTTACGCAATCATACCCTATGCTGTAAACAGTCGGTTTTAGATCAATGTGGACCTCGCAGTGGGCTTTAAAACCTCAAACAGCATCTTTGAAAAGAAGCGGATGCTCTCTTTTTGGCCTAATATGGATGTCTCCCTAATAACATGAACTTTCATCCGCATGTTTCTGAGATGCCCACTCGCTGCCGTGCCTCATTTCCAGGCCATCAGCGTTATCGTTCGTTCCAGTGACTTCTGAGGAATTCCAAACAGGAAAAAGCAAAAACGAAGCACAAACGAGGTCCCGGCTGGCAGCGGTTGGTCTTCCTGTTGCCAGGAAGATCATGAAAGGCACCACGTTTGTGGTTTGGCTTCCTGTTGTGTTCCCACAAGATTCCCAAATGTGGCCACTCGATTGAGACTTTGGAAACGTCATTATTGGCGGCTTCAAAAAAAGGGTGAAACGAGGCCCTCCTGTGGCTGAACGCCTCAGCCCGCAGCAATTGTTGCCTCGTGCAGAAGGCTATGGAAAGCCCTTTTAGAGGGCTAGTAACATTTTTTCCACTACGCTTGCCACTTCTGGCCTATTAGTATTCAATTAAACCATACTAGTAAACTAATGTGCTGCGTTTGGACTTAAATATCCGTAGCTTAAATGGCACGACAGCAACATCAATGCTAGTTCCGTTAGCCCGGCTATGGCGTTTTGTGTTGTGTGTTAGCATTATGCTAGTGGAAGGTTTGTGTGTTACGTGGTTTGATTTAATACATGAATTAATTACATTCTTTTTTTTTTATGATCAGCAAAGGGGTAAAAAGTTGATTCAAAAATTTGAAATTGAATCTCTGTGAGCAAAATCAGGGATTTTATTGCCCATCTCTATATACTAAGTACATAAAGTCGTAGAATGAGGAGAATTTAAAAATAAACAAAAAGTTGTAGCGTCCCATGAATAAATCACAATTTAAAAGAATTATACCCTGATGTTACGTGATTAACGTATGGCAGAGAGAAACACTTTTGACATTTGAGATGCTACAGGTGGCATCCACGATAATAAAACCTTATCATGGCTCCAGGTGATGGAGACTAGAATTAATTAGATTTTTTTTTAAGGAGCAAGAAATAACCTTTTTTCGATACGTACTATTTACTTGCTGCCAGTTACTTACAACCTTTTGCTTATTTCTTCAAAATTTATTTTCTGAAATATTATTTAAAGGTTGTGTCAGGACATGACTTGGGGGTTGATTACCTCTGAATATTGTGACATGGTTAGCACGGCTGTCTCAGGCTCAGGAATCTCAGTTTTGGGCTTCCTGTGTGAAGACAAGTCGTCTGAAAGCAATTAATATTGAAGAGAGCATTTTGGGGTCAAAGTTGGGGTATGTTTTGGTTTTAAACTATTAATATGGGCAATGAATAAGTTTTAGAGGGGATTTTCACAAGGGTTCACAGTACATACATTCTAATCCAACCTATTTGATTTGGAAATCGTTAATATTATTTCAACAAATATTACAGGTCTCTTGATAATGTTCCTTAATTAAAAATTAAGCAGGTCGTGCCTTGCTCACACCTGCAGCTAACATTAACATAATTAGAAACTAATTATGTCACCATGTAGTTTGAATTTACATATGTTCGATTACACATACTATGGTCTATAAATGTACATGAATTTGCATTGTAGAAGGTTTTTAGCATTAGCTGCTAACGTTTGGGTCTATTCGCGTCTTTTGCGTCATGGACTGCATTTCCCAGTTAACCTCTGCTCCGGAAGTGACTGAATACCGTAAATCGCTAGGATTAGACGTAAAGTTTAGCTGTAAAGTAAGCGCGTGCGCAAATACGGCAATACCTACGAAAGTCGGATGGGTAAAACACAAAAATATGCACGCTTGTCAACTATTTGGACGTCAAAAGTAAAGCTAAACGCCAGTTTTATTGCAATATTAGCTATTACGTGGGTAAAAAAAAGTGGAACCGTATTACTAACGAAAGGTTGTTTTAGTAGGAGGTACGTAGCCCGGCGGTACCATCATTGCCTGAACTTTTCATTGTTATTATTCATTTTTATTCGTCCATTTCGTCGCAGGATGTCTGAGACCTTAATCCAGAGGATAAAGGAGCTTGAGGGGGAACTGGAGAAGCTCAAGTCCCAGCTGAATGGAAACCACATGGAGACCAGTCCATCTCCCATTAACGAGAAGACAAATGGTAAAAAAGGGAAGAAAGCAGGCAAGGAACGGCCGTTTGACTTCTCTGCACACCCTCGCCGCCACGTTGCTTTGCGTCTGGCCTACCTGGGATGGGCCTACCAGGGCTTCGCCGTCCAGGAGAATACGGACAACACGGTGGAAGCCAGGCTCTTCGAAGCCCTCCTCAAGACGCGCCTCATCCAGGACCGCCAGAGCTCCAACTATCACCGGTGCGGACGCACAGACAAAGGTGTCAGCGCCTTCGCCCAGGTGAGTTCAACACTTTGCTAAGTTTTGGGGTTTTCACATCCTCTTCTTTGTCCTCTCCTCCCTCCTGGACAGGTGATAACAATCGACCTACGCTCCACGCAGTATTCCGGATTGGGCGTTTCGCTTCCTGAAAACGCCCAAAAAGACGCCACCGCCACCTCGGAGCTTCCCTACGTGAAGATGCTGAACAGAGTCCTCCCTCAGGACATTCGGATTTTAGACTGGGCCCCTGCCGCTGAGGGCTTCAGCGCGCGCTTCGATTGCCAGTCCCGCACGTACCACTACTACTTTCCGAGAGGCTCCTTGGATGTGGTAGCAATGGCGGACGCTGCGAAAAGGTGGGATGAAAACACCCTCAATCAGGTGGAAACGACATGGAAAAATGGCCAACTGAAGTTGGAGTCCAACAGACTTTGTCGCTTACACACAATGTATCTTGATTCATCTAGCAACAGGCAGAACATTTGAAAGCACAAAGGAACAATGAATCTTTATAACCTCACCATCAGGTACGAAGGCACCCATGACTTCCGTAACCTGTGCAAGATGGACGTAGGCAACGGTGTCCTGCAGTTTGAGAGGACCGTTTTATCGGCGACGGTCAAGCCGGCGGACCCCCAAAGTGCCGACAGCACGGACCCGCATGACTTGTTTGTGTTTGAGATTCAAGGACTTGCCTTTCTCTACCACCAGGTACCCAAACATGTACAAAAGCAGTGGTTTCTCCAAAGTAAAAGTTTTCTTCTTAAATGTGTTTTACCTTTAGGAGTGTTCAAATGTTGGTTACCCCTAAAGGTCTTTGTCGTGACGTTTAAGGTTCGCTGCATGATGGCTGTGCTACTACTGATTGGACAGAAGTTGGAAGCGCCAGAAATTATACATACCCTTCTTGATGTTCACAATAATCCCAGGAAGCCGCAATACAGGTGACTTCAACACGTTGTTATCTAGCTAGCCATCCATCTGTCTAGCGTTTATTCATTCAGCTTTACATGTCACCTGGCTATTGGAGAAAAACGATCTTTTTCACCTCCCATCCAGCATGGCGGTGGACTACCCGCTGGTCCTGTATGACTGCCACTTTGACGGCCTGAGCTGGAAGCGGGAGGCCGAGGATCTGAGTCTCGCCCTTTCTTCTCTGCAGCAACACTGGACGCAGAGCACAGTCAAGGCTCACGTCCTGCGCGACATGATTCGAGGCTTGGAGGCCACGGGTGAGAAGTCCGTAGCCGTCCGTGACGTTTTAATTCACAAAGATGAATATGAATGGATGCAAGTAACTGTACGTATGGTTCAAGCTGCTCGCCCAACCTCTTCATTGCCAGGCGGGGTGTCGTCTGGCCTATGCTTGCTGGTGGAAGGCAGCCGCCAGAAGAGGTACCGGCCCTTGCTGGAGCGTCCGCTCTGCGAGAGCCTGGAGTCACGCATCGAGCACTTTGTCAAAAGAGGCCGGCTTGAGCGGGAAGAGGGTGACGGCGGCGGAGAAAGTGTTCACAAAGGGAAGCGGTCCAAATATTCCCAAAAGTCACCTGTTGTCTCTGAGGTGTCCAACGCAAGTCCTGAATAGAAATGTTTTAAAATACTGTATATTTTTTGTTGTTGAAGTTTTACTTTTATTTTTTTATTTTATTTTATTTTCAGAAAAAGTGTGTGTTTCTGTGAAATAAACACCTGAATCAACTGAGGTTGTAGCTCCTCTGTTAGATGCGGAGAAAAATATAACATGGCAGCTTGTTGTTGGGGAGACACTTTACTAGCAACACAAATATGCAGTTAGAGATACATTTCCCATTGACGCAAAGAAGTACAACAATAATAATAATAATGTTAAGGACAATGTGTGCGGAATCGATATCAAAACCGGAAGTGATTTATGTTGATACATCGCGATTCAAAATACAGCTCTTTGCATGAATGGAAATAATTGTATTTTTATTACGGATTTAATTGCTTCTATTATCTATTCAAACTTTATTTTGTATTGCTTAAAAGATGTTCATGTACAGTAAATCCGCCTTTTCAATCTACTAGGAGTATGCGGAACCATTTAGTTGGAATACCGGAGCTATTTTGAGAAGACACATCGATCGCCAACATCCGGTTCTTAGCATGTATTTGACCTCAAGAGGCTTAACGCTGACATTTTGACAAATAACATCGACCGATACCGATTGTGGGCGAGTGTGAAGTTGTCGAGACGCGTTAAGGGGGACGATGGCTTCTTCCGTTGGTCCGTTTGCGGCCGTTTTGACGCTATCATCGACATTTAGCTTGTTAGCCTTAGCTTGAAGTCCGGGTATCCAAGTGTCCATTCGTCTTCGTTTAAGGAGCAGCTGACAATTTCGAGGTAAGGAAACCATTAAAATAATTTGTTGTTGTTAATTAAAGCACTTACTACGTCATTTCAAGCGATTAACAATCTGTGTTAGTGTATGTTGGCCTCAAATTAAGTCGAGACTAGCTACAACTAGGGTCAGCTGGTGAAATGGCACATCTATGCAAGAAGTAGAACTATTTGTTCAAAGTGTTTTAATAACCATGTGAAAAAATTGTTTCATGATGCCAGAGAAGTGTTGCTAACTTCAGCTCAGCGAACATCCGGATGAATGACTCCACTTTCTTGCTCATCTATCTATGTCAACGACCTAAAGTGACAGGCAGAACAATTAAAAGCTCCTCCACTAGATGGCATAAGGTACAGGTATAACCAGTACCATCTTTATAAAATAGTTCAATAAAGGTTCAAGAAACACCCGTGTACATACTGCTGGCTGAGCCTTAACCATGTTTAATTTCCATTGCAGTTTTTATTTCATGTTTTTGTTGATTTTTTTAGACGATGTTTTTGGTGGGTCTGACGGGAGGTATCGCCTCAGGCAAAAGCACAGTGTCATCGATGCTGCGCGAGCTTGGCTGCCCCATCATCGACGTAGATGTCGTGGCCCGGAAAGGTAATTTGGCATCAGTAGTTGGGTTCCAAAAATCCTGTTCTAAGTTGGAAACTTTCCCTGTGAATTTATGGGAATAAACCTGGACTTGACAAAATTGAAGTTTGGCTCTTTATATAGATAGCATATTTTTAGGGAAAATATATTGGACCAGAAATTTACCCCAGACCACAAACACTTTTTTTTTTTTTTTTTAATGAACGCAGTGGTGGAGCCCCGCTCACCCGCCCACTCAAGCATCGTCTTCCACTTTGGGCGCGAGGTACTCCTGGAGAATGGCGAGATCGATCGGCAGAAGCTGGGCCGCCTCGTCTTCGCCGACAAGGAGAAGCGCAAGCTGCTCAACTCCATCACGCACCCGGAGATCCATAAGGAGATGCTCAAACAGATCGTTTTCTACTTCCTCAGAGGTAACACTTGATTTAATACAAAAAAAAAAAAATCAAACACCAAAAAACATCAACAGTGAGGAGAGTGTACTTTTTGTAATTTTTCTTGGTATGTGAGTGGATGGCCATTTTGTGTGTCCGTGCTTTCCTAAGTGTATTAATTATTTGTTGGATCAAGATGTGCCCTTTTTTTTTAATCCTAGGCTATCGCTACGTTGTGCTGGACGTGCCTCTTCTCTTTGAAACCAGGAAGCTCACGCAGTTTCTCAACCACATTGTTGTTGTTTACTGGTAAGGCGTCCTGTGCCATTCTTGATGAAAAGCGTTCATCAAACAAATAAGAATTAAGTTAATTATAAAACTGTGAAACAATTAAATGGTTCAATATATTTTAATTACATTTAGCAAGTTTAATGATCATTTAATTCACGTTGTAAATTTTAAAATTCTGAAATCAGGACTTTAAGTTAACTTCTACTAATTTAATGAAGTCAATAAAAAAAAATCATAACATGTAAATTGGCCATGAAATGATTAATAAATAGGTCCAATATACTGTAATTAGTTTATAATTAAAGATGATTACTCTCCCTATAATTTACAAAATATAAATCTCACATATTGAAAATTTATCGAAAATTAATTACATGACATTAATATTTTTTTTTTTTGTCGAGGTTAAAAAAGTGTAGATTATGAATTTATTTTTTAAATGTTACTTTTTAATGGATTTAATCTCAAAAAGTGAAATATAGTATAAACTGGCTATATATATATATATATATATATATATATATATATATATATATATATATATATATATATATATATATATATATATATATATATATATATATTTACAATTTAATTAATCTGAAATTCATTAGAATTTATAAAATTAACTTTGTAAAATTTGGGCACACAAAATGCACTCAAAATGCTTAATATTTCCAAATGAAAGTGTTTGGATTAGATATACATTTCCCTACATATTTGCCACTTGTGTGATGTCCCAAAATAAAGTTTATTGTTTCTCAATTATTGTGAGGCTGTTCTTGTCTTCAAAATTCACCCCGATCATAAAGTATTATATTGCATGTGCATGGAAATTGAACCGTCTGTAAGGGTTAATAATGCGGTCATTCCTTTTGTTTTTTCTTTTTCCCCTCGCAGCGATCCGGCCACTCAGCTGGCGCGCCTGATGCAGCGGGACGGCCTGACGGCGGAGGAGGCCGAGCAGCGTCTGGCGGCGCAGATGCCGCTCAACGAGAAGCGCGGCCTGGCCAGCCACGTCATCGAGAACTCGAGCGCGCGCGAGGACACCCACCGGCAGGTCCTGCGGCTGCACACCAAGCTGGAGGACTCCATGGACTTCCTGCTGGTGCGGGTTCTGGCTGTGGCCGCCGCCGCCGGCCTGGGCGGGATGCTGCTCTACGCCGCCAAGATGCTTTTGTCCTAACGGAAGGCGGACGGCGGCAAAGTGGTGTGAAAGGAAGGATGGCAGGCAGGCAGGCAGGCAACCAGGCGGCTAACTGTGAGGTTAGTCATTGGAGCCACATTCTCACCAGGATTTAGTAGGATTTCTTACAAAACATGCACTTTAATTAGTCGGCAACTGACTTTTACTTAATGAAATGCATTTTCGGACAATTCCATGGTTGCTATCCAATGCAAAGTCTTTTTGTTCCCCTTCCAAAATTCTGAAATTTTTGGTATGGAGAAAAAACAAACATTTTCAGGATACAAGGATGTGTTTTTAATTGGACGATGACAATTTATTTATTAACACACGGTGGAATCGCCAATCCCGGGATGCCCTTCTATTCGGTCCCATTTCAGGGCAATTTTTGTCCATTACAAATAATGGGAATCACCATCAGAAAAAAGGAAAACCACACACACAATTAAAGATAGCACCCAAAGCGATTCCATTGCACAATGACGGCAGCATTTCATCATCAAACCACCAAATGATGTGGCTCAGTCAGTGTCACAATTTTAGTTCTGTACCACAATTGGCACAGAACCAGAATTGGTTATTTAATTTCGCACTTGACAGGCAATAAACCGTTTTTTTTATAAAACTCAAACTGTTAATTAAAGGGTGATTTTCAACTTGCTTTTTAACACTTTTACCGGTAAATATCAAAAAATGTCAATGATTTTGGCAGAAAGGTTAGGAAAAAAAAAAGACTTGGTCGCTTTTGATTGATATGAATTTTAAAAATATAGGGGGAAAAGTTGAATATGTTGGGGGATTGGGTAAAAAGCGAAACAAAATGTAATAACGGAGGATTGATCCCCTTCCCCCCACACACAAAAAGTCAGTAAATTTGCGAATGCTTAATATACGTAGGTGTGCTGCCATGCTTTATTTTGTACAATTTCCTACTAATTTCTTGCGAGGACACTTGACCAACACATTGGTTCAACTTGCACTGACGTAGGCAATTTACAATACCTCCACGTGCAATTTGTGTTGCTTTTACTGAAACATGAAGGTTCAGACAGTCAAAGAAGCTTCCAGATACGTTTAAAATACCGTATACTAAGTTCCACCAATTTGCAAACGCAGAAAGACATTTGAGTGATGTTTTCCCCCGCGCACAGAGGACATTAAGGCGACATAAATGTTACCACAACGAATGTATTTGACAATCCACTTGAGACGGTGAGGTGAGTGACTTAAGCAACTTGACTGTATTTTCTTACACTTTTTCTTCTTTCTTGCACTACCCCCACCTCCCTTGCCCTCTGTAAACACTCTTTGTAAAACCAAGACGCTTCACATAAACCAAATCAAACAGTTTCTGACGACCAATTCCTGACTCTCTGCCGGCACTTGAGTAGGTGAATCGGCAAATGGGCGGGAGTTGAGTGTCATGGAAGACTTTCTTGGACAGAAGAGGAGCATCAAGAGCCGCGGACAGGCGGATTGAGGAACGCGGGCAAACGCGATGATGTCATGGCCCTCGCCGATGCAAGGCCGCTCGGCCCGCGGCCCTCCAAGCCACCGAGTCACTAATGCGGAGTGATGGGTGGCGGGGGAGTGCGTTTCAAAACGTACAGCAGCACAAGAGCGCGTGCAGCGCGACTGTTGTCGTATGGATCAACACCAGAGGTGGCCGAAGTAGTCATGCACACAAAAGTGAGTACAGCCCTCACATTTTTGTCAATATTTTATTCTCTCTTTTTTTCATTGGAGGAAATGAGACTTTAAATGCAAGGTGCACTGTTGCGCGCGTCTTGCACCGATAACCTGAAACATCCCATTTGCCTCAAACGCCTCAAACCCGTTTCCAGTGCGCCCCCGGGCAGCCGTTTGTCTTTTAACCGGTCCGCGTCGGGAAGGCCACATTTTGCAAGCTTGGACTTTATCTGAAGCAGCATGTGCGAAAGCTCCCGAGGGAACGACCCTGTCGGAATACTAATTGTAGCTTTAATCAAGCCAAGAAGGTTGATGGTCCTAAAAGCGTTGCGGCGGCCGTCGCCACCTGCTCACGGTTTCCCGACAGCGGGCGTCTGTAATCTGCTCATCGTCGCGCTCAGCCCACCTGCGGGCGCCCGCAGAGTCTCGTCCGTCGGGAGCGCTTTTTCATCACCGCGCGCCCACCAACCATCAGGCAAGGCCAAGCTGGGCTAGCGCTAAAGCCAAATTTAAAAAAAAAAAAACTGCCGCCGTGGCTGATCAGAAAGCAAGCAAAATGCTCATGATGACTTCATTGTGGAATGAAATTGCTATTGTTCTACACATGAGCGCCAATTATTTTTTGAGCGGCGTAATGGAAAAACATGTTGGGTGACAGCTCTTATTATCCGTTGAGGCTATATAAATAAAATTGTATTGTATTGTATTAGGTTTGACTGGGTTTGTCACAGCTCCAGCTCCCCCGATCCAAAAAGCATGTGCACTTCATTCAAGACTCTAAATCACGGGTGACCAACTGCGGTCCTCGAGGGCCCCTATCCAGCATCTTTTAGCTGTTTCCCTCCTCATGAGTGTGCCTTGTTGAGTGAGCTTTTTTTTTTTTTTTAAGAGCCATTTAGTGGTGGATACACACATAGCCGTTTGTCGTGACCCTCATATTGACATCATGGATATGTACCGCCAGCATCCCAAACTCGCCGCATAACTATTCTATGAAAGTATAAAAGTCAGAAGGCGGAAAAGCCGACAGCGCGCCCTCCGTGCCGCGGCTGGCAAATGCGTCCGGACACCGACGGCTAGCGTTAAGCGGCCCCCCGCGGTCAGCCATCTTGAACTGTGGCGTCCGGCGTCACGCCAGGCCGAGGCCGGCGTAGGGCGGCCAGCGCCTCCGTAGCGCGTTGTCATGCCGCATCCCGCCGACGCGGGCTGAGGTGAAGAGACAGGCAACGCGCCAGCAGAGCAAGCCCGGCCGCATGACTCAACCTGTCGGCGCGCGTTAGGCCCGCCTCAGTCGGGGGTGGGGGGGCCACGAGCGGAGCGCGGAGGGCCACTGGTGTTGAGTCACTGACACACTGGACTTGTTCCCCCGGACGCGGCAAGCGGCGTACTCTGTCACGTTCTCCCAAGGAGCGCCAAGTGCTGTGCTTGGGTGCACACATGTAAGCCCACCGCCAGCCTCTCGGCCCTTTCCTATTGCCCCAGCAAACTTTCTGCTCTATTTGCTCTCCGTTGGCTGCAAAGTCGCATGACCACAAAGAGTTACACGTATAGGGCTGGGAATTGTTAGCGTGCTAGCTCACCCCATCTCCTGTGGCTTTTCAAGAACAATAGCTTTTTTATTATTATTAATCCCATGAGGAAAATGAAGAATACGTTTGATTGTTCTTTTTTTGGACTGTATTAATTTTCTTTTTTTTAAATATTGATTTTCTTTGTATACTATTAATTGATTTGATCAAATTAATTTCGGTGCGGGTAATGAGATTAGAGGTTCTCCAATCGGGGTTTTATGCCGCCAGTTCCGATATCGATTCTCCGTGTGTGAGATCGGCCGATGCTGATTCCAATACCGAACACGTGGATTAGATACCCTAATTTCAGTCACCGGTTTGGTCCGTCACACTCTGACCTGCGGGTGATCGTTTTCTGTGATCGGCAATGAAAGGCATTGATCGATATATGCTGATCATATTCTTTTCCACGAAAATCAGTTGATCACAAAGTGTGGCCAATGGTCAGACCACCACTAAATGAGATTATTTTTCATTTGAATTACTTAAATTGCTTTTTCAAATATGTTGTATTTCTCCCATCAAATTAATTGTATTGATTGTTTAATGAAGCATTTTTAATTTATATTATTGTTTATTCGCTCAAATTCATTCCTATGCAGGTTTATGAGAATTATTTAATTTTAGATGTTTAAATTGTTTTTAATTTGATCATTTATTGGGAGAAATTATTTTTTGTATACATATTTAGATTATTGAGTTTTGAAACGCCTAATTCAACACACTAAAGCACACAAAAAGCATATAGAAGCGGCAAATATCGTAATTCGAATACCATTTTTGCTAGCTGTTAGGCACATCGGCCTTGATTCCAAAGAAATGGTTTTATTTTTCTACTTGTTGCTAGGCAGAATTCATCGTTCAGTCAAAACTCTTCCAAGTTTTGCAGATTTTTTTTTTTTTTTTTCCACACGTCCGATGCTAACGTTACTCGGCTTGCTTCTCGTCGCAAGTCAATCGGTGATGTGTTCACTGCTTGTTCAGTGTCAGCGTTTCCAAGTGCAAGGGCAGTTGTCGGAAGTCGGCGTGGGAGGCACGGGGCTCATTTAGCCGAGGCATTTAGCCGTCTCTAATTGGGACGCAACTCGCTAAGTTAATTGCGGGGTGGCAACGCCGAAACAAAAGCCGGGCTTGATGGTGGTGAGGAGGCAGAAGCCCGACTGGTGTGGCTGCAGGTCGGCCCGAACACTCGCGCATCTTTGCGCGATTGCCGTGGGGATTATCTGGAAAAGCCTTCGCCATCCATCTATATCACGGGTGTCAAACTCGAGGCCCGGGGGCCAGATCCGGCCCGTCACATCAATTCATGTGGCCTACTGAAGCAAGGGAAGCGGCCACTTTGTGGACTTCTTCCTGTTTTGACGCAAAAGCCGGACCGAAAGTGCAATTTCTCCATCCGATGCCTTTTTCAGCATCATCCTTGAGTCACTTGATGCAAAATGGGTTTGTGTCTGCATAGTGTCAATCAAAACAGTATTATTCCGCAAAAGCAGCTTTTTTTTTTTCCCAAGCCTGTCCCGTCGACTTTTGGCGCACTTTTTGCAGCGTTATGAGGGCGAGGATTGCTGTCAGGACGAGAGCGGCCGCGTTGTCGCTGCGCCTTGGGGACGCTCGTCTTTGACATTGTGACATGAAGTCTCTAATTTGACGATGCTCTCATGGCGCCCGAGAGCAAGCGAGCTTCTCGGCCTCCCCCCGTGGCTCGGCTGACCTCTGCCGAGGCACGGTCACTCACTTTTAATTGTGTCTGGAGGAAGTGAGCTGTCCGTCTGCAAGGCATTAAATAACATTGATGCTCTGACACTGCAAAGCAATCCAGTCGCCGCCCTTTTTTTTTTTTTTTTGCAGCGACTTTGCTGGCTTTATTTGGGGAGGGGGTGGGGGGTTGACACTGAACACTCACCGGCTACCGTTTTCCACTGTAACCTTTTGACACCACAACTTGGCATTGAGTTTTAGAAGCTCAGTAGCACTTGAGATGTTCGTAATACTGAAGATGACTTCAGGGGAAGTGAATCAGATCTTACAGTTGTTGTCCGGAAGCAGCCGTCTTGTCGCTGATTCGCCCCCCGGATGACGTTGTACAGATCGTAGCTTTGTCATGACGTGTCCCGAACGCCCGACTTGGCAAACTTTTGATGTCGTTGAATTTACGGAAAGGACTGTTTCTTTGAAACCTGGGGTACGCGTTCAAAAGCAACCAATTTCGGAACATACAGCTCGAGAAAAAAATTAATGATCTCCGATTTAAAACCGACTACATGCTCAAGTAAAATAAATATTGTCGTCGGATTTTGGTTAACTACTCATTCTCAGGTAAACTGGCTCCCTCTAGTGGTACACAAAGAAAAATCAATGCCGTCATATTGTTCAGTTGTTTTGAACTTTTTAGTAAAATACGACTGCATTTAAATGCTGTTTTTTTTACTTTTATTTAGGCATAGTTTTTATTTCAAATATGCACGATACGTTTTAATTTAATTATTTGTCAGCACTGTGTTCAATGTTCAAACAGGCTTTCACTAATGTCAAATGTATTCGTTTTTTGTGTCAAACGTTTGCGAACCCCTACTGTGGGTGAGTGTGAGGCTTTGTGCCGCCCTTTGGGCACCCGATGGTGTAGATGAGTGCACTCTGTATTCCATTTACCTTTTACATGACTTCCAAATGCAAATATTGATATGATATGAAGCATTTAATCGCTTATCTTTTCCATGATATAAGCCCAAAACTCAATTGAACTTTTTTTCAAATCACAATTCCGGAATCTCTGCATTGAAGGAAAAAGGCAAGAAACTGCTGAAACTTTTTTCTTTAATGGAAAAAAAAAAAAAAAAAAAAAGTTGTGGTATCCACTGAACATCAAGCAAGTGTGAACACATGTTGTTTGTGTTTTGACATTGTCGGACGACTGGTGGATTTTTGCATGCAACATGGTAACTGCGAGCACATCACATGAAAGAATCACCACAGTTTGAAAAGGTTTTTCAACAGACACACTGGGATGCATGTGCACTACTCAGATTGAGAAAATATATTTGATAGTGTACAGTGAAACCCTGACTATTCACAATTCACCATTGCATTTCTTCCCATTATTCATTGAAAAAGCCGCATATTTTTTTTCTTTTTTGGGGGGGGGTTCTGCCCTTTCATGACATCACAAGATGGTGCCAAATCCTGAAAGTAAAAATTATTTTCAAGGACGTCTCGCCTGAGAGATGATCGTATTTGTTTGTAGGGAGGAGCTAAGTTTAGCCTGGGTTGTTAGTGGAAATTATACACATTTATTTTCAAAATCGAATTGTCAGCCAAATGCTTTTTAATTTAACGTGAGATGAGTCTGAAATGATACTGCTTTGAAGTGTTTGAGGATCAAGGTTTGTTTCTGGTTTAAACAAATATTTACACGGATTGCTGCTATTTGCTAGACGGTGGTGCCAAAGTACTACTTTTCTATCCGGGCATCGGCTTGTCTAGTAGAAGCTCCTCCCCACACCTGAACATACAGCGAACCCATGCATATTTGCGGTTTGACATTTGCAAATTCACTGAATCAAAAAAACAATTATGGTTCTTTTTTTTATACTCTGGCCAAAGGAATAACACGATTGTCTGGCAAGGAGACATTTGAAGTGAGTTGAGGAGCTTTGTTTAGGCAAAAGTAGTCCTTTCCCGCTCTCTTGTGGCATCCAGGCAAAGACAACTTGGCCAGCAATAGCGTATGTGCACCGTAATTCCTTGGCACAAAAATGCTACGCTGATGTGCCAAAGCACTACTTTTTCTATTAGACAGGGCTTTGGCACCATCTTGTGGTAATTTTGGGCATTTCAGAAAGAGGACAGAAAAAGGGAATCGGCACAAGTTTTTCACCAAATCCACCCCAAAAAAATCAACCGATGGGCGGAGTTGCGTGTAGCAAATCTCGACTTGGCAAAAGAGCGCTGTACGTTTATTGTCTTCCAAATCAATCTCATCTAGGCGGCTGAATTAAAAGTCTTCCAAAGGACACAACAGCTTATCCAACGACTACTAATAAAGCAAAGAACAGCAAGAAACACGTGATCGGGCGGCGCCTCTTGAGAATCATGGCGGCACCTCAGCGCAAAAACGCAGCCCCGAGACGACGCACGGATAAAAGAGGTAGACCGCTAAGAGCCGATCCGCAGCTTCGGGCAACGGGGGGCCCGGTTTTGCGCCAAAGTCGGCAAGCGGCGCTCGTCAGTCGGCGTACAGGATGAAGCCCGAGAAGGTGCTGTACTTGTTGCTGTTGCCGCCGTGCGCCTTGCCCCCGTCCAGCTTGATGTACACCTCGTCGCCCGCGTCCAAGTGCACGATGACGCTGTTGCTGGCGTAGTCGTAACTCTGGTCCTGGTCCTGAGCGATGGCGCTAGCCCGGACCTGAAATACACAAAACGCACAAATGACAGCAAAGTGGGCCAAATTACTCGACGGGCTTGACTGCCCGACGGCGTCTGTTGGCTTGCTTGGCGTTGTGAGCAAGAGTTGGACTTACCTCTAACCTGCTCTCTTGAGCTTCACCACTAGATGGCGGCAACAAACCCAGCGTCTCTTAACATTTGATGTCCAAACATGGAATAACAAATTTGATCCACAAAAATTTGACCTTGACTCACTCTCAGAGATGATGACAGAGAACTTCGCAACATGCGGACACCATCATTTCACGTGCTTATCTTCTAGCAGAGGGAACGTTTTTGCTGTTTCGTGCCTTCATTTTTCGTTTTTTTTTTTTCATGCAGATTTTCAACGCAAAACAGTAAAAGTCAAGTGGAAACAAATTACAGTTAAGGAAAAACTTCTAGTCTGTTATTACCGTGTAGCTTTTACACAGTAAATGAGTTTACAGTCGTATTTCGCTGCTTAAAAAGCATGCAAAGGGAACGGATGAATTGCCTTTCCATTCATTTCAACGGGCAAAGTAAATTTGAGATCCGAATGTTTCACATTCCTAGCCAGCCACGGAATTAATTCAACTCAAGGTTTTCACTGTATCAACATTTGAAACCTCTGTTTTGCAGACAAAAAAAAAACAACAACCATGTGCTGATGCGAGGAATCCTCTGTGTGTGTTCTTAAGAGTGTGCCGGATACAAGAACGCGGTGACTCAAGTGTAAAGCTTCGGCTTGACTCACCCCGCCTGAGAGGATGCGCAGTGCTGCCAACGATAACCCCAACCCCTCCCTCCCTCCCTCCCTCCCTCTTTACTTATTTATTTCTTTTTCAAATGGCGCACTTTCATCATCAGTGACCGTCTGCACGCAGCGTATGAAAGCACCACGACTGGAGTGCCACGTCCCATGCGCGTCATGAGGACACCAAAGGGCGAGAGGGCATTCAAATTCCCCCGGAAAACTTTTGACAAGTGGCAAGCGGCTGGCCTCGGACGCTCAGGACGCATCTGGCAAGTTTGGCGTTGTACAAAAATGTAGCCTTGCTATACTGAGAGGTCATCCTAATATTTAAACCCTCTCAGGTCACCCAAATATGAAAAGCACGTCAAATTGATACTATCAGTGTTTATTTCGACTTTACCCAACCACTGGACGAGGGAAATGATCCTATTTCTGGCATTTACTGTCAAACTTAACATAAAACTCAAATTTAAAACAACCACGTAGCTTATTCTTTCAGTCAGCCAGCTTCATGTCTGTGTTACGATGCTCGAACCCTTTAAAGTGGAATTCAACCCAAACCCTTTTTTTTTTCAAAAATACGTTTCCAGCAGGCCCACTCGTTGAAACGCGCCATTCTGATGAACATTGCCTTTGTGGAATATGAGTTACGCAGCAAAACCACCCGTTTTTAGCCATCTCAGTGGGCGGCCATTTTGTCATTCCTGTCCACTGAAGATGACATCACAACTGCTCACAAAGACCAATCACGGCTGAGCTGTTTTCTGAATCGGAGCCGTGATTGGGCCTTTGCGAGCAGTTGTGATGTCATTTTCAGTCGACTAGTCAACTAATTTTAGTGCTGTACTGATGAGCTGGGATGTCTCAATGAACAATATATCCTTCTATGTCTTATACTGCCCCCAGGTGGCCGCATCAGACAGAAGCACATTGGACATTCAGTTGAAACTGTGAGACAAAAAGTGTTTCATTCTACTGAATTATGTCAGTCGTGTATGTTTTGATAAAGTACACGTATTTCAGTATATATGCGTGAATATAGCTTGTGCTTTGGCGCAGTAAAGGTTGGTAAACAAGTCTTACTTGAGGTTGCACATTATATCTGGACCTCCATCACGTTTGCGTTTCAGTTGCGATTTCCGTGGCGTTTGATCAGCGTCGTCACCTGAGGCCTCCGAGACATTAGCAAATCCTGCGTGAGCGGAACCAATCCCTCGTTTTCACGCCAGCGCCGCCTGGCCCGGGCCGGCCGGCCGATAAACCCGACGCGCGCGGACGTCACGGCGGCGGAAAAGTTTGTATTTTGTATTTCAGAGCGCTTTGAACTTGTTTGCCAAGACCCGGGGGGGGGGCGACGGTTTGACGCGCGACGGGGTTGCGGCTCTCGCTCGGCTCGCTTTCCCCGGCGTACGCAATCTGGCGGCCTGCCACGGCGCGTCGTCGCTTTTGCGGCCTCGAACCGAGATCACGACACACATGAACGCACGACTCGCCCGTGTGGGCTGGTGGCGTCACAGCGCTGCGTGATGTGGCGTTTCCCCATCTCATCAGGTCACGAGTGACCGCGCTTGCTCCAGTCGCGCACACGTGCAGGAAGGCGGCCGCATACTCGACTTTATTTTCGTGCACCGAAATAATGACGACCTCGTCTCAAATAGACTTTGTGTGATATCTGAGCTGGCTTAGTTGGACACAAAGCTCTTCTTGAACAGCAACAGGTGGTAAAACGGGTGAACTGGTTGTTGCGCCATCTAGTGGAAGAGCATGTCATTGTTCTGCCTGTCACTATATGTCGCTCGGTTGGATAGATGAACAAGAGTACAGTATTTGTTATCCAGTAAATGAATCATTTTCAGAGCCATCCGTCATCCTCATTTGGGTTTGGGTGTGCTGGAGCCGATCTCAGTTGACTTTGGGGCGAGAGACACCCGCATCCAGGACTGGCCGCTCGTCAGCCAATCAGAAGGTGAGCCCGCTGCGAGTAATTGACGCTCACTCCAAAAATGCTTTGTCACCGCCTACGCATGCCACAAGATGGCAGCACTGCACTTGTTCTATTAAACCAGGCCCGATTAAAGGAAGCTCCTCCCCTCAGTTCAACATAGTTGCTTTGCACCAACATGCCACCAGATGGTGCCAAAGTAACACTTATCCATTAGATATGATGCTCAGCGAATAAGGGAGTGAGGACAAGTGGATGGGAAAATGGATGGAGTTGGATGGAAAATGAAACTTGTGGCGAAACAAATGGCGGACCCTGAAATTGAGAGTGGATCATTTGCCACAAGCACGCTGGTTGATAACGACAGAATTTTAGAGCTCTTCAAAATGCTTCAGTGGGCGCGCAATGACCGCTCTCCATTGATGAGCCTACAGCTTTTGAGAAGAAGACTAAAGTCGTCATTGACATCAGTTAGCGTTTTCACAATCGCTCACTTGACTTGTTGCTTTCTAAAAGGTGCCACCTGAGCTTTTTCCGGCCGCCGTGACCTCATGAAAAGCTCGTCAGGGTTACCCACCAGACCGTTCTTCAGCAGGTCAGCCCACATGCTGGTGCCGTCTCCCCCCCTCATCAGAACGTTGTAGATGAAGAAGTAGGTGCCGGGGATCTTGCAGGTGAACTTGCCCGTGGCACCGTCGTAGTTGCCCCCGATGTTGGTCACCACGTCGTCGAAGCGCAGGACGTCGTAGCCTTCCTGCGGGTTGCGGAGCCCCGCGTAAAAAGCCACCCTGGGCGTGGTGTTGTAGATGGCCGTGCTCACCGAGCCCGTACCCCCTAAGCCCAGAATCCCGGTGCGGACCACGTCCACGCCGTCCCCGGGCGGTCCCTTGGGTCCCGGTGGGCCCGGCTCCCCGGGGGGCCCCGGGGGTCCCGGCTTGCCAGGGCGTCCGGGTCTGCCCTGCGAGGCGTGAGCGGCGAAAGTGGGCGGCGGCGGCTCGACGCCGCGCTCGCTCGTGTCGGCTCGGTCGTCCACCTGTTGCCCGGCGGTGACCGGCTCCTCCGCCGTGGGGAAGGGGTCGCACACCATGCGACAGGTGCCCAGCATCTCGAACCTGCCGCCGCCGCCGCCGCCGTCCTCCCCCCCTCCGACGGAGCTGACCAGCACGGGGATGAGCACCACCAGGACCAGCAGCAGCATGACCCCCACGGCGGCCGCCACCAGGGTCTTGCGCCCGATGCTCAGCCGGGGAAGGGGCTGGGCTGCCAGCGTGGAGCTCTCCGGAGTGGGAATGGTGACTGCGGGTGGCGGCGTCCACCGGCAAGAACGCGAGGAGGATATTATTCCGAAAGATGGTGAGAGCTGGCCAAGGATTGAGTGACAAGCGAGGGAGCCGAAGGAGAGCGAGCGAGCGAGCGAGTGAGGAGGAGGAGGAGGAGGAGGAGCGAGCGAACGAGCGAGCGAGAGGAAGCAACATGCACACACCGACTCTGAGTCAGGGCTGAGGAGAGCACTTTCTCCTTGGGGACGGCAGAAGTATCTGCTCCGCTCTCCTGGTCCTCGGGTAGTAAACAACGGCAAAAGGATGACCAGATAAGTCAACGGGTCAATGGTTCGACTGCAAAAGCATACATCTCAGCCCTTTTGTTGTGAATTTGGTGAAATGATTTTTTTTTTTTAATTGCTGGTTTCCACGTTAAAGCAAATCATGTTTTTCTTCTTTGCTTTTACTCAAGTACAGCATTTCAATCAGTACAATATGTTTTACAAGTACTTTACAGTAGAATCTGAACTACTACTGAAGTACACAGTGGGAGTAGTTTCAATTTTAGTTTTACCACTTCTCGTCCCATTAAGTCGAGATGCATTTTGACTAATGGAGTAGAATAAACTCGAAATATGTCAGATTTATTTTCAAGAACAAGTCGTGTTTTAGTATACAAAAAGTAAAAATACGTAACATTCTGAGAATTCATTCATAAAATATTTTTTTTCTGTGGAATTAAAATATTGATTAGGTTAATGATAAGAGTAAAATTGTATTATACAAGAAACTAACTTGTAAGGTTACAAGAATAAACTATTCGTGTATAACGTTTCAAAGAATGTAGGAAGACTTTAGTGCCCTCAAGTGGTCATTCGGCGCATTATCGAAAGACCACTTGGGTTCGTTTCCTTCTTTTGTCCAGCAGATGGCGCCGACTTTTCACTTTTCCTTCGATGAACTTTTCATGGCACTCGTTTCACTGCACTTTGATTCACTTTTCATGCAAGCTTTTCTTATCTGCTCTGCTGGGGGTTGGGGGGGGGGTGGGGTTGCTTGGACCACCCACCGTCATCAGCTCGACACATTCCACTGTGGGGAGGGTCTTCTCGTCATCAATAAGCGGAAGAACCACAAAAACAGCAGGACTCCTCTCATGTCTAAATTGAGACTGGACAAGAGTTGTTATCGCTCTGGGTGGAAAGAGACGAAAATAGGATTATATACTTGTAATATTTCAACACGTGTCCTATAAAAACACTCATTTAAATTTGTTTTTTGTCTGCTCAGCAGGCGCGTGCAAAGGGTGGGGCCGTCGAGGCGGGGGTCCCGAGCATCCACATGAAGGGGGGGCATACACACAGCCCCCTCCGGCCATGATTGCTGATGAAGGGGTATCCTAACTACATAAAGTCGCTTGGGAGTGATGGGCAAAGTTAGAATATCCTGCACCCGCACCGTAACTTTTCTTTTTGTTGTTGTTGTTGTTGTTGTTGTAGTAAAATGCGACTTTATACTGATAACATGCAACTGCATCAAGGAGGGGCACCCATTGCAAGGGGTGAGAGCGAAATGTACCCTGTCCTGGAAATGTGGAGATGGAAAACATAGCCAGCAAACATACCCTGGCTTGTTTACGCAGGTCGTCAAACTTGCTCGATTGCGTCCTCGGGCTCTCGTGTCCTTTTTAGGAAACGAGCCGCTGCAGCTTGCAGCTCTTTGTGGAATTCGCTGCAAATTCCTTTGCTGCTTTTCATATCGATACTTTCAAAAACGTGATGTCAGCTGGTTGGATGATCGTTTGCTCCAATCATCACGGTGTAATGTATTTTATGTTTATTATATTGGTAATAACAGTTTAGAGGCAATTATGATCAGCTATACAAAGCAGAGAAATTATTCTGTTAGGTTGCATTATGCGAATTGTAAATAAATACATCAAAACAGTGCGGTGTATTGTTTCTTGAAAATTCTATTTTGCTCTGTGAGGGGGTGACTTAAGAATAATACAGTGGTTTAGTAATATTTGATCAATATTGTTTCTGTAAAAGTGATTCTTACAAATTATTAAAAATTGCACACTATTCAGTGAAATATCCATATAAATGTAGGATATTTGGTCTACTTTTGGCATCATGGAGCATGGTATACATTATTATTATCATCATAATTATGTTTATACTGCTGTCTTTAATAATAACAAAGCCAGAATATTTGGCATAATTTAACCATGATAGCCAATTCTAGGCAACTAAACATTTTGACAATAAATCCAGGTCTTTTATTATTCTTGTTTCAAGTGACCCATTATGTCATGTTCCAACCAGTTCAAATGATTATTAATAAATGTTTGGTGTCGTGTAACCACCCTGCCAGCTTCTGATCAACACAAATTATTATTAATAAATCCAGATTTTTTTTTCTCTGTCTAAAGTAACCACAATGGCATACTTTGGCCAACTAAAACTAACCATAAAAGGACAATTGTACCATTTTATTTCAATGGCATCCGGTTTGTTGTAATCATCTTGTCGTTTATTCGGGCATGTGTGACAAGTTACTTCGTAATATGTTGTTTGGTCTGCGCTGTGATCAGCTGTGGAGCGTGTCAAAATCAAAAAATAAAAAGTGATAACACGTCCAACCGGTTGAATTTCCGCGTGTGGAATGTGACAAACACTACACACACATATTCGCCTTTTTAGGGCATGAGAATCTATTACGTAATTCGGGACAGTAGCTCTCCGAATTGGATCGCCAAACGGGATGCGGAAAGGAAAGGAAAGGAAAGGCTCGGGATGCTGAGCGACGGCTCGCCTCGGCCAATGGGAAGCGAGGAACACTCCCCTCTCCGCTTTGTAATTGGCCAGGGGGTGGGGCATCGTAACGTGACGTCGACCTGCTTCAGTTAGTCAAGGGAGTTTGATGGTTCTTACGCCGAGTGTCCGAGTTTACGGGGGCGGAAAAAAAGTCACTCGAAAGCGGGCGTCTGACTGGGAGAAGCGGCCTCTTCCGGTGCTTGGAACTTTGACTTTTGTCCCCCTTTTCTTCTCCAGTGTTTGAAAGCCTCTTGTCGCCATGCCGGTGTTTCACACGAAGACCATAGAAAGTATCCTGGAGCCGGTGGCTCAGCAGATCTCCCATCTGGTGATCATGCATGAGGAGGGCGAGGTGGATGGCAAGGCGATCCCCGACTTGACGGCACCGGTGGCGGCCGTGCAGGCGGCGGTGAGCAACCTGGTCCGGGTGAGTCAACCGCCGACTTGTTCCGGACGGCTATCTGTAACTCTCCGAAGAAACTTTTTGGGACGTTGCGAGACGCCTGGTGGGCATCAAAGAGGTGGAAACGCGGCTCTCAAGTTACTTGACGGGCAAAGGCATTGACGCCCTTTTTCCCCTTGAGAATGGCCCCTCCTGCCCACCGTAGCTTCACGGTGGCACGTCGGTGCACCGAAACTACCTGTAATGCATTTGAGAGAATAATGATAATAATAAACTGTCTGTCTGGCTAGCCACCTAGCTGTCAGTTCAATTGATTATAAAAGACACACAATTAAGAGTATAAATCTACAGCAGGGGCCAATCTGTACCCTCTGGGGGCCCCGGGCAAGAAGTACCAGTTTCTCCCTAAAATAATTAAAATGCAATAACAACAATTCGGACAATTGATAAGCAAAGATAAATTGGCCAAATTGAGTAATGAACAAAGAGTATACTGAGATTCCTGAATCCCGATGTGTTATTGCAATGGCTCTAGGGCACAGGTGTCGAACTCCGGTCCTCGATCGGACCTGTTTTAGATGTTTCTTAAATATGCAGGATAGGGGTTTCTAGCTATGTAACTTCAACCCGGATTGTTTTTAAATGTACATGTAAATTAAATGGGGCCTGGTGTTGTGCCCTGGGGCACTCCACCACGAATTAACAACTGTTTTTTTTGTGTTTTTTTTGCTTTAGTTAGTTTATGAAAAAACACTAAAATTGTGCACTCTCTTGTTAGGTCTTGATAGGCACTTGGAGAGTCTGTTTCCAAAACTGTCAGTGGATAGTTGGCATTATTTCCCTTGATCAGCTGAACTGTGTGTTTTTCCCTCAAAACCGCATTAGGAAGCTGTTGCCCATCCGAAACATATACTCGTAAAAAAAAAAAAAAAAAAAACACAAGAGGAAATGAAAAGCACTTGGTTGATACTCTAAACTGTATTAGGGTAGTTCCTGTGTGTGGTTAGTTTCTTTCTGGTGGTTGTTTTCGAGACATTTGAACAGTCGCTACTTTGAAATTGGACAGATAATAGCCAGGCGAGAGTTTGCGGGGATGCTTTTGATTTGACATGTTACTGCTTTCCTTTTTTCCTCCATTTCATCAAGACGCTGGGTCATTAGGACCATGCCCGAACGTAAATAGCGTAAATAATGCAAGATGACTCCCCTTAAAAATATTGAGAACTGCCAAAACCTCTAATTATACCATACACATAATTTCAAACACATCTTATGTCAGCTTTAAAAATAAATTGCTTGCATGTGATTTGATATTAAAAACAGCTGTTTGAAACCCAGACAAAATACCAATTACTACTTTCCTATTAGCCTTTTCTCTTTGACTCAGTAATACATAGAAACTATACTATATTCGCGGTTTACGATTTGCATATTCACTTTTTTTTTTTTTTTTTTTTTTTTACCAGACCAAAGTAGTCATATGTCGCCCTCCTGTGGCATCTATCAACAAACAGGAGGGTTTTCGCCGCAATGCTCGTCTCTGTTTTCCGAAAATAGCTTGGGAACAATGTACTACTTTCATGGTCAACATTATATTACATTTCTGACTTAGTGATACAGTGAAGCTCTCAGATTGTAAATATATAATGCACATCGCAATTGACTCTGTCGTTAGCTGGCCACTGCTGTACCTTACAAGCCGTTAGCCGCTAGCTTAAATTGGCCATTTGCCAACGCTTGAAGGCTGACATGGCAGGGCATGGCAGGGGCGTTGAGGTGGCATCTTAGGGAGTAACAGAAAGAGCACAAAAATAATAGAAATTAAAAAAAAGTTTGCAAATGGTGAATCGTAAGGCCTGGCAACTTTATTTATGGAACTCATTTCAAACACGGGGCAACTTCATGTGCTTCACACAACCAAAAGCACAACATAGAAAATCTTTAACAAACAGAACAACATTTGAGAATCCGACTCGAGCACTGGAAAAAATGATCCGAGCGTCTATTTGTTTAGTCCGAGATTGTGGTTCCCGTATATTTTTTTTATTCATTTATTGGCGGCTAGATGAGTGAGTCTCGCTGTTCCCAGTTGCCATGGCAACCCTATAACATTGATATTGCCATGATGTCACTTCAGTTCCAAGGTAGCGAGCCATCTGGTTGCGTTCATGATTCATCCAAAGTCCAGAGGGAAACTGGGAACCCTGCACTCGCTCTCTCTCGCGATTGCCGATGACGTGAACACTTGCAGAATGTCGCCGCCGCATTCCGAATGTATTTTTGAGTTCATCTTTGCCACGCAGCTGTCACGTAGACGAAGAGTCCGTGATGCGCTCCTCCGAGGAGCCGCAAGCTGCCATCTGATCTGATTGTAGGGTTTGCCGACATCCTCCGGGCGAGGCCACGTCATTAGCCCGCTTGTCAGCGTTGCGTAGAAAACCACATGTTGCGCACACACTTCCTGTGAGTGAATTCTGATGGATGAGCGCTTGCAACAGACCCTCGAGAATGTTACCCAGGCAAATTGTCGACATAAAACCGACTTGTTTGATAGTGCAAGTCAGTCACAAGAATACCCCCTGCGGTAATATTCACAATTTGTTTCCAAATTTGCCTCCGCCAGAATATGAATATGGAGTCATCAGGCGATACAACGAGGCACGCTCAGTTAGTGCCACTAATACTGTTTTTTTTTTTTGTGATTCTTTTATCAACTTGAAGTTTTTTTCAGTTTTGATTTAGGTCAAAATCCAGCCCAAAAACAAAGGAGAACACTTTTTTTTTTTGGTAAAAAATATAGTGTGTCACAAAACTTTGAGTCAGTTAAGAGAGCAGAAAAGGTGCTCAAGTTGATTGAAGCCCATTTCATCAAGACGGAGCTTCCCAGCAAATCTTTTGTCTTCTGCTCTGATTGAAACAACGAACCAGATGCTGATGAGAGATGAATGCGAGGAATTCCCGGCGAGCAGGCATGCATCTCTACTCACTTTTGGGGGCGGGGGGTCGATCGGGGGTTGAAGGTGAACCCCTTAAACAAGCAGCTCAAAATGAAATTTGGAATGTAGCTCTAGCGCAGTTGAATGAACAGGCCCGACATTTGCAGACGGATGCTTCCATTTGTTGGCAGAGTGGATATCAGGTCCAAGATCAGGACAAAACACAGTCAAGCATACAACTCACTGTCTTTTTTCATAAACACAAAGCAAATGACCTCCTTCTGCTTTGCCAAGGGAGCTAATCAAATAATCAAGACTGCATCTCTGTTTCTTCCTTCCGGAGCTTTTGCTTTGGTTGCTCATGACATTCAGGACTTCTGTGTGTCCCGAAGCTCTTCCTTTCCAAAATCTGGGAGGACTCTTAACAAGTTGGTCCAAGCCTGCTAAAAAGTAGGCTCGAGTTGTCGCCACGGGGCACAATGTCTTCGTATTTACAGAGCATATTTATCATGTTGTAACAACGACGACACGCCAGTAATGAGTCGCTTGCGAGCCGCATATGAACAACCCCCAAGCCGGCCGGCTGGCCGCAATGTGCTTTTAGCGGTAAATGGCACGCCAGCGAATGCCCGGCTAAAAAAAAGGAGCCTCGCTATTGTCGCCGGGGAAGGGAATTTTTTCAGCCTCCTATTTGAGCCGTGTTGCACTGCATCATTTTTATTGTTGCTTTTTATAGACTTTGGGCTCAAGACAGGAATGCCTGTGACACGGGGTTCCCTTTGAGTGTCCGCTTCCTGTTTGCGTTGTGCTGATCACAAGGCTCAAACCGCCCCTGGAGACGCTGCGCTATGCAGAGGCCCGTCCCGATTTGCCAAAATCTCCCCCCAAAAAAGCAGCTCTAAATTGCACGCTCACTCTGACACGCGAGCTACTAAGGTTGTGATCTTTTAGGGCAGGTCCCAAAAAGCTGGCGCATCAAATCATGTACACTTGTAATTGTGGTTGAGACCAACTACTTTCAAGTGATGGAGTTGTCAGTGCTAATGAAAGAAAACAAAATCTTTACCTTTAAGTTTTGAGAAGCTAGCAACCGTGTACAAGCCTTGTTTTGTTTGATTGAACTGCGTGAGGATTGGATTTATCTGTCCGTCCTGTGTTTGAAACCTGAAAGAGCACACCCCAAAAACTGCTCTGGGAAAGGCCAGCACCAATTGTCACATTGCGCTAAAATGAGCAAAACGCAGCGTTGAAAGGAGCTTTGCTACAGCTCATATGGCATGACTCCTTCTTGTGACTGGAGACGATGTCAGTCCAGAGATCATTCGGTCTCCCAAGCTGCACTGCTGAATAGCCGTCATGTTGCCCTAGTTTTTGTTTCTGGCATTTCAAAAACGTTTACCTCCTCGTCTCGTATTTTGCCTGAGTCGCAATAACCGCAGTTGCGAAATGAATCTGTTTGCATTTACGGTACACTCCTGCCTGCGAGGACATTTTGCACGTTTGGCAGAAGCAAACCAGGTTAGTGGATCAGCTTCCACATCTGCAAACAAGTTTGCGCCTGTTTTTGCCCGCGCAAACCTTTCATAAATCAAGGTCCCGTGTGTCCTACTTCAGATGGAAACTGGAGCACAAGCGGTGCTTTGTTGAGGTTACTTGAATCTCTTTCAGATGGACAGCAAACAGCGGCAAGCGCTTCCTCGTCTTCCTTCAGTCTGGGAACAGGAAGGACAAGTCTAGGGACACACCTTTCTACCTTTCAATTCCGCCAGTTCACACCCTCGAATAAACTTGCTGGAGAGGTTCTGGGGAGGACCTTTTGTATTCTGTAAGAAGATTAAGTTTGGTGTGGAAGAAGGCCAACAAATGTTGAGAATGACTCCCAAAATGTGCCACAGAAAGGCTTCCCATAAGAGGACCAGGCCACTTTCACTAGTTGTAAGAGGGCTCGGCGATTAAAACATTTTTTTACGGCATCGTAAGTTGAAAGTCAACCCCGGCTAACACGCGCCGCTTACACTAACAACATTCCATCCAAGAGGACCAACCGGCAGGAGGCTGCGCGGATAGCATG
This sequence comes from Filicampus tigris, assembly GCF_054856515.1. Classification (NCBI taxonomy): domain Eukaryota; kingdom Metazoa; phylum Chordata; class Actinopteri; order Syngnathiformes; family Syngnathidae; genus Filicampus; species Filicampus tigris. The sequence continues at coordinate 1,355,911 of NC_141235.1, read as the reverse complement.
CCACTGGTCCACAGTCGCATTTAGCGTCCGGAGTGGAAAGCTTGGGGTAACGGCGTGGATGAAGTGGCCGCTCTCTTTGGGAACAGACGGGCTTTGTTGACGACAAACATCAGTCCGCCGCCGGAATGAAAGGCGGCTCAGACAGAGCGGGCCTCTCGCACGGCGGCTAGCTTGAGCACAATGCTTCGTCAGTCCCCAGAGAGATGGCTCGCTGAACGACCTGGAAAGCATCCTCGGTTATTGATTCCCACTTTGACGGAAGGAAACAAAAGTGGTGGTTATAGAAAAGAGGAGTGGTGGAAGCAGTTGGAGAAGGAGGACTTTGGCAAGCTGAGATTTTAGTCAAGATCCAGCTGCAGGTCTTTATTTCTAGTAGTTGTTGTAGACTTGTAGTGGTAGTACGTGTAGTAGAGGTAGTAGGATAGTTGTAGCAGTAGCGTTGCTGTTGCTGGTGGTAGTCCAGCCCTCCTAAGCCCCCGTCCCCCCTTCTCGATAGATCCCTTCAAAAGCAGCCAGTGAGTTCAGTAAGCTATCAGGTAGCCTTTGAGCAATGATGACTCAGCGTTGAATGATGACGGCCGGGCCCTTCCCTTCTCAAGGTCAGCGCCTTCATCACGTCTGTCAAGCGCTATCAATTACGTCACTCCAGTAGTGACGAAGGCGACCGCTCGAAAATCAAATAGGACAGACGGATAAAGTGATGGCATGGTTGCGCCTTTCGTGAGCCTCTCAAGATGGAGCCTTGCTTAATTGTGGTTCGGAATTCACAATTTGACTTATCCGCGGGTATTTTTTTCCCTCCCGTGTCCTGGTCGCGTGATATTTTGGCTACTAGGCTAGCTAATACTATCGCTGATCCTCATGTGAAGGTGTTTTGTTTGTGTCGAATAGTTCAACTACTGATTGCAGTCTTCCGTAAGATGCCTTCGTGATTGTGGACTTGATTGATAGTGTACACGGTGTCGCCGCTTGGCTGATTATTCTCAGTCTGTGTTGTTACTGGCCACACTCAATCAAACGCATGACCACTGTGTGTTTTGTGAACATTTAAATGTCGTACGGGACTGGCAGAATTCAACACACGATCCGACGAATATGGTGTCCTTTGAACGCTGTTGAACGCAAGCAACCGTGCAATGCGCGGCATCCTGCGTTCCGGCCTGTAGCCTTGGACATTGTGTCATTTGGGGGGGGGGGGGGGATTGCGGGCTTTCCCTGTTGGTTGTGTTGCACTGCCCACAGCTGAGAGGGCGGACAGCTGCCGGGTCTTCCTGACTTGGCCGCCTGCGCTTCCTCGTCAGTTTAACGCCGCGCCATGTGGGAGTTTCCAACTGTTGAGGACAAATCTGGAGTGGCAGGAAGACATTAAGCATTTCGTCCGTCAAACACGAGTACTTGGAGAAGCATTGCCGCATGTCACGATGACATGATACGTTGAATTAGTGCGTTGGACTGATCTGCTTGATTGGCTCACACGAGGTGATCGAGGCCTGGCGTGGGCCTTCCTGCAAAGTGGTCCAACATGTCCCGGTCACAAGAATGAAGAACGATGACATGAATTTGACCATGACGCTTAAGTCAAGAGTGCCAAGCATCACAAAGTGTTTGGCAACAACAGCTGGGACAGCGTTTTCCATCTCATCCGTTTTCTATTGCCTTTGTCCTCATTCGGGTCGCAGGAGAGATGGAGAAGGGCAACTTTTGGGCGAGAGGCAGGGCACACTCTTGACTGGTCAATCGCTATTTATCCTGTGCGAGGAATTCGACTTGCTAAAGTTTCTACCTATGGCGGTGTGAGCCAACCTTATTTGAACGCTTGTCTTGGACTCGGCATTGCGACCAGTCATTCCCGTCGCCTTCATTCAGTCAAATGCGTGTCTACACTTGACTTCAATCAAAGTGGTGGCGTTCTCCTAACAATCTGGTGCAAAGGCATATTTAGAACAAGCGCTAATGTGCTATCGCGCTTCTTAATAGCCTTGGACATTTTGTGTGTTTGGGTTGTCTGCGCATCTGGAATGACTTAAGGGATTTTCTTCAAATTTGGCACCGGCGTCCACTTGGACTCAGAGGATGAGCAGATTAGATTTGTGGCCGCTATATAAAGCAGTTGTGTGCTGGAAGCGTCTAAAACCAAATATTAGTTCAAGACGTTTGGAACAGTGGCAGTGGAACAGGCTTACATTCAGTGGGTGATCGGAAGCGTGAGCGTGCCCAAACGCTTCTTGCGTTACATCCTTTGCCCCTTTGTCATGCTAAGTAGCCTTCGATAGCTTTGCCCTTACCTCTGTGGCTCTTTGATTAAGACTTTAGGGATCAACAAAGTCCTTCGTGACCTCTTGCAAGGCACGAGGGGCATGATAACAAGATCGTGTAGTTTAGGTTCTAAGCCTTGGAGCAATGGAAACACCATCCAATGAGGCCCAATTAGCTTGCTGCACCAACCGTGGACTTGTAGAAATGGAAGCGGGAGGTCAACAGGAACGCGGCAACGTTTGGAACCAAATTTCTGCACCCTTGCAACATTGGTAGCGTGATGGTTTCTAGTTGTTATCAAGTGAAACAAAAGGTACTTGGCATCCCAATTTGGTCAAACTGTCCCAATCCCAGAAACTTTTACTGGACTGACGGACACATGTTGAGAATCACACTGAACTGCAACAATTGTACTTTCCTTCTCGTCACATGCTCATCGCTAACGTTAGGAGGACGTTGGTAGACCGACCTCCCTGTTGAATAGCGACGCAGTCCTGACCCCCCCCCCCCCCCTTTCCCTGCACCAATGTGTGTAATCGATCACCCGTAGGAGCTTGACATGGGTGAGTTGCATCCCCCCATGGCGCTTAGGTCACTGCGGAGGTGGCGGGGGATGGTGAGTCATTTTTGCCCTCAGCTGTTTTACACATTATGACGACTGCAAGGGGCCTGGCAACCCGACTTGTCCCGTCCTGAGAAATGTCGTTGTTCAACTGATGCACATGCAAGTTTTGGGCATTCAAAGATTGTTGTGTCGTCATCAAGGTGGGAGTGGTCAGCTTAGTTGGAGGTTGTTTCTGGACCCTCAGTACTTGCTTCCAAATATTGTGTGAAGTAGCGTACACAATGGTGCTGTTTTAAAATACCGTTGACAATTTGACGCACCCCATACGGCAGGCTAATCGCTCACAAGAATGTTTCCGAGATCGGGCCATTGCTTACTTTGACTCGAGGGTTGCAGAGTAGCTTACATTGGCCCTGATTTTTGGATATGTATACGCTGCTCAACCAGCTTCGATTCCAGTAGTTTCTGAAAAGTTTGTCTTGGGTCCCCCATTGACTTGATTACGCTGAACAACTTCCTGGTCCCATTTTGCGGTCCTTTGTTTGAAGGCGTCTTGTTTTTGTTTCAGGTGGGCAAGGAGACCGTCCAAACCACAGATGACCAGATCATGAAAAGGGACATGCCGCCGGCGTTCATCAAGTGAGTCGTCATCCTCTTTGTCGCTCCCGCAGAAACGCAATGCTTACTGCCCATGCAAAGGTCAGACATGGCATCTTAAGTGCCTTTGCGCCTTGGCCCGATAGAGCAGAAATAATGGATGCATGGCCTTCGACACTTGCAACTGCCTTTTTCTAGTTAAAGCCGCCGCTTGTTAAGACGGTGAACGGTTAAAAAAACAAACATGTAATGAGCACATTCATACTTGATCAGCTACGGCCACAACGGACACCCACGTCACTCACTGGGTTAACGGGTTAAGAGCCAGCCAACTTTCCATTCTTGTTCAGTGACGCCCACGTCACTCACCGGTCCAGGTCCTGCCCTTTCATATCATACACCAGCAAACTCACAGATACGAATTAACATTTCATTTAATTTGAGTGTTAATTAATTAGATTAGAAAACCGAGTAAATTGAGTCAGGGAACAAACTAAAGTCGCAAGTCAAGGCACCACTGCGTCCAAAAGTATCTCAACGACGGCTTTTTGTTTGTGTGGGGAAGATGATTTTAACCATTAAGCAGTGCTCAGCTGCCGCCCGCTGCATGTCACCACAGCCAGGGGACGCATCTCGAGACCCCCGAGCCCGAGCCCCCCCCCCAGCCCTCCGCCTCTTTGCCACAAGGTCAGGGATGAAATGCATTGGCAGGCGCAGGTTGGCCCGCCCGACACATTTGGCGCCTCCGAGTCACGTCGTCACCCTGTCGTCATCCGTCAACGCGTGTGTCGGAATGCGTCGCCGCCTGCTAAATTTAGCGCCTGGAGGCGGCCCGTTCGCGGACGCTTGTTGCTCTGAAGGACACGTCGGCTCGGAATATGCTTATACCTTAACCCGGTGGTTCTCCTCAACACCAAGCAGCACCGCAGCAAAAAAATGCTCAGCTCGAATAGCGGGCGTTCACTGCAACTGTCCATAACAATAAAAGATGTATAAATGACACCTTTCAACACATTTTCTGTCGTAACAAGTTTTATTTTTGCTTCAATTGTCACCGTGCAAGTTTGGTCGCTGAGCTGATCGTCGTCGCTTATACTTTTGCTTCCTTGATGGTCCGCCAAACGCAATGTCGACAATGTGTTAATGTTGCGCGTTAAGCGTGTTCGTTCAATTGGACTCACGCAGTCATTACTCATACTCATCAAACTTCCCCGTTGCAAAAGCAGGAAGTCGGCACGGTGGAAACATACGTTCATCTGAGCGGCCTTGTCTCCGTTTTTTGATTCTTGATTTGAGTTTTCTGGGGGACACTAAGACGCAGGTGGCATAGATGTCCTCCAGTTAGGATTGCGGTTTGACTAGTCCGCCTGGAAGCCGGAGAGTTAACTTGGGTCTGAGCCAACTGGGCTGGAGGTCCGCTTCCTGTCAGCCACCGCCCCCACCCCCACCCCCCCACTGTCATGAGTGCCATACTTTTGCAGCACATTTACTACACCAAAGAAAAGTCGACACATTTCCTCAAGTTAGCATGTGAAGGACGTTGGTAAACAAGAGGCGCCAGGGCGCTTTGGGTGGCAGAAAGCAGATGACGACTGCTGACCTGAGCTGAAAGCAAAAACAAACAAACTGTTACCCCTGAAAGGGTGAGACTTTTTTTTTCGTTTTTCTCAGAACAGAAACATTTGACAAAATCACTCTGCACGTTCACACAATTAGAATTTGATCTCTGGAGGTTCATTTCTTTGATGCACTTATTTATTGCTGTCCGACTCTTTGCGAACACAAAGTACGCGTGGCGCCCCGCTGAGAAGGCTGAATGGGAATGTCGTCCTCCACACAGAGTGGAGAACGCTTGCACGAAGCTGGTCAAGGCCGCCTCCATGCTGAAAGCCGACCCGTACTCGGTTCCCGCTCGCGACTACCTCATCGACGGCTCTCGGGGCATCCTCTCCGGAACCTCGGACCTGCTCCTCACCTTTGACGAGGCCGAGGTACCCCGCCGCACGCGGCCGCGTTCCGCCGATCGGACCTTCCTCACCGTCCTCTCGCGCCTTCAACGCAGGTGCGCAAAATAATCCGGGTGTGCAAAGGCATCTTGGAGTACCTGACGGTGGCAGAGGTGGTGGAGTCCATGGCGGATCTGATCACCTACACAAAGAATCTTGGACCAGGTAGAGGTGGCAAGCATACTCTCACTCTGGAGGCGAGGCACGGCGGCTTTATTTTTTATTTGTCGCGCGTTTCAGACGCGAGCTAGCTCAACGCGCTTCACGGAATCGAACGTGCAAATAAAGTCTTCATATGTCGACGTGCGGCTATCCGTACTGGGTTCCTCTTCACCGTAAAGACCCAAACGCTTCCGACATCAATTGACAATTGTGTGTAAATCAGCCGTTTGGTTGGTTGTGTGACAATGTCCAGGAATGACCAAGATGGCCAAGATGATCGACGAGCGGCAGCAGGAGCTGACTCACCAGGAGCACCGCGTCATGCTGGTCAACTCCATGAACACGGTCAAAGAGCTGCTGCCCATCCTCATCTCAGGTGCCGCCGCCGCCGCCGCCGCCGCACTTGCGCTCTTGCTCGGGAGTCTGATCGCGTCGCTGTCCAGGTATCAAAATCTTCGTGACCACCAAGACCTCGGGCAGCCAGGGCGTGGAGGAGGCCCTCAAGAACCGCAACTTCACCTTTGAGAAGATGAGCGCCGAGATCGTGGAGATCATCCGAGTGCTGCAGCTCACGTCGTGGGACGAGGACGCCTGGGCGAACAAGGTGCCGCCAACTCCGCCACATGTTTGCGTTTGTAGCGGTAAGCTAGCAGACGTTAAGGCACCACTTGGAATTGCCTTCATTCGATGAGCTTGAACTGGGAGTGGCATTAAAGGGCTTGAATCAATTCCTTCGCCCTGCCAAGCTGCCTCTTAAAGGCACCTGCATGTACACAGGCACCACAATATTTGTCTTGACAGATTGTGCAAAACATTTCTTTTAATAAGTTTGAGGGGTAAAACAAAAGCACGTTTTGACCTGGTCTGCCTTTGGCGCTTGACTGTCCCAAATTCTGTTTTCTCTGATGGAATCGGAGCGCGCTCGACATCTTCCCACTTTGCTATCGCTCTCCAAACTGCTCGTTCTTAAGACACTTTTCTCACCTTTTTGTTTCAATTTCTCTTCTCGCCATCAGTTTCCGGAACAATGTTTGTATTTATGTGGTTATTCTTCTTCCCTTTTTTTTTGTTTTTTTTTTCTGTTCCTTTCTCCCTTCACCTCCCCCCTTCTGTAGAAGGTAAGCGTCACCTCTCTCTCTGTCACTGGTTGTGCATGTCTCAGACGTGTGTGTGTGTGTGTCTTTGTGTGTGTGCCGTCTTGTGATTTTTGCGACGCCCTCGTTTTCCGGCGTGCGGATCGAAGTTCGGATGCTAATAAATCGGTGATGGGTGGATGATAATTTGCTGTTTGTCGACTGTCGATTTTGGATTTTTCTCAAGTCGACTCGAGTCGCGCTTAAGTCGGCAATTTTTCGAACTTGGAACTTGGGAAAGCCTCCACTTGACTTGACTTAATATTGACGAGACGTGACTTGATTTGGACTCTTGCCTGTTTGTGTTTCAAAATCTGCATTTTCAAGATGGCGTGTTTTGATTTTGACAGTCAAGCGATTGCCGAGTGTGGACTTGACTCGCATGGTTGTCTTTGATTTGCTTGAAACGTGAAGGGTCAGACTTGAGACTTGCTTGCGCTTGACTCTCCCCCACCCGCGGTCTGTTGGCGGGACGTTCCAAGGACGTTTGGCTCCCGCAAGGCGACACGTCCGTTGTTGCCGACGTGCGCAAGCAGAGGCGGCGTGCGTTGTACTTTGACGGGCGTCGCTTCGCCGGATGAACCGTGGGGACGTTTAACACGGCAAGCTCGCAGCGCCGCTTTATCATCGCAAGCGCAAGTGTGTCGAGAGCACGTGTTAAAACTCAATCCCCAGCGGATCCGCGGTTTGCAGGCGTCAAGACCTTTTCGCCGGGTCTACTTGCGGGGGGCACCATGAGGAAAGCAAACCTTCAAAGTCATGTGACCAAAGCAGATTAATTGGGGTGGAAATGTGGAGATGAATGCTGATTTTCGGCATCTTCTCTACCTCCGTCATGCCACTGTGTTACCTTTCAGTTGCGTGAGGAAAGAAGCTCGAAAGGCCAGGCCAGCTGTCGAGGTGGTGAAGCCGCAAACGTTAAAAGTTTTTCTCGCGGTTTTCAGCCGAGCGGCGCTCACTGGCATTGTGCCACCCGCAAGTAGCCTGATTGGGGTTTACCAAGGTTACGAAAAAGGTCACGAACGCAAACGGCCGGCGTTCATCGCATTGGTTACGCCGTGAAATGGCCAACGCGGTCAGCCGAATGACAATTTCCTTCCTTGTGTCAATCTCCAAAGGACACAGAGGCCATGAAACGAGCCCTGGGGCTCATCGACTCCAAGATGGCCCAGGCCAAGAACTGGCTGCGCGATCCCAACGCCCCGCCAGGTAGCAAAGTGGGACGGACGGACGGACGGACGGACGGACGGCGTTGCGGACGGCTCGGCTGATGGCAGTCTTGTGCCCGCAGGGGACGCGGGCGAGCAGGCCGTCCGGCAGATCCTGGACGAAGCCGGGAAAGTCGGGGAGCTGTGTGCGGGCCGCGAGCGCAGGGATATTCTGGCGACCGCCAAGACTCTGGGTCAGATGACGGACCAGGTGTCGGAGATGAGGGCCAGGTACTGACAGGCTCAAACGCAACACCTTGACACCGCGCACTATTTTGCCTTTGTTAGGAAAGTGCAACATTGTCTCGGTTACCTCCTATTTTTCTGCATGGGCACTTTGCGTACCGTAGCGAATGTTGCGTCCAGCAAAATGCGAGTACAAAAGCTTTTAGCGTGAAGCCTCCCGGTCGGAACTTAAAGCGGCCAAAAGCGGCGTGCCTGGCGCTTGATTGCGCGTGTCCATGCGTTGCACCCCAGAGGCCAGGGCGCCTCGCCGGCCGCCATGCAGAAGGCCCAGCAGGTGTCCCAAGGCCTGGACGTCCTGACCGGCAAGGTGGAAAACGCCGCTCGCAAGCTGGAGGCCATGACCAACTCCAAGCAGGCCATCGCCAAGAGAATGGACGCCGCCCAGGCCGGTTGCCGCGCCCTCGCCGACAAACCATTCGGCCGGCGAGGCGACTCGTCGGTTCACGCGGCGGCTTTTCTCTCTTTTCCCGGCGGGCGCAGAACTGGCTGGCCGACCCCAACGGCGCTCCGGAGGGCGAGGACAACATCAAGGCTCTCCTCGTGGAGGCCAAGAAGATCGCGGACATGTGCGAGGACCCCAAAGAACGGGATGACATCCTGCGCTCCGTCGCAGAGATCGCCAGCATGAGCGCCAAGTTGTCGGACCTCAGGAGACAGTAAGAACGTTGGATGGTTTTCTCACATCGCTCCTTTGTCTTGGCCTTTGCCCTTCTTTTGCTTCTAGAAAAGTGGAATAGCAACATGTTCTTTTGAGGCCAGTCCAACATGAATAGTTTCTTGTCATTTGTTGTCGTCTTTTTAGGGAAGTGAGATATCAATAGTTTGTATTATTTTGAGGGAAAGTGCCACATACACTAAGTAGTTGTCTTTATTTTACGAAAGGGCGACATCAATTGCTTTTTTTTTTTTTTTTTTCCTTTTTGGAAATGGCAACATCAATAGTTGTCTTCTCTTTTGGGAAGCACACGGCTAGACGAGAAGCGTTTAGGGCATTGAAGGCGGTCGTGGCAAGAGTCAACGAGTGATGGGCGGAGTCTGGAAGCGGCAGAGACAGACGTGACATACTTGTCGGTAGATTTGATGTGCTGCACGTTGTAGTTTTGTTTTTAGTTCAAGCAGATTGCCCATGTGCCCCGCAGAGGAAAAGGCGACACCCCCGAAGCCAGGGCCCTGGCCAAACAGATCGCCACGGCCCTGCAGAATCTGCAGTCCAAGACCAACAAAGCCGTGGCCAACAGCCGGCCCGCCAAGGCCGACGTCCACTTGGAAGGAAAGATCGAGCAGGCCCAGCGCTGGATCGACAACCCCAGCGTCGACGACGACGGCGTGGGTCCGTGCCCTCGTCCTATTCGCTCCCGCCGGCGGAGAATGGCGCCGACGGTGAATTTCTGAACCCTGTGCCCTCAGGCCAGGCGGCCATCCGCGGGCTGGTGGCGGAGGGCCGCAGGCTGGCCAACGCCCTGCCGGGCCCCCACAGGCAGGAGCTGCTGGAGAAATGCGAGCAGGTGGAGCAGCTCATGGCCCAGCTGGCCGACCTGGCGGCCCGCGGACAGGGCGACTCCCCTCAGGCGCGCGCCATCGCCCATCAGCTACAGGAGGCCCTGAAAGTAAGCTGACACGAACGCAGCTGGGAATACTCCAATGGGCCCAGACGGTCAAACGGCACACTCTGCTGGCTAGCTGCGGAAGTACAAGACAATTGGGGCGCATGCAACAAATATCTGTTGAAACATAAAGAAGCCTTTGGGAAAAAAATGACAGTATGTAATCATACAAAATCAAATCACGCTAACATCCGCACGTCCCCTGCCAGGACCTGAAAGGGAAAATGCAGGCGGCGATGACTCAGGAAGTTTCCGACATCTTCAGCGACACCACCACGCCCATCAAGTTGCTGGCCGTGGCCGCCACCGCGCCCCTGGACGCGCCCAACAGGGACGAGGTCAGCCGGCGTCGGGCTCCCAGAAACATTGGCAGCGACGCGCCACGCGTCGAGCGTTCCGAAGGCGGAGCCGCTGAGAAACGATATTGATTTTTGGCCTTCTTTTTCTGCCAGCGTAGTTGCAATGCATCAAACGGTGTGAAACGTCCCGTTAATCGCCTGACCTTGTGACTTGTCGTCCAATGGGACGGCGCGCAGGTGTTTGACGAGCGGGCGGCCAACTTCCAGAACCACGCCAACAGGCTGGGCGCCACGGCGGAGAAAGCGGCCGCCGTGGGCACGGCCAACAAGAGCACGGTGGAGGGCATCCAGGCGGCCGTCAAGTCCACCAGGGACCTGACGCCGCAGGTAGCCGCTCCTCCTGGCTCGCCAGAGTCTCATTTCCTAACTGTCGTTGAGCTGACAATTGACGGCCGGCCCGAACTCTGCGCGCAGGTGGTGTCGGCCGCCAGGATCCTGCTGAGGAACCCCGGCAACCAGGCTGCCTACGAGCATTTCGAGACCATGAAGAATCAGTGGATCGACAATGTGGAGAAGATGACAGGTACCAGGACTCGCAGCCGACCCCCCCCTCCCCCCAAAAAAATATATTTCGTTTGCAGTAACATGACCAAAAATACAAATATAAGGTGAAAAACACATCAGGTAAGTAATACAACAAAAAACCAAAATATTACAAGGAAATGCAAACAATTTGGGAAAAGAAATGGAATCATATTTGGATATTAAGTATTAGGCAAAATGTTAACATATTCAGTGAAAAATATGTATTAGTCAAAAATATTAGAAAATAATTCAAGTTCAACCTTTTTTTTTGTTTTTTTTATTAATTAGGAAGAACCCCAAATATTAGAATTGAATTAAAAAATGTCACGACAAAATGCTCAAAATATTTGAGGACTCCATGTTAAATGAAATACATAAATATTAGATATAATTGTAAAGTAATTAGCATACAAATATAAGAAAATATATGAACTTAAAATCTGAGAAAAATCGAAAATAATACATGAGACAAAAATACAAAATGTATTAAGAAAAAAAAATTCAAATAGTCTCAAACTGCACACCTAATGAGAAATCTTCAGCAAAAAATGCAATAATTGTCGAAAAATAATTTGGTCAAAATAGTTGCCGTCCCAATGTCCAACGACGAAGTGATGGAGAGCAAAGGCCGCCTAATGTTTTTTTTTAGGTCTGGTGGACGAGGCCATCGACACCAAGTCCCTGCTGGACGCGTCGGAGGAGGCCATCAAGAAGGACCTGGACAAGTGCCGCGTGGCCATGGACATGCAGCAGCCGCAGATGCTGGTGGCCGGCGCCACCAGCATCGCCCGCCGGGCCAACCGCATCCTCCTGGTGGCCAAGCGCGAGGTGGAGAACTCGGAGGACCCCAAATTCCGCGAGGCGCTCAAGGCGGCGTCCGACCAGCTCAGTCAGACCATCTCGCCCATGGTCATGGACGCCAAAGCCGTGGCCGGCAACATCAACGATCCCAGTACGGCCGCCGCCGCCGCCGCCCACTTCTTGGGCCGACGTTTTGAAAATGCCTTTCCCCGCAGATCTTCGCAAGGGCTTCCTGGACTCGGGTTACAAGATTCTCGGTGCGGTCGCCAAGGTCAGGGAGGCGTTCCAACCTCAGGAGCCCGACTTCCCGCCGCCGCCTCCCGATTTGGAGCAACTCAACGTAAGTCGGTCCGGACCAATCGACGGAAATCAATGGAGGCGACAAGACTAATAGGCCGGGAATGTTTGCGCGGCCCGCAGCTTAACGACGAGCCGGCTCCACCCAAACCTCCGCTTCCCGAAGGCGAGGTTCCTCCGCCCAGGCCGCCGCCGCCGGAGGAGAAGGACGAGGAGTTTCCCGAGCAGAAGGCCGGCGACATGGTCAACGAGCCCATGATGGTGGCCGCCAGGCAGCTCCACGACGAGGCCCGCAAGTGGTCCAGCAAGGTGCCGACCAGCCTTACAAAAACGCCTAAACTGAAATTAGACCCAAAAATACAATATCAGCAATATCGCATATCATTTAAATACTGGAAAAAAAAATACAGACGTGGAAACAAATGAGGGGATACAATGATTGAGATTTATGGGGGCAAATATAAAAATAGTAGTAGAAAATACTAAACCACAAACACACTAGTGTTCAAAGAAAATTGATATTTAGACAGGATATAAGAAAAATAATAAGAACAATTCAACAAATAAGTACGGCGGTAGTATCAGAAAAATACATACTCAGAAAAATGCTCAATATCTTACTGCAAAAATCGGGAAGAAAAATACAATTCAAATAATATCAGAAAATACATACATACTGAACTGGAAAATAGACGCGGAGGCCGACCGCCACGTGACGTCGTCGTTGTTGTTGTTGTTGTGCTTGCGGCGCAGGGTAACGACATCATCGGCGCGGCCAAGCGGATGGCCCTGCTGATGGCCGAGATGTCGCGGCTGGTGCGCGGCGGCAGCGGCAACAAGCGCGCCCTCATCCAGTGCGCCAAGGACATCGCCAAGGCCTCGGACGAGGTCACGCGGCTCGCCAAGGAGGTGGCCAAGCAGTGCACCGACAAGCGCATCCGCACCAACCTGCTCCAGGTCACCAGCCGGCGCGCACGACCAACAGCGCGTCGCGGACACGAAAACAAGCGTTTTCGCGTCCACGCTTTGCCTTCAAATCAATCGACCGAGGTTTGCTCCGGTCGGTCTAAGTGACTTTCTTACCTCAACTGCAGGTGTGCGAACGCATTCCCACCATCAGCACCCAACTCAAGATCCTGTCCACGGTCAAGGCCACCATGTTGGGTCGCACCAACATCAGCGAGGAGGAGTCGGAACAGGTGAGGGGCTATTTACCTTTTTGTAAAATTTTCTCCAGTCATTCTTTCATGTGACTAACTATCTTGAATCTTATGTCTATAAAAGTAACTAAAGCTAACTATAATAGCAAAAGTGTGCATACATGTACATGAGCGTTTGAGGTTCACTTTAAATGTATTTATTTTGCCGTTGCTGTACATCCGTAGCTAGGTCAGTTGTTTGAGAATTGTACTTTAGTTTACCTAGTGACCTTTTTTTTTTTTGGAAATCTTGCACTCAACATACTCCATATTTTTGAAAATATTACAAAATAAACCAAAATGAAGCATTTTCCAAAAATAAAAAATAAACTTGCCCTAAAAAGGAACTGAAGTGAAACAATAAAAGTCCCAACGAAATAAAAAGTAACTACGATTTAATCCCAAACTGTCATGTAATCCTAATGTGAAGATATCGTGTCTTGCCGTATCTCGTCCTCCCGCCAGGCGACCGAGATGCTGGTCCACAACGCTCAGAACCTGATGCAGTCCGTCAAGGAGACGGTGCGCGAGGCCGAGGCGGCGTCCATCAAAATCCGCACGGACGCCGGCTTCACCCTCCACTGGGTCCGCAAGACGCCTTGGTACCAGTAGAAAGAAGACCGGAGGACCGGAGGACCGGAGGACCCAGGCCCCCCACTCAATGGCCCGAAAAAGCCCCAATGGGCTTTCCGTTCGGACTGTGAACGTGTGTACAAAATGTGTTGACAAATCCCGGGAATTTACAGTATATATTTGGATTAGAAATTGCGTTTCTTAGAACAGAGATTTCTTTTGCTGTACTCTTGACATCGTCGTACTGATAATCGCGTCTCACCCCCGCGAGGTACTCGACAGTGAACCACATGCATATTTGCCAGATTTGCAGATTTTTAAGATCAAAGTATTTCTTCGCCACCAGGGAAAGTTGAAGCGGGTTGACGAGCTGCTTTTAGACCAAAGTTGTGGTTTGCTGCCGTCGTGCTGCATATATAGGCAGCAATCATAAACCTTTTTCGGGGGATGGGGTCCCTCAATTACTTGCAGATTTTGGTCCACACATATTTTGTGTTTCCCAACCTTTATTGAGAAGGCACATATTTCACGCAAAAAAAAAAAAAAAAAAAAACACTTTTGGCACACCACCCAACAAACTAAGGTATAAAAATTCATGCAGTGCATTTACTGTAAAATTTACAAAAATATGATTCAACGTTGTACATTTTAACACCAAAATGTTCAAACAAAACCATTTATGAACTCAAGTCTGCTACCTTAATGCTAACATATAATGCCAAACACCATAGCCACGCTAACAGAAATTAGCCAAGGTAATTACAAACCTTCAAACTACTCAGAATAGCCCCAGTTAAACATACAAACGAACGAGAATTAAACAACATCAAACATTTCAACACCAAACTGTTGAACCAAATTGTGTATGAGCTAAGACCTGCTAGCGTAATGCTAACATCTAATGCAAAACGCCATAGACAGGCTAATGGAAAGTAGCATCGAAGTTTTGGACCAATTGGATCATTGGCACAGTGGTTGGGGCTTACTGGTTTACACTACTTGCTGTATAATCACAAGTGTACAAAAGCAACACTGCCCTTTTGTTGTTGTTGTTGGTTTTACATAGCAATGTCATTAGCAAATTTCCTCAGCCAAAGTCTGTTGTTCAGATGCTTCACTTGCGTTGTGTAGAGATTAACACGCTTGCGCTATAGAAATTCGGACAAAAACTATCCACACAATCTTGGACAGTAATTTTTGCCAGGTAGGAAGAAGCACAGTGTCACCATACGCAACAAAAAACGACCGCCAATGTGCCTTTGGAACAGACTTTGCAATTGACACATTCTCAGATATTCATATTTGCACACAAAACCCGCCTCGCTATGCAAATACCCTACTGAGGTGTGCTTACGAGTAGAGTGTCTGAATCATGCCAAGCATACTCCAGTGGTGACGATCGGCCCTGCCATCGTTCACCATTTTTTTTTTTTTTTTGTAATAAAGAATTTTATAGCACTTGAGTGATGTTTGGTCATTTGTTGCCTGTTAGTCAGAAAATTCAACCAAATACTGTGTACTACTTAATAGCTAAATGTATGAATATAAATAACCATTTGTTAAAAAAAAATGCCCACAAAAGTATGGGTCAAATTTTTTGATTTTTTTTTTTTTTTTTTTAAATGTGCAATTTTTCTGAGTAATGACTATTTCTCATGTTTGATTTTTCCAAAGAAACATTACAGCAGAACAGAAACATTGCAAAAATAGTTGTAATTTTTGGTTAAATGTTTCTTACATATTTATAAATACAATTTGACTAGAGTAAAAAAAAAAAAAAGTTTTATTTTTCAGAAAAAAACCTAATGGTATTTTATGTTGAACTTTTCAAGACATGTTTTTGCATTTTTTAAGAAAAATGATTTTGGCCCAAAAAGTGGTATTGTTTCAGGGAGAAAATTGCTAAATTAAACTTTTTGGGGGCGAGAGAAATACGTTTTTTTTTTCACTTTTAGAATAACTGCAATATTATAGGAGTACGCTTTTTTATTCAAAGGATTTTATTTTTGCAAGAAAAATAGGATGAAAATATATTTTTTTGAGAGACGAGTCATCTTCCTGAGATGAAATATACACCCCCCCCCCACACACAAAGCACACTGATTTTTAGGAAAAAAAATTTTTTTTTACTACAGAAAACAATTTGCAAAGTAATATTTTATTAATTGACGACTTTCTTGCTCGTTTTAACCGTAAGAGAAAGTCACAGTCCGATTGGAATCTCCTCCCCCCCAGTGAATTTGGCACGATCTGCATCATTTCAAGAGGAAGCTGCGGTGTGTACTTGTGTGTCATCACGAGCTCTTTCTGCATCTTCAACCTCCACAGCAACATCAAAGAAGTTCATTGAAGCAGCCATGTCCCACGTCGACCCGAACCCGTCCAAATGGAGGCAAATAGCGTTGAGGTAAGTGTTTTTCTTGAGAGCTCGTGTGCTGTTAGCACACGTAGCTAGCTAGCCACTACAGTACTACAGTCGGAGTCGCCGCGGTTCATGTTGAAGAGCCGGCCAACAGACACTTCTCACGCCGCGGTTAGCGTCGTCCACATGGACAGGGCACATGCTAATTGCCGCTAACCCCCCAGACGGCGGATATGACGTTCCATTTGCTTTGTCACCAATAAACACCTTAATCATGCTTTACAGTAAATTATTTATGTGTTATTGTAAAGTAAAAAAGAAAAAAAAGAAACCATAATACTAATCTGCCGTGGATTCGACCTTAATTTTGAATTCGGAATTTCTTTAAAATGACGATAAGTTTCAGATTTGAGCATTTAACTACGAGTCAGCACTTTCGTCATGTCACACTTCTGTATAATTGTTCCAACATCAGCACTTTCGCCACTGTAGAAATGCATACTGTATTAATATGACACAATACAAAAAAAAATCTTTTATTATTTTGTATGTCATCTGATATGACGTTCCATTTGTTTTGTCACCAATAAACACCTTAATCATGCTTTACAGTAAATTGGAGCCCATAGGTAAATAGAGGGTTAACTTTTAGGAAAATGAGACGTTCAAGTCTCTACACCCGTTGAATAAAATATCAAGAGGTGTGACATTAAGTAACGCGTTTTTACAACTTATTCTCTTGTCGTGTCATATTTTTTCAGGAAAGTTAAATAATGACCTTTTTTCTTTTTTTTTTTTTTTTTTTATTGTTGTACTGTATATTGAAAACGGAATCCCGCTTGACCGCACACGTGTGCTGTCCAGTCCGATTTACAACAAACGCATAATTTTCTGGACTTCATAGCCAATCATTTGCCAAGAAGTCGCGTAAGTTCCGCCTTCGTTTATGCGCTAGCCAATCAAATCAGACCAATCATTTCCAATGAGACAGCCGAACTTCCTGTATTCCAAAAAGCACGTTGCAGAAAGTCCAAGTTCCTCTCGCCTCCTAAAATTCACATTTTCGGACAGTTATGCCAGCTCCAAGGTAAGACAGCACTTGTGACACCCATTCTGAGATGTAAAAAGAAACGTTGGCGGTTACAGGACGGTGTAACTTGATTGACCGAACTCATTTTTGGCCATGAATCAGAATGAAGAACGTGTCACATTCTGTCAAGTCCGAACTATTTTCGCTCGTTCTTCAAATCTGTTTTTTTGTGCAGTATGTCACTTTTTACACTAGACAGTCAGTTTGTGCTGAAGGTTGGTTAACATGTTATCGTGACAGGAGAGACTTTGACCACAGATAGCACATATGGCAATCTACTGAGGCGGGCAACCTGCGGCTTGTGGGCAAACCCATCAGGGGGCAAATTTCATCAAGTGGGCCATAAAGGGATTTTATGTAAACAAAATGTTCCCTAAAAACTGTCCAAATAATAAAAATAAAAAAAATCAAAAGAATATTCCATCTTTTGGGCCATGCAATTCTAACCCATGTATCAAATCTTTTTGGACTCTACAAATGCTCACCATAGTCATAACCGCCTAATAATCATCAACAATCACAATACAATAGAAAATGTTGTCTCTGAATTAAAAACAAGAAAAAAGCTACATTGTTACAACTGTTGTTACAACACATTCCCCCCCCCTGACACCCCAGTGAAAACACACTTTTCGGGATGGGCAATCCCCTGCTGGACATTTCCGCAGTGGTGGACAAAGACTTCCTCGATAAGTAAGTGTGACAATCTTGTGTAATTCCTGTCATATCTGCAACTATCTGTGACTAATGACACAAAACTGCTGTCTACTACTTTGTGTATTTGTCTTGACTAAGGTACGGACTGAAGCCCAATGACCAGATCCTTGCTGAGGGCAAACACAAGGCCTTGTGAGTAGAACAATAATATATAATAAATACACGCATAAATCAATAATACTCAATGTTAAGCATGTGTGTTGGAGCCAAATAAGGGCTCACGCTGGTCATTCATCCCCAAGCCTAAAATAGCCACGTGGTATATTAGCCCTCAACATGACACGCCCACTATTTGGCAACACGAGGGTGCAGCCAACAATGAAATGTTGCTTCAAAAGTCGTTACAAATGTATTTTCAAGTCAGAAATGTATTTGTAACTGTCTTTTTCACAAATCGTCGATGCGTCTTAAACATCGGTGTTTTGCATGAACTACACATGACGAGGTGGCCCGTGACAGGTAAACACGCGTGTTGCTCACATGACACCAGCGCTGACTCTCAGTCCCTGGCCGGCGTCTCCGCTCGGGGGAGAGTGCAGATGGCGCCGCTTTGGGGAGTCTGTCTGGGTTCACGTGGCGCCCGCGCGGAAAAGCCTCGCCATCTGTAGCACGCACGACGGGAGCCCACGCCAATATGCCGTCCAATATGTCAGTCGCAGTCGTCGACCGGAGACGTTTTCACCTTGACGTCACTTGCGGCTGCTGCCGTCTCATCTGCACTGAACCCAGATAAGGCTTGTTCTCAGAAATCATGCAACACGAGTGTGACTTGTAAGTGCAAAAGTGAACTTGTGAACTCTTCGCATGAGATTGTTGAAGGGCTGTCTCCCCGTGTGGTCCAAAAGTGAACTTGTGAACTCTTCGCATGAGATTGTTGAAGGGCTGTCTCCCCGTGTGGTCCACTCGGTGTTACCCTTGTTACGTGGACGCCACACACTGAGCACCCAAATACCAAATTGGTTTGAAGTGAATTATTTTTACACTTGAACAGCTTCACTAGCTTCATACAAAGATGTAGAGTTTAACTTTTGGTATAAATGACCAATTATATGGAAGAAAAAAAAAAAAGACCTCTGAAAGGTGAACAGACGGAAACGATCACGTACGGCGATTGCTTTCAAGGATTGACGGCGGACATCAGCTGATCAGCTGTTTGCTTGGGCAGCGAGCGCTTTTCCCTCTTTGGTGTCCACCAGGAGGCAACAGTCGCCTGCAGTTGCTCCTCCTCGGCCTCCCGCCGGCTTTCCAAGGAGCCTCGGCAGGAAATAACATGTCATCGCGGTGAACGCCCGCCTCCTTTCTGCAGGAGATTACAATGTGGGCAAACACGCGATTCCAGGGAGGCGCGGAGCATTCGGCAACACTCTAAAAAACAAAACAAAAAAAACAACCAACAACATATTACTGCTATTGATCAGAAGCAGTGTGTGTGTGGGGGGGTGCTTTTTAAAACCCCTCCATTCAATGATAATGAATTGTTGACTGGTCTTTGCAGAGGTTTTTCGCTCGCAGCAATTAAGTTCATCAATCTTCTTCTTCCTCTGCGCTAAAGGCGGATTAGCCGCCGCCGCGCCACAATTGCAAACTGCTCATTATATGGCGTGCGTGAGCCTCTCTGCCGCATGAATAATTCAAGCCACGTTAGCAAGCTGGCGGAGGGAACAAGGGGAGGTGTTCCCGAGGAGGGGGTGCGCAATGTTGAGACGCACGCACGCACGCACGCACGCACGCACGCACGCATCATCTTCGCGCCACACGGTAGATGAGCGGAGGGGCCTCCGCGACTGGCGTGAGAACGTCGCGCGCAACCCCCCCCCCCAGCCGCTCGCACTCAATCGGCCTACCGGGAGGGGAAGCAACAAAGAGGGCATGGCAAAAAAAATTCTGGCTGTGGGTGACGTCCTCAGCTCAGCTTGCCTCCAGTCTTTGAAGGCCCAACTAGGTTGAAGTGAGTGGAGGAGCTTCATTTGGTCAGACCTTATAACTGCGAGAAAAAAAGTGCTTTGCTGTGATTCATAACAAATTTTTGTTTTTTTTTGGGATACGCCGATCAGAGGCGATGGCCATTGTTGCACGGCCCCCCCCACCCCGCCCCCTCCGGGCGATACCACCACTTGACAGGATGCTCTCATGCTCGACTGGGTGTGTGGACACCTGAGGACCGCCCCCCCCGCCCGGGTCGCGTTTGTTTTTCGGGCGTTCAGAGGGCAAGGAAGGACGTTTGGGTTCACGACAGCGTTTCATTGCAGTCGCCTCGTCAAAAGTTGAGCCAACGGCACTTTTCGAGTGCCTCTTGCTGGCTTCAGATTGCTTGAAAAAGGCCGAAAATCGACACATCCAGGTTGTCCGCTTTGGACTTCTGGACGTCATCCAGCCTCGCTTGTCAGTCTCGCGACGACGGAATGTCTGTCGCGTCGCCACATTTCGGTACGCTTGTCAAGGCTGCAGCGAGACAATTTGAGAATGAATTCAATCATCATTTTTGGAAATACAAAACGCCAACAAGGAAGGCGCAGTTTAGTACAGGACGGAGTGCATTCTATTGTACCCGCAATGTCAAAAAAAAGATCCAACCGAATCCAAGGCCACCTTTCGTGGGAGGAGCTTGCTGGACGCTCCACGAGGACGGGACACATGTCCGTTGTCCCGCCTTTGATGCTTGGAAAGTTTTGAATGAATGTCAGTACAAAAGTGGAGCATGAGAGCGGCTAAGGCTGATGCAATGGCAAGGCGGGGGAGGGGGCGATTATGTTCTAGTTCGACATGTGTTGGCGGCCAGCAGGTGGTGCACCAAACATGATCCACCAAGCCCGCTCCCCCACTCCACCCCCCCCCCCCCCTCCTTGCCAATCCTTTGCTTGGATGCTCGCTTTTAAAGAGCATTTGATAATTAATATGTGGGTGTCTCAGCTGCTGCATTAAACTGTGCTTCATTCAGAGACAAAAAACAAGCATGCTCAGGGCTATTTTTAGCTATCTTTGATGCAACCCCCCCTCCCACCCTCCAGCAGCCACACAGGAAAAGCCACGGATGGCAGCAGCCTCTCTCTTTAAACGGGCAGGCGAATGTAGTTCTGGTGGGCTGCTGTTTGGGGGTGATGTGGGCGAGTTCACACGGGGCCATATGCGCCCCACGGTGGGGGGAGGGGGGGGGGGGACCCTGGACGGCCGACCTCCGAGATAAGCAGAACGTCTCCTCTGCTTTAAGTCTCAATCCTCGGGAGGAAAAAAATGCCAGAAGCTTCCTGGCGTCCTTCCGCTCAGCCGCCCGCCCCTTCCTCTTTTCCGCCACTGTCGCACTGTGACAAACAACGCCGCCCGCCCTCTGCGGTGCAAGGAAAGGCAAGAAAAGAAAAAAAAAAAAAAAAAAAAAAAACGGTGACAGGAAGCGATACGTGTGAGTGCCGCCTCATTGGGTGCACGCAGTCCTCACACTAACGCCAACGGAATGGAGCTTTTCAGAAAAAAAAGGAAAAAAAGCACAAAAACCAAAATCAAGGCTGCACATTTGTCATTGCAACATTGTACTGCAATTAGGCCCCCATCACGGCCGTGTAATTGCGCACTCGTTAATTAATTGTGCCCCCAAAAGCTGGAGGTAATCGGGCCTTGTTTTCTCGCGCTCAATGGGGATTTCGCCAAATCGTCCGCCATAGCCCAACAATGTGCCGATGCTTTTGGCGAACGGGCGCTCATCCCGCTCTCGATTAGAGCGCGTCGCCGAGGCCTCCGCTCATGACTCATTTGCGCGCTGAGCTGCTGCTTTTTTTCAACTCCTCGTTAGTAAGAACGCCCCTTTCAGTCTGCGTTCATCGTCCTCGCTGGCTTTGGAATTAAAGTACAGCTATCTATTTCCAAATGTCGGAAGTAGCAAAAGTCAAGATTTTGCACAAATACAAAGGCCCTAGTACAGATCCCTGGAAAATCGACTTGAGGATTCCCACCTCTGCCACTTCAGATACTGGGCGGCTTTGAATTAAAGGGGAATGCCTCGTTTCAACTAGTGGGCCTGCATGGAATGTTTGGGTTGACTTCCCCTTTAAAAAAGAAGAAGAAGAGAAAAAAAAGCACTTGTTTTTCTAAAGGACGAGAAGATAATTATTGATTGGAAATAAGAAAAGATAAGGCTCAACCTTGAGGAGTGCGGCACCGGCCAGTAATGAATGGGGCTGTCTGGCATATCGATTTTGAAACGGATAAACTGCCGAACCCCCTCACCAAGGCTTTGACAAACAATTTAATTGGAGCGAGGAAAAAAAATAAAAGCATACAATGCGCCTCGCCCTCTCTTCCATCTACCTTTCAAGCACTTTTTTCTTTCCCCGCCTGTCAGCCTGACCTATGGAAACAATTACGGCGCATCGGGCCTCCAGACTGCCACGGAATGTCGGCTAGCGACGCACATGCCGATTGGGGGGGGGGGGGGGGGGGGATTCTCATCAGCCGTGGGACTCGTCTCCAATCCCGGGACGGGGATTTCTCTGAGGCCCCCCCGTCAGGCAGACACATTGCTGTGATCCCCACAAAGTCGTCTCAAAATCAACTTGGCGACATTTTGCTCATTTCCAGCCGCCCCTTCAAAGACAAACTTGTCCTTGTCAACAAGCTCTTAGCGATTACTCGATTATTAAAATAGTTGTCTGTTGGTCATCGATTCGCGGTTGATTAATTTTGGCACCGGTGGGTGAGATTGGCTTGTTCCTGGAATGAATTCAACTTGTCAAGGTACATCAAAGGCCAACCAATTGGACATATCGGTTTTTTTTTGTGTGTGAACTGAGCCCAAGAGTGTCCGCTTGCTCTCGTTAAGACAGAGCTAATTGCCCCTCCCCCTCATGAATGGGCCATGGCGGCCAAGCGAATGCGCCCCCCCCCCCCCCGGTGGCCTCTCGAGCAGTGATGGAAGAGAAGCTTTTTGATGGTCCCCCGTCCCGGCGATTTGTTTCAAAGTGAGCGAGGCGATTAAATCAGGACGGGCGGCGCCGGCGTGATCGTCAGAGAAAAATGAGCCCCGGCGCGCTCAAGCACTCTTGCAGGCGCTTCAGCCCTCCCGAGCGCCCCGATCCGGTCGAGCCATTGATTAAACGAGACCTGTCGGCACTCGACGGGGATTGTCGGCCACTCATCCGGTCGTATCGAGATGGGCTTAACATCATAAAGGCCCGCGAAGAGAAATGGACTTAAATGGGGCTCGTCTCGCCTCTCGGTGGAAGATCTTAAGAGGAGCAAGTCTTGAATTATTGCCTCATGTAAATAATCTACTCGTCTTATTTTTTCGGGGGGGTGCTCGGGATCAGACTGAAGAGGAAGTCATGAGTCACTTTAAGGCACTTAAAGTACTTTTGGATGCTCTCGTGTTTGCCTTTGATGGGAAGCTGTGGCAGTTGGGCGGCAATGACGGGAATGTAAACAAGCCAGTCCTTGGGAGCCCCACCTCGTGATTTAACGTGTGAGCTCACTGATATTACGGGTTCACGAGAGGGACAAATTCAAATCACGGCAGTCCACCGGGAGGCAAGAAATTTCATCTGAACAAACCGCAAGTCAAGTTATTTTATAAACGCTAATGACGGTACGTACTGTAGTATTTGCGTTTTGGATGTGTGCCTTGAACTGATTTGCTGCCAGCTGTTTCCAAAGCAGAGTTGCCCGTGTTGCCAGCTCTTTGACAGCACTTTGACTCATCTTTCAAGAGCCACAGAATATTGTCTTGTGGGACGCACCGAGACTCCCAAAGACTCAAAAAAGCTTGTTTTCCATTCTTCGGTCATCAGCAGTAGAACGTGGGTTAGTATCTCCCAAATGACCAATTTCTGAGGAAGAAAGCTGAGAAAATTAGCTTTTTTTTGGGGGGGGGGCTGCTGTGCTCAACATGGAAAGATAATAATATATTCACAGGCAGGAGTTGAACGTCAGTGTCTTTTTTACATGGCCTTCCTCAATCAAGTTGACAAGCCGAGAGCCGCCTTCTAATCTTTATCTTCTTGTCAAAACCGGTGCTGATCTCGTCTCCAAAGCGACTGAACGCTGCCATCTACAGGGATCTGTGAGTCACTCCAAACCCGCAGCTGGGCGAGAGCCTCTTTGAATCAGAAAGCCATTTGCCAAGGAATTGTTGGCCCCGCGCCGTTGGGGCAACTCTCCTTCAGCGGAATGTCTGACTGCATAGCTGAAATGTCTCGTCAAGAGAGCCCCACCGGCTTCGTGCTTGTGTAAGCACACTTTAGTGGCTGAGGACATTTTGTCCAAAACAATCCCTTCTATTTTTTTTTTTTTTTCCTCCCCCTCCCTCTCCTGCCACTGGCTCAGCAGATCGCGAAGGGCTTTTCTCTCCGTAAATGGCCAAAGGGAGGCGGTTGACGCCGCCCGCCGCTGCTGTGGGCTCACATTTTGTTTGCGGGCGGAAAGGGCTCCAGGCAGCTGCTCCCTTCTGGGATTTTCGGGGCCCCCATGCCGGCCCCCCCCCCCCCCGTGCTATCTGCTCTGAAAGGTGGAGCGAATACTTCCAGGAAGGAGGGGGCATACGGGAAGCGGGGTGGGGGTGAACTCCTCAGAAGCTGATTTGAAATGACTTCTGAAGTCCTTTGGCTGCCTTCATGTTCTAAACACCCACCGTGCTTTTTAATTCCTCCTTTGTGGAGGAGTCATAACAGGTGTCTCGGGGTGGATTTCCACCCCACCGCCCGGCTAGCTTATTTTCCACTTGCATGTAAAGTTTTTCGCAACATATCCCGGTCGCCTTGGACCGCCCGGAGACATGATATGAAGACTCTCTTTGAAGCCGCAAAGGTTACTTTCACAGCGGCTCAAAACTCTCGCCGCGCTACATTAAAACATGGCCAGAGTGCGCACCGCCATCGGATGACATTTTGACGAGCAAGCCGCGGCCGATTATTGCTATTATAATTGAAATGGCAGCTGCCTCGCCGGCTGTGTAACAGACGACAGGATGGTGTAGTTGAGTCAAGTAGGAGGAGCCCCAAAGCACAGCGAAATGTTCCGTTCACACCGAAACGTGAGCGGCATGGACGCAGGGCAAAGAAATCCAGCGACTGCGCTTTTGAGGGGGAGACTTTGCGTCGTGCAAAATAAATGCTTCAGGAATCCAGCTGCAGTCATGTCAACAGTGAGCCCGCCAAATTCACCGCACCTCCAAACGTCGGTCTGAGACTGGACAAAGTTTTGTGAGGCCCCCTTCGGAGGCCGGAGCAGCTTGTTTGGGAATGCGCTTGTCATGCATGCGTTTATTTGCTCACAGTGTGTTCAATCAAGCGGTTGAAAGCGCACCTGTGCGCCACGCGTTTGCCGTTCCAAGCCGATGTTTATCGGTCCCGGCCGCGGAATTCCAAACCTCGGAATACGTCTCACCTCCCGTGTAAAATGATCCTCAAATGGGAATGCCGCTTGACACCGCGTAGCGCTTTGTTTATGCAAGCGGCCACGCTTGTGATTGAGCTTCTCTTCCACGCTCGCGTCACCGAAGGTGGAATTCTCGCGGCGACTCGGCCCGTTTGTCGGCGGATTGCAAATTCGTCTCCAAGCGGGCGGTCTTCCTTTTCGGGAATGGGGTGGACGCGTTTACGCAGGCGTCAGTCCCGGCGTGAAGAATGCACATTATTCCCGTTTGCGGTTCCCCAGACAAGACGAGTACCTTGCGGCGGCGCATCGGCGCTCCTCATTTAAAAATGGCTTTGCAAAGATACGGGATCGATTGAAGTGTTCCGCTGGACGTTTGTTAGCTCACGCTAGCCAGTCCGCACATGGACTTCCTTGGCGTCGTTTGAGGCCGTAGCAGCAAGTGTGTGAATGTGCTTTTGTGTTTATACTTTCCTTGCGTTTGTTCAACAAACCTTTGAAGGTGCACCGGCGGCTGTGGGATGTCGTAGGACACACTTTTTCTCTTCAGTGTCAGACAAAAACACCAAGAGCAGGCGGCAACGCTGAATAAAGGATTTTTAACTTGTTTTTTTTTTTTTTTTTACAATCTTTGAAGCTTTTAACCGTGTGTATGTCTTCTTTTTAAACTTCTCTTCTATTTTGAATACTGTGAACGGTAGTTAACCATCTATTGTTGTATGTGAAGTGTTTTGAAATTCTTTTCTCTTTTTGTGCGTGCAAAGTTATATGATCATCCTTGAACATAAAAAAAAAAAAAGAGACACCTTTCAAATTGTGCTTTCTTTTAAAGATTTGAAGAAATTGTCAAGAGGAAAGAAGTTGAATATCACGCCGGCGGTTCCACGCAGAACTCTGTGAAAATCGCCCAGGTTAGTCCTTTGTCTGTGCCATTTATCAGAGGTGTCAAATAGAGAAAGAAAAGCCTTTCATAATATTTGGGCTATTATCTCCTTGGCCCAATTTCCCCGAGACGCGTCAATTAGAGAGAGAAATTACCAGCTGCGACGCAATTGGCGTGTCACAATAAATTTCATCAGGCAAATGTTCGCTGAGGTGGGTGGCTACGTCAAAGAAATTGCTGCTTGTCCAAATCTTGACTGGCTGTCGGAGTTGGGAGAAGATAATTCATAGCATCTCCTGGTGCGCCGATGCTCACTCTGCTCTGCTTGGAGTCAACAGAAGCAACCTGCTGAAAATGAGGTCAAATGAGGCCAAATGCTAATTGGGACTCTCATTGTGTGTGTGCGTGTGTGCGCGCTTATTTTCTTTATAATGCTTGCACTTGGTATTCATATGCAGGAGTTTGTATGTTAGCTGTGTACATCAAGTTTTTTTTTTCTAGTTTTCATCAATTTTCAAGAGGAAGTCAACCCAAACATATTTTTCTCAAGAATATTTTCTACGCTAGTTGAAACAGGGCATTCTGATGAATATTGCGTTTATGGACTATAGCAAAATGCACCCGTTTTTGTCCATCTCAGGGGGCGGCCATTTTGCGCCCATTTGTCGACTGAAAATGACATCGCAGTCGCTCGACTGCGATGTCATTTTCAGTCGACAGACGAAATGGATAGAAACTGACAGAGTTGAGGTTGGCCTCCAGTCGGCGACTGAGTAGGTGTACCCCCTCACAGACCAAGATGGAGGTCTAAGCTCTTGACGAAAGGCCCAATCTCGACGCTTGCACATTTCACCCCCCCCAAAAGTTGGGAGTTGACCGCCGAAGCGTCCCTCCACTTCCTTGCGAACGTGAAGAGAATGACATTGACAGTGGAATCGAGAACGAGCTCAGCCAAGACGCCCCGCTCGGGAAGTACGTTACAAGCTCCGCTGTCAAATCAGGCGCAAATTGTCCTCATGGGAGAAATTGGACATGCTCCCCTTTTAGCCAAGTCAACTCGGTTGCTCCTCCATCGGCATGGCGCGGCCCGCTCCAACGCTGCAGAGCTTCCTCCCGAGGAAAGATGGCCAGTGAGTGTTTCCCTCCCACGCCCACCAGCCACACCTTCGAGTTGCTCTTCTATTTGAAACCAGCAATTCACAACCGGATGAGCGCTTTTAGACGACTTGACAAAATCTCGGCCGACGCCGGAGCACCCCCACACGGATCAATGATCGACACGCCGACTGGAGCGCTTCGTCAGAGGTTGGAACGGGGGTTAAATAGCGCCGCTGCGTCCAAGTCGGGGATCAAGGAAAACCTGAAGCCGGCCGGGCCTTAGGAAGAGGCCCGATCGGTGGGAATCGGATTCGGTTAAATGAGAATTGACCCAACGCAAGCTTAGACGGACGGATAAGTCTCAGTTGGCCTCACTGAGCTTGCATTGAAAGCGTCCATGTTGTCGGACCCGCCGCAGCTTTTGGAGCGATTGCCTCTGCCGGGGAAGTGCGTCTGCAAATTGGGTGTTTTCATTGGAATCCCCAACAAATCGGCCTCATTGCCTCATTTGCCAAACAGACTTTCAACAAAAAGACAAATGACTTTGGCGGCGCTGTTAACGTGTCACTAAGTGATGAGGCTTTTTGTGATTTATTCCGATTTTTCTGCAGCCTTCGCAGTCCGTATCATCCGTTTGCAGCGATGTCTTAATTACCGTTTGGAAGGAAGAAGGGGTGGCGGGGGGGGACGCCGTCTCTGTTATGGTTATGATGCCTGTTTAACATTTCCTCAGACCTGGTCAATTGCAGGGGGGCTGAACGGGGGCCCAGGCTTCGGAGCTCCTAATTGGAAAGGCATGTGCGCTGTTGAAAGTTTGATTTCAAAAGCAGAAAAACAAAATCCCACACTGCAGCGGCTCCGCTTTAGGAAACAGAAGGTTTGATGTCTCATTGACTTATATCTCCGGGTGAAAATACGCCATGACCTAATGTTTGGCTTTTACAGCTCATTCCGTTCAATAAATAAAGAGCAGTGACGGGCTAAATGAAGAAATTCCTGCGCCTGGTAACACTTAGCCACGACGACGACGACCGCCGCAGGAGAAAGAGTGGAGCTTTTGTGTTGCCAACCGCCGGCGTAGGACGAGCTTTTGCCCACTTAAAAAAAAAAAAAAAAAAGGAGAAGCCATTAGGCCTTTTTATTATTACTTCTAGCTAATGACTCGTGTTAGCGCCGACATTCTTTGTGACTGGACGTTCGGTATTGGTGGCTGAGGTCTTCCTACGAGCGCCGACCTTGCGCCTTCATCAACGTTAGCAGCGGCCGAGCCCATTAAAACCCTCGCGAGTCTTTCGGTTACTGCGGCTTCTCAAGCGCGTGCTTGCGAGAAAAGATTCAAGTTTATGATTTGACGGCACGTTAGGCCCGCCGAGCGAGGCGGCCAAAAGCGACTGAAGTGGACCATCGCAATCAAATTACAGTCTGCGATTTCTTGGCCACACGCGGAGCAATAAAACACCACGTGAACTGTGTTCATTTTTTTTTTTTCTTTGAACCACAAAAACATGGCGTGATTGTCAAGGAATAAATAGACGGCCACAAAGAAGAGGAGATGAAGGGGAGAGTGTGGCGATTTTGAGAGGCTGTTGGCAGTGATCGCTGCGATCCAGGTACCGTAATGCCCTCACATGTAGGCAAGGAGAGCCACAGTCGCCGACGCGCATTGAGGGGCTGCCGTGGGCTTGTTTTTTTTTCGATTTTACTGAGTATAGCTGACAGTAGAATTTATTGGTCACATTTCTCTCCTTCTGTGGCTCAAGTGTCGCCTAGCAACAAGAGAGGAGAAAACACATTTCAATATTTGGGTTTAAAACCATCATTTTTTTCCTTCTCTTTAGGAAACAAAGACCGGCCTGCAATTACCGTCACCGTTTCTCCCTCGCGAGTTCAAAAGTTGAGCGAGTTGTCGCGGCGTGCCAGGCAATAAATGAAACCCAAATGAGTTTTTTTTTTTTTTTTTTGGGTTCAGATGGAAAACCTGACAAGGGGTGCGTCTGGAACAGAACACCGCGCCTGTTCAACTTAATCAACAGCTGTTTTGTTTATCAAGTAAAACCCGGCAGAAGTTGCTTTTGAGTCGTTTCAGACCCGACCGGGCCGGATGGAAAACGCGTCGGTGAGCGCGGGGAAGAAAAAGGCGCAGTCGAGTGACAGCCAGACACAAATAGTCATGGCACTTAGCGGTGCTCCTGACATCCTCCGCCCACGCCGCCGCCGCCCTCCCAACTAGCGAGGGTGGGGGCGGGGCGGCGGGTTGTTGCGGCCCGTTGAGTCGGAAAGACTCTGCCAAAACGGCGCTTCGCCCTCACATATAAATTGCATCATTAACATTGGCGGGATTATTCCGAGCTCTCCCAGCGGGTTTATGGCGGCAACAGCGGCAGCTCAACTTAGCGGCTTGACACTCACAAGACGTGCCACTTTCTTGAGCGGATCCGCGGGATGGGGGGGGGTGCGGGGGGCGGCTGTGCTGCTTCTATTCTTACTGAAGCTTTTAAACAAACTCAGAAAAAGGATGACCAGAGGCTCATTACCTGCCCCGCTGACGGCAACTCTTTGGGGGCGGCGCCAAGTTTAATGGGGCCGCGTGGCTTCACTCACTAGCTCAGGCACTTTTAGTTGCAATGCTCACTGAGTTACGAACTGAAACTTTCAGATGGAAATTGTGCAAAAGCTACTTCTCGGCAGGTAACTCAATGCTCAGATTTGACATACACATAAATAAAGTTGTATTGTATTGTGAACCCGTAAAAGTGGCAACTCTTTCATTGTAGCTGCGTAGGTCCTGCCCCCCCCCCCCCCCGCCCCGCCCTTTCCTCAGATCAGCAGGCAATTAACTTGCGATTACTATCCGAGGTCGGGGTTAAGCTCCGAGTTAAAGGTTGAAGCGGCAAACATTTGAATATGATCCTCTTACTCTATTATCCCCGTTCTCCGCCGCCCGCTTCTACCTCACGGCGAGAGAGAGTACATAACGCTACATAAAACCCCTCGGCAATTATTCTTCAATGAACATGCTCGCGATGTTGAGTCCATGTGATTAATGTGGGATCCCCCTCCCCCCCAACCGCCCCCGCCCTCCATCTCCCACCACCCGCTACTGTCCGGCTTCTGCTTACCATGCAAGTTTCCTTTTCACCTGAACAAATGGCTCCTTTGCACAAAAAGTGCCAACCTTTTACTTTTGCTGGAGGGCGAGCCGAGCAGCAGTCATAGGAGCAAGGAGCAAGGGGGGGGGGCAATGGCTTCCGGGGGGCCGGGGGGGTGTATTTGACTCCGGCGAGCGTTCAGTAAAGCAACGTTTATTTTTGTGCTTTGGCCTGTAACAGCCGCAGGAAATAGCGCAAGTCTCTTGATCGGTGAGCAAAGCCTCTTGAGTTACAGCTCTCTCACCCGAGCTCTTGGACTCCATTTTAAAACCATCCGACCCCCCGCCCCCCCCTCCGCCCACGCATTGATCGCGCGGTCACCGGGGCACGGACCGGTCGCGTTAAACAACCTGCCGCGGAAACGTTGCTTTGTTGATAACTGAGCAAGATTGTTGAACGTGGCCACGACGCAATACCGGGAAGGCCTTTGCTTTCCCCAGACTCATCAGAGCCGTCATGTCTTTGTACTACCAGGCGAAAAGGCTACTCCGGCGTTTTCAGTCCCGGCTGGATTTTGTTGTCAAATTGAGACACAAGTGCGAACTCCCAACGTCGCGTCCAAGAGCAGCTTTTGTTGCGAAAGCCGCCTTTCAAAAGCAGCTTAGCCAGAAAAGTGGTCAAAGGCAATCGGCAAGCGCGGTTCCAAAGTGGGGATCTCATTTTCTTGACGTCTCCGAAATGTCTGTGTCACGCCGCGTGATGTAATTAGCCGGCTGTGCCAACCTCGGGAGAAATGGGAGCCGCTCTACCAAAGCGAAGCGACTCCAATTACCGGAATCGGTGGCAACAGACTCTTCCAAAATTAGCGAGCAAATTGCGCGTTTCACAACAATGTGTTCAACTTGCAGTTGTCAGGTGCTTGAAAAGTTAACATGACACCGCAAAGATGCTCGTCAGCAAGCAACTAATGTCTTTGATTTTTTTTTTTTTTCTTTTTTCTTTGTCCTTCTCCTGACACTGTGAGGTAAACCAACTCGTGTTTCAAACGGGAAACCACTTCGAATCAATTCTCGAGTGTTTGTTTTCTCTTTTTAATTTGGTGAACTTGCTCTTAGTTCTTGCATTTTCCTTTCAAATAAGGTTGACGGTTTGACGCCTGCTTTTGGATTTGAACTGGGGCTGTGGAGCCAAGGTGAGGGTTACAAAGTAGGGTTTCGATCAAAAGCATTCCAAAGCAGAGTTAGGGTTTTTGAAGCCAAAGTTCGTGTTTCAAATTTGCGCGTCTTTGCGCTAACAGCAGCGCTGCACTTTGATGAGATTCGAACTCGGCCCCGTTGCAATGCCAACCGTGCGAGTCGTGCCACGTCACACGCACACAAAATGCGATTGCGTACCTGCCAGTGTTCACAGTGGTCACAATTCGCCGAGCGCATTGGGAATGTCGCCCTTTCGACGTCAAGCAGCCCCCGCGGGATTAGCGGCTGCCGATGAGCCGTCGGCTGCTTTGTCGGCCGCAATAAACGCTAACCAGAGCACGACAACGAGGGTGTCGTTGTCGCCTGCGCTGGCGGCGAGGATGGTGACAGCCTCTCGTGTCAAAGCAGGCCCATTCGGTTCCCACCATTCGCATCTCCCCGCCAATTAAGATAAGTAGAGTTTGAATTTAGCACTGTGAGATTTTTTTTTAATAATCGGCGCCTTGGTCATCTTCACGCCTGACTGAGTGGCTGTCTGATGAGATGGCGACGCTAATCAGCGCAGTTGTCGGCCATGTTCGTACGCAAAGTCAGTCAACAGTCGCAGGCGATTGTTTTGATGTGAGGCTCACAAATTGGATATTAGGGTTTCAAATTAGGGTTTGAGGTTAACGCCAGGGTTAGGCTTTAAAACCAGGGTTAGGTTTTCAATTTAGGCTTTGAACTCAGAGTAGGATTTCAGATTAAGATTTCAATCTATGGTTTGGGTTTGGGCAGGCCGGCTGTCTTAAACTAGGACACGTTGTGCTCGCCTCTCCACAACAAAAGGCGAAGCGCCGTGACAGCCTCTTCAGCACCGAGTGGGCGGGAGAGTGAGAAGACGCAGGGAGGGGAAAAAAAAAAAAGAGAGATCCAGAGTGGAGGAAGAGCCAAAGGGAGGCTTGCGTTCGGCGGGCCATTCCTCCGCTCGAGCTGTTACCACAGAAACTGAGACGCTGCCCAATCACTCAGCGCTTCAAAGCCTCAATTACGGGCACGTCGTCATCCGTCTCGAGGCGAGGCCTCGGCATCCTCGCAGTCACACACCCGCTTCAGTCTTTCATTCTTCCCTTGACCAAGCTCATCTCGCGTGTCCGTTTATTTAGTACAGTTGATCCCCCGCATACTCGCGCATTCGCCTATTCAACAAATAAAAAAACAAATAAATACGTTCCTGGGCTTTGAAAAGACACATAAATTCATCGATGAATGAGTGAATTTGATATTTGCTTTTTGTTCCTGTTTTCCGTGAAAAATACTCATCATAGGTTTATCCCCATTTCAACCCCACCCCAACTTTTTGGGGTCTCCATTTGAAATGCCAATGCTCCCAAACTTGTTGCCGTAGGAACGGGACCCCTTTGTGTACCCTCCGTCATCATTTGCAATATCCAGTTAAGATTCATCCCACATTGTTTGGTGGTGCACTGTGAAATTTTGCTCCTTTTTAAATATGTGCCTCGGCTCATTTAGGCTTGAGAAACACTGCTCGAAGCCCGTAATCTACTTTCTAAATATACTTGGCACATTATTGGACTTAGGATCCCCAAATGTCATTTGAAAGTCATCTTGCAACACTCGCCATAAAAGAATGCTCTCTCTGTCCTTTCTCTTGGAGATAGCAGAAGATTTGCAAACACAAATCTGTATGCGAGTATGTTTGCATCCCACCATCTGCGGCCAGCGTGGACTATTTCCACGCGCATGGCTCCATATGGCACTAATGTACTGTACATAAACAGAACACTCGCAGAGCAAACAGACCTTTGAGCATAATGAATTTTGTCACGGCGACTATTACGCCATGAAAAT
Organism: Filicampus tigris; assembly: GCF_054856515.1. NCBI lineage: Eukaryota > Metazoa > Chordata > Actinopteri > Syngnathiformes > Syngnathidae > Filicampus > Filicampus tigris. The sequence goes on along the minus strand of NC_141235.1, from coordinate 1,322,738 downwards.
AGCACACGTTTACAAGTCGCTCGGGGAAGTGGGCGCTTTGCCTTTCGCAGGCAGACGGAGAACGGCCGCCGTCGCAGTTGGGCCGCTTCAAGCCCGACTGTCAAGTTGAAAAATGCGCCTGCGTTGAATATTTTCCACGACACGTTGAAAGTGACACAATGAAATAAATTGTGGAATTGGCAACAATCGCCACTAATTGACATCCACCCAACAAGGTTTATAATTGCCTGCAGACGTCACAAGATGGCGGCAATGCGCTTTTTTTGGTATTAGACAAAGCTATGGCATGACTCAGGGATGTTCAACTTCCATGATGTAGGGGGAACGACACCGCAAAAATGACAGTTCAGTAAATAATAATACTATAAATATAATAATATATAGTAATCATAATGATGATAAAAGGTCCACAAACGACAAAATAACCACCTACTGTGATTTTGTCTTTTTCTCCCTCCCCAATGCAAAGGGCTCCCTTGCATAAAAAAAAGACAGTTCAAGGACGGCACAAACTGCTGAACAAACTAACATTACGTGCAAGAATTCTTTTTGTGTATTTTTGACAATAATAGATAGAATCATGCATTTGCCCAAAAGCCCCTAGAAAACAGATTTGGAGAAAAAGAATTGCGGTCCACTCTAGCAGAGGTTTCAGTTGCCAAACTAAATGACGCTCCTCTCCTCACTTCAACATCGGAACACGCCACAAGATTGTGCTAGCGCAATACATTTATCCTGGATATGGCTGTGACAGTGAACAATTTGTCTTCATTTCCAGCCCCAGTTGAATAAAAACAAGGAATCCTCTGATTGAAAGTACCTCATGTGATGAATGAATGAGCAGCCTAAAATACGATGCTGTACAATCACGCGCATCCATGCGCGACATGTAAATCAGTATTAATCGGTGTCACCTTGGCCTCAGACGATTCATTGGCGTTTCCATAGACTTTTGTTTGGCCTCTTTTGAGTGATGCGAGGTGTGCGTGGCGTCCGCCGCCCGCCCATCCCCCTCCGCGCGCCCCCCCCCCCCGCCCCCCCCCCCCCCCCCCGCCCGCCCGCTGCAGCTAAACATGTTATTGCAAAGTGGGTGTAACTTCCCCGTGCCAGTCACAAAGTGCTGCTTTGGCGTTTCTGCAGTGCCGCGGCTGGCAGCTGTTTGCAATTTTGCGTGACGGCTCTCGCAGAAAGACGAGAAAAGCAACCCGGGGCCGTTTTCCCCGTCGTCCGTGATTAGAACGTCGTCTTGGTGTTCGGCGACCATCGGCCAAAGCCGATGCAACGATTATTATTCCATGTCAAAGGAAATCATGATAACAACGTGCAATGCATGACAGAGGTGGGCTGCTCTATTCCAATAAGTAACGACAATAAAATAGTCCTACAAATCGATATAGTCAGCAGACAAAACTTTAAAATATACGATTCAAAATGAATATGATCATTTATTGAATATGATTAAAACATCAAAGAGGTGGTTCAAATACAGAATGACATTTCACCAATAATACACCAAAAAACACAAATCAATCCATTTGAATTGGGGAAAAAAATTGCTCATTTATTGGATAAAAAAAAAAGTATTTATTGATATATTTTTTTTTCCATTCAAGATATTTTTTGTGTTAAAACAACTATGTTTGAATTATTTAATATTTCCAATGTCTTGACAGCTTTGCTTTCAGCTAGCATAATGCTAGCACTCAATTCAAACTGCCATAGATATGCTGATAAATAGCATCGCTAGTTAGGGTGTTAGAAAACTTTGAGCAACAAACGGTGCATTGACACATGTAAACAGACAATATCACAATACTTACAGGCATATATTTTTTTTTTATCATCTGCAAAAAACAGCGCATGTTCCTGCTAATTACTGAGATAATAGTAGTAGTTTTGAAACTCTTCTTTGTTTGCCTGCATGACTGTAATACACTGCCCGCGGAAATGTTTATAATTAATTATAGAGTGCTATTTTCCGTATTCGAATAAGAACGATACAAAGGACAAGGGCAGTTTTGCTAAATGACCTTTCACCCCCCCCCCCACACCAATTTATTTATTTTTGTCTCCACTTTGACATTTGCAAGTTTGTGATCATAAACGCCAAGGTGCATTTCTTCCAGTGAGCCTCTTGGCACGTTTCACAAATATTTGTGTTGAGCTCCGCTGTGTGACTTACTGCATTTTCCACAAACGGAGAAAACAGCAGCGCCTCGCTCGTAACGCTTCACCGCCGCTTGGAGCGCGGCCGGAGAGTAACGGCCCACGGAGGATTTGTCGTCTCGTACGCCGCTCCCGCGGCGCTCTTTCCTCCATCGTCCTCCCGCCGACGTTGATTGACCTTTTAGGAGAGATTTCCGCAGCACTTGGAGCGGCGCGACCTCGCTTCTTCTCTTGAAGAGCTGCGGTGCGGGCCAGCGAGTCGGCGTCCGGCTGCCAAAGCCAACAGGAGGCGCCGCTGCACCAAAGAAAATAATGAAAAAATGTGCACTTTACGGTCCATTTGTGTGCTGAAAACAGGCTCGCACTGTTTCTCGCCGCCATAAATTGGCGGAGAGACAAACATCTGATTTGTATTGTTTTTGCCTTTGCCAAGAGCGTCTTGTTTTCGTGGTTCTTCGGGCTTGAGGTCAGGTTTCAGTTCGGGGCAGGGTTGACGTCCAAGCCTTGTACAGTATAAGGCTAGTTACAGGACGCGTTGTTTGGAAGAAAACAAAAAAGTCATTGTATTATTTACATTCCAAATGTAGTTCACGTCAAAGTCACATGAAAATCGTACCTAACTCAAATTTGTCCGTAAAGATTTCATCTCTAGTAGTTTAGTAAAAAAATGAAATCTATCTGAATTGTGCTCGGTCGTGTCACTGAAGGGAGCCTGCTTGATTTTTCATTTCAGTGTTGGATGCAGGCTGAAGGTTTTCGTTTGGGTTAAGATGGTGTTCAGTAGGTTGGAGCTAAGGTTAAATTTAAGGTTCAGGTAGATTAGGTGGTTTAAGTTTGGCGTTGGGGATTGATTGGGTTCCAAGTAGAGGACGGGTTTTAAACCTCAACCAGGGTAGGGTTGAAGGCTGTGTTTTCAGGTCAAGTATTAAGGTAGGGTTCGTCTTTGGCCTCAGGTTTGTTGTCGTCATGGTTGGAGGTCATGTTTCAAGCGTATGTTTTCGGGATAGGATATCCTCTCTCTTAGGCAGACGGGTGCCATGACCCGATACGGTCACGTTCATATTGTTTCCGAAATCGATACTATTGGCGTGTCCCCACGCCGTTTTACGCCTTATTTGCCAATTTAGCAACCCGACAGCGACGGGATGCTCTTAGCGGGTGGCGGTTTCGGCTCAGGCTTGAGGAGGAAGTGTGAAGGGGTTTCTCTTGTTCCTCCTGAAATCATTTGCCACTTTTAATGTCCGTGAAGCTAACGATAGGATTGTCCAGAATTTGGAGGAGGTCTGTTGTTGTAGTCGACGTTACCAAAGCGCCTCTGCAGCCACGAAAGAGGGCAGCTGGGTCAATCACTCTTGGCCCTGTGCGCCCTTCTTCAAGTTTTCCAGCGCTCGCTCTAATGGGAGAGCACACATGAATTAGATCAAATTCACTTTCTGGCAGAGGGGCGGCCTCGCTGGCGCGCAGAGCAATAATCTAAATAGCAATCACATTAGTCACTCGGGTTCCGTTAAACTGGAGCGCGTTGTCTTCTTCTGGCCGTCGACAAAGCCGTAGCAGCGTTCGCGCCGTTGGCTCGGCGGGTGTTGTGTGTGGCCGGCGGCGCTGTTTTTTTTTGGAAACGCGCTGCCCTTGGCGTAACAGGCCGGGCGTATAACGCTTCAATCACGTTTCCATCGCTCTCGTGGGCTTTTGTAAAACACACACGACACGCGGGGCGGGGCCCGCATCGGCCGCGTGGACGCCGGCCAAGCGCATTAATGGCAACCAGGCCGAGTCGGATGACATTGTTATTGCAGGCCTTCCCGGGAAAGTGCGGCCGGCTGAAAATCGAGATTTTGATTTATAGCGCCGTCCGAATGTGCCTTTCGAACCTTCCGCCGAGGGGGGAAAAAAGGGCGGCGATACTCGGAGCACAAGGGCTGGCGGAGCAAAACGGGGGTTCCCCTCCTGAGAGTGTCCACCTGCAGCAAGCAGGATCTAACATTACTGTGTTGACTGGAAGCCGCTCAAGTGGTGAGCGCTGGGAGAAAGTCTTGCAGGCACGCTTGTGTTACGGCTGCCGCGGAGGTCTCGGTTGACCGCGCCGTGGATTTTCACCAAAGTTGGCGCACGAGTAGGAAACAAAACACAGGCTTACCTTTCCTTGTCTCCTCGCCCCGGTTTAGTTAGCGGACGGTGTGGGGGGGCTGCGTTCCAGACACACCTGCAATAGGCAAAAAAAAAAAAAAAAATTGCAATACAAAAAATGTCTCTGCAAAGACATTTAACGCGATTAAATCATTTTTTTTGAAAGCATCGTGAAAATGTGCACAGATAATACTATGCGTATTGTGTCTGTGTACATGCATGTGGCTTTAAGAGGCGGGGCCTGGTGGAGGTTTTACGCAAATATACAAATTACGAAACAACTGCATAGCTGTTTTGAAAATGTGAACAAGTGGAGGATTGTCAACAATGTAAAGTCTCTGTGAATTTTAAAAGATTAAGAAGCAAATGTGAAATATTAGAATTAAACAAATGAATGCACAAATTGTGCGGAAAAACTTTTTTTTAAAGAAGAAACACGTAGGGGAATACATTTTTTTAATTGACAAAATGTGAAAAAAAATTAATGGAAAATAATTAGCAATTTTTTTTCAAATATTACCAAATGCAAAACAAGTACCTATACACTTTTTTTTTTTAAATTGAATGCAATAAAATAAACATTTAAAACTGTGAACATACCATTTTTTTCAACCTTCATCCCATTTAAAACATCTACCAGTGTTTTTTGCAACACAAAATGTAAAACCTAGTTGTAAACTTTTTAAAAGGTACAAAATGTGTAGCAAATTTACAAAAATGCACCAAAAAAAAAAACAAAAATGTGAAATATGGAAAAACATGCACATGAAAGAAATGAACAATTTAGTTTTTAACATGAAAAATGTCAACCAAATGTATTATTTATTCATGCATCGACTGACCTAACTAGAAATGGTACTTGTAGATATCGCGGCATCCCCTTATTCACCGGTGTGCTTTACGGCTGCAAAACTAACGTTGAAGGCAGAGTATTCGTTTGTAGCCTTTTGTAGAGGGCAGCGCCCCGGAAAAAGGCCTCAGAAAGCCACTCGAGTGATGATGTCGCTGCCGTCTTCAAGATGACATTTGTCTTTGTTTGCCCGCTGATGGATTGAGCCTCTCGCCGATGTAAAGATGTTGCTCCATTTGTTTTGCTCAAGTGCGCTGATTTACCGGCGGAGTCCGGCGCCGCGTTAACGAGAGCAGAGTTACGACGCATTCCTTGTAATATCGCATCTCGCTGTTTATTAGCCGCTCGAAGTGATGATGCGAATCCCCTTCTTTATGGTTTGGCATTAACTGCCTTATTTTTCACGAGAGACGGGGCATCGGATAATTTATCACCGGCGGCTCACACGCGGGCGGGTGGGGGGGAGTAGGACTTAGGGGGGGCTGGGGTGAATGATGGATGGCTCCGGCGGCGTTGTCTGGCGCGTCGGCACCAGCCAAAAGGAATGTGGAAGGTTATCGGAGCGATAAATCCAAAGTTTTTCGAGGCGTCGCTCCTCGAGCCTCTCGCCGTAAGCTGTCAGGAAAACATACAAGAAGACCTGCCGGATAGATAAGAGAGAAAATGGATGGATGAGAGGTAAACCGGCCTTTCATCGCTCTGCTCTCGAACCTGGCAGGAACTCTGCCGGAGACATGTCCACATAATTCCAAAAGGAGATTACAAACACTTGAGAAATACTGTTTACCAAGTTATTTTTCATAAGAAAAGAAAAAAAAAAAAAAAACGTATTTAAGAATTTGTATATTATATATATGAATAGTCACAAACATTCATAAGGAGCGTTTCAATGTGACAGGATGACTTATTAATGTACAGCCTGTTTAATTCGTTGAATCAACTCTCCTTGCAATGCGCAGAAAGCAGTCTGATTGAATGGCGTCCGGCTCAAGGTCAGACAGCAGCTAAGAGCTTTTTTTTTTCTCTCTCTTCTTTTTTTTCTGCTTACCTGTGCAGACAAAATGTAAGTCGAGAAGCTCCTCGCTGATATTTCCATCCGCCGAAGTCTGCAGAGGACATAAAGACGCCCGCAACTCGATAGCAGGATGGTTTTTTTTTTTTCGTTTTTTTTTTCAGCCTGGACCCGCAGGACCAATCGTATCCGAAGCCGAATTGTCAAAGTCAAGTGTACAGGTTAAGGTGCAGACGATATATTAAAGATCCCTTCCCACGCACTCGCTCGTGTGCACCCGAGCGTTGGATGTGGGGACCGCCTGTTAAAGTCGTTTCCACATTGGCGGAAGGATTTTGCCCGTATTATTCATTCAAACGCTAACTACAACCCAAACTATGATTCTCCTCAATAAAAGTTGATTCGCAAATTGGCAAACATGCGCACCCACAGCGTGTGTGTGACAGCACATTTTGGATGGCTAAACAGGCCCGCTGCCCATCCGGCAACTGCATTTTATGTGCAAAAAATAGGCCTGACATCCTTTCACGCGGGCTTACTTTACTTGAGACGTGCAGCGAAATGCACCCTGGCTCCGTTTTGATGATACGGAATGAAGCCTTAAGATAAACATTTGACTGAAAGCACAATAAACAACCCTGAATTCCAAATGAAAACAGAAGCAATCATCAGAAATGCCTTTTGAAACACGAAAGCTAACAGTGCAGGTGTCGCCCGGGCGACCAGTCGAGGGTATAGCCTGCTTCTCACCCAATGGGAAATGTACACATCAGTAGCTCTCCTTCTAAAGAGGCTCCTGGTGAGCAGAAAGGTTTTTCATTTTGAAACATCGGAAGCTTGGAGAGGCGCCCGCCGGGCCTTCCCGGCCACCTCCAGAAAGCGCCGCTTTGTTTGCCACTCTTCCCTCAACCTCCTTTCATTGCGTGAGAATTGCGTCATTAATAGTGCAGAAATGATTCCCGGCAACTGGCAGAGAGCGCATTGGCCCCGGGGGGGGGGGGCGAGGGGGGGGGGACTGGAAGTGAGACCATTATGGCGGCATCTACATACAAAAGCAATATCATCGCTGAAAGAAGTAGGTTTGCCAACCGTTATTGAGCCAAGGCACATATTTGACATGAGAAGAATCTCCAAAGGAAACATCCCAAAGTGGATACGCTGAGTTTCGCTCCAGACAGAACACACGATCGGCGAAAATCTGCTACAGCCAGAGACCATATCATTCCATTTTTTATTATTATTTTTTTCAACGATGGCATCGAACGTTGAAGCGGAATAGTAATGTCGACGAATCGATTCCACCCCTGCTTCCTCCTCTAATAAATACCCCGCAGACAATCGCTTAGCATCGCAGCATAACGCGGCCAGGGGGTCAAGTCAGCCAGAGGTCAAGCAATCCTGCTTCCCGGCTATTCACGCTTTGTCACAAGCCCAATTATAGCGCAAGGCCCCAGGCGGGGACGGGCCAACGCGCATGCAGGCGACTTCATTAGCCAGGCGGGCCGCGCCGGTCAAACGAAGCAGCAGATGAGACGAGCCCTACGGGGGCGGCGTGTCTGAGGTGCACAGATTGTTCTTGGAAAAAACGTTGGGCTTTAGTGAAGCGGTCCGCACTGCAGGTTGAATCCTCTTGACCGCCATGACGCTTGAAGCCAACGATGCCCAACCAGCCACTGTGCTGCAGTGCGCCACTGCAGGAAATGAGACAATTCACTTCATCCGTCTGAAAATGATTAATTACACTTATACGGTTGCTCGTCGATGTGCGGCAATAATGTTTCGTGAACAAAGGTTCATTTCGCTTGTGTATCCACCTGTTGCCGTTTATACGGGGGGAAAAACTGAACGGGCCCAGATTTCACATTAATTGTGAATAAATCGAGTCAAGAATCGAGATTGTCCGAGATAGTTGAGTGGAGGGTAATCATCCGCCAAATCGTAGCAAGCCTGATAAAATTGCAGGAATTTTTAAACGTTCTGTGGGAATGAATGGGCATCCGTGGGCATAAACCAGGAATTTGCCAAATTGGAGGTTGCTCGTAATGTCCTTGCATGTGTGCAAGGAGAAAAGCTCTCAGTTGCGCTTGCATGTCTGCTTATGACAAAACCAAGTGTTGACACTCGTGCTTGAACGTGATCCCTTCCCGTGAAATGATCCCGAATTCCCACTCGGTTCCCCATGGCGGCTTTCCACTTTGGAATACGTCCAAAAACTGCCTCTCTTCACTTCCCGTGGAAATTTACCCGTCATTTTGCGAGCCTTTTGAAAGCCTAAAAAGCAGCGTTATTATCACACGTAATCTGTGAATGGAGATGGCTTGTCTCCAGGGTGGAAACAAGCGTACGTATAGCTTTGCAGACAATTCCTTCTTATCTATTGCTGCTTTGTTTTTATTAGTGTAGGAAGGCAGCTTCTGGCAAAAAGCAAAGGTGTTTGGAATCTCTGCGTGTGTGTGCGCGCGCGCGCGTGCTCGTGTGTTTGTCAGGCTTTTTCTCTGCGTGGGCGCACCGCGTACTCATGCGCATGTTAGTGTATGTGTGCCTGTTAACGACCCTGCAAAATGACAAGCTGAGTTGGCAGCGAGAGTGCAGCCCAGGGTCATAGAGAGAGAGGAAGAGGAGGAGGAGGAGATGAAGAAGGGCACCGCTGTGATTCACCGCGCTGTCATCAGAGGGACGTTGGCGGGGCGGCTTTTTTGCGACCGTCACGTATTCCCACCTGAGTGGCCGGCACATGTCGTTATTTACGGCCTAACCTTGGGCTCATCGCGGCCGCGGCGGAATCGGATTGGACCTGACGTGTACCCCAGCCGCTGACCTTGATAAGTGCGAGGCGCCCGCAGCAAAGAAGGTTAGAGCAGCAGTAGGAGGAAGACCGAGACGGGTGCACGCGTGTTGGCTTTCTCCGCTAATTTGCGCGCGCACGTTTATGGGGAGCGGAGGGAGCGGACAAGTGCACGGGTGGCATCGGCCCGAGAGACGGAAGCACTCTGTCCACCTGCCCCGTCCGTCCATTCAAACCACATTCACGTGCTCGCTTCTGGTGTGGTGTGAAAACTACCTCAAAATCACAATGTAATCATAAAAAAAATAAAAAAAATCAAATAAAAATGAAGTAAATGCCAAAATACTTTGACAAATTTCATGAGACTTCAAAGGCCCAATCACGACTACGATTCAGAAAACAGGTCAGCCGTGATTGGTCGTTGTGAGCAGTCGTGATGTCATTTTCAGTCGACAGAAGTGACAAAATGGCCGCCCCCGGAGATGGCTAAAAACGAGTGGATTAGCACTTATTCCACAAACGCAAAATGAATCAGAATGCCGTGTTTCAACTAGTGGGCCTGCTGGGAACACACAAAAAAATATGTTTGGGTCGACTTTCGCTTTAAGACACTCTTGCAAGGCTTCAGTGTTGCCAATGAGACTAAAATGTCACATCACAAGTGTGTGTAAAAAAAAAAAAAGAAAGGTTAACATTGAGGTGCAGCGGGTGTTTGTGTAAGCGAGGACGAGGCCTTGAATTCTGCCACTTGCGTAAACAAGATGAGACGAGGCTGCTTTGAAGGCGGCAGCTCGCCGACGACAGCAGCTCCTTTGTGCCCAGTCGTCTCGTTTACGATGGCCCTCGAACGCGTCGTCGCCGGCGCTGCTTAACGTTGTTGTTGTTGTTGTTGTTGTTTTTTGGGCCGCCGCAGTGGATGATCCAGAAGCCCCACAAGGTGGCCACCTTCTTCGGCTGCATAGGCACCGACCGCTTCGGCGAGATCCTGAAGACCAAGGCGGAGGAGGCGCACGTGGACGCCCGCTACTACGAGCAGAGCGAGGAGCCCACCGGCACCTGCGCCGCCTGCATCACCGGCGACAACCGGTCAGTTGGCGCCAACGCCGCCGCCGACGCTTCAACTTGTCAACACGTGTGACACAAAAGCTCAAAACAGAATACAAAAGGCGCACTTGTAGTTTGAATACTTGTGTATCCATTTCAAGTTATAGGGGGGTGAAAGATGGAGGTCCAGCAAGCCAACATTTTCATGATGGGCTGCTCCCCAGTTTCCGCCGAATCCCCATGAAAAGAAACGGCTGCAATTTTGCCTGCCCGCGTCCGATTCCTCGGTTGCAATTCCTGCGATGTTTGGCGAGGCAGCGAGCGCTTTGTGTTGCGGCACCTGCTCTCATCAAGTCGCTCTCTCTGATTGTTGCACTCACTTTGATAGGCGCTCATCAAGAGGCCGCTTTGGAGGGGCTGCTAGCTAATGGCCCGTGTTAAGAGGATGCCACCTGCCTCCCTTTTATATCCGCCACTCCCAACTAAACGCCACCATCAGCGCTCGCCACTCAAGTGGTCATGATGTGCTGCTGCTATTTTTTGGGGGGGGGGGCACCCACCACGCCTTGATGCGTTTCCGCGTTGCGAGCTCACCGCTAGCCATGCAAACACTCGTATTACATGAGCAGAATGCATCAGATTGGATCTGTATCGTTTTGCCTTAGAACACAAAAACTATTTTTCTTACCAACCCCCAAAATTCTTGAGAAAACGCTGATGAACGTTCAGCATATGTTCTCTGAGAACAAGAGCAAATATGAAAAAAAAAAACGATCAGAATGTACCCAAAGCATAGCACATTGGGGTGGTGCAAGCAAATTTCAGGCGGGGGGGGGGTGTCAGTTCCCCCACAGCCCCCCTTCTAGCTCCGCCAGTGGTGGGAAATATCATTTGATTGACAGTGATGCAGAATGTCATGATCATTTATGATGCACCCAACATCATCTGTGAATATGCAAAATATGTACTTTGCATGCATGGCCGCCACACATTGAATGTTGCCAAATGAGCACAATTGAGATTGTTTGTAATGATATGCACGGCGGCGCGCAGGTCCCTGGTGGCCAACCTGGCTGCAGCGCAATGCTACAAGAAGGAGCAACACCTGGACCTGGACAGCAACTGGGAGCTGGTCACCAAAGCCAAAGTCTACTACATCGCAGTGAGTCTCAACGTTGCCACCGGGCCAGGCGGGCCAGCCGGGCGCTTTTTAGCAGGGCGACAGCATCGCGGCGCCGCTCGCCGTCGGCGTGTCGTTCGTGGCCTTCCTGGAGCGCCGCTCAAGTGTCAAATGATTTTCTCCTCTTCGGGGTTTTCCTCCCCATTGGCGCGGATCTGCGTTTTCTTTGATGTCTGCCTTGGAGAGGTCGCCGCGTTCCCGCTGGTCGCCCAGCCGAGCCTGGAAAACAATCAGCAAAGAGCACCGCGTTCCTCCCGCTTTGTCCGGACTGCGCTTGTTGCGTAATAAGCAAGTCAAAAGGGAAATTGAGACGGCGACCGATTTACAGGAGAATTCTTTTGATATTTCGTCTGGGCCATCTCAATCGCGATATAATATCCATATCACAGATTGGCTATCGGCGCTGTCAGAGAAAAGTTTTTTTTTTTTTTTTTTGTTCCAACAAGGTGCCCTCCCTCCTTTTAGCCTGGACGTCTCATTAGCAAGCACAGCACAATCTCTGTCAATTGGCAGCTGAGCCAAATGGTCCTGGGATGGGGGGGGGGGGGTTTAAGCTTCCGTGAGATTTGAATTGCGGGGGCGGGGGTGGGCCTCAAATGGCTGTTTGAACAACTCCTTGTCTGAAATCATCACGACACGCGCGCTCGCCTGGTTTTTGTTCTATGATCGACTCGCGCGGCGCCAGCTGCCGCCACCTTGCTGCGATTGGATCAAAGGATCATCATCACCTTCATCCTCATCATCCTCCTCCTCCTCATGGCTGGTGGCGGAAGTGAAGCCAGCCAGCCAGCCAGCGAGCGAGCGAGCGAGCGGGCAGGCAGGCAGGCAGCGCCGGCGTTTCCCACAAAGAGAGAGAATGTTGAAGCTCTGCCAAACGCTCGGTGGCAGGCTGTTGCTAGGAAATGTGGCTCCTTAGGCAAAGCATTGCACAAAGACTAATAAAGGCGGGAGAGGATGGGAAGGGAGGGGGGCTGGGGGGTGGACTCTATAGCTCCCGGCATTCAGTCACTAACTGAGTGCAGACTGACAGGCATAATATCCACATTTGACGGGTGTGCGTCCAGACTGGATCGGGAGACAAAAGGAGATGGTTTTGCCTGGTCCATTTCTGTCGTGTGGCAGAAAACGTCAGATCGTCATTTGACACCTGTATCCTAAAAGCAAACGATATGCGACCACCCACTACGGCTGTTCCATCCCACGCCCGCCAGACCGATTACGGGATGCTTGAACCAAGCCGATATTGGCGTTTTTCTCGAATGAAATGGATGCTGCGGTGCGAGATCAAACAATACGAGACGTGACGATATTGCTCTTTGGCGGCGGCCGTGCAGTCGGCCTCAGACAGGGAGGCTGATGTATTGACGGATTGTGTGAGTGACTCTAATTGCTCGGGATGATGTGTTCATGCTGGCCCAGTTTGCCTCCCTCCCTCCTGTCCTTCCTCTCAATGCCAACACCCCCCCCACCGCCCCTTTTCCATGTTCTTCTTTTATCCACTCGGCAGCATCACCAGCAGCTTGTTTTCCTTACCGCTGAGCGCTTTGCCCTGTAATATGATCTCCACTCTCTGGGCGCATCCTTCAGCTTGCCGCTTTGAATCAACCTGCCCGCTATGTGCAGGCACAGATACAAAACCAACAGCATAACGATGTATGTATTTGAAAAAACAAAAAAACAAAGTCCACCTTCCGCTCACGTACGGGATGATGATGGAGAGGCGGGGCGTTAGACGAGCACGGCAATTGGCTGTAAAAAGACCCCGTTAATTAGCGGCGGGCGCAGATGGTCCGAACGCAGCCAAGGATAGATGGAGGAGACGCGGGCCTCGGCCAACTGGCCCCCACTCCGACGGCAGCTAAGCGACGGCTCGCTAGCAAAACATCAACAGTGTCCATGCGGGACAAGGACGCAAGCTTTGTTTTCAACACGTCACAAAATTCGAGTGGAGTCGCAAGGTAAACGTCCTCGCTGCGGATCGTTCGGACCGCCGATGAGCCAACGCGGCAGCTTTGGAGTCAAGAAAACCAATCGATAACCGGCACTACCGTTTGCACGCAACTACTCCTCAATATTGCGCTTTGTACTTTTGTTTTCACTTGTTGTTGTTGGTATCACGGCAGTCCGATATCAGGATGTAGCCTATCGTTTTTTTTTTCTTGCGATACACTATCGATACACGCGTCAAATATCATGCAGATATAATGACCTCTATGGGGGCGGAGGGGTTTGGGGGGGCGATCGGAGGACAAAATATCAATATTGCACCTGAGCTGTGCATGTTATTGTTGTTTAATAATATAAAATCAATATTTCTACAAATACTCCATTCATCAATGGCATCATTGGTAGAACGCTCCATTCTAAAAATAACAGCAGTCTACAACAGCAATTTTGATTTGGTGCCCCTGCACCTTTTTTGAGGCTGATTTCAAAATAGTCTTGACTTTTTTTCTCGATTATTTTGATTTCATTTTTTTACATTGTTGTTTTTTGCTCTCACTGAAGGGAAAAGGCTCCATTCGACCTTATTCACTCGCACACGTGCACACGTTGTTATTCTGCCTTGCCAACCCCTGCAATTAGTCTCCCCCACACACAAAATAAACCCCAAATGAAATCAAAGTGGGAGGTGCGCCTGAAGCCTGCAAACCAACCGGTTAAGTGGCAAGCGGGAGAACGATGAGCAACCTCGGCTGGTCCGAACTCGGGCCGGCGTCCTCACGCTGACCTTGAGCTGTTTGTCTCCGGCACAGCTTTTCCTCCTGCCTCTTCCTTCTCCCTTGCCACGCTGCGCCAGTCTGTGCAAAGACACCCTCCCTCCCCCCCACTTCAGCTCCCCCCTTCAACTCCCCCTTGTCCTTACACGTTGCCCAGGAGGGATCACCAGACAAAATTCAGCTTGGGAGGGGAAAGGCGGGAGGAAGGAGTGAAGAGAAAACAACCGATATCGAGATCCATATTATAGACTAAGGGACAAATAATGAAGTGTGAATTATCCATTTTATGACCAATGTCCAATCAGGGTGGGGTGAAATGTCGATGTCATGATGTCAGGTATCGTTTTCTTGTGGTGCGGTATTGATAACCTTGCATTCATTAAGTGTCAATAAATATTGAGATGAAGTAAAATAGATAATATAAAAAATATCGTTTTCCGAGTGTCAGTGCTCGCACGGTTTGTTAGTGGTGGCACATATTGTCATCGGAATGTTCAAAATGTTTTTTGCTTGTCATACGGTTTGTATTAAAGTGCTTTAAATATCAATGTTATGACTGTAGGATCGGTTAAAATCAATATCACACACTGGTTCTTCCATGTTGCCTGGGCGGGAACACAAGGCTAAAATACAGCCAGGGAAGGGAAGGGTGGGAGGGGAAAAAATGGTGGGGGTGGGGGGCAAAAACTGGCTGTGTCCCCGCTTTGTTTGCAGGCGATCAGTTACAATGCCGCTCGCCCACCAAAAGCGAATCCCCGCCGCATTTACATGCCAAGTTGGACTTGTGGCCAGGCTTATTAAATACATTTGTACATCGTTTCATCTCCGTTCAAATCGTCTCTCCCAATGGTCAACATTCCCCTCGTGTGTGTGTGTGTTTGTTTGTGCAAGCTGCTCGGAGGCATTCAAAATCTCTGCAATCGTTTTTTTGGGGGGGGGGCGCAACAAGTGGCGTGCGCCAGGTTGGACTAATTTTTCGAGCGAGATGATTCGGTTCGAGGCGAATTCCCGCCAATTGACCCAAAATATTGAACTTGAGTTTCTGCACTCCTTCATGACTGAATCGCAAACGAACATGAGACAAAGCATCACAATTGTGTTTTCTTCTCCCCTTTTCTCACCTCTATCAGGCAGTCATGATACGGGCACTGCGTCACAAGAGTAAACAATACACTTTTGGACAACATGAAGCGTCATTATAATGCTATTTTGGCACAATATCAATATTTGGCCTTTGTGGATCAATACAGTCTAGTTAGAGCAAACGATACCATCAAATGATATTTAGCTCCACCGTCATTGGTCATATCCCAACAACAAAAAAAACATACGCTGGCGCCACCCTACTATTGATATTTTGTCCCACCTCGATTGTTGAGTCATTGGTCGCTTGTGTATCAATGCTGTGTTGTAAGCCAAAACGATACCGTACCGATATTCCGTCTGACCCCTAGTGGACAGGCGTGATGCGGATACTGAATCCCATCATCATTCCCGTACGGATATTGTGATAGCTCTGCATTTGGTCCTTCACTGGCAAAGCCCACCAGGTCAGCGCCGCCTCACTGGAGACTCAGGCTGACATCATTCCTTAATTGCCTGCACACGTCTTGCCGAATGCACGGCGACGGCATCCTGATAAATCGGCACGTGTGGCCAATTACGGAATTTCAATCAAGTCTAAAAAGAGGCGTTCACTCTCCGCCAGTGTTGAACACGCGTGCGGGAGCGCTGCCGTCGTGGGTGCGCGCTTGGGCCACACCTGCCTAATTGAGTGGTAATGAGCTGTCGGGAGTATGGTGGAGGCCTGCGGGGGTGGCTGGCATCCTCCACTTAAGTACAGCGTGTGTACTGCTTGATTTATTACTATTTCAATTCAAGTATGTGTCAGCTAACATGGTTTACTATTATTCCGGAACGCATCCTCCCTAATAGGCGTCAACCTCAGTAAATAAACGCCCGCCTCCGCCGTCTAATATGTTCATATTTGTCATAGCTTTTGTCCGTTATAGTCATCATTTTTGCTGTGCCTATACGATTTTTTTTTTTACGATATTGCCGTATATCCATTAGAGCAGACACATTTATTCTGCGTTTGCTATGCTGCTTTGCATCTCATCTGAATACTGACTCTCGCAAGAGCAAAACAAAAATGGAGAGATAGGCTGTCTTGAGGAAGTAAATAGGAAAAAAGCCAAATGTTGTTACTGTCCATCATTGCAGGAGTAAAAAAAAAAAAAAGAGAAATTGTATCCACCACAGAAGCAAAACGAAGGAACAAGAAAATATGGTCTGGTTCCAGCATTATAGAAGCCAAACAAAAAAAAAAATGTCTTCACAGCGATCACATCAAGTAAAGCGGAACCGTTCGAATATGTGAAAACTGTCCTCGGTCACAGAAGTAACAGGAGAAAATGTCTGTTCAAAACACAAGCAAAACTTCAAAATGAGAAAAGGTGTTAGTTGTTAAAATAAGCAAATAAACTGTCCCAACTGTCTATCATCTTAAAACCAAAACGTGGGGCAAAATCGGATGTCTGTCTTCACACAAGTAAAACCAAGAAAGCAGAAAATAGCGCTAAGTATCCATCATTACAAAAGTCAAACCAAAATAAGAGACGTCATAACTGCATCACAGAAGTAAAATGTGAAAACAAAAAAATGGACAAACTGTCCTTCACCACAGAAGTAAATAAAAAAAAAAAGGGGGGGGGGGGCCATAATGGTTCACCATCACCACAACAAAGTGAGAAAATGCGCCAGTCAATCATCAAGTCAAGTCCAAAGGAAAGAAACATGAAAGGAGTGGCACTGTTGTTGACGACATGGCCTTTTGGCACTCCGAGCAACATGGGCGTGGCACCAGCGCTCCCATCCGCATCTGCGTTTGCTTGAGCAATATCGTTGATCAATCCTGCATGGGAAGCACTTTCAGCTCGGCTTTTGCCTCTTGTCGTTGCCAGCGCCATCATTTGATCCACCGGGGAGGAAAATGCTTCAATGCGCGGCGTGGCGGCTTTTATGTTTGGGGCTCTTGTTCGTATGATTGTTTCCATTGCTTCAAAGACTTGCGCTTCAACCCGGCTGTCCTCCTTCACCCCGGATGACCGTCGTTTTTTCTTTGCTTTGCCCTCGCCTCGTCGCCCTCCCTCGGTCGCCATCGGCAACTCTCATTGCCTCGGTGTCGGCCCGCGTCCGCCCGCCCAACCGCCGTTGGCGCGAGCTTTAATTGAATAGACTTGAGTAATTATTTGCCGAGTAATACGGAGGCGAGGGAAAATAAATAGCCACTTTGCGGCGGCGAATGTTGCCTGATGGCCATGTGTTGATACTCTCACCAGGGAGTGTGGCGAACCTGCTCGAGCGGGCTGAGTGCCTGATTAAGATTCACTGGGCGCAGTTTGAGGATAGCGCGTCTCCTGGGCAAAAAGAGTGCCGGGCCGTGTGTTTTTTTTTTTTTTTTTTTTATTACGCCGCCCGAGCCTCGACTGAATCGATATCAGCGGATGCAGTTGGGACCGAGACGCCGGAACGCCCGAAATGTCGTACGGTTTGCAAATATTCTCGAAAGGCGCGTGCGGTGCCGCGGTCAGGCGGTATGTTGTTCGCCTAACAGCATAATCGCCCTCGTCATTTTTTAACGTTTTGGGCAAACAATGAAAAAAAACAAATTCAACAAAGACGACGACTCGAGCGAGCACAATGAATGCGTGTTTTTATTGTGCTGCACAAAAGCAGTCGAATAATAAAATCGGACGTTATTCATCTCATGTTTGCTTGTGAAAATACATTTAACAAGGCAACACTCAAAAAACTAAAAGTACTTGGAGTGCATCATTAAATACATTCTTTTGGCCGCGGCCATATGTTGATTTATGTGGGTCATCCTGACCATAACGTGCGTGTGTGCTTGCCAGATGTTGAACTTGTGATTACACCCCCCCCTTTTTTTTTTCCTCCCCCTCTTTTTTTTTTTTCCCCCCTCTTCTTCTTAACGTTCCCGCTTTGTGTTTCCGTTTTGTCACGAGAGCCCCGCTGCCAGTTTGGCCTCCCTCCATTCTCCGCTGCCAATACTTTTCATTGACTTTCTTTCTCGTCGGCTTTTGAGGAGAAGCGATCGCGTCGTCGTAATGTTTACAACCGGCGCGTTCGCGCTCCATCGACTTTGCGTAGCCCCTCATTACACGGCGGTACTTTGACTTGACTTTGCTTTGTTAACGGCAGTCAAGTTTGAGCGGACTTCTATACCTCTTAACCTTTTTCCCCTGACGTCTTTGAATGCATCTTGAGTGGAGGAGGATGACATTTTTTGCTCTGTTGTCATGGCGACTGCTCACATGCCACCATGTGACTAAATATAGCGCCTCGGGTGTTTTTTTTTTTTTTTTTTTTTTTTCTTTTCTTTTTTCCCCCTACTTCCCGGTGGGATGAGAACACTGTGGATCTACACACACGCTTGCCTTACAAATTTAGGCAAACCTTCAACAGGTGGAAGTCTTGGGACAGCTGGCTCCGAAACCTACAACTCGTAAAATTGAATCATTAATACAGCGGTTGAAATAATACAAATCGAGGAAAGTTGTTTGAGAGTGAAACCTATTAACCGGGTCAGTCAGTCAGCCATTTTCTCTGCTTCGCCGGCTGATCGGGAACAACCGGGGATTGCTAGGTGCTGAGCTAACTTGCTCCGCAGCAGTTACGAGTTGCAGCTAACAAGCTAGCGCAGGGAAAGATGGTGCAGACCACTGGTTGCTAATTCTTCATATCGGGTTGAGTTGTTTTTTTCGTACATCAATAATCTTTGACGTATGAAAAGTGTGGTTCTTGACCTGCTCAGTTTGTACGCTGCGCCTCTGTTGGTAATTCACTCAAATGGTCTTGCCACTTGCGGCACTTGGACACTTTTCTTCCTCGCTTCGGTTTTGTGTAGCCGCTTTCACGCAGCCTGGAAATGGACTGCACAGTGGCCCCAAATAATTTGCTAGGCTTCACCAGACGTCATCTGATTTTCCGATTACAAAATGCCGCACAATATTGTTCCTTGAAGTTTTGTGTCGATTCTCCCACTTGTTGAATGGATAAAATTTGAAACGGCCCCTCCTAGAAAAAAAAAAAACCTGCGCCACCCCTGCCGTCTAGCCTTATTTCGTGTTCCTACTAAATGGTTAATCTGATCAACTGAGAGATTGTTTCCTCGAGACGTTTGTTCCTCGCAGCTTGGGAGGCTTCACAGGTTCTTGTCGTGGAGCATTTGGACTGTCTGGAAAGTGTCAAAATGTTCAGCCACACATGAAATCACATCTTAACCTACTTTTTCTTCTGTGCTGGCCTCCCGCTACACAATACTAACAAGTTGCCAGTGATCTATTTTACACGTGTGGCCTCGTTGGCTCTCTGGCACTTTTTACGAGAGCCCCGGCATGCCGTACGAAGGCTCTCGTTAAAAGGCTTGCTTCTTTGTCGTTATTATTCTTTGTAAGCCGTTTTCAGGGCTTCGCCATCCTCAAAAACTCGGTTTGAGTCACAGGCGTGAAACCACAAACATTTAGAAACCAGTTTCGCTTAGCAACGTGACATTTGGGAGGCTTGTGTATTTTATTTTTATTGAGTTAACCATGGCACGTCTAGGTAAGGCAATTGAAAACAGATTCTCATTTGCAATGCCAACCTGGCAGCAAAATAAGAGCAGGCGCACACACATCTGCACATAATACAGTGCGTCGAATCAAAGGTTCACAACATTGAAACGAGCAAGTGCAGTTAAATAAAACGGGAACAGAACTTGCAGGTGGTGGTATGCATGGTGAGCAGGGAGCAAAATTAGGGTGAGCTCTTGACATTGGATGTTTTACAGATGAACAGGGACCGATATATTGTGTATAATTGACTAGTGTAGACTGGCAAAAAAAAAGTCTCCAGAATCCATCCTGAGAAGACACAGCAAGGCTGCCATTTTAGTTCCGAGTGTCCAATTTCGGCTCATGTTGCCCATTTCCTTCCAAAGTTGTTGTTATATTTTGAACGGTTGCTTCCAAAGTTGAACCATGTCCACGACATGGATGGATGACGCAAAATTGGCAGGTATCGCTTTTTTGATTTTCAAGGGGGGGGGGGCAAAAGTTTGATAAGTCGCAGATTGACAAAAACTCATTTTAATAACTCAGCCAGATCAGAACATGACTAAAGGTCATCTCCACTGCGCCGCATTTGGGCAGAAATATGCAATAAGTCTCCAGAACTCCTCTCAGCACTCTTGACTCTTGTGCCATTGGTTACGCCGGTGCCCAGAGCCTCGAGGGCAAAGGCGGCAAGGGGGGTGTTGAATTGTTTGCCAGAGCATCTGCACGTCCGCGGGACATTGCCGTTAGCGCCCGCCTGCTCGAACATCACGACCGACCGCATCCCGCCAAACAAGACTGTCGGCCGCTGTAAATAAAAAGCAGACCTCCGGTCCTTTTTGATGCTCCACATGTGCGTGCCTTTGTCGCAGATGCTGTGGCGCAATCACAGATGGGGGGGAGGGGTGGCGGCGGGCAATCAAAACAATAACAACGGCCCCCTTTTGACAAAGCCCGCCGGCCGTTGATTGTCAGAAGATGTAAGCTGACTCATGCCAAGAAGGGCATGTCACCCTGCGAGCGAGGGGAGGAGGCTAAAAAAAACCACACAACTAACGGGGGGGGGGGGGGGAAACCTTGCTTTTGCACAGATTAATTACGAGTGGTTAGCTTGGCATTGCTATTTATTTCTTGAATCAGTGGCCATTTCAGTTGATGAAAGACCTTGGAGCCACATGCTAAATTTATGCCACCATGTGATGCGCTGTGATGTTATTATTAGGTTGAATAAAGGGCCCTCCCGCTCATAAACAAGCACAAAATGGCCTCTTCTTGGATTGTGCCCGCCATGATTATTGACAAAATGTTGCCCCTGAAGCCAATTTGACTTAGCAACTTCATTTTGGTGGGCATGGCTATCACGAGTTGACCCACAAAAAATGACCATGGAAGTCTGCCATTTTGCTTCGAAGCAGCCATTTTAGTTTTTTTTTTTTCGGCTTTCCCGTGGAACGAATTTCTCCTCGACATTTTGGGAACATTCCGCCTCTGAAGCCTTTCACTTTGCAATGCAAAATTTGGCTCTTTTCCGGTGTCAATTGTAAATAGTGTTTTATGTCAATTTATTGGCTTTACTTATTCATATTTTATTGATATATTATTTATGTCTCTATTTATTAATACATGCACCACAGGCTTTTATTGTGAAATGCGCTATATAAATTGTATTGTATTGTATCTTGAGTAGACAACAAAAAAATGCCATGCCAGAAAAGTGACAGGAAGGCTGTCATTTTCCATCGAAGAGGATTTTTTTTGGCGCGCTTTCCCTTCAAAAGTAAACTCGTCCTCGAGATTTTGTCCAGTGGCTGTCAAACGTGTCCTCCGCGTATTTGACAGATGTCACATTAAGAAGTGAAAAAAAAAAAAAAAAAATGTCCCACGGGCTGTAGGTTGCCAGCCCTGCTTTCGTTAATCAATTCACTTCCTCCTCTCTTCTAATTCCGACATTCGTTTTTCATCCCTCATAGTAACAAGAGCAAATTGATTATTTCCCATCACTGCCGGAGAAATAACACGCCTCCCCTCTAATTGGTTTGTTTATCGTGCGCAACAGACTGCGGGGCTTGTTTGGACGCTGGCAGGCATCCATCGCAACGTGCTGATTGCTCACCTCGGGAGGAAAGGAGGAGCCATGTTGACGGCCCGTCCGCCCGTCACCCGCACTGCCGACATGACGGCGTCTGCCAAGGCGGATTTGTTACGGCAAAAGTACATTTGGGATTGAGTTAAGGACGCTGGGCGGATGGATGAGGATTTGCATCCAAAAAGCCAACGCTGGAAAGAATACGACTTCATGTATATTTGATCAAGTTCATGTTCCAGTTTTAAACTATATCGCAGTGCTTGGCAATTTTGCCTTCAAATAATATCGATAGTTGTTTTCACAAAAATACAATTTTAATCGATTGTTTCCTCCCCTTCTGAAAAAGGGGTTAAGCAAAATAATAATGAAAGTGAGATGCGGCGGATTTTCGTGATAGTGGGGGTAAAATGTTTATACGTTTTTAAAAATGAAATAATGAGGCTACACGTTTATAATAAATGTAAAACGTTGCACTTTTCTAGAGTTAATTAAGTACCATGACATGATTTTGAAAAAAGAAATAAATAAAATAAATTGAGGTTAACCACACGACGCAGGACTGCACAGCGGGCTGTGTTCCATTTTGGCAGTCGGGCCATACGGTTGACGGCGCGCTATCAGGCCGAGTCATCTTGCTCTTGACACGTTGCGCTTTTCATATGGGCTACGCGAGACTATCCCGCTGAAAGCGGCATAAAAGGATTAACGCAGCGCTTGTCCTTTCAGAAATAATGCCCTTTTATTGAGCGCTTTTGACACGGTAAGAAAGGCTAATGGTGACATTGAATGGCGCCGGAATAAGTCATGTGGCATCATCCCGCCGTGCCAGCGAGCGCCCTTGCTATTTGCATTCCGCCAGATCAAAGCCTATTGATCGGGCTCGTCCAAGCGCCGGCTGCTTTTTCCTCGGCCGCGTTACTCAATCAAGGGGGTGTCCTGCGGCTAATGGCCGCCGTCTCCCCGCAGGCCACATGACACGCTCGCTTCACCGTCAAACTCGCCGCCCAATTACCGTGCGGGAAACCCAATAATTGTGATGCATTTGGACCCTGACCCTCGGCCTTTACTCAGACAAGTGTTTACAATCGCCCATATTCATTGTATCGCAAGAGAAAATGATGCTGAACAGCGCAGTATCAATATTTTGTTCTCAGCCATAATAATATTTGACACTTGTGTTTTCTCGCAGCCTCCTGGGAGAAAATCTTCAAGCCTCTTAGTGTACATTGATCATTCTTGCCACCCGTATCGGACAATTGGATATGTGTATTGACGCTGGACGATACGGTTGCTCACAATATTTCATCCCCGCCGTATTAGCTCATCATTGCAAAGATTTCTTTTTTTTTTTCCCCCACTCGTAGACGTGCTGATCACTTTGCACTCTGGACAAAAGCCTGGGGAGCCTCTCGGAGCCATCGCCATGGCGCTGTCCTATCCAAATAAGAAACCTTTTGGCCAGGACGTTCAACAACGCGCACCGGCCCCGCTCACTCACTCCCTCCCTCCCTCCCTCCCTCCCTTTGGTCCACATCACCTGCCTTTCCATTTTCCGCAAGACAAATTCCAGCCAGCCCAAAAGTCGAGTGGCGAACACGAAATAAGTTTTCTCCACGAGCGGGGAGGAAGTTGAAAAGAATAACACGTTCCTTTGATTTTGGGCTCGGAGCACTTTGCAGTCAATTTCCCGGAGTGATAAGGGCTTAGCCAATGTAATCCTCACAGGACCTTTCTCTGGCATGTGGCACGGATCAAGAAAACCTTCTCCTCTGCGAGACACGCAAATGTCAGGAGGGAAAAAAGACAAACTAACCATACAACTTGAAAGACAAAAATTAAAAAGGCGCGACCATTTCTAATCATCCTCCGTCGTACGTAGTCGATTTGAAAGTAACGTAATCAGTCGTCTTCTTCAATTCGGAATATCAACATAAACGCTCTCGACGAAAAAAATAGCGCTGTTGGTTCCAATGAGGAAAGTTAAGACAGAGACGTCAGAGTTACGAGCACAGTGACAGAAAAACGCATGTGAGACGTCTACTGGATCATTTTCCATGTATACGGTTTGAAAATCTCCCCCTCGTTTCTGTCGTTAACTCAATTGCTAATTCAATGATTCCGCATCCCCGGTGGGAAAAAAAAACAACAAATGCGTGCAGTGAGCAGCGGTATCGCCGGTGCGTCGGCAGAGCCTCCCGCCGGGTGGTTGCTCGCATGTGTCCGACACATTTTTGCATCTTCAAGCGCGAGATGTGCGGCAGTGTCACGCCGACATGTGACAATGTAACCGGAGTGTGCGTTTCCTCCCTGCGAGGAGGCGCCGTGGCAAGTAAACACGCGGCAGGTGGCGGTTGGCGTGCGCCGCGCGAGGAAACCCACCACATGCCTCCACCAAGGCTTGAAATTGCAGTCTTGCGCACTTCAAATAGCGTTCCGAGCTGTGCTCTACACCGAGCCTGTTTCACAATCGTTTTGTCAGGGCCAAACCAAAGAGTAGACGCTGTCCTTTCGTCAGGGCAAAAAGTTGGATTCTGCCTTGTTTCCGTCCCCTGATAATCGGCAGTCGAAAAAAGCTACTAGGGCAGCGATGCCATCTACTGGCGGTTGTGCATTAGTAAAGTTGTTTACAAGCGTACATTTTACAGCGGAGCAGAATCCCACACAGCACTTTCCCGTAATTGGCAAGCATGCTTTTCGCGGCAAGCTCCAAAGGTTGGGCTTGTGCGTAAATGGAGCGAGCGAATATGCAATTCGGGGCCCTTTTTTTGGACTGTCTGAAAGTGAAACGTGGCCGCGGAGCTCGGCTGCAGCTCATGCAAAATGCGTCTGCCGTTTTTGAAAAAGCTATTTTTACACGTCTTTACCTCCTGATAGTCGTTTCATATCCCATCCGCGTGGTGTCAGCGCGCCTATTAATTATGTAGCGGAGAGCAGTCGAGGAGACAATATTGATGCTAAACGGCACCGCCGTATTACTCAACTGCCGATGATGGAATATAAACAAGAGTCAATTAAGGCTGCATTTCGTGTTTCCATGGGTGAATAAAGGCTCATTTCCACTCATTTGTTTTTCCTTTGGCATGAAAGGGCAAAGCTACTCATCGAACGTTTGTCTTTCATGCCTCGTTGATTACTATTGAAAATAGGTGTTTTCTTTTTCTTTGTTTCAGGTGACCCAACTCCTGTGTTTTCTCTCCAATTTTACAAATGACATCTACGCCGATTGAATTGGCCTAAAGCTGCTCAAAACAGAACATGTCGAGGCCACTGAAACTGATTGTATTCTTTTTATCAACCAAGGCCAACCTTTTAACGTTTCACTTTTAGTTGAGCATTTTTCTGCTTTTCCAGCAGATGGTGCTACTTTCTCCCCATTCAAAGCATGCATCCAAATTGCGCTTTCTGCCCCGATGCCTCCATCGCTACTGAAATGAGAAGTGTGTGTGTGTGTGTGTGCGTGCGCGCCGAGTAAGCTTTCACGTTGACATTCCAACTCATTGAATGATCAAGAGTTAAAATGCCCCCAAAATAACAACATCCTCCTCCCCGGAGGTGGTCGCAGTCTTTGGAATTAGGTCAGCACATCCTCAGTACTCGACGTGCTGCAATCCGATATAATTGCGAGGATTTGGGCACGCGCACATACACCAAAATATCTTTGCGCGCGGCCCTCATTAAAACTGTTGGCACTCGGCCCAGTGCAATCAAAGACAGACAACATTTTGGTTGATGTCTCCTGCTCCATTTCTGCGCTTCCATTTTGCATTCATATCGTTTTCGTCTTCTTGCGCTGTCTGGTGGAAAGATGGAAGAAGACCCCGGCGACTCTGTCGGAATGTTTGAGCAGGGGGGGGTTGCGAAATGAAGTATGTAAATGGCTAGTCTAGTAGAATAATTGCAGATTATACCCAACTTTTTATTTTTGATGGCGCGTGTTGTGAAGAGGGCGTTTGCGTCACCGGTGTCCGTACGTCGAGCGCCAAATGTGGTGTTTACCTGCTTAATTCTTTCACGAGGGATCAATGAGGAAACGCTAACGCTGAAAACCCATCAACGGACTGTTTGTCCTTGGGAGGCAGTCGTGACTGAGCTCGGATGGTCAACAAAAGACGTAAGCGATGCGGCAATTTGTAAGTGGCCGCTGGCCGGATATAAAATGGCCGCGGCCCGTCCTCTTAAAAACATGACAGATTGACGATGACGTTTGTTTAACCTCTTTTATAATCAAATCGCAGCGGTTCAAGGAGACTCTCTGCCGGTGCATTACGCTGGTGATTTACGTGCGGCTTGTTTAAGGCCGCCCGGCTCGTGCACGCGACAGGCCAAAGTAGACTTTTTCCATTGGCCTAGATTTGGGCGCGGTGTTGTTCGAATGCGCGTCATGTTAGTGTGGCTTACGACAACATTCAAGAACATGTTTTTAGTTTTAAAAAAATTAAAATAAAAACAAAATGTTCTTTTTTTCAAATTAGCAGTCCATTAAATACACAAACGCACATGCGGTGCCTACACCTTGAAATGCGTTTTCCCTGTCCGCTGGTGTGGCCACTTTAGAGCGCCTCATCGTTGGCTGTGAGTGCGCGCACAGGACTGAGAGAAAGTGAAAGTGAGGTTGGAAAGACAAAAAACTGAAGTCTGATTTGATAACCGGTGTGTGTACAGCTTTGCGCTGGCATTGCCACTTTAGAGTGCCTCGTTGTTGCAAAGCACAATGTCTTGATTTTTGGTGATTTTGAAGCCCCGTTTTATGCACTTGGCTTTTTTTTTTTTTTTTTTTTTTCCCTCATTCAAATTTGCCAGAACACTCAACCCTTCTCTGTGGTGTGTCAAGTTTCCGAGACAATTTATTTTCACATTACAGGGACTTTAAATTGTTTTAGGAGCAAAACTTCGGCCGACAACATTGCTGATTTTTATTGTTGGTCATATTGGCGGTAGATTGAGCGCTTAGTGGGATTTTTTTTTTTTTTTCTTTTTTTTTTGTTTGTGTGGTAAGATGTTTGCGAACCGCAGCAGTGGAGAATGCAGTTGGGAATGTGGCCTGACCTGAAGCGCGGCTCTCTCATGGCTCCTCCGTCAGATCCAAATAAGCAAGACGTGAAAAAAGTTGACTGCGTGTCATACGTGGTCACACGCTGCACTCCGTCCGGCCCCCCTTTCCTTGTGATGTATAATGCTTTTAACTCAACCAGCTCCTTGCCTCAGCTATTTTGACTCCCGCCCCTCGCCCCCTCCCCCCCCGCCACCTTGTTCTGAGTGTGTTTGCGCTCGCCTTGGCCAAAGACCAAAGGCTCTGTTCTCGATATAATCCCCGCCATCGATCAGACTTTGTTTACTCCGACGTGGCTTCTCTCTTCTGCCGCAATTAGGAGGCAACCTTGCACCTCCCTGCTCCTCACACCGGCTTTTATGGGAGGTGATTTTTCTCCTTAAGTGGACATTTTTCATGTGGCGGCCAGGCTCAACACGTGGGCTAAGTGAGGGAGGCTGATTTTTGTTTTGTTGGGCTCTTTTTCTGTGTCATTTATCGGGGCTGATTTATATCAAATGAAAGGATACATTTGCCTCTTCACAGATTTTTTTTGTTTTTTCCTCCGTTTTTCACTTGTAAAACTTAAAACAACAAAAAAACGTTGTGGCGTCTGATGACTTGAAATCCAGACAGAGAGCATTTGAGACGACCTCCTTAACCTGCAACTGTTTCATCTAACTTTCAATATTCTGCCTTCAGCGTCTTTGGCACAGCAGCCTGGCGCCTCCAAGCCGAAGATTGCGCGAACCGTCGCCGGATGCCGAATTTTCTTTGGCCCGCCCGCGCGCCGCACTCTCGAGCGGGAGGGAACACTCCGCCACAAATATTTGACCGCTTTTATGGAGGGGAGGAAGTAAATGGCATAAATACCAAACGCAAACTCGATGACAATTAGCCGTGCTCTGTCTCAGCCCCTCTTGGGCTGGAATATTCCCCCAAAACAATCTGCGCTAAATAAACAAGCCTCAACTTTTCTCCGCCTGAGAGTTTGCGCACAGTCAAATGTGTCTTTTGCATAATTCCACAGCTGCATCGCCTCGGCTTGATGTGATTTAGGGCCCGCCGCTTTCAAGGAAATTGGACTTAGGGTATGAAAGTTCACACTTCTCGCCTGCGGGCAATCGATTTTTCTCTTTTTCCTCCCGCTCGCTCTCTCCGGAGCCGCAGTTGCTGCTTGTTGTGAGTGTAAAACATGCTGTTAGTGTCAGCGGGGTCGAAAACCTCAGCGTGACTTTGGCGGAATTTAATCATTTTTTTCGGGAGCCCATCGTCAAATGCCTTGTAGGAAATGTGCTGCTTTACAGCAGGTCTACTCTCGTAAAGTGTTTGGAACTAGGCGTGCGCTCACGAGCGTTTATCAAGTCGCGGCTCACTATTTGGCAAAGCACTCGATTCCAATCTGATTTTTACAGTGACTACCATTGATTGCTGCCAAAAAGGGATCTCACAGTCAACCCTGCGCCGCATTGTAAACGTGGGTCCGATTTTAGTAGCCGTGGCGCAAAATCTCTAGGACAGGTTTGCCCAATGTTTGCTTTGGCCAATTGGAAGCAAAATGGCCCACGCTCTCTGTTTCCCGGCTTGACTTCTTGAGAATTTTCTCTGCGTCCACTCATGATAGACATGGCTATTAAAAATGTTCACTTTGCGTGTGGGAAAGCCCCTCAAAATGGGGCAAACCATGCTCGTACCCTCACAAGTCAATCCTGTGACATCACCACCTCTTCACGACTCTTTAATGAGCAGCTTCTTGAGCAAACTCGGGGGGGAAATTGGGGGGGGTGTCAAGTTTCGAGGTGGTGGACGTCCATCGGTCAATCAGGTGAGGAAAAGACCCTCCTTTGTTCAGCTGCTGAAGCATGTGGCCCACCGCCAATTATGTGTAACGCCACATCGTCTTGGATGCAAACGCAAACAGTCCGAGTGTCTTATTAGGCCTGCGTGGAGTTTGACAGCCTTCACACAATCTTGTGCAAGGCCCCCCTTTCTCCCGTTGCTTCAGCGTAATCTGACAGATGGAGAGTATTTGCAAGAGGGGGAGGGGGAGGGGGGGTGCAGAGGGAAAGAGGGGCTCTCACCCAGCGCTAGTACATTTCAAGGTGGGTGTAAGAAATGTGTATCAAATTAACTCTTTGGGGCCTCGGAGCAATCACAGCTTTGTTATTTTAGGCTCTCGGGCGAAGCCAAACTGGATTCGACGGCTCGGCCAATTACCTGTAATTTTCCGAGCCGCTGCGCCGGCTTTCGCCGGGCCGGCGGCGAACACTGGACCACTGTCTCCCGCCGCTCCGTCGCGGCGTTCAACCTCAAGTGACCCCCGCTCGACTCGTTGGTATCCATCGCAGTAGCACCTTTTTGCAAATATTCTCGGAAACCAGAAACCCGGGGTGATTATTCACTCAACTGCAGATGTATTTCCCAAAAGTGATGTCAAGTGATTTAAGAGTTGCCGTCACGTCCCATTGCCAGTATCGATGCGGTACTGCGTGATCCAACACTACGATACGTTCCGATATGGTTTGATTAGGAATTGAAATACACTCCCATGTTTATCAATGTCAAAGCATCGTACTTTGAGGGCTAACGAAACAGCATTTGTTGTCCCAGCCCTTCACTTTGATCCTGTTCCGTGACGGCTAGAAATACATCTCGATATTTTGTCTTAAGCGTCGGTACAGTACCAGGCAATGAATTATATCAATATTGTACTGTGAAAGCTCTGTCCCACCCTAGCATGGAGACTGTGCCTTGAGCACTAACGATATGAAAAAGACCAATATTGCTATTTTTAATCAAATCCCTTATGTCAGTAATGCACCGTGAAAGTTAACGATATGGCGCATATTGGTATCCGTATCCAACCCCGAGTATCGATACTGTAGCGTAAGCTCTCACGATGCTCTATGATGCTAGTAACCAACATTGATATTTTTTCTCTATCCCGCATGTCCATATTGCGCCATGAAAGCTAATGATGCATTTTGCCGTGTCGCCCCACCGCCGGTTTCGATATTGTACCGTGGGAGCTAACGATACCGTACATATCCACGTTGATATTTTGTACCACAGTACTGATTTTGGACCCGAAGTAGTCAAGATAGGATGCATTGCAATATCTGGCATTTTCTCTCAGCGTGTGTCTCCACGAGTGTCTGTTTGTGCACTTGACGTTTCCCCTTCAGAGTCACTGAAGGAGAGCGAGCCGCTGGCAGTAAAATGCTAATTAAGTGCAACGTGGCACACAAGGACGACGCAGCGCCGATGCTGCTTCTAAGCCATTTTGTCCTGGCCGGGTCACCGTGATCATCACGGGCGACTGGACTTCCTTTTTGATGCAGTGTCGCAGTACCTTTTCACCATGACGTCGCCTGTTTGTTTGTTTTTTACTAATTGGTGTTTTTTACATCATCTTTGTCTTAGGATCATAGTTGGGGCGTATATTTAATGTTCAGGATATTAATACAGGCAGTTGTAAAAAAAAAAAAAAATAACAATTGGGTTCGGGGTGAGGGGTTATGCAACGGGGCTTGGTCCCTAAACTCCCCTTCGCAAAATACTCTCCCTTCTTATCAGGATAACCTTGACCGGGTGCGATCCCTCATCATTCCTGAGCTCCCGCCTCTTTACGTCTGCTTTTTAGGAAAAGATAAAGCAGTTAGTTAAAGAAGCGCGCCCAGGTTGTTAAATCCCAAATGTGTTGCCGCATGAGATGGCAAAGCGAAAGGCCCGCCCGTATGCCTTGGGCTGCAATCGTCTTCGCCCTCAAGTGCCCTTTGGCAGCAGTGGATGAATTTCCAAGTGATCCGATAAGCTGGAGCGGAACGCGACGCCTGGACGGCAGCCGGGAAGCAAGACCAAGACGCAGACGTTATCGGCGGCCGTGTAAAAGACGTCCGAATGCTCCGCATCGCCAAAGCGTTCACCTTTGCTTTTAATTTTATGCTGCAGTGGGTGGTGCAAAATATCAGTAGTACCATTTCCGTGCAGTTAGAGATAAGTGATCGGATACATCCCGATATCGTTATTTAGTCCCACTCGGACTATGAATATTGGACAGTGAGATGCTGTTATCTTATTGAACAATATTTTGCCTATTAAATGAAGTCAGTTTTCAAATATAAAATATATAAATGTTTTTTGGTTTTTTTAACTAATATTGTTTTAAATTTAATGAAATGATATTATGGGTTACCG
Source organism: Filicampus tigris (assembly GCF_054856515.1). NCBI lineage: Eukaryota > Metazoa > Chordata > Actinopteri > Syngnathiformes > Syngnathidae > Filicampus > Filicampus tigris. Next base: position 1,291,924 of record NC_141235.1, on the reverse strand, counting down.
CAATAATAAGCCGAGTATCTCCTCTGAGAGACTTTTGCTGTACTGCTGTTTTGGATTGCAACAGCATTGAAATGGACTCAGCAGTGATTTCTTTGGGGTGACAAGATGTGAGATAGTCGCAGTTACGTTTTTTTTTTGTACAAGATTTGCACAACACAGCAAGTGCAACTATGCTTTTTGCCCAGCTGCCGCTAAATATACTGGAAATCTCTCCAGGCTGTGGAATGAAGAGAACTTCAGTGAGGGGGAGTTGTGGGGGAATAAAATCGTACTTTCCCCGAAGTGTCCTTCTTAAAGTAGATTTTTTTTTTTTTCCCCCACCGTTCCGCCGTCCACTTGTATTTTAAGCCGGGTGACACCTCACCATCCATCACAGCCAAGCACCCATCAAGCGCACACACCCACACAATGGCGAGCCGCTGCCACAACAATTTGACTTCTCCCACTGGGAGCAAAGTCTTCCATCCGTTCTCTTTCTCCTCTTTTTTTTTTTCTTATCGCACTTGTCCTCATTCCCTGGCACCTGCGAAAGCAGACCCCCCGGCATCGTCGCCACTCCATCCCGTGCCCCGGCCGCACCACTAAAGACTTGAGCGTCTTCCGTTTCACCGCCGGGCCAGATGCTTATTTGCCTTTGGCGCTCGGGCTGGGGGACTTTGCCGAACGGGATTGCTGCGCTACTCCCTTCATTTGAAAGGCAGGCACTTGGGAATCAAGACATCTTGGATTCCCATTGCACAATGATAACGTTCCGCTGGGCAGTTTTTGCTTTCGCTATAAAAAAAAAAAAAAAAAAAGGGTCGCCCTGAAGAAAATACTTACTGTTATGACATTTTCACTTTAGCTGGCCAAAGTGTTTTTCAGTTAAAAGTGGGACAACGGCAACCTTCTTCGTTTTTTGGACTTCAGCCCTGGCTCATAATTCCAAATCAAGCCATCTTGTCCAATGCCTTCTGTGTTGGATATGCATTTCTTTTTACAATTTAAAAAAGTTCCTAATTGCATGTCTGTGCCGCGCTTTTGTAAAAAGAATCCAAGAATCAAGAATGAAAGCGCACACACCCCTTCTCTCGTGTCTCACGCAAGTGAGCGACTGCATATTCGGTCCCAAACGGTGGCGGGCCAGTGGCGAGTTCAGATTTCGTTACCTTGACGACCAAGGCGAAACTCTGACGATATTGGCTCCAACTTGCAGGAGCAGAGGCCAAAATGATGTTGCACTTTCCTATAAAGAAGTCAAGCTATTGATGTTGTACTTGGCTCAAAAAAGAAGGCAAACTATTGCACTGACCTTTGCCTAAAGAGAAGACAAACCATTGAAGTTCCACTTCCCTATCAAAGAAAACGTTTGAGACCGTTAAACTTGAACTGTTTGGAAAAGAAAACAAACTATTGAAGTTGTAACGTCCTGAAAAAGAAAAAAAGAAAAGAACGTATCGATCGTTGCTCTTTCCTAAAACAAAAACATTTCAAATATCCGCGGTCCTTCAAATGCAGCCTTCCCATCCATCACTGGGATGCTCTTTCGGGTCATTTCCACTCTTAACTTGAGGGGAAAGGTGGCGTCATGGTCCTGGCAGAGGCGAAGCCACTCGTGGCCGCACCGCAGTGAGCGTCTCAAAGTTTTTCTCACTCCGCCTCCTTTGATTTGGAAGCGCTCGTGTCGGAAGAGAATGTCTGGCCCACGACGTCGGGACGGCGGCTGGACGCAGTGCGGCTTGCCACCTTCGGCGTTTCCTTTTGCCCGGAGGCAGACGGCCCCCGCGCCATCACGGCTCTTCACTCGAGCGCCTTTGTCCGCCGCCAAAGCGACTGTGTCGTCTTACCTTGTCCCTTTTAATTGAGTGCTCAGTCGCCGATGTCATGGGGCTTTAATGAGCCCCAGAGAAAGTAGCCGGATTAAATGGATCATCTGAAACTTCCTTCTTCTTTTTTTTTTCCTTCTCTTTTTTTTGGGGTGCCCCGGTTCTGCAGAGCAGCTTGCGGCTGGAAAACAAGGTTACGCAGATCCGTATCAAAGGAGAGCAGCGCTTCTGTGCGCCCCGTGTCGGGTTTCCACCTGAAACGCAAAGGTGTTTTCTTACCCGATTTGTATTCATTCACACAATGGCCAAGCATGCTTCTCTTGTTTCCGAGTAAGGGGAGTCCAGACGAGACTTTTGTTCGCCCATCATCGGATACGAGCGCGTTGTTTCCCCACCACAGGGTTTGCTCCAAATTGACTCTCCCCCTTCCTCACCACTGTCCTCCCTCCCCTCCTTTGTGCTCCAAAAGCGCTTATTCAGATTCAATCATTCCGCCCTCAAAGCCGCAAATTAGCAGTTTAAAGTGTTTTGGTTGGCGGCAGCCATGCTGGAATGTGTTACGCTCGCCAGTCATGCCACAACGGGTAATACCAAAAACTTTGGACGAGCCAAAAAGCTACAATTTGGAATTTGACCAACAGTGTGTGTGTGGTTGGGGGGCAGCTCGCTAGAAAGTGCACGAAGCTAATGCTAAAGCTATGCCGTCACGAGTGATGTAGCGCAAATACAGCTAAGAATAGGTCAGTGTCCTCGTTCGTAGTTTGTGAAAAGTTGACGTTCGGACACGCCGAAAGTTGCACGATTTTGCCGTGCTAGTTGCTAGCACAAGAAGCTAATGCAGCAGTCGACATTGTCGCTCAGTGCTCAGCACAAACAGACGGAACACGGGTTGAGATGAAGTCCTTGGTTCATAAAAAAAGGTTGCTTGATAACGCTGGACAAGAGTCTCAGCGGCAAAAATGCAAAAACAACAGCAACCTACTAACATTTGTATATGGAACAACACATTTTGGAGCAGTCAAGGTTTTACTCTCATGCTCTTAATGCGTTGCAAGTGAATTTTTGAAATGCGAAAGTCCATTTTTTTGCGGCGGGTGTTGTTTTCAGGGCTTTTTCCTGACCGTGTCTCCGGCGTCCATGCTCAAGGTGGCCAAGCACGCCTCGGAAAACAACAAACTCTTCTGCGTGAACCTGTCGGCGCCTTTCATCTGTCAGTTTTTCAACGCCGCCATGATGGAGCTCATGCCCTACGTGGACATCCTGTTTGGCAACGAGACGGTAAGTCCCGACTGCTACTTTTTGTAAGTCGCTTATGTGCGAAGTCTGAACCGCGACATTCCAAGTTAGTGTGGCAAAAAAAGTCCAATCTCAACTCTAGTGTGACATCTGAACGAAAACACAGATTTATGGCTTAGTTTATGGCAATTTCCCTAATTGCATTGAGGTATGTGTGTGTGTGTGTGTGTGTGTGTTTTGCAAACGCTGTGTGTTTTGCATTCGTGGCTACTGTAAGCGTTTGCCTCAAGAAGTTCTCTTACACTTCCAGTTATTATTGACTTTAATGATTCGGGCTAATAATCGCGTGTTTGTAGACGGATTACCGGCAGAACACTCTGTCAGCACTCGTTCTCCGGGAATCCAAAATAAGAGCAAACGGCGGCAAACAGAGCCGATACGCAGCCGTCGGACGCCTCGAGCCCACCGCGAATGTCCGTCTGCGCTCTTTTTTTGACTCCTGTTGGCCTCCCTCCGCTTGTCCGGTCCAGTCCCAGACCTCCCGTTGCGCACTTTGTTGAGTGACAGACAAAAGGGCTGGCCGGGCATGACCTGGACTACAAGACTAAACTCTTGATGTTGGACTTTCCAAGAAAAACAAACGCAACCTAACTATTGACGTTGCACTTCAAACCAAAAAAGACAAGTAACATGAACTCAACTTGAGGGCGCTTGAGAGGACAATAAAATAATAGACCTTACAAAGACTGGATCCGGAGCGTTAAAAAAAAAAAAAAAAAAACTCTTAGCATGCATGTGTTTGTACAGCTAATTAACGCAAGTGCAAATAATTCATGTGTGAATATGACTGAGCAAGATTGTATGACTTGACCTAACACAAATATTTACATTACGAGACGAGTTTGACATTTAGTGGGGACGAGACTTGACTTCCTTATTTTATTTATTTATTTTTTTGCCACTTGTAGATTTGAGATTTACGACATGGGAGGATAGTGAGGGCGCCTAGTTTAAGCTCGCTAACATGTCGTGTAATAACCCAACTTTAATTGACTCCTCCCGCCTTTTGACCACCTGACACCGAAACAACCATCGATTGCACTTTTTTTTTTTTTTTTTAATGGCAGCAGTTAATACGGCCCCCGACGAGAGCAATGATTAGCGGCGATAAAATTAGCCGCGATTTACCAACGGGCTCTCTTGAGCGTAGGAGATAAAGACGCGCATAAAAGAAGGGCAGCGGCGATGGCAGCATCACGCTCGGCTTTGCGTCGCGCTATTTAAGAGCAACCCGGCCGTCATTACCGAATTAATCTCCCTGACTGATTGGGCTTTTAAGCGCTCACTGGTAATGTCTGCATGCCATTTACTGTATCTCGATCTGCGCTCCTTTGGGGATGCACTGTAAAGTCGTTTCACTCATTAACCAAAAACATTTTGACTTTTGACCCCATTGCCTGAAACATCTCATTTCAAATCCGCCGGCGTTCTTGTGTGCATGCGCTATGATAATCCCACAAGACATATGAGGAGTGTGCACATGATGACTCATCTCCGTTCCCATGGGAAGGTACAAAATGAATTTGACCTGTTTCTTATTTTGAAATAAGAAGTAATCAACAATAATAATAACGATCAGCTTCCCTTGGACTTTTTAAAAATGCTGTGGGAATATAGACGTTTGCTTTCCAAATTTGGCTTTGTCTTTTGCGCACGACTTTAGCCACTACAGCAAGCCTCCTCCAATGAAATTACAATCAATAATGACACAAACTTAAAGGGGAAATCAAGCCAAACACGTTTTTTTCAACAATATGTTCCCAGCAGGCCCCCTACTAGTTGAAACGCGGCATTCTGATGACCAATAATGCGGTTGTGGAATAAGAGTTAAGCAGCAAAACCCACCCCTTTTTAGGCATCTGGGGCGGCCATTTTGTCACTTCTGTCAGCTGAAAATGACATCACAGATGCTCAGGTAACAACCAATCACGGCTCAGCAGTTGCGATGTCATTTTCAGCCGACTGAAGTTACCGTGATTTGAATGGGCTACACGATAGGCGAGCGAAAAGGTTGAATGGGCATTTAGCGGCGTTGCAAAACATGAGGGAGCGGCGGTCGCGTTCAAGCTGTTGTCCGCTGCCCCCTTCACAGCTCGGCCGCAGCCCAAGCCAAGCAGGCCACGTTGCCGTACGGAGCCGTGCGAGTGGACTAAATGGCCAATCGGCAGAGCGATGGCAAGGTGTCATTGGACGCGGGCAAAGACGCGGGGGCCGCACACCTCGAATCGAAGCGGCGCTCGCTCGCTTTCGCCGTCATGAGTCACCCCGACGCTCACCTTTGCTGTGACGTACACTTCCGGAGACAGATGAGTCACGCTGCATATTAGCCGGAATCATTTGCTAAATGGAAGGGGCCTCCTGGGGGGTGCTACAATGCAACCCGCAACAATTACTGGCAACAATTACTGGTTTGCTTTTTCCTCATTTTGGCCCTAGAACGGGAAATGTGGACATTTCCCACCACCAGTGAGAAAAATGAACTGTTTCTTGTTTTAACGTCAAGACACAATAAAATGGCGTCTTTATTTTTCACCGCCTTGATCTGTGAATTTTGTCGTTTCGGGGCCTCAACAAGGAAAACTGCAGTGACGGCGCTCACGTCACTGAAACATTGCAACTCATTAAAATTGGAGTGTTTCTTTGACTTGGCCTTGTTTGAAGCCCAGCCATGTGGGAATTTGGATATTTTCAGAACGCCAACCGGGGAAAGTACAAAAACAATCCCTACGCTTGGCCACGCCGGTCCTGGAAGCAAAACGGCGGATGGAAGAGGAGATACCGCCATGGCGCTGACGCTGGTGTTTTTCCGGCGGGCATCGCGAGATACCCTCCAGTCCTAATTACCGGCGCTCGGAGTTTGGCCGCTCGCTCCCGCAATCCTCTTATCCTCACCGAGTTGGCGGCTGCGCGTTCCTTTTGTCAATTGCGTTCCCAGCTTTTGACGTTTGCGGGGCTTCGCTGGCGCCGGCGTGCTTGGGAGACGACTGGCAGGCCGTCAAAAGCGCAATCGACAAGCGCCATCTCCCTGATCGAGTTCAAAAAGTTGCCGAGGGAAGCCGGAGGCAGGTCGGTGGACTCTTCCTCGAATAGAAGTCACGAAAGGTGCTGACGTGCTCTGCGCAATGACGACCGCGTCAATCGCTCACAATTTAGCATCGTCCATCTGTTGAGTGTGAGTGTTTCCAATGTGATCACAAATCGATCAAATCGCAGAGTTCCACTTTGAAGGAGCCCTGGAAATGAGCCCGAATGGCGAGTCGGATATTTATTGCGAGATTAAGGGTGTATTAAAGCCTTAATTCGGATTCACGTGGAAATTTGGGTTACATCACCAACGTAGGAATGCGACGCGTTCGTAAGCCGAGGCCCGCCTGTACATAGCTTCAGTTGGTAGACATCACTCAAACATTTGTGGGCCTACTTGTCAAATTTCATGTCGGAAAGTAAAACTGGCGTGAATCTTCCAAAATGCCGCGACCACCACTGAATGTAAATTTCGACTTCAGCACGACTTGGAAGCAAAATGATGTACTCATCGTGTCTTTTTGTGCTTGGGTTCTTGAGCCTTTTTTGAGGGTCCTCCGCGCATGATAGACGTGTCCACCAAATGTCCCGTTGCCCAGTGAAACTGCCTTTGGGGCTGAATTTTCTGAAAGCTGCACGTTTACACCGTATAAGTGAAACGGTAGAAAGCCTGTCGAGCAACTGGATATCGGCAAACTTCCTTGAGGGAGATAACGGCCACCGTCGCACTCTGACCTCGCGTCCGAGCGCGAGGCGAGATGGGCGACAGAGGCCTTTAGCGCTGATAAGGCCACGGGAGCGACATTCTGCCTCAACGGCGCAAGGTCCCAGCAGGCTAAGGTTAACGCCGCTCATCGCAACCTCCCTTTCTGCGCACCCCTGTCCCGTAATTGCCGTCGGCCAGTTTCTCACTGCACATGTTTGCGGGTGTTTAACGCCCGCCCCTCCCCCACCGCTGCCCTTGTGGCAGTCAGGCCGACCGAGATGGATGGCGAGCCGGGTCGCCGCCGCCGCAGGGGTGTTCTGAAGTGACGGGGCAAGGGCACGCTTATATTTGGGTGTTTGTGAGCATGTCTCCTTCCGCTTGCATTTTTTTTTTTTTTTTTTTGATCAATTGCAGCACACTTTGTTGGCAAGTGAAGATGAAAAGTGGCGCATTTGCGCTGTGCTCTCTCATTTGTCTGTGCATGAAATTGCCGAGTGTGGATTATTAGCTTAAGCGCTCTAAAAATAGCCCTTGGACTGTTTAATCCTCTGAGAGCGGCAACATTCTCGCCGCACATTCTGACGGTTCCTGAGCCCACTTTGGCTGCGCGCCGCCTCGTTACCAAACCCGCTTTGGCCCGGCGAAAAAAATCGCTGCGCCGCTTTGGCCGGCGACCGGTGCCCAGATGTCACTTGAAGTCGTCGGCGTCGCGGCGACAGCTGCGGCGGCGCGCCGCGGCAAAGCTGTCGAGCGCAACATCCCAAAACGGCCTGCGTGACATGTGAAAGGCACGCACGCGCGTCCGAGGCCATCAAAAATGGGTGCGACAAGCTCCTTAATGTGAGCTTGCTCTTTATGGGCCATAATGTGAGATTTATGACCCCCTATGTAGCCTCAATATTCTTATGGTCACGTAATTACATGCACTCATTGTCCACGTTAGACTGTCGGGAAAATAACGCCTACAATAATAAATCCATTTCTATTATTAGATACTGTTGTGTATTTTTTTTCGTTGACTTTCATTTATGTTCATTTCATTGTTTTTAGTATAGTACACAATAATTGCAGTTCCACTGCAAGTAGCCACAATCCAGTGTAGTTATTTTCATTGATTATACTGGATTTGATTGTTTATTGCATTTTATCTTGTATATTTATTTCAGATGATAACACTGGTTAACAGCAAATTTTAGTTAAAGATGGCTTTGTCTCTCAAAATATATTTTTGACGCTTATTTTCAAAGATGTCGTTCCTTTTTTTCTGGCACATCAAGTTTGACCCGCAACAGTTTGCGCAATTCGGCTTTGCGCCATTGCGTTGCAAAACGTATCTTATCCATATTGACCATAATGTTTGTCTATATTTCCCTTCTTTTCATTTGTTGTCGTTTTGTGTTTCTCTTTCTGGCTTTCAGGAGGCGGCCGCCTTCGGAAAGCAGCTGGGCTTCCAGGTGAGTTGTCCGCGAGCAGCGCGCTAGCACGCTAACGTGCTAACGCTTGCTACTTTCTTGGTGATTTCTGCTGATAGTGAAGTTCTTTTTTGGACAGTGATTGATGCGCTATTACACTCGCCGGGCCTTGCTGCTGTTGCCATGGCAATGGGGCAGTCGTCATGGTTTCTTTGTTCAGCTGCCTCTCTCTCTCTCTCTCTCCCTCTCTCCGTGCACTCTTGCTCGCCCGACATCGTGTACAGATGTTATTTATTGAATTTTATTTGAAAAGCCTTTAGGGAAGCCGCCGCGGGCCCGTCGGGTCGCCAAAGCGCGATGGCGTGCGATACCCGAGCATTTACAAGCTACTTTGAGAAGCACACGTAGAAACCACTCTGGGGTTTTTTTTTTTTTGCACGCTTTTATGTTTTTTGGGGGTGATATTATCTTCCTTTTTGGAGAAGTTGTTCCTGGTTTTCCTTGACCAAAATAGAAGCAATGATGGTGTAGGGTTCTACTGACGCATATTCGCCATTGGCGTCAGAATAATGACCTGAGTTGGCCTCCCCTGGTTGCAGCCGATAACTTTGCGTCCCTCCAAATGGATGTGATTGTCCAGAATTTTTGATTTTCGGATTCTGTTTTTAAGCTGCGCGTCACCTGCGATTGCCTGTTGGCCTGTCTTGCCCGGTGCCTCTTAGCACCTTCAACCTGAGTCCAGCACCTCTTTTTATGTTGAGCACATAAAAGTGAAGGGCGACAACGTGCCAAAGCCTCGTGTGCTTTTGCCTCGGCCGTCTGGGGGAGTGCTTGTGATTATATGCACTCACGCTGACAAATTGCTATTTTCTTTTTTTCAACCCCACCCCCCCTCCCATCTCCTTACCTTGGCTCACAAACAGCCTCGGCATGAACCTCACCATTAACACTTACTTAGAGCGTTACACCCACTTTTCTCCGGCCTCGGCGGACCCCTCGGGCCTGATTAAATGACGGTCGGAAAGTGTTCAGAGGTGGCAAAGTGCGCTCGTACACAAGATTTTTTTTTTTTTTTTTTGGGAGGACTCCCCGGCTGCGTTGGGGGTGCTCCATCACACCCCGCTTGTACATCACCGGGAGTTAATAAATAATAAAGATCATAAAGCGACACTGACAGGCGCAAGCTTGTGCGATCGTTTCCTCATATTGATCCAGCGCGCTCGATAGAATTCCCGCTGCTTCGCTGGCCTTGTAAAATCGAGAACGGCGTTTTGTTTGCAGACGGACGACGTCGGTGAGATCGCCAGGCTGACCAAAAACCTGCCCAAGGACAACCCGGCCAGGCCGAGGGTGGTGGTCTTCACGCAGGGCAAGGACGACACCGTGGCGACCACCGGTAGGCTTTTGCCGACTCTGCGACGCGTTGAAGGCCGGGAGACAAAACTGGTCCCGCGCATCCAACATTTTCCCTTCCAGTTTGTCCCAACACTTTTGTCCTTGCAGTAAAGTTTCTCCTTGGGATTTGTGCCGCACATCTGTCCATCTGTGATATTTCCCAAAGGCGTTTGTCGGAATCCTTGAGTCCATTCAGTAAATGTTCCTGCAGGCCCTCCCCCCATGTCGGGACGCCCCCCCTCTTCCGGTTGTGCGTCCATGACTCGCGTGTGGCGTCGCGGCCTCAAAAGATGGCCGACATGGAAGAGGCCATCTCCATCGGGCCTCCTCGACTTTGAAGTGAAGCTCCAGTATTGACGCCAGATGTCCAAGAAAAAAAACACAAAAAAAACCGGGACAGAACAGATCAACGGGCAGGCATTGATTTGTGAAGTACTTGCAACTTGGACGCACGCCAGACGCTTTTTTTTTTTCTAAGGCTTCTTCTCCTCTGCTGGGCTGCTTTCAAACCTTCCTCGTTTTCAAGCTGGAAACCCTAAAACTAGTTTGAAACCTCAACTCAGTCTTGAAAGCCATCCTGGCTTGAAACCCTACTTTGAAACCCTAAACCCAAACACTAAATTGAAACCCCTACTCAAGGCAAGGTTTAAAACCCTCGTTTGAAACCCTAATCCTGGTTTCAAAACAGTAACCCAAATTCAAAACTATACTGTGAAACCAAAACTTTGCTTGAAACCCTACCTCTGGCTCAAAACCCTAACCCTTCTTCGAGACCCTTATTTGACCCTCGTAACCCTGATTTGAAGCCCTACTTTATAACCCCATCCCTTGCTGGAGTGACGCATAAAAATTACAAATTGTATAGATCAATCCCAAACTGGTCAACCAAGGCCGATAATTCTCAAGTCAACTAGCTTGATGGTGGGCTAACAGAAATTAGCATCAATGCCACCACGGTCATTGGAGACCTTCAAACAGCTGCCACTTTAACATACGTGGAAAGTGCGTACAACAATGCTGACGGTAATTTGAAAGCCTGTCCTGCACTTTGAAGCCTTATTTAAAGCCCGACTTCTGTCTCGAAACCTTCATTTGAAACCCTACCTGTCAGAAACAATGCTTAGTGATTACCGGTGGGAGCGTTTGGCCTTGCGGGCTGCTCTCCTTGCTGCCCTTGCGCTTTTTATTTGCGTTCGCTGGCCTCAGGTAAGGACTCCATCACATCATCCGCCCCCCCGCCCCCCGCCGGATACCCGCTAGCGCCACACTCGCTCGGCACGCTTTCTGCTACATTCATTGTCTTTGATTCCACTTTTTTTTTCACCAGCATATTTTCTCTTTTATCGTCCGTCTGCCCTTTTCGCTCGGGATAAAAGAAAGGTGAAGGCGTCCGTAATTGTTCCGGCAACGGGCGTAACCGCCGTGTCGCCTTTTGGACACGCCGATTTGTTTTTTTACGAGCCGGCAATTTGGGATTTGAGTTGCATGAACGTCATCTGAAAAATGAGATCATGCCAAAGGAGCAAGTCAGACGAGCGACCGGGAAGTTGGGCTGGGTCCTGCCTAAAAATAGTCTCAGATTTTTTAAAAAACAACCAAATACAATCCGATTTCTGATTTGAATCGCCCCCGCTTAGCTTGACGGAAAAGCAAATGCCACCGTTGTTTTTCTTTACCGATAAGAAAAGACGCGCTTCCTCTTGGAAATCGTGTCCCCTTCTGTCTGGGGCGAGACATTATGGCTTTAGGATAAAATGTCCGATTTCCAATTTGAATCGATTCCCCTTCGCCAATAGAAAAAGCAAACGAGTGTGATGATGAGCAAGTTGTTTTTCATTGCGGATAATGAGAAAATAAGTGCTTCCTTCCACCTGACTCGTTATGTCAAATCGGCGATTTCCAATTTCAAACGATTTTCCCCCTCGTTGTAAAGAGATAATGACACCACTTCAAAACAAATTTCGTTTTTATTTCATTGATACCAAAAACGCTTTGATTGTTTTTTTTTTTTTAAACAATTTACATAATAAAAATGTAACTTCAGGCGACTTTTACTCTGCAGTTGCCTTCCACCGGGCTTCTTTCTTGTCATACAGAAAAGAGTGTGCAAATAATCCCTGCTCATGTTGTCTCATTCTGATTCTGATTCTGAAATTCAACTCACTAGTTGCGTTTTTGCAAAAAACGTTGTCGCTAAAGTCACCCAAATGGCCAAGTTGGCAACACTTGACGGCGCTTTTGTAAACGAGCTGGCGGCCTTGTTGTCGCTGAACTACTTGATCAAATCTAGCGTAACATGATTTTGTCGTTTTAACATCGTTTTGACCCGTGTCAAGCCAAACGTGCGGACGAGTCTTGTTTGTCTGGCGGCCGCCGAACAGGCTAAAGAAAACCAACAATAAAAAGCAAGCAATTAGCATGCAGCTGCCCTTCGACTGATACATCAGATGAAACAACGTATAACTGGCTTGCTGGGATTGAAATGGATCCAGGGGGAATTAGTTGACAAAAAAAAAAAAAAAAAAAAGAGATTTCCACTTCAAGTCGATAAGCGAAAAAACAACTTCAATAATATTTATAAACCAAAATGTTCACTCAAACCACATCACTCGAAATAGTCCATTAGCTTCATGCTAACATAAGATGGGCTAATGGAAGTTAGCATTGATGTTACAGTGCTTAAAAATTACACAGAGAGCATTTACGGCAGCCACGCATTTTTTTTGTGTGTGTAAAAACTGTAAGTACTTGTTTGGCTTTATGTTTTTTATTTATTTATTTATTTATTTATTTATTTATTTTTAATCAGAAGAAATTAGACCTATCCCGTGTTGACAAATTGGACGTGCATTTTTTTACATGATCAAGGAGACCGTTACGATGTTTAGGAGGGCTCAACGTTAGTTGTCGGTCGGCCGCCGCGTCCGCTCGGATTGAAGGGGCAGAAGGATGTTTATGTTGCGTGCATCCTATTAGCCAAAATCAATTACGGCAAAAAAAAAAAAAAAGCCGTCCTGGCGCGGCACGTTGAAACGTTTGCTTTCATGTCTTGCGTTTAAGGATAACGCGTTGGCCACGTTCCCCGTGCCGGCGGTTGCGCTAAATACAGGCATGTGTAATGTTTTCAAGTTGACGCTTGTAGCGTATCCAATGTCGACTGGCTTCCCAACGTTCGGCCTCTGCCAACGAGGCGCTTTCATCCTCTCGCCGCGTTTGCATTTTTGGGGGCCGCCGCGCAACGGGAAGCGTTTCAAACAAACAACAACTTTCTCACGTGTTGTTGCACTCGCACGGGAGCGCCACAACGTACGGCGGGGATGCCTCGCGGAATCCAAATTACCATGACATGATCATGACAAAGCCAAATGAATATGACCCTCAAGTTTTGCGACGTGATTGGCATTCCAGACAAAAAATGACTTCAATGAAAAACATTGAGCCTTCATTCCAGATATATTCCTTTTGGTCTTGAGCTTTGTGCGTACAGAATAAAATTGAGCTTTACTTGACTTTATTACACAATAATTTGTGTCCTTTTTTTTTATTTTTTTTTTTTTTTTTCGCGCAACAAATAAAAATGAATACTAAAACAAAAAAAAAAGCCTTTTTTCGAAAAAATAACTAATCTAAACGAACAAACCTAACAAACGAATGACATGTAACCGGGAGAAACAAACAAAAAGTATAATGCGAAATCCCAAAGTATTTGAACCCTGCAACCATTTTGGACGGATTCCGAGTGCTTTTGGGATTTGCCCAATTGAGCCCCGGTCGGAAGCAGACGCGCTCACGTAGGCGGAGCACGCTGGCAATTTTTTGCTGATGTTGGCGTCAAAGACTTGATCAAATCCTCGGCGCGCTGGCCGCTCGCCTCATCTGCACATTCAGCCGTTTTGTTCTCCGCCGGTTGGCGCTTTTGAAAAGAATGCTGGCTAATAAAGGGCTTAATTGATACTAATTTCAAAGAGACTCCTGTTGAAAGAGCTTCTCAATTGGAATCGGCGCCACACAAGAGCTGTAATGAGGCCATTAGCGGCAAAAGACACACAATGAGCCGGCGCTCGTTTCCTCTCCGTTGTTACGGCGTACGTGTCGAAAGCGGGCCAGTTGGACATTGTTCGAACAGTGAAACTGAGCTCTCCTGACCAGCTATGATATCCCGTCGTGACCCGTGCAACCTGTTTTGCGCCTTGAACAAAAATCGCCCTGCTCGGAAAAAAAAAATGAGCAGAGCCCCGTTTTTCACGATTAATCCGTTCCAGAAAGTCTGACGCAAAGAAAATCGTACAAAATCCAACGCGATATTTCCGATAGGAAGTACCGGTACTGTGATTCCAAATCTGTCAAAAGTCAAGTCCTCAAAATAAAAGCCCTGTAGTGTGATGATAACAATTTCACCACCCTTGATTTGGCCGCGTGGTTGTGCTCAAACTATTTTGGAGTGTGGCCGACAACGTGCGCTTTTATTTTGAAGGCTTGACTTTTGACAGGATGTCTTACCTGAATGTTGCATAGCGGTTGTTAATAAAAGCTTGCATTGTGGAATACGCCTTTGTTTTGATTGAGCCCTTTATACACAATTTACAAAATATGCTTTGATTCCAGGAAATGAATAGCCACGTTTTTTGTTTTTGGCATGAAAACAAAGCTGAAAAGTGAAGCCTAGTGCAGGCAAAAACCAAGGTTCCACTTGTACTTGCTACTAAATACTATCAAGTAGTGATGATGACTCATCCGTTTCTTAATTTCAGACAGCCTATCGATAAATGAAGAGAAGATCTGGAGTTCACAATTTGACGCAGGCAGCCACTCTGAGGATATTCTTGCCAAAATCCACTGGGAGCATCAAAAGCGTCTCGTGCGTCTGGTTTGCGTGTCGTTACTAGCGTGGCATTTGTTTTGTCCAAATGATTCGGAGAGGGCTGCGTCACGCCACTAATCGGCCCGCTCCTCGTGTTTTCAGCTCTTTATCATCAGTGTCCCTGGAAAAAAAAAAAAAAAAAAAAGGACGTTAACAGTGTGATTAATCCGCAGCGCCTGACTGCTAATAGAATGAGATTATTGTGTTTGTTTAAGAACATTGTGTCGTGTTGTTGTGTATTTTGCCCCGCAGGAAAACGACACAAATTTTGCCTCGGTACGGCGGCTTGTTCAGTCTGGGAACATTTTCACCACCGTGACCTCACGCGGACTTGCGGGTGGCAGAAAAAAAAATAAAATAAAAAATCCACCTTCCATGTCATTTTGTTTGATTGTTCTGACTGACTAATTGTCACCGTGCACCTCCAAGCGAGTCCAGCTCAACTTTTTTTGTGTCTCATTTGCAGGGGACAAGGTGACCATGTTCCCCGTCGTGGACATCGACCAGAACCACATCGTGGACACAAACGGAGCTGGAGACGCCTTTGTCGGAGGTACGCTGGGGAAAAGAAAAGGGGGGGGGGGGGAAAAAAGCATTTCAGTGTATTTCTGTTCTTTTTCGAGAGTGTGCATCGGAGGGCGGGGGTGCGCCAATCGCGGCCCGCTATTTACTTGTTGGTCATTGTGTGGTCGCCGAAGGGTTCCTGTCGGCGTTGGTGCAGGAACATCCCCTGGAGGAGTGCATCCGAGCGGGACACTACGCCGCCAACGTCATCATCCGACGAGTCGGATGCACCTTCCCGGAGAAGCCCGACTTTCACTAGGCGCGTCGCGCACCTTCTCCCGAAGGCGCTCATGCACGAATGGTGCCCTGGCATTTTATGTACGTTGTTTTGGGGGTTTTTTTTTCTACTCACAGTGAGCATCCCGGAAGCAAGTGCCAATAAACGTCTGTTTTTACCAGCGTCAAGAAAATTCTACTCTCTTGTCAAACTTTTTAGGTAGCAAACAAAAAAAATTTAAATACGATACCCGTTTGAATGTAATTTTGGAGAATTTCAACTAATTCGAGTTCGATGACCTTTTGGTCTTTTTTACTCAGATTCAGAGATGTCGCAAGAAAATTCCTGTTTTGATAATTCAAGTCATTTGGATTACAGTTTGACTTATCCGCTGTCATTGTCGACTATAGATGTCAAAAATCCATTTTCACTGAGCTGGCAATGAATGGGTTAAAAACGTGTTCAAAAATATACATGGAAAAAACATTTTGGTTTCGAAAAATAGAATTAAATTCAATTATTGTACTGACAAGAAATTGTTACTCATGGATGGAAAATAAGAGGATATATGTGTGTATATATGTATACACTGTGTGTATATATGTACATTAATATATGTGTATATATATATATATATATATATATATATATGTATGTATATGCATATATATATGTATGTATATGCATATATATATATATATATATATATATATATGTATATGCATATATATACTCACATTTTACATCACTCCTCCTATCTTAACATGTTACTCCTGTGTTACTCCCGCCAAAAAAGCCAACCTGCTTCTTCCACACAGATGCGCCCTGAATGAAACGGGGGATGTTGGGGGTGGGGGGGGGCAGTCGGGGGTGTTTGCGCATTTGTGATTGGGCAAGATGTCCACTCACATGGCAGCTGGCTCGTTGGCCTCCCTCAAGATGACAGATGGCAAAAGACAAGCACAAAAAAGGGAGGCAGACATGATGAAGTCATGACAATGAAAGCCAAAGCAGCTTTTTTCTCTCCACACCTCTCTCACTTTCTCCGCGGAACTTTTCGCCTCGCTCGGTCAAGGAGCAAAACGCGAGCAGCTGAGCCATTGTTGTTATGTACAGATTACAATCAATGCTCCAGTTATCGTTATTTCCCCAAACGTTTTAAAACGAATATGTTTTTACAGCTGTAATGGACAACTGTGCAAAGCTTACTTTCACTATTAAAAAAACATATTACCGAACATTTTTGGTGTTTATGGGGAACTCAAAACGGATTCTTGGCATTTGCATTCATTTCAATGGGGAAAGTTGATTTGGCAAACAAATGATGTGCATTATGATCATGACATGCAAGTTGTAATAGAAAGAGAGATTCTGGCCACTGATTTTTTTTTTTTTCCCTCAGCAGATGGGCAGCAGTGGAAGTTGGCAAGGATTGAGAGAGGGGGGCGGGCGGGGTACAGGGCGGGGGGTGTCACGGTGGGCTCGGGGGATGGATGCGGGCAGACCGCATCGGTCGGTGGCACATGCTCGACCAATTGAAATGATGGAGGAGGCGCCGGGGCCCCCGTTCATTGCGAAACGCAGCGGCCCGCCCGCCCGCTTCTATTCTTTGAGTCCACCTGCCCCCCACCGGCGGCGGCCACACGTCCCATTGGCGGACAATTAGCACGCACGCACGTTTGGACGACGTGGCGGCAGCACTGTGGAAACGTGACAAACGCTGGCCGCCAAACGCCACACATGCAAACGCAAATAAAGCGGCACAGGCCGGCCCGTAGTCTCCTCCTGGATAAAACGTGTCCCCCACTCCGTGGAATTGCTTCAAAACATAATAATGCTCATTTATTTGTTTATTTATTTTTGACATAGCAGATATTTTTTTCTCATGGCCCTAAGTCTCCTCTTGGATAAAGTGTATGTCATTCCAAAGATTTACTAGGTGAGGCAGGTTTTGGGTGATAAATGATGAATTTATGATCAATTCCGGTGATGAAGCTTTGATTCGCCTTGACAACTTTTTAAACTCGTCCACCTCTTGGAGGGCCCCCACAATTTGGGAATATTTGTTGTTTCCCTCCTCACAAAAATGTGATTTTTGATTCCAATTAACCAACGAAATCTTTTGTCATTTTTGGGGGGGAGGGATGAATGCTTATGCATACTATGCTACCGTGTTGTAATGGCTGGTCATTAATTGGTCATGATGGTGGTATTTGAATAGTCCAGTTTGTTATTTTTAGGAGGTACAGTACTTGGTGTACAAACTTTTAGGAACTACTCCTTTAGAGTGTCAAAATGTTGGAAGGAAGTCAACATCTTGTCCTTTTCACATCCAACTTGAGCATTTGCGCTCAATGGATTGTGCAGGTGAGTACCTACAGTGTAATATATGTGAAGCACTCCACTGAAGAAAAAGGAAGGAGGGGTGGGGAGGAGGAGGGATGGAGGGAGGGAGGGAGGCAGGCAGGGAGGGAGGAATGGAGGAGGAGGGGGAGGGTACCATTTTGTCACAGGCTGCTATGTAGATTAACCTTTCAATTAGTTGTTATCAGCTGCTCTCCACGCGGCGAGCTCGGCATCTCGGATTATGTCTTCGTCTCCTTCTTGGGCATCTTTTTGTCATCACGTCACCATCATGGAGACGAGAGCACTCTGGCAAACTTGAGGAGGTAAAAACGATGTTGTCTCTTTGCATGCAACTCTCCACTATTTGGGCTGCGGGGCTCATTTGCGACTTTAATGGCGATAAAACACGGCTGGTGCGTGCCTTCGTTGCGCAACGTACGCCGCGCCGGACGTTCGCTGTCATCGCAAGAACGATCAGAAAACACACAAGCGGCCGTGTGTTTTTTTTTTTTTTTTTTTTCAAATCGCTTAACGAGGCGTTTATGGGGAATTGTCGGGGGAATTAACGGTGGGGAAAGACTCAAAAGGGAGGCGGTAGGTGGAGGTGCCGCTTCTGCTGCTGCTGGTGGTCGCCTTCGCGACGAGCCTTCACACGTTTTTATTTTACCCCCTCCTCCCTTAGGAGTCGTTAAACGCGCCACCTTGGATCGGCGTCCCACTTTTTATCGGCGTTTACGCCATGATAGATCGCCGTAATGAATCATTGAAGAGCGTAAAAAATAAACGAGCCACTTTCAAGCGCGACCAACTGTTTCAAGGAGGAATGTGTCCGTAAGGTGGAACGGCCTTAATGATGATGTTTGAGCAAAATATTGCCCTTGTTCGGATGTAACGCGGTGTCAAATAGCAACGGCGTCCCCTCGGCGTCCACGTTCGAGTGAAGAAAATAAATAGGCGTGTGAATAAAAACGTTTTCCCGGTTGTCGACGGTAAATGGTGCGGACACGACTGCCGAGCCACCTTAAGAGGGCGGGTCGAGCGCCTGGGAAGTGACAGCTCGGCCAGCCAATGGCACCGGCGGACGAGTGAAGATTGACAGGCGCTCGATCAAATCAGCGATCGGATGTGGTCCGTTCCCAGCCAATAATGAAGTTGTTAGGGGAGGGCACATTAGTGTCGGCGAGCTTTAATGAGACTCCATTGGATTGTAATCAGCGTCATGTCGGATTCGCCGTAAACTACAACAGTGGAACAAAATGGCGACTGTTTAGGTGACGCCACTTTTGAACGCTGCTGGCATTCTGTAGAGCACAGTCTGTCCTGTGGTGTGTGTATTTTTTAAATATTTTATTTTATTATTTTTATTATCCAGCTCGCACTGACTTGGAGCACAAGGTTTGTTACTGGCGGGGTTGTTGTGTTTTGTTGAGGGGTTTGGCCGTCAGCTGTCAAGGGAGCCAGCATCGATTGTGCGGATGGATGGCGTTGAGCACTTTGCTGTGGCGGCCATTGAGCTGTCAAAAGAAAGAAAGAAAAGAAAAGAAAAGAAAAGACGAGAAAAAGTGTCGCGCGGGGCAGCTCGGCGCGCCGAATGTCCACCTTGTCGACTTGGTCGTCGTCATTTCTGTGCCGTTGTCGGACGTCCGTGACAACGTTCGAGTGGCACTTGTGTGGCCCGCGAAGTTTGTCGTGTTTGTGTTGTGTCAGAAAAGCCAAACTAGAAGCAGGCGTTTGACCCAAGAGTTTCTTTTCTGCCCTATACGCAAACGTGTCTGGTTTATGAAGTTATTCCAGATTAGGAATTTCCTGCCATACTGGTTTTAAAGCTCCTCTTACGTTCATTTATCAGTAACAACAATAATTTTCCAGCGTTATTTTTTGGAGGGAAAGTCTCTATTTATTGTTTATCATTTGTTGTCGAAAGCGTTTTACACAATGTATCAATATGTATTAATATTATTTTTATTTATTTAGCCACTGTAGCATACACTGTTTGAATATTAGCACTGCGTTTAAATACAGGAAAATAAAACTGTACTTCAGTAACGATTCACTGAAAATACACACGTCAAAAATAGTAACTACATACAGGTTCATAATAAACAAGTTGTTATAGATAAATGCTAATGTTTAGAAGTTAAACACAACTGAACTGTAATTGGCAGTGATTCTTTCGCATACCACTACATGGATTCCGCCTACCACCAGTCGGAAAATCACCTTTGCATGAATTCAAATACCAAATTGCAAATGTTTGAAGTGAACACTGATCTTGTTGATTGCACTGCTTAATCAAAGTAGAAATCTCACACCACAAAACTACTTGTAATTGCATTTTCAAATGTCCTTCATTAAATATTAAATGGATCAGTATGACTCATTGACCTTACTGCAGGCTCATTTTAAATCCAGGAAGATCATGTAAAGTGTAAACACTACTTTGTCACATTTATGCTTCAATTTCTTTTTTCTGGCCTATCAGTGACCATTTGAAGCAGATGCTTTTCGGAGGATAGTTTTTCCCCATACCGAGAGTCATTGTACTAACACATACAAAATTCCCTCCGTGTCTGACTTAGAATTGGTGTCATACTGTATTACAATTGTTTGTCGGTAACAGTAATAATGTTCCTCGCAATAATCATTGTTTAGAGCTCATTATTAAATCCATGGCTAACCAGGTGTCTCTGTCTAGTTTATAGGCTATTCCTAAATGCCATATAATCACCAAATGTGTTTTTCTGCCAGATTTAGGGGCAACATCAAGGTCAGTTCCAGGTTGTGGAATTTTTCAGTGGCAACTTTTCCCCTCGAACGTCGGCCGTCTAATAGCCCGGATTCGACGAGCCATTTTGGACGTCTCTGTGGAACGTACCTTTTTTTTTTTTTTTTTTTTTTAACCTCGCCAAAGGATGTGGATGTACCCTTTGGCGCTTGGCAGCAGGCGGGATTCCGCATGGATGGCGTTTTTGTGAGTCTCCCGGTCCAACCATGGTGAAACTCGCCAACCCTCTGTACACGGAGTGGATTCTGGAGGCCATACAGAAAATCAAGAGGCAGAAGCAGCGGCCCTCGGAGGAGAGGATTTCCCACGCGGTGGGCACGTCGCACGGACTGGACCGGAAGACGGTCCTGGAGCAGTTGGATTTAAGCGTTCACGATGGCTCTATTCTCAAGGTTACCAACAAGGGGAGCGCCTCGTACAAGGACCCGGGGAGCGCCGGGAGAGCCGGGTCCATCCCGCCTCCCGCCTCGCCCGTGCCGTCAAAGGAATCTATGTGGAGTTCCGGCGATCTGCGCCACCTGGATTGGAATAAGATCCTGCGCAGGGCCATAGAGGGCCTGGACGACACGCACGGCTCCTCGCTCAAGAACATCGAGAGGTACCTGAGGAACCAGGACGACCTGGCCGAGGCGGCCGACAACCCGGCCTTCCGCCAGCGCTTGCGGCTGGCGGCCAAGCGCTCGGTCAACAGCGGCAGGCTGTTCAAAAACGGCCCGCGCTACCAGCTCGGAGGGCGTGGCGGGCCCGAGGGCAGGACGCCCAGGTTTCCGATGGCCGGCCCTTTGCTCTTGATGTCGGCGACGCTCCTACCCCATGAGCGAGAGCAGGTATACTTGCGTGACTTTTGTGTTGATGTCGACCGGCGGCTAGAATGGATACTCAGGCCGTACTCTCTTTACGATACCGACAGATGACGTTTCCAGATTCCAAAAGTGTGCATGAAAGACCTAGCTGAGTTTTTCATAGATATTACTGTTGTCAAACAATTGGCTCAAATAACTTAGTTTGATGGCAAAAAAAAGTCGATCCAAAATCTCTGCTGTGATCATGTGTTTATTTTGCACTTGGACTAAGATTACTTTTGTAGTGAGCACCAATCCGCCTAGTGAGAATTGGTGCAGTGATGACGAGCCAGGGCAAAAGAGTGAATGCCTGAATGACAGTCCAAAGTTGAGCATCATTGGAAAAAAAAGATGAAGTACAATGTGTCGACTGCAAATCAGAACCGATGCACCCCACAACTGTACGTCGACGATGGCCAACACAAGGTAGCAATGTTATCTTATTTTATATAGCCCTCGCTAGTTGGAAAACATTGTAATGCCTCCACAAGTGGTAAAGGATAAAACAACAAAAGCGAACTGAATCTGCATCTTGCATTTCTAAAAGTAATTCTAACGATG
Organism: Filicampus tigris; assembly: GCF_054856515.1. Classification (NCBI taxonomy): domain Eukaryota; kingdom Metazoa; phylum Chordata; class Actinopteri; order Syngnathiformes; family Syngnathidae; genus Filicampus; species Filicampus tigris. Next base: position 1,270,110 of record NC_141235.1, on the reverse strand, counting down.
GCGAGAATGTCCTTCGTTGTCGTCATTATTTTGGTATCGGTGTGTGTCCGTACCGACGAAGGAAGGTCAAACGGTTCTTTGAGGATTGTTTGGTACATCAATTGATTACACAATACTTAGTGACCGGAATTGATAATGATAGCGTCTCTAGTGCTATTTTGTCCCACCCCCCCAATCCAAAGACATCTAATTTTCTTGCTATATCCTGGTGGGCATGACATTGGAATTGCTTCCTTTCTCCCCGGGATGGTTAAGATTGAGCCCCATGAATTCTGCCCGGCAACAAGTGGCTGCGCAAACCACCAAAAGCGCTTTTGTTGAGCTGGCATTTTGCTTCTCTCATGATAAGTCCCAAAGGATTAGTCATACTTTTTCTGGAATGTAGCAACGTATGTGGACCTCGTAGGACCCCGGAATGCATTTTGTTGCGTTCGTGTTAAAATATTGACTAAAAAGTCTAATTGCGCCGATGTTTATTGCTGTTGCTGGGCCTGATCATCATCTTCGTCATCATCATAACAAGAGCGCACCAATAGCCAGGAAGTCCTGCTGCACTTGTGTGGTAGGCACTTTGCTGTAGGCTTCCCACATGTTACATAAGCGCGGCCAAAGTGACCCACAAAGGATGTGGTCGGCCGTCTTGTGAGGAGCAGTGAATACATATCAAGTACGTGTTTTGGGGCATGGCGAAGCGCTAATGTGCCTCAAAGAGTATGTACTAAGACATAATATTGTTTTGACCAATTTGAAATCAACTGTGGAGGCTAGTTTGTGGAGAAGTGCAAGCTCGAGTGCATTTGCACGTTGTGCGTTTTCCGCGGTGTTTAAATTGAATCCAGCCCCAAGGGCCACTAAAGGATTGTGCTCAATTCCTGCAGGGCGCATTGTTTCCCCTGCATTTAGCGCCTCGGGGGTGGTCGACAGCATGCGGCACGATGCCGTCTAGCACTGCTGGGTTCTCGCTTTCGGCACGTCTGACAAGAACATTGCCTTAAATGACGGCTCGCTGCCCGACACTCAAAGCTAACAAGTGAAAACAAATGCCGGACAAAGGCATGGAGAGGCGCCGTGCTTATTCTCTTGCTGGCAATTGCTCTTCCGCTCAAGTCCTTGGGTTGTCGCTAGCGTGCGTTTGCCACGGTTGCAGACCGTCAAACAAATGGAAGTAGAAGACATTTAAACCGCTGCTGGACGTTAATTAATGCGAGAAACGGCAAAGTATGATTGTGTAGAGTTGATTTTTCTTTTTTATTGAAAGTCATGATTCATGAATATTTGTATTAAAAAAGCCTTCTCAGTGAGAAATGTTTAGCAATCAAACAAAAAAATCGGAAGCACAGACTTAACCGCGACATCTTGATCAAACTCGTTCTTTGCGTGACATTTGTAACCTCCGCATTTTTTTAAAACTGTAAACAAATGGTCAAGACAGACATGGCCACAGGTTTGCTTTCAATCGCGTTACTGAAGGTGCAGTAAGTAAACAAACATCCACTTGATCGCCCCGATTTGTGACTTCATGACAACAATAATAATGCATTTTATTTCAAGGAGCCTTTGTCACTCAAGCTCACCGTACAACTTAACAAGCAGACAGTTAAAAAAAAAAAAAAGAGAGAAAAAAAAAAAAGCCAACTCTACACTCTCATTTGCAGACGCCCACATCACTCACCAGGCCAGGACCCGCCTTTTAAAGCCTTACGCTGTCATTCAACGTCGTGTTTAAAAATGAAATATGCATTTTTCTCACATTCATTGATGAGATAATCGGTCGCATGCTTAATGCTGAAAATATTTGATAGCTGCAGCACTAGTACAAATTCAGGGTTTGTCGCTGCCATAGAAACTGAATTAAGCGGTAAGCATTTTTTTTTCTCCCTTTTTCGGGATGAGCGGCGGTGTCAAGATTTTGTGTGTTTATAGGGATGTCGCCTCGTTCCTCGCCAGTTTCGCAGTGAATAATCAGGAAGCGACACCTCCAATTCTGCAGTCACATCTCTGTGACTGCGTCTGTGGTCGGGCACCCCCCATTCCCTGCCCCCTCCCCCCGCCTCTAAAATCAAATAAATACATATTTAGTTGACCATAGAAAGAGATGGTTCTAACTTCTTGCAGCTGCTTTCCATTTGTAACCTTTTTTTTTTTTGTTGTTGTTGTTGACATCACCAAGCCCGGCCAAGGTTTACCTTTGCACTTGAAACTGCTGAGACTCCAGCAGCCTCACAGTGGCTGTGTTATGTGTTGAGAAAAACAGGTACTTTGCCGGTGCAAAAGAGCAGCGTTGCCTCAGAGTTTAGAAGAGTATGAAGAGACTGTGCCAGGAACAAAGGCGAGGAATTGGATTTTTTTTTTTTTCTTTTCTCCCCCCGCTGTGTTATGCAACCACTTGAGCTCTCTTTCCACCAGCAGCGTTCTAATCGAGCCCCACCCCCTCACTCAGGACAGCCTGCTCTTTTCATGCGCCACCATTTCCTGTCATGTACTTAATTTAGACTGCCCGAGAAAATCATCAGCGCCGTTTTCTCCTTTTGCTTGATGTGAAATGCCGTTACCAGGAATAATTCCTTGTGCCGGGACCAGGTCTTGTCACTCGGGATCGTGAAGATGATAGATACTGTTGTCAGAAAATGTTCTCGCATCCGCACTTGTTGTCTCCTCTCGTAGTTGTCTTGAATCCAAAGCTCCCACTGCAGCCTTTTGGTGCGCCGCGCTGACCATTTTTAAGGGTGGTTCTGCCCCGTCGGTAGGCATTTATTCCTGCTCTATAAACCTCGCAAGCGAGTTGTCTACCAAGGGCGGATCCTGCGGGCCAAACACAGGTGGTGTGCAGACTGGCCTGCAAGTGCAGATGGAAAAGCTCCTAAAGGTTCTTTGTGCTCCCGTCTTGAGGCGGATTATGTCATACGCTAAAGATTTTTCTTTTTTTTTTTTTTGACAACAGCAAAGCAGACGGAAAAACATAGCCGACACTAATTCAGAGCAGAGCGATTTGTACGCACTGTTGGAAGGCAGAGCTTCTAAAACCGGGCATATGCAAATAAGGCTTTATTTGCAAATGCCCGAAGCCTGATTCCCGGTTTGCGATGTGTCATATGGCCAACAGCTTACCATTTTGTACGCGGGAATCAGGGTCTGCACGTACCTTTGTCTACTGGCGGGATCTTCGGTTTACAGTCTAATGGCAAGACTTAAGGCAAATTTCTCTCGTGAAGCTATGCTAACACATTAGTAAAGTCGGGACTACAGTCCATATTTCGGACAAATACGTCTTAGCTATCTAAAATGATTCTGGAAGGGCCGCATAGGACCTTAGTACGATGCAGTAAGAATTTGGAAATTTTGTAGAAAATTGAGTTTTCTGTGTGTGGTGGTGGTGGGGGGGGATCTTTTTGTGGAACGTTCTTGACCTTTTCGTTTTACGTAATAGTCGGACAACCCACTCTCCGATTGTCTGACAAGTTTCATTTGAAAATATCCTCCAATAATCTCGTACAGTCCGAAATCCCGAACAGGTTCTCTTAAGTCGATGCGTTAAAATGATTGTGACGTTTTCAATGGCGTCACTTGCCCTGCGTGAAGAGAAGTGTGGACAGTAGAATAAGTAGGTCATCTACTTGTTTTTTTTTTTTCTTGGATGTATTTGTTACGTAAGATTAAGGAGGCTTTTGAAGTGCTAATTCCACAGACATGGTGGCCACTTGTCACGCTGCACATAAAAATACAAAACGTATTCTTACGCTGCACTACGTATGTAGTCTTAAAATGTCGTATGTGGGGACCCTCGTAAACGGAGGGCTGCGTGCATTTTGTTGGGTTTTCAACGGAGGTCGAGCTTGATTCAGTGGTATGGAAGCACATTGCCTTGTTGTTGTTGTTAGTGTTAGCATTCTGGTCGGTAGACTACGGCAATGATCCGGTTCTCAGTGTGAGACGGACTTGGCATCGACATTCAGGACTTGCGTGGAACAGCATTGACTCAAATCAGTCTTCGGCGTTTGTTTTGACTTTTAGCGTTAGCTTTGACTTTTAGCATTAGCTTTGAATTTCTGTCGCAGATGATTAAAGTTGTGCATTGTGAAGATGTTATGAGCTCTTGGCGCGGAATGTCTTTTTAGCACAAATCAATGGAAGTCTTTGTTGTCAGTGGTTTCTGTTGCTAGTTAAGATGACAGACATCTTGTTGTTATTAACATTGGATGGTACTTTGGATTTTTTTCGGGCAGGAGCTTGGGGGGCAAAGACTATAATTTATAAAGCAACTCAAGAATGGCCAAGAACAAAAACATCTTTGTCTGATTAAATCAACAGATCTTAATCAGGAGTGTGTGGTTGTTTTGGAGTATGCAGTAGCTGTTTAATTAACTGCGTACTTTAAAGTGTAAACCTATTTTTTCAAGAGCATGTTCCGTGCAGGCCCTCTAGTTGAAACGAGGCAATATGATTAATATGAAATATGAGTTAAGCAGCAAAATCCCCCCATTTTTAGCCATCTGAGGGGGCGGCCATTTTGTCACTTGCTGTCGACCGAAAATGACATCACAGTTGCTCAGGTAACGACCGATCGCGGCTCACCTGTTTTCTGAAGCTGAGCTGAGTCGTGATGTCATTTTCAGTCGACAGCAAGTGACAAAATGGCCGCCCCCTCAGATGGCTAAAAACAAGTGGATTTAATTGCTTATCCCGTTGCAATTCTCCTGGCATTTTTACCGGAACGCCTAAAAAGGTGCACCCAAAGTAAAACTGAAGCTGTACTTAAACCATTTGGAGTATCAGCATAGTTTTGGTCTTTTTTTGAAGATAACACTTTGATTTTTTTCTCCTCAACTGTCAGAATCTTTTTAAGTGCTACTGGCACTGAATTATGGAAGTTTGAATACACAAAAGAAGGCATTTCCAAAAAATCCGCCTGGAAAATTTTCTATTAGCGTGGTGGACTAAATAACACAACAGGCTTACAGCTCAAAGGCTCCTCCAATGCCATTTCAAATTTGACAATAATACCACAGAAAATGAGCATTTTACACAAGTTTTACTAAGGGGATGTCCAGGCGAACCAAAAGTGTGCCATTTGGGCGATCCCGTTGCAACCGTGTGAGTCAATTCCAACGACATCCTCATTTCAATATTTATACTTTGGATGACGTTGTTGCTTGGCGGTGTTTGGTGAGATTTTGGTGGGTGTCTTGGCTCAATGAAGGTTGGGGAAAATACGACACTGCTTTCTTTAGAAGACTTCCAGAACCAAAACCAAACAGTGAAGCAGAATTTGACGTCTATGCTCTACAAACTTCCTGAGCACGTGTCGGTACTTTGCTAGCGCTTTGAAGGGACGCCGTGCTTTTCAAAAGCCCTTCAAGCGTAACGGCGTATCTCAAAAACAATAAGGTACCGCATCTGTTTTCACCAGCGCGGATGGCTGGAGTTCAACAGATATTGAGCTTGAGTTTTCAATACAATGCAATACAATACAATTTTATGCATGTAGCGCATTTCATAAATTGTGCACAAGCTGGCAGGGATCGACTTGTTTTTTTTTTTTTGTTTTTTTTTTTTTGCCTCCGAGGGACATTCTCAAGGTGCGAGTCGCTCCATTTTCTTTCCCGTCCGCCTCCGGTGCGGGAGCCCGCTGTCAAATATTGACCAGGCCGGCTGGAAAATAGAGTCATCATTGACGCGGGAGCAAACACCTCCCCCCAACACACTCAGCATCTAATTGACACGGAAGCCTTCGACAAGGACAACATCCTCACTGTATGCCTGCTAACCCGTACCGACCCCCCCCTCCCCCCTCCCGCCTCCCCCCAGGGGGCGCAGCGCGTTTTGAAAGAGCGCTCCTGTCATGTATCTCTTGTCGGATGGAGGGGAAAACAACATTCATCCGTAGGTCAGGAGGTGGTCACAAGGATGTGCTTCACAGCAAGCGACAACTGTTTGCGCGTCCCCCGAGTGGCCGTTTGAAGCTCGATTGACAGAGCCGTGATGAGATAGCATCGGCGCAGCCTTAAGTAAAGATCATATCTGCCAGTTGTTCACAAGCCGGCCGGGCCGGACGGCAGCACTTGCTTTAATGATCCTCCAGGGGCTTTACCGATGGCATCACGTTTTTCTTTCTTTCTTTTTTTTTTTTTGGTGTCTTTTTAAAGGTCTTGTCGTTTTGTAATGGGGGGAATCCCATTCGGAACCCAACAGTGGCTATGCAAAACGTCACGTCGGCTTGCAGGAAGGGCAGCGTTTTCGACTGCACGCTGTACTCGCGCGGTAATTTGATCATACGCTCATTAATCCTCTTGGTCTCGGGTAGAAACCCTTAAGAAGAATCGGATTAAGCCCTCGGACTACTTTGACTAAGATCACAGGGCCACTTGGATGGAAGGGATAACAGGAGTTGTTTTGTCGTCTCCCACCGGGCGGCCTTGCATTTGTCGTTCTTGCAATTGTCTATTGTGCTGAACAGATGGAAGACTTTGATTTGGGTTTTTCACGAGTAGTATAGAACCAATGCCTCAATTTGATAGGCATTTTTGGGGGTGATTTTTACTACCAACCCCCCCCCCCCCCCAGCACCCCCCCTGCAAACTCGATAGAGACCGCTCTTATGGTGCTTAGCTTGAAAACAGTCCACAAGATTATCCTGTGTGTAAATCGGTGGTGGTTTTGCATCATCTTGTGGCCATGACCAACATGTACAGGTTCAGGATGGGTGATTCATTCATTTAATGCTCTGGACATTTTTTTTTTTTTTTTTATAAGCTTCCGTAGTTTTAAGCAGGTCCACGCTTACGCGCTTTTGCTTGCGCTAACAGCGGACTGAAGCAAGTTTATAAGACTTCAATTCCCACTGAGACACCGTGAGTGGAATCGTTTTCAGTTTGTTTTTTTCTTTTGGGGGTGTGTGTATGACAAGAAAGGAGCCCAGTGGAAGGCAATCACAAAGTCAATTTCGCTGAGCATTTCCAAAGACACGCCGGCCGTTTCTATATTGCAAAAGCAGTGATTGCAACACACGTTTCACCTATGGTGTGTGTGTGTGTGCCCACACGGCTCACGTGTGCAACTCCACTGTACATGGAATTAAAAAATGGCTGTGGGAGCGCTGGAGATGCTATTTCACTCTGCGTGCAGTGAATCTTCATACAGTTTGATTTTTATTTTGAAGTGAGTTATTGAATTCTAATGTTCCAGGCCTGTGTTCTAAATAACATTGTAACTCTGTTGACTTGTCAAACAAGTGGAAAGAAAAGTCAACCGATGTCTGTTCGAATTAGATGCCACAAAATGGCGCCCAAGCGATTCGGTTTTTTTGGGGTTTAGACTACCAACAAAAAAAACAAGTTTGCGAATTCGCAGCTTGTTGTGCAATACTGCCACCTAGTGTCAGTTTTGAGGTATTGTTTGAATCATCAAGCGTTGCTGAGGACTTTTGGGTTGGCCCACTTTGACTTTAGGGCATGTCACTGTGATAGTTCAACTATGCCTTGAGATTGATGTCGAAGATATCCTGACCAAACAAACGCACCGTTTTGCACCCGCCGATCTTGAACAGTTTGTCTGTTTGTGTTTCCGCTCAGCTGCGGGTGGACCCCATCCCAATATGCAGTTTCTGTCTGGGCACAAAAGAGTCCAACCGAGACAAGCGTCCGGAGGAGCTTCTTTCTTGCGCCGACTGCGGGAGCAGCGGTAAGTCCACACTTGCAACATATCGCTAAAGCGTCGGATTGTAAAATCGATAGCGGCCGTAAAGGATTATGGACCGGCGCCTCGATGGCTCACGTCGAGGCGCATCATTTCAGCGGAGGTCCCCTGTAGGCTCTCTCGAGCCATTCGATTCATTGTCCTTTTTTTTTGACTGTTTGTAGACAATAAGTAGCACAGTGTCAATAATCCAAGCAGCAGAGAAGTCAATTAGCCGGCCCCTCAATCATGTTTACTGTTTAAATTTCTAGCACATCTATTTTTTTAACCGTCGACCGTAAATTACTGCCGTTTCGCCTCCCTCGCAAGCAATTTAGCTCGAGTAACGTCATCTTTTTGACCGACAAAGCTATATTTCAACTTGAGGCTAAAATGGCCATTGAAGCCATTGCCCCCGTTTTCTCGCATGGACGGTCTGCGAGTGGAAAACGTCCTCTTTTGCCACCCCGAAGTCTGTCTGACGTTTAAATCGGGCGGCTCGATTTGAATGATTTCCATTGCTCTCATACGCACGCGCGGGATGAAAGATCAGCACTTTTTTTCAAACAGCAAATAAGGCGTTTACATGCCTAGCGCCATGTCTGAGCAATTATTTTAAATGCCGCAAGGGATCGTTGCCGGCGTGACATTTTTACGGCGCAAATTTGACTAACTGGCGTCGAGGTGGTTTTCATTAAGCGTACACAAACGGTGGCCGCGCTTTACAAGAATGATGAGGCGCTTTCTGACAGATTACCTGTAATTAGGCATGTTTTGATCAGACTGCTTTTACACGCCACGCCGACTGTGGCAGGAAAGGGTCGAGAAAAAAAGCCATGCGTGCGTGCCACGGATGCCAGTCATTGGTTTTCAGGGCTGGCCGCCGCGTTAATATTTAAACAGCAAGCGGCGATTGCAACATTGACGCCGTTTTCAATTGCTCCTCCAGGACATCCGTCGTGTCTGAAGTTCTCGCCCGAGTTGACCTCCCACGTGAAGCGATTACGCTGGCAGTGCATCGAGTGCAAAACCTGCAGTTCCTGCCGAATACAGGGCAAAAACGCAGTAAGTACGCCCGCCGAACGCCGTCGAGTCCATCCTCGCAGCCAAACCTCCAAAGTCGAACACAACCTGTGCCGTGACGCCTAGTGACTTCCACGTTGCTGTGATGTCAAAAGACACTCTCCCCGCTGGAGAACTTCAGAAAACCGCTATTGAGTGTGCAGCTACATGTTTTGAAAGTTGACATGAGTAGATTTAAGATTAGTAGTTTAGATTGTTAGATTATGTTTTAAAAAGTGCCAACACTGCAGGTCTGCTTACCTTTTGGTTTCGATATGCTAATGCTTTGGTCGCTGCCTGAAAGTGGCCCTTTGGCTCTGGAACATGTGCCACGCGAGCTGCCAGGTCATTGGTGGGGAAACTATGAGTGCGGGCTAATTATTTGAATTAGGTAGAAGATTGGTCGCAAGGGCTGGCAAAAAAAATGGACTCGGTTGCTTGATTTCACTCTTGATGGGTGCTCTTGAGGCTGTTTGTACACGCATTAAAAAGTCAGTTTCCCTCCTTTTACATAATATTTCCACCTTCTCATGTCATTTGGGTCTTGTCGATCACGAGCTTACCGTCCCGATTGTCTCCTCTGCCGCCACCGGTTGCTTTGCCCCACTTTGAAGGCACGGACGGCGTCCCGCCCGCCTCACACGCGTGCGCTCTTCCTTACAGGACCAGATGCTGTTCTGCGATTCGTGTGACCGGGGCTTCCACATGGAGTGCTGCGAGCCGGCCATTTCCAGAATGCCTCAAGGTGAGGTGCCGACCGGCACATTGGCTGCTCGCTGCTCGCTGCTCGCGCGCGTCCGGCGATGGCGGCTTCCCCTGGGGGAGGGGCTGAGCAGTACGGCGCCCGGGGCCGAGTAACGCGCCCACTGTAGTCGTGCACTTCATACGTGGCTGACTTGGAAGTCGATTTAAGTGGACGCGCAGAACGGAGCCATTGTGTCCCGTATGGATTTCCGCCTTTGTGCTGAGTAATTGATTGTCATTGTGAGCCGAGCGGATGCCGGCCAGCTCAAGGAAATGTTTCCCCAAAAAATCAAAAGAAGGGACTGTTTGTCCTCGGAGTTGATAAACCCACCCCCGACATGATGTGTGCGTGTGTGTGTGCGCTTGGATGCCCTCCAGGAACGTGGCTGTGCCAGGTCTGCAGGCCCAAGGAGAACGGGAAGAAGCTGCTGCACAGAAAAGCCGATGAGATCAAACGGCGATACGCAAAGCCCGTCGGGAGGCCCCGGAATAAGCTCGCGCAAGCAACGTATGTGCGCGCAAGTCGGCCGGCGCGGCGGCTGTGTCTCTCGAGCGCTTTCTGAACCTCGGCCGTCTGCTTGTAGGTGTCTAAGCGCCGCGGATGGTTCCACGGTGGCGCTCGGAGGAAGGGGGTCACCCGGTAGGGATCCGAAGTTTAGCGCGTGTAAACCATCCCGTCATGCCGCATCGGCGAAGGACGCCAGAGGCAGCTCGGCTGTTCCGGACGCCACCCAATTCACCATCCCAACCCCCACCTCCTCCTCCTCCTCCTCCTCCTCCTCCTCGTCCTCCGCCGCCGTCGTCACCACCGTCACTCCCCTCCTCACGCCCTCCTTCGCCACGCCAGCCGCGCTCGGCGTTAACAAGAAAACCAAAGGGCTCATCGACGGCCTTTCCAAATTCTTCACCCCTTCCCCGGTGGGGCGTCGCTCGCGAGCCGTAGCGGCCGCCGAGTCGCCCGCCGACAAACGGTTAGGCGCGGCCGCCGGTCACAAGGCAGCGGCCCCGTCCGCACTCCCCCCCGCCGCCGGCGCCGCCGCCCCGACATCGCCGGGATTTAGCCCGCCCTCGCAGGCGTCCGCCGGCTCCACGTCGGCTAACTCGCCCCAGAGCTCTTCCAGCCAGTCGAGCGTTCCCTCCCTGGGCAGCCTCTGCAATAGCAGCCAGCTCAAGGGACTGTTTGACGGACTCTCGCACATTTACGCCACTCAGGGACAGTCGCGGAAAAAGAGGCTAGCGTGCTACGCGCCGCCCAAGCAAAGGCGGGACGCGCGGCAAAGGCGGGACTCGCCGCACGCGTCCAAAGCGCCGCCCCAGTGCCACCGAAAGAACGAGTTTAGTCAAAAGCGCCTCAGCTCCACGTCGACCGGGCCGGGCCGACCCAGAGGACACGCCTTTAAGTTGCTCAGCCATTTCAAGCGCAACCCCTTCCTTAAAAAACGCAGGACGCTAGGCAGGCTGAGGTATAAAGTGAGCCCCCCGAAGGGAGCCCCCTCGCCAGGGAAGGGAGACTTGACACACGGAAGAGTTAAGCCAGAGAGTAATCATGGTAAGCAAGGCTCCCCGGCGCCAGCCCAGGCCTGCGCCTCCACACTTTTAACGCTTCTTCTTGACTTTCTTTTCAACGCTTGCAATTATGATTTGTCTTCCCGACGAGCCTCCGACTGACTAATCTCAATCCGTTTTGACTTTCCTAACTTGGCTGCGGAGTTGACGTGGCTTCCGTCCTCCATGATGCATGGCCCACTAACTCCCCCTCCCTCCATGTCGTCCCCCGCTCTGTCCTTGAACCCACTCCCACCCCCCGCATTGTCACGTCGGGGCCGCCGTCATCGCATCTGCGCTCTTCCTCATCCGCGCCCTCGTCTTGGCTCACACTAGTCATGAAGCCAGTGAGTCAGCCACGTGGGCTGACTCGCGCACATGACAGGATGACTTTAAGCCACTGCTGCAACCTTATTCTTCACCCTCGCTCAAGAGTCGGGATTTTTAAACGCTAATTCACCAACAAAGTAGCATACAAACGGCACTCATAAATACCGTACATCTAATAGTGTCCCAATTAGTTGCCGGGTAATAAACGCCTGCCTCGGGGGGGGGGGGGGGGGACAAAAAACAGTTTGCTAACTGTAGTTACTGCAGTTCATAGAATTCAACATTCTTCTCTCACAAAATGATAACTGCTAATCCCACCTGTTGCTAACCAAAACAGCAGTTCCGGCCAAAGCATGTAAAGCGTTTTTTTTCCTGTTCGGTTTTAGAAAATGTTAATGTCAACACTGCTACTCCCCCCCCCCCCCCAGCTCCCTTGTGCTCTTTTCTCGCGTACGCTTGCATAGGAGAAGCAAGTGCAAAATATTTGCGGTTTTGACGCAAAAATGTGCAATACGTCGACAAATCGCTGCTTTTGCAACGTAGAAACGGGTATCGTGCCTTTGGAAAAGTCGCTCATCGCTTCTTGGCAAATTTGCTCATTGGCGACGCTGACCCCCATTTTGCAAACTAACTCCAGCTATGTTGTTAGTGCAAACAGTGCACACCAGAAGCGACGCACTTTGAATTAAAGAAGCCGCAAAAGAAAGTTGATTCCTGAAAAAATAAACTTGATTTATTATTAACTCATTCACCTCTTTTACCCTAATTTTTGAAAAAAATATAAATAAATTGCCGGGACTGAACGGCTGGACTGTGAAAAGGCAAATAAAAATGTCAATGGCAGTGAATGAGTTAATTCCGTCACCTAAAGTTGAATGAAACTGTGGTCCTATTTCAAAAATGCGCCGACCCAAATAGACGGCCCCCCCACCATCCAATGAAACGTCAACGCACGTCTCTCAGGTGACTTTTCCAGGGAGCTTGTTGTCTTACTAACTCTGCCGTTTCGGTGCTTTGCGCCGTAATAGTGCGTCTTAATGACAAATCCCTCCCACTTGACACGTAGCTTCGGACTGGGCGGTTAAGTCACGACGTGTCCCCGGCGACGACGCCCCGCCCGCTCTCCGGCGTCGGCGTCCATTCCCGCGCCGCCTTCGCGCCGACTCTGCTTCGTAATTCGGCGGGTCTCGGAGGATGACTAAGCACATGAAAGCCGTTATGCAATTAGAGTGATTTAGTTTCACTTCATTCCATTAGGGATTTCAACCCAACCACTAACACCCCCCCCCGCCCACCTCCCTCACACATAAACATGCAAAGATGATACATTAGCAACATTTCCTCCCGAGACACCCGGGCCGTGCGGCACTTTCGATGCGCATTTGCATAGAATGCAGTGAGGGGATGATTCATTACGGCTTGATTGTGCCGCCTAATAGGCCACAACGGGGAGCTGCGGCCGAAGCAAGAAGCCCGCCCCAACTCGGCGGCCATGTCCGGAGAGCACGTGACCCGCGAGGACGTGGAGACGTTCGCCAGCGTCCGAGAAGTCGCCGCGCAGGTGAGTGGAAGTACTTTGGGGTTTCGCTCGCGGCGTTCGGAGGTCAACTTTGGCTTTCCACTTGTGCTGAACATGAACGTATTATTTCTCACCGCAATAGCACATATTTGATTTGATTTGTATTTCAAAAGAGACTGTTGACATTTCATGTGAACCTTGTGAGGTTTGATGACCTCCTCTGATGTATTTGTATACGTTGTCTTTAGCCTTAAAACGGCATTCGCTCCTAGGAGGCGCTCATGGTTTTCTTCAAGCTAAGACTCACAACTGGACAAGCGGCCTCATATTTGCTCTTCATTTTCATACGTTCAGCTGCTAGTTGTGAGCATCATCGTCACCTTTATATAAAGGGAAATAAAAGAAATGCTCCGAAAATATACAATTTGCGCTAAATGCTAACCGAGGAGCTAATGTGTGTGTCTTGTCGTGGGCTTTTATTGATCTCCTCATTATCTTGGGTTGTTAGCAGAAAATAACATTTTGAGTGGCTTTATGACATAACAGGAAGAATGTTCCAAATAAATGTGCAGTAGAATACCGTCATTAAGCCTTTTTTTCCCCTTTTTTCTGTTGTTGCTTTTGTTCACAGAGAACAGGATGTCAAACGAACTCGGACGCCACACGATGTCCTGCCGTTATTGAATTTGGGAAGTACGAAGTGCAAACCTGGTATTCGTCACCGTACCCGCCCGAATACTCAAGGTATGTCTTCTTCTTTCCGTCATTTCCGTCAATTTTGTGGCCGGGGTGTCGGTACAAAACCGCAGCGTTCCTCCCGTTGTTTTTGTTGTTGTCCTTTTTGCCAGATTACAAAAGCTTTACCTGTGCGAGTTCTGTCTGAAGTACATGAGAAGCAAAAACATTCTCCAGAGGCACACAAAGAAGTGCGGCTGGTTCCACCCGCCGGCCAATGAGATCTACCGAAAGGACGGCCTCTCCGTCTTTGAGGTCAGCCTTGCCTTTTGCAGCAATGAAGCAAGAAGCGCACGCCGCGCGAGATTTGTGGGCGGCGGAGGGCGGGAGGGAGGGAAAAAAAAAAATTGACTCTGGAGTGTCCTCTTGCTCTTTTTCCGCGCCGCTTAGGTTGATGGAAATGTCAGCAAACTGTTCTGCCAAAACCTCTGCCTGTTAGCCAAGCTTTTCCTGGATCACAAGACCTTGTATTACGACGTGGAGCCCTTCCTCTTCTACATCCTCACAAAGAACGACCACAAGGGCTGTCATCTCGTGGGCTACTTCTCCAAGGTAAGCAATTCCACGCACATTTGTGTCATGTCACATTTCCCATCCTAATCAATTATGTGCGTTGGGCAATTTGGCCTTTTTGTCGATGTCAATTCATCCATTTTTCTCTGGTGATTGAAAACAATCTCAACTCTTTTCTTCCTTCTGGGATTGGCGTTGTTTTCTCAAAGTTCCCAAACACAATTTGAAGCAACTCTCGATATGATTATATATCTGCATTGATCCCCGAGGTGGATATTCCAACGTAGTTCCAGCAAAGCCCTTGAAACCCAAACTAACAGGCCAGCATGAGACAGTTGAGGGTGCCTGCTATAAGTGTGTCTGGACACCTTGTCATTTATCCCTTCTGTTGCGGTTTTTCTATTAGCAAAGGGTCTAGTATCGGATCAAACCCCAAACCTTATTCGTTAATAGTTAATAGTTTTATTTGAAATGCACATCGCCCGGCCCTGTCAAAATAAAAGTAACAGCGTTAAACAGAAGCAATTCTGGACTAAAAAGTGTCTGGTGTCCTCCCATTGTCCTTGTTTCGGGAACGTGTCACAAAAGGGTGCAGAAATCCCAAGGAAAAAAAAACCCCTGAATACTCAGAAAAGCAGTTAATCATTTCATGCCAGCTGAAATGAGGTCTGGTGAGGTGCACTGACATGCGGCGTGATACACTTCCACGGCCCCCCGAAAAAAGGTGACATTTCGAAGGCATTTTCATCTTTGTATGGAAATCTTTTGGCCGTGTGTTAAGGAAGCGGCGGCGTCACGGGCAAGGACAACGGCAGGCGCGGTAAATCGCGCCGGCTGGAGCGCAGCTCTCTGACACACTTGATCCCTTTCTCCTTCCCGTCCTGCAGGAAAAGCTTTGCCAGCAGAAGTACAACGTCTCCTGCATCATGATCATGCCTCAGTACCAACGGCAAGGATTTGGACGCTTCCTGATTGATTTCAGTAAGTTACTCAAGGCTCCATTTTCCCCGCCTCCGCCATCAGTCTCTTTTTTGGAACAGAAGGCATTTTCAGCCGCTTAAGTGGGCAACGTGTCGCTGGTGGCAAGGTGCTGCTGTCTGCTTTCAAGTGGCCTAATCGAGAGCGCTCGTCAACACGATTAAAGGAAGGAACGGCAAACATTATTTAAGCGGTCACACGGTATTATGCCAAATTGACTTTTAGACTTGCCTTTTTCCTTTTTTTCCCCACACCACTGCAGTGGTGGGGAAAGTGTCATCTGTTTTTCCTGATTTCAACGCGATTTATAACAGGGTGTTACGATTCTTGATCTGTGAGCGTTATTGGATTTAGACAAGCGGGAACCGTTTTAAACTGTGAAATACAGCCAATGATAATGATTTTTTTGCGCGTTGGTGTGTCTGTGACTATATTTTCGGGGTTTGGTGCAGTCAAGGAGTCACTGCCAAAATAGAAATTGTGGAACACAAGACCTTCCCTTGGTGCGATCTTCAAGAATTGATTCACGGAGGATAAGGCGGACGGATAATGGCGCATTTGATTTCCTGCTCACTTTGGGGAGCCATTGAGACACACACTGTGATATTGAGAGCGCGGCGGTAACAAAGACGGGGAGGATTAAGGGAGATTGAACGCAGCTGAATTCTCAACTCCGCCAGGACTTTGTTGGAAGACGTAGCCGCCGAGTTGTTTGGACGAACGCGTTTTCCCTTTGGTGGGATTGTACCGAGGGGACGTTTTTAAGATCCCAGGGCTGTGTAGTCGTTTGTTTAGAAAGGAGACATATTATGGGAAATTAACTTTTTATTGTTTGCATCCAAATCGTCGGAGCGCGCGGCCACCCATCCGGTGGGAAACAACAAAGTAGATTGTTCCTTTTCTGCCCATTTTGCCAAATCCCTTCTGCCGCTTCACTGTTGCGAAATCATAAGTCAACGTCCACTGACTTCAAGCATAGTGTGTCAAAACTGGTTCATTCTTCATTTTCTATTGCAATGTGTCATCACCATATGTTTTTAGAAAGCACAATATTATATAGTTATCGAAGGAAGCATTGTAAAAAATGTTTTTGCCTTTTTTTCGTGTGGCGGCTCGAGCAGATTAATGGCATTTGCATTTATTTCAATGTAAAAAGATGACTTGAGTTGCAATGGTGGTCACAAAATGAATTCAACTTGTATCTCAAGGCACTGGCACTGTATGCCTGCAATCCTTCGTCCTTGGGGTATCTTGACAAAAGCATGTCACGTGTTATTCAATCTCTTTCCACTTGTGGGAAAAGTGCATAATATGTCTCCATTAAAAGCAAGTGTGATGAATCCTCCCGTGATGCGTATTTTCATCCTGACTCAAGCATGACGCGCTGTGTGTTTGTCCATCAGATTTGCTTGTTTGCTTCTCGGTGGTGGGCGCGCGCCGTAAAAAGTGTTAATTAATTCCGTGCACTTCGTAACGGATGACCCTTGTCGCGGGAAGGAGGGGGCGGGCTGCCGTGAAACTAATTACACGCGCTTCCATATTTGTTGTTCTTGGCTAGGCTCGTTATCGTCGCTCAGGCAGTCTCTTTGAAAGCTCGCTGTGTTTTGTCACATCTTTATTTCCCTCCCGCTGGCATCCGTCGGCGCTTTTGCAGGAGAGGAGAACTGATTGCTTCTCTTTGACTATTTGAAGGTGAAACCCCAAGCAGGGCGCAATGTCACTTCCTCGCGACGACTGAAATGCAAGCTGACATAAACTGCTTCTCGCTTGACTACAGCATGTATTTCTTCTATTTTTTTTCTTTTTTTTTTAGGTTACCTTCTCACCAGGCAAGAAGGACAAGCCGGCTCCCCCGAGAAGCCGCTGTCAGATCTGGGTCGCTTATCCTACCTGGCGTATTGGAAAAGTGTCATCCTGGAGTACCTTTATCGGCAGCCGGATAAACGCGTCAGCGTGAGAGGCATAAGCAGGGCCACGGGGATGTGTCCGCACGACATCGCCGCCACTCTGCAGCACCTCGGCATGATTGACAGACAGGATGGACGGTCAGTTTTCTCGCCGCCGCCGCCGGGCTGGCGTTGGCTCCCTCGTGTGCGTCGTCTGACTTATCCAGGCCGGCGGGTATTTTTAACGGCGTATCCATTAAGCGCGGTGGAATATTGACCAAAGTAAGTCAGGTTAGGCACCCTCAAGGACAGCAGCACCTGCTCCTGTGCAAATTCAGACATTTGGACAGTGTGTATTCAAGTATATCTTTTCTTGTTTTTTTCCTTTAATATGCATATCAGTGTATCCTGATATTATCCCTGGCTGAATATTAACGTGATATCGTCTTCACACAGTAAGAACATATTTTGTCCGAAAACTACAGTTGTGTTCCTCCAGCCGTACGTTTTGTCTGTGCAGCTAGTGCAAGAATGTATTTGTTGCGCGTTTATTTTATTAGTAAAGTTGCTCTTGTAGGCTATATGAAATTGGCAAACGATATTTGCTTCACAGTAGACGGGCAGTTGTGTAAGTCAATTCTTGTTTGCATTAGATGTGTTACACTTTTTTTTTTTTTTGTGGGAAATGATCCCAAATGTGGACATTCTCTTTCTTGAGAATTTTAAAATGTGCATTGAACAATACAATACAACTTTCATTAATATAGCGCATTTCACAACAGCTACAACTGTAACAAAGCACTTTGCATTTAACATAATTTAATAATACAACCTCAAAGAGAGTGAAAGCAATACATTAAAACACAAATTACAGTAGAGACCGGAAATCAGCAAAATGAGTTATGTCCAATTTCAAAACCTGCGACACGTTGAGACTGCGAAAAGTGAAGTGCACTACGGCAAGCGCCGACTAGTCTGGCATTGTGAAGGACTGAGGCGACGGGCTTTGTTGTCCGCCATTCAGGGTGGTGCTGATCCGACGAGAGCGCCTGATCCACCGGCACATGGAGAGGCTGCGGGCCGAGCCGCGTCGTCACCAGGTGGACCCCGACGCCCTGCGCTGGACGCGCTCCGCCTCGCTCAACGCCGTCCTGTCCGAGGAGGGGCGGGAGGCGGGGATGGATGTAGGTCCCCCGCTCGGACGCCGTGTTTACGCTGGCCCGCCGCCGCGAATATTTGCATGATGAGCTGCCGAGTTCAAATGGAGGCCAGGAGCAGGCGGCGCGCACTCGCCGTCAACATTGCTGTAAATCACTTGAGCGCATTTGACAGCACTTTATTTGCACTCTTTCAATGATGGGATAACATCAGGTCTGAAAGCTGGATCTCGCGCTCATACTATGAGGAGACGGCAAAAAATCTGCAATTAATCAACACCCCCTCCACTAAGATTTGCCTGTCAGCAGTTAAAACCCGACTTATACAGATAGACACTTTACACGTATCATTGCACACACATAAATATACCAATAGGTGCATCTTTCGTCACTACCAATAGGTGCATCTTTCGTCACTTTATGTCCGAGCAAAAGTTGCTAACGGTTTACTGTACAAGCTGCCAGGCGTCCAGTTGTCGCTAAGGCCTAAGGCTGCTCGATTATGAAAAAAAATATGAATCACAATTATTTTGGCAATAATTGAAATCACGATCATTTCTTTTCTGTTACAAAACAAGAACATGTTTAAATGGACAAATACATTTCTTTGAAACACGATAGTAATGTAAGTTCCTTTTGGACCAAACTAAATTGATATAATTAGTTATTATGATTTTTTTTTAAGAAGGTGCAAATGTATGAATTCAAGTATAATTTCCTTGTGTAAACAGAGTGTATAGATGCATATCAATAATCATTATGCCAATTTTGTAATGGTGGAGTGTAGTAATTGTAATTGAATTTCGATTAATTGCACAGCCCTACCGATGGCCATGTCTTGTTTTTGCGTCCGTTCGCAGGCTGAGCGTCTGAAGGCGCAGGCCAGCTGCTGGGCGAAGGAGGAGCGAGGAAGCCACGCGGCGCCTCACGGCCGCAGACAGACGCTCACCAAGATGCACTGCAAGGTGCCCTACAGGACGTACGAACGGCGCCACGCTCCGTCGTGGAGCCGACGCGCCCTGCCGCCGCCAAACGTCAGCGACCACGAGGACCAAGCGGACCATGACCTGGACTCGGACGGCTCGCCGCCCGTCCTCACAAAGGCGCACGCCGTGCTGGCGGCCAAGAGAAAGGTGACTTTTTCTTTGGTTGTTTGCCGTCGCTAGGACCGGCGCTGCTTTCACATCAGATGCTCCCCCAAGTGGGAGTTTCACGGTGATCGCCTGCCGTGGGATCGAGTGCGCGTCCTCAAATATCGCTAGCGAGCGTGCGGCGCGCTCGGGCGAGATGAAAGTTGGGGTAAATATTCATGAATTCAGTCCCGCTGTCATCCGGAGCCTCTCCGCGCTGCCTGCAGCTGTGGATAATAGCTTGTGTTCACTGCTGGTGTGTTCACTGCTGGTGTCCACACTGCGCACGTTTGAACCTCCAACGCAGCCTGTCAGCCGATCGCGGGTGACTTCCGAGTTGGTCGCGTGGCAAAACCGTTTCCATCCTTTTTTTGTATGGCGCTCGTCCCCACCAGATGAGAGACTATATGAATTGGCAAAAACAAAAGTATCATGAAGCCAAGTAAACACGTTTTAGAAAAACGTCAAGTCAGCAATCCGAGGTACTTTCAGAAATGATTTTTTGCACATGCAAGATCCCGCAAAATGTGCGTACGTTTTTAAAGATGGCAAAGAGCTATTTCATTGTGGAGGGACTCTTAAAACTTACATCCATTTAATTAGAGAATTTTATGAATGAGTTTGCTTTCAATTCATTGAAAAAAGGAACACCGACAACTGTTTTGCATTTCAGTTCGATTTTGTTCAGTGAAGACACGCACGTGACCAATCAAAAGTATTGAATAAGATGCGTATTTTCCATCAGACTACTCCATACACAAACGGATTAGTGCCAATTTGAAACGACAAACATTCGATTTCAAAGCGTTGAACCGACAATAATCTCAAGGCTTTTGAAAA